>NC_139993.1:47414427-48773131 GCF_964263955.1 Coregonus lavaretus | reverse complement strand
CAAGAGTAGAACAGTACAGTATATCCTCTAAGCTGTGGAGGGAGAGAATATCTAACCACTGCAGTAGTTCTGACACTGTGGAGTAAACATGGCACAGTCTCCTGATGTAAGTTAAGTGTCAGTCAACAAGACAGGTCCATTAGAGACAGACTTTTAGTAGTAGTAGTAGTAGTAGTAGTAGTAGTAGTAGTTGTACACACTCTGACTGAATTGACCAGCAATCATGCACAGCAGTAAAAAAACGTTTTTATCAACAAAATATACAATTCTATTTGAGTTTTTTGATGGTTCGAGTCTGCTCAGGATTTATTCTGACAGTTTTAGACAAAACAGGACAACAGGACAACATTTTTTGAATAATACTAGTAGAATAATAGTAAAATAATAATAGTAACTACAATACCCTACTACTGTCTTCTTTCTCTTTGTGTATGCAGCATAGTTTGCTAGTAGCTTGTGCTGTAAGCCTTGAAAATGGGCCAGGATGGTTGGTTCTACAGCTCTAAGATCCATTTAGATGTTACACTGAGAGGATTGCCCTATAGCCATGCTAAATAATCATATTGATTATTAATAATGCCATTCATTGACATAATCTCTACCCCGTTCTCACAGAACATTTCTCAAAGAGGTCACATTTGATCTCTTTCCTTTAGGCACGCTCTATTGCCCTCAAACTCAACTCTGGACGTCGAAGCCAGTTCCACTGCATTTTTTAATTGTTCCTCTCTAATCAGGGTCTGATTTAGACCTGGGACACCAGGTGTGTGTAATTAATTTTCAGGTAGAACAGAAAACCAGCAGGCTCTGGACCTCGTAGGGTAAGAGTTGAGTACCCCTGCTCTAATGTCTTACAGTCACCTGTTGTAGACCTAGAACCATGCCTGTGAGGAATGAGGCACTGGTCAATTCATGACTAAGGTTCATGTCTTGTCAGGTATTGTCAAGTTTTCTGAATAGGTGACTTTGAACGAATTCCACAATCTCCCACAATGACCTCTGACGTCTTTGGCAACCTAGATAAGTTGGGTTTTTCCTATGGAGCTATGACAGATTTACATTTACATCATTTAGCAGACGCTCTTATCCAGAGCGACTTACAAATTGGTGCATTCAACTTATGATGGCCAGTGGGACAACCACCTTTTATTATTAAATATTTTTTAATGGGGGGTGGGGGAAGAAGGATTACTTTATACTATTCCAGGTATTCCTTAAAGAGGTAGGGTTTCAAGTGTCTCCGGAAGGTGGTCAGTGACTCCGCTGTCCTGGCATCGTGGGGGAGCTTGTTCCACCATTGGGGTGCCAGAGCAGCGAATAGCTTTGACTGGGCTGAGTGGGAACTGTGCTTCCGTAGAGGTAGGGGAGCTAGCAGGCCAGAGGTGGATGAACGTAGTGCCCTCGTTTGGCTGTAGGGTCTGATCAGAGCCTGAAGGTAAGGAGGTGCCGTTCCCCTAACAGCTCCGTAGGCAAGCACCATGGTCTTGTAGTAGATGCGAGCCTCAACTGGAAGCCAGTGGAGTGTGCATGAGAGAACTTGGGAAGGTTGAACACCAGACGGGCTGCAGTGTTCTGGATAGGTTGTAGGGGTTTAATGGCACAGGCAGGGAGCCCAGCCAACAGCGAGTTGCAGTATTCCAGACGGGAGATGACAAGTGCCTGGATTAGGCCCTGTGCCGCTTTCTGTGTAAGGTATGGTTGTACTCTGCGAACGTTGTAGAGCATGAACCTGCAGGATCCGGTCACCGCTTTGATGGTCACGCCAAGGTTCTTTGCACTCTGGGAGGAGGACACAATGGAGTTGTCAACCGTGATGGCGAGATCATGGAGCGGGCAGTCCTTCCCCGGGAGGAAGAGCAGCTCCGTCTTGCCGAGGTTCAGCTTGAGGTGGTGATCCGACATCCACACTGCCAGACATGCAGAGATGCGATTCGCCACCACTCTCTTAATCTAGAATGGCTGATATTAGGTGGTGCTTAATGAATATAGCCAGCCATTATGCCGGATGGCGGCCATATACATGCTACAGAGTTTAAAGCAGATGGGCTTTTATTCATCTGAATTGCCATTTGGTATAAACTACTTCTGGATCATAATGCCTAAAATATCTGCAGTTCCTAAATGAGATGGTCCCTTTGTGAAATAAACAGAACATTGTCATGTAGACATAATATAATTGACAGATTTCTATCTGTGTCGTTTTATTCACTTATGGAAACCTTGTAGGTTGGGTTCCAGCACAAATGTTGTTGGATAGAAAGTTTGAATAATGAATGGTGTGTCGGGTGACAAGGCTGAGATGATTCTGCATCGGGTCGGTTACAAACTGTGGATTGCCCTACAGAATGTGTGTATGTGGAGTACAACCTAAAGTCGTCAACGTTAGGGATTTGTGTAAGGAAGATTGTTTATTGTTGAAAGCTAATGCATTTGTTTATTTTGTCCAGGATCAAGTGATATTTATAACCAAGGTGTAGCCCTTTCCTACAGTCAATGACCAAAAGCTCCCTCTTTGGACTCATTGGTGGAATGTAATTATTTTCAAAAACACAACACAAATCCAGTGTTTCTATGTCAAACAGTTTTGTTATATTTCAGTCTTCTGTGATGTATATAAAAGTGTAATATTGGGATGCAAACTCAAAATTGAATACATTTCAGCTCTGTATCTGACATGGTACAGGTGTCTTCTTTTTTTTAAGTCCATAACCATGTATGTGAGGTGTATACTTTTGTTTCAAAGTAGATTTGTTTAAGACTACCCTGATTTAGCCCACTGCAGACTACCCTGATTTAGCCCACTGCAGTATTAAGTATGAATAGGTAAAAGAAAATTGATGCCCAATGAGAAAACACTAATCATATGGAATGTAGTTTTGCTGTGAGTGATTGGAGAGTTAATGAATGGGAATACAAGTAATGAGCAGCAATAACAATTGTCTTCATATTTACCTTTCGTCATTTGGTAATTACTGACTAACTATAATAGAGTGTAAAATGATTCACCCTCATTATCTGTATATTTTCTTTCCTGACACTTATCAATGCCATCTACTATTGGAGAGGTATTCTACATTCCTTTCTATACTCAGAAAGACCTACATGGCTCATGATGTATTGTATAGACTTTCTTCTGCTCTTTTTCTCCCATCATTTGCACTCTTTTCACCCAGAGGACCTCACACATACACACACCCCTGTCTCTTACCTAACATACACATACCCCCATCACTGGCCTTTGTGTGGTGGCTTCACACCGGCCTGGGTTAAAGCTGGCCCACAATGTGTACAATCATATTTGAGTTGAGCCACAAGAGCCCTTGTTCTCTCTCCTACTGCTGTTAATAATTAACGTGCCTTTCACTTCAAAACCACGGCCTAGGTCATGGCAATCCATTTGTTGTTTCTATGTTATATTCATCGAGCACGGTTTGTGCACGGCTTTGCTCGCGGCTCAAAGGTGGGCGATTTAACGACGTTTGATGAAAATGTAACGTTTGTGTTTTTGCATATGCACAAATGTGATCCAGTAATGCCCTTCTAAAGTGGGAATGGTGTGTACCTGATATGATTCACACAGATAATAACAACAATCTGGTTAGTCTGTGCTGTGTCTGATAATGTGATTTTAGAGCTGGAGATGTCTGAATCTGTGGACAGATACATATTTTTACGTACTGGACTTTTACATTGAGCAGGTAGAGAGAATAGAGAAAGAGAAAGAGAAGGATAAGGAGAGGGTAAATAGAGAGAGAGGGGGCGAGAGTAGACAGAGAACGAGAGAGTGAGAGAGAGGGAGAGAGTTTTCCTTCCTGCATTAGCATTTGTTTGGCCCCATGCCTGTGGGGTGATAGGATTAAAGTGTCTTTAAACATGACCCCTGTCCTCTATTCTGATATTAACAGGATAGACAGTCCCCTCGCTGCAAGCCAAGGTCACTTTTAAACAATGTTTAGAAAAACCCATGTAAACCCAGCCCTAGCTGCCGGGGGGTCCAGTAGATTGTGTTGCTGTTGCATCAATATGGAGGTGATGCAACACCACAAAATGAAAACTGTAATAGCTGAAAAACTATCTCACTGTTTAACATTAACAACAGCAACAAAAACCAAGTTAAAAGGGAATTATTGAGGATTGTTATGGTTGGAATGTTTCGTAGCCCCCCTACCTACCTCACCTGCTCTAGCTCACTATGTGGAACCCCACTGTGCTGAAATGAACTGCGCTCCATTGTTTGCTCCCTGCTGTGTACTAACTCAGATCCAAACCCCCCCGCCCCAACACACACACACACGCACACACACACACACACACACACACACACACACACACACACATGAACATGCACACATACACGCACATGCACGCACACATACACACAAGCCCACAAACACACACCTCATCAATATGCATGGCCATGCACAGATGTCTGCACTGAGGAATTAAATGTAATGCAGCAAAACCGGAGCTTTTGAATCTGGTGTAATCACAGGAAAAAGCATTGTGAACCAGATAAAGCCTGTGTTTGCATCAGTGAGGGATATCCACTTATCTGTGAATTAACACCCAGCCTGCAGTTCATTATGCCCACACACACACACACACACACACACGCACGCACGCACGCACACACACACCACGCACGCACGCACGCACGCACGCACACGCACGCACACACACGCACACACCACACACAAACACGCATGCATGCACACACACACACACGCGCACACACGCACGCAGCACACACACACACACCACACACACACACACACACACACAGACACAGGGGCAGAAAGGGCAAGGCTTTTGAGTGACATACAGAGTGAATGACAAAGTGACTCATCTAATAAAACCACAAGCACATTTATTCGTGGCAGTCCATATTCTCTCTCTGTGGGGTCAAAAATCAGTCATTAACCTCTGTCTCTCTCTCTTTTCCTTTAACTCTCAAACTACCTCACCCTCTCCCTTTCATCCTCGCTGTCTCTCTCTCTATCTGCCTCTTTCCCACACTCTGTCTGCCTCTGTCTCTCTCTATCTGCCTCTTTCCCACACTCTCTGCCTCTGTCTCTCTCGCTCTTCCTTTATCTCTCAGACTTCTCACCCTCTCCCTTTCTCTCTCTCTCTCTCCATCTCTCTTTCTTTCTCCCACACTCTCTCTCTCGCTCTCTATCTATCTTTCTCTCTCCATCTCTCTCTTTCTCCCACTCTCTCACTCTCTGTCACACATCTCCTAGCACCTGCCCCCACGCCCACCCCCCAGCGTCTTGCGGTATTGTTTTGAATAATGATATCTGAAACCCTCCCACACACATGGTCACATGGCTGAGTTCACTTGACAGATTGTCATCAGAATACAGTAATGGGATTTTTTTTCAAACCAAGCATCTGGTTGGTCACGACTGCAGGGGAGAGATTGACAACCCTTAGGAGGGAGATGTTGAGTAATGGGACGCTTGGACAAGATGTGGAACATCAGTCTAGTCTCAAAACAGATGACTAGTGACTTACTCCATAAGAGCTAAAGAGATCAGAGTTCTGATTGTTTGACGTGTAAAATACAAAGGTATTTTTTACTTGTCAATATGGGATCTCTAAAAATATGAAGGTTCCTGATGATTATAAGAACAGTACATTCTCAAGTGACAATTATTTATGTATTTCTCTCCCAGGTGCTCCAGTGGAGGTGAGGGAATGCAGATTCCCCGGTCGTCCCAGAGGAGGAGTGAGCTTGTGTGTAGGAACCCCTTCCACTGCTGATCCCCTTCCTCCACCACTCTCCCCTCCCTCCCTCCACCCAACCCTCTCTCCCTCACTCCCTCCCTCCACCCCTCCCTCCCTCCTTCCACCCCTGTCTCCCTTCCTTCCTCACTACACCCCTACCTCCCTCCACCCCTCCCTCACTCCCTCCCTCCCTCGCTCCCTCAATCTCTGATGGCTCTATGGGGCTTCCTCAGTGTCAGCCTGCACTGCTGGGTCTGGCTCTGGGCCGGGGCCCCTGTGTCGACCAGCTTGCCCCACGACCGCCCCGGAGGGCCCCTGGACTGGCTGCTGTCCGACAAGGGCCCCTTCCACCACTCCCAGGAGTACACAGACTTCGTTGAGAGGAACCGGCAGGGCTTCTCCACCCGCTACAAGATATACCGGTGAGTTGTTTAGCAGGGCTTGTACATGGGGCAGTATATCCCAAACTCGGTCCTCAGGACCCCAAGGGGTGCACATTTAGTTTTTTGCCCTAACACTACACAGCTTATTCAAATTATCCAAGCTTGATTATTAGTTGATTATTTGAATCAGCTGTGTAGTGCTAGGGCAAAAACCAACACGTGCACCCCAGGGGTCCCGAGGACCGAGTTTAGGAAACCTTGACGTAGGGGGTTTACAGGTAAACAGGTGAGTCTCATAGCAGTGTTCTTTTCAGAGATATACAGAAGAGTCAGACCACAGGTAGTCTAGATTAGGATTAGACTGCCTACCAACGCGTTGGTACTTCAAAGCAGGCTGAATGTTATATCCACTATCAAATTGCTAAAGCACGTTCATTGTCATGTGGGGCTTAAAGTCGTGGAGTAAATACCACTGGAAGGAAGGCCTTGAAAAGAGATGTGGAAAGTCCTCACCTCACCCCTTCTAGGATGGTCTAGTAGAAATCATAATGAATTGAAGGAACTGTAATTAAGTCAACTAAGGTGAAGTAAATAAATGGCCTTGGAGGAGGAGAGGAGGGAAAAACGTACATTTTTAAAGCAAGTACTCTAGAATTACAAAATGGCACCTACTTGTGTAGCTATTTTGGTTATTTCTTAATCTATGCATCTACTATTTTAGCTGTTTTGTATCTACAGTATGCACCTAGGCACCTACATAATATAGCTATTGTGGGAAATAGTACAGTTAAATGATTTGAGTGTATCAAGGCAATTACAAGCAAATGGCCATATGCATATTCTGATATCTGTTCAGGTAAAATATGTTGATTATTGTAGTGTAGGGGGGAAAACGTATGATTTGTCATAAAGTTGTACACATTTTCACATATTGGCTCGTGATATAAAATTAGTGGAAAGTGTGTCATATCCTGTCAGTTATGGCTTGGAAAGGTATTGAACACGCACCGGGAAACCGCAGATGGGACTCTGACATCTATGGATTTGTGCTGGGTGTTTTATGGGCTATGGTGATCGGCTTCCCGCGTTAAAGCGTTTTAATATTTCTCCTCTGGCTAGTGGAAGCCCATCACAGCTCTGGGGCCTGAGCTTCATTGGCGGTAAGATTAATAGTCTTATCATGTGGCCAAGTGATTAGTGGGCTCTTAATACTTATTACTCTGCATTATCACACAGTCCCCTGAGAGGCTACTGTCAGCTGCAAGGTTGTGTCTGAGGTGCGCTAGATTACAACCAGCCCTTGATTAACAATAATATTATTAAAGCCCTTTCATTGGCTGGTAGAAATGCTGAGCACTGTATTTTATGTCATAAACCAGGTTTCCATCCAACCTTTTTATGTGAGTAAAGTACATGTCGAATAAAAAATATAACGATAGGCCTGATGGAAACAGTCGGTAAACCTTCTAAATGTCTACAAAACAAAATACGCTAGACAAGGTGGGATCTTTTTGTGTCGGTAAAATTAATGATGCGAGAAATGGCGGTGGAAACACATTTATGTGCAAATATTGATATAATAACCATCATATCGAAGTAAACTTGGAGTCACGCGATGATATGTTCTGTGATCCTACCACTACGACTCGGGAAAGCATGCAGTTTATTAGTCTATAGTTGAAATAAGTTATGATGAACTTCACAGGGGTGGTGAAAGTGCACGGTGATGAGCTTGATGCTCCTTTCCAATAAATATCGAGGGTCTTATTCTGTTGACATGATGATCGATGCTTGGCTGCCGTTTGACAATAAAAATTATTTTGCTCTTTTGTCCATAATAGGAATCTCCTCATGTAGGTAGCCTACCCGCACTGTCTGTGAGCTGTTGGCAAGAGCGCACGTGCAAAGACCAGAGTTTTATAACCCAAAATGTTTTGAGATAAAACGATCAGTCTAGATTTTTATCGGTACATGGGAATTTAAACGCAAAAGTAATTTTTATGTGCATTATGTCATCATGCACAGCTTTTTATCCGCAACAAGTTAATTTGATGGAAACATATCTCTGGTGGGAAAATGCGCATATATGTTTTATGCATATTTTAGAATATCGCCAATTGGATGGTAACCTAACAAATTACTAATTTGTATTAATCGACCAGACAATATTTGCTCTGAGATGACAACTGCTAATAGGGACATCATAGACATAGAATCACTTGACCATATTTCTATGGGGGCATATAGGGATAATTCAAGGTAATTGTATCTGTTACAGGCTTTGGTCTCGTAACAGTATCTTACATAAGGACTGCATCAAGTTATACAATGTTCCCTTAAAATCAACAGCTTTAATGGTACAAGACGACAGCCTACTGGGAACAGACGTCAGCTCAATATCTATTCCACTTTGGTTCAGCTTAATTCCATTGAAATTACGTGGAAACAACATTGATTCAACCAGTGTGCCCAGTGGGAGGCAACTATACTGCAGGTTTTTACAGTAGGAGGAAAGGTAGTAAATTAATCCACCGCGCTTTCAATTGTCGAACAGATTGTTACTGATATCTGTTCTCATCCCTCAAACTTCCCCAGGCGATCTCAACACATCAACAATGGTTCCCAGTGACAAAACTACTATCTATCAAAAGCTATCAAATAGAATAGAATCCTGTAGAATTGCTTTGCCAACTTTGCCAGACAACTTTGGTTTTACTGTGGCATTGTGTGGTAGCCATTTTGTATTAAAATGCATGCAGGTGGTACTAATTGTATCTGTTAATATGAGAAGGTATTGTGGCGTGCTCACATGCATATATCCAATATGTCCACTCTGTTGCCAATTCCCAGTGATAGTGGCATTGTCAAACAGTCCACCACACAGGTTGTTTGTTTCAAATTACCTCTCATATCTGACAATCTATTCCCTTTCCCATTACACATAATTTCACAGCAAAACAGACATGAGGAGATGGAAAGTGACATTATTTTCCAGCCCAGCTTTGCTCCTGCAGAGTTTTGGATCTCTGCTAATTCTCATAATCCTCACTGACAGAGAGAAGATGAATTACCACAAGTGGGTGCTTCTAGTTACAATGGCGGCATGTTACTATGCCATCGTTGCAGTAATGAAATCGCACCATCTCATCCCTCTTTCAATTTTCCACCTCTCTTCTTGATTGAATTTGAAAGAATTTTAATGCGTCCTCCAACAGGAAATGGAGGCTGTTTTCCTGTTTGGGGAATCACTCAGTGTTTTGGCGAGTGCTACAGCGTTTCCCTCAGTCAACATGAGTAGAGATGGGATGCCGCTGCACCACCTGTCCTAGGCAACCATTGCCAAATGACAGTTGCCATAGACACCAGGGTGTAGGAAACTGTAGGCTACGCTTGTGTAGCTCTCGTGTTTTTGACATATTGGATTTGAGTAACATAAGTGAGTGTTGGAGCCAAATCGCATAGAGAAGTTCACAGGATGAATGCCGTATTTCTGTACGGCTGCAATGCATCATATTTGAGAATGTATTTTGGAAACCTTAAAAAGGCCTTGATCGGTGTTACAGTTGCCTTCTTATTCCATACTCAGAGAAAAGCAATGTATCCCAGTTCTCTGAAATCTCCATTACCAGAAATAGTCCAACAGAGAGATGTGTGAAAATGAATTAATGATATCTCAAATGAAACCAAGGTAGCTACGTACAGCAGTGGAGGCTGCTGAGGGGAGGACGGCTCATAATAATGGCTGGAACGGAGCAAATGGAATGGCATGTGTTTGATGTATTTGAGACCATTCCACTTATTCTGCTCCAGCCATTACCACGAGCCTGTCCTCCCCAATTAAGGTGCCCCCAACCTCATGTGACGTACAGTGATGAGAGACAGATAAGAAGACTAGCTGCATGGTGTAGTCTAAGGAAAGACTGCAGAACCCCGAAAACTGCTGCCGTATGGCGGGTTTAAGATAAGACAAGCCCAGCTTATCACAGTCAACGATAACTGGAGAAACGAACGACAGAATGGATTTGAGGCTACACTTTCCTTACCTGTTCCCTTGCTCCCTCGCTCCTCTCAGTCTCCTCTCTCTCCTCTCTCTCTATCTCTCTCTCTCGCTCTCCTCTCTCCCTCTCTCCTCTCTCTCTCTCCTCTCTCTCTCTCTCATCTCCCCTTTCTCTCTCCTCTCTTGCTCCTTTCTCGCTCCTTACGTGCAATGCCTTTGAACTGCCGATGCTCAGCTCTCATATAGCAAAGCAAGGTAGAACTGGTGAGGAATGCTATGGTGGCCCAGTTGAAGAGGTAATTTATATGTATGGAGTGAAAAGAGGTCAGGATTTATGGTTATGCTAGTTGTAAGTGACCGACAAATTACTCAAGGGACATGTCTAAAAGTAGGAGTATATGAGTGTGCATACATTCATTACTCTGTATGTTTCATATATGGATTTCAGAAAGCTTTCCCATAAGTGGATTAGGCACACTAACATCACACAAATTAAACTAATTGCTACATTTTCACTAGCTGTATGAGAGCAGACAATTTTCCACATTGCCCTATATGATCCTTAAGAAGAAGCTTTTCATCATTACTCCTACTTTAATGTGATATATCTCCTATCAAAAGCCACCCCCCTCCTCCATCCATCACCTACAGCACAGGTTGGCCAACCTATTCTGATTACAGCAGACAAGCCTCCAATTCACAGCACAGTGCATCATTTAGTGGTAACTCGCACCTGTGAGGTTAGTTAGAGAGTGTGTGTGTGTTTGTGTGTGTTGGAGAAAAGAGAAATACATATGGTGATAGGAGAGAGAGAGAGAGAGAGAGAGAGAGAGAGAGAGAGAGAGAGAGAGAGAGAGAGAGGGGGGGGGGGGGGCAGAAAGGATTTAAAAAACAGGCAAGAAGAAAGGCCTGAGCTTTCTATATCCAGCATCAGGATGTAAAACATTGCACATCATTTCTTCTACATTACATTGCTTCTAGTGTAGCCTCCAGCTAACTGACTCAGACAGAGCATGTTAATTTCGACCCACCTCACAGAAATATTATCTGAACCTGTCAGAGCCAATTAAAACCGAACCAGCGTTTAGATACTGTAATTATTTAAACACAGGGGATTACCGCAAAAAAAGTATTTCAAGGCGTAACAATGCTCCCGTCTTTAAGGTTGCATACAGAATAACTTAGTAATGTTTGTCAATGTAAACAGAAGATGTCAAAGCTACAGACACTGATGAGAAATCAGAACTTTACAGCTGCCTCCAGCATTTCCTTTCCTTTCTGTCGCTTTACTTTCTTTCCTCATTATGAGTTGTATTGAGTGTCAGAGATCCGCCGCTGTCTATGGG
Source organism: Coregonus lavaretus (assembly GCF_964263955.1). NCBI lineage: Eukaryota > Metazoa > Chordata > Actinopteri > Salmoniformes > Salmonidae > Coregonus > Coregonus lavaretus. The sequence goes on along the minus strand of NC_139993.1, from coordinate 48,761,678 downwards.
TTTCTCTGTCAATGCACATTTCGATGATGATGTGTTTATTAAGGAGAGCACCTGTCAGCTGCACACTTTGAGAGCATTCTCCTCCCCAGCTACATTCATCTTCCAAATGGTACCTGCTCTGGATCTCTCTGTCCATCTCTCTCTCTCTCTCTCTCTCTCTCTCCCATCTCTCCATCAGAACTTCAAGCTAAGGATGCAGTGAGGAGGTGCGGTTGATGGATGCCCCCGTTAACTCACCCCTCCCCGACCCTTCTGCCAGACAGACAGGACAGAACGACAGAAAACCATTAATACCATCACATCATCAGTGAGCCTTATTTACCAAACAGTTTTCAATGGCGTTTAAAGTCTTCTCCTTTCCAGAGAGTTTGGGAGATGGAAGGTGAATAACCTGGCTGTTGAGAGGAGAGAATTCCTGGAGTCGTCGTTGCCCCTGACGCCAGAGTTCATCCGTAACATCCGTCTCCTGGGTCGGAGACCCACCACCCAGCTCATCACTGATAACCTGATAAGGAAGTATGGGACACACTTCCTGCTGTCGGCCACGCTGGGAGGTAAACACACCACTGTGTCTAAAATGGCACCCTATTCCCTATATAGTGCACTAAGTTTGAACAGGGGACTCTGTGGGAATGATGGAGTAGGTCAGGAGTTGTTTTTGATTTAACCAACCTGGAAGACCAGGTGTGTGGAATTTAGTCAATCACTGAACTGATCAATTAGCTAAAAATCCTGCAGTACCTGCGGCACACGAGGAACAGGGTTGCTTACCCCTGGAGTAGGTAGTAGGAGTTGACCCCTATTCACTGATACAGGGTCATATTTTTTCGTCCCCCTAATGGTTAGTATAAGGGGGTATGGTAGTCTAATAATCTGTCAGTTATCTGTTTTTGTGAAGTCCCAATACCACCAAAATGCTGATGTTAATTCTACTGAGGGAAGGACATGTGCATGACTTCTAGGCCAATATTGGTACAGCAGCCTATATGAATTTAGTAGAATACCTTTCACAAATATGTTTTTGTCTACATCAAATCAAACCAAATGTTATTTGTCACATGCGCCGAATACAATAGGTGTAGACCTCACCGTGAAATGCTTACTTACAAGCCCTCAACCAACAATGCAGTTCAAGAAATAGAGTTAAGAAAATATTTGCTAAATAAACTAAAGTAAAACATAAAATAAAAAGTAACACAATAAGATTACATAACAATAACGAGGCTACATACAGGGGGTACCGGTACCGTGTCAATGTGCGGGGGTACAGGTTAGTCGAGGTAATTTGTACATGTAGGTAGGGGTAAAGTGACTATGCATAGACAATAAACAGCGAGTAGCAGCAGTGTAAAAACAAATAGGGGTGGGGGGGGGGGGGTCAATGTAAATAGTCCGGGTGGCCATTTGATTAATTGTTCAGCCGTCTTATGGCTTGGGGGTAGAAGCTGTTAAGGAGTCTTTTGGACCTAGACTTGGCGCTCTGGTACCGCTTGCCGTGCGGTAGCAGAGAGAACAGTCTATGACTTGGGTGACTGGATTCTTTGACAATTTTTGACACTGCCTAGTATGTAGGTCCTGGATGGCAGGAAGCTTGGCCCCAGTGATATATTGGGCCGTACGCACTACCCTCTGTAGTGTCATACTGTCGGATGCCGAGCAGTTGCAGTACCAGGCAGTGATGCAACTGGTCAGGATGCTCATGATCGTGCAGCTGTATAACTTTTTGAGGATCTGGGGACCCATGCCAAATCTTGGGGGGAAAAGGTGTTGTCGTGGCCCTCTTCACTACTGTTTTGGTGTGTTTGGACCAGGATAGTTTGTTGGTGATATGGACACCAATGAACTTGAAACTCTCGAACACTCCACTACAGCCCGTCAATGTTAATGGGGGCCTGTTCGGCCCTCCTTTTCCTGTATTCCACGATCATCTCCTTTGTCTTGTTCACATTGAGGGAGAGGTTGTTGTCCTGGCACCACACTGCCAGGTCTCTGACCTCCTCCCTGTAGGCTGTCTCATCGTTGTCGGTGATCAGGCCTACAATCTGGCCCCGCGGCCTTGTGAATGACCAGTTTAAAGGTCTTGCTCACATCGGCTACGGAATGCGTGATCACACAGTCGTCTGGAATAGCTGGTGCTCTCATGCATGCTTCAGTTTGGTTGCCTCGAAGCGAGCATAAAAGGGATTTAGCTCGTCTCGTAGGCTCGCATCACTGGGCAGCTCGCGGCTGGGTTTCCCTTTGTAGTCCATAATAGTTTGCAAGCCCTGCCACATCCGACGAGCGTCAGAGCCGGTGTAGTAGGATTCAATCTTAGTCCTGTATTGACGCTTTGCCTGTTTGATGGTTCTTCGGAGGGCATAGCGGAATTTCTTATAAGCGTCCGGATTAGTGTCCCGCTCCTTGAAAGCGGCAGCTCTAGCCTTTAGCATGGTCGGATGTTGCCTGTAATCAATGGCTTCTGGTTGGGATATGTACGTACGGTCACTGTGGGGACGACGTTGTCGATGCACTTATTGATGAAGCCGGAGACTGAGGTGGTATACTCCTCAATGCCATTGGATGAATCACGGAACATATTCCAGTCTGTGCTAGCAAAACAGTCCTGTAGCATAGCATCCGCGTCATCTGACCACTTCCGTATTGAGCGAGTCACCGGTACTTCCTGCTTTAGTTTTTCCTTGTAAGCAGGAATCAGGAGGATAAAATTATGGTCAGATTTGCCAAATGGAGGGTGAGGGAGAGCTTTGTATGCATCTCTGTGTGTGGAGTAAAAGTGGTCTAGAGTTTTTTTTCCTCTGGTTGCACATGTGACATGCTGGTAGAAATGAGGCAAAACAGATTTAAGTTTGTCTGCATTAAAGTCCCCGGCCACTAGGAGCGCCGCTTCTGGATGAGCATTTTCTTGTTTGCTTATGGCCTTATACACCTCGTTGAGTGCAGTCTTAGTGTAAGCATCGGTTTGTGGTGGTAAATAGATGGCTACGAATAATATAGAGGGACTCTACCTCAGGCGAGCAATACCTCGAGATTTCTTTAAAATTAGACATCGCGCACCAGCTGTTATTGACAAATAGACACACACCCCCGCCCCTCGTCTTACCAGACGTAGCTGCTCTGTCCTGCCGATGCACGGAAATCCCAGCCAGCTCTATATTATCTGTGTCGTCGTTCAGCCACGACTCGGTGAAACATAAGATATTACCTTTTTTAATGTCCCGTTGGTAGGATAGTTTACACCATAGATCATCCAGTTTGTTTTCTGGTGATTGCACGTTGGCCAATAAAACCGATGGTAGTGGCGATTTACTCACTCGCCTACGAATGCTCACAAGGGACCCCGACCTTTTCCCCTTGTATCTCTGTCTTTTCTTCACGCGAATGACGGGAATTTGGGCCTGGTCTCCGGGAAGCAGTATATCCTTCGCGTCGGACTCATTAAAGAAAACATCTTTGTCCAGTTCGTGGTGAGTAATCGCTGTTCTGATGTCTAGAAGCTCTTTTCGGTCATAAGAGATGGTAGCAGCAACTTTATGTACAAAATAAGTTACAAACAATGCGAAAGAACAAACAAAATAGCACAGTTGGTTAGGAGCCCGTAAAATGGCAGCCATCCCCACCGGCGCCATTATAATAATGACAGCCCATGTAAAAACCTCAGTACATGTACATGTACTGTATAACCCTCAGCTACACAGTCATTCCCCAGTGCTTTTGATAGGCATGTGGACAACGCCGTGAGGGTGGTTGCTCTTAACAGAAGAGAAGCTCATTTCAGCTATAAAGCCCTGTGCATGTCGGGGAAAGCAAGGGAATGGGTTTCCTGTTGGAAAGCAACACTTGTCGATTACCTCAGCCGGGCTCATGGAAAGGTCGCAGTTATGAGTGGCCACGCACCCACCCCCACACACACACACACACACACACACACACACACACACACACACACACACACACACACACACACACACACAGCTGCACCAGCTGATGCGATGCAACCTCAATGCTCTTGCACACAACCAATTCAGAGTAGTTCTGTTTGAGGAGAGGAAGATGAGGAGCTGTTGCTTGGCCATGAGCCAGAGATGTGCTGCTGGCTGCTGAATGGGGTTATAAATGGATAAATTACATGGGGATTTAAGGGCCCCTTTCTGTAGCGGAGGAAGAACACAAAACACAGACTACCATTGATGATATGATACCCTGCCTTATGGTTGAATCTGGATGTATATTTGTTCATATTCTACCAAATAGCACATGGTTAATAGTAATAATAGCTGGCAGTGAATAATACACTATATTATTCCTATTGTTTGCCTTACTACTAAAACTGGGTAGCTGTTGATGATATAGTTCAGAGACACTCTAAATAATGTAAACTGACATTTGTATAGATTATTAAAACCATGTTAGCCAGCAAACGTTCTCCCAACAGTTGAAAAAAAAGACTGTTTAAACAGTGTCAGCAAACATTGTCGTAACACTGTCTTTCTGTTTGCAGGGGAAGAGGCCTTAACGATATTTGTGGACAAGAGGAAGCTGAGTAAGAAGGCGGAGGTGAGCGACTACTCTGGCTCTGGCAACTCGTCCAGCGTAACTCTGGAGGCCCTGCACCAGCTGGCTGCCTCCTACTTCATAGACAGAGAGAGCACCCTGCGCAAGCTGCACCACATCCAGATAGCATCCACAGCCATTAAGGTACACACACAAACACACACACACACACACACACACACACACACAAGCACACACCAGACACACACACACACAAACGCTCACACTCCGCACACACATACACACATGCACACATGCACACACACTGACCTTCCATCAAACTTGAAACTTCATGCAATCAGACTTGTTCAAGTGGAGCAGCACAGTTGGTTAGCTGATTAGAGATCCTGGAATGCCCCTTGTAAGAAGTGTCAGCTTGTCAGGTTGTGAAGAGACAGGAGTGTTGATCAGTAGGTGGTGGATTTCCAGGGCCAGGCATTGACATAGCTCATCTGAACTGAGTAGGTGTTGGGATGAATGTGATGACATACAGGACATACCAGTAGGTTACTGCAATGTTGTGTGAATAAAGAAAGTTATATAAATACCTCATTTTACATGACATTTTAGTCATTTAGCAGACGCTCTTATCCAGAGCGACTTACAGTTAGTGAGTGCATACATTTTCATACTTGCACTGTTAGTGCAACATTTCGACAGGATGGATTTTGTCAGGCTGAACTAAAGCGTGCAAATGTTTATGTTTCTTTATTATGCCTTTTTTCCCCCTGCACCTGGAAAGTTGTTGGATGTGCACACACCCCTTTTGAAAATAGGAAAGTGAACCTTTCAGATCCTTCATGTTGCTATATAGTGACAGTCACATCTGTGTGTGGCATCCGGCCCCTCTGAATTTGTCGGAGCAAACTATGAATAACAACTATCAAAGCTCTGTACTCCCTCAACCACAAGGCTGTGTGGGAGGTCGGACATTTCTATCACAGCAGAGGTATCTAGTCACTACTCAGAAAGCAAGACGTGCTGCTTTGTCTGTTCTGTTGGGAGTAACTTTTGTAGTGTGTGTGTATGTGTGGGTGTGTGTGTGAGCGCCAGCTTTAATGTTTCAAAGGCAGAGATGTGTTGAGAGTGACAGGTGAGAGCAGAGAGGCAGAGAGGTTGAGCAGCTCCATCAGTGAAGCAGAGTGAATCACAGAGAGGGATGGAGGGAGGGAGGCGGTGGAGGGATTCTTCAGCACACGCATCATTTCCACAGGGCGTCAACCCCCGCGCCACCGGAACAGACACAACCAAGAGCTCCACCATGTGAATGTGAATTGGACGGGGGAAGGTGGAGGATAGCAGATGAGGCTGCCGATGCATCCGCTGCCTCTCCCCATGGCCGTATAGAGGAAAAATGTGGGAGCTAATTTCAGTGGAAAAGTCTGTTAGTGCTCTGGTGTGCTGGGGGTTTGCTGTGGAAATCATCTCCCTCTTAAAGAGGTCACGGTGCGGCCTGCTACCTCGCTACCTCTGTTCAGAGAAGGTTGTTGCTATAACGAGAAATGACTCAAGCTGTTACCAGAGCGGCAGGGATCATTTTTGTTATGATTTGACAATTTCCCTGATGTTGATATCCCCACCTAACCAATGCGATGGTTGGCAGTGTGTCTGCAGAATGATGAACAATGATAGAAAGTTTCTCAGCAGTGGGGCTCTCACAACACTGTGTGGATTCATATTTATTTCCACTCAGACAGTCCCAGTATTGGATTATGTTCCCATTATGGCAAAATTGCATTTTTTTACGTTTCCACCCCGGTACTCAATCGATTGTTGTCTGAGTTATCACAGGGGCACTGTATCCAGCAGTCTTAAAGCTACAATCTGTACTTTTCATTTCCAGTCTAAAGTCCTGCCCCTCCACTTGCCAATGTAACTGCCACTGAGTTACCACATCATTTAAATAACTGCCTTTTAACTAATCTCTTCCTCCTGTTTTCTTCATCTAACTATCATAGACATATTACGTATGTACAGTACTATCTTAATTTGACCAGTTTCTCAGCTGGAAATGAATCCTGCAGCAACAGGACATTTGAATTATTATGTCCATTATAATGCATGGCCATTTTTGTAGGTGTTGATGCATTTTTAGTTAGGATAAATCAAGTCTGACATTTTAAAGTGGAAATTACAAACTTTAGAAGCATTTTTAAACCTCGAATACACTACAATTAGCATTTCTCTGCAACAACAGAGCATTTCTCCGCGTCAACACAGTGATCAAATTAAGATAGTACACCTGTATATCAATCCTTTCACCCTAGTGGTCATGAAGAAAAGCAGAAGCAGAGAAGAAGGAAAATAAGCTTAACTGAGACTACTGGAACACAGTCTCTCTCTGTGTTCCATGTGAAACCCCTCCAGCAGCAGCAGCATATAGATACAGGTGGCCAATAATGTGCCATTAAGCATTTTGTAATATACCAGAATGTATCTGCAATGCAAAGCAGCTGCTATCCATAGAGGAAATTGAATGTCGTGCTCATCAGTCAACGTTGTGCCATATGGGCTATCATATGGCATATCAAATAATGCTCTGTATAGATTCAATATTCAAGTGTCCCGAAACTCTGCGTTGTTCCTCATTTCCTCACAGTCTTATCAGCAGTAAAATCCCATATTAAGGAAATTTGTGATTTACAATGTGCTGTTAATAATAATGGCAAAGTCATTGCACACAGATGGTCTCCCCTCTCTCTGATTTACACATTCTATTCATTTTCCCAGACACCCAGATTTTGCTCAGTTCAGGGTTTGATTGAAAAGCTCCAGAAGTTTCACCCTACACAGCATTAGCCTCAGGTCTCTCTTTAGTCTTTCCCTCTATCAGCACTTTGGGACTGTGTTTGATTGTGTAACTGATGGATTGACCCTTGATTTCTAGCCACATCCATCTGTCTCTCCGCCACTAACTGTCCTGTGACAGGCTAGACCTGGACACGTCTCTGGGCTGACGACACTGTCCCACTCCTACAAAGAGAGAAAAATGGCAATCAATTAGGAGCTTTCTATCAACAGAAGAGGACTGGAAAGAGATTTCATGTTGCAAGCGAGTGAGAATGGAAAGGATGGCAGAGACAGTTTGCCAGGGAAAGGTCAAGAGAAATGGCTCAGTTAATACGACAGAAAATACCTGCCATGGCTGTGTTGTTAGAAGCTCTCCTTCAACACCACTCTGATGTTTCTCTCTTTTTTGAGTGGGAGAGAATAAGAACAACACCGCTGCCATTTTCTCTGCGGGTGCATAAGAATACCTGTAACAAAGGAATGTATGTAATCGATTAAAGGCCCAGTGCAGTAAAAAACATGTGTTTCCTGTGTTTTATATATATTTCCACACTATGAGGTTGGAATAATACTGTGAAATTGTGAAAATGATGATAGTGCCCTTTTAGTGTAAGAACTGTTTGAAAAGCGCCTGCAATATCAGCCTCTTTTGGTGGGATAGAGGTTTGGCTGCCTGGTGACATCACCAGGCGGTAAATAAATTAATAGACCAATAAGAAAGAAAGTTCCATACCTCTCTGCCAATAACAGCTAGTTTTCTGTTTTTCCCTCCCTACTCAGAACACTCCCAGACAGGCCCAGCAAAATTATTGCTTGAGAAATTGCTTTTTACTAAGAAGCTATTTTTGTTTATTGTTTTACCATTTTAATTGAAAACAATCAAAGTAACTTAATTGTTACCCAGAAATGATTTGATATTGAGATAAAATGGCTGCATTGGTCCTTTAAGTATTGCATGTGGGTGTAAGGAAGGAGAGAGAGAGAGCAGAGGAGAGGAGAGGGCGTACTGTACAGTCGTGGTCAAAAGTTTTGAGAATGACACAAATACTAATTCTGCTGCCTCAGTTTTGATGATGGCAATTTGCATATACTCCAGAATGTCATGAAGAGTGATCAGATGAATTGCAATTAATTGCAAAGTCCCTCTTTGCCATGAAAATGAACTTAGTCCAAAATAAACATTTCCACTGCATTTCAGCCCTGCCACAAAAGGACCAGCTGCCATCATGTCAGTGATTCTCTCGTTAACACAGGTGAGAGTGTTGAAGAGGACAAGGCTGGAGATCACTCTGTCATGCTGATTGAGTTAGAATAACAGACTAGAAGCTTTAAAAGGAGGGTGGTGATTGAAATCATTGTTCTTCCTCTGTTAACCATGGTTACCTGCAAGGAAACACGTGCCGTCATCATTGCTTTGCACAAAAATGGCTTCACAGGCAAGGATATTGCTGCTAGTAAGATTGCACCTAAATCAACCATTTATCGGATCATCAAGAACTTCAAGGAGAGAGGTTCAATTGTTGTGAAGAAGCTTCAGGGCGCCCAAGAAAGTCCAGCAAGCGCCAGGACCGTCTCCTAAAGTTGATTCAGCTGCGGGATCGGGGCACCACCAGTGCAGAGCTTGCTCAGGAATGGCAGCAGGCAGGTGTGAGTGCATCTGCACGGACACAGTGAGGCGAAGACTTTTGGAGGATGGCCTGGTGTCAAGAAGGGCAGCGAGGAAGCCACTTCTCTCCAGGAAAAACATCAGGGACAGACTGATATTCTGCAAAAGGTACAGGGATTGGACTGCTGAGGACTGGGGTAAAGTCATTTTCTCTGATGATTCCCCTTTCCGATTGTTTGGGGCATACGGAAAACACCTTATCTGGAGAAGACAAGGTGAGCGCTACCATCAGTCCTGTGTCATGCCAACAGTAAAGCATCCTGAGACCATTCATGTGTGGGGTTGCTTCTCAGCCAAGGGAGTGGGCTCACTCACAATTTTGCCTAAGAACACAGCCATGAATAAAGAATTGTACCAACACATCCTCTGAGAGCAACTTCTCCCAACCATCCAAGAACAGTTTGGTGATGACCAATGCCTTTTCCAGCATGATGGAGCACCTTGCCATAAGGCAAAAGTGATAACTAAGTAGCTCGGGGAACAAAACATCAACATTTTGGGTCCATGGCCATGAAACTCCCCAGACCTTAATCCCATTGAGAACTTGTGGTCGATCCTCAAGAGGCGGGTGGACAAACAAAACCCCACAAATTCTGACAAACTCCAAGTATTGATTATGCAAGAATGGGCTGCCATCAGTCAGGATGTGGCCCAGAAGTTAATTGACAGCATGCCAGGGTGGATTGCAGAGGTCTTGAAAAAGAAGGGTCAACACTGCAAATATTGACTCTTTGCATAAACTTAATGTAATTGTCAATAAAAGCCTTTGACACTTATGGAATGCTTGTAATTATACTTCAGTATACCATAGTAACATCTGACAAAAATATCTCATAACACTGAAGCAGCTAACTTTGTGAAGACCAATACTTGTGTTTTGACCACGACTGTACATAAAGTTGAAGTCGGAAGTTTACATACACTTAGGTTGGAGTCATTAAAACTCGTTTTTCAACCACTCCACAAATGTCTTGTTAACAAACTATAGTTTTGGCAAGTCGGTTAGGACATCTACTTTGTGCATGACACAAATCATTTTTCCAACAATTGTTTACAGACATATTATTTCACTTATAATTCACTGTATCACAATTCCAGTGGGTCAGAAGTTTACATACACTAAGTTGACTGTGCCTTTAAAGAGCTTGGAAAATTCCAGAAAATGATGTCATGACTTTAGAAGCTTCTGATAGGCTAATTGACATCATTTGAGTCAATTGGAGGTGTACCTGTGGATGTATTTCAAGGCCTACCTTCAAACTCAGTGCCTCTTTGTTTGACATCATGGGAAAATCAAAAGAAATCAGCCAAGACCTCAGAAAAAAAAGTGTTCATCCTTGGGAGCAATTTCCAAACGCCTGAAGGTACCACGTTCATTTGTACAAACAATGGTACGCAAGTATAAACACCATGGGACCACGCAGCCATCATACCGCTCAGGAAGGAGACGCGTTCTGTCTCCTAGAGATGAACGTACTTTGGTGCGAAAAGTGCAAATCAATCCCAGAACAACAGCAAAGGACCTTGTGAAGATGCTGGAGGAAACAGGTACAAAAGTATCTATATCCACAGTAAAACATGTCCTATATCTACATATACAGCAAGGAAGAAGCCACTGTTCCAAATCTGCCATAAAAAAGCCAGACTACGGTTTGCAACTGCACATGGGGACAAAGATCTTACTTTTTGGAGAAATGTCCTCTGGTCTGGTGAAACAAAAATATAACTGTTTTGCCATAATGACCATCGTTATGTTTGGAGGAAAAAGTGGGGGCTTTTAAGCCGAAGAACACCATCCAAACGTGAAGCACGGGGGTGGCAGCATCATGCTGTGGGGGTGCTTTGCTGCAGGAGGGACTGGTGCACTTCACAAAACAGATGGCATCATGAGGAAGGAAAATTATGTGGATATATTGAAGCAACATCTCAAGACATCAGTCAGGAAGTTAAAGCTTGGTCGCAAATGGGTCTTCCAAATGGACAATGACCCTAAGCATACTTCCAAAGTTGTGGCAAAATGGCTTAAGGACAACAAAGTCAAGGTATTGGAGTGGCCATCACAAAGCCCTGACCTCAATCCTATAGAAAATGTGTTGGCAGAACTGAAAAAGCGGGTCTGAGCAAGGAGGCCTACAAACCTGACTCAGTTACACCAGCTCTGTCAGGAGGAATGGGCCAAAATTCACCCAATTTATTGTGGAAATCTTGTGGAAGGCTACCCAAAACGTTTGACCCAAGTTAAGCAATTTAAAGGCAATCCTACCAAATACTAATTGAGTGTATGTAAACTTCTGACCCACTGGGAACGTGATGAAAGAAATAAAAGCTGAAATAAATCATTCTCTCTCCTATTATTCTGACATTTCACATTCTAAAGTGGTGATCCTAACTGTCTTAAGACAGGGAATTTTTACTAGGACTAAATGTCAGGAATTGTGAAAAACTGAGTTTAAATGTATTTGGCTAAGGTGTATGTAAACTTCCGACTTCAACTGTATACTCTACCACTGTGCAATGTTCTGTGTCTCTCTGCTAGCCGTGCTTCAGTATCTACTCAGAGCTGTGGGTGATGGTCATTGAAGGGCCTGTGTAATGCATGTAATAGGGGCTCAGCTCTGACTCATAGAGCACAGGAAGCAGGAACCCATGGCTGAACACTCATCTCACCAGGGAACACACATTCCCATCACTTCATTGCTTTTCCCAAGCAGAGGGCAGCCACTCTCAGAAGTGTTTCTTTTGGCATTATGTGTCTCATACAGAAGTACTGTAGAAGTAGCAGTATTTTATTTTTTTGTATTTTCTGTTTGATATTTCATGTTGGCTTACTAATGTCTATCACCGTACGGCAAAGCATACACATGAATCCCAGGCCAAGAGTGGGTGTAAGATTGCCAGGATGTCAATTCAAAGGAAATGCATGATGCATAAATATGTATTTGTCATTCTTACGTTGCTCTGATGTTAAAAGGAATGTGTATTCAAAGCATTGTGTGTTTAATGTTGCCCAGGTAACAGAGACCCGGACAGGCCCTCTCGGATGCAGTAACTATGACAACCTTGATTCTGTCAGCTCTGTACTGGTTCAGAGTCCGGAAAACAAAGTCCACTTGCAAGGTCTGTTTCTTTTTGATTCATACCACTATATTGCATTTGAATGTCAGAACTTTGATTACGCATTCCTGTTATGCAAATCCTACACACCATTGTCCACAATGTTACAAGAAATAAGAACATGTGAAATATGTTTAAGGTTTATAGCACTCCCTATCATAAATTCCCATACAATAGCATCTTCGAAGAGATCCACACATAACTTGACAACGCTTGTAGTGAATAAAATACCGTTTGGACCATCATTGTTCTGCTCTTACATTGTTAGTGTACCAAGGCTAACAACTACACTTGAACTGCCTTGTGATTCACCCACTATAAATCACTTGTTGCTATCCTCTCATACAGTACCAGAACTGGACACTTTGATGGTGGTACTAAATCCAGGCTGTGTTGTGTTGTTTTACAGGCCTGCAGGTTATCCTGCCAGACTACCTGAGGGACAGTTTTGTCCAAGCTGCTCTAAGCTACATCGCCTGTAACGGGGAGGGGGGCTTTGTCTGTAAGGACAATGACTGCTGGTGCAAGTGTGACCCCAAGTTCCCAGAATGCAACTGTCCCTACATGGACATCCAAGCCATGGAGGACAGCCTACAAAGGATCACTGAGACCTGGGCGACACTCTACAAGGAGTTTGAGGATTCAGGTGAGGACAAATTGGCTCTAGAACTTTTCTCATTTATTTTTATATCTCTGGTAGACAAACACGCCTTAGAGATAAAAATAGAACAAATCCTTGGTTCTCTATTGAACTTTCAGATCTCATTATAATGAGAAATCAGGCTTGGGCCAAGGCTAGAAAACTGACTTGGTAGCGGATTGGCAGCGTTTCAGGCAATTGAGAAATATATGTACTTCCACAATAAAGAAAGCTAAATCAAGCTACTTTTTAAGTTCTATCTCAGACTTTGCTGGTGATCTGTCAAAATGTTGGAAAACAGTTCATGCACTGAAGCGTGGAAATTCCTGTCCTTCCCTGCAAGTTGTGTCAGACTCTGGCATCATTACTGAGAAAAATTTGATAAGTGATGCTTTTAATCAGCATTTTATCTCGGCAGGCTTTTTATTTGAAATAAATTGTGATTTAATTGAGCCTGGTCGGTCAGCAATCAGTCAATTGAAATAAATTAATTAGGCCCTAATCTATGGATTTCACATGACTGTGAATACAGATATGCATCTGTTGGTCACAGATACCTTAAAAAAAGGTAAGGGCGTGGATCAGAAAACCAATCAGTATCTGGTGTGACCACCATTTGCCTCATGCAGCGTGACACATCTCCTTCGCATAGAGTTGATCAGGCTGTTGAGTGTGGCCTGTGGAATGTTGTCCAACTCCTCATCAATGGCTGTGCGAAGTTGCTGGGTATTGGCGGGAACTGGAACACGCTGTCGTATACGTTCATCCAGAGCATCCGAAACATGCTCAATGGGTGACATGTCTGGTGAGTATGCAGGTCATGGAAGAACTGGGACATTATCAGCTTCCAGGAATCGTGTACAGATCCTTGCAACATGGGGCTGTGCATTATCATGCTGGAACGTGAGGTGATGGCGGCGGATGAATGGCACGATAATGGGCCTCAGGATCTCATCACGGTATCTCTGTGCATTCAAATTGCCATCGATAAAATGCAATTGTGTTCGTTGTCCATAGTTTATGCCACATATGTCAGAGTCAAGGCCCGCGGGCCACATCCGGCCCGCGAGAAGGTTTTTTACGGCCCCTGGGATGATCTTGATTTATTATTAGAACCGGCCCGCAGACCGCAGCAAGCCGGCAGCCCGCAGATCTTTTACACGCACCAATACTACATTTCCCACAATGCAACGGTGACGCACCGAGCAGTAGGCTGCTTCATTTCAATATTTATTGGCACAGCAGTCGTCAGCATCACAGTAAAATTAACTTTCAGATACCCATCAAAAATGGCAAAACGGAAGGTGGACACTGAGAACCGGGGGTTTCAAACAAGGTGGGAGTCGGAGTATATGTTCACGGAGGTAGCTGGAAAACCTGTGTGTCTTCTGTGTGGAGAAAGTGTGGCGGTACTGAAAGAGTATAATCTGAGACGACATTATGAAACGAAACACGCGGACAAAAACAAGAATATGGACATGGAACAAAGGCTACAAAAGGCAGAGGAATTAAAACGAGGCCTCAAATCTCGACAGGCTCTGTTCAAAAAAGCCAAATCACAAGGCCAGGCTGCTGTCAAGGCCAGTTTTATTTTGGCAGAAGAGATCGCTAAATCAGCCCGGCCATTTACGGAGGGGGATTTCATCAAAAACTGCATGATTAAAGTTTGTGACGAAGTTTGCCCAGAAAAAAGGCAACTCTTTTTAAATGTGAGTCTGAGCAGAAACACCATTGCCGAGAGAGTAGACCAGTTGTCCATCAATCTAAAAGAGCAGCTTGTGAAAAAGGGAAAAGATTTCATTGCATATTCCTTGGCTGTGGATGAGAGCACCGACATTTCTGACATTGCCCAGTTGTCAATTTTCATCCGCGGAGTGGACTCCAGCCTAAGCGTGACAGAGGAGTTTTTGGCTTTACGTCCTATGCATGGCACAACTACGGGGCATGATTTGTATGAAGAGGTGTCAAGATGTGTAAATGAGATGGAGCTGCCTTGGGAAAAACTCGTGGGTTTGACAACCGACGGAGCACCTGCGATGTGTGGACACAGGAGCGGACTGGTGGCGAAGATACGGGAAAAGATGCAAGAGGAAAACGCGACAGGTGAGCTGACAGCTTATCATTGTATCATACACCAGGAAGCGTTGTGCGGTAAAGCCTTGAAAATGGAGCATGTAATGAGCATCATCACGCGCACAGTTAACTTTATCAGAGCCAAAGGTTTGAATCACCGCCAGTTCAAGGCATTTCTGACGGAGTTAGAAACGGAGCATGGTGATTTGCCTTATCACACAGAGGTGCGATGGCTAAGCCAGGGAAAGGTGCTTCAAAGATGTTTCGAGCTTCGTGAGGAGATTTGTCTGTTCTTGGACAGCAAAGGGAAAGACACAACACAACTCCGAGACGAAATGTTTCTGTGTGAAATGGCTTTTCTGTGTGACATTACGAGTCATCTGAATGCAATGAACTTGCAGCTGCAGGGTCGGGATCATGTCATCTCTGATATGTACAGTACAGTGAAGGCATTTAAAACCAAACTGACTCTGTGGGAGACGCAGATGCGGAAAGAAAATTTGAGCCACTTTCCCAGCTGCCAGACCATGAAAGAGAAGCTCTCTACCAGTGCGTTCCCGAGCGCACAGTTGGCTGATAAAATAGGTATGCTTGCCGCTGACTTTCGACGCCGATTTGCTGACTTTGAAGCACAAAAAAGCAGGTTGGAACTGCTCGGTAACCCATTTGCTGTTGACGTGGAAAGCTCACCACCAAACCTCCAAATGGAGTTGATTGACCTCCAATGCAATGATGCACTGAGGGCAAAATATGCGGCAGTGGGTGCTGCGGAGTTCGCCCGTTTCCTCCCCGACACAATGCCCCAGCTGCGCATCCAGGCTGCTCAAACGTTGTCTATGTTTGGCAGCACATACCTGTGTGAACAACTGTTTTCTTTGATGAACCTGAACAAAACATCACACAGAAGTCGACTTACTGCTGAACACCTCCACTCAATTCTGAGGATTTCCTCAGCTCAGAGTCTTACCCCGAACATTGATGAACTTGTGGAAAAGATGGGACACCACCAAGTATCACCCTCAACCTCAAACAAGTGAACATTACTGTGCAATCACATATTTAGAGTTTTTACTCAGTTCAAGTTTAAAAGTTAAAGTTTAATATTTGTTTTCACTGCATGTTACTTCTCCTTAAACAAAGTGTTGTTTTTGATTAATAGATTTTTGCACTTTATTTTATTGTATTTCAATCCAATTATATTTTAAAAATATTTCAGTTGAGTGGATGATAGAAAATTGCTATTATTGTTTTTTTCTTTGAAGTAAATTTAGCCCACTTTTGCTAAAATAGAAAATATAGGCTACTGATGGTGCCTTGAATACCGGTTTCTTTCATTTAATGTTCATGTTATGGGGATTTTTATATAAAGGAAATTTGTCTTTTGTGTCTGTTGAAAATTAAAGATTACTGACAGAGCCATAAGAAAATATTGCTTTATTTATCTGATCATATTGGAATATATTTGTTAGGTTTTCAGTAGGTTCAATTAGGTTCACTAGACTATATGCGTCATTTAAAAATTTTTCAATGAACATTCGAACAGTCCGGCCCTCGGCTTGTAGCTAAATTTTTTATTTGGCCCTCCGTCCATTTGACTTTGACACCCCTGGTTTATGCCTACCCATACCATAACCCTACCGCCACCATGGAGTACTCTGTTCACAACGTTGACACCAGCAAACTGCTCACCCACACGACGCCATACACCATAAACCAGGATTTCCCAAACTCGGTCCTCGGGACCACAAGGTGTTTTGGTTTTTGCCCTAGCACTACACAGCTGATTCAAATAATCAACTAATCATCAATCTTTGATAATATGGATCAGCTGTGTAGTGTTAGGGCAAAAACCACAACTTGCACTACTTGGGGTACCGAGGACCAAGTTTGGGAATTGCTGACATCTGTCCAGTACAGTTTAAACTGGGATTCAATCGTGAAGAGCACACTTCTCCAGCGTGCCAGTGGCCATCAAGGTGAGCATTTGCCCACTGTAGTCAGGTCAAGACCCTGGTGAGGACAACGATCACGCAGATGAGCTTCCCTGAGACGGTTTCTGGCAGTTTGTGCAGAAATTCTTCATTGTGCAAACCCACAGTTTCATCAGCTGTCCAGGTGGCTGGTCTCAGATGATCCCGCAGGTAAAGAAGTCAGATGTGTAGGTGCTGGGCTGGCATGGTTACACATGGTCTGCGGTTCTGAGGCCGGTTGAACGTATAGCCAAATTCTCTTTGGAGGTGGCTGATGGTAGAGAAATGAACATTCAATTCTCTGGCAATTGTTCTGGTGGACATTCCTGCAGTCAGCATGCCAATTGCACACTCCATCAAAACTTGAGACATCTGTGGCATTGTGTCGTGTGACAAAACTGCACATTTTAGAGAGGCCTTTTAGCACAAGGTGCACCTGTGTAATGATCATGCTGTTTAATCAGCTTCTTGATATGCCAAATCTCTCAGGTGGATGGATTATCTTGGCAAAGGATAAATGCTCACTAACAGGGATGTAAACACATTTGTACACAACATTTTAGAGAAATAAGCTTTTGTGCATATGGAACATTTCTGGGATATTTTATATCAGCTCATGAAATATGGGACAAACACTTTACATGTTGTGTTAAAAATGTTGTTCAGTATAGTTAAGAAATTAACATTTCATTGATAGGAATAGGTCATGTGTGATGAGTGTGATAGAAGGAGTCAGGCGCAGGAGGGTCATCACCGAAAACAGGCACAGGGGAAACTATCTACCCTGGCAATACACGGTATGGGATACTCCAATAATATACAGGCACAGGGGACATATCTACCCTGGCAATACAAAGTGCGAGTAGCTCCACCGAGCTACACTACTCTCACAAATAACAATCACCCACAAGTAAAAGGGGGGCAGAGGGAACACTTATACATGGACTAATGAGGGTATAAGAACCAGGTGTGTGTAATTAACAAGACAAGACAAATGGAATGATGATATATGGAGCGGCAGTGGCTAGTAAGCCGGTGACGATGAACGCCGAAGCCTGTCCGAACAAGGAGGGGAGGCAGCCTCGGCGGAAGTTTTGACAGTACCCCCCCTCCACTTGACGCGCAGCTCCAGCAGCGCACCGACCCCGGCCTCAGGGACGGCCAGGAGGACGCGGAGCAGGACGAGCCGGATAGCGACGGTGGAAATCCCGTAACATGGAGGGATCGAGGATATCCCTCACCGGGACCCAGCACCGTTCCTCCGGACCGTACCCCTCCCACTCTACGAGGTACTGAAGGCCCCCCACCCGACGCCTCGAATCCAGGATGGACAGAGTACGCCAGGGCCCCCTCAATGTCCAGAGGAGGCGGAGGGACCTCCCGCACCTCAGACTCCTGGAGCGGACCAACCACCACCGGCCTGAGGAGAGACACATGAAACGAGGGGTTAATACGGTAATCAGGGGGAAGTAATAACCTATAAGTGACCTCGTTGATTCTCCTCAGGACTTTGAATGGCCCCACAAACTGCGGCCTCAGCTTCCGGCAGGGCAGGTGGAGGAGCAGATTCCGGGTCAAGAGCGAGACCCGATCCCCAGTACGAAGAACTCACTGCGGTGGCGGTCAGCGTTGGCCTTCTGACGACGCACGGCGCACTGGAGGTAAACGTGGGCAGCGTCCCACGTCTCCCCCGCGTGCCAAAACCAGGCATCCACTGCAGGAGCCTCGGTCTGGCTCTGGTACCACGGTGCCAGAACTGGTTGGTAACCTAAAACACATTGGAATGGCGTTAGGTTGGTAGAGGAGTGGCGGAGAGAGTTCTGAGCATATTCTGCCCATGGCAAGAACACCGACCACTCCCCTAGCCGGTCCTGGCAGTAGGACCGCAGGAACCTACCCACATCCTGATTTACCCGTTCCACCTGCCCATTTGACTCGGGGTGGAACCCAGAGGTCAGGCTGACCAAGACCCCCAGACGTTCCATGAATGCCTTCCAAACCTTGGACGTGAACTGGGGACCTCGGTCGGACACTATATCCTCTGGAACACAGTAGTGCCGGAAGACATGAGTAAACAGGGCCTCTGCAGTCTGCAGGGCTGTGGGGAGACTGGGCAGAGGAAGGAGGCGGCAGGACATGGAAAAGCGGTCCACAACGACCAGGATGGTGGTGTTACCTTGGGAGAGGGGAAGATCAGTCAAGAAATCAACACTAAGGTGAGACCATGGTCATTGTAGAACTGGTAAAGGTTGTAACTTACCCACTGGGAGGTGCCTAGGTCCCTTACTCTGGGCGCACACCAAGCAGGAGGAGACGTACACCCTCACGTCCTTAGCCAAGGTAGGCCACCAGTACTTTCCGATCAGGCAGCGCACTGTACAACCGATACCTGGGTGACCAGAGGAGGGTGACGTGTGTGCCCAGAAGATCAGACAATCACGGATAAGAGCAGGCACATACCGCAGCCCAGCTGGACACTGAGGTGGAGATGGATCTGTGCGTAATGCCTGCTCTATATACGCGTCCATCGCCCATACTACCGGCGCCACAATGCAGGAGGCAGGGAGTATGGGGGTGTTGTCTCTGGGCCTCTCCTCTATGTCATACAGCCGGGACAGTGCATCTGCCTTCACGTTCTTCATACCCGGAATGTATGACAGTGTAAAATCAAACTGGGTGAAGAATAGGGCCCACCTGGCCTGGCAAGGATTCAGCCTCCTCGCTGCCCGGATGTACTCCAGGTTACGGTGGTCCGTCCAGACGAGGAAAGGGTGTTTCGCCCCTTCAAGCCAATGCCTCCACACGGTCAAAGCTCGGACTACAGCCAACAGCTCCCGATCACCAACGTCGTAGTTCTGCTCCGCCGGGCTGAGCTTCTTAGAGAAGAAGGCACAGGGGTGGAGCTTGGGTGGCGTGCCCGAGCGTTGGGATAGGACAGCGCCTATCCCTACCTCGGACGCATCCACCTCCACTACGAACGGTAGTGATGGATCGGGGTGGGCCAGTACCGGGGCTGAGGTGAACAGACCCCGCAGTCTCCTGAAGGCCAGGTCAGCCTCAGCAGACCAGCGGAGCCGGGACAGCCCACCCTTCAACAGGGAGGTAATGGGAGCTGCGACCTTGCCAAGCCCCGGAAACCTCTGATAGTAGTTGGCAAAGCCAAGGAAGTGCTGCACCTCCTTAACCGTGGTTGGAGTTGGCCAATTACACACAGCTGAAATGCGATCTCCCTCCATCTCCACACCTGAGGTGGTAATGCGGTATCCGAGGAAGGAGACGGACTGCTGGAAAAACATACACTTCTCTGCCTGGGCATAAAGTTCATTTTCCAACAGTCGGGCCAGCACTTTGCAAACCAGGGACACATGCTCAACGCGCATAGCGGAATACACCAGGATGTCATCGATGTAGACCACCACACCGCGACCAAGCATGTCCCGAAACACCTCGTTCACAAAGGACTGGAAGACGGATGGAGCATTCATGAAACCGTAGGGCATCACCAGGTATTCATAATGCCCCGTGGTTGTGCTGAATGCTGTCTTCCACTCATCCCCCTCCCGAACACGCACCAGGTTGTATGCACTCTTGAGATCTAATTTGGTGAAGAAACGCGCCCCATGCATTGACTCAATCACTGAAGGAGGGGGAGAGGATAACTAAATCTTAAAGTCTCCTTGTTCAGTGATCGATAATGAATACACGGGCACAGACCGCTGTCTTTCTTCTTCACAAAGAAGAAACTCGAGGAGGCGGGTGAAGTGGAGGGACGTATATACCCCTGGCCCAGGGACTCGGTCACATATGTTTCCATAGCCTCCGTTTCAGCCTGCAACAGGGGGTACACATAACTCCTGGGAGGTACAGCGTCTACCTGAAGGTTTATCGCGCAATCCCCCGCCCGATGAGGTGGTAATTTTTGTCACCAGTGAAAACACGTGCGCCAGATCATGGTATTCAGGGGGAATGCGCACGGTGGAGGTACCGTCTGGACTTTCCACCATGGTTGCACCAACAGAAACACCTAGACACCTACCCTAACACTTTCGCGACCACCCCGTGAGAACCCTCTGCGGCCATGAGAAGGTGGGGTTGTGGAGTGCTAGCCAAGGGATACCTAATACCACAGGGACAGCAGGAGACTCAATAATCGAAAAAGTAACCTGCTCACAATGAGTCTCCTGGGTGATCATGTTGACTGGTACAGTGACTTCCTTTACAAACCCGGACCCTAATGGTCGACTATCAAGTGCTCTGATGGGAATGTGGAATGGATAAGGGAACCATTGAAATGCCTTGACGGCGTGAGAATGCCCTGTCCATAAAGTTCCCAGCTGCGCCTGAATCGACTAGCGCCTTACACTGGGGAACTACCATGTGATCGGGAAAATTGATAGGTAGGGTACAGTACGTAGCAGAGGGTTCTGAACGAGTGTGGGTGTTCGATACCTGGGGTGATGCGAGAGTGCCCTGCCGCCTCCAGGCCCAAAAGAGCATTGACTTTGACGTGTGATGTACTGTCCCTTCGTGCCACCGGAGTGGCACTGTCGCTGTCGTCCTCCGCTCTCTCGGACGGCGACTCCAGCCAGCTCCATCAGCTCGGGATCCGAGTCGTCCGGGGTGGAAACGGGCAGACCCCTACTAGGACGTCCTCTGGCTGCCAGCAGGTTGTCCAAACGGATGGCCATGTCCACCAGTGTCGTGAAAGACAACATGGTGTCCCGGCAGGCTAGCTCCAGTCGGACGTCCTCCCGCAGATGGCACCGGAAATGGTCGATCAGGGCCCACTCGTTCCACCCGGACCCCGCTGCCAGAGTCCGAAACTCCAACGTGAAGTCATGCGCGGTCCTCGTCCCCTGCCTCAGGTGGACCAGCCGCTCGCCCACCTCTCGGGCGGGTGATCGAAGACCGCCCGAAAGAGGTGAGCGAACTCCCCGTAGTCCTCCAAACCGCGTTGGCCCACTCCAGGGCTTTCCCCGAGAGGCAGGAAACGAGGACGGACACCTTCTCCCGCTCCAATGGCGCCGGCCTGATGCTGGAGAAGTAAAGCTCCAGTTGGAATGAGGAATCCTTGGCAGAGCACCGCCGTCCCGTCGAACGCCCGTGGTCGGGATATCTGGATCCCCCCGGGTGCTGGGGTGTAGGTGGCTGGATCCGGTTGGCCAGCTGGTCTCGACAGATCGGGTTCTGTCCTCTCCAGGCGTTGGACGACCTGAAGAACCCGATCCATCGCTTCCCCCAAGCTGGCCAGCATCATGGAATGCTCCTGTACCCGTGCCACGACTCCAGGCATGCACTCTTCTCCCGCTGACTCCATAGCAGGTGGGTGATTCTGTGATGAGTGTGATAGAAGGAGTCAGGCGCAGGAGGGTAATCACCGAAATCAGAGTTTATTCCGTCGTACACAAATAGCGCTGAATAGCGACACACGAAAACAGGCACAGGGGAAACTATCTACCCTGGCAATACACGGTACGGGATACTCCAATAATATACAGGCACAAGGGACATATCTACCCCGGCAATACAAAGTGCGAGTAGCTCCACCGAGCTACACTACTATCACAAATAACAATCACCCACAAGGACAAGGGGGGCAGAGGGAACACTTATACACGGACTAATGAGGAGATAAGAACCAGGAGTGTGTAATTAACAACACAAGACAAATGGAATGATGATATATGGAGCGGCAGTGGCTAGTAAGCCGGTAACGACGAACGCCAAAGCCTGCCTGAACAAGGAGGGGAGGCAGCCTCGGCGGAAGTCGTGACATCATGCCTTTCATTAAATAGCAGAAAACAAATAATTCAGTCGCCATTCATACCAGTTATAGACAATGGCGATATTATCTATATGAATGCAGCTGCCACTGTATTGAAGTGATTAGACACAGTTTATCATAGCGCACTACACTTTATTACAGGCGATAGGTTCAGTACACATCACTGCATTCTGTATCAGAAAGCAGGCTGGCCCTCTTTGAAGTCTTGTAGATCGATGCATTGCACTCTTTTTGTTTATAAAGCGTTTCTGCATAAACCTCTGCTGTACCTTACTACATTGTTAACTTACAGACGTATGATATACCAGACCCAGTCTCAGGGATGGCTAACTCTGGAGATCCCTTCGATCTGCTTTTAGTTTAGTTTTTTTTTTTCACCTTACTTGTGGAATAATCTCCAAGACTCTCTCAAATAAGCTGTTTAGCATTTTGTGTATTGATGTGAAAATGTATGTGTACTGTATGTTGATGTGTATAGTGTATATTGATGTGTATTAATATGTATATAGGGCTGATCTGTAAAAGGGCCTGCTGGTCTCAGCCTGACTCCCTGTCAAAATAAAGTTTAAATAAAAAATAAATACAAAATGTTGCTGAAACTATTACACTTTTACTTTGATATATGAAGTGTCCAGTGCAACTCAGTTGACATGCAATATCTACAGGTCTCTTCAGCTAGCTTAGCTGTAAACTTACTCGTTGTGCATGCAGTTGATAATTGATAAATTCATATGTGGACAATCTTTGAAAAGTTTCTGTTGGGGAAAATATGAGCTGAATAAAAGTGTTTTATCATATGTCACACCCTTAAAGGTGGAGGACCGTTCCTCGGTGTGTACCACAGACGTTATGAGATATGGTTGAAACAGTGTAAACCATAATGACTGACAGTGAAACCTGGGGGACTTGGCACATGATCTGTGTACAGCAAATCAAAACCTGACAGGATTGGATTACAAAAATAAACATCTCCTTGCACAGGTAGTTTACAATATGTCTAGAACAGATTAATCATACATAAAAAACATTTATTACCAGTCCAGCACACATTGGCATAGTAACAGTTTATGAATGAGAGTACTTAGCATAATCTGGGGGTATTATTGCCTCTCTAGGTCACCCTGCAGTGGACATGATTGCTGAGGTGAAATCAGAGTGGATGGGCCTTTTTCTCTTCTATTTTTGTGGTGTGTGAAATATCTGTAAGTGCAATTACTTTCAAAGTGTATGTTTTAAGAGCAGGGAGGAGAGGAGAGTGCAGGGGAGTGCCAGGAATAAAGAGTTTCTCAGGTGTGGTCGTAAATGTGTCCTTCGGTAAAGGATATCAAAGACGTTTCAACGTTCTGCTCTATCAGCGGAATGGGATGCCAGCAGGAAGAAAGTAACCGTACAAACATAGAACATGGCAGTTCTGGAACCAATGACATTGTTCTCCTTTAGCCTTGAGGAATGTGGAGACATGTCTGAAGTGATCATATGCACTTTATTTTCAAACATAGGACCAAACAGAATGTGCAGGGAAAATTCCAATGCCTTTACAGTAATACCTTTTGTAAGCAGATTTGTTTCATTGTTTTACTTTAAATCATTGTGTCCTGTTCATTTCTTTACTTTACATAATTTCCAAGGGTTAAGAAAGTTCTGCCTCCACAGATTTCCCCTGGCCATACTCATGGCATGTTCATTTAAAAACAATCACCTTTAAAAAAGTTTCCTCTCCTTTTCATTTTCGCTCTCTTTCTGACAGATGAGTTCAAGACCTTCCTTATGAGGCTCCCACAGAACTTCTTCCTGAACGTGTCGACGATCCAGCACCTGTGGTCGTTGGATGGCGTGTTCCAGTGGCGCTACGAGCAGCTGGAGAACAGCATGAGTGTGCTCTTCAGACGAGCCCAGAGAGTGGTGTTCAAGCTCTTCAGCCTCAGCAAGAGGTGCCAGAGGCAGCCTCACATCCGCCTACCCAGAGAATGGTGAGAGTCCTGCTTTGCTCCCACATTACACCTCTTACCACTGAGCCCCATTTACACTTTAATCACCCATCCAGGAAGCTGATAGAGATCCTCTCTACCTCTCCCTGTGTGAGTGGGAGAAACAGGGAGCCAGCCAAGTAATGTTTATCTACTTTATTACTGCTGCTCTGAGGAAAACTGGAAGCACTATACTTTTTATGTGTGAAGAGAAATCTCCATAGACTGTGGAGAGATGGAGAGAGAAAGTGGAATGTTTGTCAGTTTGCCTGGGAGTGAAGCGGAACACTTGAAAGGATCCCCTACGTCCCGTTCGTTCGCAGCACTTCACACAGACGATATATGATTGATTTCACTTCCTGGGGCCAGTTCCAATGCTAACAATGAAATGAAATGAAATCATTAAATCACATATTATTTGTCACATGATTCGTAACAACTGGTGTAGACTGACAGTGAAATGCTTACTTACGGGTCCTTTTCCAACAATGCAGAGTAAAAAATAAAGATACAAAATATAAAATAAAAATAGAAATAGTGACACGAGAAATAGATACACAGTGAATAACAAATAACAATAACGAGTAAAAATAACATAGATATGTACAGGGAGTAGAAAATATTTACATAAGTATTCAGACCCTTTGCTATGAGACTCGAAATTGAGCTCAAGTGCAACCTGTTTCCGTTGATCATCCTTGAGATGTTTCTACAACTTGATTGAAATCCACCTGTGGTAAATTCAATTGATTGGACATGATTTGGAAAGGCACACAACTCTCTCTATATAAGATCCCACAGTTTACAGTGCGTTTTAGAGCAAAAACCAAGCCATGAGGTCGAAGGAATTGTCCGTAGAGCTCCGAGACAGGATTGTGTCGAGGCACAGATCTGGGGAAGGGTAAAAAATACATTCTGCAGCATTGAAGGTCCCCAAGAACACAGTGACCTCCATCATTCTTAAATGGAAGAAGTTTGGAACCACCAAGATTCTTCCTAGAGCTGGCCGCCCAAACTGAGCAATCGGGGGAGAAGGGCCATGTTCATGGAGGTGACCAAGATAGTCAGGGAGGTGACCAAGAACCCAATGGTTTCTCTGACAGAGCTCCAGAGTTCCTCTGTGGAGATGGGAGAACCTTCCAGAAGGACAACCATCTATGCAGCACTTCACCAATCTGGCCTTTTTGGTAGAGTGGCCAGACGGAAGCCACTCCTCACATGACAGCCCACTTGGAGTTTGCCAAAA
The DNA here is from genome assembly GCF_964263955.1 of Coregonus lavaretus. NCBI lineage: Eukaryota > Metazoa > Chordata > Actinopteri > Salmoniformes > Salmonidae > Coregonus > Coregonus lavaretus. Next base: position 48,735,876 of record NC_139993.1, on the reverse strand, counting down.
GGTACCTAAAGGACTCTCAGACCATGAGAAACAAGATTCTCTGGTCTGATGAAACCAAGATTGAACTCTTTGGCCTGAATGCCAAGCGTCATGTCTGGAGGAAACCTGGCACCATCCCTACGGTGAAGCATGGTGGTGGCAGCATCATGCTGTGGGGATGTTTTTCAGCGGCAGGGAATGGGAGACTAGTCAAGATCGAGGGAAAGATGAACGGAGCAAAGTACAGATGGATCCTTGATGAAAACCTGCTCCAGAGCTCTTAGGACCTCAGAGTGGGGCGACGGTTCACCTTCCAACAGGACAACGCCACTAAGCACACAGCAAAGACAATGCAGGACTGGGTTCGGAACAAGTCTCTGAATGTCCTTGAGTGGCCCAGCCAGAGCCCGGACTTGAACCCGATCGAACATCTCTGTAGAGACCGGAAAATAGCTGGGCAGCGATGTTCCCCATCCAACCTGACAGAGCTTGAGAGGATCTGCAGAGAATAATGGGAGAAACTCCCCAAATACAGGTGTTCTAAGCGTGTAGCATCATACCCAAGAAGACTTGAGGCTGTAATCGCTGCCAAAGGTGCTTTTTTATTTATAAAAACCTGTTTTTGCTTTGTTTGGTATTGTTTGTAGATTGATGAGGGGAAAAAAAATGTTTTAATCAATTTTAGAATAAGGCTGTAACGTAACAATGTGGAAAGAGTCAAGGGGTCTGAATACTTTCTGAATGCACTGTATACAGGGAGTACCCGTACCGAGTCAAAGTGCAGGGGTACAAGGGAATTGAGGTAGCTATGTGCATATAGGTAGGGATAAAGTGACTAGGCAACAGGCTGGATAGTAGGCTGAGCTGTAGCAGCAGCTAAAGTGGTGAGTGAGTGAGAGTGTGTGTGTGTGTATGTGTGTGTTGGGGTGTCAATGTAAGTATGTGTGAGTGTATGGGTAGAGTCCAGTGTGTGTGCAGAGAGTCAGTGCAAGAGAGTTAGTTAATAAAAGGTCAATGCAGGTAGTCCGGGTAGCCATTTGATTAGCTATTTAGCACACTTGTTTAGCAGTCTTATGGCTAGGTGGTAGAAGCTATTCAGGGTCCTGTTGGTTCCAGAACATGGCCACAGTGATGTACTGGGCCGTACTCATCAACCTCTGTAGTGCCTTGCAGTCGGGTGCCTTGCAGTTGCCGTTCCAAGTGGTGATGCAGCCAGTCAAGATGCTCTCAATGGTGCAGCTGTAGAACTTTTTGTGTTGCCATATCTTTTCAGCCTCCTGAGGGGGAAGAGGTGCTGTCGTGACCTCTTCACAACTGTGTGGGTGTGTGTGGACCATGTTAATTCCTTAGTGAAGTGGACACCGAGGAACTTGAAGCTCTCGACCCGCTTCACTACAGCCCCCTCGATGTGGATGGGGGTGTGCTCTCCCCTCTGTTTCCTGTAGGCCACAATCAGCTCCTTTGTCTTGCTGACGTTGAGCAAGAGGTTGTTGTCCTGACAACACACTGCCAGGTCTCTGACCTCCTCCCTATAGGCTGCCTCGTCGTTGTGTCAGTTTCTACCACCGTTGTGTTGTCAGCTAACTTGATGATGGTGTTGGAGTCATGCCCGGCCACGCAGTCATGGGTGAACTTGGAGTACAGGAGGGGACAAAGCACACACCGTGTTGATGATCAGCATGGCAGATGTGTTGTTGCCTACCCTCACCACCTGGGGGAGCACATCAGGAAGTCCAGGATCCAGTTGCAGAGGGAAGTGTTCAGTCCCAGGGTCCTGAGCTTGGTGATAAGCTTGGAGGGGACTATTGTTTGAATGCTGAGCTGTAGTCAATAAACAGCATTCTTACATAGGGATTCCCTTTGTCCAGGTGGGTGAGGCCAGTGTGGAGTGCAATAGAGATTGCGTCATCTGTGGATGTGTTGGGGCAGTATGTGAATTGGAGTGGGGCCAGAGTGTCTGGGATGATGGTGTTGATGTGAGCCGTAACCAGCCTTTCAAAGCATTTCATGGCTATAGATGTGGGTGTGATAGTCATTTAGGCAGGTTACCTTGACATTCTTGAGCATGGGGACAATGGTGGTCTGCTTGAAACAAGTTGGTTTTACGGACTAGGTCAGGGATTGGTTGAACATTTCAGTGAAGACACTTGCCAGCTGGTCAGCGCATGCTCTGAGTATGCGTCCTGGTAATCCGTCTGGCCCTGGGGCCTTGTGGATGTTAACCTGTTTTAAGGTCTTACTTGCGTTGTCTACGGAGAGCGTGATCACACAGTCGTCCGGAACAGCTGGTGCTGTCATGCACGGTTCAGTGTTGCTTGCGTCAAAGCAAGCATGGAAGGCATTTAGCTTGTCTGGTAGACTCGCATTGCTGGGCAGCTCGCGGCTGGGTTTCCTTTTGTAATCTGTGATAGTTTGCAAGCCCTGACACATTGTTGAGCATCAGAGCTGGCGTAGCAGGATTCGATCTTAGGAAGTGTTCAAAATGTACACAATTCTTACCCAGAAGAAAATGGGGGAGGGTCATGCTTTTTCAATTTCAATCAGGCGAGGGTTTAATATTATTTTATTTAGTCCAGGGGAGGGTCATGCAATTTGTAATCAATTAATAAACCTAAAGCAATGGTAAATATAAGCACTGGCGGTAGCGCTATAGGTTCGGGGGTGTGTCAGAAATATTTTAGCTATTTTCACAACCAAAAATTATCAGAGCAGTGCTGGTGGTGGCACGAACAGACTTTTGATGAATAAATCAGTTGTGGGTGTGTCAAGGCTTGGCACCCTCACTGGCCAATCAGAACGTCCTCCATGGCTAAATATGTGGTTGATTCAAGTTGTGCATTTATGGTATTTTATGTATTGCCTTGGAATCAACTCCAATGTTAGTTCGTTATAGTTTGTTACACAGCTTACAGAGGAGCGAAATAACAAAATGTAGACCCATCCCATCGGTGCTGAATATGTTAACTTGAAACTGTTTGCAGTCAACATTGTTCTAAGTAATTGCATGGCTTCAATGTGGAAATATACAGTGCATTCGGAAAGTATTCAGACCCCTTGACTTTTCCATATTTTGTTACGTTACAGCCTTATTCTAAAATAGATTAAATATATGTTTTCCTCATCAATCTACACACAATACCCAATAATAACAAAGCAAAAACTGTTTTTTATAGATTTTTCCAAATGTATATTAAAATTATATTTACATAAGTATTCAGACCCTTTACTCAGTACTTTGTTGAAGCACATTTGGCAGCGATTACAGCCTCGAGTCTTCTTGGGTATGACGCTACAAGCTTGGCACACCTGTATTTCGGGAGTTTCTCCCATTGTTCTCTGCAGATCCTCTCAAGCTCTGTCAGGTTGGATGGGGAGCATCGCTGCACAGCTATTTTCAGGTCTCTCCAGGGATGTTCGATCGGGTTCAAGTCCGGGCTCTGGCTGGGCCACTCAAGGACATTCAGAGACTTGTCCCGAAGCCACTCCTGCGTTGTCTTGGCTGTGTGCTTAGGGTCGTTGTCCTGTTGGAAGGTGAACCTTGGCCTCAGTCTGAGATCCTGAGCGCTCTGGAGCAGGTTTTCATCAAGGATCTCTCTGTACTTTGCTCCGTTCATCTTTCCCTTGATCCTGACTAGTCTCCCAGTCCCTGCAGCTGAAAAATATCCCCACAGCATGCTGCTGCCACCATGCTTCACCGTAGTGATGGTGCCAGGTTTCCTCCAGATGTGACGCTTGGCAGGCCAAATAGTTCAATCTTGGTTTCATCAGACCAGAGAATCTTGTTTCTCATGGTCTGAGTCTTTAGGTGCCTTTTGGCAAACTCTGGAGCTCTGTCAGAGTGACCATTGGGTTCCTGGTCACCTCCCTGACCAAGGCCCTTCTCCCCCGATTGCTCAGTTTGGCCGAGCTGCCAGCTTTAGGAAGAGTTTTCTTCCATTTAAGAATGATGGAGGCCACTGTGTTCTTGGAGTCCACCTGTGGTAAGTTAAATTGATTGGACATGATTGGGAAAGACACACACCTGTCTAGGTAAGGTCCCACAGATGATAGTGCATGTCAGAGCAAAAACCAAGCCATGAGGTCGAAGGAATTGTCCGTAGAGCTCCGCGACAGGATTGTGTAGAGTCACAGATCTGGGGAAGGGTACCAAAACATGTCTTCAGTATTGAAGGTCCCCAATCAAGTTGTTGAAACATCTCAAGGATGATCAATGGAAACAGGATGCACCTGAGCTCAATTTCGAGTCTCATAGCAAAGGGTCTGAATACTTATGTAAATAACGTATTTCTGCTTTTATTTTTTATACTTTTGCAAGAATTTCTAAAAACCTGTTTTTGCTTTGTCATTATGGGGTATTGTGTGTAGATTGATGAGGGGGGGAAAAAGAATGTAATCAATTTTAGAATAAGGCTGTAATGTAACAAAATGTGGAAAAAGTCAAGGGGTCTGAAAGCTTTCCGAATGCACTTTATACATAGCATTCACAACGATATAGGGGCTAGGCCTACTGTAAATTGCATTATGGCTAAGCATGAACATGCCGAACCTTCTCAATAAGCAAGATAACATTAATTATTGATAAGGTCTAGAAAGAGAGCAATAATTCGAATCAAATTCTAAACAAAACGAAACAACAATTTGTTTTAATAAGGTCGCTGTCCGTAAATATCCGTCATTTGAAACTAAAGACATCTGTTTTTTTGCATTGGATGCATCCGCCTATGTAACACTTCCGCATCTGCAGTGAAAGATGACAGAGCTAGAGCAGTGTTTGTCAGACCATGAGACACAGAAAATTGGTCTTCTCACAAAATCGTCTGTAGCGTCAGAACGGTTTGGCCTAGAAACCACTATAACCCATCTATGGATAGATGAGACTCTCACGAACACAATGATGTTCTCTATGACCCCCACAAGCGTCCTGGGACTCGTCTAAAGTCAGTACAGCCGATCTGCTAACTTCTGTCTGTAGCTTCCGAACAGTTTGGGCTACACTTTAATGTGACCCATCTGTGTAAAGGGGAGACTCTCACGAACACGTACATGTCAGTTTGCTCTAGGACACCCACAGACCTCACAAGACTCATCTGAATGTCCCCCGGTAACAGTCGAAAAAATTCATGGAAGTATATATGGAGACAGTTTAAAAAATAATGGGTTAGATACATGTAAAATAAATAATAATAATAATAAATACAATAAAAAATATTTCCTGATCTTCTTATATCTCTCAGATATAGGTGACCGACTGCCTCGATTCGGTCTTATGTAGCAAAATTTGAAGTTTTTTACATTGGATAAAAAGTAGAGACTCAGAGCTAGAAAATGATCTATCATACACTGCAGTTGAGGAACAACGGGAAATTAATACTGCTTTGAAAGTTGATAAACTTGTAGACCCACTTTTGAGAAAATGAATGTTTTGGTACACCAACTGGAGAGGTCTTCTTAGTCTACACCCATTCAGCATTGTTCACACCCTCTTAAGCCTTAGCCGAACCCATCTCTTTAAGAGTTCACGTGAGGCCATGTGGTAAACACACGCTGTATCATATAAAATCTAAGTTTATTTGTCACATGCACAGGATACAGACAGTGTAAACGGTACAGTGAAGTGGTTACTTGCATAGTAGCAATATCAAAAACAGAATGTGTCCAGATAAAAATATTTGATAAATATTTTATCATTATTAGATGACGCTTACCCGACACACTTGTCTAAATTGATTGTTCATGTGAAGGAAATGCTATAACCAATCCTCAACTAAGTGGATGGGTCACTATTGTCTAGACATGTACACATGTTCATGAAATACAATAGATGGCCATAATCACCTCCAGACACATATGGCTAATTTGATGGGTCATGTAATAATCCGGCCGAAGTGGAGTCTTTTGTTTAGACATGTAGCTAGTTAGGTAGCTAGCTAGCTAGCATAACAATGAACCGGCATAATCCCAACTCGTACTACTACCAATACAAACATTGGCATAGCTGTAGTATGAATATGCAGGTACCTAAAGCTAACAAACTAGGTTCAATGTTAGCTAGCTAACATTAGGCTATAACTAGCAATGCAAATGATTTGAATAATATTACTACACAGATCATACACGTAATGTTAGCTAGCGAGCCAGCAAGCTAATGTTTGTTATCTAACAGTATACTTTATCTTGCAATAAAAATGACTTTCTGACAAAATGTGAAACTTATATCTGAAAATGTAGCTAGACCCGTATATATGGATGAATGCTTCACGGCAGACTGGAACCATTTAACTCCGTTTTGTTTGTAGCAACATCTTGTTTGGCCAGCGTTGTGTCCAGTCACTCCGGTTCACACTGACCGTGGCGTGTGCAGAAAATAGGCCATCACTTTTTCCAACTGATCTGTCGATACCGCCTGCTAAATTCAGGGCATCAATGTTGTTGAGAAAAGTAGCAAAACTTTTGTAGTTCCCGATGGCTAACGTTATATCTTTAAAAAACGGCGCGGTAGAAAAGACTGTCAACACATACTGAACAGCTCACGTTATAGACAGAAGCACGCTACATGGCAGACCAATCCAAACTCATCTCCCGGTATTTCCAGCCCATCCATTATCTCAACCAATCATGGCTAGCGGGAAGGTTGCACATTATGAAGGAATAAACTGCAGAGAGATGGTGCCTCAGTTTTATACAGCGAATAATAATACGACTTCAGAGTTGGTTAAAGCTACACTTTGTGTTCTAACTTTCACCATTAGTCCTATTGATGCAATTTTGCTCTCTAAATGCCTCTTTCTTAATATTGTTCTATTTTTTTCAAAGATGTGCATTAATAATGGTATATGTTTATTGTTTTTTATTTTTACTCACATTAAGAGAATACCTGTTACAAAGTACACTACATTTACAAAAGTATGTGGACACCCCTTCAAATTAGTGGATTCGGCTATTTCAGCCACACCCGTTGCTGACAAGTGTATAAAATGGAGCACACAGCCATGCAATCTCCATACTTTCCCATTAAGAGAATACCTGTTAGGAAGTACACTACATATACAAAAGTATGTGGTCACCACTTCAAGTTAGTGGATTCGGCTATTTCAGCCACACCCATTGCTGACAAGTGTATAAAATCGAGCACACAGCCATGCGATCTCCATAGACAAACATTGGCAGTAGAATGGCCTTACTGTAGAGCTCAGCGACTTTCAATGTGGCACCGTCATAGGATGCCACCTTTCCGACAAATCAGTTTGTCAAATTTCTGCCCTGCTGGAGCTGCCCCGGTCAACTGTAAGTGCTGTTATTGTGAAGTGGAAACGTCTAGGAGCAACAACGGCTCAGCTCCGAAGTGGTAGGCCACACAAGCTCACAGAACGGGACCGCTGAGTGCTGAAACACGTGGCGTGTAAAAATCGTCTGTCCTCCGTTGCAATACTCAATACCGAGTTCCAAACTGCATCTGGAAGCAACGTCAGCACAATAACTGTTCGTCGGGAGCTTCATGAAATGGGTTTCTATGGCCGAGCAGCCGCACACAAGCCTAAGATCACCATGCGCAATGCCAAGAGTCGGCTGGAGTGTTGTAAAGCTCGCCCACATTGGACTCTAGAGCAGGGAAAAGCGAGTGATGAATCACGCTTCACCATTTGGCAGTCCGACGGACGAATCTGGGTTCGGCAGATGCCAGGAGAACGCTACCTGCCCCAATGCATAGTGCCAACTGTAAAGTTTGGTGGAGGAGGAATAATGGTCTAGGGCTGTTTTTCATGGTTCGGGCTAGGCCCCTTAGTTCCAGTGAAAGGAAAACTTAACTCCACAGCATACAATGACATTCTAGACGATTCTGTGCTTCCAACTTTGTGGCAACAGTTTGAGGAAGGCCCTTTCCTGTTTCAACATGACAATGCCTCTGTGCACAAAGCGAGGTCCATGAACACCTTTGGGATGAATTGGAACGCCGACTGCGAGCCAGGCATAATCGCCCAACATCAGTGCCCGACATCATTAATGCTCTTGTGGCTGAATGAAAGCAAGTCCCCGCAGCTATGTTCCAACATCTAGGGGAAGCATTCCCAGAAGAGTGGAGGCTGTTATAGCAGCAAAGGCGGGACCAACTCCATATTAATGCCCATGATTTTAGAATGAGATGTTCGACGAGCAGGTGTCCACATATCTTTGGTCATGTAGTGTATAATTGTGCAACAAAAGTTTATCAGTAAACCAATTCAATTCACATCCATTTTAATTCCCAAAAGTTATGTTCTATGTTGTCTGTCTCTCTGTCTACTTCCCAGGCCCCAGTCCTACTGGCTGATCCACTTCCAGTCTCTCCTCTACTGTTCTGAGAACAACCAGCTGGGTTCCTTCTCTGAGGAGCTGCACAGCTGTACCTGCAGCTACGAGCACAGCCCTTGCCAGCTGCCCCCACCATGTGCCATCGGAGAGGGTCCCGCCTGTGCAGCCTGCGCCCCAGACAACCACACCCGATGTGGGAGCTGCAACCCTGGCTACGCCCTAACCCAGGGGGCCTGCAGACCCATGGTGGCTGACTCAACAGAGAACTACCTGGGCTTTGAGACAGACCTACAGGACCTGGAGCTGAGATATCTCCTGCAGAGGGCCGACCGTAGGCTGGAGGTAAATACATGGCTGTTTAGATTTTGTGAACGATTTTGTGGATAAGTTGCAGAGATATTTTATATGTAATACAGTTGAATAGGATCTTGAAAAAGTAGATAGACATATTGTCCTAACAACTTAAACAACCGTATCTGTCCATCCAGGTCCATGCCATCTTCATCAGCAACGACATGCGTCTGAACAGCTGGTTTGACCCGTCCTGGAGGAAGAGGATGCTGCTGACGCTGAAAAGCAACAAGTACAAGTCCAACCTGGTCCACATGCTGCTGGGGGTGTCTCTCCAGATCTGCCTGACCAAGAACAGCACCCTGGAGCCCGTCCTCACCCTATACATCAACCCCTTCGGAGGCAGCCACTCTGAGAGCTGGTACATTCCAGTCGGTGAGAACAGCTTCCCAGACTGGACGGCCACCAAACTGGACCTGCCCCTGGAGTGCTTCAACTGGACCCTGACGCTGGGCAACAAGTGGAAGACCTTCTTTGAGACCATCCACATCTACCTGCGGAGCCGGATAAAGACGCAGGGCAGTGGAGGTCCGGCGGGGGCTGTGAACGACAGCCTCTACTATGAGCCATTAGAAATGGTGGACCCTTCACGGAATCTGGGCTACATGAAGATCAACAGCATCCAAGTGTTTGGCTACAGCATGCACTTTGACCCAGAAGCAATCCATGACCTGATCCTGCAGCTGGACTACCCATACACCCAGGGCTCCCAGGGCACGGCCCTGCTGCAGCTGCTGGAGATCAGGGACCGGGTCAACAGACTGTCCCCTCCGGGTCAGCAGAGACTGGACCTGTTCGCCTGTCTGCTCAGACACCGGCTCAAACTGACCGCCAGCGAGGTGGTCCGCATACACGCCTCCCTGCAGGCCTTCAGCAACCGCCTGCCCAACTCTCTGGATTACGAGACCACCAAGCTGTGTAGTTAACAGCTACTAGGGGATGACTGGGAGATGTTAAAGTTCATATCTACAAGGGGAACTATTGGACGGCTGAATAGTGTACTACTACAGTAGTTTGACTTTCAGTGGTTTGTTGATTCTCTGGATTACAAGACCGTAAAACTATGTACTTAACCATTACAGAGACACAGGAAGGACAAGAAGAAATATGTATTTTGGCGTTCAGTTGGGTTGCAACTCAATGACTTGTAAATGGTTGAGAGATGCAGGAAGCTGGTCCTTTTTTGTCCACAGAAGACACACAAAAACTCTGACAACCGTAAACAAAAACAGATCTAGAAATTCAAATATTTAACTCTCTCCACATCCACTTCACCATCTTGTTAAAATACAACCCTGCTAATTTATACAGTATATACTGAAGCCAACTGGAGGGACCTTTTAAGATACATGGTACAGTCTGTTTGTTTGTAACTCTTTTATATGTTATTTTGCTTCAGTGACAGTGCACTTTCCATAATGACCAGAATACAGTGGTGTCAGTCAGTTTTGTAGATAACTTGTTATTAAAACATCATGGAGTAACAACTGGGGATAATATTTGTCAAACTTACTTAGAGCTGAGGAACAGCTGTTGTCACATCTCATTGTAAGACACTTTTATCGCAGCAATTAAAACCACTTAGGAACTGAGTGAATGAAATTAAACATGATAGTGGAGTTTGATCAAATAATCATGACCCTCTATTTCATTAATTTATGCGGTTAGTTTATGGATGGTGACCAAGCTTCTCCATCCTAATTAATTAGTAGACTTTGTAACAGGAACAATTCAAGCAATATATTTTTGTACAGTGAATGTGCACACACACACAGACACACACCAAAAATGCAGATATAAGTGAGCAAAGCTGAGTATATTGTAAGACTGGTTTCTTTAGGGTTGTGGCTTAGAAACACACAGGGTGTGTTTTCCATTATCTGCAACAGGTTGAATTGGAGCAGACCAGTAGACATCCCAGCTACCCTCTAGGACCAGGAGTGATGGCTGTCTACTGCACTGGGTCACAGATCCATACCTGCAGTATTCATGTCAGGACTATAAGGTGCCAGATCTCATTTACTAACATGGCCTGTGTCTCATGGCATGGCTGTCCAGCGGAGCAGATGAGGGAGAGGTCACACACCTATGAAGGACAATGGCTGTCACCTCCATTTGTCTGCGCTCCTGTTATCAAATCCTGCTCATGTCAGAAGCTAAACTCGAAAGAGAGTAACGTGGATGAAACAGGCTTGATGCTGAGGTGTTTGTCTAATGTATAACTGAATGTTAGTCCATTGGATGCAGGGGTGTAGCAGCTAGAAAATGGTCATTTGACTCCATCCAGAATTATATAATTATTTCTCCAAAGATCATCAGTCCACTCTGCCTACCTACTCCTGGTGAGCCCGTCCCATTAGAGAGGTGAGACAGAGAACAGACAAAATCTTTACATCCCCTCACCTCACATCAACCCTGCAACCAATTAAACCTTTCCCCTTACTAAGTAATTGAGCTAAGAACGCCGGTGGAATGTTCGGAGTAAAAAGAAATATAGGGAAAATAAATTCTGTCTGCCCATTTATTCTTCATGAGGTAAAAAAGATCCCCAGGTATGTGCCTATAATTATGTTTAATAGCCCTCTGCTCGTTCTGCAATTACCAGGCTCAGTTCTAAAGCTCGTTCTGGTGCTGTAGAGGCAGCTGGCTGGCTATAATTCATTATTGTGAGCTTGTAAATAGTTTTTATTCATTCTGCGGAGGCCTGGCATGTCCCTTATGAGACACTGAGTGGGCGGAGGAGAGGCCAGGCTTTGATGAAGGAAGGTCTGACATTTACTGAGCTGTCAATCAAAAGTGTTAGATATATTAAAATTGTCTTATGTACAGTTGAAGTCGGAAGTTTACATACACTTAGGTTGGAGTCATTAAAACTCGTTTTTCAACCACTCCACAAATTTCTTGTTAACAAACTATAGTTTTGGCAAGTCCGTTAGGACATCTACTTTGTGCATGACACAAGTAATTTTTCCAACAATTGTTTACAGACAGATTATTTCATTTATAAATCACTGTATTACAATTCCAGTGGGTCAGAAGTTTACATACACTAAGTTGACTGTGTCTTTAAACAGCTTGGGAAATTCCAGAAAATGATGTCATGGCTTTAAAACGTCTGATAGGCTAATTTACATAATTTGAGTCAATTGGAGGTGTACCTGTGGATGTAATTCAAGGCCTACCTTCAAACTCAGTGCCTCTTTGGTTGACATCATGGGAAAATCAAAAGAAATCAGCCAAGACCTCAGAAAAAAAATTGTAGACCTCCACAACTCTGGTTCATCCTTGGGAGCAATTTCCAAACGCCTGAAGGTACCACGTTCATCTGTACAAACAATAGTACGCAAGTATAAACACCATCGGACCACGCAGCCGTCATACCGCTCAGGAAGGAGACGCGTTATGTCTCCTAGAGATGAACGTACTTTGGTGCGAAAAGTGCAAATCAATCCCAGACAACAGCAAAGGACCTTGTGAAGATGCTGGCGGAACCAGGTACAAAAGTATCTATATCCACAGTAAAACGAGTCCTATATCGACATAACCTGAAAGGCCGCTCAGCAAGGAAGAACCCATTGCTCCAAAACCGCCATAAAAAAGCCAGACTACGGTTTGCAACTACACAAATATCGTAATTTTTGGAGAAATGTCCTCTGGTCTGATGAAACAAAAATAGAACTGTTTGGCCATAATGACCATCGTTATGTTTTAAGGAAAAGGGGGGACTTGCAAGCCGAAGAACACCATCCCAACCGTGAAGCACGGGGGTGGCAGCATCATGCAGTGGGGGTGCTTTGCTGCAGAAGGGACTGGTGCACTTCACAAAATAGATGGCATCATGAGGAAGGAAAATTATGTGGATATATTGAAGCAACTTCTCAAGACATCAGTCAGGAAGTTAAAGCTTGGTTTCAAATGGGTCTTCCAAATGGACAATGACCCCAAGCATACTTCCAAAGTTGTGGCAAAATGGCTTAAGGACAACAAAGTCAAGGTATTGGAGTGGCCATCACAAAGCCCTGACCTCAATCCTATAGAAAATGTGTTGGCAGAACTGAAAAAGCGGGTCTGAGCAAGGAGGCCTACAAACCTGACTCAGTTACACCAGCTCTGTAAGGAGGAATGGGCCAAAATTCACCCAACTTATTGTGGGAAGCTTGTGGAAGGCTACCCAAAATGTTTGACCCAAGTGAAACAATTTAAAGGCAATGCTACCAAATACTAATTGAGTGTATGTAAACTTCTGACACACTGGGAATGTGATGAAATAAATAAAAGCTTAATAAATCATTCTCTCTACTATTATTCTTACATTTCACATTCTTAAAATAAAGTGGTGATCCTAACTGACTTAAGACAGGGAATTTTTACTAGGAATAAATGTCAAGAATTGTGAAAAACCGAGTTTAAATATATTTGGCTAAGGTGTATGTAAACTTCCGACTTCAACTGTATATGTATGGCTGTCTTATTGCAACTGGATTGCGTATTATGCTTTCATTGTTAATAAAGCGATTACTTTTCCAAACTGAACATGACAGTAAGAAATGGCTGCCCATAGAAGAGAGATATATAGGGTGTGTTCATAAATTCAATCTGGAGTGCCAGAGTGTGCTCGGAGTGCGATCTGAGCGTTCTGACCTCACAACGGCAGTCAAGCACCCAAGCTAACTGGCTAACATTGGCTAGCTTGCTAGCTACTTCCAGACTCAAATGAGAGAACACCTCACTCTGACCATTTTACTCACCCTAGCTGAGCTGGCTAGGATGTTGTCATGTTATCCAGAGCGTTGGTGACTAACTGTGCTGCTGGCAACAATTTAATTATCTGTTTACTGACACCGACGTGTTCAACGGGTGTTGAGTGTTCGTAAATTAATCAGTTATTCTGCGCTCAGGCACACTCAGACGAGAGTGCTCTGAAATCGGAGTAGATAGCCAGAGTAAATGTATAAACGCACCCTTAATTATTCTCAAACAGATCATTATGATGTTATAATAAATGTAAAAGAAACACATGTTAAAATGTCACAGACACAATCATATCAAATCAAAGTTTATTGTTCATGTACACAGTTTAGCAGATGTTATAGTGGGTGCAGCGAAATGCTTATGTTACTAGCTCCTAACAATGCAGTAAAATGTCAAATTAGGACACCATTCTTTTTTTTAAACACAACAAGAAATCAACAAATGTCGGAACGAACCTACTTAACAACGCAAATAGCACTGTAACAGTAAATCAAATGCAATTTATATGTATATGTATATACAGTGCATTCGGAGAGTATTCAGACCCCTTGAATTTTTCCACATTTTGCAACGTTACAGCCTTATTCTAAAATGGATTAAATCGTTTTTTCCCCTCATCAATCTACACACAATACCCCATAATGACAAAGTAAAAAGTTTGCAAATGTATTAAATAAAGAAAACTGAAATGTTATATTTAGATAAGTATTCAGACCCTTTACTCAGTACTTTGTTGAAGCACCTTTGGCAGCGATTAGAGCCTCGAGTTGTCTTGGGTATGACGCTACAAGCTTGGCACAACTGTATTTGGGGATTTTCTCCCATTCTTCTCTGCAGATCCTCTCAAGCTCTGTCAGGTTGGATGGGGAGCATCGCTGCACAGCTATTTTCACGTCTCTCCAGAGATGTTAGATCGGGTTCAAGTCCGGGCTCTGGCTGGGCCACTCAAGGACATATAGAGACTTGTCCCGAAGCCACTCCTGCGTTGTCTTGGTTGTGTGCTTAGGGTCGTTGTCCTGTTGGAAGGTAAACCTTCGCCCCAGTCTGAGGTCTTGATTGCTCTGGAGGAGGTTTTCATCAAGGATCTCTCTGTACTTCGCTCCGTTCATCTTTCCCTCGATCCTGACTATTCTACTGAAAAACATCCCCACAGCATGATGCTGCCACCACCATACTTCACCGTAGGGATGGTGGCAGGTTTCTTCCAGACGTGACGCTTGGCATTCAGGCCGAAGAGATCAATCTTGGTTTCATCAGACCAGAGAATCTTGTTTCCCATGGTCTGAGAGTCCTTTAGGTGCCTTTTGGCAAACTCCAAGCGGGCTGTCATGGGCCTTTTACTGAGGAGTGGCTTCTGTCTGGCCACTATACCATAAAGGCCTGATTGGTTGAGTGCTGCAGAGATAGTTGACCTTCTGGAAGGTTCTCCCATCTCCACAGAGGAACTTTGGAGCTCTTTCAGAGTGACCATCAGGTTCGTGGTCACCTCCCTGACCAAGGCTCTTCTCCCCCAATTGCTAAGTTTGGCCGGGCGGCCAACTCTAGGAAGAGTCTTGGTGGTTCCAAACTTCTTCCATTTAAGAATGATGGAGGCCACTGTGTTCTTGGGGACCTTCAATGCTGCCGAAATGGTTTGGTACCCTTCCATAGATCTGTGCCTCGACACAATCCTGTCTCGGAGCTCTATGGAAAATTCCTTCGACCTCATGGCTTGCTTTTTGCTCTGACATGCACTGTCAACTGTGGGACCTTATATAGACAGGTGTGTGCCTTTCCAAATCATGTCCAATCAACTGAATTTACCACAGGTGGACTCCAATCAAGTTGTAGAAACATCTCAAGGAAGATCAATGGAAACAGGGTGCACCTGAGCTGAATTTAGAGTCTTACAGCATATTTTTTATATACACTAGCGGTAAAACGTTTTTGAAAACCTACTCATTCAATGGTTTTTCTTTATTTTTACTATTTTCTAAATTGTAGAATAATAGTGAAAACATCAAAACTATGAAATAACACATATGGAATCATGTAGTACCCAAAAAATAGTTCACCAAATAGCCACCCTTTGCCTTGATGACAGCTTTGCACACTCTTGGCATTCTCTCAAACAGCTTCATGAGGTAGTCACCTGGAATGCATTTCAATTAACAGGTGTGCCTTCTTAAAAGTTAATCAGTTGTGTTGTGACAAGGTAGGGAGGGAATACAGAAGATAGCCCTATTTGGTAAAAGACCAAGTCCATATTATGGCAAGAACAGATTAAATAAGCAAAGAGAAATGACAGTCCATCATTACTTTAAGACATGAAGGTCAGTCAATACGAAACATTTCAAGAACGTTTCTTCAAGCGCAGTCGCAAAAACCATCAAGTGCCATAATGAAACTGGCTCTCTTGAGGACCGCCAAAGGAATGGAAGACCCAGAGTTACATCTGCTGCAGAGGATAAGTTCATTAGAGTTTCCAGCCTCAGAAATTGCAGCCCAAATAAATGCTTCACAAATTTCAAGTAACAGACACATTACATTTACATTTACATTTTAGTCATTTAGCAGACGCTCTTATCCAGAGCGACTTACAGGAGCAATTAGGGTTAAGTGCCTTGCTCAAGGGCACATTTACGTCATTTAGCAGACGCTCTTATCCAGAGCGACTCACAAATTGGTGCATTCACCCTATAGCCAGTGGGATAACCACTTTACAATTTTTTTTTTGGGGGGGGGGGGGGGGGGGGGGTAGAAGGATTACTTTATCCTATCCCAGGTATTCCTTAAAGAGGTGGGGTTTCAAATGTCTCCGGAAGGTGGTGAGTGACTCCGCTGTCCTGGCGTCGTGAGGGAGCTTGTTCCACCATTGGGGTGCCAGAGCAGCGAACAGTTTTGACTGGGCTGAGCGGGAACTATGCTTCCGCAGAGGAAGGGGAGCCAGCAGGCCAGAGGTGGATGAACGCAATGCCCTCGTTTGGGTGTAGGGACTGATCAGAGCCCGAAGGTACAGAGGTGCCGTTCCCCTCACTGCTCCATAGGCAAGCACCATGGTCTTGTAACGGATGCGAGCTTCAACTGGAAGCCAGTGGAGTGTGCGGAGGAGGGGGGTGATGTGAGAGAACTTGGGAAGGTTGAACACCAGACGGGCTGCGGCATTCTGGATGAGTTGTAGGGGTTTAATGGCACAGGCAGGGAGGCCAGCCAACAGCGAGTTGCAGTAATCCAGACGGGAGATGACAAG
The DNA here is from genome assembly GCF_964263955.1 of Coregonus lavaretus. NCBI lineage: Eukaryota > Metazoa > Chordata > Actinopteri > Salmoniformes > Salmonidae > Coregonus > Coregonus lavaretus. The sequence continues at coordinate 48,719,276 of NC_139993.1, read as the reverse complement.
TGCCTGGATTAGGACCTGTGCCGCTTCCTGTGTAAGGCAGGGTCGTACTCTCCGAATGTTGTAGAGCATGAACCTGCAGGAGCGGGTCACCGCCTTGATGTTAGCGGAGAACGACAGGGTGTTGTCCAGGGTCACGCCAAGGCTCTTCGCACTCTGGGAGGAGGACACAACGGAGTTGTCAACCGTGATGGCAAGATCATGGAACGGGCAGTCCTTCCCCGGGAGGAAGAGCAGCTCCGTCTTGCCAGGGTTCAGCTTGAGGTGGTGATCCGTCATCCATACTGATATGTCTGCCAGACATGCAGAGATGCGATTCGCCACCTGGTTATCAGAAGGGGGAAAGGAGAAGATTAGTTGTGTATCGTCAGCGTAGCAATGATAGGAGAGGCCATGTGAGGATATGACAGAGCCAAGTGACTTGGTGTATAGGGAGAAAAGGAGAGGGCCTAGAACTGAGCCCTGGGGGACACCAGTGGTGAGAGCACGTGGTGCGGAGACAGCTTCTCGCCACGCCACTTGGTAGGAGCGACCGGTCAGGTAGGACGCAATCCAGGAGTGAGCCGCGCCGGAGATGCCCAGCTCGGAGAGGGTGGAGAGGAGGATCTGATGGTTCACAGTATCAAAGGCAGCAGACAGGTCTAGAAGGACAAGAGCAGAGGAGAGAGAGTTAGCTTTAGCAGTGCGGAGAGCCTCCGTGACACAGAGAAGAGCAGTCTCAGTTGAATGACCAGTCCTGAAACCTGACTGGTTTGGATCAAGAAGGTCATTCTGAGAGAGATAGCAAGAGAGTTGGCTAAAGACGGCACGCTCAATAGTTTTGGAAAGAAAAGAAAGAAGGGATACTGGTCTGTAGTTGTTGACATCAGTGGGATCGAGTGTTGGTTTTTTGAGAAGGGGAGCAACTCTCGCTCTCTTGAAGACGGAAGGGACATGGCCAGCGGTCAAGGATGAGTTGATCAGCGAGGTGAGGTAGGGGAGAAGGTCACCGGAGATGGTCTGGAGAAGAGAGGAGGGGATGGGGTCAAGCGGGCAGGTTGTTGGGCGGCCTGCAGTCACAAGTCGCAGGATTTTATCTGGAGAGAGAGGGGAGAAAGAAGTCAAAGCATAGGGTAGGGCAGTGTGAGTAGGACCAGCAGTGTCATTAGACTTAACAATCGAGGATCGGATGTCGTCAACCTTCTTTTCAAAGTGGTTGACGAAGTCATCCACAGAGAGAGAGGAGGGGGGGGGGATTCAGCAGGGAGGAAAATGTGGCAAAGAGCTTCCTAGGGTTAGAGGCAGATGCTTGGAATTTAGAGTGGTAGAAAGTGGCCTTAGCAGCAGAAACAGATGAAGAAAATGTAGAGAGGAGGGAGTGAAAAGATGCCAGGTCGGCAGGGAGTTTAGTTTTCTTCCATTTCCGCTCCGCTGCCCGGAGCTCTGTTCTGTGAGCTCGCAATGAGTCATCAAGCCACGGAGCTGGAGGGGAGGACCGAGCCGGCCGGGAGGATAGGGGACACAGAGAGTCAAAGGATGCAGAAAGGGAGGAGAGGAGGGTTGAGGAGGCAGAATCAGGAGATTGGAGGGAGAAGGATTGAGCAGAGGGAAGAGATGATAGGATGGAAGAGGAGAGAGTAGTGGGAGAGAGAGAGCGAAGGTTGCGGCGGCGCATTACCATCTGTGTAGGGGCAGAGTGAGTAGTGTTGGAGGAGAGCGAGAGAGAAAAGGAAACAAAGTAGTGGTCGGAGACATGGAGGGGAGTTGCAGTGAGATTAGTAGAAGAGCAGCATCTAGTAAAGATGAGGTCAAGCGTATTGCCTGCCTTGTGAGTAGGGGGGGACGGTGAGAGGGTGAGGTCAAAAGAGGAGAGGAGTGGAAAGAAGGAGGCAGAGAGAAATGAGTCAATTGTGGACATAGGGAGGTTGAAATCCCCCAAAACTGTGAGGGGTGAGCCATCCTCAGGAAAGGAACGTATCAAGGCGTCAAGCTCATTGATGAACTCTCCAAGGGAACCTGGAGGGCGATAGATGACAAGGATATTAAGCTTAAGTGGGCTAGTGACTGTGACAGCATGGAATTCAAATGAGGAGATAGACAGGTGGGTTAGGGGAAAAATTGAGAATGTCCACTTGGGAGAGATGAGGATTCCTGTGCCACCACCCCTCTGACCAGATGCTCTCGGGGTATGCGAGAACACATGGTCAGACGAGGAGAGAGCAGTAGGAGTAGCAGTGTTTTCAGTGGTAATCCATGTTTCCGTCAGCGCCAGGAAGTCGAGGGACTGGAGGTTAGCATAGGCTGGGATGAAGTCAGCTTTGTTGGCAGCAGAACGGCAGTTCAAGAGGCTGCCTGAGACCTGGAACTCCAGGTGTGGGGTGCGTGCAGGGACCACCAGGTTAGAGAGGCAGCAGCCACGCGGTGTGAGGCGTTTGTGTAGCCTGTGCAGAGAGGAGAGAACAGGGATAGGCAGAGGCATAGTTGACAGGCTGTAGCAAATGGCTACAATAATGCAGAGGAGATCGGAATGAAATGAACTAAACATCTGGGAGAGGAGAGAGCAGGGCCTCCCTCACCAAAACTTCCACCTCAGAAACTATAATTGTTTCACTGAACCACCCGAACAAAAACTCTCCCAACTTCCACCTTTAGAAATCAGAATTGTTGTGAACCACAGCGGTTCAATGTTTAAAGGAATAGACTCAACCCACTTTATTCAGCTAGCTAACTATGACACCATAGCTAACTAGCATGCTAGCATCCAATAACACACAGTTTAGCACCAACACTTGGTCACAACAAACCACCAATAGTGTGTTAACACACTAAGCAGATAATTCGTGTCCGTGTCTAGTTCCTTTCATAACGCAGCAATAATTAAACGTTGGCTAGCTAGCACAAATATATTGTATTTAGCTGCCACAGTACAGCACACAATGGCTACTGTGTTGACTCTGTTCGAAAAACGGCTAGCTAGCTAGCTTCGTGCTACACCCGGCACCACCGAAAACAATGCCAACCTACAGTAACTACCCACAACAGCTCACGATGCCTAACTATGACACCATAGCTAACTAGCATGCTAGCATCCAATAACACACAGTTTAGCACCAATACTTGGTTACAACAAACTACCAATAGTGTGTTAACACACTAAACAGATCATTCGTGTCCGTGTCTAGTTCCTTTCATAACGCAGCAATAATTAAACGTTGGCTAGCTAGCACAAGTATATTGTATTTAGCTACTACAGTACAGTTAGCTGGTCGTGTTGGCTAGCTAGCAATGGCTACTGTGTTGACTTTGTTTGAAGAACGGCTAGCTAGCTAGCTTCGTGCTACACCCGGCACCGCCGAAAAACAATGCTAACCTACAGTAACTACCCACAACAGCCCACGATGCCTAACTATGACACCATAGCTAACTAGCATGCTAGCATCCAATAACACACAGTTTAGCACCAATACTTGGTTACAACAAACTACCAATAGTGTGTTAACATTTCAAAATCAACTGTTCAGAGGAGACTGTGTGAATCAGGCCTTCATGGTCGAATTGCTGAGTGTGTGCAAAGCTGTCATCAAGGCAAAGGGTGGCTATTTCAAGAATCTCAAATCTCAAATATGTTTTGATTTGTTTAACACTTTTATGGTTACTACATGATTCCATATGTGTTATTTCATAGTTTTGATGTCTTCACTATTATTCTACAATGTAGAAAATAGTAAAAATAAAGAAAAACCCTTGAATGAGTAGGTGTTTTTAAACTTTTGACCGGTAATGTCTAAAAACCTGTTTTCACTTTGACATTATGGGGTATTGTGTGTAGATTGATGAGTACAACGTTTATTTAATCAATTTTAGAATAAGGCTGTAACGTAACAAAATGTGGAAAAAGTCAAGGGGTCTGAATACTTTCCGAATGCACTGTACACCGGATGAATTAACACAAGATATACCAAGCAGTGATATATTAATAATGTCAATAATAATAATCCAGTATATAAATAAATATGCAGTGTGTATAAACAGTTCAACTAAAATGCAATGTACAGTAGTAGAAATATTAGAATGAGCTATGTCGCAAATACAGTATTTAAATACACAGTACAAAACCCCATGGCAAAATGGATAGAATTGCAGGACATTAGCTTGCGGACCAGAGTATGGAATATCAATATACACATATACAGTGGGGAAAAAAAGTATTTAGTCAGCCACCAATTGTGCAAGTTCTCCCACTTAAAAAGATGAGAGAGGCCTGTAATTTTCATCATAGGTACATGTCAACTATGGCAGACAAATTGAGGAAAAAAAATCCGGAAAATCACATTGTAGGATTTTTAATGAATTTATTTGCAAATTATGGTGGAAAATAAGTATTTGGTCACCTACAAACAAGCAAGATTTCTGGCTCTCACAGACCTGTAACTTCTTCTTTAAGAGGCTCCTCTGTCCTCCACTCGTTACCTGTATTAATGGCACCTGTTTGAACTTGTTATCAGTATAAAAGACACCTGTCCACAACCTCAAACAGTCACACTCCAAACTCCACTATGGCCAAGATCAAAGAGCTGTCAAAGGACACCAGAAACAAAATTGTAGACCTGCACCAGGCTGGGAAGACTGAATCTGCAATAGGTAAGCAGCTTGGTTTGAAGAAATCAACTGTGGGAGCAATTATTAGGAAAGGGAAGACATACAAGACCACTGATAATCTCCCTCGATCTGGGTCTCCACGCAAGATCTCTCCCCGTGGGGTCAAAATGATCACAAGAACGGTGAGCAAAAATCCTAGAACCACACGGGGGGACCTAGTGAATGACCTGCAGAGAGCTGGGACCAAAGTAACAAAGCCTACCATTAGTAACACACTACGCCGCCAGGGACTCAAATCCTGCAGTGCCAGACGTGTCCCCCTGCTTAAGCCAGTACATGTCCAGGCCCGTCTGAAGTTTGCTAGAGTGCATTTGGATGATCCAGAAGAGGATTGGGAGAATGTCATATGGTCAGATGAAACCAAAATATAACTTTTTGGTAAAAACTCAACTCGTCGTGTTTGGAGGACAAATAATGATGAGTTGCATCCAAAGAACACCATACCTACTGTGAAGCATGGGGGTGGAAACATCATGCTTTGGGGCTGTTTTTCTGCAAAGGGACCAGGACGACTGATCCGTGTAAAGGAAAGAATGAATGGGGCCATGTATCGTGAGATTTTGAGTGAAAACCTCCTTCCATCAGCAAGGGCATTGAAGATGAAACGTGGCTGGGTCTTTCAGCATGACAATGATCCCAAAGACACCGCCCGGTCAACAAAGGAGTGGCTTCGTAAGAAGCATTTCAAGGTCCTGGAGTGGCCTAGCCAGTCTCCAGATCTCAACCCCATAGAAAATCTTTGGAGGGAGTTGAAAGTCTGTGTTGCCCAGCGACAGCCCCAAAACAACACTGCTCTAGAGGAGATCTGCATGGAGGAATGGGCCAAAATACCAGCAACAGTGTGTGAAAACCTTGTGAAGACTTACAGAAAACGTTTGACCTTTGTCAATGCCAACAAAGGGTATATAACAAAGTATTGAGAAACTTTTGTTATTGACCAAATACTTTTTTTCCACCATAATTTGCAAATAACTTCATTAAAAATCCTACAATGTGATTTTCTGGATTTTTTTCTCTCTCATTTTGTCTGTCATAGTTGACGTGTACCTATGATGAAAATTACAGGCCTCTCATCTTGCACAATTGGTGGCTGACTAAATACTTTTTTCCCCCACTGTATCAAATATTAAGAACACCCTTCTAATTTTGAGTTACACCGCCCCGTTTTGCCCTCAGCACAGCCTCAATTCGTCGCAGCATGGACTCTACAAGGTGTCGAAAGCGTTCCACAAGGATGCTGGCCGATGTTGACTCCAATGCTTCCCACAGTTGTGTCAAGTTGGCTGAATGTCCTTTGGGTGGTGGACCATTCTTGATACACACGGGAAAATGTTGAGTGTGAAAATCACAGCAGCATTGCAGTTCTTGACACAAACTGGTGTGCATGGCCTGGCACCTACTACCATACCCTGTTCAAAGGCACTTCAATATTATTTTTTTGCCCATTCACCCTCTGAATGGCAAACATACAAAATCCATGTCTCAATTTTCTCAAGGCTTAAAAATACTTATTTAACCAGTCTTCTCCCCTTCATCTATACTGATTAAAGTATATTTAACAAGCTACATCAATAAGGGATCATAGCTTTCACCTGGATTCACCTGGTCAGTCTATGTCATGGAAAGAACAGGTGTACGTAATATTTTATATACTCAGTGTATATGTACAGTATGTGAATAGAAAGTGTGTATAGCAGTAGTAATATAGGAAGAGCCATGACTAGAATACAGTACATACATGTAAAGTGAGCAAAACAGTATGTAAACGTTATTAAAGTGACTCGTATTCAATGTCTCTATGTACATAGGGCAGCAATTTCTAAGGTGCAGGGTAGAGTACCGGGTGGTAGCTGGCTAGTGACAGTGTTTATGGTTCCGGGCAGGGTACTGGGCGGAGGCCGGCTAGTGACAGTGTTTAAGGTTCCAGGTAGGGTACTGGGCGGAGGCCGGCTAGTGGTGACTGTTTAATAGTCTGATGGCATAGAGATATGTCAGTCTCGGTCAATTGCTAACAATTGCTACACTGACCAATTTTGTTTCACTCCTCATTACACCATGTTGGATACACATTCACACATTACATTATAAGGCTTTATGGAAGGTCAACAATTGTGATAATGAATGGTGCTGCTTGGTCTGCTTATTAGAAACAAGTGGAGGGTCACTATCAGAAAATCAAAGCACAGATCTGAGACCACAATTGAGCCTCCTGTGTTCCTAATAAACACAAAATGTAAAGAAAGCCTTGCACCCTGGTCGATACTCAACTCAGTTTTAATCGGTAGGCTGCGTGGCAACCATTGTACTATGACACAGGAAGTAAGATCCCAGGTTTCCGACAAAACTTTCCCGTCCTGGGGAACGGGCAGTAGATTGGGAATAGCAAACACAAAAAAAGGTAACTGCCGTTGGCCGATAAATCAATAGTCTACTTTATTACCTGGGAGAACAACAGGTTCTGCAGAGATCAATAATTCCACTGAGGAGGCTCCTCTGGCATTTTGTCCCCCCTTCCCTTCACCCCAACCAAACGAGACTAGATCAGAACCAATTTATTACTGAGATGTCGATTTCCGCCCGGCGCGGTTTGTATAAGCACAATTCAATCCAGACTTTTATTTCCAAGGATGATGCATTGTAAAATGACATTAGTTCAGTTGTCGGGTTAGCAAACTCCATTGCTCAGCCACTCAGGCTGTGAACACAAAACCCTCAGCTGTGAGGAGAACAACAAATAACATAGCCAAATAGGTTGACGATGCTGTGAGAAAATGCTAAACTCCAGCAAGAATATAGAGTTTCGGACAACAGAAGTAATAATAATAACTTCTAAGTGAGAAATTCATAATTTTTCCCTCAGAGTAGTTTCTGCCTGTGTCTTGGGACCCAGAGCAAACTGCCTTTCAAAATCAAACCACAGTGAGGAGAGATGAACACATGTTCAGTACTCTGGATAAAAGGATGATTTTGACACCTCTACCGCTTTCATTACCATAAATAATTATACCACATGCACACCCAGGCCTCTTACAAAATAGTTTTGTAGTAGCAAAGTTTACAGTTATACAGTATATATACATAATAAATACATAGCCTATAATTCTTCACCACCAAAACCCTAGCACCCAAACTGTTCTTGTTGATCTCTACATTTACAGACAATGTAAGAAAATGAAAGGAAACACACAAAAAACAAAGTAAAAAGAACATGCAGAAGTGTTTTTCCTATGAATAGGAATATTCGAGGGTGATTTCTCCTGATGCCAACAAGCAGAGGTATTCCCACAGGAGGCTCAACACCTGTTCAAAGGTAGGCTGTTAGATGAGTCAGGCTGTATCCAAGAGTTACTGGAACCACCACATTAGCATTCTATCCCTAGAGCGCACCCAGCAAACCACTTTATAAATGAACAAAGGGAGAGAGAGAGAGAGAGCGAGAGAGAGAGAGAGAGAGAGACAGAGAGAGACAGAGAGAGAATGTTCCAAGCTGCTATTTAATTGTGACTTATGGCTGTAGAGATATACACGGGCATGTTGTTTTGTGAGATCTTTCCGAATATTCCTTCTCCTGAATTTCAAAGAAAGGTTAGATAACAGAAATTAGAGAGACTGGTTGAGGGAGAGGTAGAGAGAATACGGCTGTCCATGTGACCCTCCTCAGTTCATTAGAATGCATTTCAAACATACTATATACTGTATGTGGAAGTTGTTTGATCTTGAAAGCAGTGTATGGACAACGGGCTTAAAGGTCTTGTATGGACGATAGGATAATTGAGTCTGAAGCTGTCATTCTTCCTGGTGAGTTGAGTGAGTGTTTGCGATGCAGACAGAAACAAAGCCAACCTAATCAGTCCGGGCCTACCCAGAGCCATTTTATACACAATACAATTGCTTTGGGGGTCTTCAGGCCAGGTTTTAAATGTATCTTGAATTAGACAGTGCTTTGCTGTGGCATGTACTCATCAGGGGATGTGTGAACATAGTCATTTATGAGGCAGCCTCAGCTGGTGAGTCGAAGGATGTCGGTGCAAACTGTCGACGTGAATGTTTGTTGATATGCTTCGTTATTCAGTTCGCTGTATAATTTACCTGGTATCTGCACTATTCTTTGAAGTAATTTTCTCAATTCTTTGAAGTAAGTGACCAAAGTCACCAGGTGGAAGTGACAGATGGGTCAGACACATAACTTACTGCATTATTCCCCTTGTTAGTACTGTATTGTAGCCTATGCTAGGTTACGGAATCAAATTGATTGTGTACTTCCTTTGACATGCTTTCCCCAACAGATAAATACTGTGGTTCATGTTGAATGTTGATAATGTCCTCAGCTCCCAGTTTCATAAGATAAGAGTGTTTGTTATCTTTCTGTCCTCCATGTCCTGCCCCTCATCTCTACACCCTTAGAAAAAAGGGTTACAAAAGGGTTCTTTGGCTCTACCTATAGGATAACCCTTTTTGGTTGCAGGTAGAACCCTTTCTAAAGAGGGTCCTACATGAAACTCAAAAGGCTTCTACCTGGAACCAAAAGGGTTATTGTACCTGCAACCGAAAAGTGTTCTTCAAAGGTTTATTTTATGGGGATAGACGAAGAACCCTCTACGGTTCTAGGTACCACCTTTTTTCTAAGAGTGTACAGCAGTCTAACAGGAAGGGAAACAAATCAGTAACTTATACCAGCCCCAAATTACACTATCACAGGGACGCTGCAGCGGCCGCATCACACATGTCCAATGTGTTATAACAAACATATACAGTATATCTGACTCTCATCTTGTTAATTGTAAATGCCTTAAATTATATAGATTTAAATATAATTTATATTTGAAATATTGATTTATTTGAGTACTGTAGATGTATGACAGGCAGTAATTCTTACACAGTGCATTCGGAAAGTATTCAGACCCCTTGACTTTTTCCACATTTTGTTACGTTACAGCCTTATTCTAAAATTGATTAAATACATTATTTTCCTCGTCAATCTACACACAATACCCAATACTGACAAAGCAAAAACTGATATTTAGGAAATTTTGCAAATGTATAAAAAAAATAAAAACAGAAATACCTTATTTACATAAGTATTCAGACCCTTTGCTAGAATACTCTAAATTGAGCTCAGGTGCAACCTGTTTCCATTGATCATCCTTGAGATGTTTCTACAACTTGATTGGAGTCCACCTGTGGTAAATTCAATTGATTGGACATGATTTGGAGAGGCACAAACCTGTCTATATAAGGTCCCACAGTTGACAGTGCATGTCAGAGCAAAGACCAAGTCATGAGGTCGAAGGAATTGTCCGAAGAGCTCAGAGACAGGATTGTGTCGAGGCACAGATCTGGGGAAGGGTACCAAAAAATATCTGCAGCATTGAAGGTCCCCAAGAACACAGTGGCCTCCATTATTCTTAAATGGAAGAAGTTTGGAACCACCAAGACTCTTCCTAGAGCTGGCCGCCCGGCCAAACTGAGCAATCGGGGGAGAATGTCCTTGGTCAAGGAGGTGACCAAAAACCCGATGGTCACTCTGACAGAGCTCCAGAGTTCCTCTATGGAGATGGGAGAACCTTCCAGAAGGACAACCATCTCTGCAGCACTCCACCAATCTGGCCTTTATGGTAGAGAGGCCAGACGGAAGCCACTCCTCAGTAAAAGGCACATGACAGCCCGCTTGGAGTTTGCCAAAAAGCACCTAAAGGACTCTCAGATCATGAGAAAAAATATTATCTGATCTGATGAAACCAAGATTGAACAAATATATCACAAACAACTGAATCAATACAGAGAAAAAAACAGCATGTTATTTTTGGCTGCCATGCCTGTCATTCAGTTTCCCCAGCAAAATGATTAGTAAGTCAAGAGGCAAGACGAGGATGAGAGTGGGCCTTGGTAACGCTTTTCCTGTTCTGTTTACTGAACAACTCAGCCATTCAAATGACACAAGCACTTTGGAACCAATTGAGCTGGGCCTTGAGTGTTGGTGAGTGACCCCAGCAGCACTTGAGATGGCAGTATGACTGATGCATTCATCTTCCCAGGGCTACTGTAGCATTCTTACATCCTCACAGCAATCAGAGACAAATCGGTGCTCTTAACTACAGGAATAATTACAATAGGTCTAAATCTGCAAACATAATCAACTGCCAATCAGAATATGCATTGTGAGGGATGGAAGATGTCTGAAGAGGGTCTGTCTTTGTTCGTTTCTCTGACGCGAGAGGAGAGAAGTGGAAGGAAGTAGGAACACATTCTACAGACACTTTCAGCATTTGCGTCCTCCAGTTTCATACTGTATGTCATCAAATGATCGGCATATGTATTGAAAAACCCCTCTTGCTTTCCTTATACTTTTTTTTAAGAAGCCTTACTTGAGAAATGAGTATGACTGAAGGTGGTACTTTTCCTCCAATGTAAAACCACTCCACACTGAGAAGTTAATAATGATTTTGCTGTGGAAGTATGAAATCTGTTAAAATAATGAAGGGCTGCGGGAACCGTGGTTTTAATCAATGAACGCTGTCGTTATCATAAACAAGAGTTGGAGAAAAGGATATAATATTGATTGAGAAGATATTAGAAAATAAGGATTTCACAGTGCAGATCCTCTGAAAGAGTTCCTTGCTCTGTTAGTTCGAAGTGATTTCAGACACACAGACATGGATGAAGTGCAGTGGCCATATCAGAATCGGCATCTCCTGAGTCATGGAACAATTATCTCCCCTGGTCTGTAGGTCTATAAAGGTCCTGGTTGTCCTCTAACTCCACTGCTTATCCACCCCCACAACTCTCTGTCTGTCTGTCTGTCTGTCTGTCTGTCTGTCTCTTGCTCTCTCTCTCTCTCTCTCGGGTGGTTATTATGCCCCAAGCTGACCTTTTACTCCTATCCAGCCCACACTATATCCTTTAGACATACAAAAATCGAAGTTCCACTTCATATGGTGCCCTGGATTCCCGCCCCCCACTCCGAGAGCATCCTGCCTGGCTGTGCTCTCTGCCTGGTGGAGGGTAAGAAAATTGGAGAAGTGGGGAGGAGTGGGGTGGCGGGCTTGATGTTCCAATTTGGCCCTGAATACAATGTGCAATCATCCATCATCCAGGTCTGAAACGAGACGACAATGAAGAGGCGTCCTCGGGTGTGTATGTGTGGATATGTGTGTGCGTGGTGTGTGTGCGTGTGTGTGCACATGGTGCATTTAGTTGGTATCCATCACTCTTGAGAGCTCTGGAATTGATATGTTGAAACCAAATTGAATGGATGAGGTGATTGTCCAACGAGAGCAGCATTGCGACATCTCAATAGACCAGAGGTTGGAGGAGCTATAGAAGGGCTCATTGTAATGGCTGGAATGGAATCAATGGAACGGAGTCAAATATGTGGTTTCCATATGTTTGATGTGTTTGATACCGTTCCATTGATTCCATTCCAGCCATTACAATGAGTCTGTCCTCTTATAGCTTCTCCCACAAGCCTCCTCTGCAATAGACATGCCCTTATCAGGAAATAATAAGTATATTTTCACCACCCAATTTAGACCTGCATAGTACACCAATCAGAACAAAATGTTGGAACCGAAGCGTACCAAAGAGGATGCTTATTAGAGAAGTTAAATTTGAATATATTGCTTGTCAAGAATATGGAGAGAAAACTGTCAAAAGTAGATCAAAGGAACCTTTCGGTAGATTTGATGAAATTGTTCCTTGATCAGTCTGACAGAATGTGACAGAATTGTGACGAAACTATTATCCTGTAGACATAAATCATCGTCAAGACATACATCAGATATAGCACCTCCACAACTTGCTGTTCTCAGTTGGTTTCACTCTAAGTAGTATAGGGAGCAATTGACAACAGACATATGCCGTTACATGTAGGGATGTGACATTTAAGCGAATGTAATATCGTTAACGTTTAGAAAAAATCCCTAACCAAAAATTCTCTCTATATATATATAATACAGTATATATAATATGGTATATATACACTACCGGTCAAAAGTTCTACAACACCTACTCATTCAAGGGTTTTTCTTTATTCTTACTATTTTTTACATTGTAGAATAGTAGTGAAGACATCAAAACTATGAAATAACACATATTGAATCATGTAGTAACCAAAAAAGTGTTAAACAAATCCAAAATAGATTTGAGATTTGAGATTCTTCAAATAGCCACCCTTTGCCTTGATGACAGCTTTGCACATTCTTGGCATTCTCTCAACCAGCTTCACCTGGAATGCTTTTCCAACAGTCTTGAAGGAGTTCCCACATATGCTGAGCACTTGTTGGCTGCTTTTCCTTCACTCTGCCATCCGACTCATCCCAAACCATCTCAATTTGGTTGAGGTCGGGGGATTGTGGAGGCCAGGTCATCTGATGCAGCACTCCATCACTCTCCTTCTTGGTAAAATAGCCCTTACACAGCCTGGAGGTGTGTTGGGTCATTGTCCTGTTGAAAAACAAATGATAGTCCCACTAAGCCCAAACCAGAAGGGATGGCGTATAACTGCAGAATGCTGTGGTAGCCATGCTGGTTAAGTGTGCCTTGAATTCTAAATAAATCACAGACAGTGTCACCAGCAAAGCACCCCCACACCATAACACCTCCTCCTCCATGCTTTACGGTGGGAAATACACATGCGGAGATCATCCGTTCACCCACACTGCATCTCACAAAGACACGGCGGTTGGAACCAAAAATCTCCAATTAGGACTCCAGACCAAAGGACACATTTCCACCGGTCTAATGTCCATCACTAGTGTTTCTTGGCCCAAGCAAGTCTCTTCTTCTTATTGGTGTCCTTTAGTAATTGGTTTCTTTGCAGCAATTCAACCACGCAGTCTCCTCTGAACAGTTGATGTTGAGATGTGTCTGTTACTTGAACTCTGTGAAGCATTTATTTTGGCTGCAATCTGAGTTGCAGTTAACGCTAATGAACTTATCCTCTGCAGCAGAGGTAACTCTGGGTCTTCCATTCCTGTGGCGGTCCTCATGAGAGCCAGTTTCATCATAGCGCTTGATGGTTTTTGTGACTGCACTTGAAGAAACTTGACTGACCTTCATATCTTAAAGTAATGATGGACTGTCATTTCTCTTTGCTTATTTGATCTGTTCTTGCCATAATATGGACTTGGTCTTTTACGAAATAGAGCTATCTTCTGTATACCTCCCCCCTACCTTGTCAAAACATAACTGATTGGCTCAAATGCATTTAGAAGGAAAGATATTCCACAAATTAACTTTTAAGAAGGCACACCTGTTAATTTAAATGCATTCCAGGTGACTGCCTCATGAAGCTGGTTGAGAGAATGCCAAGAGTGTGCAAAGCTGTCATCAAGGCAAAGGGTGGCTATTTGAAGAATCTCATATATAAAATATATTTTGATTTGTTTAACACTTTTTTTGGTTACAACATTATTCCATATGTGTTATTTCATAGTTTTGATGTCTTCACTGTTATTCTACAATGTAGAAAATAGTAAAAATAAAGAAAAACTCTTGACTGAGTAGGTGTTCTAAAACTTTTGACTGGTAGTGTACATACAGTACCAGTCAAAAGTTTGTCAATGGCAGAGGATGTCGGCTTCAATATCCTAGTGGCATATCTAGAATGATATGTACATATGTACAATGATAACAACAAATTGTTGAACATCTATGAACACGCTGTCATACATCATTGCAACAAGCCATCACATTGATGAGAAGTGGGACATGAAGACCCATGTACTGACAACTGTGAACATGGAGGAGAGGCACACAACACAGAACCTAAAACAGCATTAATACCATCATTGCTGAGTGGGTGGGGGACAACAATAAGGAGCGGACCATCTGGTAGGTAGCCAGGACCGCGGTAGATTGAACTGCATTGCCCCCTAGCGATCATATGCAGGATCATATCTGAATTGTGAATTCCTGTCATTTTATGATATTTTTTTGTACTTTTAAACAATAAAAAATGGCAGTTTAAACATTAAGAAAAATTTTACATTTTTCACATCCCTAGTTACATGATTATTAATGTTTTCCTCTTACAAAACATATTATATTTTTGAGACTGACATTTTATTTCACTCTTGGCTCATCTAAAAGTGTTTTTAAGCCAAATCAATATGCATTTCATAAGATATGTATGCACGGTTCTTAATATGCTTTGATGAAGGACAGAACTACTGAAATATAAATTTTTTTTCTTCCATTTTTTTCTTCTACTGGTAATATTCTGAAAAAAGTACTTGTAATTGCTGGCTGCTCCTGTACCTGTGGCTGTTGAAGCTCTTTCCACCACCTCCATGTTTATGATGACTCTGATTGAACTCTCCACCATACTGTCACCTATCCATGGTGCAGATCTTCCAGTGATTGTGTTTCCCAACAATAGCCTCCAAGATGAAAGCAGAAGCAGATCTTCCAATGCTTGAGTTTCCCAATACTCTCCTCCATCCATGGTGAATATATTGATGCAGATGCTCTTTCGAGTCGAGTCGAGTTTCTCAAAGTCATCTAGACTGTAACTTTAAACATAGCGAGCGAGGCTCCAGACATATCAGCATCATGCATACGGCTCAGATGGTAGCAGATGGAGTCCAGGCAGCATCTCTCTCTGCTCTCAGAGAGGCCAGCCGGATGATCTTTAATGTCAAGTGCCTTTGACACTTAAGACAACTGTCGCTCTCAGCCCGATGGTGAGAATATGAGAATCATATAGAGGATGGATGTATAGATGTCAGACAGAGCAGAGCAGAGCTGGAATCTGAGTAGAGCTGTTATCATTATCACCATCATCATCATGATCATCATCATGATCATCACTTTCATCATGACCATCATCATCATCACCATCACCACCATCATCATCATCATGAACATCATCATTACCATCACCATCATCATCATTACCATCACCATCATCATCATGACCATCATCATCATGACCATGACCACCATCATCATCATCATCGTTGTTGTCATCATCACTTTCACTTCCACTGATTTCCAACAGCCGGAGATTATTTGGTCTATGTGAAGCATTATCTTTCATAGAGGGCCCAATGCCATCAGAAAACGTACAAGCATTAATTATAAATCCATTAAAAGAACAGATTCATCAGAAATGTAGTCATTACCCGATGACATCCCATTATTTTATCCTCGGTAGTGCTCCGTATGCGAGGGCGGTAGCTGGCGTTTCCTTGTGCCTTATGGAAAGAGAGCACGAAGAACCATCTGTTTATGGCAGTTCAAGATGCAGGCTGAATTTTAATCAGGGCTATCAGTGTCGTATGTAATGTTAGGATGTCAACTCACTTCTCATAGCAATGGGCTCTGCCAGTGGGGTACCATGTTCCTCACACCATGTGTGTCAGTCTTACACAAACAGCCAGACATCAGATATCTGTCTGCAGGCTGGTAACATCATGAATACCGACATAATATATCAAAGGTGTTTTATCTTTGTATTATGGCTTATGGACAGAATTAATATTATATCAGGTAAATGTTGTGGCTTGTATGGACCGTGTCTCATCCATGGTGATGCATGGTGTGAAAAAATGAAAGGGTGAATGTAATATTTAACGATATTGAAGTGAAATTCTCACAAAAGCTCAAAGGGATGATGCTATCCTCACAATAGGCATAGAGCACATTGCTTTTCTGATATCTGTGTGAGCATAAAACTAACATTTGGGCATTGGTCAATGAAAGTTACATTTTGAAAAGGGAAACCCAGAAGACAGGAACCTATTCGGAGACCAATTACTTTATATTTCAATTTGGCAATATTTCTGGCTCCCCTCCAACAATGTCTCTCTGTATAATGAAGTCTGCCCTGAGCAATAGCAAGGTTATTTTGAATGTGAAAGATAAGACCTGCTCATTGTGAATTTGTTCAGGTTTTCTTTTGCACTAATGCTTTTCTCTCAAGGTGATGGCTGTTCTGTCTATTCCGTAGATGTGTCTCTCTGTCTGGTAGGATCATCTTGAACGGAGGACCATGGGGACTTTGTCAGAAGCCATTAAGGTCAAGTCTTAATACCATTGTCGTGTTGAAGGACGAGTTCATTTGGAGTCATTATGGATACATCACCTTTGAGTCCCGGCTGTCAGAGTAATAAATAATTCAGCCGATAGGTCAAATGCGAGACAGTGGTCCACAGTGGATTGTAACACATCATTTAAAGGTTTGATCCCTCCACAGCCCCTCATAAAGATATCAAAGAGTGGGAGAAGAAAGGAAGAGCAACAAGATCAGCTGAAATCCCTCTAAGCTGCCTATCGGATAAACCAGGGATCGTAATGAACCCATCTCTATGGAATGGACCTTTAGTGTAGCTACACTCAACACACAACAACAACAAATGTTCATACTTAGACACCAATTCAATCAAAGAACAACTATACTTTGGGTTCACTCAGAAAGTTTGCAACGGTTTGGTTTCGCATCAATATCCAACAACATTGCCTGAGAGAGGAATAGCTAGTTGGTGGAGTTGGTTTTAACATGGTTAACTCCCATACAGCATAAAGATTCTCAGTGAACCCGCAATCTGGTTACCTTTTACTGCAGTGGGCTAAATCAGGGTCACACAGAGTGATTCTTGGTAGTCTTAAACAAATCTACTTTGAAACAAAAGTGTACACCTCACATACATGGTTATGGGCTTTAAAAAAAGAAGACACCTGTACCATGTCAGATATAGAGTTCAAATGTATTTAATTTTGAGTTTGCATCCCAATATTAAACTTTATATACATCACAGAAGACTGAAATTAACAAAACTGCTTGACATAGAAACACCAGATTTTTGTAGTAAAAAAAACAAAGCTTTATTAATTATACAATTCTGAAAAATATTAATAACATTCCACCCATGAGGCCAAATAGGGTGCTTTTGGTCATTGACTGCAGGAAAGGGCTACCCTTCATCTGCAATAGATTAAATAGGGGCAGTACACTCAAAATTGTGACTAATCACGTTTCCACTTAGCCAAAACCCAAAAAGCAGGTAAGTGCTCTAAGTGAGTGAGAGAGAGAGAGAGAGAGAGAGAGAGAGAGAGAGAGAGAGAGAGAGAGAGAGAGAGAGAGAGAGACAGACAGACAGACAGACAGACAGACAGACAGACAGACAGACAGACAGACAGACAGACAGACAGACAGACAGACAGACAGACAGACAGACAGACAGACACAATCAAATCACATTATGTTTAACTATCACTGTAATGGCCTCCATAACAAATATGAAGTTGTCAGCCGGTGAAAACAACCAGAGTGTAAAGTCTTTAATGTCAGAAATGCCTTGTGCATTGTGAATGCATGCTCTCAGAGTTATTGACCCAGACGAAGCCTGATTAAAGTTCATTACTCCCCGATGTGCTATGGCCAAGCATAACAGATTGCATGGCTATTTACATCCATATTTGCAGGCCACAGCGCTGAAGTGTGATTGAATGCCTGGGGGTCTGATGCCAAGAGGGATTTAAGGGAGGGCTAACGGGAAAGCTATCCAACACGTTTTGATCGCCTTATTCTGAAGAGCTACTCAATGGAACCCGCTGAGAAATATTGGCACCCCTGTCACGATACATCACCCATCTCTCTCTCTCACCTGAGATACTTATGACTTGAAATCTTAAACAGGGCTCCTTAATAGTGCCTTTAGTGAGGTCAGAAAGTCCCCCTCCCTAAATATCTACTACCTCAGTGGAAACAATTCCAATTATTCACTTAATTAGAATTCATTAGAATTCAGTCAAACCCCAATATCATGAATTTCAAGTTTGAAAAGCAACTAGCAATGTCTAATAAGAGACTCCAGTCCCAAAGAGATATGAGTAATACATATCAATCAAATAGTTCCGTCCACAGTGCGAACAATGTGCAGATCAATATGTCTGCTTTGTGCAGCTCTATACTGTACAGTTTTGTTTCAGGAACATTCCAGGAACATTGTTTGTCCTCATGGCTGAGAAAATAATGCTGTCTGTAACAATAGCCAGAAGGGACTGGCTTGCCAGTAAAACATGATACTGACATCAGAAACCAAACAGGGAACCCACCAGCAGATCAGTCTGGATATGGAGTTAAAAAAAGCAAGGATAGTTACGGAGCATGAAAGAGACTAGAGAGAGCTTGAACAGTCTTTTTGCATATTACATTACTAGCCTTAAGATTCAGAGCACTGCATGGATAAAAAAAAAAAAAACATACTGCCGATTAAAACTTGTTTTTCTGCAACAACTGATGGCCTGGCACATTTCTGGTTGCTTGGCATGCTGTGTGTTGTATAAATTGCCCAGGGAAAGAAACACTTTCCTCTGAAGTAGCTTACAAAAATGAATGACTTTTTATCTTATACAGTAAGTATTGGGGAAAACAAAAAGAGAAAACATGATGAGAAGAAAGATAGATGTCCCTCCTAGGGAACAAAAAACAACCATGGTTCTTAGCTGGTTCTAACAGATAGCAAAAAACAATGCTGTTTTATTGTTCACAACACACACTAATGCACAACCACCACTCCGTATTTGAACACAGGCAATTTACTATTGTGCAAACAATGACAATTTCACTGTACTATCACATTGTGGAAGCATTATACACTCATCAAAAAAAGAAACGTCCCTTTTTCAGGACCTTGTCCTTCAAAGATAATTCGTAAAAATTTAAATAACTTCTCAGATCTTCACTTTAAAGGGTTTAAACCAGGGGTGTCAAACGTACGGCCCGCGGGCCGAATCAGGCCCGCAAACGGGTTTAATCCGGCCCGCGAGATGATAAAAAAAAAAAATAATAATAATAATTTTTTTTTTTTTTTAGTATAAAAATGCGCTGCAATTTTTCAATAAAATAAACTGCTGTTCCAATTGCGTCCACTGGATGGCGAAATAGCAATTGTGTTAAGCAAGCAAACTGTTTATACCGGGGCAGAGCAAGTAGGTCAAGCACGTGCAGCCAATGAGCTACTTTGTTTTGCCCGCGATATTTATTACGGCTTCTACTTTTAACATTATGTGCTTTGGCACCCTCATTGCCCCAATATGTCTCTGTCAAAAAAGAGAAAAGTGGACGCAGAGTGCAGAGTGTTCCAAGAAAAATGGTCATCCTATTTAATCACGGAATTGAATGGGAAAGCTGTATGTTTGGTGTGTTCAGAGCATGTTGCAGTGCTGAAAGAATATAACCTTTGTCGCCACTATGTGAGTCTTCATGCCGACAAATATGACAACTTTCAAGGACAGCGGAGATGAGAGAAGGTGAATGAACTGTTGGCGGGTCTGAAGAAACAGCAGTCTGTGTTTACTCACAGCCGAGACATCAGTGACGCTGCAGTGAAAGCTAGCTACCTCATTGCTAATGAAATCGCAGTGGCTTCAAAACCATTTAGTGAGGGTGAATTTGTAAAAACATGCATGATGAAGGCAGCGGAGATTGTGTGCCCTGAAAAGCGGCAGGCTTTTGCAAATATCACAGTTGCAGACAGGATTTCCGATCTTTCAGTGGATTTGGACAGCCAGTTGAAGCAAAAAGTAAAGTCATTTATTGCGTTTTCGGTTGCAATTGATGAAAGCACGGACATTACAGATGTTGCACAACTGGCCATTTTTTCATCCGCGGAGTTGATGACACATTGACCGTCACGAGGAGTTCGTGGAGTTGGTGCCGATGACAGATACAACGACAGCAGCTGATATTTTTACCGCACTCGTCGGCGCGCTGGACAGGGTCGGAGTGGACTGGTCCCGCGCTGTCAGCCTGGCTACAGATGGTGCGCCCTCAATGATCGGGAAAAAAGCATGCGTTGTGACAAAGTTCAGAGAGAAAGTGCAATCTGCAAATGGAGGACGTGATTTTTTGACTTTTCACTGTATTTTGCACCAGGAGGCTTTGTGTTGCAAGTCATTAAAGATGGATAACGTCATGAAGGTGGTCATCCAAACTGTTAATTTCATCCGATCCAGAAGCCTGAATCACTGTCAGTTTGACAGCCTTCTCAGAGAGAAAGACCACATCTATGGCCTGCCATACCACACTGAGGTAAGATGGTTAAGCCGAGGTGCTGTGCTGAGGCGTTTCTTTGATTTACGAGAAGAAATTGAACAGTTCATGGAAGAAAAGGGCAAACCAGTGTTAGAATTTCATTCCGCAGAATGGATGCCGGACCTTGCATTTATGGTGGATGTTACATAGCACCTGAATAAATTGAACAAACAGCTGCAAGGGCGCAACAAAGTTGTCACGCAGTATTATGACAGCATACGTTCTTTCAAGTTGAAGCTGTCATTGTGGGAGATGCAACTTGCCGGTGGTGATGCAGCTCACTTCCCCTGTCTGAAAAATGTGTGCGCGACCCAACATGTGGCAGACAAGAGCGTTGTACCAGTAACCGAAAGGTCGCTGGTTCTAATCCCCAAGCCGACTAGGTGAAAAATCTGTCGATGTGCCCTTGAGCAAGGCACTTAACCCTAATTGCTCCTGTAAGTCGCTCTGGATAAGAGCGTCTGCTAAGTGACCAATTTATGTATTTATTTATTTATAAAATAACTGGACTGTTACGGGAGTTTGAGCAACGCTTTCAGATTTATGTTTATATGTTTTTATGTTGATGTGCTATTGTTTTTCATTGATTTTATTTTATTTGTATATTTAACCTATTCTTGACTCTGTGGTTCTTGCACTTGTTTGGGGGAACAGGATTTCATTATTTTTATCTACATTTCTGCCTGAGAAATGACACCCTGATATAGTTCTGTGATCTGTGAAACAGTTCTGTTAATCACTGAGGCATTGTGTGTTTGTGTGTTCTTTTTCTTTCGAATTTTCAAATAAATTTGACGTGTTTTATGATTAATAGTGATGTTGTGCTTGTACTATTTTGGACACACTGTCCTCAGGCTCCAGCTTTATGTTGTATGTTGATCGTATTAAAACAAAGAAAACAATCTGAAGTTGTTGTTTTTAAGTTATATATACCATGATTTTTCCGGTCCGGCCCACTTGGGAATAGATTTTCCTCCATGTGGCCCCTGAGCTAAAATGAGTTTGACACCCCTGGTTTAAACACTGTTTCCCATGCTTGTTCAATGAACCATAAACAATTAATGAACATACACCTGTGGAACGGTCGTTAAGACACTAACAGCTTACAGACAGTAGGCAATTAAGGTCACAGTTATGAAAATGTAGGACACTAAAGAGGCCTTTCTACTGACTCTGAAAAACACTAAAAGAAAGATGCCCAGGGTCCCTGCTCATCTGCGTGAATGTGCCTTAGGCTTGCTGCAAGGAGGCATGAGGACTGCAGATGTGGCCAGGGCAATAAATTGCAATGTCTGTACTGTGAGATGCCTAAGACAGTGCTACAGGGAGACAGGACGGACAGCTGTGGCAGATTACTTGTAACAACACCTGCACAGGATCGGTACATCCGAACGTCACACCTGCGGGACAGGTACAGGATGGCAACAACAACTGCCCGAGTTACACCAGGAACGCACAATCCCTCCATCAGTGCTCAGACTGTCCGCAATAGGCTGAGAGAGGCTGGACTGAGGGTCCTCACCAGACATCACCGGCAACAACGTCGCCTATGGGCACAAATCCACCGTCGCTGGACCAGATAGAACTGGCAAAAAGTGCTCTTCACTGACGAGTTGCGGTTTTGTCTCACCAGGGGTGATGGTCGGATTTGCGTTTATCGTCGAAGGAATGAGTGTTACACCGAGTCCTGTACTCTGGAGCGCGATCGATTTGGAGGTGGAGGGTCCGTCATGGTCTGGGGCGGTGTGTCACAGCATCATCAGACTGAGCTTGTTGTCATTGCAGGCAATCTCAACGCTGTGCGTTACAGGGAATACATCCTCCTCCCTCATGTGGTACCCTTCCTGCAGGCTCATCCTGACATGACCCTCCAGCATGACAATGCCACCAGCCATACTGCTCGTTCTGTGCGTGATTTCCTGCAAGACAGGAATGTCAGTGTTCTGCCATGGCTAGCGAAGAGCCCGGATCTCAATCCCATTGAGCACGTCTGGGACCTGTTGGATCGGAGGGTGAGGGCTAGGGCCATTCCCCCCAGAAAATGCCAGGGAACTTGCAGGTGCCTTGGTGGAAGAGTGGGGTAACATCTCACAGCAAGAACTGGCAAATCTGGTGCAGTCCATGAGGAGGAGATGCACTGCAGTACTTAATGCAGCTGGTGGCCACACCAGATAGTGACTGTTACATTTGATTTTAACCTCCCCCCCCACCTTTGTTCAGGGACACATTATTCAATTTCTGTTATTAACATGTCTGTGGAACTTGTTCAGTTTATGTCTCAGTTGTTGAATGTTGTTATGTTCATACAAATATTTACACATGTTAAGTTTGCTAAAAATAAACGCAGTTAACAGTGAGAGGACATTTCTTTTTTTGCTGAGTTTAGAAGCAATGTTATAATATAATAATATAATAATATAATAATAATAATAATAATAATAATAATAATAATAATAATAATATAATATAATAATATAATAAGCCATTTAGCAGACCCTTTTATCCAAAGCGACTTACAGTCATGCGTGCATACATTTTTTTAAAATTTTATTTATTTTTTAATGTTCTTATTTTTTTGTGTATGGGTGGTCCCGGGGATCGAACCCACTACCTTGGCGTTACAAGCGCCGTGCTCTACCAGCTGAGCTACAGAGGACCTATCTCATGTTATGGACACAAAACGTTACAAGCCTCATCAACTCAATACATTCTTATGCTTATAACCTTGCATCTACTATGAATTGCCAACATCTAGTGGCACAGCGGTCTAAGGCACTGCATTTCAGTGCTTGAGGCGTCACTACAGACCCCCTGGTTCGATTCCAGGCTGTATCACAACCGGCCGTGATTTGGAGTCCCATAGGGCGTCGTCCGGGTTTGGCCGGTGTAGGCCGTCAATGTAAATAAGAATTTGTTCTTAACTGACTTGCCTAGTTAAATAAAGGTAAAATAAAAAATTCATCTACATTACATTATAAAAGAGATACAAACACACACACAGATAGAAACACACCAGCTTCCATGCACACACACACACGTACACACACACAGGGGCTGACATTTATGATTGACATGTTCCTATCAGCAAAAGTGGAAAAGGAATATGAGGTCTAGTAGGAGTATAAAAAAAAACATTTTTATCCTCATACTACCTCGAACGCCCTGCTTTGGTGAAGGACTAAATAAAGAAGTAATATGAAATAACACTAATGGCAGTTTGGAAATAGACAGTTATTACTAGAGGCCTCAATATACTATCATCTTTTCAGAACATTTCTACATACTGCATTTAATGGAAGCCACAGAGGGAGCCTGGAGTACAGTCATAGGGGCAACTCTGTAGTCTGCTGAGGAGAAATTGGTGCCTCCATTTTATCGATTGTGTTATCACAATGAGAGAGGCAGCTTTTAGGCTGACAGGTTCCCTCTCCTAGGAACTGTTGGGGTGTTCGGCGTTCTCTCTCTCTCTCTCTCGTTCCCTCGCTCTGCTCTGCTCTCCCCCTCTGAGGAGATGGAAGTGGCATTTCCCAGGCGTCCAGACTGCTCGGAAATAACACCCCATTAAAAGTATGAATCACAACCACTGCCAGAAAAATATATATTAATAGAGAAAAAAAAAATTTCCTCCCTGCCTTTCTCCCTTGTAATGAAATCACTGTCTTTGAAGATTTTGGAGAATGTCATTTTCATTGAGAATTAAACAAATAGAACCTATGAAAGCTGCTACAGTCGGCCACTCTTAACGTTACCAGTCTCCAGTCTCTGCCAGCATATTTTCTTGTTCTACAGAAACAATTTTTTTCACAGGGCTCTTATTGAAATAAATGTTTCCCATCAAGGTTACACTGAACACATTCATTTTGGGATTTGATGAGGCCTGCATTCTAAATGCCGGACCTGCTAATTAATTAAACAATGCACACAGAATGTTAATGGTAGCCATTCTGGGGCCTCCTGTGGAGTGGTTGCGTCTGGCTGAATTTTCTGAGTCATTAGCGGTGTGCCACTGCAGAGCGGGTCGGCCTCAGCGGACAGCAGGGTCAACAGGGAGCAGAGAGAACAGAGCTACTCTAAGCCAATAGGTGTGAATATTAACCCCAGAGGTTTCCTTCATTGTCTTTTACTTATTTCCTCTCCTCTGGTACATCAGTAAACAGATGCCATCATGAGAGCTTCTGCATTGGTTAGTAGTGGTTTATAGAGGACTTTATGCAGTCAACAGTTTGTGTGTGTTTATTTGAGTGGATTGATAAATAGCAGACACTAGCACTTAGAGAGGAATATAATTTGTTTGCGTAGTGGTATCTTAATACATCCCGTTGTCCCTAAATTACTATATTCCCTTAATTTGTGAAATGCAGTAGCGGTGCCTGGGTAAAATCAATGGGGAAGCCAGAAAAAAAGCCATATTACAAGCTATGTGTTGTGATAATTGCATTGTCTGCTCTATAACCTGTTAGTTCATATGCCTTGCGACCGTGATATATAGGCCTAAAGGCCGAGACAATAAGAAGACACAGTGGCAGAATAAATTCAACCATACCTTTGTTTTATCTCAAAACCGGGTAGCAACCTCTGTCCGGTTTAGTCCACAAAGCATATTGCATGTAACAGACAGTTACATGAGCTACAGCATGGTCAAGCAAGTTAATTTTCGGACAACTAAAAAAACGATTGATTTAGAACCACAGAAGGTTACCTCAAGTCATAAAGAAAACAGAAGGTGCCTCCACTATTCCAGCACCATTTGAACTTCAACATTTCAACGTCATCAAACCACCTCTGCTTAGTCTAATACAGTGACAACTAAAAGATACCAAAAACAATTTAGTCCAATCAACGTAAGCTAAAGATGTGGCTGTCCCATGTTTCTGATTTCTGTGTGCGTGTGGTGTGTGTGTGTGTGTGTGTGTACGTGCGTGTTCGTGCAAGTAGAAAAATATGTTGACTCACCCTACTTGTAGAGAAACGCCACTGACATCCTCCTCTCTTTCATGTTGACGAAACAGTCTATCACTCTGTCATACATTATACACTTTTATTTGTTGTTGTCCTAGACTACCTGGCTAAAATGCTTGCTCTCTAGCCTTCAATTCATGGGCAACGTTACCTAGTTAACGTTAACCTTCTACATCTAGCTACATATTGAACTTCCATCCTCTCAGGCCAGGGGCACAACAATGTATGAATTAATGTTTGGATCAGAATCACCTTAATAATCACTGGCCAGTATGGAGAATTAAGTAAAACCATGGCTAATTTAGGAAAGGGACAACTTTAGCTAGCTAGCTAGCCACCGGAGGACAACAACACAACGAGATGCACCAATTCAAGTTGTTTCTGTCAATGATGTATGCTCTCAATGCGATTTGATAGGAGTGACGCCAAAATCCAAGTTGGCTTCCCTTGACACTTTGTTTTGGTGTGCCAGGACCATTCACAGTTGAGCTCGCTCAGTTTAGCTCAACGCTCATTGGCTAATTTGTTATACTTTTTTTTATCAAGGGAGGCCAAATGCTCGCTGGCTTCCTTTGCATTCAATTCAATGATACGGGTGGCAACAATCTCATACTCGTTTGGACCAGACAGCATCAGATAGATGGCCTACACGTACAGAGACAGATGGCCGCTGTTTCGCTCGCTCGGATGCTTTCTCTGGTGAGATACATTCAGCCTCTTGCGAATTAAAGGAACGTTATGAAATACAGAGAGACGAAAAATAAATTATTGTACGTTTAAAAAAATAAAATATTGGTACATTTTTGGGGGAAGCCTAGCTTCCCTTGGCATTCACGAATACACGAATCTGGTGAAATTATAAAGAGTAACATTGTGAAAGAAATGGCATGTGCTTTGTCAAGGCCATCACTTTCAGAGTAGTAGATCTACAGAGAGAGTGACCCAATGTGTGTGTGTGTGTTTGTGTGTGTGTGTGTGTGTGTGTGTGTGTGTGTGTGTGTGCGTGTGTGTTGGTAATGAGGCCAAATTGAAATGGAGTGGTCTGGTCTGAGTTTGCATTGAGTGATGTGCTGTTTCTGACTGATGGCTCTTATGGCAGACCAGCAGTGGATACTACAGGAAGATCAGCTCTCATCCCCTCTGCTCTGAGATATTGCAATGACCTCTGCGGTCCGCTGCCCCAGATTACCTCGACATCTGTGTGAAGCTTTCAAAAAGCTAATTAATCCCTGCTGACCCAAAGTTTGGCCCAGTCTGGTCCAAAAGCATCTCCACTTCTCAGGGTAAAAGCCCACCATAGGTCAGCCTGCATGCCTCTCTCCCTTGTGTCTCTCTGGCTCTCATTTCTAGTAGTTTGTGATTTTTTTTAGTAGACAGCTCTCTGAAAAACTCCTCAAATGTGTCACATTTCTGTGAACTGATGGGAAAAGTTGCCCGGAACTTTAGATTGGCATGCTGTTGATACCTGACCTGGAGACAACACTTCCATCTGTTTAGCATAGAAGACGTCATGCAGTTTCCTCCAAATTAGTCGGAGAGTGGTTCTATCAATGATTTATCTGCATGGTTGTTCCAATTCACTCCATTGGAAGCTCACAACTCCCTTTTCACATTAGCGGCTATGATTTTCCTCTGCTTTGTCTCGTGGCCTATTCCAGCCCATTGAGTATTGCAAACAGTTCACACCATGAGGCAATATTAATATTCATGAATAATATTATGCAGGAGAAGAAAATAAATAAATAAACAACCGCTAGCTACATTTGGCAATGTCACCCCCAAAAAAGTGCTAAGGGCCCTGGCGCAGCTTGTGATTTTTCTTCTATGATATTTGTAATTGTTACAGTCAGGAAAATAGCAACCAATGATATTCCCACAAATACGTCCCCACAGTACTATATTTACCGCAGGGTTCAGAAAACTGGGAATACTTGAAGATATTTGCTAAATTATTGTTCTGGTTACCGGCAGGCGAGGAGTGCCTTAGGCAAAATTAGTTTGATCAGATCCGTGTTTGTGAGTGATTCTGCGGGAAAACCCTCTCCGTTTGTCATTCCATGCAGAAAGGAGTGTTCAGACGGTCTACCCTGGGAAATCAGTGAGATGTTGCCTACCAGTGGAGGCTGCTGACTGGGGAGGACGGCTCATCATAATGTCTGTAATGGAAACCATGTGTTTGATGTATTTGACACCATTCCACAAATTTCGCTCCAACCATTACCATGAGCCCGTCCTCCCCAATTAAGGTGGCACCAACCTCCTGTGTTGTCTACATACAAGATGCACATTTTGAAGTGGGCTGTTCTTCAGGCAAACACATCAACTATTACCCTTTTTGACCTCCCTTCACTCTGACTAGATTGGAGCTCCATTTTGTGCCATAAATAATGAATTAAATGGATGAATCAGATACAATAGCTTGCCTTTTGTTACTCATTTTAGGCTGAAGGTCATCATTTCATTTCTGGGGTATTTTTGGTCAGTGAAAGGGAGTCCAGATTATCATCTGACAAGCGATGGATTGGCTTCTAATAGTCTTCTTGATGTGGGTTTGACTGAAATATGTGAAGATGAGAAAACGTGCACTTTGAAAGAAGTACAACAATCTGGTGTAGAAATACAAATCTAGTCGTTGTAGCCTATAACAAATAATGTTGTATTGTATATTCTAAAGGTCCTCACTCCAACCAGCTCATATCACAAGCACAAAGTCAGAATAAATCATGGAATAAAGTCTCAAATTCAAAACTGGTCTGTTCCCCAGTGTTATAAACTCACACTAAGCTGTGGTACAGTCGAGTACAGTACAGTAGCGTAGGCTGCGGTAATATCATCCTAGCCAGGGTGCGTCCATTAAAAAATTGCCAACATGTTCTCTTTTCTCATCTGCACCAGCGCTGCTAAGCCCCAAATGATCCCTGTGCCTCCTGGGTACACATCACAGAAAGGGCGACCTCTCTGCTTCCAATCTCCCTCATGACCTCCCACCTCCCTCCTGATCCTCTCACCCCTCCATTTCCCTGGGCTCCAGGCCTCCTGTCCTCCTTCGCCCTCCCTTGCTTGGCTGCAGCGTTAGGGGTCCCCAGCTTCTGATCTCTCCATCTCCCTCCAACCTAGTCCACCACTCACTTCATCAACACATCCTGGGCTGACACTCCTGTGTACTCTGTCAGACTCTACAATTGGCCCTCTCTCTCAGTTGGATGGGGTGAGGTGAGGTAACAAAGCTTTGACCATAAATGTTTTCTTTTTAATCCCTTTAAATGGCAATTGAGCAGAGCTGCCTATCCAGAGAGAGAGCAGCTAGAGCAGGGAAAGTTGTTGAATAGAGCCCTGATTCTGTCCAGGGGGTCCTGCCCCAAGCCCTGCTCCTCTCTCCCTCCGCTGTTGTACTGTTTGCTGCTGTTATTGTTGTGCTGATTTGCAATAAATATGTGAAAGGTTATTGTATCGTAAAAAAATATTTGATTCATCGTTTCTCATAATCCTTGATTTGATTTTATGGATGAACAGGTTAATTTACATTACATTACAAAATGAGGAAGGATTTTTCCCTTCAACCATGAGAGAATCTAATAACAATAAATGTAGCATGGTGATTTCTCCTGCGTTCACCAGACACATCACTGCGGTCATTGGAGTGAAAACTACAAATTGTCAGTGCTGGAAAAAGTACCCAATTGTCAAACTTGAGTAAAAGTAAAGATACCTTAATAGAAAATGACTCATGTAAAAGTGAAAGTCACCCAGTAAAATACTACTTGTATTAAGCAAATCAGACGGCATGATTTTCTTGTTTTTTTAAATTAACGGATAGCCAGGGGTACACTCCAACACTCAGACATAATTTATGCTAGATCAGAGGCAGTAGGGATGACCAGGGATGTTCTCTTGATAAGTGTGTGAATTGGACCATTTTCCTGTTCTGCTAAGCATTCAAAATGTAATGAGTACTTTAGGGTGTCAGGAAAAATGTATGGAGTAAAAAGTCCATTATTTTCTTTAGGAATGTAGTGGAGTGAAAGTAAAAGTTGTCAAAAATATAAATAATAAAGTACCGATACCTGAAAAAAATTACTAAATTACTTAAGTAGTACCTTAAAGTATTTTTACTTATGTACTTTACACCGCTGCAAATTGTTTGTGTCATTTGAATGCTTTACATATCAGGGAACACAACAGTATTAGCTACACCTTACCTGAATACATGTTCAACTTCAGGATCAAGAAATTAGGAGTAAATCTTCATTGCCATTATTTAAAGCTTGCATGACAGAACTAGCCCACCAAATTCTCTCTCGTATTGATGAGATTCAGAAATGTAGGATAATCATGATTATCCTAAATGATTGAATTTACTGAATGATGAAGAGGAAGGGATGATAACCTAACACACAAAATTGCAAGTACATGTGTGCATGGTCACAGACCTTTCACGCAAAATGTCTCATTCAATATGCTAATGGTGATGATGGTGGGAACTAAGACACTCTTTATGCATCATGTATAATTATATAAGGTCCTTTTGTTCAATGAATACTAATCATGTAAAATTCACAAATTAAAACAGAGAAATAACAGAAAAGTTTGCAGTGCGTCGGCAGAGTTATAGAAAGTCACATTATGGAAAGTCACATTTAAACCAACCTTCACAGATATGCCAAATTATCATCACTCCTACAAACCTCTCACAAAACAAAAACAAATCCACATGAGATTCCATCAGTTAGTTTGAGACGTGACAGGTGGATTAAAACGTACATTATCCCCTCAGCACAGATTGCCTGGCTCCCCGCAGGTCATCTTTATGATGGTGTGGTGTCACGACACACAACAAGGGTAATGTCCCTGACCCTGCTTGTACACTGCACGGTCTGCTGCACAAATAGAGCAGTGTGCACCTCATAGAAGGCACCAGGCATCCAAGTGTGTAATGACGCCAGGGGCTTGCTGCACTTTACAACCAAACCTTACCCTCACAATGGAGATTAATTGATATTGATTAGTTAAATCAGATATGGTGCCTTTATAAATCCCACTCTGGATCAGGCTCTTACTGGAGGGGCCTACTATGTTCAATACGTATTGAACTCTTATCAGAGCAGGGCTAATTAAAGGTTATTTCCATGAGGGGTTTTCTGTCCTCATCTTGTGACCACACATACAATGCATGTGAAAGGATTACTGGTGGTGTGCATGCTTGTTGTACAAAAAGGTCAATGTACTGTATTATGTGAGGACAGAGTGTTGATGTTAATAGAAACAGGCAGCAGCAGTGGTTGGGTGAAACAATAGTTTTTAACTTTCTATGTGGACATGTGTCACGAACGTTGAGAGACGGGTCAGACCAAGGTGCAGCGTGGTATGCGAACATGTTTATTAAACTGGATAAACACTAGACAAAATAACAAACTCAACGAAACCGTGAAGTCCTATGGGCTATACACGAAACAAGCCTAACAGGAACACAAACAAGATCCCAAAACCCAGGCAGGAAAACTGGCTGCCTAAGTATGATCCCCAATCAGAGACAACGAGCGACAGCTGCCTCTGATTGGGAATCACACCCGGCTAATAATAACAGTCTCTACAGGTCAGGGCGTGACAGTACCCCCCCCAAAGGTGCGTACTCCGGCCGCACCAACCTGACTCATTAGGGGAGGGTCCGGGTGGGCATTCAGCCTCGGAGGCGGATCCGGCTCCGGGCGTGACGACCTCTCCCTCTCTGCCTCCCCGTTGCGCCCCTGGTCTGGTCTGGACCTCTGCGCGATGCTTCCCCTCTCCTTCCTCCCACGATGCACCAAGCCCTGTCTGGACCCTGGTGTGGGAGACCCCGAACCTGGTGAGGGGCTGACGTCTGGGTCTGGAGTGGAGCCGCTGACCGGAGCTGAACTGGACCATGGTGGAGCGGACTGCTCTGGCTCCGGAGTGGAACCGCTGACCGGAGCTGGACTGGGCACCGGTGGAGCGGACTGCTCTGGCTCCGGAGTGGAGCCGCTGGCCGGAACTGAACTGGACCCCGGTGGAGTGGACTGCCCTGGCTCCGGAATAGAACCGCTGACCGGAGCTGGACTGGGCACCGGTGGAGCGGACTGCTCTGGCTCCGGAGTGGAACCACTGACCGGAGCTGGACTGGGCACCGGTGGAGCGGACTGCTCTGACCCCGGAGTGGAACCGCTGACCGGAGCTGGACTGGAGACGCGCACCACTAGTTTGGTGCGAGGAGCAGGTATGGGGCGTACCGGGCTGGTGACAGGCACCACTGGTTTGGTGCGAGGAGCTGGCACGGGCCGTACCGGACTGGATACACGCACCACTGGTTTGGTGCGGGGAGCAGATATAGGGCTTACCGGGCTGGCGACAGGCACCACTGGTTTGGTGCGAGGAGCTGGCACGGGCCGTGCCGGACTGGATACGCGCACCACTGGTTTGGTGCGGGGAGCAGGTACGGGGCGTACCGGACTGTGGAGGCGCACTGGAGATCTGGAGTGTAGAGCTGGCACAACCCGTCCTGGCTGGATGCCCACTTCCGCACAGTACGTGTGTGGCGTTAGCACAGGACGCACTGGGCTGTGCACGCGCACTGGCGACACAGTACGTAGAACCGGCGCAGGATCTGCTGGACCGAGGAGGCGTACTGGAGACCAGGAGCGTTGAGCCGGCACAACCCGTCCTGGCTGGATGCCCATTTTTGCACAGCACGTGCGTGGCGCTAGTACAGGACGCACCGGACTGTGCCGGCGCACTGGCGACACAGTGCGTAGCTCGGCATAACACAGAGCCTGCACGGTCACACGCTTCTTAGCGTGAATACGGGGAGTTGGCTCTGCTCTGAACCCTGGCTCCGCCAACCACCCCGTGTGCCCCCCCCCCAAGGGCTGCTTCTCGGGCTTTCTCCATGACTGAGTCCTTTTGGGTCGCCGTTTCTCCTCTCCTGCCTGAGCTTCCTCCTTCGCCCAGGGTCCTCCACCAGCCAATATCTCCTCCCAAGTCCAAAATCACTTCCCCACGTGTGTCCAGGGTGTCTGCTGCTCCTGGACACACTGCTTGGTCCGTTTTTGGTGGGATCTTCTGTCACGAACGTTGAGAGACGGGTCAGACCAAGGTGCAGCGTGGTATGCGAACATATTTATTAAACTGGATAAACAGCTGCTTTGTCTGCGTGTTTAATGGGTCATGGTCCTGTTGGAAGGTAAACCTTCGCCCCCAGTCTGAGGTCCTGAGCGCTCTGGAGCAGGTTTTCATCAAGGATCTCTCTGTACTTAGCTCCGTTCATCTTTCATTTGATCCTGACTAGTCTCTCAGTCCCTGCCGCTAAAAAACATCCCCACTGCAAAGGGTCTGAATACTTATGTAAAAAAAAGTTATTCTGTTTTTTATTTTTTATAAATTTGCACACATTTTTTAAAACCTGTTTTTGCTTTGTCATTATGGGGTGTATTTAAAAAAAATCCAATTTAGAATAAGGCTGTAACGTAACAAAATGTGAAAAAAAAAGGAGATTATCGTGACTCAACGGTCACATACAGTGGGGAAAAAAAGTATTTAGTCAGCCACCAATTGTGAAAGTTCTCCCACTTAAAAAGATGAGAGAGGCCTGTAATTTTCATCATAGGTACACGTACAAAATGAGAAAAAAAAATCCAGAAAATCACATTGTAGGATTTTTTATGAATTTATTTGCAAATTATGGTGGAAAATAAGTATTTGGTCAATAACAAAAGATTCTCAATACTTTGTTATATACCCTTTGTTGGCAATGACAAAGGTCAAACGTTTTCTGTAAGTCTTCACAAGGTTTTCACACACTGTTGCTGGTATTTTGGCCCATTCCTCCATGCAGATCTCCTCTAGAGCAGTGATGTTTTGGGGCTGTCGCTGGGCAACACAGACTTTCAACTCCCTCCAAAGATTTTCTATGGCGTTGAGATCTGGAGACTGGCTAGGCCACTCCAGGACCTTGAAATGCTTCTTACGAAGCCACTCCTTCGTTGCCCGGGCGGTGTGTTTGGTTGTCATGCTGAAAGACCCAGCCACGTTTCATCTTCAATGCCCTTGCTGATAGAAGGAGGTTTTCACTCAAAATCTCACGATACATGGCCCCATTCATTCTTTCCTTTACACGGATCAGTCGTCCTGGTCCCTTTGCAGAAAAACAGCCCCAAAGCATGATGTTTCCACCCCCATGCTTCACAGTAGGTATGGTGTTCTTTGGATGCAACTCAGCATTTTTTATTTTTTTATTTTTTTTATTTCACCTTTATTTAACCAGGTAAGCCAGTTGAGAACAGGTTCTCATTTACAACTGCGACCTGGCCAAGATAAAGCAAAGTAGTGCAATAAAAACAGCACAGAGTTACATATGGGGTAAAAAAAAAACATAAAGTCAGAAATACAACAGATAATATATATACAGTGTGTGCAAATGTAGCAAGTTATGGAGGTAAGGCAATAAATAGGCTATAGTGCAGAATAATTACAATAGTATTAACACTGGAATGCTAGATGTGCAAGAGATTATGTGCAAATAGAGATACTGGGGTGCAAAAGAGCAAAATAAATAACAATATAGGGATGAGGTAGTTGGGTGGGCTAATTTCAGATGAATTTCAGACAGAATTTCTTTGTCCTCCAAACACGACGAGTTGAGTTTTTACCAAAAAGTTATATTTTGGTTTCATCTGACCATATGACATTCTCCCAATCCTCTTCTGGATCATCCAAATGCACTCTAGCAAACTTCAAACGGGCCTGGACATGTACTGGCTTAAGCAGGGGGACACATCTGGCACTGCAGGATTTGAGTCCCTGGCGGCGTAGTAATAATAATAATATGCCATTTAGCAGACGCTTTTATCCAAAGCGACTTACAGTCATGCGTGCATACATTTTTGTGTATGGGTGGTCCCGGGGATCGAACCCACTACCTTGGCGTTACAAGCGCCGTGCTCTACCAGCTGAGCTACAGAGGACCACGTGTGTTACTGATGGTAGGCTTTGTTACTTTGGTCCCAGCTCTCTGCAGGTCATTCACTAGGTCCCACCGTGTGGTTCTGGGATTTTTGCTCACCGTTCTTGTGATCATTTTGACCCCACGGGGTGAGATTTTACGTGGAGCCCCAGATCGAGGGAGATTATCAGTGGTCTTGTATGTCTTCCATTTCCTAATAATTGCTCCCACAGTTGATTTCTTCAAACCAAGCTGCTTACCTATTGCAGATTCAGTCTTCCCAGCCTGGTGCAGGTCTACAATTTTGTGTCTGGTGTCCTTTGACAGCTCTTTGGTCTTGGCCATAGTGGAGTTTGGAGTGTGACTGTTTGAGGTTGTGGACAGGTGTCTTTTATACTGATAACAAGTTCAAACAGGTGCCATTAATACAGGTAACGAGTGGAGGACAGAGGAGCCTCTTAAAGAAGAAGTTACAGGTCTGTGAGAGCCAGAAATCTTGCTTGTTTGTAGGTGACCAAATACTTATTTTCCACCATAATTTGCAAATAAATTCATAAAAAATCCTACAATGTGATTTTCTGGATTTTTTTTTCTCAATTTGTCTGTCATAGTTGACGTGTACCTATGATGAAAATTACAGGCCTCTCTCATCTTTTTAAGTGGGAGAACTTGCACAATTGGTGGCTAACTAAATACTTTTTTCCCCCACTGTATAACTTTACTGTAGTCGTGACCCATGACTGCCGGTGTGGCGGTAATGCGGTCACTGCAACAGCCTTACTTGTATGAAGCAACCACTCCCCCATTGTTGAGCTAATAACTCACTATCTAGCAAAGAATTTCAACAAATGTGCACAGGTGGCTACATGCTGCTCTCGCTTTGATATCAAAACAAGTGCATCTACTCGCGACCACTCATGCTATAAACACAGTCCAGTTCAAAGTGATCCATATATGGCAATGGCTATTTGCATATAGACCTACTACAGCTCTGATTGGTTATGACGCACCGGTCTGTGTAGAGTACGTGCCTGTCAATGCAATGTAATCCTTCTCCAATGCACTCTGCCTACAAGAAAATCTCATGCACAGTTAATTAGAAAGTTGAGAGAAGTTCAATCTCGTGCTTCTCTGAGCGGACTGATATTTATTCTGCTCGGCAGTCAAAGGGAACTGCGCGCAGCTTAGAGGGAACATTGCTTGCAACCACAACACTTAAACAACATTTGACATGAAAGCCTCTCTAAGCTTTACAGGAATATGGCTCTGAACATACAGTGGCTTGCGAAAGTATTCACCCCCCTTGGCATTTTTCCTATTTTGTTGCCTTACAACCTGGAAGTAAAATTGATTTACACAACATGTCTACCACTTTGAAGATGCAAAATATTTTTGGGAGTGAAACAAACAAAAAATAAGACAAAAAAACTGAAAACTTGAGCGTGCATAACTATTCATCCCCCCAAAGTCAATACTTTGTAAAGCCACCTTTTGCAGAAATTACAGCTGCAAGTCTCTTGGGGTATGTCTCTATAAGCTTGGCACATCTAGCCACTGGGATTTTTGCCCATTCTTCAATGCAAAACTGCTCCAGCTCCTTCAAGTTGGGTGGGTTCTGCTGGGGTACAGCAATCTTTAAGTCATACCACAAATTTTCAATTGGATTGAGGTCTGGGCTTTGACTAGGGCATTCCAATACATTTTAAGGTTTCCCCTTAAACCACTCGAGTGTTGCTTTAGCAGTATGCTTAGGGTCATTTTCCTGCTGGAAGGTGAACCTCCATCCCAGTCTCAAATCTCTGGAAGACTGAAACAGGTTTCCTTCAAGAATTTCCCTGTATTTAGCGCCATCCATCATTCCTTCAATTCTGACCAGTTTCCCAGTCCCTGCCGATGAAAAACATCCCCACAGCATGATGCTGCCACCACCATGCTTCACTGTGGGGATGGTGTTCTCGGGGTGATGAGAGGTGTTGGGTTTGCACCAGACATAGCGTTTTCCTTGATGGCCAAAAAGCTACATTTTAGTCTCATCTGACCAGAGTATCTTCTTCCATATGTTTGGGGAGTCATAAAAAGACAAACTGAAATACAGTGCCCTCTCAATCAACACACCAAACACATGATTAGCTCCAGACTATTTCCAAACATGTTAACGTTAGCTAGCTAGCTACCGTAGTTAGTTATCCAAAGCAACAGCTCCTTGCTCGCAAAAAATAAAAAAGTCTAAACCGCGCTTACTGTGCCTAGTCGCGTTTTCAGTCCTGAGAGATACACTTTAACTTCCATTGACCAATGTACAACTGCACAGTCTTGCGCAATTGAATTTAAACGAGTTCAATAGCCTGGTTTCGGATTTATATTTAGGTCAAGTTTGCTAGCTGATTCCACCAGGCAACAGCTCCACGTCCAACCACCCATCGAGCTGAATATGTGTACACAAATCTACAGCCAGCTCGTGCCAACAGAAGGGTAGCTCCAATGTTTGCATCCGCCGTACAGAGCATGCATCACGTCAGTCGACCTCGAAAACCCAACTACCAAAAAATTGTACACTACTACTGCCATCTACTGTTGATTTTATTTCCGTACACTTAGCTACAGTAGTTTCAATAACAAACCTACAAGTTCCTTCTTCAACTCTTTGACCTCTTTATAAACTCCATTAGCTATAGCTAGGTTTTTGACAACATTCCCTTTGGCGATCACCAAACATTTTTTTCTTCAAGCAATGGCTTTTTTCTGGCCACCCTTCCGTAAAGCCCAGCTCTGTGGAGTGTACGGCTTAAAGTGGTCCTATGGACAGATACTACAATCTCCGCTGTGGAGCTTTGCAGCTCCTTCAGGGTTATCTTTGGTCTCTTTGTTGTCTCTCTGATTAATGCCCTCCTTGCCTGGTCTGTGAGTTTTGATGGGCGGCCCTCTCTTGGCAGGTTTGTTGTGGTGCCATATTCTTTCCATTTTTTATTAATGGATTTAACGGTGCTCCGTGGGATGTTCAAAGTTTCTGATATTTTTTTATAAGCCAACCCTGATCTGTACTTCTCCACAACTTTGTCCTTGACCTGTTTGGAGAGCTACTTGGTCTTTTCATTTTACTTCACCAATTTGGACTATTTTGTGTATGTCCATTACATGAAATCCAAATAAAAATCCATTTAAATTACAGGTTGTAATGCAACAAAATAGGAAAAACGCCAAGGGGGATGAATACTTTTGCAAGTCACTGTATACTGCAACACCCCCCCACAGGCATTCCTGTCTTTTCTGTAGATGTTATATTATTCTATTGCTATAGCTGTATCATCAAAGGAATTATCTAAATGAGTTTCAGTGATGGCCAGTACATGAATGTTATCCGATGTTAGCAAGTTATTGATTTCATGAACCTTATTTCTAAGGCTACATACAGTATATTAATATGGGCTATTCTTAGCCCTTTCCTGTGTAGCTTATCAGAGATAGACATAATAGTGAGAAAACTATTCTAAGCAACATAAAAACATTGTTTAGCTAATAGTCAGTCAAACAGGCGCTTGTTAGTGTCAGTTGGTGCATGAGTGTGTGTGTGTGCATGTGATGTTGGGCTGAAGCTACTGACCCAGTAGCTTGGCTTTCTCACTCCTCCCAGGTTTTTGGGAGGGAGGGTGGATAATGAGCTTGTCGTAGTCGATGTAAGCAATGTCTCCACGCTCTCTAGTAGCTTTCATAGCTGGGATAAGTTCTTTCCGCCTCTGGCACACAGCTTCAGAGGAATCCTCGTTGATGAATATGTTGGTTCCTCTCAAGTTCCTCTCCAGAACAGCCATCTTGTCCTTGAACCTTAGGAACTTGACCACTATCAGCCTGGGTCTGTAACCTGGGCTCTTCACAGGTTTTCCAGACCTGTGGGCGCTCTCCATCTCAATCTTCCTGTGATCCATCTGTAGCTTTTGTGTGATAATTTTTCTCACTTTCTCCTCAGACTCCATCCAGAGACTCTGGTATGTCATCCATAACAACGTTATTCCTCCTGGATAGTCCCTCTATATAGTCTGTTTTCCGAGTCATCTGTAATAATGATTCACAGACAGCGCTATTGTCATCTCGCGTGGACTTACAGTTTGTTGTTATCTTGCTGCAAGTCTTTTTCATGACATCCACCTCTCCATGGGATAACTGCAAACTGTTCTTAAGGTTTTGGACCTTTCTGGTCAAATCGTCCATTCTTGTTTTAGTCCACCAGTATTTGGACAAAGTTCAAGAAGCGATTTTCCTGACAGATAGTAGCGGTCCCAACAACTGAG
The DNA here is from genome assembly GCF_964263955.1 of Coregonus lavaretus. Lineage (NCBI taxonomy): Eukaryota > Metazoa > Chordata > Actinopteri > Salmoniformes > Salmonidae > Coregonus > Coregonus lavaretus. The sequence continues at coordinate 48,680,407 of NC_139993.1, read as the reverse complement.
GCTAATCGAAAATAAACAGGTAGGCTAGTAAACAATTGTTTTTCAAGAAAGAACGTTTTCAGAAACTTTCAAAAACAACAAACCGCACTCTCTCTTGTTCCGCGTTCAGCATGCGTTGCGCTCTGATGATGTCACTGTATCTGAAGAGCGCCTAGGCATTTTTTTTCTAACATGAGATGCCTTGATGTTGTTGATGACAAGTGATGTTTGATCAATGGAAATGCAGTAGAGCCTTCAGCAAATGAGGTAGAAGTCCTTGCCAAGTTTCTCTAAAGTGGCTTGCAAATGTGTCATTCTCAGAAATCAATTACATGCATCAACAGCCACTGAGAGGTATTGCCATAGCTTTAATTAGATTAAAGTGCTTTACATACAGTCCATGAGCATATTATTTGAGTTTAATTTAATCTAGTTATCTATCTGTCCTGTGTCTTTTGAGCTTATTTTAAAGTCATCCTGTGCATATAGATACAGTGTACAGAAGTATTTACTGTGTACATTGGTATTTTATGAACAGCAGTCTTTTCCACACTATCAACCCCTTTAGCAGAGATCAGAATTTCACAATTTCTCCTCTCCTCCATTCCTAATACTCTGTCGCATATTCCTGTTCTTCTATTTCTCCACCTTACCTACTCTCCTAACACTTAAACATATTTCTCCCCAGTCCTTATAGTCATACTCTTCTACTCCTCTTCTTTTAATACTCATTCACTTCTCCTCTTCCTCTCCTTCCCTTCCTCTACCTGAGTTCTGATTGACAGCCCGCTGTGTCCTCTAACCTCTCTCCAGGTGGCAGGAGACAGCTGACTTGAACAGGTCAGCCTCTGCATAGACCTGTAATCGAGAAAAAACACTCACACACAGAGAGAGAAGGACAGCCAATGCATCCTTCAGATCCTAACGACACACAGCAGAGAAGGAGAGAAGACAGGAGAGGCTCTTACCTCTAACACAGCAATGGCAATCTGATATCAGAGCAAGGTGATTGCCCAGTGGAGCGAAATAATAAAATCACACATAGGTGGTCTTCATTGCTCGAGCTTCGTCCCCTGCTGCTGTCAAAGCCCTTAATCAATGAATGCCTGGAAGTTCAAATGAAAGTCTGAGAAGTGTTAGAAAGGAACCTATGCGGACGACAACATTTTGTATACATCTGGTCCTTCATTGGACACTGTGTTATCAAACCTCCAAACGAGCTTCAACGCTATATAACACTCCTTCCGTAGCCTCCAACTGCTCTTAAACACTAGTAAAACTAAATGCATGCTCTTCAACTGAACGCTGCTTGCACCCGCCTACCCGACTAGAATCACTACTCTCGGCGGGTCTGACCTAGAGTATGTGGACAACTACAAATACCCAGGTGTCTGGTTAGACTGTAAACTCTCCTTCCAGACTCACATTAAGCATCTCCAATCAAAAATTAGATCTAGAATCGGCTTCCTATTTCGCAACAAAGCCTCCTTCACTCATGCTGCCAAACATGCCCTCGTAAAACTGACTATCCTACCGATCCTTGACTTCGGCGATGTCATTTACAAAATAGCCTCCAAAACTCTACTCAGCAAATTGGATGTAGTCTATCACAGTGCCATCCGTTTTGTCACCAAAGACCCATATACTACCCACAATTGTGGTCTGTTCGCTCTTGTTGGCTGGCCCTCACTACATATTAGTCGCCAAACCCACTGGCTCCAGGTCATCTATAAATCACTGCTAGGCAAATCCCCGTCTTATCTTAGCTCACTGGTCACCATAGCAACACCCACCCGTAGTCTGCGCTCCAGCAGGTATATCTCACCTGGTCATCCCCAAAGCCAACACCTCCTTTGGCCGCCATTCCTTCCAGTTCTCTGCTGCCAATGACTGGAATGAACTGCAAAAATCTCTGAAGCTGGAGACTCTTATCTCCCTCACTAACTTTAAGCATCAGTTGTCAGAGCAGCTTACCGATCACTGCACCTGTACACAGCCATTCTGAAATTAGCCCACCCAACTACCTCATCCCCATATTGTTATTTATTTTGCTAAATTGCACCCCAGTATCTCTATTTGCAAATCATTTTTTGCACATCTATCATTCCAGTTTTAAAAGAAATTGTAACTAATAATAATAATAATATGCCATTTAGCAGACGCTTTTATCCAAAGCGACTTACAGTCATGCGTGCATACATTTTTTTTTTTTTTTTGTGTATGGGTGGTCCCGGGGATCGAACCCACTACCTTGGCGTTACAAGCGCCGTGCTCTACCAGCTGAGCTACAGACCGACCACAACTATTTTGCACTATGGCCTATTTATTGCGTTACCTCCATAACTTACTACATTCGCACACACTGTATATATATTTTCTGTTGTATTTTTGACTTTATGTTTTGTTTACCCCATATGTAACTCTGTGTTGTTGTTTTTATCGCACTGCTTTGCTTTATCTTGGCCAGGTCGCAGTTGTAAATGACAACTTGTTCTCAACTGGCTTACCTGGTTAAATAAAGGTGAAATAAATAAAAATAAAAAACCTGACAAGTGCAGTGTCCCTGCAGCTGGCTAACAGCATGCGATACATTGACTAATAATATTACAACCACCGGGGGATTGCAGAAGAAGAAATCATAAAAACTGTTTGAATTCAACTGAACAAGATGCAACACTTCCAACTGTTACCAGATGAGAGAAGTGACCAAACACCTTTCTGTCATGTATTTGCACATATTGACAGAGAGGGAGTTCAGAGACATACAACACACTGAGAAACCATCATCTCTAAAAATAAGTGAAATCAATAAATTACTCTAGCATGCAAGCTACATTGTGCATTTGCCAATTAGAAACATGTATTGTGTTAGAGATGGGAATAATTAAAAGATAATCAGTCTATGCTATGTTCAAATTAAAATCTAATTGAATCTGTCATTTCAATATCACGTAAAAGATCAGCAGTAAAATCTAAATGCTAAAAAGCATTTTAATCATAACGTGTTTTGTTCTCTATCATGATAATCATTCACATTCAATGGTATTTCAAGCTCATTTGAGAGAAATATTGGAACGATATGGAGTAATGATTAATTATAATGCAAAATGTCCTCATTAAAGTAAGTACCTGAGGCAGGGTTATTCTACAGGGGATTTAATAATGAATCTATTAAAATTAATGTCGGATTTTGTCGGCTAGCTAGATATAATCTTCACTGACCATTATCTTTTATTCCCACTTGGTGACATGTTGTAGTTACCTCTGCAACACTTTACAGTACATTGCCCATATTGCCTGTAGTCTCCTACAACCAGAAATGGTACAACTGTTACAATATACAGTAAAACTTCAATTAAAAGCAAAGTCTCAAATAGCCGACTGTCCCTTTTAATAGCCGGGCAATGGCAAACATTTCAGCAAATAAACGCCTGGTCTAAATTAATTGTTTATGAAGTTACCATGAATTACCATGAATTGTTTACAAGGTTTAATGTTTGATTTGTTACATTAAATAATTCAGTAATGACTCAATGGCAATCATCCGTTTTTATCGCCAGTAAGAAACTGCTAGCCATTGGCTGCTAACAGCTGACAACTGCTAACTGGCAAGCACAAAAACAGTCAACAGCTTCGGGAGTACAGACCCCAAGAAATCGGCCGATCGCCATCTAGTAGCATAAGTAAGAACAGAAGAAAATGCACAGTCAAAGGGGAGAATAATTATTCAGTTGTCACGCCCTGACCGATAAAACTCTAGTTAGTTTGGTCAGGGTGTGAATATCCTGTGAGTTTAGATTCTATGTTTGTATTTTCAATGTTTGGCCGGGTGTGGTTCCCAATCAGAGGCAGCTGTCGCTCGTTGTCTCTGATTGGGGATCTGTGTTGTGGGATCTTGTTGTGTTCCTGTTTAGGCTAGTGTGTTAGCCCTTTGGACCGTCACGGTTAAGTTTGTTATTTTGGTTACTGTGTCGTGTGTTTATTATTTAAATAAACATGTACGCCTTTCACGCTGCACCTTGGTCCGACCCGTTTCTTAACGTACGTGACATCTGTCAAGTTTTTTTAAGTATATACTAAGACAAAATAAATGTGACACAGTGTGTAAATTATAACACATTAGTGCAGGAAATGAATAAATTGATTAAAATGCTGGAAGTGAATGCTGGAATTAAACAATGAACTATGCAAATTAGCAAAAGCTGTGTGCATTAAGAAAATAGACACCTGGCTCAAATAGAAGCCTGTCTCTAATAAGTGCCTGTTGTGTTCAGTGATTTACGCAAATAAACACCCAGGCTATTAATTGAAGTTTTACGGTAGTTACATTGATGTATTTACACCTGGAAATAAAAATGGTACTGTATGCGACTACCTCTTTGATCATTGTCGGTCATCCTTACCACAAGCTGTTATACTGTATATGATTTATTTCATATTTCTGCTTGAAACAATTACTTCAGTTCAGTGCCAGATCTGCAATATGTTTTCCCCCCCTAGCTATGAGGCATTTGGAGGTTACTCAGGCATCACTATGATCAAATTAGGCAGAGACGGAAAAAACTAAGTATTTATTTATTTCTCTCTCTTTCTTCATCTTTCTCTATCCTTTTTTTATTTTATTTTTGTGAGCATAGATGCCAGGAAGCCGGTGAAACGCCGGCATGGTGAAATGTGTCTTTCTGTTGGTATCATCAGAAGCTTGGCGGTCACAGTGACTTTGAAAGGAGAAGGATGTCAAAAAGAAACTGTAGACACATATATTTTATTTTATTTTTTTTCACCTTTATTTAACCAGGTAGGCCAGTTGAGAACAAGTTCTCATTTACAACTGCGACCTGGCCAAGATAAAGCAAAGCAGTGCGATTAAAAACAACAACACAGAGTTACAAATGGGATAAACAAAAACATACAGTCAATAACACAATAGAAAATCTATATACAGTGTGTGCAAATGTAGTAAGTTATGGATGTAAGGCAATAAATAGGCCATAGTGCAAAATATATACAATTTAGTATTAACACTGGAGTGACAGATGTGCAGAAGATGATGTGCAAATAGAGATACTGGGGTGCAAATGAGCAAAATAAATAACAATATGGGGATGAGGTAGTTGGGTGGGCTAATTACAGATGGGCTGTGTACAGGTGCAGTGATCGGTAAGCTGCTCTGACAACTGATGCTTAAAGTTAGTGAGGGAGATAAGAGTCTCCAGCTTCAGAATGGCGCCGGAGAAGATGGCTGCCGTTTTACAGCCCTCTAACCAATTGTACTATTATGTGTGTTTTTCCGCGTTATTTGTAATTTATTTTGTACATAATGTTTCTGCCATCGTCTCTTATAACCAAAAAGAGCTTCTGGATATCAGGACAGCGATTAATCACCTTGTATTGGACAAATCATCTTTCTTCAACGAGGCAGCCGCGAAGGATATCCTACAGACACCCGACAAGGCCCAAATCCCCGTCATTCGCATGAGGAAGAGACGGAGATATCGTGGACGTAGGTCGGGGTGCCTTGTAAGGATACGACGGCGAGCGTGTAAACTGCCGCTCCCATCAATCCTATTAGCCAATGTTCAATCATTGGAAAATAAATTGGATGATCTAAGATTACGGTTATCCTACCAACGGGACATTAAAAACTGTAATATCTTATGTTTCACCGAGTCGTGGCTGAACGACGACATGGATAACATACAGCTAGCGGGCTATACGCTACATCGGCAGGATAGAACGGCTGACTCCGGTAAGACAAGGGGTGGCGGTCTGTGTATATTTGTAAACAACAGCTGGTGCACAAAATCAAATACTAAGGAAGTCTCAAGGTTTTGCTCGCCTGAGGTAGAGTATCTATTCTCGCTATACACCAAGTCACTTGGCTCTGTCATATCCTCACATGGCCTCTCCTATCATTGCTACGCTGACGACACACAACTAATCTTCTCCTTTCCCCCTTCTGATAACCAGGTGGCGAATCGCATCTCTGCATGTCTGGCAGACATATCAGTATGGATGACGGATCACCACCTCAAGCTGAACCTCTGCAAGAAGGAGCTGCTCTTCCTCCCGGGGAAGGACTGCCCGTTCCATGATCTCGCCATCACGGTTGACAACTCCGTTGTGTCCTCCTCCCAGAGTGCGAAGAGCCTTGGCGTGACCCTGGACAACACCCTGTCGTTCTCCGCTAACATCAAGGCGGTGACACGATCCTGTAGGTTCATTCTCTACAACATTCAGAGAGTACGAACCTGCCTTACACAGGAAGCGGCACAGGTCCTAATCCAGGCACTTGTCATCTCCCGTCTGGATTACTGCAACTCGCTGTTGGCTAGGCTCCCTGCCTGTGCCATTAAACCCCTACAACTCATCCAGAATGCCACAGCCCGTCTGGTGTTCAACCTTCCCAAGTTCTCTCACGTCACCCCGCTCCTCCGCACACTCCACTGGCTTCCAGTTGAAGCTCGCATCTGCTACAAGACCATGGTGCTTGCCTACGGAGCTGTGAGGGGAACGGCACCTCCGTACCTTCAGGCTCTGATCAGTCCCTACACCCAAACGAGGGCACTGCGTTCATCCACCTCTGGCCTGCTGGCTCCCCTACCTCTGCGGAAGCATAGTTCCCGCTCAGCCCAGTCAAAACTGTTCGCTGCTCTGGCACCCCAATGGTGGAACAAGCTCCCTCACGACGCCAGGACAGCGGAGTCACTCACCACCTTCCGGAGACATTTGAAACCCCACCTCTTTAAGGAATACCTGGGATAGGATAAAGTAATCCTTCTAACCCCCCCCCCCCTTTACTCCAACCCACCCCCCACCCCCCCCCCACAAAAATAAATAAAATAAAATAAAAACATTGTAAAGTGGCTATCCCACTGGCTATAAGGTGAATGCACCTATTTGTAAGTCGCTCTGGATAAGAGCGTCTGCTAAATGATGTAAATGTAAAAATGTAAATGTATATTACGATAAGCTGTAGACCACACTATTTACCAAGAGAGTTTTCATCTATATTTTTCATAATTGTCTATTTACCACCACAAACCAATGCTGGCATTAAGATTGCACTGAATGAGCTGTATAAGGCCATAAGTCAACAGGAAAACGCTCATCCAGAGGCAGCACTCCTAGTGGCCGGGGACTTTAATGCAGGGAAACTTAAATCCGTTCTACCTAATTTCTACCAGCATGTTAAATGTGCAACCAGAGGAAAAAAAACTATAGACCACCTTTACTCCACACACAGAGACGCATACAAAGCTCTCCCTCGCCCTCCATTTGGAAAATCTGACCATAACTCTATCCTCCTGATTCCTGCTTATAAGCAAAAACTAAAGCAGGAAGCACCAGTGACTCGGTTAATAAAAAAGTGGTCAGATGACGCAGATGCTAAGCTACAGGACTGTTTTGCTAGCACAGACTGGAACATGTTCCGGGATTCCTCAGATAGCATTGAGGAGTACACCACATCAGTCACTGGCTTCATCAATAAGTGCATCGACGATGTCGTCCCCACAGTGAACGTACGTACATACCCCAACCAGAAGCCATGGATTACAGGAAACATCCGCACTGAGCTAAAGGGTAGAGCTGCCGCTTTCAAGGAGCGGGACTCTAACCCGTACGCTTATAAGAAATCCCGCTATGCCCTCCGACGAACCATCAAACAGGCAAAGAGTCAATACAGGACTAAGATTGAATTGTACTACACCGGCTCTGACGCTCGTCGGATGTGGCAGGGCTTGAAAACTATTACAGACTACAAAGGTAAGCACAGCCGCGAGCTTCCCAGTGACACAAGCCTACCAGACGAGTTAAACCACTTCTATGCTCGCTTCGAGGCAAGCAACACTGAAGCATGCATGAGAGCACCAGCTGTTCCGGATGACTATGTGATCACGCTCTCCGTAGCCGATGTGAGTAAGACTTTTAAGCAGGTCAACATTCACAAGGCTGCAGGGCCAGACGGATTACCAGGACGTGTACTCCGAGCATGTGCTGACCAACTGGCAAGTGTCTTCACTGACATTTTCAACATGTCCCTGACTGAGTCTGTAATACCAACGTGTTTCAAGCAGACCACCATAGTCCCCGTGCCCAAGGACTCTAAGATAACCTGCCTAAATGACTACCGACCTGTAGCACTGACGTCTGTAGCCATGAAGTGCTTTGAAAGGCTGGTCATGGCTCACATCAACACCATTATCCCAGAAACCCTAGACCCACTCCAATTTGCATACCGCCCCAACAGATCCACAGATGATGCAATCTCTATTGCACTCCACACTGCCCTTTCCTACCTGGACAAGAGGAACACCTACTTGAGAATGCTATTCATTGACTACAGCTCAGCATTCAACACCATAGTGCCCTCAAAGCTCATCACTAAGCTAAGGATCCTGGGACTAAACACCTCCCTCTGCAACTGGATCCTGGACTTCCTGACGGGCCGCCCCCAGGTGGTAAGGGTAGGTAACAACACATCTGCCACACTGATCCTCAACACGGGGGCCCCTCAGGGGTGCGTGCTCAGTCCCCTCCTGTACTCCCTGTTCACCCATGACTGCATGGCCAGGCACGACTCCCACACCATCATTAAGTTTGCTGACGACACAACAGTGGTAGGCATGATCACCGACAATGATGAGACAGCCTATAGGGAGGAGGTCAGAGACCTGGCCGTGTGTTGCCAGGACAACAACCTCTCCCTCAACGTGACCAAGACAAAGGAGATGATTGTGGACTACAGGAAAATAAAGAGGACTGAGCACGCCCCCATTCTCATCGACGGGGCTGTAATGGAACAGGTTGAGAGCTTCAAGTTCCTTGGTGTCCACATCACCAACGAACTATCATGATCCAAACACACCAAGACAGTCGTGAAGAGGGCACGACAAAGCCTATTCTCCCTCAGGAGACTGAAAAGATTCGGCATGGGTCCTCAGATCCTCAAAAAATTCTACAGCTGCACCATCGAGAGCATCCTGACTGGTTGCATCACCGCCTGGTATGGCAACTGCTTGGTCTCCGACCGCAAGGCACTACAGAGGGTAGTGCGTATGGCCCAGTACATCACTGGGGCCAAGCTTCCTGCCATCCAGGACCTCTATACCAGGCGGTGTCAGAGGAAGGCCCTCAAAATTGTCAAAGACTCCAGCCACCCTAGTCATAGACTGTTCTCTCTGCTACCGCACGGCCAGCGGTACCGGAGTGCCAAGTCTAGGTCCAAAAGACTTCTCAACAGCTTCTACCCCCAAGCCATAAGACTCCTGAACAGCTAATCATGGCTACCCGGACTATTTGAACTGCCCCCCCACCCCAACTTTTTACGCTGCTGCTACTCTGTTAATTATTTATGCATAGTCACTTTAACTCTACCCACATGTACATATTACTTCAACTACCTCAACTAGCCGGTGCCCCCGCACATTGACTCTGCACCTGTACCCCACTGTATATATAGCCTCCCTACTGTTATTTTATTTTACTTCTGCTCTTTTTTTCTCAACACTTTTTGTTGTTGTTTTATTTTACTTTTTTATTAAAAATAAATGCACTGTTGGTTAAGGGCTGTAAGTAAGCATTTCACTGTAATGTCTGCACCTGTTGTATTCGGCGCATGTGGCCAATAAAACTTGATTTTGATTTGATTCAGAGATTTTTGCAGTTCGTTCCAGTCATTAGCAGAATAGAACTGGAAGGAGTGGCGGCCAAAGGAGGTGTTGGCTTTGGGGATGAACAGTGAGATATACAGTTGAAGTCGGAAGTTTACATACACTTGGTTTGGAGTCATTAACACTTGTTTTTCAACCACTCCACAAATTTCTTGTTAACAAACTATAGTTTTGGCAAGTCAGTTAGGACATCCACTTTGTGCATGAAACAAGTGATTTTTCCAATAATTGTTTACAGACAGATTATTTCACTTATAATTCACTGTATCACAATTCCAGTGGGTCAGAAGTTTACATACACTAAGTTTATTGTGCCTTTAAATTGCTTGGAAAATTCCAGAAAATGATATCATGGCTTTAGAAGCTTATGATAGGCTAATTGACATCATCATCAATAGTCCCCTGTAGCTCAGTTGGTAGAGCATGGCGCTTGCAACGCCAGGGTTGTGGGTTAGTTTCCCACAGGGGGCCAGCATGAAAATATATGCACTCACTAACTGTAAGTCGCGCTGGATAAGAGCATCTGCTAAATGACTAAAATGTAAATTTGACTCAATTAGAGGTGCACCTGTGTATGTATTTCAAGGCCTACCTTCAAACTCAGTGCCTCTTTGATTGACATCATGGAAAATCAAAAGAAATCAGCCAAGACCTCAGAAAACAAATTGTAGACCTCCACAAGTCTGGTTCATCCTTCGGAGCAATTTCCAAACGCCTGAAGGTATCCCGTTCATCTGTACAAACAATAGTATGCAAGTATTATCACCATGGGACAACGCAGCCGTCATACCGCTCAGTAAGGAGACCTGTTCTGTCTCCTAGAGATTGTAGTATCTAGACAATTTATGACTTTGCTGATGTCTGCAAATGGTGTCTTAGAGGATGTTGACTCAGCTTGAGGAAGCATCTGGAGAGCATTGCTATAGGGGCACCCTAAAACAGAGGAAGTCGGTTATGTGGAGTCCTGGGATTGGTCTGTAGGGGAAAACACCCATATCAGGTTACATAGGATATATATACTATGGTTTGGGACAAAGTAGGGGAGAATAACATGTTAGAGATTGGGGCCGGTTATTCTCCAGATGTCTGCAGAAGTCTGTAAATTGGCGCTGAGATCTTCAATGTAATAAATAATTATAATCGAGGACAGTGTCAGCGGATTTCTTGTTCTCACAGCATCTCAGCATCGTTTTCTCGACACTACATTAATGGCGACGAGGATGCCCACCCAGGGATGCTACATTAATGGCGACAAGGTATTTGGGCCGTGTTGCGTCTTTTCTCAGCGTTCCATTCATGGACGCCGAGCTGACTCTCGCTCCAGAGTCCGGCAGATAAGGGTGAGTTTTCTCACCACTTTGGGCACTGGTCAGTTCGTGTGTCCGTGTGTGTGCGTTGAATGAATGCACCGTTAAGAACTTGCGTGTGTGCTTTGCTGTTATTTGCTGTGGGATAAGAGTCCGTTCTAAATTTCTAAATTTGTTTGCGTTGAAAGCAACGCAAACAGGGGGGAGTGTCTATAGGTATTGATAATACTGGACACAGGGATATTTTGCTTGAATAAAATAAAAAAAGAATAGAATGAAGGAATAAGGCCAAGGAAAATGTATACAAATTAGGACGTCGCGGATCTATGGCAAGCCCTCAAACGAGGCGATCATTAGGATGGGCCGAAAATCCTGAAAACTAACTAGGTTGTTTTTAGGTCAGTTCCGGGAACTGGAGATTGTGGTAGATACATTCGGTTGCAAGTTACCGCTCAACTTATAGTTGACAAGGTATATGTTCGATGTAACCTCTCATTTTGAATATCTACAAACTCGAGGTAGCATAAATGTAGGAACAATGAAAAACGGTGCGATGGTGGTAGCATGCTGCTTTAGGGGTCCGTAGGAACGGATATAAGCCTCTTAAAATGTGTGTGTGTGTGTGTGTGGAAGAGAGTAGGATTTGTGTTCTATGTTTTGTGTTGGTTTGTGAGCTCTGTTAAGTGTTACTGTTTGTCTCTGTTGGGGAAGTAACGGAGGGACAGCTGGTCTGTCTACTTTCTGTTGTTTAGCTTGGAGAGAGCTGCTTGGGAGCTCTTCTCACTCTGAAATCGCATTGGTAAATGAACTACGCATGCGTGTGATTTTATGAGTTTAGAGTTACGTAGAGCAAATGTGCCACTCCCCTGCCTGCATTGAGCTGCTGGGAGACGCAGACTCAGAGCAGACAGAGAAGGAGGGGGAGACTTACACACTAATAAAGTGTTCTGTTTGTTAAATCGTCTGTTGCTTAACGATGAAACTATTTGATTGAGATCTATTGAATTGATAAATGAGAGATATGTTGACGGATTAAAAATAAAAAATAATTAAATAAATAAATAAAATAAAATGTTATTGAGCTATTTATACTATTCCTGAGTTAAGCTGTTTGCTTATTTCTTAGCGCGAGTGTGAAAATAAGTATGACTAGAGGAGTATTGCATGGTTGAAATAACCCAGTGAGTGCATAAAATACTAAATTCTTGTCTGTTCCTTTGTTCTTCTGTGATATGAGAGACGATAAGGAGACAGAGAGAGAGAGGAGGTGCTGACGAGTGCATCACGCGACAGGGTGTGCTGCAACGGATCAATTCAAATTATGGCTAGTACTGTTCTATTCACAAAACATACCTTCCCATAGAGGATATTTTGTGTGCATAGCATATTTCATATTGTGACAATTTGACAGGGACTTGGCAACAGACTGATCAATTGATGTAATTAAGAATTGCATTTTGGAGTTTTTTGTGCATGAGTTGGTTTGATTAGAGTTGAGTTGGGAAATCGAGCACTGACATTATTCTGTAAAATTAAGGTAATTGGGTGCTTATTAAGCAATTGGTTTGTGAGTGCTGTAGTGTTGCTGGATTAATAATAATAATAATATGCCATTTAGCAGACGCTTTTATCCAAAGCGACTTACAGTCATGCATGCATACATTTTTGTGTATGGGTGGTCCCGGGGATCGAACCCACTACCTTGGCGTTACAAGCACCGTGCTCTACCAGCTGAGCTACAGAGGACCAGGTCTTTCTTTTTTTGGATTGCTCTGAAGTTGACTCCTTTCCTTTACCTTTCCTGATCGGATGTGGTAAGATTGCCACTAATCAATAATTTGGTAAAATAAATAAATTAATAAAAATAAATAAATGTATTGATTGATTAATTAATTAATTATTTGGTTAATTTTTTTATTTTTTATTAAAGAGAGAAAAAAAAGGGAGGGAACCATAAGCAACATAGTCTAAAATAATAAAATAATTCACAATAAAGGAATATAAAAGAGTTGTTACAAGGGGGAAAAAGGACCTCAAAACTATGAAAGTAATTACTCCTGTTGATGTAGTAGAAAATAGTAATCCTCTAGTTAATGGTATTGCAAGGTTATCTGGAAAATGGAATAAACATTGGCCTGACATTGAACAACCATGGCCAGTGGAAGGGACTCTTAACCCTGACGTCATCAACATAATTAAAGTCCTTGTGTCAATTTATAAGGCAGATCAAAAGAAGGGAAAAAAAGGGAACAACATAAAGAAAAGAGACAAAGAGAGCTGGGTGTTCTTAAGCTGTTTGAAAATGAAGGACAAAAACTGATGAAAGATACCAACGATAAAAGAAACAGAGGTATAGAGAAAATGGTAAAAGAGGTGAAGGTGACAGAAAAACTAATGGCAGTACACCTTTCTCACATATGGATTCAGCAAACATACCCCCACCTTATGAGCAAGAAGTAGAGTTTAAGGATGTCTATCCTCAGCTTCCAATGATCATTCAGGAGGGTGAATATAGCATCAGAGATGAAGATGAACGAATAATAGAGAGAGGACAAGCAGAAACGACCATAAAGATGAATCCAAACTCCAAAAGTAAGGAGAAAGAGATGAAGATTTGGAGATTAAAGGTGCTTTATGTTCAGGAGGATTTTATCCTACAATGATTAGCACAAAATAAATAGAAAGGGATATAGACCGATGCGTATCCTGCCTGGATAAGGTGAATAATTTAGAAGAAGTAAGAGAACTGGAAGAACAACTCAAGAAGCTGAAGATACAGAAGAAAAAACTGCTGAGAAAAGGATCCCAAGAATTGGAGAAGAAGTATACATTGAGGCCAAGGAAAGAGAGCACAAGTAAGAAGATGATGCCAGTGATAATTCGAGGACAGAACCTAGAGTATAAGCCTTTGCAGAATACCGATATGTCAGATATACTTGAGAAGCTGCCTACTCTTCAAGATGGAGCATATCCTTGGATTTCAAAATTGGAAGAAATTACGGTGGGAACACATGCCATAGGAGACATTAAGAGACTTTTGGCTAATCTCCTTGGGATTCCAGAAATGGAAGACATTTTTCAGAGAGCTGGACTTTATAGATATGTGGGGACTGCGGTGAATGACACTGAATTGTTGGCTGCAAGTAGAAATCGGCTGTGGAGAGCACTGAAAGATATGTTTCCTACAAATGTGCATCCTGACAACATTCTGATTGACCCACTAGAACAACAAGAAAATCCGAGAGCCTATGTGTCAAGAGTTCATCAAGTGTGGAGAAATATTACCGGAAATGATCCAGATGTGAGTCAAATTGAGCAATCAATTTTGAGAGCTAAACTGCAGATGGGACTGCCCTCACCAGTAAGGAGCAAACTGGCAGAGGTGGTTGGACTTGGAAGCATGACAAAAGGCGTCTATACAGATCATATAGCCCATCAAGTGGATCTGTACAGGAAAAAGGAACACAACTAGAAAGAACAGGACCAAGAAACTCTCAGAAAACTCAATGAAATACAACTGGGGGAGAATAAGAAGGAGAAGAAACAAGCTTTGGTTATGAAGAATCAGTGTGCACCAAATCAACAATCACTGCCACAGCTTCAACTGGACCAGTTCCAACCGCAATTATACCAGCAACCAATAGCGGTACCAGTTGTTTCATATCCATAGCCAGTCTCTGGACAGACACAGAATTGGAGAGGAAGAGGACGAGAAGACTTAGGAAGAGGAGGAACATTTAAGCCATACTTCCAACAATCTTCAGAAGTGTGTTATGATTGTGGACAGGTTGGTGACTTTGCTGTGAGTGTAATGGGCCAGAAGGAAACATCAGAGGGAATTTCAGAGGAAGATACAGGGGCAAGTGAAGATCATCTGGAGGACAGGTGAACCCTTATAGGGGCCAGGAGCAAGGATTCTAGGGGTGCCCAGAAGATCAGAAAGGGGGGTGTCAGCTGGTAGCACCAGTTAAGGGAAAAAGATCCAACAATTGAGGTGAAAATAAACAACCGACCATTGAAAGTGATGGTGGATAGCGGAACTGCTTTTATCTGTGTTCAGCTTGAAGAGGTTACACATCTCACTATGTCCAATCAACTAATTAGGACAGGGATTTGAGGGAGTGAAACAGTTGATTCCTCTTACGGAACCAATTGAGCTCTGCTATAAAAATCAGAAAATTACAATACCCATACTGGTATCAGAACATACACCAAGAGATACATTGTGTAAGTTGAACTGTAAAATAAGATGTACACCAGACGGCTGTCTGGTAGAAGTGCCAAAGGAAAAGGTTTACCAATTGTTGATGATGACATAGATTGATTCGTCTACAGTATTCTGGATTGGAAATCTCAGTGAAGATTTTTTTGAAGCAGGCTAAAATATGGAAGAAATTTAAGGGGGAAAATATGTCAGATGCGAGGCTTCCGGAATATACATTTCATTGTACGCACAAGTATTTCAAGAATGCTGCCCAATTGAACTTAGAGGAATGGTTGAGTCATCAACCAAAGTAAGTTCAACTCAGCTTATGTTGCATAGTTTTAGGACCACAAGGAGCAGATATGAAGATAAACACAGATGATTTTCTGGATAAAGAATTTGAGATTGAGAAGAGTGTGCCACATGTGACCTTGTTGGTTTCTGAAGGCTACGAGCAGAAGCAAATAGGAGAAATGATGACACAAGCAGAGAAAGTTGTTTTTGTACTGATGAAAGAGAATTTGGGGGATTTGGAGGAGTGAAGATAAGCGATTTCTCAAAATGATGATTTTGGCTCAAGGACAAGGAGAGTCATAAGCTGTACGGATGACACATTAATCTATTAGTAGTGTGAAGATGGATTAAGAATCTATGAAAGAGGAGATGTTGCAAAAAGTTCAAGAATGTTTGTGATCTCAAAGTAGTACCGATATTGGACTTGTGAAATCAGCCCAGTTGAGGTGAAAGTTGAACTTCAACCAGGAGCCAGACCTCCTTGGAAGAATCAGTATCCATTGAAAGATTAAGCAATCCAAGGGATTGAACCATAAATTGAAGGACTTTCAAAAGCAGGTGTTTTGAAGACAATGAAAAAATCCTTAGAGTAACAATCCTTTGTTGTCTTTGGAGAAACCATGAGGGGTTGATAGTAGCACCTCTAGACCTAATAGGTCTGATGATTTAGGAAGCTATGGGTTAGCTAATGTTGCAAGGGGGAGGTTAGGAGAAAGATCACAAAGGAGTAGGGTTTTTGGGAACCATATTTGCTTGAACAGATTGACTATGTCATAGGCAGGTGCACAATCTGTCTGAAAAATAATGTTTGCAGGGGTGTGACTGTTATTCTTGGTTAAATTCCTACACCAAGAGGTGCATAAGATGTAAAACTAAGCTAAAAGATGCTCAATCGTTTGCCAAGTTTTTGTGTAAAGAAGTCAGAAGCAGGTGGGGACTTCCCGATCAAATATCCTCAAATTAGTGGGAAAGGTATTTGTGGATAAATCAGTGAAATGGTTTTTGAAAAAATTGGTGAAAAAAGTCAGAACAAAAAAAGTTATGAAAACTAGGGTTGAAGGAACTCTAGGACAGTCAGCTCAGCTTCAATGTTAGTACGAGAGAGAGAACAGTGGTGAAGGGAAATTTAGAGTTCAGTGGAGAGATAATTATGGAGAAGAAGTGTTGTTATCAGGAAAAGAAGTAGAAGCTGTTTCACCTAGTAAAAGGAAGTATATTTTGTACAACAATATGAAGTGGAAGAGGGTTATGAGTGATTGCTCACTTATTTTGCGTAAAGTTAGAGGGGAAGATCAGGGAGAATACTATCATGGAGGTACAGGATGAGTTCTTTGATTTTGATGGAAGACAAGAAGATATATCTTATCAATACTGCTCGTTAGGGAAGAGAGAAACTAAATGGAAGGCATATGGATTTGATTCTTCTGTTTTGCAAATTAAAGATGGATGGGCAGGTAGGAATCTTTGGTTACAGCAGTTACCTCATTCTGTAAGATCAGTGAGGAATCTTGAGGGTCCATGTCTGTTGAGAATTCCAGCACCAGGAACATGGGGTTGAATCTTAGAGAAGGTAGCTCAACCTCTATCAAGTATGTGTCAATCTTATGCTTTATCATGGCTGTTGTATCAGAAACAATCATTAACAGATATAATAATGTCGTTGTGGAAGCATTTGTTTAGGCCTAGGTTTAAGTGTTCTTGGTTAAATGAATTACCCTATGTGAATTTGTTAGATAGGAAGGAAAATCAGTTAACAGCGCTTCCTGAAGCATTGGAGGTGAAACCCGTGAGGGCTAAAAGCTGTTTTTGTTAAAATAAAACATATGATGGAAAGGGGATGTTTAGGGGAATATCAGATTGTGATGATTATATGATGACTTTGGGTAAGCATTAACATAAGGTTAGTAATGAGAAATATAATGTAACTTTTTATGTTCAAGTTAGTAAGAAGAGCAGGACTTTGATGGTGAAAGATCACCTTTTGCATGGTAATGTGACTATTGGGAATTTTAGAAACATCTGGGGTTTGTGGTGAGAAAGAATATATTCTTACCCTATGGATGGAAAGGATGTTGTTACATGTCGATGTTGAAGCTTCCATATGAGGTTTTTACCATTAAAAGAGGGGAAGCACCGGAAACAGATAAATCTGATTCTGAAAGAGAGAAATGTCATAGTCTGGAAGCCTACCATTGGAGGATAAGTCTAGGAGAGAAGTGGGGACTTGGACTTTTTCCATGGTATGGTGTAAATTTTTTGGCAGATCACATTGATAATATTACCAACACTTTGAAGGGTTTTGCAAATGAAACGATAAGAGGGTTTAACCTTTTGTCAAATACTAAAAGGAGTATTGATGGATAGATATCAATTTTGAATATCTGATCATTTTCCACATGTTTTTACATATTATTGTGATAGTTAGTATTTTGTGATGAATCAAAGGGGGGAAATGGAATGTGATTCATTTTATATATACATTTTTATTAATTTTTATATTATTGTTGATATTGATGTTTTAATTTGAATGTGTTGTTTTGCAAAAGATACTGTTTGGTCTTTTCTTTTCTTCCAGAAGCATATGGGGGAATGTGTAGAGGGGATTCAAATACTCAAACATGGACAATATGAATGGACAATATGAATGGACTGGAGGAAGTGGAACAAGGAAGGTGTGGAAATGTTCAGATTCCATCATTGACGTTGCATTGAAAGTCGACACTGCTGAGGAGATGAAGTGTAGTGGACTACATTCCAGTGTCTGCAATGATATTTGAAAAAAAATATATATATATATTTGCATGTGTAATACATAATTTGTGTAATATTTTTTCTGTATTAATTTTTGAAGAATGATATTTGCTGTAGTTGGGTACATGTGGGGATCTCAGATGTTTTTGTTTATTTCGTGGATGCTTAGGGATATTGGGTCTAGGCAGGGACAGAGAGAATCCCCAGGAGGGTCCGATGGGTCGACCAGCCTGAATGTGGACAAATTTGATTGTATTTTGTTTGCTGGGGCTTTCATGTGTTTTTAATTGCATCATAGTTTAAAATGCATTGATAAAGATTTATGAATTGATCTGGAGTACTTAAGTGGTTGCCTGGGGCAGAGGGGCCGTGAGAGAATTTTACTGTCTTGATTGATTGATGGATATTTGGAAAGAAAGCTGCCAGACAGGTTTTTCGCTCTCACACTCCATAACGATTTGTTCATATTTCATAGAAATTTATTTACACTCCATAGAAAAATGTGTTTTTGGTTTATTGTTAAAGTTACTCAATAAGAGAAAATTTGTTATTTGTCATAATCCTATTATTTTTGCTTTCGAGACTTAGTCTCGAAGGGGGGGAAATATGTAGTATCTAGACAATTTATGACTTTGCTGACGTCTGCAAATGGTGTCTTAGAGGATGTTGACTCAGCTTGAGGAAGCATATGGAGAGCATTGCTATAGGGGCACCCTAAAACAGAGGAAGTCGGTTATGTGGAGTCCTGGGATTGGTCTGTAGGGGAAAACACCCATATATGGTTACATAGGCTATATATACTATGGTTTGGGACAAAGGAGGGGAGAATAACATATTAGAGATTGGGGCCGGTTATTCTCCAGATGTCTGCAGAAGTCTGTAAATTGGCGCTGAGATCATAAATGTAATAAATAATTATAATCGAGGACAGTGTCAACGGATTTCTTGTTCTCACAGCATCTCAGCATCGTTTTCTCGACACTATAAGATGAACGTACTTTGGTGCGAAAAGTGCAAATCAATCCCAGAACAACAGCAAAGGACCTTGTGAAGATGCTGGAGGAAACAGGTACAAAAGTATCTATAGCCACAGTAAAACGAGTCCTATATCGACATAACCTGAAAGGACGCTCAGCAAGGAAGACTGCTCCAAAACCGCCATAAAAAAGCCAGACTACGGTTTGCAACTGCACATGGGGACAAAGATCGTACTTTTTGGAGAAATATCCTCTGGTCTGATGAAACACAAATAGAACTGTTTGGCCATAATGACCGTCGTTACGTTACGAAGAACACCATCCCAACCGTGAAGCACGATGGTGGCAGCATCATGCTGTGGGGGTGCTTTGCTGCAGGAGGGGCTGGTGCACTTCACAAAATAGATGGCATCATGAGGAAGGAAAATTATGTGGATATATTGAAGTAACAACTCAAGACATCAGTCGGGAAGTTAAAGCTTGGTCGCAAATGGATCTTCCAAATGGATAATGACCCCAAGCATACTTCTAAAGTTGTGGCAAAATGGCTTAAGGACAACAAAGTCAAGGTATTGGAGTGGCCATCACAAAGCCCTGACCCCAATCCTATAGAATTTTTTGGGCAGAACTGAAAATGCGTGTGCGAGCAAGGAGGCCTACAAACCTGACTCAGTTACACCAGCTCTGTCAGGAGGAATGGGCCAAAATTTACCCAACTTATTGTGGGAAGCTTGTGGAAGGCTACCCGAAACGTTTGACATAAGTTAAACAATTTAAAGGCAATGCTACCAAATACTAATTGGGTGTATGTAAACTTCTGACCCACTGGGAATGTGATGAAAGAAAGAAAAGCTGAAATAAATAATTCTCTCTACTATTTTTCTGACATTTCACATTCTTAAAATAAAGTGGTGATCCTAACTGACCTAAGACAGCGAATATTTACTAGGATTAAATGTCAGGAATTGTGAAAAACTGAGTTTAAATGGCTAAGGTGTATGTAAACTTCCAACTTCAACTGTACCTGCTGGAGCGCATACTACGGGTGGGTGTTGCTATGGTGACCAATGAGCTAAGATAAGGCAGGGATCTGCCTAGCAGTTATTTATACGTGACCTGGAGCCAGTGGGTTTGGCGACGAATATGTAATGATGGCCAGCCAACGAGAGCGTACAGGTCACAATGGTTGGTAGTATATGGGGCTTTGGTGACAAAACGGATGGCACTGTGATAGACTACATCCAATTTGCTGAGTAGAGTGTTGGAGGCTATGAAGTCAAGGATCGGTAGGATAGTCAGTTTTACGAGGGCATGTTTGGCAGCATGAGTGAAGGAGGCTTTGTTGCGAAATAGGAAGCCGATTCTAGATTTAACTTTGGATTGGAGATGCTTAATGTGAGTCTGGAAGGAGAGTTTACGGTCTAACCAGAAACCTAGGTATTTGTAGTTGTCCACAAATTCTAAGTCACACCTGTCGAGAGTAATGATTCTAGTTGGGCGGGCAGGTGCAAGCAGCGTTCGATTGAAGAGCATGCATTTAGTTTTACTAGCGTTTAAGAGCAGTTGGAGGCTACGGAAGGAGTGTTGTATGGCATTGAAGCTTGTTTGGAGGTTTGTTAACACAGTGTCCAATGAAGGGCCAGATCAATACAAAATAGTGTCATCTGCGTAGAGGTGGATGTGAGAGTCACCAGCAGCAAGAGCGACATCATTGATATACACAGAGAATAGAGTCGGCCCGAGAATTGAACCCTGTGGTACCCCCATAGAGACTGCCAGAGGTCCAGACAACAGGCCCTCCGATTTGACACATTGAACTCTATCTGAGAAGTAGTTGGTGAATCAGGCGAGGCAGTCATTTGAGAAACCAAGGCTATTTAGTCTGCCAATAAGAATGCGGTGATTGACAGAGTCGAAAGCCTTGGCCATGTCAATGAAGACGGCTGTACAGTACTGTCTATTATTGATCGCGGTTATAATATCGTTTAGGACCTTGAGCGTGGCTGTGGTGCACCCATGACCAGCTCGGAAACCAGATTGCATAGCAGAGAAGGTATGGTGGGATTCGAAATGGTCGGTGATCTGTTTGTTAACTTGGCTTTCAAATACTTTCGAAAGGCAGGGCAGGATGGATATAGGTCTGTAACAGTTTGGATCTAGAGTGTCACCCCCTTTGAAGAGGGGAATGGCCATGGCAGCTTTCCAAACTCTGGGGATCTCAGATGATATGAAAGAGAGGTTGAACAGGCTAGTAATAGGGGTTGCTACAATATCGGCGACTAATTTTAGAAAGAAAGGGTCCCGATTGTCTAGCCCAGCTGATTTGTAGGGGTCCAGATTTTGCAGCTCTTTCAGAGCATCAGCTATCTGAATTTGGGTGAAGGAGAAGCGGGGGGGGGGGGGGGGGGGCATGGGCAAGTTGCAGCGGAGGGTGCAGAGCTGGTGGCCGGGGTAGGGGTAGCCAAGTGGAAAGCATGGCCAGCCGTAGCAAAATGCTTATTGAAATTCTTGTTTATCGTAGATTTATCGGTGGTGACAGTGTTTCCTAGCCTCAGTGCAGTGGGCAGCTGGGAGGAGGTGCTCTTATTCTCCCTGGACTTTACAGTGTTCCAAAACGTTTTGGAGTTAGTGCTACAGGATGCAAATTTCTGTTTGAAAAAGCTAGCCTTTGCTTTCCTATCTGATTGTGTATATTGGTTCCTGACTTCCCTGAAAAGTTGCATATCGCGGGGGCTGTTCGATGCTACTGCAGTACGCCACAGGATGTTTTTGTGCTGGTCAAGGGCAGTCAAGACTGAAGAGAACCAGGGGCTATATCTGTTCTTTGTTCTGCATTTTTTGAATGTGGCATGCTTATTTAAGATGGAGAGGAAAGCACTTTTAAAGAACAACCAGTTATCCTCTACTGACAGAATGAGGTCAATATCCATCCAGGATACCTGGGCCAGGTCAATTAGAAAGGCCTGCTTGCTGAAATGTTTTAAAGAGCGTTTGACAGTGATGAGGGGTGGCCGTTTGACCGCGGACCCATTACGGACGCAGGCAATGAGGCAGTGATCGCTGAGATCCTGGTTGAAGACAGCGGAGGTGTATTTAGAGGGTAAATTAGTCAGGATGATATCTATGAGGGTGCCCATGTTTACGGATTTAGGGTTGTACCTGGTAAGTTCCTTGATAATTTCTGTGAGATTGAGGGCATCTAGTTTAGATTGTAGGACGGCCGGGGTGTTAAGCATATCCCAGTTTTGGTCACCAAGCAGTATGAACTCTGAGGATAGATGGGGGGCAATCAATTCACATACGGTGTCCAGGGCACAGCTGGGGGCTGAGGGGGGTCTGCAATAAGCGGCAACAGTGAGATACTTATTTCTGGAAAGGTGGATTTTTAGAAATAGAAGCTCAAACTGTTTGGGCACAGACCTGGATAGTATGATAGAGCTCTGCAGGCTATCTCTACAGTAGAGTGCAACTCAGCCCCCTTTGGCAGTTCTATCTAGACGGATCATTTTGTAGTTGGGGATGAACATTTCAGAGTTTTTGTTGGCCTTCCTAAGCCAGGACTCAGACACTGCTAGAACATCAGGGTTGGCGGAGTGTGCTAACGCAGTGAATAACTCAAACTTAGGGAGGAGGCTTCTGATGTTAACATGCAAGAAACCAAGACTTTTACGGTTACAGAAGTCAACAAATGATAGCGCCTGGGGAGTAGGAGTGATACTGGGGGCTACAGGGCCTTGGTTAACCTCTACATCACCAGAGGAACAGAGGAGGAGTAGAATAAGGATACGGCTAAAGGCTTTAAGAACTGGTCTTCTAGTGCGTTGGGTACAGAGAATAAAAGGCAAGATTTCCGGGTGTTGTAGAATAGATTCAGGGCATTATGTACAGACAAGGATATGGAAGGATATGAGTACAGTGGAGGTAAACCTAAGCGTTGGGTAACAATGAAAGAGATAGCATCACTGGAGGCACCGATTGAGCCGGTCTCCGCGTGTATGGAGGGTGGGACAAAGGAGCTATCTGAGGCAGGTTGAGCGGGACTGGGGGCTCTACAGTGAAAGTGTATAATAAGAACTAAACGAAACAGCAATAGGCAAGGCATATTGACATGGGAGAGAGGCATAAAGCAATCACAGGTGTTATTCGAGAGAGCTAAGACAACAACTGGTAATGGCGACGAAGGTTTGGGCTGAGGCTAAACAGATAAACAGGACAGATAAACAGAATGGGGTACTGTGTAAAGGAATGGTCCAGCAGGCATCATCTGTGTAGCTGAGTGATCATAAGGTCCAGTGAACATCAATAGGTGAGTCCGGGAGCAGTTCGATGGTTGCTACGACACAGGCAAGTAGGAGGCACGGCTGTTGATTGTGTGTGCTAGCGGGCCGGGGCTAGCAGATGGATCTTCGTGGTCATCACAACGGGAAGCCTGTTGAAACCACATCAGACGATTACGTCGGCAGACCAGTCGTGATGGAACGGCGGGGCTCCATGTCGACACTAGGAGGTCCTGTCCGGTTGACAGAGAGGTAGATAGCCGGGAGATGGGCCTGGCTCGAGGCTAGCTCAAGGCTAACAGTGGTGATTAGCCAACAACAACATCCATTCGGTTGCTGCTAGCTAGTTGCAATGATCCGGTGTTAAGGTCCAGTGATTCAGTGATTCCGGCAGAAAATCAGATATATTCTGGGTCGATAGTGCGCTGTGCAGACTGTGCAGACTGGCCGATAATTGTCCAGGCTAGAGCTGGCTGGTAGGTAGTGCAGGCTACAGACAATGGTGAAAACCGCTAACGGTGGCTAATAGCAAGTAGCTAGTTAGCTGGCTAGTTTCAGCCGGAGGTTCTAGATAAAAAGGTATAAGAAATAATAGAATCCGTTCCACATTGGGTGAGGCGGGTTGCAGGAAAGTATATTTAGTTGAAGGAAGAAAAGTGAGATTGAGAAATATATATGAAAAATACAACAACAAAAAAAATGAACTGGCTATTTACACAAGCACACTACAGAATACACTGCACTGCTACGCCATCTTGGATAAGTGGAGTTCACAAGCTCTGAACGGCTCTTTACACTGAAAGAGCAGCAACTGAACTTCTCACTTCAGAGGAAAAGAAAGGAGATGAAAAGGTTTGTGTACTTTACATGTCAGATGCAGACCCCTGCTGGTAACAATGGATACAGCTGCATGAGATTGACACCTGCTGTGAGAGGTGACATACAGTGGCTTGCGAAAGTATTCACCCCCCTTGGCATTTTTCCTATTTTGTTGCCTTACAAATTGGAATTAAAATGGATTTTCTGGGGGGTTTGTTTCATTTGATATACACAACATGCCTACCACTTTGAAGATGCAAAGTATTTTTTATTGTGAAACAAACGGAAGAAACCTGAGCGTGCATAACTATTCACCCCCCCAAAGTCAATACTTTGTAAAGCCACCTTTTCCAGAAATTACAGCTGCAAGTCTCTTGGGGTATGTCTCTATAAGCTTGGCACATCTAGCCACTGGGATTTTTGCCCATTCTTCAAGGCAAAACTGCTCCAGCTCCTTCAAGTTGGATGAGTTCCGCTGGTGTACAGCCATCTTTAAGTCATGCCACAGATTCTCAATTGGATTGAGGTCTGGGCTTTGACTAGGCCATTCGAAGACATTAAAATGTTTCCCCTTAAACCACTCAAGTGTTGCTTTAGCAGTATGGTTAGGGTCATTGTCCTGCTGGACGGTGAACCTCCGTCCCAGTCTCAAAAATCTGGAAGACTGAAACAGGTTTCCCTCAAGAAATTCCCTATATTTAGCGCCATCCATCATTCCTTCAATTCTGACCAGTTTCCCAGTCCCTGCCGATGAAAAACATCCCCACAGCATGATGCTGCCACCACCATGCTTCACTGTGGGGATGGTGTTCTCGGGGTGATGAGAGGTGTTGGGTTTGCGCCAGACATAGCGTTTTCCTTGATGGCCAAAAAGCTCAATTTTAGTCTCATCTGACCAGAGCACCTTCTTCCATATGTTTGGGGAGTCTCCCACATGCCTTTTGGCGAACACCAAACGTGTTTGCTTATTTTTTTCTTTAAGCAATGGCTTTTTTCTGGCCACTCTTCCATAAAGCCCATCTCTGTCGAATGTACGGCTTAAAGTGGTCCTATGGACAGATACTCCAATCTCCGCAGTGGAGCTTTGCAGCTCCTTCAGGGTTATATTTGGTGTCTGTGTTTCCTCTCTGATTAATGCCCTCCTTGCCTGGTCTGTGAGTTTTGGTGGGCGGCCCTCTCTTGGCAGGTTTGTTGTGGTGCCATATTCTTTCCATTTTTTAATAATGGATTTAATGGTGCTCCGTGGGATGTTCAAAGTTTGGATATTTTTTTATAACCCAACCCTGATCTGTACTTCTCCACAACTTTGTCCGTGACCTGCTTGTAGAGCTCCTTGGTCATCATGGTGCCGCTTGCTTGGTGGTGCCCCTTGCTTAGTGGCGTTGCAGACTCTGGGGCCTTTCAGAACAGGTGTCTATATACTGAGATCATGTGACAGATCATGAAATCCAAATAAAAATCTATTTAAATTACAGGTTGTAATGCAACACAATAGGAAAAACGGGGGGATGAATGCTTTTGCAAGGCACTGTAGCTTGGCATGTACTTTTATGGCTTGTTTTTTCTGATAGTCTATGTGTATAGGCCTATAACATTACTCAGCACACACTGTACACATAAGGTACAATATTTTTTAATGGCAATAGCAAATGGAAAAACACACAAACTTCTCAGGAAAAACACTCACACAACATAATAACTTAAAAATAAACTAGTTGGTTTCTTTGAATCAAACAGATTTTTTTCAGTTGACAGGAAGGAGAAGCATTCAATTTGAGTGAGAAATAATTGACCTCTGTCTTTCCGCTTCTGTTCCAATTCAAAATAGTTCCATGTTAGTGTGTCAGAGAGTGGCTTATCTTGGTGAGGTGGCCTGCTGTGCTGGATAGAAAAGCTCTGATGCAGTCATTACAGCAGTGGAGCCAGTGCGCTGCCTAATGACTTTCTTGATGGGAACACCGCAGTGACTTTGAATGGGGATGCTGTTCAGAACATGCACAGGTGGTGATTCTTGTTCAAGGGAAAATTTTATGAAAATGGGTTTGCAGTTTATTTGGTGGTGGAATGAAGAGTGAAAATGTCATTTTCAAGATGCAAGATTTTAATCAAAGATGTTTATTAAAAATCATAGACAAGAAAGCCCTTTGTGTTACAGTTTTTCTCAATTGCGTACAAGCATTTTTTGGAACAAAAGCATCTGCTGAATGACATATATAAAAGAACATGACTGCCTGCATAATGATTAACGCAACTATACCTATCTCTTGAATCCAAGCAGACAACACAGAAAGTCAGTCTGTGTTCAAAAAATCCCAGTAGATCAATAAATATTCCTTGCAGTCACTAAATCATGATGATCAAAATTAAAAGTACAACTATCCAAAGGAGCAGTTTATGGGCAATTTCACGCTTTGTATGCATATTTCAACAAACAATATTATACACATCAAATGAAATATTATTCCTGATAAAAAAAAATAAAAAAAATAAGCACATTGTCTGCAAGATTCATTCATCGGTATCATCACAATCAAATTCCATGTGTTCAGTAAAAAGGTTGGTTTGCTCATAGTTTTGTAGACTTTCCATTGGCACACAAAAATACAATCCACAATAGAAATTAGGAAAGGTGAATACAATGGAGGAACACAACTGATATGAATGTACACAGTAGGCCTGAATCCACACCAAAGCAAAGCACTATAATGGAAGGTCACAATTTTGGAGATAATGACTTAGGAGTAACCCAAAGTTACTTAGAAGTAATCCAACTTCATTCTCTGCAAGTCCGCAATATTGTAAAAAATATTAAGACAGTCCCCATTGCCTAGATCTTTTCATGTTGTACATGGTATGAAACTGATTAAATGATTTTGTGCAGTAGTATTCACTGATTGCCAGAAACAGTGAACACAATTGCACAGATTTCTCTTCTGATGAAAGCAATGTGTTAATATTCTGTGAACAAAACACTTACAGTGGGGAAAAAAAGTATTTAGTCAGCCACCAATTGTGCAAGTTCTCCCACTTAAAAAGATGAGAGAGGCCTGTAATTTTCATCATAGGTACACGTCAACTGTGACAGACAAAATGAGAAAAAATCCAGAAAATCACACTGTAGGATTTTTAATGAATTTATTTGCAAATTATGGTGGAAAATAAGTATTTGGTCAATAACAAAAGTTTCTCAATACTTTGCTGTTGCTGGTATTTTTGGCCCATTCCTCCATGCAGATCTCCTCTAGAGCAGTGATGTTTTGGGGCTGTCGCTGGGCAACACAGACTTTCAACTCCCTCCAAAGATGTTCTATGGGGTTGAGATCTGGAGACTGGCTAGGCCACTCCAGGACCTTGAAATGCTTCTTACGAAGCCACTCCTTCGTTGCCCGGGCGGTGTGTTTGGGATCATTGTCATGCTGAAAGACCCAGCCACGTTTCATCTTCAATGCCCTTGCTGATGGAAGGAGGTTTTCACTCAAAATCTCACGATACATGGCCCCATTCATTCTTTCCTTTACACGGATCAGTCGTCCTTGTCCCTTTGCAGAAAAACAGCCCCAAAGCATGATGTTTCCACCCCCATGCTTCACAGTAGGTATGTTGTTCTTTGGATGCAACTCAGCATTCTTTGTCCTCCAAACACGACGAGTTGAGTTTTTACCAAAAAGTTCTATTTTGGTTTCATCTGACCATATGACATTCTCCCAATCCTCTTCTGGATCATCCAAATGCACTCTAGCAAACTTCAGACGGGCCTGGACATGTACTGTCTTAAGCAGGGGGACACATCTGGCACTGCAGGATTTGAGTCCCTGGCGGCGTAGTGTGTTACTGATGGTAGGCTTTGTTACTTTGGTCCCAGCTCTCTGCAGGTCATTCACTAGGGATTTTTGCTCACCATTCTTGTGATCATTTTGACCCCACGGGGTGAGATCTTGCGTGGAGCCCCAGATCGAGGGAGATTATCAGTGGTCTTATATGTCTTCCATTTCCTAATAATTGCTCCCACAGTTGATTTCTACAAACCAAGCTGCTTACCTATTGCAGATTCAGTCTTCCCAGCCTTGTGCAGGTCTACAATTTTGTTTCTGGTGTCCTTTGACAGCTCTTTGGTCTTGGCCATAGTGGAGTTTGGAGTGTGACTGTTTGAGGTTGTGGACAGGTGTCTTTTATACTGATAACAAGTTCAAACAGGTGCCATTAATACAGGTAACGAGTGGAGGACAGAGGAGCCTCTTAAAGAAGAAGTTACAGGTCTGTGAGAGCCAGAAATCTTGCTTGTTTGTAGATGACCAAATACTTATTTTCCACCATAATTTGAAAATAAATTCATTAAAAATCCTACAATGTGATTTTCCGGATTTTTTTTGCAAAGGGACCAGGACGACTGATCCGTGTAAAGGAAAGAATGAATGGGGCCATGTATCGTGAGATTTTGAGTGAAAACCTCCATCAGCAAGGCCATTGAAGATTAAACGTGGCTGGGTCTTTCAGCATGACAATGATCCCAAACACACCGCCCGGGCAACGAAGGAGTCCTGGAGTGGCCTAGCCAGTCTCCAGATCTCAACCCCATAGAAAATCTTTGGAGGGAGTTGAAAGTCATGTTGCCCAGCGACAGCCCCAAAACAACACTGCTCTAGAGGAGATCTGCATGGAGGAATGGGCCAAAATACCAGCAAGAGTGTGTGGAAACCTTGTGAAGGCTTACAGAAAACGTTTGACCTGTGTCATTGCCAACAAAGGGTATATAACAAAGTATTGAGAAACTTTTGTTATTGACCAAATACGTATTTTCCACCATAATTTGGAAATAAATTCATTAAAAATCCTACAATGTGATTTTCTGGAGAAAAAAAATCTCCTTTTGTCTGTCATAGTTGACGTGTACCTATGATGAAAATTACAGGCCTCTCTCATCTTTTTAAGTGGGAGAACTTGCACAATTGGTGGCTGACTAAATACTTTTTTTCCCCACTGTAACAGTGAATTTTGTATTCATTGATGACATTTGTATTTAATGTTTTGCAAAAGGTGGTCTAAGATACTGTATGCAAGTCAGGTACTAAGACAAGAAAATGATCAGAAGTTCTGTAAATGTATTTGTTCATGGCTGTTCTGCTATAGATACGTTTCAACACAGATCCAAAAATTGCTTGTAAGCGATTGAGAAAAACTATAAACAATTTGATTGTGGAAGATTGTGCCGTAGTGCTAGAGAGTGTACTTGAATACTCACAGGTGGAGAGAAAAAAATTATGAGCCTCCTGTAGCTCATTTGGTAGAGCATGGCGCTTGCAACGCCAGAGTTGTGTGTTTGATTCCCACGGGGGGCCAGTATGAAAAATGTATGCACTCACTAACTGTAAGCCGCTCTGGATAAGAGCGTCTGCTAAATGACTAAAATGTAAATTCCTTCTCAAAATACCGGTATGCAAAAGTTCTCAGTGTAATTGTGAAGTTGCAGTCCCACCTGCACAAACATAATTTGCTCATGCTAACAACGTAATCATTGTCTTGTTATTTCCAACTTGTAGTAATGTACAGTCATGGTCAAAAGTTTTGAGAATGACACAAATATTAATTTTCACAGTCTAATGCCTCAGTTTTTATGATGGCAATTTGCATACACTCCAGAATGCTATGAAGAGTGATAAGATTAATTGCAATTCATTGCAAAGTCCCTCTTTGCCATGAAAATGAACTTAATCCCCCAAAAACATTTCCACTGCATTTCAGCCCTGCCACAAAACAACCAGCTGACATCATGTCAGTGATTCTCTCGTTAACACAGGTGAGAGTGTTGACGAGGACAAGGCTGGAGATCACTCTGTCATGCTGATTGAGTTAGAATAACAGACTGGAAGCTTAAAAAAGGAAGGTGGTGCTTGAAATCATTGTTCTTCCTCTGTTAACCATGGTTACCTGCAAGGAAACACGTGCCGTCATAATTGCTTTGCACAAAAATGGCTTCACAGGCAAGGATATTGCTGCTAGCAAGATTGCATCTAAATCAAACATTTATTGGATCATCAAGAACTTCAAGGAGAGAGGTTCAATTGTTGTGAAGAAGGCTTCAGAGCGCCCAAAAAAGTCCAGCAAGCGCCAGGACCGTCTCCTACAGTTGATTCAGCTGCAGGATCGGGGCACCACCAGTGCAGGCAGGTGTGAGTGCATCTGCACGCACAGTGAGGCGAAGACTTTTGGAGGATGGCCTAGTGTCAAGAAGGGCAGCGAGGAAGCCACTTCTCTCCAGGAAAAACATCAGGGACAGACTGATATTCTGCAAAAGGTACAGGGATTGGACTGCTGAGGACTGGGGTAAAGTCATTTTCTCTGATGAATCCCCTTTCCGATTGTTTGGGGCATCCGGAAAAAAGCTTGTCCGGAGAAGACAAGGTGAGCGCTACCATCAGTCCTGTGTCATGCCAACAGTAAAGCATCCTGAGACCATTCATGTGTGGGGTTGCTTCTCAGCCAAGGGAGTGGGCTCACTCACAATTTTGCCTAAGAACACAGCCATGAATAAAGAATTGGACCAACACATCCTCCGAGAGCAACTTCTCCCAACCATCCAAGAACAGTTTGGTGACGAACAATGCCTTTTCCAGCATGATGGAGCACCTTGCCATAAAGCGAAAGTGATAACTAAGTGGCTCGGGGAACAAAACATTTTGGGTCCATGGCCAGGAAACTCCCCAGACCTTAATCCCATTGAGAACTTGTGGTCAGTCCTCAAGAGGCGGGTGGACAAACAAAAACTCACAAATTCGAGCATTGATAATGCAAGAATGGGCTGCCATCAGTCAGGATGTAGCCCAGTAGTTAATTGACAGCATGCCAGGGCAGATTGCAGAGGACTTGAAAAAGAAGGGTCAACACTACAAATATTGACTCTTTGCATAAACGTTATGTAATTGTCAATAAAAACCTTTGACACCTATGGAATGCTTGTAATTATACTTCAGTATACCATAGTAACATCTGACAAAAATATCTAAAAACACTGAAGCAGCAAACTTTATGAAAACCAATACTTGTGTCATTCTCAAAACCTTTGACAACGACTGTAGTATTGTAAGGTCCATAAACACAATGCACAATGCTTCTCTATTTAAATAGCGTTGAAAAGAAGGTCTGAAAAGCGTACTTGATGATGTTTACTATTCATGCATGCAAAAATATGTGTGATTTACAAGCTGTTGACAAGGTTCCTTCTGTTAAAGGGCTCATCACATCAAATCAAATTGTATTTGTAACATGCGCCGAATACAATGGGTGCAGACTTACGAGCCCTTCCCAATGACGCAGAGTAAAAAATAATAATAATGAAAATAATAATAATTGTAACACAAGAGGAATAAAATACACTAGA
The DNA here is from genome assembly GCF_964263955.1 of Coregonus lavaretus. NCBI lineage: Eukaryota > Metazoa > Chordata > Actinopteri > Salmoniformes > Salmonidae > Coregonus > Coregonus lavaretus. The sequence goes on along the minus strand of NC_139993.1, from coordinate 48,648,750 downwards.
ATTGAGCTATATACAGGGAGTACCAGTATCAATGTGCAGGTGTACGAGGTATTTAAGGTACACTACATGACCAAAAGTATGTGGACACTTGAACATCTCATTCCAAAATCATGGGCATTAATATGGAGTTGGTCCCCCCTTTGCTGCTATAACAGCCTCCACTCTTCTGGGAATGCTTCCCCTAGATGTCGGAACATTGCTGCGGGGACTTGCTTCCATTCAGCCACAAGAGCATTAGTGAGGTCGGGCACTGATGTTGGGCGAACAGGCCTGGCTCGCAGTCGGCGTTCCAATTCATCCCAAAGGTGTTTGATGGGGTTGAGGTCAGGGCTCTGTGCAGGCCAGTCAAGTTCTTCTACACTTATCTCGATTTGTGCACGGGGGCATTGTCATGCTGAAACAGGAAAGGGCCTTCCCCAAATTGTTGCCACAAAGTTGGAAGCACAGAATAGTCTAGAATGTAATTGAATGCTGTAGCGTTAAGATTTTCCTTCACTGGAACTAAGGGGCCTTGCCCGAACCATGAAAAACAGCCCCAGACCATTATTCCTCCTCAAACCAAACTTTACAGTTGGCATTATGCATTCCGGCAGGTAGCGTTCTCCTGGCATCCGCCAAACCCAGATTCGTCCATCGGACTGCCACATGGTGAAGCGTGTTTCATCACTCCAGAGAACACATTTGTTTCCACTGCTCCAGAATCCAACGGCGGCGAGCTTTAAATCATTCCAGCCAATGCTTGGCATTGCACATCGGCTGCTCAGCCATAGAAACCCATTTCATGAAGCTCCAGACGAACAGTTATTGTGCTGACGTTGCTTCCAGAGGCAGTTTGGAACTCGGTAGTGAGTGTTGCAACCAAGGATAGACGGTCCTGCCTGTGGCCTACCACTTCGCGGCTGAGCCATTGTTGCTCCTAGACTTTTCCACTTCACAATAACAGCACTGTAAGTTGACTGGGGCAGCTCTAGCAGGGCAAAAATCTGATTAACTGACTTTTTGGAAAGGTGGCATCCTATGATGGTGCCACGTTGAAAGTCACTGAGCTCTTCAGTAAGGCCATTCTACTGCAAATGTTTATCTGTGGAGATTGCATGGCTGTGTGCTTGATTTTATACACCTGTCAGCAACAGGTGTTGCTGAACTAGCCAAATCCACTAATTTGAAATGGTGTCCACATACTTTTGTATATATAGTGTAGATGAAGGCAGGGTAATGTGCCTAGGCACCAGGATGGATAATAATAAGAGTAAAATAGAGAACAGAGTAGCAGCAGCATATGATGAGTGTAAAAGTGTGTGTGTGTGTATTTGTATGTGTGTGTGTATGTAGTGTATGGGAGTGAGTATAGATTGCTTTTATTTTTTTGTGATCAACTGACTTTTTAGTCATTTAGCAGACGCTCTTATCCAGAGCGACTTACAATTAGTGAGTGCATACATTTTTCATAAGGGCCCCCCGTGGGAAACGAACCCACAACCCTTGCGTTTCAAGCGCCATGCTCTACCAACTGAGCTACAGGCTATATAGTCTTGTGAGTGTGCATAGAGTCAGTGTAAGATAGGGTCAGTGCAGATAGTCCGGGTAACCATTGAATTAACTATTTAGCAGTCTTATGGCTTGGAGGTAGAAGCAGCCTGTTGGTCCGAGAGCCGATGCTTCGGTACCGTTTGCAGGACAGTAGCAGAGTGAACAGTCTATGGCTAGGTTGACGAGAGTCTTTTGGAATTTCTCTGGCCTTCTTCTGACACAACCTGATATAGAGGTCATGGATGGCCGGAAGCTCAGCCACAGTGATGTATTGGGCTGTCTGCACCACTCTCTGTAGCGCTTTGCGGTCGAGGGCGGTGCATTTGCCATACCAAGAGGTGATGCAACCCGTCTAGATGTTCTTGATGGTGCAGCTGTAGAACTTTTTGAGGATCCGAGGGCCCATGCCAAATAATTTCATCCTCTTGAGGGGGAACAGGCACTGTCGTGCCCTCTTCACTACTGTGCGGGTATGTGTGGACCATGTTAAGTCCTTAGTGATGTGGACGCCAACGAACTTGAAGTTCTCAACCCGCTGATGTGGATGGGGTTGTGCTCTCCCCTCTTTCTCCTGTAGTCCACGATCAGCTCCTTTGTCTTACTGACGTTGAGGGAGAGGTTGTTGTCCTGGCACAACACTGGTAAGCCTGTGAGCCTGTAATTGTTCCCTAATCATCCTTAAAATACACTCACAAAGCTGTCTGACTGGAGTATCTATCTTTCATGAGACAAGAAAAAACACATTCCTTCGCTGTTTGACTTTCCAGGAAGCATCTTGTCAAGAATTGGCTGTTGTCGGCAGCAGTGTGGCAAGTTCACAGAGATTAAATCCCCTGTCAGCCATGTCACCTTATTCCGGGGACAACCTCACAATCCCTCCGAATTGTAAGAACACAAAGCCGTTATGAATTTGTCACTTCCCGTCGTTTTATCTTCAGCTGCAGGCAGTCTCTCTCACAAAGCGCCATGGATACGCAGAGAATGGCACTCAACCAGGTTTTCCTTTCTATAGCCCCCCATCCAAAAACTAAAAGAGTGGTCTCAATGTTATCAGAAAATTATATAGAAACAGGACGTAAGCTTTTGTATCTCCATATATATATATATAAAGTTATGTCCGAGGTTACACCATTTGGTCTTGTACTATACTCAGAATAGTGCATTGTCCCTTTTTGAAATGGTAAGCCCTTTCGCTCAATTAACTGTTTTTAACCTACTATACATGTTTTACAAAAGGACAGACCGACTGTTAAATAGGCAGATAATTCAACCGTAATTAGGGGACTTTTGAAAGACTCTGCCAGAGGAGAGGATAGACAGGAGGGTGATTGGTCATTGCACAGGGTGGACGCCAGGGTTAGCCTCTGTCTGTACTGTAGATTTCAGAAAGCTAATATATGACAGATTACATTTTCAGCTGCAATAGTCTGAAGAGGCCTCCAATTCTCTTTTCCATGACAGATCTGAACATTAAGATACACAGATATGCCCATTCTGTACACTTTCCCCAACTGTAAGTATACCAGTGAAGCTCGGTGTCGTTTAAGATGAGGGAGGATAGGTAGATTTAGGCTACTACATGATACTCAAATTTCTCTATACCCATCATGAGGTTTCTACAACCTAGCCTATGAATTAAAGTTTACAACGTAGGTGCACAGGTCGAGGGAATTTTTTATAATCAAGGTGACAGACAGTGACACATTCAATACCGCCTTGCCTGCATCTAGCTAATGTAGGGTGTAATCATTAGTCCACCGGTTGCAAACGAGAGTTTCTATTGGACAAATTCAGGTATGTTTATCCCCGTTTCATTCCATTTACTTCCGTTTAAGAAAAGTTTTTCAACAGAATCGGTGGAACGAATACACCCCTGATCACACGCAAACACAGTTCACTTTCATAGCAGCATGATCACTTTGCTCATTGCAATTCCTTCTCGCATCTACGCGCTCTCCTCCTCTCTCACCTTTTACCTTCTCTTGTGTATTTCAGTGCACATCAGCTGTCTGTGACCAGGCAAAACAAACTTTACAAGCCAAACCTTCATACAGTATCATAACTGCTAACCGCTACACACAGCCTACATCTTTGACACCATATTATCTAACGTCATAGTCAACATAGCTAATAGAACTAACGCATTAGTAAACCCGCTACAATCATGCAGTACAGTGTACAGTCAGCAAGCACTTTAGCATTTACACCACCGGGCCCCATTAATAAATTAATAAGATCAAAACCTTACCTTGAGTTGGGAGAGTTCCAGTGTTGGATAGCCATAGCCAGGTAGATAACATAGCATCCCTCTCTGTTAGAGCCAGGTGTTTGAGTAGGCTAAACTAGCTAGTTAGCTAGCTAAGTAAGTGAGAGAGAAAAAACAGTACGAAATATAGCTAGCTCTCTCTCTCCCTCTCTCTCTTGCTTCTCCTTCATTTTTGAAGAAATGTATTTGTTCAAAACTGTTCAACTAGTATCTTTCTCTCTCTTTGAGTCAACTACTCGTCACATTTTATGCACTGCAGTGCTAGCTAGCTTTAGCTTATGCTTTCAGTACTAGATTAATTCTCTGACCCTTTGATTGGGTGGACAAAATGTCAGTTCATGCTGCAAGTACTCTGATAGGTTGGAGGACGTCCTCCGGAAGTTGTCATAATTACTGTGTAAGTCAATGGAAGGTGGTGAGAACCATGAGCCTCCTAGGTTTTGTATTGAAGTCAATTTACGCAGAGGAGAACGGAAACTAGCTGTTTTCCGGCTACACCATGGTGCTACCCTACAGAGTCCTGTTGAGGCTACTGTATTCCTCCATTATTTGGTGATGTGAATATATGTAGTATAGTTTTATTAAAAAATGACAGCTTTTTTAATGTTTCACTATTTTTATTTTATGAAATTCACTGAGGAGGATGTTCTTCCCCATCCTCCTCAAGAGCCTCCACTGAAGTATACATGTATTCAACAGATTCGTCAATTTATTGTATGGTATTGCAAAGGTAAACAATCCCCACTCAATTCTTACTCATATTAATTCCTATAAACATTAGCTAAAGTATGTGATTTGTTTTTTTAGTAGTGCCTCACAGGTAGTACAGCTGAGTCCTCTGGAGAGAGACTGAACTATCAGAGCTTCTGCTGCGGCAGGTAGAGTACAAACACAGAATGTTAGTGAGCTTCCTCTGTGCTCCGGGTTCTGTCACACTAGCTGGGAATTGTAACTCAGCCAAATGTCACTCTCCTTGCCACCCATAATGCCAACTGGAAAAGGCTGAGTATGAGAGGCAGAGGGAATAAGAACATCTCAATGCAAATAATAAGCTGTTCTATCACAATGCTCTTCAGTTTCAGAGTACAGTTAGACCTATTGTGTAAGAACCTCACACTAGGTGTATGATGACTTTTGTTTAAAGCTATTTGTACTTATACAAAGTTGAACCTGAAAGGTTGAATGACATCATACCTGTTTCTTCAGGGTTGACATTGGGAAAAGATAGTGTATGAAGTATTGAACATATTAGCCGAACTGGTATGGCTGTGAATGTGTATCTTAGGATTTGTAATTCGATACTATTATCAGATATGAAGATTTATGATGAAAGCACTTTTCAGACCTTGATAATCGTCTTGCCTCTTCGGACCACAAAAATTCCATTCTAATAACAGCTAATCATGACACACTGCAATTAGCTTTTAATTTCCTCCCCAAAGGACATAACTCAGCCTCATGCTCCCTTTCAGGTGCCATCAATCAGCCATGGATCAATCTGCTTCCACTCAGGCCCTGGAGGAATGAAACTGAGGAAGGAGGGAGAATCTAAAAGTATGTGTACTGCAGGCAGGTAGTAACTGTAGTGGTGTGTTTCTCTTCTTCACTATTCTTCGTATTTCCATCGTTGTATTCACAAGCACCTCTTCGGCAGCTGAGGTACTCAGCTTCTGAATGTCACTTCCAATGTTCTCACCTTCAGAGTGGCATCGGTGGAAGGTAATGTGTGGAGAGGAGAGGAGGGGACCATCTGGTTGGGGCTGAGGGGGAGTCGACAGCCGTGACTCAGGCCAAGTGACCTTGGCAGGGCCCTGGCCTGGAGGTGCCGAGATGGCACTAATCATATAACACTCAGACACCCAAGGTCTAATGCACGGGCAAGCCCATGACTTCAGCCAGGCTGCTGATGACAGGTAGTGGGTGGGCGGTGGAGGTTTACATCAAAGTGCTTAGCATCCATCCATGGGGCTTTAGGTTTTCACTGGCTAGGAAACAGTGTTTATGTGGTTAGCAGCCTTCTTGGAACTAGAGTGTTTTATTCTTAAATCAAAGAACAGTGTGTCTTTAAGCAGAACTTTGGGAGAAGAGCTTTTGCATAATGAGCTGTGGAAGTCTAGAGGGCTTGTAAACAGAGTAAATATTTACTTGCTTAGCAGTGAGTCACGACTAGGGTGACTAAGAGAGTTTAACTACTAGTATATTACGCATTTAGTCTTTCTCATGGATTTTTATGAGGGTATTTACATTGAATGCATCTCTGAAGGCCACAGTAATCATTTGGATTTTCTGTAGACCTACAGTGGCTGAATATTACTGTACAGGGCCACAGTACTCTTTTTAGTCTGCCTGCTAGAAAGTTGGGTATTTAGTAGATTTTGTTACCAGTAGAAAAGCATCAACTTTGATAAATTGATACACTTCTGATTTTCAACCCACATGGATTTCTAACCTATTGTTTATAAAATAATCCTATTCCCTCAAGATGGAAAGCAAGGAGCTGTGGGTGACATTCCTCTCACACATTCTCCTTGAAGGGAAAACTCAGACATAGCACCTCCACACTCTAAAAAGCACAGCAGCATATCCAGCCTCTGCCAAATCATTTCTCAGCACAAACAATTTACTGTTTTCCTCCAGACCCAGTCAACTCGAACGATCCCAGAGACTCCCCGAAGGAAACAGTCAAGCTGAAGCAGAGCGTAGCATTTCATGGAGTGTGTCCTAATGACAGATGGCATTTTCACAAGCGCTGGCAACAACGACCTCGCTCTGGAACGCCACCTAATTGCTAAAATGGCGCCCGTAATTAAATAAGTCGCAACTAACCTTTGTCTCCCCGTCACTGGTGGGCGAAAGCATCATTGCCACACAGAGTCGTTGGTGTAGGAACTGGGAAAGAGGAAGCATATGGGATGTTGGTTCAGTGGGTTCCAGGTTGAGTCAGGCCCACTCATCTGCTCCAGCAAGTATACGGAATGATAAGTACATTAGAATGAAAATCTGGAAATCACTCTGTAGAAAATTCTCCTGCTAGTCAGGGCTTGTTTATTCTTTTGAGGTACAAAGCCTGCTAGAGGGAGGATGGGCTGCCCTCTGATCTATGAACATGTTAGGGCATGTCTCTCCAGTGACCTCTCATTGGAACTCTTGTTTTGTAGTCCCAAACTGCTAAAAGAATACAAATAGTCTGCGCGGTTCGCCATTTCCGGTTTTCGGCATTGCTTCCGGTTTCCAGTTTATTTCCTTGTTAAAAGCATGCTAGATAGAGTGTTTAGCTTGCCTAACTACATTGTTGGTATTGCTAGCACCATTAGCATGATTAGCATGCTAACTCCACATTGTACATCGTGTGTTCTGTTTGCCTAACTGCATTGTTAGCATTGCTAGCACCGTTAGCATGCTTAGCATGCTGATTATTATATGCTAATTAGATTATTAGTCATTTACCATTGCTGCGATGTTCCATTGCTCTGCGCATGCTAGCACCTTATGTACATCAATGCTAATACATTAGCGTAGCAGCATACATTGCTATTGCATAGTAATAACTGTAATTACAGCCTGTTTTTCTTTCTGTTTCTTATCCATAGAAAACCACTATCCCTATCCCTTCCACTTCCACCATTATCGACCCTAGTACTACAATTCAATGCCGTGTGTGTGTGCTTGTAGCAAATAATTAGAGTCTTGAGTATATCTCCTGCTAGGTCATTGTCCCTCTGACCGTGGACCCGAGGCGATTGTCTTTAGTTTAATCTGGCATTTCTCAGAGTTAACCGACCAACAAGTGGCACTCTTTTTCACACTCCAAGAGTAAAAAGGGAAGAGCTGTTGACAAAAGGAGGAAGAAGGAGGGTGTCAGTGAATATGGTGGCAGCATACTGTGAAGAGAGAGAGCAACATCATTATAATGTTGAGCTACAAATCAAATCAAATTGTATTGGTCACATACACATATTTAGCAGATGTTATTGTTGGTGTAGTGAAATGCTTGTGTTCCTAGCTCCAACAGTGCAGTAGTATCTAACAATTCACAACAATACACACAAATCTAAAAGTAAAAGAATGGAATTAAGAATATATAAATATTAGGATGAGCAATGTCGGACTGGCATTGACTAAAATACAGTAGAATAGAATGAATATGAAATGAGTAAAGCAGTATGTAAACATTTTTAAAGTGACTAGTGTTCCATTATTAAAGTGACCACTGATTCCATGTCTATGTATATGGGGCAGCAGCCTCTAAGGTGCAGGGTTGAGTTACCGGGTGGTAGCCGGCTAGTGATGGCTATTTAACAGTCTGATGGCCTTGAGATAGAAGCTGTTTTTCAGTCTCTCGGTCCCATCTTTGATGCACCTGTACTGACCTCGCCTTCTGGATGGTAGCGGGGTAAACAGGCCGTGGCTCGCGTGGTTGATATCCTTGATGATCTTTTTGGCCTTCCTGTGACATTGGGTGCTGTAGGTGTCCTGGAGGGCAGGCAGTGTGCCCCTGGTGACCCTCTGGAGAGCCCTGCGGTTGTGGGTGGTGCAGTTGCCGTACCAGGTGGTGATACAGCCCGACAGGATGCTCTCAATTGTGCATCTGTAAAAGTTTGTGAGGGTCAAGACAAATGTCTTCAGGCTCCTGAGGTTGAAGAGGCGCTGTTGCACCTTCTTCACCACACTGTCTGTGTGGGTGGACCATTTCAGATTGTCAGTGATGTGTACGCCGAGGAACTTGAAGATTTTCACATTCTCCACTGCGGTCCCGTCGATGTGGATAGGGGGGTGCTCCCCCTGCTGTTTCCTGAAGTCCACGATCAGCTCCTTCATTTTGTTGACAAGATTATTTAACTGGCACCACTCCGCCAGGGCCCTCACCTCCTCCCTGTAGACTGTCTCTACATTGTTGGTAATCAGGCCTACTGCTGTTGTGTCATCTGCAAACTTGATGATTGAGTTGGAGGCGTGCGTGGCCACGCAGTCATGGGTGAACAGGAAGTACAGGAGGGGGCTGAGCACATACCCTTGTGGGGCCCCTGTGTTGAGGATCAGCGAAGTGGAGGTGTTGTTTCCTACCTTCACCAGCTGGGGGCGGCCCGTCAGGAAGTTCAGGACCCAGTTGTACAGGGCAGGGATCAGACCCAGGGCCCCGAGCTTGGAAGGTACTATGGTGTTGAAGGCTGAGCTATAGTCAATGAACAGCATTCTTACATAGGTATTCCTCTTGTCCAGATGGGATAGTGCACTGTGCAGTGCGATGTCGATTGCATCGTCTGTGTATCTATTGGGGCGGTATGCAAATTGAAGTGGGTCTAGGGTGTCAGGTAAGGTAGAGGTGATATGATCCTTAACTAGCCTCTCAAAGCACTTCATGATGACAGAAGTGAGTGCTGCGGGGCGATAGTCATTTACAGTGCATTCAGACACCTTGACTTTTTCCACATTTTGTTACGTTACAGCCTTTTTCCTCATCAATCTACAAACAATACCCCATGATGACAAAGCAAAATCAGGTTTTTATCATTTTTGGCAAATTTATTAAAAATAAATCACGGAAATATCCCACTTACATAAGTATTCAGACCTTTTACTCAGTACTTTGTTGCAGCACCTTTAGCAGCAATTACAGCCTCGAGTCTTCTTGGGTATGATGCTACAAGCTTGTTACACCTGTATTTGGGGAGTTTGTCCCATTCTTCTCTGCAGATCCTCTCAAGCTCTGTCAGGTTGGATGGGGAGCGTCGCTGCACAGCTATTTTCAGGTCTCTCCAGAGATGTTTGATCGGGTTCATGTCCGGACTCTGGCTGGGCCACTCAAGGACATTCAGAGACTTGTCCCGAAGCCACTCCTGTGTTGTCTTGCCTGTGTGCTTAGGGTCGATCTTATTTCTCATGGTCTGAGAGTCTTTAGTTGCCTTTTGGCAAACTCCAAGTGGGCTGTCATGTGCCTTTTACTGAGGATGAGAGATGGTTGTCCTTCTGGAAGGTTCTCCCATCTCCACAGAGTAACTCTGGAGCTCTGTGAAAGTGACCATTGGGTTCTTGGTCACCTCCCTGACGAAGGCCCTTCTCCCCTGATTGCTCAGTTTGGCTGGGCGGCCAGCTCTAGCAAGAGTCTTGGTAGTTCCAAACTTCTTCCATTTAAGAATGATGGAGGCCACTGTGTTCTTGGGGACCTTCAATGCTGCAGAAATGTTTTGGTACCCTTCCCCAGATCTGTGCCTCGACACAATCCTGTCTCGGAGCCATCCAGGCTCTGTCGTAGCCAGCCGCGACCGGGAGACCCATGGGGCGGCGCACAATTGGCCCAGCGTCGTCCAGGGTAGGGGAGGGAATGGCCGGCAGGGATGTAGCTCAGTTGGTAGAGCATGGCGTTTGCAACACCAGGGTTGTGGGTTCGCTGCCCACGGGGGGCCAGTATGAAAAAATAAAAAATAAATGTATGCACTCACTAACTGTAAGTCGCTCTGGATAAGAGCGTCTGCTAAATATGTAAAATGTAAATGTAAAATGAGTTCTACCAACAATTCCTTTGACCTCATGGCTTGGTTTTTGCTCTGACATGCACTGTCAACAGTGGGACCTTATATGGACAGGTGCGTGCCTTTCCAAATCATTTCCAATCAATCGAATTTACCACAGGTGTACTCCAATCAAGTTGTAGAAATAGCTCAAGGATGATCAATCGAAACAGGATGCACCTGAGCTCAATTTCGAGTCTCATAGTAAAGGGTCTGAATCCTTATGTAAATAAGGTATTTCTGTTTTTTTTTTTTTTTTACAGTTTTTGATTAGTCATTATGGGGCATGGTGTGTAGATTGATAAGGATTTTTTAATGGATTAATCCATTTTAGAACAAGGCTGTAACGTTACAAAATGTGGAAAAAGTCAAGAGGTCTGAAAACTTTCTAAATGCACTGTAGACCTAAGCGTATGCATAAACTCTAATATGCATATGGGTGTTTTGAATTAATCATCACCTTAAAACGCGTTGTCCATTTCATTGTGGAATGGACAACGCGTATCCAAGATGGCGAAGTAGTGCAGTTCTGTTTTTGTCGTGTGTCTGTAAATAGCCTGTAAATACCCTGTTTTTTTGTATTTTTCGTACATATTTCCCTATCAGACTTTTCATCCTTCTACAAAATATACTTCCTGCAACCCGCCTCACTCAATGTGGAACGGATTCTATTATTGACTTACCTTTTATATAGAATCTCCAGTTGAAACTAGCTAGCCAGCTAACTAGCTACTTGCTATTAGCCACAGTTAGCGGTATTTCACCCAGAACATTGGATTTTTTTTCTGCGGGATTAATTTAATCACTGGATATTAATCACCGGATATTCGGCCAGTCTGCACAGCGCGTTATCGACCCAGTACATATCAGTTTTTCTGCCGGAATCACTGAATCACTGGACCTTTAACTCCGGATTCATCGCTACCAGCTAGCTTCAACTAAATGGACGCTGTGGTCTGGCTAATCATCCTGAGCTAGGCCCATCTCCCGGCTATCTACCTCTCTGTCAACCGGACGGGGCAACCTAGTGTTGACACGGAGCCCCGCCGATCCTACACGACTGGTCTGCCGACGAAATCGTCTGATGTGGTTACGACGACGTCGACCACGAAGATTCCATCTGCTAGCCCCGGCCCGCTAGCACACGCTAGCCGTGGCCTCTTACCTGCTAGTGCTTTAGCAGCCTCCGAACTATCCTATTGCTGTTCACCGGACCTTATGATAACTCAGCTATACAGCTGATGTCTGCTGGACTGTTCCTTTTTACGGTACTACATCCTGTTTATGTTTAGCCTCAGCCCAAACATGGTTAGCTTATTGTTGTTTCGGTTATTTCTAATTGTACTATTTCACTGTAGATCCCCCAGCCCAGCTAAACCTGCCTTAGATAGCTCCTTTGTCCCACCCCCCATACACGCAGAGACCGACTCAATTGATGCCTCTAGTGATACTATCTCTTTCATTGTTACCCAACGCTTAGGTTTACCCCCACTTTACTCATATCCTTCCATATCCTTGTCTGTACATAATGCCCTGAATCTTTTCTACAACACCCGGAAATCTGCCCCCTTTATTCTATGTACCCAACGCACTAGAAGACCAGTTCTTAAAGCCTTTAGCCGTATCCTTATTCTAGTCCTCCTCTGTTCCTCTGGTGATGTAGAGGCTAACCCAGGCCCTGCAGCCCTCAGTATCACTCCTACTCCCCAGGCGCTATCATTTGCTGACTTCTGTAATCGCAAAAGTCTTGGTTTCTTGCACGTAAACATCAGAAGTCTACTTCCTAAGTTTGAGTTATTCACTGCGTTAGCACACTCCGCCAACCCTGATGTTCTAGCAGTGTCTGAATCCTGGCTCAGGAAGGCCACCAAAAATTCTGAAATTTCCATCCCCAACTATAACATTTTCCGTCTAGATAGAACTGCCAAAGGGGGTGGAGTTGCAATCTACTGTAGAGATAGCCTGCAGAGCTCTATCATACTATCCAGGTCTGTGCCCAAACAGTTTGAGCTTCTACTTCTAAAAATCCACCTTTCCAGAAATAAGTCTCTCACTGTTGCCGCTTGCTACAGACCCCCCTCAGCCCCCAGATGTGCCCTGGACACCATATGTGAATTGATTGCCCCCCATTTATCCTCAGAGTTCGTACTGCTTGGTGACCTAAATTGGGATATGCTTAATACCCCGGCCATCCTACAATCCAAACTATATGCCCTCAACCTCACGCAAATTATCAACGAACCTACCAGGTACAACCCTAAATCCGTAAACATGGGTACCCTCATAGATATCATCCTGACTAACATAACCTCTAAATACACCTCAGCTGTCTTCAACCAGGATCTCAGCGATCACTGCCTTATTGCCTGCGTCCGTAACGGGTCCGCGGTCAAACGACCACCCCTCATCACTGTCAAACGCTCCCTAAAACACTTTAGCGAGCAGGCCTTCCTAATTGACCTGGCCCAGGTATCCTGGATGGATATAGATCTCATTCCGTCAGTAGAGGATGCCTGGTTGTTCCTTAAAAGTAATTTCCTCTCAATCTTAAATAAACATGCCCCATTCAAAAAATACAGAACTAAGAACCGATATAGCCCCTGGTTCTCCTCAGACTTGACTGCCCTTGACCACACAAAAACATCCTGTGGCGTACTGCATTAGCATCAAACAGCCCCTGCGATATGCAACTTTTCAGGGAAGTTAGGAACCAATATACACAAGCAGTCAGGAAAGCAAAGGCAAACTTTTTCAAACAGAAATTTGCATCCTGTAGCACTAACTCCAAAAAGTTTTGGGACACTGTAAAGTCCATGGAGAATAAGAGCACTTCCTCCCAGTTGCCCACTGCACTGAGGCTAGGAAACACTATCACCACCGATAAATCTACAATAATCGAGAATTTCAACAAGCATTTTGCTACAGCTGGCCATGCTTTCCATCTGGCTACCACTACCCCGGCCACCAACTCTGCACCCTCCACTGCAACTTGCCCATGCCCCCCCCCCCCCCCCCCCCGCTTCTCCTTCACACAAATTCAGACAGCTGATGTTCTGAAAGAGCTGCAAAATCTGGACCCCTACAAATCATCTGGGCTAGACAATCTGGACCCTTTCTTTCTAAAATTAGCCGCCGAAATTGTTGCAACCTCTATTACTAGCCTGTTCAACTTCTCTTTCGTAACGTCTGAGATCCCCAGAGATTGGAAAGCTGCCGCGGTCATCCCCCTCTTCAAAGGGGGTGACACTCTAGATCCAAACTGTTACAGACCTATATCCATCCTGCCCTGCCTTTCGAAAGCTTTTAAAAGCCAAGTTAACAAACAGATCACCGACCATTTCTAATCCCAACGTACCTTCTCCACTATGCAATCCGGTTTCTGAGCTGGTCATGGGTGCACCTCAGCCACGCTCAAGGTCCTAAACGATATTATAACCGCGATCGATAATAGACAGTACTGTGCAGCCGTCTTCATCGACCTGGCCAAGGCTTTCGACTCTGTCAACCACCGCATTCTAATTGGCAGACTAAATAGCCTTGGTTTCTCAAATGACTGCCTCGCCTGGTTCACCAACTACTTCTCAGATGGAGTTCAATGTGTCAAATCGGAGGGCCTGTTGTCTGGACCTATGGCAGTCTCTATGGGGGTACCACAGGGTTCAATTCTTGGGCCGACTCTTTTCTCCGTGTATATCACTCTTGCTGCTGGTGACTCTCAGATCCACCTCTACGCAGACGACACCATTTTGTATACATCTGGCCCTTCATTGGACACTGTGTTAACAAACCTCCAAACGAGCTTCAATGCCATACAACACTCCTTCAGTAGCCTCCAACTGCTCTTAAACACTAGTAAAACTAAATGCATGCTTTTCAATCGAACGCTGCTGGCACCCGCCCACCCGACTAGAATCACCACTCTTGACGGGTCTGACCTAGAGTATGTGGACAACTACAAATACCTAGGTGTCTGGTTAGACTGTAAACTCTCCTTCCAGACTCACATAAAGAATCTCCAATCCAAAGTTAAATCTAGAATCGGCTTCCTATTTCGCAACAAAGCCTCCTTCACTCATGCTGCCAAACATGCCCTCGTAAAACTGACTATCCTACCGATCCTTGACTTCGGCGATGTCATTTACAAAATAGCCTCCAACACTCTACTCAGCAAATTGGATGTAGTCTATCACAGTGCCATCCGTTTTGTCTCCAAAGCCCCATACGCTACCCACCACTGTGACCTGTACGCTCTTGTTGGCTGGTCCTCACTACATGTTCGTCGTCAAACCCACTGGCTCCAGGCCATCTATAAATCACTGCTAGGCAAATCCCCGCCTTATCTTAGCTCATTGGTCACCATAGCAGCACCCACCCGTAGTCTGCGCTCCAGCAGGTATATCTCACTGGTCATTCCCAAAGCCAACACCTCCTTTGGCCGCCATTCCTTCCAGTTCTCTGCTGCCAATGACTGGAACGAATTGCAAAAATCTCTGAAGCTGGAGACTCTTATCTCCCTCACTAACTTTAAGCATCGGTTGTCAGAGCACCTTACCGATCACTGCACCTGTACACAGCCCATCTGAAATTAGCCCACCCAACTACCTCATCCCTATATTGTTATTTATTTTGCTCTTTTGCACCCCAGTATCTCTATTTGCACATAATCTCTTGCACATCTAGCATTCCAGTGTTAATACTAATGTAATTATTTTGCACTATAGCCTATTTATTGCCTTACCTCCATAACTTGCTACATTTGCACACACTGTATATATATTTTCTGTTGTATTTTTGACTTTATCGTTTTTACCCCATATGTAACTCTGTGTTGTTTTTATCGCACTGCTTTGCTTTATCTTGGCCAGGTCGCAGTTGTAAATGAGAACTTGTTCTCAACTGGCTTACCTGGTTAAATAAAGGTGAAATAAAATAAAAATAAAATTGTGTTAGGCTTTGAAACAACATCCACAATGACCATGTTTTCCGTACAGATTCAACCTGTTGTTGAACTTCTTTCTTCAAATTGATCAATCACAGTGAGGTGAGTTTTAAAAGCACATACTGTTTTGATGATAAGTGTTTGATGTGATTTTAGATTGCATTTGCACTGATGTCAGAGTAGTTAGAGGGACAATAGAGCCCTGAGTACCAGGCCATGTGAGTTGGTTACTACTATCACATGTCCAGAGTGCATAAGAGGAGATTACCGTGATATATATATATATATATACAGTGAGGGAAAAAGGTATTTGATCCCCTGCTGATTTTGTACGTTTGCCCACTGACAAAGAAATGATCAGTCTATAATTTTAATCATAGGTTTATTTGAACAGTGAGAGACAGAATAACAACAACCACGTCCAGAAAAACGCATGTCAAAAATGTTATAAATTGATTTGCATTTTAATGAGGGAAATAAGTATTTGACCCCTCTGCAAAACATTACTTAGTACTTGGTGGCAAAACCCTTGTTGGCAATCACAGAGGTCAGACGTTTCTTGTAGTTGGCCACCAGGTTTGCACACATCTCAGGAGGGATTTTGTCCCACTCCTCTTTGCAGATCTTCTCCAAGTCAGTAAGGTTTCGAGGCTGACGTTTGGCAACTCGAACCTTCAGCTCCCTCCACAGATTTTCAAAGGGATTAAGGTCTGGAGACTGGCTAGGCCACTCCAGGACCTTAATGTGCTTCTTCTTGAGCCACTCCTTTGTTGCCTTGGCCGTGTGTTTTGGGTCATTGTCATGCTGGAATACCCATCCACGACCCATTTTCAATGCTCTGGCTGAGGGTGGTGTTCTTGGGGTCATAGGCAGCATTCCTCCTCCTCCAAACACGGCGAGTTGAGTTGATGCCAAAGAGCTCAATTTTGGTCTCATCTGACCACAACACTTTCACCCAGTTCTCATCTGAATCATTCAGATGTTCATTGGCAAACTTCAGACGGGCCTGTAGGATTTCAGTCTTCACGGCGTAGTGTGTTACCAATTGTTTTCTTGGTGACTATGGTCCCAGCTGCCTTGAGATCATTGACATGATCCTCCAGTGTAGTTCTGGGCTGATTCCTCACCGTTTTCATGATCTTTGCAACTCCACGAGGTGAGATCTTGCATGGAGCCCAAGGCCGAGGGAGATTGACAGTTATTTTGTGTTTTTTCCAGTTGCGAATAATCGCACCAACTGTTGTCGCCTTCTCACCAAGCTGCTTGGCGATGGTTTTGTAGCCCATTCCAGCCTTGTGTAGGTCTACAATCTTGTCCCTGATATCCTTGGAGAGCTCTTTGGTCTTGGCCATGGTGGAGAGTTTGGAATCTGATTGATTGATTGCTTCTGTGGACAGGTATCATTTATACAGGTAACAAGCTGAGAGTAGGAGCACTCCCTTCAAGAGTGTGCTCCTAATCTCAGCTCATTACCTGTAGAAAAGACACCTGGGAGCCAGAAATCTTTCTGATTGAGATGGGGTCAAATACTTATTTCCCTCATTAAAATGCAAATCAATTCATAAAATTCCTTCCATTTTCGCTTTGTCATTATGGGGTATTGTGTGTAGATTGATGAAGATTATTATTTATTTAATCCATTTTAGAATAAGGCTGTAACGTAACAAAATGTGGAAAAAGTCAATGGGTCTGAATTCTTTCCGAACGCACAGTAGTTCAGTTACATTTGCTTTCTTGGGTACAGGAACAATGGTTGACATGTTGAAGCAAGTGGGGACAGCAGACTGGGGTAGGGAGAGATTGAGTATGTCCGTAAACATTCCAGCCAGCTGGTCTGCGCATGCTCTGAAGACGCGGCTAGGGATGCCGTTTGGGCCGGCAGCCTTGCGAAGGTTAACACGCTTAAATGTCTTACTGACGTCGGCCACGGAGAATGAGAGCCCACAGTTGGGAGCAAGACGTCGGTGTCCGCGACGTGGCTTGTTTTCCCTTTGTAATCCGTGATTGTCAGTAGACCCTGCCACATACGTCTCGTGTCTAAGCCGTTGAATTGCAACTACACTTTGTCTCTGTACTGATGTTTTGCCTGTTTGATTGCCTTACGGAGGGAATAACTACACTGTTCGTATTCAACCATATTCCTAGTCACCTTGCCATGGTTAAATGCGGTGTTTTGAGCTTTCAGTTTTGTGCAAATGCTGCCATCTATCCACGGTTTCTGGTTTGGGTAGGTTTTAATAGTCACAGTGGGAACAACATCCCCTATACACTACCTGATGAACTCAGTCACAGTGTCTGTGTATACGTCAATGTTATTTTCAGACGCTACCCGGAACATATCCCAGTCCGTGTGATAAAAACAATCTTGAAGCATGGATTCCGATTGGTCAGACCAGCATTGAATAGACCTTAGCCTATAGGAAGGGAGGAGCAAAATGGAGTCGTGATCCGATTTGCCGAAGGGAGGGCGTAGGAGGGCCTTGTAGGCATCCCGGAAGGGGGAGTAACAGTGGTCGAGCGTTTTTTCAGCGAGAGTACTACAGTCAATGTGTTGATAGAACTTCGGTAGCGTTTTCCTCAAATTTGCTTTGTTAAAATCCCCAGCTACAATAAATGCGGCCTCAGGATATGTGGTTTCCAATTTTCACAAAGTCCAGTGTAGTTCCTTGAGGGCCGTCGTGGTATCAGCTTGAGGGGGAATATACACGGCTGTGACTATAACCAAAGATAATTATCTTGGGAGGTAATACGGTCAACATTTAATTGTGAGGTATTCTAGTTTGGGTGAACAAAAGGAGTTTCTTTATGTTATCACAATCATACCATGTGTAGTTAATCATGAAACATACACCACCACCTTTCTTCTTCCCGGAGAGTTCTTTATTCCTGTCTGCGTGATGTACTGAGAACCCAGCTGGCTGTGTGGACAGCGACAGTATATCCGCGTATCATATCAGAGGAGATGCTAAACTTAAAAGGGAATTTTTTTTTAAATTCTACTACATATTCATCATCTCCAGCACCACCCCAACATCAACAGTATCTGAAAATTGCAAGTTTCTAGGTTTTGTAGTAAAAAAGATAGACGAAGATAAGTGTTCCCAATGACGTCATCGGTGAGCATCGTGTGGTTGATGATGTCATTCGAAACACTTATCTTCCGCTATCTTTTTACTACAAAACATAGAAACTTGCCATTTTCACATATGTTGATGTTGAGGTGGTTCTTGAGATGATGAATATGAATTGTTTTTTACATTTTATTTCCCTAATCTGTGAGACCATTGTTGCTAGTTGCTAGTCACTGCTGCTGTTACAAGCAAATAGCATTCAGCATTCTTCTTCATTTAAGTCATCAAAATACTACAAAGGCATCACATTCTCCTTAATAGATCCTCATCCATAAAGACGGCAAAACGTACTTGCCAATTAGTGTGTGTGACCAGATCATTTACATATCTCTGCCAGAGTAAAGAACAATGACGGACATTTCACCTTAAAAAGCCATTAACTTCCCAGCAGATGCAATTACCCAAGCCTCAATCTGACTCTGGCCTTTGACAGTGTGTCTGCCGGCGTCATGGTGGCCTAAGATGGCTCTGACTGGGAAGCTAATCGTCCCAGCAGCTCTGGATAGCATTCACCACTCTGAATAGCACTCCTAGCATTCACGGAACTCTTAGAATTTAACACTGCATAGTACTCAAGTGTTCAAGTTTTTACAGGAGGCCCCTAGAGGAAGCCTGAGTGTTTGTTTGACTGTTTATCTTAATCAAAGGGCTACTTCCTTGGTATTTAAACCACCAAAAACATGTAAACATAATTGAAAATACAATGAGGAAAAAGCATGGCAAATTAGAATATACAAACTATTAGCTCTGTTCCAATTGCTTCCTCTGTCTACTGCCTTTGCTTACCATTTTTTGCACTATGACTAGAAATGTTTCCACACAAATCTAACAAGGCCCTTTTGGCCATGAAGCCATGAATGAGACAATAGAAAAACGATCTTTAGGACAGCTGAGGCTCAGCTATTGTGTTGTCGTCTTAATACAGAATTGGTGCTCTTAGGCGATGAGCTACTCCGTCGTAACAAGTTTTCCTTCGGTAGCCTTGCCCTCCTATCCAACACAGTGATACAAACCCCCAAAGGTGACATCACCTGGGCATGTTCACAACTTCAAACCAATCAAAGTCAATTATGAGAGGGGCGGTTTTTCATGCTACATGGCATTGAATTTGTGTCCTCCCATCTGTCACCTTAGGACATTCATTTCTGCAGCACTGCCATGTGGATGGCATACAGACAGAATCCGATAGCTAGCCCACTTCTGCACCTGGACACTGATCTGCCATCCATCTGTAGCAGAACTGGGCTGTGTTTCATTCCAGAAATATGCTCACCGCCTTCTGCCCTTGTCCTCTCTCCTTCACCAATCTGACCTCTCCTATACTCTGATCAGTGAAGCATCTAATGGAGCAAAACAAATAACAACACCCCTGCAACCTAATGATGTGACTGCTTGACAGCTGATTGCTTTTGCTGTTTTTTTACAAACCAATACCAGTTTAGTCTACACTGCACATGTCCATGCATTGAGGCAGCCCAGCAGGTCTATCAACATTGAAAACAAAGAACATTCGATAATTGGTCATCAGTGTCTTATTTGAATAATGAATGTTTAACGTTTACAAACACTATTACTTTAAACTCATAAGGCATTTATTAAGTTGAATTATTACCGCTGTATTTCTCCAGCAATCCAAATAGAAGCACCCGAGTCTCTGAGTCCTCAGCCAACCTTTCTCCATTAAGATAAAAACATGATGAAAATGCAGAAAGAGTGTATTCAGTGACACAGCACTTAGAGCGGACCCAATTCATTAATATTTCAATTCCTCTGCAGCAAAACAAATGTACAGTGTTTGAGATATTAAATGAATTGGTAAACTGGCTGTGGATTGTTGTGCATGGCAGACTTTGCTGCTGTCACAGAGGCAATGTGATTTATGTGCTGTAAATTAAAAATAATTACCATACCATGATTCTAATGCTCGGCTAGGCAAAGACCATGTTGTGCTCACAGCAATCTCACATTTTCGCACTACCCACTGGGCACAGACGTCAATTCAACGTCTATTCCACATTGGTTCAACGTCATTTCATTGAAATTAGGTTGAAACAACATTGATTCAACCAGTGTGTGCCCAGTGGGTAGTACTTTTCAGAATTTTGGTTTTGCATTGTGTGAGCAATTACATAGTTGAATTCGTAAAACATTTTTGGGGGTGCCAATTATGGAGAGGCCTCAGGCTTTTTGAAAGCTTTGGAAACCCTATCATTAGTGTTGTTTTATCTGTCAGAATCTAGATATGACTCAATGGAGAGAAACACTGTTTTGATTCATGATGTTATAAATTAATAATTCAATGCAGCATGTACAATTTGCTGATTATCATTAAAGTGATTATAATGGATTTGATTGCTTAAAATGGGGGAAATGAAGTGATTTGGGTATTATAACACTTATTGGACGTTGTATTTGTGACTTGAAAAATATCCTACCATTTGAGATCAAGCACCTACAGTATTCTGTGTTGTGGCAATTAAATGTACATCTTCGGAAGTACAATATGTATACTTCTCCAACAGTGTAACATATAATGCTACATTAATTGTCCCTTGTTACAAACAATACACTATGCTGTCATCGGTGCATAGACAAAGGAGGCCTATGTTCATATATACGTACGTTTCACAGATAATACATTTGCAAAACAACTTCATTATGCTGTGTCTGTGGTGTGGAGGCTGTTGAATGAGTCAGACCACCAGAATGCACCACAGCATGTCTGCAGGCAACAAATGTCATTTCTCCAATCAACAACAAACAACAGCTACATGCCGCCTACCTTCCTTTCCCCAAAATATCTCCATGAAAAATGACATTGATACCCAGACCGGCTGAGAACAGCACCACCACCAGCGGGCCAGATGTAATGGAAACACTTGGTCTGCAGTCAGTGGCTCTGCTCGGCGGCGGCTGAGAAGGCATGTTTGCATCCATACATCTCTTCTCTTCTGAGGAAAACATTTGTTCCCTGGGGCCCTGAGGGACACGGGTGTCAAACAGCACACTTACAATGAGTAATGGAGGAACAAGACCTTAAACGCCTTCACTGACCTTTATGTATGCATACAGCAGATGCAGGGAAAAGAGGCGAACAACACTCCAGCATTTATTGCTCCCAATCAGACAGTGTTTTTGTGTCAGAGCGGGAAAAGAAACCCTGTAATAAGTGCCAGAGGATAAATAAAAATTAAGAAGCTGCATGGGGTTAGAGCTAGAACAGGAAGAAGTGGCCCAGAAAGCAGAAGGAGAGCTCTAATCTGCAGTAAACTGTCAGCCGGCCACCAGGCCCAGGCTGCCACGTCTCCATGCTTGGCCACTGGCCTGGTTTCCCTGTCTGTGGGGAGAATGTGCTCTTTTGTCTTTCATTGAATGCCTATTTACTTATATTTGTTTAGATAATATACTGTAGGGGAGGTTGTCTGTGGCTGTAATGTGTATTTTGAGCACACCAGATTACATTTACATGCTTTGGTAGAGAGAACAATGTGGGGTTAGAATATGAATGCTATGGTCAAGCAGGAGTGGATTATCAGGCTGTTTGTAGTTTTGTGTATATGCAATCAATTGGTCACAGAAACCCCTGATTTCAATCCCAGATCTCTCAGCTTTTATCTTTTGATTATTATCTTGACCTAAACTGCCACAACCGAAGGTCAAAAAAGCAACAGTATAACACAGTAGCAGCAGTAAAAAGTATTTTCAGTAGAGGTCAGAGATGAGGCACATCATCGCCACCACCCTGACACACATTTATCCATCCCATGACCCACTTCTTGTTGTGGGGCTAGTGTGGCAGTCAGTCCTGGTGACGATATAAATCATACTGGGACTGAGATCTATGCTTGATCGATGGAGCCATCAGTTGCACTAACAGACCAGTTCATTGCTGGCCACCTCTTCCCTCGTCTTGTCATGTAGTATATAATGTTGCCAGTTTGCTCTCTGCTAATTGGCTCTTTCTAGTACATAAATCACCTAAAATATCTCTAGCTGCACCAAATACACGGTTCCCTCTGAGGCCTAACTAACTAACTAACATTGTTCAGAATGAGCAGATCCTCCTCATTAGTAAGGCAGGGACATCCTCCACCGCTCCTCTCTACTGGGGGAAAAAGACTAGCTGGGTCGTTCCACCAATTAGGTGCCATTTGAGTAGTGTAATTTTGTATTTATTTTTTTACCTAATTTAAACATTCTGTCATAAAGACCACATGTTTAACTTAATCAAAAACACCTTTCCCCATCTCAAGAGGTTAAATTATAAACATGTGTATAGTAAGTTCCTAATAATGTAACAGGGTTGACCACAACATGGACGACTTTATCTTAAATCAGCCATAAATCCTCTTGTGTGCAACAGGGCGGGGCAAAGGAATGTAAGCTTCACATTTGTTTTTTTAATTTTAAAATATCTTGCCTGTCTATCTAATGGTAACAGGGTGGACATGTTATGCTCAACCATCTCAGTTGTCCACCACAAAACACCAGAAAATTGTCAAAAAGAGTAGAACCAGCTCACCTGATTTTACACTATGATTTGACCATGAGATGTTCAATGTTTTGATTTACTTTCTTTTTTTATGAATAGTTTCACCATATTAAAAGTTCATATAACAGGGTTGACCTTAACATGAGGGCCATTTATTATTTATATATATTTTTTTACATTAAAACAAATCACTAATAACATTAAATAAATAATAATCTTCAGAAATTACTTTCTCAAAGCAACAAAATAACTAGGGCTTTACAATGATGGTGAAAACTTGGAGAAATGTTGGTGTTAAGTGGGTTAAAATCTTCCTAGAAGTCACAGAGGATGCACAGAGGTACACATCAAAATGCTGAATTTTGGCACTTTAGCAAGTCTTTATTCATATAAAAAATCTGATGTATTGAATGTTCAATGTGGTCTATATTAAAGGGCACTTCATTTAATATAACAGGCTTTTAAATCAAATTCAATATTTGTGCACAATTTCTACTTGAAATATCAAGGGACGCAAAAGGCAGTAATTTTGTGGAACGACCCAGCTGCTGCTGGTCACTTTATTGAGGTTCTATTCAGAGGAGCGTGATGGGATATGGATGAAGAAAGACTGATTGGGTAAAGTAAGTAAAGTAGATATTAGCCATAAGAGTTTGATTTATATTCACCTTCAATGGGCAATGATAGCTAACAAGTACGGTCAATCAACCAAAGTAATCATCAACCCAAACAATCAATAATCAGTCAATAACCAATTGTTGACAAACAAGACATAAGTGTGACAAAGGTGATCGGGGTAGTCCCTACTAAGGTATTAGTACAAGGAAATGCACCTCTTACAGCATAATGGCAAATTGGAGAGACTATTCTGTGCATTGTTATCTTTAGACAACACTTTCAGTTGGCCTTTGAAATGTCACAAAGCAGAGCTCCAGTATTAACTGGATGAAGAAGCAGCTACTTTAGATCTCTTATCAAGATTCTACCCTTCAGTAGAAAGAGTCATATCATTATCCTATTCTGTTCTAAATTCAATTATTGACATTAAAAGAGCACTTCAAACACCGGATGCAATGTACTTCTTAATATCAAGGACCGTAATGTGACAAACTGTATTGACATCAGTAACTCGTTAGTGGGCTATTATTGTCTAAGTGTCTCGAGACAACATTTTCAAATGTTTATTTGTATTCCGTATAGGACCTCTGCATTGTGAATGACCATTTTTGTCATAACATGATAGTATAGTTTGTCTTTTAATTATCATCTTCCAGAGTGATTTGAAACGTTTTGCCCTGAGGGGCCCTTGGAGCGTTTGAGTGGGCTAAGTATTATTTCATTAGCAGTGATAATATTTCTTTAGACTTTCAAATGTCTGGATGCATGCATGACAACTCTGAGTGGGAAGGAATTAGAGAGAGAGAGAGAGAGAGAGAGAGAGAGAGAGAGAGAGAGAGAGAGAGAGAGAGAGAGAGAGAGAGACCAGAAAGAAGTAATGCCGTCCCTCTTCATAGCAAATACTAAGCTCATTAAATGGGTGAAATGTTTTAAAAGCTATTATCTGATATATTTCACTTCAATTAGTCCAGTGTCTCTGAGACATGTTATGGCCGGGCTTATACAAGATGTACCTTTTTGTCAAATAACAACACAATGCTGATTGAACACAATGGCAATTCCAATGGTTTGTCAGGTGAGATAAACCAGAGAACGATTCATCCTGACTAACACACTCATAGCAGTGTGTGGTGAATAGAGACCTCGGATGGGGATGGTCCTCACATTTCACAGCAAATTGGTTTTAGCAGGGACTACGCAACCCATATGGACTCTTTGTAGAAAGCGGGGACGTCTATCAATCATTATTCAATTACATACTGTATATTCTGTAATCTACACTATATCTTAATACTTTGTCTCTAAATCCTGTTTTTGTGTCAAAAGTGTAATTTATGCAATCATC
Organism: Coregonus lavaretus; assembly: GCF_964263955.1. Classification (NCBI taxonomy): domain Eukaryota; kingdom Metazoa; phylum Chordata; class Actinopteri; order Salmoniformes; family Salmonidae; genus Coregonus; species Coregonus lavaretus. The sequence continues at coordinate 48,623,920 of NC_139993.1, read as the reverse complement.
AAACTGCAGAACTATGCCATACAAATTATACAATTCCCTGCATAGTCATTCTCATTAATGAGGGGAAAATCTTTGGGAACATATGTTGTATAATTCTGCAGTGAAAGTCATCGTTGGAGAAGGAAGGACATCCAGTCCTTACCATCTTACATGTCTCAGAAGGGGGTCACTTAAAGCCTTAAAACTCTGAGGAGAATGCAATTAAGTCGGCCTAATACTTTTTAAGTGAGAATTTCTCTCAGCTGGAGAAGAGCTAGTCAATTCGGATTGTTCTCTGTGCTTCCTTCGCTCAAGGCACCGTCGCAGACCTTCTAATGAGACCCAATTTAGTGCACTTCTTTTGACTAGGGCCCACAGGGCTCTGGTCAAACATAGTGCACTATAATATAAGGAATAGAGTGCCATTTGGGATGCAGATTAGATTAATTCCAGATAAAGTAGGATAGGAGAGACTTAATCTGTACATACTGTACACTAATGTCACAGAGTTCAACTGACTATTAAGAGAAGTTAAAAGGAAATAAGGTTGACGTGTATTGAATATACAGTGGGGAGAACAAGTATTTGATACACTGCCGATTTTGCAGGTTTTCCTACTTACAAAGCATGTAGAGGTCTGTAATTTTTATCATAGGTACATTTCAACTGTGAGAGACGGAATCAAAATCAAAAATCCAGATAATCACATTGTATGATTTTAAAGTAATTAATTTGCATGTTATTGCATGACATAAGTATTTGATACATCAGAAAAGCAGAACTTAATATTTGGTACAGAAACCTTTGTTTGCAATTACAGAGATCATAAGTTTCCTGTAGGTCTTGACCAGGTTTGCACACACTGCAGCAGGGATTTTGGCCCACTCCTCCATACAGACCTTCTTCAGATCCTTCAGGTTTCGGGGCTGTCGCTGGGCAATACGGACTTTCAGCTCCCTCCAAAGATTTTCTATTGGGTTCAGGTCTGGAGACTGGCTAGGCCACTCCAGGACCTTGAGATGCTTCTTACGGAGCCACTCCTTAGTTGCCCTGGCTGTGTGTTTCGGGTCGTTGTCATGCTGGAAGACCCAGCCACGACCCATCTTCAATGCTCTTACTGAGGGAAGGAGGTTGTTGGCCAAGATCTCGCGATACATGGCCCCATCCATCCTCCCCTCAATACGGTGCAGTCGTCCTTTCCCCTTTGCAGAAAAGCATCCCCAAAGAATGATGTTTCCAACTCCATGCTTCACGGTTGGGATGGTGTTATTGGGGTTGTACTCATCCTTCTTCTTCCTCCAAACACGGCGAGTGGAAAAAGCTATATTTTTGTCTCATCAGACCACATGACCTTCTCCCATTCCTCCTCTGGATCATCCAGATGGTCATTGGCAAACTTCAGACGGGCCTGGACATGCGCTGGCTTGTGCAGGGGGACCTTGCGTCCGCTGCAGGATTTTATTCCATGACGTCATAGTGTGTTACTAATGGTTTTCTTTGAGACTGTGGTCCCAGCTCTCTTCAGGTCATTGACCAGGTCCTGCCGTGTAGTTCTGGGCTGATCCCTCACCTTCCTCATGATCATTGATGCCCCACGGTGTGAGATCTTGCATGGAGCCCCAGACTGAGGGTGATTGACCGTCATCTTGAACTTCTTCCATTTTCTAATAATTGCGCCAACAGTTGTTGCCTTCTCACCAAGCTGCTTGCCTATTGTCCTGTAGCCCATCCCAGCCTTGTGCAGGTCTACAATTTTATCCCTGATGTCCTTACACAGCTCTCTGGTCTTGGCCATTGTGGAGAGGTTTGAGTCTGTTTGATTGAGTGTGTGGACAGGTGTCTTTTATACAGGTAACGAGTTCAAACAGGTGCAGTTAATACAGGTAATGAGTGGAGAACAGGAGGGCTTCTTAAAGAAAAACTAACAGGTCTGTGAGAGCCGGAATTCTTACTGGTTGTTAGGTGATCAAATACTTATGTCATGCAATAAAATGTAAATTAATTACTTTAAAATCATACAATGTGATTTTATGGATTTTTGTTTTAGATTCCGTCTCTCACAGTTGAAGTGTACCTATGATAAAAATTACAGACCTCTACATGCTTTGTAAGTAGGAAAACCTGCAAAATCGGCAGTGTATCAAATACTTGTTCTCCCCACTGTATATTCATGGGGCACATGTTTGGGTCAACCTACCTATGCGTTATCAATGAATTGGTGGTAGACATCTTGAAAAGGCCTTGGTAATGCATAAAAGTACATCTTGAAGTTATACAATTCAGTTTAAGGACTACGCTATAGAATTCCACCCCCAAAAATGCAGTTGTGTCCTAATATGTGTCAATTACAAACTTTATTTTTTAGCACCACCTCAGGGAGTAAAATCAAACCCATAGTTATAACAGAATACTGATCCTTTTCCAATTACACTGTTTGTTTAATTATCTTAATACTGTGTCAAATATAAGAACATAAGCAAATAGCCTCAAATATAGAAATAGATTACATCAGGTAATTAGCAGTCTGTTTGTTTTTACCTTGTATACAATTTGAAGGCCAACTGTGTGACAATTAGTGACAATTAATTACTCACAATTAATTGGTGGTAGACTAAAATGCCATGACCTCCTGCCATTGGAATTAATTATTACATAACATACATTGTAAATACCACTGTAAGCACAAACACAATCGTACCACACACGTTCAAACAGTATTTGAACATGCCTTGCTAAATATAAGTAGTTAACTGAAACAGACCTATATATAAGTTCAGTTACAATGACTCCATATCCTCCAACTCAGTGGTGACTCTCCCATTATGCATGGCCATCCACCAGAGATGATTAAAAACGGGTCCCAACGACCACAGACAGGGGAATTAACTAAAAGTCTTTAATTACGCTTCATGGACATTAATCACGCTGAGAGATGAGGTTAGTTTCCTGCCGTTCTTAATCTTCGTCATGGAGTGACCGGGAACAGCCTGGATCTATTCTAATCTATAGGTCTGTACTGTATGGTGCCTGTCTCTATAGACAGGGTCCCAGCAGAACACTAGCCACATACCAGACCCATCACAGTCTACTCAGTAGACAGCCTTGGACGTGGCGGAAAATGTACCCCTTTTAAGTGTGATTGAAGCAGTTACAAAGCTGCTTTAGGTTATAAAATTCAAGACTGTGAAACTCAAGTGTTTTTCTACAGAGAGTTGTTTTGTCTACACTTTCTACTATCCAGCCCTTCACATTGTCCTCAGGACACAGCCATGTCTGGATTTATCTCTTCGAGCTGGATGCTTTATAGGACTATACTTAATTCTGTGCTTTACAATGCAATGTATTTGGCTTTGGAGACGCTTTAGGTAAGAAATTGATTGCTGTTGAGATCTCTTTGTACTTGAACATGTTACTGTGTTATTGCAGGAGATACAGTATTCCTATTCACAGAACAGAGTTTCACAATTTTCTCTGATTTTGTGAGCCGACTACTTTTCATCGCGGTAGTTTGAAAGAGGTTTTTGAAATCACTTCAAAGATCGTATAATACTATTAGTAGCAAATAATCTGAAGCAGTTTAATCAAGTAAGGTCTCTTCTGTCAATATACAATCAACTGTGAAACTTTGTTGAATTTAACTAGGTTTTTCTAGGTGCTCTGTCAGCATTAGACACATACAGTATGCTCTCTCTGATGAAAAATGTATGAACTTGTTTCCTTATGTACACCAGCCTCTAATTGGTCCTGACGAACATATATTGGAGTCAATTAATGAGCCTCTCCCATTCCCAGCTTAATGTATTGCCTCCCTAACCAGCAATGACACACAGGCATATCCTCCGCCTCCCTCATGGCATAACCATCTCATTACCTCACCTGGCATACACACCGTCAGCAAAGTGCTGCTGAGGGACACTGCATTGACTCCCTTCACTCTTTATAGCACCCATATATTATTACTGACGTGCAGTAAATTCAATGGCGAGTCCCTTTAGGTTTAACTCTTGATGTATCACGTATGGGTGTGAAAACAGGCCTGTTATTGCATCAAAGGATGTTATGGATGAATAGATTAGTTTAGTAGTGATTGATAAGGGAGTGGGTGTAAGAGTATATGATAACATCTAAGTACTTTAAGATGGAAGATGTTTTCTTTTTTTCTTCTCCTCTGATGGTCTTCAACTGCTCTGCTTCAAATGGTCACATTTACTTTATGTCTTTGGTTTTTGAATAATCTAATTTGAATCTCATTGAAGAGCAGGGGTCGGCGATGGAAATCAGAGATTGAATTCCAAGGTCATTTGAGCGTTGGGGAGATAGATACACACCACAGTCACCCAGTTTAAAATCAGGATTACAATATTTGCTTGATCTGATACAAACAATGTTCAGTATGAAATTGTGACTAGGTGCAAAAGATTGGCTTGAAACTGCTATCTTGCACATCATGACCATGTCTCCTTAGCCTCAAATATTTCAGTACATCATTAGCCCCAAAAATGCCCCATAAGCCAGCAGTGCTGCAAAACTGTTTACATAAGTATCTTAAAATTGTAAAATGAGTGGGGTGCAATCATTTTTATTGAAACTGCACTTTCTCTCTCTGTTTCTCTATATTTTATATTGCTGTGTGTCTCTCTGCCTTCCTTTCCTCTCTCTATGTCTATCTTTCACTCCCCACTCTCTCTCGCTCTGCCTATCTTTTCTCTCCCTCTGTGTCTATTATGTCCCACTCTCTCTCCCTCTCACTCAATCCCACTCTACACTCTAATGGACTAAAATAACTACAATTAGACTCCCCAGACATCACTGCAAACGTTAATTCTGTCTTGATAAAATGTAGCTATAGAAGGACTGTGAAATCTCCATGCACTTCAGAGAAATGTAGTATATTTATGTGTTAATAAAGTTTAGCTGAAGATAGGGATAAAGACGGTATATAATAAGAAACATTAATACAAAGTAGGGCTGCACAATATGGCCAAAACAATTGTACCAAATATTGTGATTGCAATTTGACTTGCGATATTATTTAAAACATTTGGGTGAACTATTGGAATCATAGAAATAGCATGATTATTCTGATTATATGGTTGGAATACAGAGGGCACTTGGAATACAGTGTTACAGTGGGGGAAAAAAAGTATTTAGTCAGCCACCAATTGTGCAAGTTCTCCCACTTAAAAAGATGAGAGAGGCCTATAATTTTCATCATAGGTACACGTCAACTATGACAGACAAAATTAGAATTTCTTTTCCAGAAAATCACATTGTAGGATTTTTTATGAATTTATTTGCAAATTATGGTGTAAAATAAGTATTTGGTCAATAACAAAACTTTCTCAATACTTTGTTATATACCCTTTGTTGGCAATGACACAGGTCAAACGTTTTCTGTAAGTCTTCACAAGGTTTTCACACACTGTTGCTGGTATTTTGGCACATTCCTCCATGCAGATCTCCTCTAGAGCAGTGATGTTTTGTGGCTGTCGCTGGGCAACACAGACTTTCAACTCCCTCCAAAGATTTTCTATGGGGTTGAGATCTGGAGACTGGCAAGGCCACTCCAGGACCTTGAAATGCTTCTTACGAAGCCACTCCTTCGTTGCCCGGGCGGTGTGTTTGGGATCATTGTCATGCTGAAAGACCCAGCCACGTTTCATCTTCAATGCCCTTGCTGATGGAAGGAGGTTTTCACTCAAAATCTCACGATACATGGCCCCATTCATTCTTTCCTTTACACGGATCAGTCGTCCTGGTCCCTTTGCAGAAAAACAGCCCCAAAATATGATGTTTCCACCCCCATGCTTTACAGTAGGTATGGTGTTCTTTGGATGCGACTCAGCATTCTTTGTCCTCCAAACACGACGAGTTGAGTTTTTACCAAAAAGTTATATTTTGGTTTCATCTGACCATATGACATTCTCCCAATTCTCTTCTGGATCATCCAAATGCACTCTAGCAAACTTCAGACGGGCCTGGACACGTCTGGCACTGCATGATTTGAGTCCCTGGTAGCGTAGTGTGTTACTGATGGTAGGCTTTGTTACTTTGGTCCCAGCTCTCTGCAGGTCATTCAATAGGTCCCCCCGTGTGGTTCTGGGATTTTTGCTCACCGTTCTTGTGATCATTTTGACCCCACGGGGTGAGATCTTGCGTGGAGCCCCAGATCGAGGGAGATTATCAGTGGTCTTGTATGTCTTCCATTTCCTAATAATTGCTCCCACAGTTGATTTCTTCAAACCAAGCTGCTTACCTATTGCAGATTCAGTCTTCCCAGCGTGGTGCAGGTCTACAATTGTGTTTCTGGTGTCCTTTGACAGCTCTTTGGTCTTGGCCATAGTGGAGTTTGGAGTGTGACTGTTTGAGGTTGTGGACAGGTGTCTTTTATACTGATAACAAGTTCAAACAGGTGCCATTAATCCAGGTAATGAGTGGAGGACAGAGGTCCCTCTTAAAGAAGAAGTTACAGGTCTGTGAGAGCCAGAAATCTTGCTTGTTTGTAGGTGACCAAATACTTATTTTCCACCATAATTTGCAAATAAATTCATTAAAAATCCTACAATGTGATTTTCTGGATTTTTTTTCTCAATTTGTCTGTCATAGTTGACGTGTAACTATGATGAAAATTACAGGCCTCTCTCATCTTTTTAAGTGGGAGAACTTGCACAATTGGTGGCTGACTAAATACTTTTTTCCCCCCACTGTATGTGGCATGACAATGAATGAAAAAGCCAGGGAGGTGTTTGATGTGACATGGTAGGATCCAAAATGTTGGTCTGTATTTCCCAGGGGACCCTAGTTAGATTTGAATAGATGTTACAGATTTTAGAATATGTTTTGATATTTTTTTATTGTAGTATCTAGACAATTTATGACTTTGCTGACGTTTGCAAATGGTGTGTTAGAGGAAGTTGACTCAGCTTGCGGAAGCATCTGGAGAGCATTTCTATAGGGCCACCCTAAAACAGAGGAAGTCTGTTATGTGGAGTCCTGGGATTGGTCTGTGGGGGAAAACACCCATATCATGTTACAGATTATGTATACCTTGGTTGGGACAAAGGACGGGGAGAAAACAACATATTAGAGATTGGGGCCAGTTGTTCTCCAGATGTCTGCAGAAATCTGTAAATTGACGCTGAAAGTAAAGATGTAATAAACTATTATAATCGAGGATATTTCTTGTCATCACAGCATCTCAGCATCGTTCTCGACACTACACTATGATTCAGAACATGCCGTAGCACAAACAACATGCTGATCTACACCACCATTGAAATAGAGCTAAAGTTTGCTTGCCAGATTTGCCCTGTCTCAGTCAACGCATTTAGCTAGCCAGCTAGCTACAGTGAGGCAAAAAAGTATTTGATCCCCTGCTGATTTTGTACGTTTGCCCACTGACAAAGACATGATCAGTCTATAATTTTTATGGTAGGTTTATTTGAACAGTGAGAGACAGAATAACAACAAACAAAACCAGAAAAAAACGCATGTCAAAAATGTTATAAGTTGATTTGCATTTTAATGAGGGAAATAAGTATTTGACCCCTCTGCAAAACATGACTTGGTACTTGGTGGCAAAACCCTTGTTGGCAATCACAGAGGTCAGACGTTTCTTGTAGTTGGCCACCAGGTTTGCACACATCTCAGGAGGGATTTTGTCCCACTCGTCTTTGCAGATCTTCTCCAAGTCATTAAGGTTTCGAGGCTGACGTTTGGCAACTCGAACCTTCAGCTCCCTCCACAGATTTTCTATGGGATTAAGGTCTGGAGACTGGCTAGGCCACTCCAGGACCTTAATGTGCTTCTTCTTGAGCCACTCCTTTGTTGCCTTGGCCGTGTGTTTTGGGTCATTGTCATGCTGGAATACCCATACACGACCCATTTTCAATGCCCTGGCTGAGGGAAGGAGGTTCTCACCTAAGATTTGACGGTACATGGCCCCGTCCATCGTCCCTTTGATGCTGTGAAGTTGTCCTGTCCCCTTAGCAGAAAAACACCCCCAAAGCATAATGATTCCACCTCCATGTTTGACGGTGGGGATGGTGTTCTTGGGGTCATAGGCAGCATTCCTCCTCCTCCAAACACGGCGAGTTGAGTTGATGCCAAAGAGCTCAATTTTGGTCTTATCTGACCACAACATTTTCACCCAGTTGTCCTCTGAATCATTCAGATGTTCATTGGCAAACTTCAGACGGGCATGTATATGTGCTTTCTTGAGCAGGGGTACCTTGCGGGCGCTGCAGGATTTCAGTCCTTCACGGTGTAGTGTGTTACCAATTGTTTTCTTCGTGACTATGGTCCCAGCTGCCTTGAGATCATTGACAAGATCCTCCTGTGTAGTTCTGGGCTGATTCCTCACCGTTCTCATGATAATTGCAACTCCACGAGGTGAGATCTTACATGGAGCCCCAGGCCGAGGGAGATCGACAGTTATTTTGTGTTTCTTCCATTTGTGAATAATCGCACCAACTATTGTCACCTTCTCACCAAGCTGCTTGGCAATGGTCTTGTAGCCCATTCCACACTTGTGTAGGTCTACAATCTTGTCCCTGACATCATTGGAGAGCTCTTTGGTCTTGGCCATGGTGGAGAGTTTGGAATCTGATTGATTGATTGATTCTGTGGACAGGTGTCTTTTATACAGGTAACAAGCTGAGATTAGGAGAACTCCCTTTAAGAGTGTGCTCCTAATCTCAGCTCGTTACCTGTATAAAAGACACCTGGGAACCAGAAATCTTTCTGATTGAGAGGGGGTCAAATACTTATTTCCCTCGTTAAAATGTAAATCAATTTATAACATTTTTGACATGCGTTTTTCTGGATTTTTTTGTTGTTATTCTGTCTCTCACTGTTAATAATAAATAATAATAATAACAAATAAACCTACCATTACATTTTAGACTGATCATTTCTTTGTCAGTGGGCAAATGTCCAAAATCAGCAGGGGATCAAATACTTTTTACCCTCACTGTAGCTAGTTAGCGTTAACGATTAACATTAGGGGCAAAACATTTTTTTTTATGTGCAGCTTGCTAAGACTAACTAAGTAGTGATTAACACATGGAATCATGTAGTAACCAAAAAAGTGTTAAACAAATCAAAATAGGTTTTATATTTGAGATTCTTCAAATAGCCACCCTTTGCCTTGATGACAGCTTTGCACACTCTTGGCATTCTCTCAACCAGCTACATGAGGTAGTCACCTGTAATGCATTTCAATTAACAGGTGTGCCTTCTTAAAAGTTAATTTGTGGAATTTATTTCCTTCTTAAAGTGTTTGAGCCAATCAGTTGTGTTGTGACAAGGTAGGGGGGTGGGGGGTATACAGAAGATAGCCCTATTAAGTCCATATTATGGCAAGAAAAGCTCAAAGAGGCAAAGAGAAACGACAGTCCATCATTAATTTAAGACATGAAAGTCAGTCAATACGGAACATTTAAACTTCGAAAGTTTGTTCAAGTACATTCGCAAAAACCATCAAACGCTATGATGAAACTGGCTCTCAGGAGGACCGCCACAGGAATGGAAGACCCAGAGTTACCTCTGCTGCAGAGGATATTCATTAGAGTTACCAGCCTTAAGAATTGCAGCCCAAATAAATGCTTGACAGAGTTCAAGTCACAGACACATCTCAACATCAACTGTTCAGAGGGGACTGTGTGAATCAGGCCTTCATGGTCGAATTCCTGCAAAGAAACCACTACTAAATGACACCAATAAGAAGAAGAGTCAGCGTAGTGTCCAGAGCATGGAGGCGCTACCAGGAGACAGGCCAGTACATCAGGAGACGTGGAGGAGGCCGTAGGAGGGCAACAACCCAGCAGCAGGACTGCTACCTCCGCCTTTGTGCAAGGAGGAGCAGGAGGAGCACTGCCAGAGCCCTGCAAAATTACCTCCAGCAGGCCACAAATGTGCATGTGTCTGCTCAAACGGTCAGAAACAGACTCCATGAGGGTGGTATGAGGGCCCGACGTCCACAGGTGGGGGTTGTGCTTACAGCCCAACACGGTGCAGGACGTTTGGCATTTGCCAGAGAACACCAAGATTGGCAAATTCGCCACTGGTGCCCTGTGCTCTTCACATATGAAAGCAGGTTCACACTGAGCACGTGACAGAGGTGACAGAGTCTGGAGAAGCTGTGGAGAATGTTCTGCTGCCTGCAACATCCTCCAGCATGACCGGTTTGGCGGTGGGTCAGTCATGGTGTGGGGTTGGCATTTCTTTGGGGGGCCGCACAGCCCTCCATGTGCTCGCCAGAGGTAGCCTAACTGCCATTAGGCACCGAGATGAGATCCTCAGACCTCTTGTGAGACCATATGCTGGTGCGGTTGGCCCTGGGTTCCTCCTAATGCAAGACAATGCTAGACCTCATGTGGCTGGAGTGTGTCAGCAGTTCCTGCAAGAGGAAGGCATTGATGCTATGGACTGGCCCGCCCGTTCCCCAGACCTGAATCCAATTGAGCACATCTGGGACATCATGTCTCGCTCCATCCACCAACGCCACGTTGCACCACAGACTGTCCAGGAGTTGGCGGATGCTTTAGTCCAGGTCTGGGAGGAGATCCCTCAGGAGACCATCCGCCACCTCATCAGGAGCATGCCCATGCATTGTAGGGAGGTCATACAGGCACGTGGAGGCCACACACACTACTGAGCCTCATTTTGACTTGTTTTAAGGACATCAAAGTTGGATCAGCCTGTAGTGTGGTTTTCCACTTTAATTTTGAGGGTGACTCCAAATCCAGACCTCCATGGGTTGACACATTTGATTTCCATTGATAATTTTTGTGTGATTTTGTTGTCAGCACATTCAACTATGTAAAGAAAAAAGTATTTAATAAGATTATTTCATTCATTCAGATCTAGGATGTGTTATTTTAGTGTTCCCTTAATTTTTTTGAGCAGTGTATATATATATATATATATATATATATATATATATATATATATATATATATATATACATTGTACAAAAGATTAAGAACACCTTCGCTTTCCATGATAAAGGGGGAGGAGACAGGTTAAGGAAGGATTGTTAAGCCTTGAGACAATTGAGACGTGGATTGTGTATGTGTGCCATTCTGAAGGTGAATGGACAATACATAAGATTTAAGTACCTTTGAACAGGGTATGGTAGTATGTGCCAGTTTGTGTCAAGAACTGGGGCCCTTTCTCCAAAAAAACGTCACCAGAGGCCGGAAAAGCGAGCTGGAATTATTGTCCGATTAGGGAAAGGGGCAAACCACCCTCTGCTTCCTAGTATATTACTTGCTAATGTACAGTCTCTGGACAATGAACTTTACGAGCTCAGAGCGTGGATTTCCTACCAGAGAGATATGAGAGACTATAACATAATCTGTTTTACAGAGGCTTGGTTGTCGGCAGAAGTGCTTGATCAGGCTATAAAGCCTACAGGGTTCTCCATACATCACACGGACAGGGTTAAAGCGCTTTGTAGGAAAATAAAGGCGGAGGAGTATGTTTTATAATGAACAACTCATGGTGTGAGTTGTACAAATCCTTAATGTACAAACCCTTAAGAGTTTCTGTTCCCCTGACCTGGAATACCTCACAATCAAATGCCGACCCCATTATCTCCCAAATATCACGGCTGTGTACATCCCCTCATAAGCCGACTATCAAAGAATTCTACAGGACTTTGAACAAATTGGAAACAGCATATCCTAAGGCCGCATTTGTTGTAAGGACAATTCTCCCAAAATTCCACCAACACATCTCTTGCCTCACTGTGGTATAAATACTTTAGACCATTGTTATTCTCCATTCCGAGATGCCCCCACCCTTTGGCAAATCTGACCACGCCGCTATTCTGCTCCTCCCCACCTATAGGCAGAAATTATAACAGGAAGCACGCGGACTGTGATATGTTTCAGGCCGCCTCTGGGAACAACTTTGACGAATACACCGACTCAGTCTCTGCGTTCATCAGGAAGTCCATAGAGGATGTTGCTCCTACAGTGATGATTAGAACATACTCAAACCAGAAATTGTAGATAGATGGCAGCATTTGCACAAAACTGAAAAAGCGCGAAGCACCACATTTAACCATGGTAAAGTGACTGGAAACATGGACAAAAACAGGTATAAACACAGCACTTATGACCTCTGCAAGACAATCAAAGTGTCAAAAAGAAAGTACAGCAACAAAGTGGAGTAACAGCTCAGATATGAGATGCATGTGGCAGGGACTTCAGACAATCACAGATTATAAAGGGAAAACCAGCCACATCGCAGACACAGATGCCTGACTGCCAGACAAGCTAAACACATTTTACACCCTTTTCGAGGAAAACAATACAGAGCCGACATTGTCCCCCTCTGCTCACGAGGACTGTGGGCTCCCGATCTCTGTAGCCGACGTGAGTAGGACCTTCAAGCGTGTTAACCATCGCAAGGCGGCCAGCCCAGACGGCATCCCAAGCCGCATCCTCCGCATCAACCTCTCACTATCCCAGTCTGTTGTCCCCACTTCCTTCAAGATGGCCACCATTGTTCATGTACCCAAGCATGCCAAGGCAACTGAACTAAATGACTATCACCCAGTAGCACTCACTTCTGTCATCATGAAGTGCTTTGAAAGGCTAGTCAAGGACCATATGACCTCCACCATATCCGACACCCTTGACCCACTACAATTTGAATACTGCCCCAACAGATCAATGGACGTTGCAATTGCAGTCGCACTGCACACCCCCCTATCCCACCTGGACAAGAGGAATACCTATGTGAGAATGCTGTTCATTGACTAGAGCTCAGCTTTTAATACCATAGTGCCCTCCAACATTATCACTAAGCTTGGGGCCTTAGGTCTGAACTCCTCCCTGTGCAACTGGGTCCTAGATTTCCTGACGGGCCGATCCCAGGTGGTAAGGGTAGGCAACAACACCTCCGCCATGCTGATCCTCAACACAGGGCCCCCCATGGGTGTGTACTCAGTCTCCTCCTGTACTCCCTGTTCACACATGACTGCGTGGCCACACATGACTCCAACTCAAACATCAAGTTTGCTGACGACACGAAAGTGGTAGGCCTGATTACTCACAACAAGAAGACAGCCTACAGGGAGGAGGTTAGAGCCCACAGGGATATTCCAGAAAGCCGGATGAGTAATTTAACAAGATCTGTCAAACCAGAACTTGTGCAAACTCAGAATTTCCGGCTCCAGAAAGAGAGCTTGAAAGAGAGCCTGATCAGAAACCATAGCAATGAATGCTCTGAAGCAAACCTGCTACCTACAAGGTTAACTTGAATTTAGCCTGTCCTGGTGAATAAATACGGGACTTCTCCGCCAATCAGATTCTTGTTCGTCACTATGGCCCTTCTTGGAAAATCCACTTGACATCGGAGACTGCATTGCTTGCCATGCTTTACAAAGGGAACACATTATTGGACCTCAAATACATCCTTTAGATCATTCAGAATAATTTCTTTTTGAATAATTGATTTTTTTACGTTAGCATTTTTCTGCAAAAACACTCATATCTAGTCAACTCATATATAGCAAATGTCACCCAACGCGGTTTTGCTCTGACTGCTATACAAACTCTGTGTATTGCTTTGCGATGCTGAACTATTTGGCAAGAAAACAGTGTGTAGGGCCGTAAAAAGAGTTGAAGCCTCGCATTGAAGATATTGTTTAATGTCTTTGTTGCATTCCCTGGCCATCAGGCTGTCCATATAATCAAGGAGGACTTTTACAAAATTGCAGGTACAGTAGGCTGCGGTCAGTTGACTGCCTGCGATGCTTTGCTAATCTCAAATTAATCATCCTAGGCAACTTGATACAAATGATAAATAGTTTAATTCATCCCGCAGATTTTCCAAACGTCATTGTTGTTATAGATGGGAGACATATCCCCCATTCAAAGACCCTTTGGACCAAATGAAGAAGACTACGTGAATAGGAAATCTTTTCACAGCATAAACAAACAGGTAGCTATTGAATACTGTAGCCTACACTTTCACCAAACCAAATAATTTTCAGAAACAGTCATTCAATTCATGGGTTTACAACTAAACATAGAACACATTGTTGCCTGTGTTGTCATGAAAATAATTCAATAAATGATTATTCATCCTACATAGGCTATGGAATGGGCCTACCATTGCAATTGTGACATAGGCTACTACAACTTACATATTAGGCCATAGCCTTGACACTTAATATCACCAGCGTTGCAATAAAAGTGCTCTATAAAGTGAAAGCATTACTACTAATCACCCATGTGTGTAAGCTAGGCCTATTAGATATTGGAATCGTGCCACTTCACTTGCGCATTTACTCTGTCTGCAATTTTCTGCCAGACTCCCTCTCTGGCTTTTGTGGTGGCGGATGTATAAAATTTTTTGGTACATATGTGAACATATTCCTTGTTGTTACAATTGTTTCTTGTTCTAGACTTGTGAAATGTTGGGCTCTGTCTTTTGACTCCGTATCTATATTTTTTTCTGTGATCGACATGAGGAACATTTTGAATGTTGCGTGCACGCAGCAGTTTTCAGATCAACCAATCTGCACTTCGCTTAGCCTAATAACTTAAACGAGAAGCAGTCGTACTGGAACCAAAAATTCCTCGACTCCCTCATCTGGTTAAGACAAGCCGGATATGTTCAGGAAATCCTGAATTTGTTAAACCATCTTTCTGGAATACCCCTCTGGTGGAGTGGTGCCAGGAAAATAACCTCTCCCTCAATGTCAACAAAACTAAGGAGCTTATCATGGACTACAGGAGATAGAAGAGAGAGCACGCCCCCATCCTCATTGACGGAGCCGCAGTGGATAGCTTTTGCCCCTCCTATTAACAGACCATCAGACTGTTGAATAGCCATCACCAGCCGTCTACCAGATAATTCACACTCACACACACAAAACTCAAACACAAGCTATCACATGCACCAGTGGAAGCTCCTCGGAGGAGGAAGGGGAGGACCATCCTCCTCAGTGAATTTCATAAATATAAAAATAGTAAAACATTAAAAAAGCTGTTATTTTTAGATAAAACTATACTAAATATATACACGTGACCAAGCAATTGATTAAAACACACTGTTTTGCAATGAAGGTCTACAGTAGCCTCAGCAGCACTCTGTAGGGTAGCACCATGGTGTAGCCGGAGGACAGCAAGCTTCTGTCTTCCTCTGGGTACATTGACTTCAATACAAAACTAGGAGGCTCATGGTTTTCACCACCTTCCATAGACTTACACAGTAAGTATGACACTTCCAGAGGACATCCTCCAACCTATCAGAGCTCTTGCAGCATGAACTGACATGTTGTCATCAATCAAAGGATCAGAGGATTAATATAGTACTGAAAGCATACGCTACAGCTAGCTAGCACTGCAGTGCATAAAGTGTGGTGAGTAGTTGACTCAAAGAGAGAGAAAGACAATAGTTGAACAGTTTTTAACAAATTAATTTATTCCAAAATAAAAGAGAAGCAAGAGAGAGATAAAGAGAGAGAGATAGCTATATTTCATAGTATATCTTTTTTTACTTTCACTTACTTAGCTAGCAAATGCAGCCTACTAAAACACCTAATTCAAACAGAGAGGGATGCTATGTTAGATTGCTGGCTATGGCTATCCAACACTGGAACTCTTCCAAGCTTTAGGTTTTATAAATGTTTTGCCACCGGGGTCCGCCAGTGTAACTGCTAAACTGCTTGCTGTACACCGTACTTCATGATTGTAGCGGGTTTACTAACATGTTAGTTCTAGTAGCTATGTTGACTATGACGTTAATATGGCGAAAACAATGTAGGCAGTGTGTAGCGGTTAGCTGTTATACTATGAAAGTTTGGCTTGGGAAGGTTTTTTCCCCTGGTCAGTCAGCTGTTGAATTGTGCACTGAAGTCCACAAGCGAAGGGAAAAGGTGAGAGGAGGAGAGAGTGTAGACGCCAGAAGGAATTATATATACAACTAGCAAAGTGATCATGCGGTTTATATGTGGCTGCTAGTTCTGTGTTCAAGTGTGATCAGGGGTGTATTCATTCCGCCGATTCTGTTGAAAAAAGTTTCTTAAACGGAAGCAAATGGAACGAAACGGGGATAAACATACCTGCATTTGTCCAATAGAAACTATTGTTTGCAACTGTTGGACTAATGATTACAACCTAGATCAGCTAGATGCAGGCAAGTGTGTGCAAGGCGGTATTGAATGTGTCCCTGTCTGTCACCTTGATTACTCTAATTTATCTCGACCTGTGCACCTACGTTGTAAACTTTCATTCGTAGGTTGTAGCAACCTCATGATGGGTATAGGGAAAAAATATGTGTATCATGTAGTAGCCTAAACCTATCAATGTTATATTGAGCTATGTAAATGGAATATGAATGACAGTCATCCAATATGCTGTAATAGAAATAAGGCCATGCTCCAAAAAAGAAAATTGTCCTCCCTCATCTTAAACGGCACGACCGCCACTGACACGCACAAACACCTCATACTCACAAACACATGCACATACTCCCATTCACAATCATACACTAACACACACACAGCCAACACTGCTGTCCCATGCTATAGAGACATTGAACCACTGGTCACTTCCCGTTTCACATTGTGTATTAAAATACTGCATCCCCGACATGGCTCATCATAATATTTCTACTACTGTACATTGTTTTTAGTTATACTGTTTATACACACCACATATTAATTTGTTTACATAGTTTACTCTAATATATCTACTGCTGTACATATCATTCTTAGCTGATTTTGTGTAAATTATCCTGGTGTACATACAGTGCGTGTAGATTGCATTTTATTACAGTGCTATTTTGGTTGTTAATCAGATTCGCCGTTCTTGATTTCTTCTCTTTTCTAGATGTTTTTCCTTACATTTTAATTGTTTGACATTTTACATTGTTAGGAGCTAGTAACATAAGCATTTCGCTTCACCCACTATAATACCTGCGGGTAGGAGCATTGGGCCAGTAACCGAAAGGTTGCTGGATCGAATCCCAGAGCTGACAAGGTACAAATCTGTCGTTCTGCCCCAGAGTATGGCAGTTAACCCACTGTACCCCGGGCGCCGAAGACATGGATGTTGATTAAGGCAGCCCTCCGCAACTCTCTGATTCAGAAGGGTTGGGTTAAATGCGGAAGACACATTTCAGTTGAATACATTCAGTTGTACAACTGACTAGGTTTCCCCCTAAACTGTGTATGCGATGAATAACCTTTTATTTGATATATATATACACTACCAGTCAAAAGTTTGGACACACCTACTCATTTAAGGGTTTTTCTTTATTTTTACTATTTTCTACAGTGTAGAATAATAGTGAAGACATCAAAACTATGAAATAACACATATTGAATCATGTAGTAACCTGATGCAGCACTCCATCACTCTACTTCCTGGTCAAATAGCCCTTACACAGCCTGAAGGTGTGTTGGGTTATTGTCCCGTTGAAAAACAAATGATAGTCCCCATACTCGCAAACCAGATGGGATGGCATATCCCTACAGAATGCTGTCGTAGCCATTCTGGTTAAGTGTGCCTTGAATTCTAAATTAATCAATGACTGTGTCACCAGTGAAGCACCCCCACACCATCACACCTCCTCCTCCATTCTTCACGGTGGGAACCACACATGCGAAGATCATTAGTTGACCTACTCTGTGTCTCACACAGACACGGCGGTTGGAACCAAAAATCTAAAATTTGGACTCATCAGACCAAAGAACAGATTTCCACCGGTCTAATGTCCATTGCCCATGTTTCTTGGCCCAAGCAAGTCTCTTCTTATTATTGGTGTCCTTAAGTAGTGGTTTCTTTGCAGGAATATTTATTTCACCTTTATTTAACCAGGTAAGTCAGTTGAGAACAAGTTCTCATTTACAACTGCGACCTGGCCAAGATAAAGCAAAGCAGTGCAATAAAAACAACAACACAGAGTTACATATGGGGTAAAACAAAACATAAAGTCAAAAATACAACAGAAAATATATATACAGTGGGGAAAAAAAGTATTTAGTCAGCCAACAATTGTGCAAGTTCTCCCACTTAAAAAGATGAGAGAGGCCTGTACTTTTCATCATAGGTACACGTCAACTATGACAGACAAATTGAGGAGAAAAAATCCAGAAAATCACATTGTAGGATTTTTAATGAATTTATTAGCAAATTATGGTGGAAAATAAGTATTGGGTCACCAAAAACAAGCAAGATTTCTGTCTCTCACAGACCTGTAACTTCTTCTTTAAGAGGCTCCTCTGTCCTCCACTCGTTACCTGTATTAATGGCACCTGTTTGAACTTGTTATCAGTATAAAAGACACCTGTCCACAACCTCAAACAGTCACACTCCAAACTCCACTATGGCCAAGATCAAAGAGCTGTCAAAGGACACCAGAAACAAAATGGTAGACCTGCACCAGGCTGGGAAGACTGAATCTGCAATAGGTAAGCAGCTTGGTTTGAAGAAATCAACTGTGGGAGCAATTATTAGGAAATGGAAGACATACAAGACCACTGATAATCTCCCTCGATCTGGGGCTCTACGCAAGATCTCACCCCGTGGGGTCAAAATGATCACAAGAACGGTGAGCAAAAATCCCAGAACCACACGGGGGGACCTAGTGAATGACCTGCAGAGAGCTGGGACCAAAGTAACAAAGCCTACCATCAGTAACACACTACGCCGCCAGGGACTCAAATCCTGCAGTGCCAGACGTGTCCCCCTGCTTAAGCCAGTACATGTCCAGGCCCGTCTGAAGTTTGCTAGAGTGCATTTGGATGATCCAGAAGAGGATTGGGAGAATGTCATATGGTCAGATGAAACCAAAATATAACTTTTTGGTAAAAACTCAACTCGTCGTGTTTGGAGGACAAAGAATGCTGAGTTGCATCCAAAGAACACCATACCTACTGTGAAGCATGGGGGTGGAAACATCATGCTTTGGGGCTGTTTTTCTGCAAAGGGACCAGGACGACTGATCCGTGTAAAGGAAAGAATGAATGGGGCCATGTATCGTGAGATTTTGAGTGAAAACCTCCTTCCATCAGCAAGGGCATTGAAGATGAAACATGGCTGGGTCTTTCAGCATGACAATGATCCCAAACACACCGCCCGGGCAACGAATGAGTGGCTTCGTAAGAAGCATTTCAAGGTCCTGAGTGGCCTAGCCAGTCTCCAGATCTCAACCCCATAGAAAATCTTTGGAGGGAGTTGAAAGTCCGTGTTGCCCAGCGACAGCCCCAAAACATCACTGCTCTAGAGGAGATCTGCATGGAGGAATGGGCCAAAATACCAGCAACAGTGTGTGAAAACCTTGTGAAGACTTACAGAAAACATTTGACCTGTGTCATTGCCAACAAAGGGTATATAACAAAGTATTGAGAAACTTTTGTTATTGACCAAATACTTATTTTCCACCATAATTTGCAAATAAAATCATTAAAAATCCTACAATGTGATTTTCAGATTTTTTTTTTCTCATTTTGTCTGTCATAGTTGACGTGTACCTATGATGAAAATTACAGGCCTCTCTCATCTTTTTAAGTGGGAGAACTTGCACAATTGGTGGCTGACTAAATACTTTTTTCCCCCACTGTACAGTGTGTGCAAATGTAGCAAGTTATGGAGGTAAGGCAATAAATAGGCCATAGTGCAAAATAATTACAATTAGTATTAACACTGGAATGATAGATGTGCAAGAGATGATGTGCAAATAGAGATACTGGGGTACAAATGAGCAAAATAAATAACAATATAGGGATGAGGTAGTTGGGCGGGCTAATTTCAGATGGGCTGTGTACAGGTGCAGTGATCGGTAAGGTGCTCTGACAACTGATGCTTAAAGTTAGTGAGGGACATAAGAGTCTCCAGCTTCAGAGATTTTTGCAATTCGTTCCAGTCATTGTCAGCAGAGAACTGGAAGGAATGGCGGCCAAAGGAGGTGTTGGCTTTGGGGATGACCAGTGAGATATACCTGCTGGAGCGCATACTACAGATGGGTGTTGCCATGGTGACCAATGAGCTAAGATAAGGCGGGGATTTGCCTAGCAGTGATTTATAGATGGCCTGGAGCCAGTGGGTTTGGCGACGAATATGTAGTGAGGACCAGCCAACAAGAGCGTACAGGTCACAGTGGTGGGTAGTATATGGGTCTTTGGTGACAAAACGGATGGCACTGTGATAGACTACATCCAATTTGCTGAGTAGAGTGTTGGAGGCTATTTTGTAAATGACATCGCCGAAGTCAAGGATCGGTAGGATAGTCAGTTTTACAAGGGCATGTTTGGCAGCATGAGTGATGGAGGCTTTGTTGCGAAATAGGAAGCCGATTCTAGATTTAACTTTGGATTGGAGATGCTTAATGTGATTCTGGAAGAAGAGTTTACAGTCTAACCAGACTCCTAGGTATTTGTAGTTGTCCACATACTCTAGGTCAGACCCGTCGAGAGTAGTGATTCTAGTCGGGTGGGCGGGTACCAGCAGCGTTCGATTGAAGAGCATGCATTTAGTTTTACTAGTGTTTAAGAGCAGTTGGAGGCTACTGAATGAGTGTTGTATGGCATTGAAGCTCGTTTGGAGGTTTGTTAACACAGTGTCCAATGAAGGGCCAGATGTATACAAAATGGTGTTGTCTGCGTAGAGGTGGATCTGAGAGTCACCAGCAGCAAGAGTGATATACACGGAGAAAAGAGTCGGCCCAAGAATTGAACCCTGTGGCACCCCCATAGAGACTGCCATAGGTCCAGACAACAGGCCCTCCGATTTGACACATTGAACTCCATCTGAGAAGTAGTTGGTGAACCAGGCGAGGCAGTCATTTGAGAAACCAAGGCTATTTAGTCTGCCAATTAGAATGCGGTGGTTGACAGAGTCGAAAGCCTTGGCCAGGTCAATGAAGACGGCTGCACAGTACTGTCTATTATCGATCGCGGTTATAATATCGTTTAGGACCTTGAGCGTGGCTGAGGTGCACCCATGACCAGCTCAGAAACCGGATTGCATAGTGGAGAAGGTACGTTGGGATTAGAAATGGTCGGTGATCTGTTTGTTAACTTGGCTTTTAAAAGCTTTCGAAAGGCAGGGCAGGATGGATATAGGTCTGTAACAGTTTGGATCTAGAGTGTCACCCCCTTTGAAGAGGGGGATGACCGCGGCAGCTTTCCAATCTCTGGGGATCTCAGACGTTACGAAAGAGAAGTTGAACAGGCTAGTAATAGAGGTTGCAACAATTTCGGCGGCTAATTTTAGAAAGAAAGGGTCCAGATTGTCTAGCCCAGATGATTTGTAGGGGTCCAGATTTTGCAGCTCTTTCAGAACATCAGCTGTCTGAATTTGTGTGAAGGAGAAGCGGGGGGGGGGGGGGGGCATGGGCAAGTTGCAGTGGAGGGTGCAGAGCTGGTGGCCGGGGTAGTGGTAGCCAGGTGGAAAGCATGGCCAGCCGTAGCAAAATGGTTGTTGATATTCTCGATTATTGTAGATTTATCGGTGGTGATAGTGTTTCCTAGCCTCAGTGCAGTGGGCAGCTGGGAGGAGGTGCTCTTATTCTCCATGGACTATACAGTGTCCCAAAACTTTTTGGAGTTAGTGCTACAGGATGCACATTTCTGTTTGAAAAAGCTAGCCTTTGCTTTCCTAACTGCTTGTGTATATTGGTTCCTAACTTCCCTGAAAAGTTGCATATCGCGGGGGCTATTCGATGCTAATGCAGTACGCCACAGGACGTTTTTGTGCTGGTCAAGGGCAGTCAAGTCTGAGGAGAACCAGGGGCTATATCTGTTCTTAGTTCTGTATTTTTTGAATGGGGCATGTTTATTTAAGATTGAGAGGAAATTACTTTTAAAGAACAACCAGGCATCCTCTACTGACGGAATGAGATTGATATCCATCCAGGATACCTGGGCCAGGTCAATTAGGAAGGCCTGCTCGCTAAAGTGTTTTAGGGAGCATTTGACAGTGATGAGGGGTGGTCGTTTGACCGCGGACCCGTTACGGACGCAGGCAATAAGGCAGTGATCGCTGAGATACTGGTTGAAGACAGCGGAGGTGTATTTAGAGGGTAAGTTAGTCAGGATGGTATCTATGAGGGTGCCCATGTTTACGGATTTAGGGTTGTACCTGGTAGGTTCGTTGATAATTTGTGTGAGATTGAGGGCATCTAGTTTGGATTGTAGGATAGCCGGGGTGTTAAGCATATCCCAGTTTAGGTCACCAAGCAGTACGAATTCTGAGGATAAATGGGGGGCAATCAATTCACATATGGTGTCCAGGGCACAGCTGGGGGCTGAGGGGGGTCTGTAGCAAGCGGCAACAGTGAGAGACTTATTTCAGGAAAGGTGGATTTTTAGAAGTAGAAGCTCAAAAGTTTGAGATGTGTCTGTTACTTGAACTCTGTGAAGCATTTATTTGGGCTGCAATCTGAGGTGCAGTTAACTCTAATGAACTTATCCTCTGCAGCAGAGGTAACTCTGGGTCTTCCTTTCCTGTGGCGTCCTCATGAGAGCCGGTTTCATCATAGCGCTTGATGGTTTTTGCGACTGCACTTGAAGAAACTTTCAAAGTTCTTGAAATGTTCCGTATTCACTGACCTTAATTTCTTAATGTAATGATGGACTGTCGTTCTCTTTGCTTATTTGAGATGTTCTTGCCATAATATGGACTTGGTCTTTTACCAAATAGGGCTACCTTGTCACAACACAACTGATTGGCTCAAACACATTAAGAAGGAAAACTTTTACCAAGGCACACCCGTTAATTAAAATGCATTCCAGGTGACTACCTCATGAAGCTGGTTGAGCAAACGCCAAGAGTGTGCAAAGCTGTCATCAAGGCAAAGGGTGGCTACTTTGAAGAATCTCAAATATAAAATATATTTTGATTTGTTTAACACTTTTTTGTTTACAACATGATTCCATATGTGTTAATCAATAGTTTTGATGTCTTTACTATTATTCTACAATGTAGAAAATAGTAAAAATAAAGAAAAACCCTTGACTGAGTAGGTGTGTCCAAACTTTTGACTGGTACTGTATGTATATCCACTTAACACTGGCTAACATAAGTAATGTTAACCTTTTGATTTACTTCTGTTGAGTTGAGTATTTATTTAAATACAGTGGCTTGCGAAAGTATTCACCTCCCTTGGCATTTTTCCTATTTTGTTGCCTTACAACCTGGAATTAAAATGGATTTTTGGGGGGGGTTGTATTATTTGATCTACCACTTTGAAGATGCTTAAATATTTTTTCTTGTGAAACAAACAAGAAATAAGACAAAAAAACAGAAAACTTGAGTGTGCATAACTATTCACCCCCCCAAAGTCAATACTTTTTAGAGCCACCTTTTGCAGCAATTACAGCTGCAAGTCTCTTGGGGTATGTGTCTACAAGCATGGGACATCTAGCCACTGGGATTTTTGCCCATTCTTCAAGGCAAAACTGCTCCAGCTCCTTAAAATTGGATGGGTTCCACTGGTGTTCAGCAATCTTTAAGTCATACCACATATTCTCAATTGGATTAAGGTTTGGGCTTTGACTAGGCCATTCCAAGACATTCAAATGTTTCCCTTTAAACCACTCGAGTGTTGCTTTAGCAGTATGCTTATGGTCATTGTCCTGCTGGAAGGTGAACCTCCGTCCCAGTCTCAAATCTCTGGAAGACTGAAACAGGTTTCCCTCAAGCATTTCCCTGTATTTAGTGCCAATCATCATTCCTTCAAATCTTACCAGTTTCCCAGTCCCTGCCGATGAAAAACATCCCCACAGCATGATGCTGCCACCATCATGCTTCATTGTGGGGATGGTGTTCTCGGGGTGATGAGAGGTGTTGGGTTTGCGCCAGACATAGCGTTTTCCTTGATGGACAAAAAGACCAGAGTACCTTCTTCCATATGTTTGAGGAGTCTCCCACATGCCTTTTGGCGAACACCAAACGTGTTTGCTTATTTTTTTCTTTAAGCAATGGCTTTTTTCTGGCCACTCTTCTGTAATGCCCAGCTCTGTGGAGTGTATGGCTTAAAGTGGTCCTATGGACAGATACTCCTATCTCTGCTGTGGAGCTTAGCAACTCCTTCAGGGTTATCTTTGGTCTCTTTGTTGTCTCTCTGATTAATGCCCTCCTTGCCTGGTCCATGAGTTTTGGTGGGCGGCCCTCTCTTGCCCGGTTTGTTGTGGTGCCATATTCTTTCAATTTTTTAATAATGGATTTAATGGTGCTCCGTGGGATGTTCAAAGTTTCTGATATTTTTTTATAACCCAACCCTGATCTGTACTTCTCCACAACTTTGTCCCTGACCTGTTTGGAGAGCTCCTTGGTCTTCATGGTGCCGCTTGGTTGGTGGTGCCCCTTGCTTATTGGTGTTGCAGACTCTGGGGCTTTTCAGAACAGGTGTATATATACTGAGATCATGTGACAGATCATGTGACACTTAGATTGCACACAGGTGGACTATTTAACGAATTATGTGACTTCTGAAGGTAATTGGTTGCACCAGATCTTATTTTGGGCCTTCATAGCAAAGGGGGTGAATACATATACACACACCACTTTTCCAAGATTTATTTATTTGAATTTTTTGAAACAAGTAATTTTTTTCATGCCACTTCACCTATTTGGAGTATTTTTTGTATGTCCATTACATTAAATCCAAAGAAAAATCAATTTAATTACAGGTTGTAATGCAACAAAATAGGAAAAACACCAAGCGAGATGAATACTTTTGCAAGGCACTGTATATATATATATATATTATTATAAACACTGAACACACTGTATAGATACAGTATATATAATAGCTGATATCTGAGGACTAATACCGTGCTCGTCATAGTCAAACCATAATGGGTTAAATAGTGAGCTACTGTCATCATAATAACTCACCAATATTAGTTGTAAGTCTTCAGATTAATTCATGGATTCTCCGTATAGTTATTAAATCCCAGCAAGGTAGGGCTATAAACCACCTGAACTCAATTAATATTTATCACACTCTCACTTTCTCTTTTTCCTCTCTCCTTCTCCTCCCAATGTTCTGTCTTCTTCAGGGTTTGTAACAAATAAAAAAAGTGCCAAAGCATCCAACGATTAGACTATGATGCTGCCTCATGGCAAGCCTCGGAGATATACAGATGTCAAATAGAGAAGGACATATGAATTATTCCAAAGAGAAACCATCAGTGATACTCACGGCTGTTTCTGTGTCCTTTGAAAAAGAGAGCAGAGTTTAAAAAAAGTTACCCAAGTCATTCTACAAGGTGTGTGATGGGGTGGGCTGCCTTTGATATTACAAATTCAAAGTCTGTTTGTGTGTGTGTGTTTGTGTGCGTGTGTGTGTGCAATTCATACAGTTAATCTGTACACTAACAAAGGACTTGACATACAAATGTTTGTTTGCACCTCCATATTAAATTATTCTCTGAGGAGCAACTACAGTAGAACATTTGCTGCAGCAGAACCCAAATTGTATTGTGTCGAACAGCCACAATAGTTGTTTTTTTCAGTCACCCATTTTGAATGTGCCAGATTTTCCCCATCGCCATGATTGATACAGTGTTATGGCACGCTGCAATTGGAGATCAGAATGACGCTGGAGACCAAAGCTGTAAGTCATCCTTAGTGTTGAGATCTATAATAGCGTCGCTCATCAGTAAAAAGCTCTAATCACCTCCCTCATTCAGAGCTGCTCCACATGCCACTGACACTATTGCCGCCACCGTAGCAATTCAATTTAATTTGTGTCATTGCAAATGACACAAAGTCATCCATGTAAGATAACTTTTTAATGTCTTGAATTTTTTATTTCAAACAGAAGCTATTTTCTCTGTTTTAATGATCAGATTGGGCTGGGCCTGGGTGGAGAGTAGGACTGGGGGCAGATTTTCAGATGAGAATGAGTCGTTACAGTGAGGGAAAAAAGTATTTGATCCCCTGCTGATTTTGTACGTTTGCCCACTGACAAAGAAATGATCAGTCTATAATTGTAATGGTAGGTTTATTTGAACAGTGAGAGACAGAATAACAACAAAAACATCCAGAAAAACGCATGACATAAATTTTATAAATTGATTTGCATTTTAATGAGGGAAATAAGTATTTGACCCCCTCTCAATCAGAAAGATTTCTGGCTCCCAGGTGCCTTTTACACAGGTAATGAGATGAGATTAGGAGCACACTCTTAAAGGGAGTGCTGCTAATCTCAGCTTGTTACCTGTATAAAAGACACCTGTCCACAGAAGCAATCAATCAATCAGATTCCAAACTCTCCACCATGGCCAAGACCAAAGAGCTCTCCAATGATGTCAGGGACAAGATTGTAGACCTACACAAGTCTGGAATGGGCTACAAGACCATTGCCAAGCAGCTTGGTGAGAAGGTGACAATAGTTGGTGCGATTATTCGCAAATGGAAGAAACACAAAATAACTGTCGATCTCCCTCGGCCTGGGGCTCCATGTAAGATCTCACCTCGTGGAGTTGCAATTATCATGAGAACGGTGAGGAATCAGCCCAGAACTACACGGGAGGATCTTGTCAATGATCTCAAGGCAGCTGGGACCATAGTCACGAAGAAAACAATTGGTAACACACTACACCGTGAAGGACTGAAATCCTGCAGCGCCCGCAAGGTACCCCTGCTCAAGAAAGCACATATACATGCCCGTCTGAAGTTTGCCAATGAACATCTGAATGATTCAGAGGACAACTGGGTGAAAATGTTGTGGTCAGATAAGACCAAAATTGAGCTCTTTGGCATCAACTCAACTCGCCGTGTTTGGAGGAGGAGGAATGCTGCCTATGACCCCAAGAGTACCATCCCCACCGTCAAACATGGAGGTGGAAACATTATGCTTTTGGGTTGTTTTTCTGCTTAGGGGACAGGACAACTTCACCGCATCAAAGGGAAGATGGACAGGGCCATGTACCGTCAAATCTTGGGTGAGAACCTCCTTCCCTCAGCCAGTGCATTGAAAAATGGTCATGGATGGGTATTCCAGCATGACAATGACCCAAAACACACGGCCAAGGCAACAAAGGAGTGGCTCATGAGGAAGCACATTAAGGTCCTGGAGTGGCCTAGCCTGTCTCCAGACCTTAATCCCATAGAAAATCTGTGAAGGGAGCTGAAGGTTTGAGTTGCCAAACATCAGGCTCAAAACCTTAATGACTTGGAGAAGATCTACAAAGAGGAGTGGGACAAAATCCCTCCTGAGATGTGTGCAAACCTGGTGGTCAACTACAAGAAACGTCTGACCTCTGTGATTGCCAACAAGGGTTTTTCCACCAAGTACTAAGTCATGTTTTGCAGAGGGGTCAAATACTTATTTAGCTCATTAAAATGCAAATCAATTTATAACATTTTTGACATGCGTTTTTCTGGATTTTTTTGTTGTTATTCTGTCTCTCACTGTTCAAATATACCTGCCATTATAATGATAGACTGATCATGTCTTTGTCAGTGGGCAAACATACAAAATCAGCAGGGGATCAAACACTTTTTTCCCTCACTGTATCTGAACATCCTTTGTTTTAAGAACAGGTTTTGAATTTGATAATGTGAACTGCAGCATTGCATATTGTAGTGATGTGTCGTTTTAATGTCATATGTTGAACATATGCAGGACTGGTGCCCCTACATTAATGGTGCCCAATGTACAGCAAGGACAATCCCCTACGTTATATGGTACCCCGTGCAAGGAGAATTATGACAGAAATTTACCAGAAGCATAGTATTTTACATAGTGAGGTCACACTAACAAACCCAAATAACATACTTAAAGGTCTTAAATGTCACCAAGGAGCAACATAATGATAGAGATCTGTCTCTTTCTCTGCTTTCATAACATAGCCTCACAGTAGTCAGTCGCCAATTCATCTTGATTCCTCAGCCGTCTTTCAAAGCCCTCCTTTGAGGAATGCAGCTCGACTGGAAATAAGATTTGGTGCTGTGAGCACAGGCTGGGCCAGTGTAGCTGCAACACTCTTAGCTTCTTTTCCAATACAATTTCACAGCTGAAAAGTGGAACTTCAGACAGTTGCGCAAATTGTAGAAGGTTCAAGGCATTTCACCCACAGAGATTTCCTGTTTGGGGATCTAGTGATTAGTGTGGAACAGCTTGGGCCCAGGCTTGGACTCCAAAAAGCCCCCCATCACCATGGCCTCACATCAACTTCACACTAGTTTAGAAGGAGAACAGTAGAGTTAACCCCTAGTATCACCCCTAGTACTACGGTGAAATTGCAATCAGGCCCACACAGCTTTTTCGATCCAAGCTTGTTCCCTCCTTTGTACACAGCAAACACACATACACAAACAAACACCACATACACCCTTTAATCTCTGCACTTGGTCCTGAATTCAAAATAAAGCTTGTTTTTCTTTACATTACTCTGAAGACGCAGACCTACTGAGCAGAAACTACCAATTAATCTGATGTGTGATATCTCTCTGATTGCCCTCCATTGTAAATGTTTGTACTGTAGGCCTATGCTTTTCCTATCAAACAAGTACTTCACGATAAACAACATGAGGGTACAATTTGGCCCCAATCACTGGGTTTCCCTAATTCAACTTCAAGGCATAATCATCTGGAGTGTATCAACACTGTGTGTTTTCTCCTTGGTGCTCAGTGGGAAGGTGAAAATGAATGAACACAGAGCAGAAAAAGCCTCTCCAGTTCTTTGATTAGAGAGGCTGTAATTGCGTGATAAGTTTTCTGTGGCTGATAGATAAGACTTTGAGACACAGCTGGAGGATCGTTGTATTTTTGTTATTATATTTCGGTTTAAAGAAGTGTTGGTCAAATTGTTGTTTTTATAGTGAGTTTTGTGTTTTACCTTTAAAGTTTGGATTGGGTAGCATATGCTGATTTTCGATCTGTGCTTTTAGAAGCGAAGTGATTCTGTAGCTCTGGTATTAACTTCAATAAGAAGTTGCTGCCCTGCATCACCATGAAGGATAGCAGACATTTTCAGTGATGTCCATGATTAATATAATTACACATGATTCTGCAGATGAGGAACAGTTGAATTTGCTGAGCATCATCCACCTGCTCCATAGCTGAGGAACAATCAGGCCAAGGTGGACAGCGGGAACAGGGAACAGAGTAGCCTATAAGAAAATTGTCTCAAGCTCAATAAAGCATGTCCTGCTAAGGCAAAACATGATTTGCTGAATAATCACACTGTGGACAGTCTCTTGTGGCTGGTGCTCTCATGCACTGGTGAGAAATAATTTAATAAAATGAGGAAATTGATGTTTTATCTGTAAAACATCCCCCCTAAATGTTTTAACAGACATATTACTGAAGTGAAAAGGGTGTATTTCATTATTTAGCTAGCTGTAAACTTGAACTGAAATATTTGTAGTGGGTAAGTACTTCATTTTGCTCAAATATAATACTCAAGCTTGTTTTGATAATGTGGACACTGGATTGCTTTTCCTCAGTAATACTGTAGCTACTTGTCTTGGTTTCCCCCTAAGCAGTTTCAACTTAGACTGTTCTTGTAAAATCCCACTAATTTAGCTCAGACACAGGCCTTGGACCATAGAAAAGAGGCATTCTTTGTTTTCATAGAAATTAAAGCAGATTAAAACAAATCACTGACGAGCTAAGCAATTTATTTGCTTGAAATCAGAGGATAATGCAACAATTCTAGAGTAAACTTCATCCTAGAAGCTATGGAATGTTGTGTCTACGATTCATTACAAAGAATAAATGAGAATGCCTAGTGGGATCTGGAGACGTGTTTTAAAATGTGACAGTGATGCTCACCCAGGGGATAATTGAATTGAATTTAAATGGTTGATATTGCAGAGTAAAATTATTCTCGCTGTATTTCATATCAATGCAAAGTACAGTAATTGACTTGGACTGGGGAAGAGGCAGCACAATTTCACAGTCTCTGAGTGTACAGTATATATTCTAAGTACCCTTCACTGAGGCAGCCTCTGCCCTGTTTGTGTAGATCTGATTAGCAACATGACAGTGCGCTCCTGAAATTAAGGACCAGGTCCTATCACCAACGCAGCTGAGGTAGCGTCTCATCTGACTCTAATGCCATAATACCCTGAGCAAAAACTGGGTGACCCACACATAAATCATCTCGATACAAAAACATTAAGACCAGGGGGACAGCAAAACTATAGATATGGAAAGTCTATAAATCTACCAGGGACCTATATCTGGGGGCACTGGTGGTACCACAGATGATGAATGTTGGCTACTATAGTCTTCTCTACCCCATAGGGGCAATTAATTGCTGTATCTCACTACATTTGAAAGAGAGGGAGGGAAAAAACAGCTCATTACGAAAGGTTGTGTTTATTGTGTGATATAATAAATATTCAAAAGAAAACATCTCTGGCTGCGGTTGGAGAACATGTCTGGAATGTAAAACAGGCTCTAAAGGGCCATCATGTTAGAACATTAAAACGTAGGAATGGATCCACCTGCCAAGTGCCTTACAGGAATCACATTCATAACCGGAACTGAGAAGGTGCCAGAAGAATATGACTCAAAGCATATAATCTTGACTAAGAATAGTGCTTTATTCCAATCAAAACAAGTTGCACCAGGGTTCTTCCAAAGCCTTGGCAACAGAATGTTGGTCTGTTGCCAGATGTTTTTCAGATGACTCTCCCCTCAGTTCCGCTGATAACCTCTTTCAGTCTTCTCTCTGGATGCCTCTGAAGTACAAGCATCACATCCATATGGTTTACTGCATACCAGACAACTCTCTCTGTTCTGATTTTGAGAGCATTCACAAACTTGTGATTGAACCTGCGGCCGTCACATTGCATTCAGGGGGAGGAGGTAGGAGTGGAAGCGTCTAGCAAGGCATGTCTCCTGATCGTACAGAAGGGAGATTGCTCACCGCTCACTTTGATGGACCCATGCAGTGAAGCCAGAAGTGCTGTGTTACACACAATGAACACTGATATAAACACCTTGGAGGATGTAATTGAGAATTTAGTATTTTCTTGTAGTGAAACAGAGTAATGTGGTTCAAGTTTGCCCGCAAAAAACTGCACAATCTTCATTTAGTGGCATAGACTTGAGTCCTCTCAGCAGTATGTTATAATTGGCACACCCCCCAAAAGGACTGAGACTTGGTGATGAGATGTGAGAATGTATTTTGCTGACCCAAGGCCTGTTAACCAGTTCACACCTTCTCTTTTGCTGCCAGAACTCTGCCGTCTCTGAACCCCATTTGGAAAGTGAGGATATGAAGAGGAATAAAGTGATATATAAAAGCTGATGTGTTTCTCACTATGCTAATGTGTCTTTAAGATGAAATGTGTGTGATGGGAAAGGACAGTCTACTAAAATAAATAAAAAAACATTCAAATGTAAATATACAGTATCTATTTGAAGAACATTCTGAATTTCGAGATTATCTTCAGTGTCAAATTCTAAGCAGCACGGTAGAGTTCACGGATCATCAAACTCACAATATATCTTCATATTATCTTTCCTTTGTATATTGCCGTTACCAAATACCTCATAATCTCTTTTTCCAAACTTCAATGAAATAAGTCCTGGATCCCAAGGACAGGAAATGTCCATTTTTAGCCCTCTAACAAGCGGACCTATAGTAGAAATATGGTCATCAATTTTACATTAAATTAGATGTGGTCCTTTTAATGAGCTTGGGTCCAGTTCCTGGGATCAAAGTAGTTGATGAAGAGGGAACTGGAGCAGTTCACAGCAGTGATCCTCTCTCTGAACCTGGGGGAACCTTTCTCTGCTAATCAAGCTATTGGCTAAGGTAATTGCTGCATTAGCTAGTGTTTCCTGCAGTGCTAATTATTTATCCAGCTCGGGCGCAGAGGAACTTTTAACTTTACTCTGAAATCTGGTAGATATAAAGACAAAGGGTTGTGGTGGGTTGGGTTGTTCATGTTACAATCAGGTCTCAAGAAAGCTGTTTCACTGACAAGAAAATTCAAAGACAGTGCATTGACTTTACGCCTACAACTGGACTTAAAAGCACGTTTCTAGTAGCTAAGGGGTCAGTGGAGTGATGTGTGTGGCTGCAATGTAAATTTATATAGTGTGCCAAGAGAGAAAGGGCTTAGATGTCAGAGAAAAGTCAGGATCTTATACAGTTTCTCTGATGTATATCTGTCTCTCTGCTATGATGAACAGCAAACCTACAGCACAAAGAACTTCCTCTTTATCTTCTGAAGTAAAGTAATGGTCCTCTGGCATAAGATGGCTCATTAAGAGGTAGTAGGATTCGGCTGAGCTACAAACGCAGCACTTTGGCCTAAAGACAGTCTTTGGAGACTACTCCATTCTACTCTTCATTATACACCCCAAACTACAGGTCTTCTCGATCCCGAAATTGAGATCCGAACCAAATTGGATCCGTGAAATTCCCATCCGACACTGACAGGACCCGGTCATAAAAAAAAGGTGGACCAGATCCTACCCAAAATATATCAGAGATGAGGGAGAATCGGATCCAAATTGGGTCGGGTCTGTATTGGACCCAAATGGATCCGAACAATACAAAATTATCCTTTATTGCTGCGCAAGCCAGCAGAATTGTTTTGACTTGTCTGGCAGGCAGTGAATGTTAAAGTTTCACATGTATTTTCTGTTGTAGGCCTTAAATAATTGAGTTGTGGTGTACACTACAGCTGTATTTTCATAAAATACATCCCTAATTTAAAATGTCAACACAAGAAGAAGGGAAGGGGTGTGTGGCGAAGAAGCACTATAAGTGCATCTCTCCAGAATGCGCTCTCTGTCTCCCACTAATTTGTGTGCATTCATTGTTTAATTATGTGAATGGTTTGCTCTTTGTTTGTTAATGTTTATTTTTTATATATTTTGCTTGAGCATGCATAGAAGTACCTGGACTATGTGCTAATGTAGGCCTATAAAAGTTCCCATTTGGGGATGTGTGATTGTCTTAACCAACCACCCCTTATGAGCTTTGGCGCTTCTCATAGTCAACAGAGTGATTTACATCCATAGCGAATGACAACAGCTCTTTCTGTATTTGAAAAACCTTTCCAACACTCTCCTTCTCCGCTCCTCAGTGTGAAATAGCAACATATTGCTGATCCCATAACTCCAGTGGAAACATCATAAAATAGGCTACCTGAACACCTTGTGCAAAATGTTCTGAGCTCATTGGCGTGGGAAACAGTGAGGGCCCAGTTGAAACAATGTTGCAAGTTCGCTATAGCAAGAGATCAAGCCAGACAGAGAGAGAGGCAGACAGGCGGAGGAGAGAGATTCATGCTTTTGACTGAAACAACTGCCATTAGTAGCAAATGTGATTTATAGAGGATATTTATTTTCATCAGGATATTTTCTTCTTGAAATATAATTTAGGATCTGGTCGGTATTTCACATATTTGCAGACAGATCCGAGGTCCGTGGCCATCGAGCGTGAACCAACCCGGGATCCGAGGGTTAACTACAAAATGTTGGATTCTACTGTGTCGGATCTTGTGTAATCAGGTTACGGTATATCCTTGAAGACCTCTATCCCAAACACTGAAAACTACACTCCCTTGATAACATCAAATGGCAAACT
The DNA here is from genome assembly GCF_964263955.1 of Coregonus lavaretus. Lineage (NCBI taxonomy): Eukaryota > Metazoa > Chordata > Actinopteri > Salmoniformes > Salmonidae > Coregonus > Coregonus lavaretus. Next base: position 48,590,403 of record NC_139993.1, on the reverse strand, counting down.
TACACTCAAACTATCTGTGTTCGCTTGTAGTGACCAGGAACTAAAGGAGGTCCAGGGGTGTTGGACATTCTCATAACAAACTTGCCTCCATGAACATAACACAATTAAATAGATTATATCATTGTTCATCCATTGTGGTATTATTGTAAATATTTTACCATAACATCCAAATTAAATAGCTCTAAATGTGATATGTTGTGTGAATTAAATAATTATATCCAACAATCATTAAATTTGGTTGATTAAATAGTGATGTTCAATCAACAGCTAACTTAATTGTTTGACTACATGACACTGTGCTGTAAAGTCACTCTGCATTTATTTTAAAATCTGTCAGCAAACTTGTTAAACATGTACCGAAAATAAATGTTTCAGGCTAATTTGAATAACATTTTCACAGCAATTCTGTTTAGGTATAATTGAATATAATTAGGCTAATTCACCTCTCTGATTAGTTGAACTACCAAACAAGTGACTCCAATTTACAAAAACCTGACTACTCTAAAGGTCCACTCCAGATCCACCTCAATACAGCTCTCGTATATGCTGTTTCTTCTGGCTCTATCAATAAACAACAAAGACAGACTTAGATGGATGTTTTGTGTGACCATGACAATCTTACATTTCCTTTATTTCAGCTTGTCATACAAGCTTGTACATCTGCATTGCTTGCTCTTTGAGGTTTTAGGCTGGGATTCTGTATATGTAGTTTGTGACATCTGATGATGTAAAAAGGGATTTATAAAAACATTTGAATGATTGATTGGTTGATACAGATGTCTATATAGAGTGCTTTGCAGAAACCTACCACTGTGAGCAACAAAACTCTCTAGCTGATAAAAGACACACTGCCATAGAAGCCACTGTCCTTCCTGGAAAAGATTGTTCCTATTGTATGGCACAGCCAGAGGTGTCTGGCAACCTCTGAGACTAACAGGTGACTTCATTTCTCAGCCAGGGACCGCTGCTGCGCTATTTAGAGACTAGCGACCCGTTTCAGTACAAAATAACTGCAGGCTACTGTATAGGAGAGTTACATGAGAACAAGAGATCGAAAATCATAGGCCTGGTTTCGGTTCACTGTCATTTTGTGTGAGTGTACTCCTCCTCACTGCTACTTATCACAGCTTCTCAGACAGTAATGCAGATCTTCATGATAGCCATGGGGTTAGATTGACTTGCCCAAAAACAGATAGTTATTAAATCTTTAGCACTAATAGTGTGTAATTACATAGTAACTACTGAATACAAAATAAATTATGATATAAAAATTATCGTATTTGATAGCAACATGTGGGCATACTGTATAATGTTTGGATCTAGCTTTTCTAAACTCCACTTCATTCAACATAGCAGAGCACAGAATAGAGGGCAGAAGGCTCTGGCTTGTCATGATATAGGGCCAAGTAAAATCTTGGTAAATGTATCTCCAATTTCACAGGCTCTTACCTGGTCATCTTACATTTTCACACCATCCATCTAGCGCTCTTAAAAAACATTTGGGTCCGAGACGCCTCCACTGTTCACACATCTCAACCTGAGCCTACCTCCCTCCGTCTATAGGCCATTAGACACTCTCTGTACCCTGTCCTGCTGAGAATACACTTTTGAGCACTTTTCCCTCTGGACAAATCAGATCTGGTCTCCCTCGACACTACAGCTTAGACAAATGTGTAAAGATGTGTGAACCTCACCTCCTCCTCTCGCTGCTGACCCAAAGAGCTTTTTTGAAGGAATATATATATTTTGTCTGAGTTTTGGATGTCTCAAGTACAAAAGACCACCCTTAGTATTCAAGTAGACGTGTGTTTTCCCTCAATTATTCATATTGAGCTGTTGGTGCTGTCTGAAAATAGAGCTGATAAAATATGTCTCTTCTAAGACAGCAAAGGGAATGAAGATATCTGCAGTCAAAATGCAGATACATACGGGGGGGTCGCAGTTCTGGAGTGACCCACTATGTGTCATCCTCCGACAACCTTAGGCACCTCCTCACTCACAGTCTGGACATTAATTAATCATTATCTTATTGGTGTCACCTGTGTCTACCTGTTCACCTGTGTATTTATACCCTCACTTCCCTGTGTTTCCTTGCTCAGTTTTCTCTGCTAGTTTCTCTATGTCCAGCAGTACTACGCAGTGTCTGATTGGAGACCTATGAACAGGTACTTGAGAAGTGTTCTCCCTGTTTCGTTATTTGTTTCAGTCTTAGGTAGTATTTCGTATTTTGGCTGTCAGACGGTTTTTGGAGACTTATTTGCTCCGCCTTTCTTATATCGTGATAAGTCCGTTATTTTGTATTCTGGCTTCGGGACCACCAGTAAAGAACCTTGTTTCACCATCCCTGACTACTTCCTACTGTATATCCTGCACCGCACCTGGGTCACACCTCACACCAACCCTTACAGAAAACTGAGCCACTATGGACCCAGCGGAGGCAGCACAGTATCGGAGGACATTGGCAACACAGGGAGCTATGCGGAACCAACACGACCGCAGCCTGCAGCAGATCATCGAGAATCTCCACCAGCTGACGATCGCCGTGCAGAGCCGGGTGGACACCCGACCAGCCCCGCAGTCGGCGGAGTGGAAGCCGCGGAGTGGAAGCAGCATCTCCAGTCTCGCCTGTGACATCGCGGGAACCCCACCTACCACCACCGGAGAGGTATGACGTACGTCCAGAGGGCTGCAGGGAATTCCTCACCCAGTGTTCCCTGGTGTTCAGCCTACAACCCTCCTCCTTCCCGACGGAGCAGGGCCGGGTGGCCTACATCATCACTCTGTTGACGGGTTGGGCCCTTTCCTGGGCTACCGCGGAGTGGGAGAGCCAAACTCCAGCGTGCTCCGACTCCTACCAATTCACCTGGAAGCTACGCAAGGTCTTCGACACCAATCGGGTGGTGTCAGGGCACAAGGCCGGGAGGCGGCTCATGGCCTGTCGGCAGGGTGACCGTTCGGTGGCGGACTACTCCGTGGAGTTTCGGACCCGGGCTCGAGAGGCAGGATGGAAGGAGGCCGCCCTGGTCATACTTTACACACAGGGGCTATCGGAGGGGATGAAGGACGAACTCTCCTTCAGGGGGCTGCCTGAGCGACTGGACGGCCTCGTCGAACTCTCGGTGCAGGTAGACAATCGGCGTCGTGAGAGGTCGCATGAGAGAGGGATGACACAAGGCGCGCCTCCATGTCCCCCTATCAACCTGGAGGCTTTCCACTGATTCATGGAGGAGACACCTCAGAAGGAGGCTATGCAGCTGGGGGCGGCGCGCTTGTCCAGGATGGAGAGGCAGAGGCATCTGCGCCAGGGACGCTGCCTGTACTGCGGCCAGGGAGGTCACCACTGCGACTCATGCCCGGAGGAGCCGGGAAACGGGAGGGCTCGCTAGTATCGGGAGGGGTGTTAGCGAGCCAGAACCGAAATCCCAACTCCAGAGACTCCCAGACTTTTTTCCCCGTCTGGGTTCAGTGGTCCCGCGCTGCACGTTGGGCGCATGCACGGGTGGCTTCTGGGGCCGCGGGAAACCTGATGGACGCGGGGCTGTCCCAAGGGTGGAGCATTCCATTACTCTCCCTCTCCGTGCCGGTTCTGGTCATGGGACTGGATGGCCGGCCGTTGGGTTCGGGCTTCATCACCCGGCACACTGTCCGGGTGGCGGGGAGGCTATGCCACCGGGAGGACGGCGGCTACAGACTCTGTCACCGGCCCAGACCTGGCAGGCATTCCCCGGGAGTATTGGGATCTGGGGGAGGTGTTTAGTAAGAGGCGTGCCAAGGGCCTACCTCCTCACAGGCCATACGACTGCGCTATCGATCTCCTGCCGGGTGCCATGCCCACACGAGGACGATTGTTTTCCTTGTCCTGGCCGGAGACGCAGGCTATGAGGGAGTATATCAATGAGGGCTTCTTCTTCGTGGGAAAAAGGACGGTGGGCAGTGGCCGTGCATTGATTACCGGGCGCTCAACGACATCACGGTTAAGAACCGCTACCCACTCCTCCTGATGACGACGGCATTTGAGTCATTACAGGGAGCCCGGGTCTTCACCAAGCTGGACTTACGCAATGCGTACAACCTGGTGAGGATTCGGGAGGGGGATGAGTGGAAGACGGCTTTTAACACACTCAGTGGGCATTACGAGTACCAAGTCATGCAGTTCAGCCAACGCGCCTGCGGTGGTCCTGGCGTTGGTCAATGACGTGCTCCGGGACCTCCTCGGCCTCAGCGTCTTCGTGTATTTGGATGACATCCTAATATTCTCAAAGGACATGAATGAAGACCAACAGCACGTTCAGCAGGTCCTCCAACATCTTCTCCGTCACCAGCTCTACGTCAAGGCGGAGAAGTGCGTGTTCCACACAGAGACAGTCTCCTTTCTGGGGTTCATCGTCACCCAGGGGGACCTACGGATTGACCCAGCCAAGGTCAGCGTGGTACTAGATTGGCCCCAGCCCTCATCCCTCAAGACACTACAGCGGTTTTTAGGGTTCGCAAATTTTTATAGCCGATTTATTCACAATTTTAGCTCCCTAGCCGCTGCCCTGACAGCCCTCACCCAGACTAGCATGTGCTCCTTCGCCTGGACCCAGGAAGTGGGGAACGCATTTGATGTGCTTAAGCGGCGCTTTACATCGGCCCCGGTCCTAGGGCATCCTGATCCGTCCCTGCCGTTCATTGTGGAGGTGGATGCTTCAGACGTTGCGGTGGGAGCAATCCTGTCCCAGCGGTTCTTCACGGATGGTAAGACTCTCCCCTGCGCGTTTTTCTCCCGTCGGCTGTCCCGGCGGAGCGAAAATGGCGCCGGAGAAGATGGCTGCCGTTTTACAGCCCTCCAACCAATTGTACTATTATGTGTGTTTTTCGGCGTTATTTGTAATTTATTTTGTACATAATGTTTCTGCCATCGTCTCTTATAACCAAAAAGAGCTTCTGGATATCAGGACAGCGATTACTCACCTCGTATTGGACGAATAATTTTTCTTCAACGAGGCGGCCGTGAAGGATATCCTACAGACATCCGACAAGGCCCAAATCCCTGTCATTCGCATGAGGAAGAGACGGAGATATCGTGGATGTAGGTCGGGGTGCCTTGTAAGGATCCGTCGGCGAGCAAGTAAACTGCCGCTCCCATCAATCCTATTAGCCAATCTTCAATCATTGGAAAATAAATTTAATGACCTAAGATTACGGTTATCCTACCAACGGGACATTAAAAACTGTAATATCTTATGTTTCACTGAGTCGTGGCTGAACGACGACATGGATAACATACAGCTAGCGGGCTTTACGCTACATCGGCAGGATAGAACGGCTGACTCCGGTAAGACAAGGGGTGGCGGTCTGTGTATATTTGTAAACAACAGCTGGTGCACAAAATCAAATACTAAGGAAGTCTCGAGGTTTTGCTCGCCAGAGGTAGAGTATCTTATGATAAGCTGTAGACCACACTATTTACCAAGAGAGTTTTCATCTATATTTTTCATAGCTGTCTATTTACCACCACAAACCAATGCTGGCATTAAGATTGCACTGAATGAGCTGTATAAGGCCATAAGTCAACAGGAAAACGCTCATCCAGAGGCAGCGCTCCTAGTGGCCGGGGACTTTAATGCAGGGAAACTTAAATCCGTTCTACCTCATTTCTACCAGCATGTTAAATGTGCAACCAGAGGAAAAAAAAACTCTAGACCACCTTTACTCCACACACAGAGACGCATACAAAGCTCTCCCTCACCCTCCATTTGGCAAATCTGACCATAACTCTATCCTCCTGATTCCTGCTTATAAGCAAAAACTAAAGCAGGAAGCACCAGTGACTCGGTTAATAAAAAAGTGGTCAGATGACGCAGATGCTAAGCTACAGGACTGTTTTGCTAGCACAGACTGGAACATGTTCCGGGATTCTTCAGATAGCATTGAGGAGTACACCACATCAGTCACTGGCTTCATCAATAAGTGCATCGATAATGTCGTCCCCACAGTGAACGTACGTACATACCCCAACCAGAAGCCATGGATTACAGGAAACATCCGCACTGAGCTAAAAGGTAGAGCTGCCGCTTTCAAGGAGCGGGACTCTAACCCGGACGCTTATAAGAAATCCCGCTATGCCCTCCGACGAACAGGCAAATAGTCAATACAGGACTAAGATTGAATCGTACTACACCGGCTCTGACGCTCGTCGGATGTGGCAGGGCTTGAAAACTATTACAGACTACAAAGGGAAGCACAGCCGCGAGCTTCCCAGTAAAACAAGCCTACCAGACGAGCTAAACCACTTCTATGCTCGCTTCGAGGCAAGTAACACTGAAGCATGCATGAGAGCACCAGCTGTTCCGGATGACTATGTGATCACGCTCTCCATAGCAGATGTGAGTAAGACTTTTAAGCAGGTCAACATTCACAAGGCCGCAGGGCCAGACGGATTACCAGGACGTGTACTCCGAGCATGTGCTGACCAACTGGCAAGTGTCTTCACTGACATTTTCAACATGTCCCTGACTGAGTCTGTAATACCAACATGTTTCAAGCAGACCACCATAGTCCCCGTACCCAAGGACACTAAGATAACCTGCCTAAATAACTACCGACCCGTAGCACTGACGTCTGTAGCTATGAAGTGCTTTGAAAGGCTGGTCATGGCTCACATCAACACCATTATCCCAGAAACCCTAGACCCACTCCAATTTGCATGCCGCTCCAACAGATCCACAGATGATGCAATCTCTATTGCATTCCACACTGCCCTTTCCCACCTGGACAAGAGGAACACCTACGTGAGAATGCTATTCATTGACTACAGCTCAGCATTCAACACCATTGTGCCCTCAAAGCTCATTACTAAGCTAAGGATCCTGGGACTAAACACCTCCCTCTGCAACTGGATCCTGGATTTCCTGACGGGCCGCCGCCAGGTGGTAAGGGTAGGTAACAACACATCTGCCACACTGATCCTCAACACGGGGGCCCCTCAGGGGTGCGTGCTCAGTCCCCTCCTGTACTCCCTGTTCACCCATGACTGCATGGCCAGGCACGACTCCAACACCATCATTAAGTTTGCCGACGACACAACAGTGGTAGGCCTGATCACCGACAACGATGAGACAGCCTATAGGGAGGAGGTCAGAGACCTGGCGGTGGTGCCAGGTGAACAACCTCTCCCTCAACGTGACAAAGACAAAGTAGATGATTGTGGACTACAGGAAAAAAAAGAGGACTGAGCACGCCCCCATTCTCATCAATAAACTATCATGGTCCAAACACACCTAGACAGTCGTGAAGAGGGCACGACAAAGCCTATTCCCCCTCAGGAGACTGAAAAGATTCGGCATGGGTCCTCAGATCCTCAAAAAATTCTACAGCTGCACCATCGAGAGCATCCTGACTGGTTGCATCACCGCCTGGTATAGCAACTGCTTGGCCTCCGACCGCAAGGCACCACAGAGGGTAGTGCGTACGGCCCAGTACATCACTGGGGCCAAGCTTCCTGCCATCCAGGACCTCCCGAGTGGCGCAGTGGTCTAAGGCACTGCATCGCAGTGCTAGCTGTGCCACTAGAGATCCTGGTTCGAATCCAGGCTCTGTCGTAGCCGGCAGCGACCGGGAGACCCATGGGGCGGCGCACAATTGGCCCAGCGTCGTCCAGGGTAGGGGAGGGAATGGCCGGCAGGGGATGTAGCTCAGTTGGTAGAGCATGGCGTTTGCAACGCCAGGGTTGTGGGTTCGATAAAATAATGTATGCGCTAACTGTAAGTCGCTCTGGATAAGAGCGTCTGCTAAATGACTAAAATGTAAAATGTAAATGTATACCAGGCGGTGTATGAGGAAGGCCCTCAAAATTGTCAAAGACTCCAGCCACCCTAGTCATAGACTGTTCTCTCTGCTACCGCACAGCAAGCGGTACCGGAGTGCCAAGTCTAAGTCCAAAAGACTTCTCAACAGCTTCTACCCCCAAGCCATTAGACTCCTGAACAGCTAATCATGGCTACCCAGACTATTTGCACTGCCCCCCCACCCCATCTTTTTACGCTGCTGCTACTCTGTTAATTATTTATGCATAGTCACTTTAACTCTACCCACATGTACATATTACTTCAACTACCTCAACTAGCCGGTGCCCCCGCACATTGACTCTGCACCGGTACCCCCCTGTATATATAGCCTCCCTACTGTTATTTTATTTTACTTCTGCTCTTTTCTCTCCACACTTTTTTGTTGTTGCTTTATTTTGATAATCTCCCTCGATCTGGGGGTCCACGCAAGATCTCACCCCATGGGGTCAAAATGATCACAAGAACGGTGAGCAAAAATCCCAGAACCACACGGGGGGACCTAGTGAATGACGTGCAGAGAGCTGGGACCAAAGTAACAAAGCCTACCATCAGTAACACACTACGCCGCCAGGGACTCAAATCCTGCAGTGCCAGACGTGTCCCCCTGCTTAATCCAGTACATGTCCAGGCCCGTCTGAAGTTTGCTAGAGTGCATTTGGATGATCCAGAAGAGGATTGGGAGAATGTCATATGGTCAGATGAAACCAAAATAGAACTTTTTGGTAAAAACTCAACTCGTCGTGTTTGGAGGACAAAGAATGCTGAGTTGCATCCAAAGAACACCATACCTACTGTGAAGCATGGGGGTGGAAACATCATGCTTTGGGGCTGTTTTTCTGCAAAGGGACCAGGACGACTGATCCGTGTAAAGGAAAGAATGAATGGGGCCATGTATCGTGAGATTTTGAGTGAAAACCTCCTTCCATCAGCAAGGGCATTGAAGATGAAACGTGGCTGGGTTTTTCAGCATGACAATGATCCCAAACACACCGCCCGGGCAACGAAGGAGTGGCTTCGTAAGAAGCATTTCAAGGTCCTGGAGTGGCCTAGCCAGTCTCCAGATCTCAACCCCATAGAAAATCTTTGGAGGGAGTAGAAAGTCCGTGTTGCCCAGCGACAGCCCCAAAACATCACTGCTCTAGAGGAGATCTGCATGGAGGAATGGGCCAAAATACCAGCAACAGTGTGTGAAAACCTTGTGAAGACCTGTGTCATTGCCAACAAAGGGTATATAACAAAGTATTGAGAAACTTTTGTTATTGACCAAATACTTATTTTCCACCATAATTTGCAAATAAATTCAATAAAAATCCTACAATGTGATTTTCTGTATTTTCTTTTCTCATTTTGTCTGTCATAGTTGATGTGTACCTATGATGAAAATTACAGGCCTCTCTCATCTTTTTAAGTGGGAGAACTTGCACAATTGGTGGCTGACTAAATACTTTTTTTCCCCACTGTATATACACAGTCATCCTGGTCGTTGTGGACCGGTTCTCGAAGGCTGCCCACTTCATTCCCCTTTCCAAAATCCCGTCGGCCCGGGAGACGGCTAAGTTCATGGTGCAGCACGTTTTCCGGGTCCAAGGCCTTCCCCAAGATGTGGTGTCGGATCAGGGGACTCAGTTCGCCTCCAGGTTCTGGAAGGCTTTCGCCACCTGCCTCGGCGCCTCCGTCAGCTTGTCTTCCGACTTCCATCCCCAGTCGAACGGGCAGACGGAGCGTGTCAACCAGGATCTGGAGGGGCTGCTGAGGTGCTACGCCTCCAGCAACCCAGCTATGTGGAGTCAGCAACTGGTGGGGCGGAGTACGCCCACAACACCCTTCTCTGCTCGTCCACCGGCCTGTCCCCCTTCCAGTGCCAATACAGGTACCAACCCCCCCTATTCCCCAAGCAAGAGTAGGAGGCGGCGGTCCCGTCGGTCCAGGCCCACATCAGTCGCTAACCCTACAGGTTAGTGCTGGACATGAATGTCATTCTTAAGCCATACAGTGGGGAGAACAAGTATTTGATACACTGCCAATTTTGCAGGTTTTCCTACTTACAAAGCATGTAGAGGTCTGTAATTTTTATCATAGGTACACTTCAACTGTGAGAGACGGAATCTAAAAAGAAAATCCAGAAAATCACATTGTATGATTTTTAAGTAATTAATTTGCATTTTATTGCATGACATAAGTATTTGATCACCCACCAACCAGTGAGAATTCCGGCTCTCACAGACCTGTTAGTTTTTCTTTAAGAAGCCCTCCTGTTCTCCACTCATTACCTGTATTAACTGTACCTGTTTGAACGTGTTACCTGTATTAAAGACACCTGTCCACACACTCAATCAAACAGACTCCAACCTCTCCACAATGGCCAAGACCAGAGAGCTGTGTAAGGACATCAGGGATAAAATTGTAGACCTGCACAAGGCTGGGATGGGCTACAGGACAATAGGCAAGCAGCTTGGTGAGAAGGCAACAACTGTTGGCGCAATTATTAGAAAATGGAAGAAGTTCAAGATGACGGTCAATCACCCTCGGTCTGGGGCTCCATGCAAGATCTCACCTCGTGGGGCATCAATGATCATGAGGAAGGTGAGGGATCAGCCCAGAACTACACGGCAGGACCTGGTCAATGACCTGAAGAGAGCTGGGACCACAGTCTCAAAGAAAACCATTAGTAACACACTAAGCCGTCATGGATTAAAATCCTGCAGCGCACGCAAGGTCCCCCTGCTCAAGCCAGCGCATGTCCAGGCACGTCTGAAGTTTGCCAATGACCATCTGGATGATCCAGAGGAGGAATGGGAGAAGGTCATGTGGTCTGATGAGACAAAAATATAGCTTTTTGGTCTAAACTCCACTCGCCGTGTTTGGAGGAAGAAGAAGGATGAGTACAACCCCAAGAACACCATCCCAACCGTGAAGCATGGCGGTGGAAACATCATTCTTTGGGGATGTTTTTCTGCAAAGGGGACAGGACGACTGCACCGTATTGAGGGGAGGATGGATGGGGCCATGTATCACGAGATCTTGGCCAACAACCTCCTTCCCTCAGTAAGAGCATTGAAGATGGGTCGTGGCTGGGTCTTCCAGCATGACAACGACCCCAAACACACAGCCAGGGCAACTAAGGAGTGGCTCCGTAAGAAGCATCTCAAGGTCCTGGAGTGGCCTTGCCAGTCTCCAGACCTGAACCCAATAGAAACTCTTTGGAGGGAGCTGAAAGTCCGTATTGCCCAGCGACAGCCTCGAAACCTGAAGGATCTGGAGAAGGTCTGTATGGAGGAGAGGGCCAAAATCCCTGCTGCAGTGTGTGCAAACCTGGTCAAGACCTACAGGAAACATATGATCTCTGTAATTGCAAACAAAGGTTTTTGTACCAAATATTAAGTTCTGCTTTTCTGATGTATTAAATACTTATGTCATGCAATAAAATGCAAATTAATTACTTAAAAATCATACAATGTGATCATACAATGTGATTCATACAAGTCTCTCACAATTGAAGTGTACCTATGATAAAAAGTACAAACCTCTACATGCTTTGTAAGTAGGAAAACCTGCAAAATCGGCAGTGTATCAAATACTTGTTCTCCCCACTGTACATGACATTCCTGAGAGCAACAGTGCTACAGTATGGTCATTGCTGGGGGTGGTGTTGGAGTGGTGGGAACCATACATTAACCTGGGTTCAAGGCATACAGTTTTATTTTTCTCTTTCCATGGCCAAATAATGGCAGTAAAACCTGGTGATTTATTTTTTTGTTTGTTTTGCAGGCATATTATTATTCAAGTGTTTTTATGTACTGGGTTTCATTTTTCTCATTAGCAGCTCTGTGAATAAAGTAATTATCGTTCACATAATTTGTGAATATTCCTGCAGTTAATTGCATTAGCTCCATCTTAATCTATGCCTTTGGATTCAGTGCCCAGAAGGAAATAGACGCATATTCACAAATGTTTTAGAAACAAGGTGGTAAAATACATTTTCTCTCCCATGTTAATTTGTCTAATTTGGTTGAAATTGGCTAGAATTGTGCTAATTATTATTTTGCTTTCTGCGAGTAGAGCAAACCTCCATCCACAACCTTAGTCTGAATGCAACAAAAATTTAATCATTGTGCCTAGTGTAACTTGATTTGAACTAACTCAGTTTCCCAAGGTCCTTTGAAGACCATCCAGACTGTCTTGGCGATAAGACTTTCCACTGAGTTTCTACGCTGTGAGGGGCTGCTGATCCTTGTAGTATCTGGGAAACACAGGTGTGCCAAGCCTCTCGCATCCACCTGTTCCACTTAACTTGGCACCGGAAAGGTAGATGGAGGAGTAATGAAACTGTGCAAACTGTAATGACATATACAGTCTGGTGTAATGTATAACATGTACTGTATGAACACCTGAATCAATAAATCAAAAGCTATAGCTTCTACATACGGTAAACCAATACAACTTCAACCCACTGTGAAAATAACTGTAATGCTATTAGGTGCTGTGACCTACAAGCAGGGTTTGATACGGAAATGCAATGCTGACATACAGTAAGAGCCACAATAAAATGTAGAAAACACTATATTGTGTCAGAGGTCTTCTGTTTTAAAGGGCAGACATATTCATCAAAGCTAAGCAGAATGGTCTCCACATTCTGAGAAAGGAACTCTTGCATGACCAATAGAGATCCTGCGTATAATCGAACTAGGCCGTCAAAGTGAAACTCAACCTCTACTAGAAATAGGAGTTCTTTCAAATTGTTTTACTCACAACCATCACCCCATTAATAAATATAAATAAATAATATGCCATTTAGCAGACGCTTTTATCCAAAGCGACTTACAGTCATGCGTGCATACTTTTTTTTTTTTGTGTATGGGTGGTCCAAAGACAACTTTACCTCTGAGAATTGCTGCAGTAAATTTCTCTCAATTAGGATGTTTTCATCAAGGGCTGTTCAAAGCGACCAGCGACCTTCAAGGTATGCAGTACAGACAGGTTTTTTGCCAAAGGTTTGCCAACGACCTTTCTAGCAGAACATTGATCAAAGTGTTAATGAGCTTTATATAACAACTTAACTTGCCTTCAAAAAAAACATCTCTTTAGCAAATGTCTGCAAGTATTTGCTGCATTATGTTTTTGACATAGCGTTATTGAAAGAGGATGTTCCGAGTGACAGCATGGAGTACTTTTGTACGTTTCTTTGTGAGATACTTTCACTTAGGCTAGTCATTGTAAAGATGGAACACTCTCTATGTTCAGCAGAAAAGAGTGAAAGTTCTTGGTCTCCTAAAAGGGAGAATTTGCTGCAGATCCATCTGACAAGCCTGTCAAATCACTCACATAATGGTGGTCACACCAGGAAGGATGACACTCTTCACTTTCTCCTCTCTTCACTCTCTCCTCTCCTTTTTATGTCTGAAACCTCAGGCGATCTTTAATCCTGTCCTTCCATAGCTCACGTTGTGACTATAGGAGTGTATAATGTAACATAGCCAAGCTATTTATACCATTCTCCTATTAAACATCAATACCTAGTATGAATACAGCATGGAATAGACATTCTCTCTGGTGTATTATTACGGTGTTTGAACAATAGGAGAAAATTAGAATGAAAGCTATTGCTTTCCAGGCGTGTCTAAATATGACTGTTCAATGATCACCAAGGGACTGAGTTCAATGACCTCTGAAACAGCTATGACGGACTGAAAAGACATCAAAGCAGTGCATCTTGCTTTATTTAACAACCGTAATTGTCTCATCATTGGTGTATCTTGTTGTTTAATGAACTGATCTAAATGATAATGGCAATGTAATGACACCCCTCAATAAATATTTAATCTCACCACAGCATGCTCTGTCACCTTGAGAAGGCCAAGGCATAAACGAGAACGTTTTCAATTAAGGCTGCCTTGGATGTGCTTGATTCTCTTGGTGTAATTGATTCTGCTGTATAATAATTAGCCATATTGTTGTAAATTAGCTAGGACTTTGTTGATGACTGTATAGGTTGGAATCGGAGTGATAGGCATGCATTGTTAGCTCTTAATGGCCACGTAAGCGCTTTGGCAATAATAGTTTCTTTATATAATCACAGTCATTACGGTGGTTCGTTGTTGCACTGTGATCTCAAGGTTTGCTGGTAATGAGGCTATGGACCAGTCACGTTACGCTTCTACACAATTAGACCTTATCTAAGACAACGCTAATGTGATTACCGGTACTTTATTTGTGTATTTTGATGTTTTTGTTTTGTGTAATTATAAAAACCTTTTTTACTATCACTTAACATGAAAGGCTAAATAAACCTGGGTTCTGTTTTAATAACCTAAGGGTAATGAGATGTTTCTCTGACATTTACTAAATGTTACAATGTTGAACATGCAACATAGATTAGATCATTGATCAACACCATGACCTCTAACCTTTAGCTTTCACCCAGCTGTGGGCTGATTGGCCGAACAACTTTTAATCACACCAATGTGCTGGTTCATTGGACCACATCCGTTTTCTGCCAGACTAGGATACACAACAATCAGACAAAGCTGCAATGAATTGGCCCCATCCAAGATAAATGTCACTATTTATTCCCTATGATTTGCGAGACAAAGTGCAATTAACATTTTGACTTGGGCTCTGCAGTGTAATAATGTCCTATCTCATCCCTATTAACCTGATTATATCATTTTCCCTGTACCTTTGCTCTGAGAAAGAACTTAATCTGAAAGGCTGGTGTCCATGCATTATACTCAAAACTCTCTTTCTTCCAATCAATTATGAGTGTCCATAAAACATATCCAACACTTTCAAACTCTTTCTTTTGAATGTCTTGCCTTTTATTACTGTCTATACTTTAATTTAGCCTTGATTTTTAGAGTATCTTTACTATCAATGGTGAGAGCCGTAAAGGCAGACAGGAAGTCTCCTCTGAAGTCCAGCCAATCCATGCTGTCCACATGGTGGAGAGTGCTCATCGATAATGTGCTGAATCTCAACTGCTCTGAGAAGATGCATCATCTGGTGCCATGCTTTTCTCTCTGGACTTTCCCATGTTTTGTCATGCTGTGCAGGTCTGTGAGATGTGCAAGGGTACCTCTCCAGGTCTGTGAGAAAGCACATTTCTCATAACTCATCAGTGGTTTGACATGAAAATGACATGTGGGTCCCGTGTAGCTCAGTTGGTAGAGCATGGCGCTTGCAACGCCAGGGTTGTGGGTTCGTTTCCCACGGGGGGCCAGTATGAAAAAAGTATGAAAATGTATGCACTAACTGTAAGTCACTCTGGATAAGAGCGCCTGCTAAATGACAAAAATGTAAATGTAAAAGTCACCATCTCAGTTAACCTTTGAGCAACCTTTTCTGAATTGTTTAGTATCCAAGCTTTTTGTGCTAAGTTGAGAATGAGGTAAAAGTGCTGCAATTCATTTCAATTCAAACTTGGAATGAGTCAGATACTTGATATCTTGGAACACATTTTTTCTATTATACACCTAACTGATGAAAATGTCTGTCCCATATACATAAATACCACAGTTGATAACAGTAAATGTGGCTTTAAATCCTATTATTATGTAGCAATCATCCATGCCTATTACTTAGCTGTCATTAATTTATTTGTACAATAACATATTTTAAGTGTAATAAGATTCAGTGGAATATTGATGGAGGAGATGAGACCTAAAATATAATCACTTTTCTCACCATATTTTATACGAATTTGTTTTCATTCGATATTAGTATTTTCACTCATCATGTTCAAATCATCTATATGTGACTTTGTTGAGCTTCATAATCAATTTTAGATAATTTCGATGATTTGGACATTATGTGCGAAAAATGACAATATAGGTCCCATGACTTGAACAGGATTGCGCCACAAATTCTAAAACGTTAGCATGTGGAAACAGTGCCATGGAAACTAAACCAAGGCATGTATTGCTGTCATACCTTGTCCGTAGCCTGCTTACAGGGTAAGGAAACCAATCTGTTATTTTAAGGTAAACTTAGAGCTGTTGTTATATTTGGGAACTGTTTTAAGATTTATCTTATCATATAAAGAGAACAGATGAAGATACAAAAATATATTTTTAATGAAAACATATTTGTTTTAATGACCTGACGGAGACACTTAACTTTGAATACATGTAAGAATATGAATGCAAGAGAAAAGTTGTTTGAATATTAGATGCTTGCAAATCAATTACAAGCTAAACCAATAGCTTTTTAATAAGTGGGAGGTGTGTGTGTAGCCCTGGGAAAAGATTATGTGCTTATGATGTTAAATATTTTATTATATTGATTTGAAGTAGTTTGTTTTGAGCTACATTTTGAGCAGCATGGGAAATAATAGCCGATAAATACTGTATACATTCGTTTCTATACGAGTGCCTTTGTCTGTGGCAGTTAGGCAAAGTAGTTTTCCGAACATTTACAGAGATAGTCAACTACTGGATATTAAGACTGTTGATTAACGGTTGTCATTTACAATAATCTGAATGCAAAGTATTGCATGCCACACATGTTTTGCTCCGCTTGATATTCAAGCCAATCCTGAAACCACCTTGTAGTGGTACAAGAACCCACTCCTGATTACACGCATTACTTGTAATCGTCAACAATTAGTCTAAAGTGAGGACGGGCCATCAAAAGCCTGACACCGTAACAGCTTTAGCGTGGACGTGATGATAACCAGCTCTGACTGATCAACGATGGAGAGATAGAGTCACTAATGGACTAGGAGAGGCCGCGAGGCGTTTACTGTCAGGCCATCACTAGTGATGTTAGAGATAGCAGGTAACAGGAGGAATAAAATAACAACCAGATTAATAGGAAGTCAACAGATGTCTGTTGTGAATCCTGGATATAGAAATGTTGTGACACCTGACTTAACTTTGTGGAGTATAGTGTTTGATGAGTCCATTCCTTAAAAGGAAAGGAAGCCATTCCACTCAGTAGTCAGTGATAGGTATGAACAAGACACACTGATGTGGGTGTTAGATCAATGATTTAGACTTATTGCTTAATGTAAATTTTTCTAAATTATGGTTGACAATCACCAGGGAAACATTTATTTTGCACAAGACCAAGTACACGTGTAAAGATAATGGAGAGAAAGATGTGCAGCATTTGATGTATCTATGGATACCCACATATATCCCCACTGTGGACATCCCCATTTAATTGCTGTAGAGCTGGGAGATATGGATAAAAACCTATACAACTGAATTGATGCGACAATGATAAATAGAAAGCTAATTTTTTTAACATTAATATGCACCACAATTATTATTATTTTAAACTACTACAACTACTTTGACGGTTGTAGCCATCAATTGTCCCATTAACAATCACCCATATTAGCTAATTTCTTTCAAACTTCACATTTCTTTAGTATAGGCTATTTATCATAATTAACAATATCATCAAAATGCATGCGATAAATTATCGGTATGGTCAGTGTCGAAAGTTTTCGGTTTATCATCCCAGCTCTAATTTGCTGCCCATTCTCTTATATACTGTGCGGTGTGTTTGACTGCTAGAAAAGCATAATCCCAATCACAGAGCTGTATGCATCTCTCCAGTGCCCCTCTCTGGGACAACACTGTAAATATTTAGACACAGCCATCCACCATGCTACTGTATTTTATGTATCTCACTGTAAGAAGGAGAGACACATGTGACAGAGACACAGATATCCTTCTGGCACACCGTGCTATGTAATCGTCTCGTCTCATTCCGCGTGAATGAAAGCCTGCCAAGTCAAATACTGTGGTTTAGGTTTGACAATCATTGTTATTCCCAGACTGCAAGTAGATACGTGCTTTCCATATCATAGTCTGTGCCATTCACTGTAAATTACCTCACAAGACCTGTACATATACAGGGGAACACGAGTTAAGACTAGTGTAAGCAGCTTTTCTTCAAAACAAAACTGTGGTCATGGTTGTTTTCAGCTTAAGCTTATACAGCACATTTTGAAGGCATAGAATTTAGTTGATATAGCTGTCATGAGCACTCTCTCTCCCTGGTAGCAACATTAATTGCATTCAATTCTCTGCCACTCTGCTCACTCTCTCCCTACTCTGCCTAACGAGCTCCACCTGGCTCCGCCCTGCTCTGCTCTTGTTACCTGGCCAGCTGCACTGCATTTCCCACTCACCATCCTCACCTTGCCTCACTCTGTTCTAATTACTCTGCCAGCTGAACTGCATTTCCCCACTAACCTCTCCCAGTATATCAAGCCCTGTTTTTCAGCCAAGCCCTGTCAGATCGTCTTCAAACCCGGACCAGTAACCTGCCTGTCTGCGCTCTGACTCCTGTTTGTGATACCGTTCCTTTCTTGACTGCCTCCTTGTTCTACTGCCCCGTCTATCCCGACCTGCCTTCTGGACCTCGACTACTCTCCGATCTTCAGCCCCTCCGGTAACTCGATTCTGCTTTCTGTCTCTCACCACGATATTTGCCCAGCCCTGATCTGTACTTCTGCCTGCCATTCATATTGCTGTTGTGTGTGTGTTCCCCCAGGTCTCCGACCACCAGATGAGCGTGCCCAGACGCTTCACCACCCTCAGCCCGATACGCCGCTCCATCACTGGGGAACACACACACTAAGCACTTGGACTGGACACCCCCGGACATTTGGTGACCCCCGGAGCACAGGTACACACACACTAAGCACTTGGACTGGACACCCCCGGACATTTGGTGACCCCCGGAGCACAGGTACCCACAGGACCCTGAAAAACCCCAGAGCCCCAAGCACCCCTGGAACCCCTGACACCCCTGGCACTCCTCTTCCCGCCTGAAACCTTCAATAAAGAACTCTGAATTTGAACTTGCGCTCTTGGGTCCTCTTCTGTCCGTGACAGAACGATCTGACCTTCATGGACCCAGCGCACTCCCTGACCACGATGGAAGAAGAGCCAGAGATGACTGCCCTACAGCGACTGGAACGCTCTGAGGGAGACATAAATCGGATGGCTGGCGACATCGCTTCCCTTCTCCAGCTATTCAACCAGCAGCAACAACAGTTCCAACTGCAGCAACAACAGCTAGCCCAAGCCCTGCAACTACTCTCAAACCCGGCTACTCCACCTGCACCCCCCCCTGGTCCTTCTGTTCCTGTACCACCGACACTCCTTCATCCCTCCGCTGGAGGTCCCAATGCTGCAGGCCCGGCAGTGCTGCCACCAGATCCCCACGCTCCTGAACCAAAGATTGGGAACCCGGAACGTTTTGATGGCAACCAGAAGCAAGTAAGACCATTCTTGAGCAGCTGCCGAATCCAGTTTGCACTACAGCCCAGGACTTTCTCAACAGAGGGAGCCAAGGTGGGGTATGTCATCACACATCTCACCGGTCGAGCTCGGTTGTGGGGAACGGCGGAATTCGACCGGCAAACCCCAGCCTGTGCCTCCTTCAGTGCCTTTGAGGAGGAGATGTTAAAGGTCTTTGACCTAGGCTCGCCAACAGCCGAAGCGTCACAAGCTCTGCTCACCATCCGTCAGGGCAATCGGACAGTGGCAGACTTCTCCATTGACTTTCGTACCCTGGCCAGTCAAAGCTCGTTTAACCCAGAGGCACTGGTGCAAGCCTTCCTCCATAGCCTGGCGGACTATATCAAAGACGAGCTTGTTTCCCATGACCCGCCCTCAACGCTTGATGCCGCCATTGACCTTGCCGTCCGCATTGACCGCCGTATACAGACCCGGAGGAGGGAGAAGGGCCGTCTCAGTCAACCTGCCATCCGCACTCGGGTCGATACCGCTTCTGTCCAGCCCCTGCCTGTCAAGTCCCATAGCCAACTCAATCAGCCTGAGCCCATGGAGATTGGCCGTGCCTCTCTGACTCCCGAGGAGCGTCGGCGCCGTCTAAGCTCCAACCTTTGCCTCTACTGTGGTGGCGAAAATCACCGTGTCGCCACTTGTCCGGCAAAAGCCGCAGCTCACCAGGTGTAGGGGAGATCCGGGTGAGCTCAACAAGCCTTCAGTCTCCCTCCATCCGAAAGACCCTGCTTCATCTCCGCCTTCAGCTTTCTGACAAGACTCATACATTGGCCGCCCTTGTGGATTCCGGAGCCGAAGCAAACATCATGGACCCTGAGCTTGCACAGCAACTGGGCGTGAACCATCATCAACTGACACAACCCATTCCTGCACGAGCCCTGGATGGGCATCATCTTGGCACTGTCACTCATATCTCCGCCCCTGTGACAATCCTGCTGTCAGGAAACCACCAGGAGTCCATCCAGTTTCACCTCCTACACTCACCTGGCCAACCACTCATTCTTGGATACCCGTGGCTCCGTCAGCACAACCCCCACATCGACTGGGAGACAGGAACAGTCCGTGAGTGGGGAAGGAGTTGTCACCAGACCTGTTTAAGGGGGGCCACCCTGCCCGTTCACCGGGAAAGATCTAGCGCTACCTCCGACATATCCAATGTTCCGGCCTGTTACCACAGCCTGAAAGAGGTGTTCAACAAATCCAAGGCGACATCTCTACCCCCACACAGACCCTATGACTGCGCGATTGATCTCCTGCCTGGCACAGCACCTCCCAAGGGTCGTCTGTATTCACTGTCAGCCCCGGAAAGAAAGGCCATGGAGGACTACATTAATGACTCTCTTGCCGCCGGGATAATTAGACCGTCATCTTCCCCCGCAGGAGCGGGATTCTTCTTTGTCGGCAAGAAGGACGGTTCTCTTCGTCCATGCATAGATTACCGGGGTCTGAACGACATCACGGTTAAGAATCGCTACCCACTGCCCTTACTTTCGTCTGCCTTCGAACTGCTGCAGGGAGCCACTGTATTCACAAAGCTGGACCTTCGCAATGCCTACCATCTGGTGCGGATGAGGGAGGGAGACGAATGGAAGACAGCGTTCAACACACCAACCGGCCACTATGAATATCTCGTCATGCCCTTCGGCCTCACCAATGCCCCAGCAGTTTTTCAAGCCCTAGTGAATGATATCCTCAGGGACATGCTAAATACGTTCGTATTTGTGTACCTTGACGATATTTTAATATTCTCAAAGACTCTGTCAGAACACACGCACCACGTCCAGTTGGTCCTGCGCCGCCTGCTGGAGAACTCTCTTTTCGTGAAGGCAGAGAAGTGCGAGTTCCATGCCAAGACCGTTTCATTCCTGGGGTATGTGGTGACCGAGGGCAGCATTCAGATGGATCTCACGAAGGTGTCGGCTGTCACTTCCTGGCCAGTTCCTGAGTCTCGGAAAAAGTTGCAACAGTTCCTGGGCTTTGCCAACTTTTATAGGAGATTCATCAGAAACTATAGCACAGTGGCTGCACCCCTCACGGCGCTAACCAGCACTAAACAACCGTACCAATGGACATCAGCTGCTGATAAGGCCTTCAATATCCTCAAGACATGTTTCACTTCTGCTCCCATCCTCCAGATGCCAGATGCAGCAAGGCAGTTTGTGGTGGAGGTAGATGCTTCGGACGTGGGAGTGGGTGCAGTGCTTTCTCAAAGAGCAGCTGAGGATGGCAAGATGCACCCCTGTGCCTTCTACTCCCGTCGGCTAACCCCTGCCGAATGCAACTACGACATTGGGAACCGCGAGCTGTTGGCTGTCAAGCTCGCCCTTGAAGAATGGCGGCACTGGTTAGAGGGGTCAAAGGAACCATTCGTAGTGTGGACAGACCACAAGAACCTGGAGTATATCCAAACAGCCAGGAGGCTGAACTCCCGTCAACAGCGGTGGTCTCTGTTCTTTACGCGCTTCAATTTCACGCTCTCCTACCGCCCGGGATCTCGCAACATCAAACCTGATGCTCTTTCCCGGATGTTTCAGAAGGACGAGACCACCGCCATGACAGCCCCCATTCTTCCCAGCCACTTGGTCGTAGCGGCCCTCACCTGGGAGATCGAGAAGCAGGTCATGGAGGCTCTTCGGGACCAGCCAGGTCCAAGCACCAGCGCCCCCAACCGTCTGTTTGTTCCAGCAAATCTCAGGTCACCTGTGATTCAGTGGGGGCACGAATCCCGTCTGGCCTGTCATCCCGGCATCACTCGCACCCTTCATCTGGTCCGCCAGCGGTTCTGGTGGCGGCGGATGAGACGGGATGTCCGAGAATTCATCCGAGCTTGTCCCACTTGTAACCGAAACAAGACCCCCAACCAGCCTCCTGCTGGGTTGCTGCAACCCCTACTCATACCCAAGAGGCCCTGGTCCCACGTTTCACTGGACTTTGTTACGGGCCTTCCGCCCTCTGACGGACACACAGTCATCCTTACCATTGTTGACCGCTTTAGTAAGATGACCCACTTCGTGCCCCTTCCCAAACTACCCTCTGCTAAAGAGACCTCCCAGGTGGTCCTGGAACATGTGTTTCGTATCCATGGCCTACCCCAGGATATAGTGTCAGACCGGGGCCCGCAATTCTCAGCAACCTTTTGGAAGGAGTTCTGTCATCTCCTTGGGGCCACCGCCAGCCTATCGTCTGGATTCCACCCGCAGTCAAACGGCCAGACTGAACGCATGAACCAGGAGCTGGAGAAGGCACTGAGGTGTGTGGCTTCCCAAAATCCCCGGGCCTGGGCTCAACACCTGCTCTGGGTGGAATATGCCCATAATTCACTCACCAGTTCCTCCACCGGGCTCTCCCCCTTTCAGTGTGTCTACGGGTATCAACCTCCACTGTTTGCCAGCCAGGAGGCGGATGCCACCTGTCCGTCTGCTCTTGCGTATGCCCGCCGCTGCCGCCGCACTTGGGCCCAGGCTCGCACTGTGCTCCTGAAGTCTGGAACCAGCTACGCCGTCGGTGCCAACCGACGGAGGACCCCAGCACCTACTTACCGGGTTGGTCAGAAGGTCTGGCTGTCTGCCCGGGATCTGCCGCTGCGGGTTGAATCACGAAAGCTGGCCCCTCGCTTCATTGGTCCTTTTCCTGTGCAGAAAGTCATCAGTCCAACGGCGGTCCGACTTCAGTTGCCCGCTTCCATGCGGGTCCACCCCACCTTCCACGTCTCCAAGGTCAAGCCGGTCCATGAAAGTCCCCTGGTCCCTGCAGCTCCGGCGCCACCTCCTCCGCGCCTCGTAGATGGCGGTCCTGTCTTCACCGTCCGGCGGCTGCTCCGCTCTAGGCGAAGGGGTAGGGGTCTCCAGTACCTCGTTGACTGGGAGGGATATGGTCCAGAGGAGAGGACCTGGATCCCGGCCAGGAGGATAGTGGACCGGACCCTTATCACTGACTTCCACCGACTACATCCTGATCAGCCTGCAATCCGTAGGGGCCGTCCAAGAGGGGTTCCTAGCCGTCCTGCCCGCCCTGCTTCCTGTCCTGTGCCTGACCCTGCTCCTGTCTCAGTGCCTGTCCTGTCTCCCGACCGTGACCCTCCAGCTCCTTCTGAGGATGAGGAGATTCACTCGGACCGCTCGGAGGAGTTCTGACCCGCCGCCTGCTCCCCTCCACCCTCCCGGCATGATGTTGTTCTTGGGACTTCTGGGGCCGTCCCTTGGAGGGGGGGTCCTGTCATGAGCACTCTCTCTCCCTGGTAGCAACATTAATTGCATTCAATTCTCTGCCACTCTGCTCACTCTCTCCCTACTCTGCCTAACGAGCTCCACCTGGCTCCGCCCTGCTCTGCTCTTGTTACCTGGCCAGCTGCACTGCATTTCCCACTCACCATCCTCACCTTGCCTCACTCTGTTCTAATTACTCTGCCAGCTGAACTGCATTTCCCCACTAACCTCTCCCAGTATATCAAGCCCTGTTTTTCAGCCAAGCCCTGTCAGATCGTCTTCAAACCCGGACCAGTAACCTGCCTGTCTGCGCTCTGACTCCTGTTTGTGATACCGTTCCTTTCTTGACTGCCTCCTTGTTCTACTGCCCCGTCTATCCCGACCTGCCTTCTGGACCTCGACTACTCTCCGATCTTCAGCCCCTCCGGTAACTCGATTCTGCTTTCTGTCTCTCACCACGATATTTGCCCAGCCCTGATCTGTACTTCTGCCTGCCATTCATATTGCTGTTGTGTGTGTGTTCCCCCAGGTCTCCGACCACCAGATGAGCGTGCCCAGACGCTTCACCACCCTCAGCCCGATACGCCGCTCCATCACTGGGGAACACACACACTAAGCACTTGGACTGGACACCCCCGGACATTTGGTGACCCCCGGAGCACAGGTACACACACACTAAGCACTTGGACTGGACACCCCCGGACATTTGGTGACCCCCGGAGCACAGGTACCCACAGGACCCTGAAAAACCCCAGAGCCCCAAGCACCCCTGGAACCCCTGACACCCCTGGCACTCCTCTTCCCGCCTGAAACCTTCAATAAAGAACTCTGAATTTGAACTTGCGCTCTTGGGTCCTCTTCTGTCCGTGACAATAGCATTGTAATGAAACACTGTTTTAGGTGTAAGATGGTGAAACAGCAACATTTATAGCATTCTCTACACTACACTCGGAAATAGAAAAGTGTCTGCAGCTTTTCTCAGCTTTTATATGTGGTTAGTGTAGTGCTAGCCATAGTTTGTTATTTGTATTCATAATGATGTGTACCACTAGCACAACAGCTGGCTACATTAACGCATATAATTCATCTGGACACTGATCAGGGGAGTGCTAGCTAACGCCAGCAAGCTAGCAGGCTAATTTTAAGAAGGGCATACTGTTTGACAAATTGAAACAATGTTAAACAATTAATTAACAATGACCAAACAGGTGTTTGTTGACAAAAACAGTTACGGTGTCTAGGGAACACCACAAACACCCTGGGCGCACAAACACCCACGCATGTACACACACCTGCTCCTTATACGATGAGGTATAGGTAAAGTAATGTAGAAGTAAGATTATTACTTCATCCAACAAAGTCCATTGATTAGGGAAAGGGGCTACCTAGTCAGTTGCACAACTGAATGCATTCAACTGAAATGTGTCTTCTGCATTGAACCCAACCCCTCTGAATAAGAGAGGTGCGGCGGGCTTCCTTAATCGATATCATCGGCACCAGGGGAGCAGTTGTTGTTGGGGGCAGAACGGCAGATTTTTCCACCCTGCCGGCTAGGGGATTCAACCAGCGAACTTCGGTTACTGGCCCAACGCTCTTAACTGCTAGGATACCTGCCGCCCCATACAGTAATCAAAGCTCCCAAACAATATTCAATGTAGCACAACAGCAGTAAAAAACACATGGCATTGTAGTGATCAATATTACAAAGTCGTTATTCACATGACTCAAAACATCTTTGAACTTTCAACGTTCTTAGAATATATGAAGATGTCTCTGTCATGTAAAGGAAAAAGAAAGTCTCCTGAAGCTTGAGCCGAAGAGAAAACAAACTGGACATAAAAGTGCTGTCATGTATACAGAACTTGTGCCTAAAGCTAAAGCCCACATAATGGGGAGGAAAGGAATGATGAGACTGGCCTCACGCTGAGTCTTTGGCATTGTGCTTGCAATTAGCCAACTGGCAGCAAAGCAAACCGAAGCTGTTATTCTCTGTTCCAGAACCAAGGACAGAGTTTGGTGGCATGTGACAAAACAGCTAGCGAGACGAGCCTTGTATCCTCAAACAGTGCCTGTAATTAAAGACAAAATCTGTCATTAGCTCTGTCTTCACTCCGAATCACTGCTGACAAGGAAAGGCTTCAAACAAAAGGATATTTTATAGTACTTTTACTCAATATCTTTATCTCTGTTGTTTTTCTATCGTTCTGCCCTCTGTCTTTCTCGCTCTCCCTCTCTCTCGTGTCTCAGCCCAGTTTCTATTGGCATTTTGAAGTCAACCCAGGTTGGGCTGGCATTGGTTTCCATTGCGTTTCCACTGCCTCCAGAAATGAGAAAATATGTAATGTTGCTAGGTAGCCAATATGTGACTGCAGCTGGCTTCGCTAATGTTTCTAGCTAGCTAGCAAGATGTTGAAGAATTTAAATAACACTCACCATGCTGTAACTAACGTTACCCCACACTCCTGCCAGTGCCAGCCAGACTCAGAGCCATGTATTTAGCTTGCTGACATTAACTAACTAGCTAAATGGTTAGCGTCGTCACTAGCTAGCTAGCTTGATTCCTACCTTGCTTGCCATGGTATTGGCTATTAGCTAGCTAACTAACCAAGCAAACCAGATGACAGGTTTGCTATGATGTAGCTAGCTAGCTTTAAATACTACCTGGCCAGCTAAAATTCCTGCTAGCTCATGTTAGCTAGCTAGCTAGCTTGTTTCAACTCTGATTTGCTAGCTAACGTTACATAGCTAACATTCGAGAGCTGACTCTTCACATAAAAGTTTATTGTGTAGTGCAAAAATGAATGAAGGATCCAGCTATGGTGGTAATTCATGTAATGTCTGACTACTGCAGTACTGCTTGTCCATGTGCTAGCTAACAGCAACAAGCCGAGACGAGCTAGCTAAACATTGTGTCAGCATCCAGCAGTGATCAGCTTGGTGCTTGCATAGTAATGGCGTCACCAGCCCGAATTCTAATCAACTGGCACCAGTTGTGAAACTGGGCTGCGCTGGCCCGGGTTTCCCTCGACCCAACTCGAATTTGAGAACTCCATTCGAGCCAGCTTGAATGTGGCCCTGATTTGGCACTAATTTTAAGTGCCAGTGGAAACAAGGCTTTAAGGTGCAAAACAAACTCATGTTTGGCATGGCTGCTTTCTGTCTCTTTCGCTCCCTGGTCCATCCATCTCTGGAGCCTGCAGCTTGACTCCTTCCTCGGCTGCCCTTGAACTCACCATCAGGTAAATCCAGTCTAGTCCTGCAGTGCCCGGCCCGGTGCATGCAGTGTTTATTATTAACTTTGCTAGGGAATATAATTTATTGTGTATGCAGGTCTTCAGATGTGTAATAAAAGCCTGCCTGCAGGGGGCCTCAGATGCGAGAAGGTTTATAAAAGATTAAACAAACTATGATGTTCTGGGTGATAGTTAACGAGGTAGAGGTAGTTGCTGACTGCTCACCTTCAGAAGGAGAGAGAGAGGGGGGGGGGGGGGGAGGGAGGGAGAGAGAGAGGCTAGTGATCTCCAAAGAAAACTGTACAGACCCTTACAAAAATGTACCATGGTAGTACTGTGGTACTTTCATTCATACCATGTTACTACTATGGTACTTTCACTTATATCATGGTATAGTCTGAATGATGGAAATGTACCATATGTTTAGCCTTGAAGTATGATGGTACTACCGTGGTACTGCCATTGTACCTAAATATTACCATGGTATTGCATCATTTATACCATGGTATAGATCTGAAATGAATCATGGAACTGTACCATGGTTTTAGCTTTGAAGTATGATGGTACTGCCATGTACCTAAATAATACCATGGTATAAATGTGGATCATGGAAATACCATGGTTTTAAACTGCATTCTACATTCTACCATGGTAATGCAAAATTATGATAAATGGTACCAAAAATTATCATATGGCACTTTATGAATTGTGTGTTACTATAGTACAATGGCAGTATAATGCATTAAATAAATAAACCACGCAAGGTCAAGAGAGGTTGGTTGGTATTATTTTGTTGGTCCGAGTTTGTCTGTAACATCATAAAAAAGGGAAATAGTTGCTGTGAAAAAGTGGTAATACTTTCTACATTAATAGTACCTTTATTTGCTCATGTTTTGATTTCCTGTGTTGCCAACCTGAAATGTGGGAGAATGTGAGATATATGGTAGCCTAATCTTTGGCATTTTGTAATCATTTATAGTATGTATAGCCAAGGGGTGTTTGCGCTTGTGTCGGCCCGCAGACGGGGTGGCTCTCGCGCTAGCCTGCCTAGTCAGTTGAATGAGAAAGCCAAGCCGACTGAAAACTGGAGAGAAGCGCCAGATAAACAAAATATTTTAAACGTTATCATCGCGGTGAGCGAGTTATAAAGCATAAGATATGAAACACCAAGTTAAGCGGCGTGTAATTACAGTGCCTTGCAAAATTTTGCATTACAACCTGTAATTTAAATGTATTGTTATTTGGATTTCATTTAATGGACATACACAAAATAGTCAAAATTGGTGAAGTGAAATGAAAAACATAACTTGTTTCAAAAAATTCAAAAAAATAAATAACGGAAAAGTGGTTGATGTATATGTATTCACCCCATTTGCTATGAAGCCCCTAAATAAGATCTGGTGCAACCAATTACCTTCAGAAGTCACATAATTAGTTAAATAAAGTCCAACTGTGTGCAATCTAAGTGTCACATGATCTCAGTATATATACACCTGTTCTGAAAGGTCCCAGAGTCTGCAACACCACTAAGCAAGGGGCACCACCAAGCAAGCGGCAGACCAAGGAGCTCTCCAAACAGATCAAGGACAAAGTTGTGGAGAAGTACAGATCAGGGTTGGGTTATAAAACAATATCAGAAATTTGAACATCCCACGGAGCACCATTAAATCCATTATTAAAAAATGGAAAGAATATGGCACCACAACAAACCTGCCAAGAGAGGGCCGCTCACCAAAACTCACAGACCAGGCAAGGAGGGCATTAATCAGAGAGGCAACAAAGAGACCAAAGATAACCCTGAAGGAGCTGCAAAGCTCCACAGCGGAGATTGGAGTAAATGTCCAATGGACCACTTTAAGCCACACACTCCACAGAGCTGGGCTTTACGGAAGAGTGGCGAGAAAAAAGTCATTGCTTGAAGAAGAAAATAAGCAAACACGTTTGGTGTTCGCCAAAAGGCATGTGGGAGACTCCCCAAACATATGGAAGAAGGTACTCTGGTCAGATGAGACTAAAATTTAGCTTTTTGGCCATCAAGGAAAACGCTATGTCTGGCGCAAACCCAACAACTCTCATCACCCCGAGAACACCATCCCCACAGTGAAGCATGATGGTGGCAGCATCGTGCTGTGGGGATGTTTTTCATCGGCAGGGACTGGGAAACTGGTCAGAATTGAAGAAATGATGGATGGTGCTAAATACAGGGAAATTATTGAGGGAAACCTGTTTCAGTCTTCCAGAGATTTGAGACTGGGACGGAGGTTCACCTTCCAGCAGGACAATAGAATTGCACGCTCAAGCTGAATAGTTATGCACGCTCAAGTTTTCTGTTTTTTTGTCTTATTTCTTGTTTTTTTCACAATAAAACATATTTTGCATCTTCAAAGTGGTAGGCATGTTGTGTAAATCAAATGATACAAACCCCAAAAAAATCCATTTTAATTCCAGGTTGTAAGGCAACAAAATAGGAAAAATGCCATGGGGGGTGAATACTTTCGCAAGCCACAGTATATCACTGTTGTTATTTTTTTATGATGTTTTGATAGTTTAATTAATTTATAAAAGTCTGTTAGCATAGAAGCTAAAGTTAGCTCCAGCCAAGCTAGCCTGTCATAGTCATGGCGACAGGACCAACAAACGTTCACACAGTGTAAACAAAGGGCACCATTGTAACATGCTGTTTTTAGGGATATGTTGAGAATTAAATGATGAAAATGTATCTTTGAGATAAGATAATTAATACCTTTTTACATTTTTGCATGTTGGCTATTTAGAATTGTATAAAAGTAGCCAAGTCAGTTGAATGAGAGAGAGCCAACTGAAAGCTGAAGAGAGAAGCACCAGATAAACTAACTATTTTAAATCTTCAAGTTTCAGACTCCATTCATTCTTCTCACCATACCCTATCCAGGTCCCAAGGTTTAAGAGGATACTCTACACTATTAGACCCATGTGTTGTGGTTTTTCACTACGAGCTAAAGGGATTTAACCTCTACGGGATCCATGTCCCGTATATGGGACGGTTGAGCTAAAGTGCGCTAATGTGATTAGCATGACTGTTGTAAGTAACAGCAAACTTTCCAGGACATACAGTGAGGGAAAAAAGTATTTGATCCCCTGCTGATTTTGTACATTTGCCCACTGACAAAGAAATGACCAGTCTATCATTTTAATGGTAGGTTTATTTGAACAGTGAGAGACAGAATAACAACAAAAACATCCAGAAAAACGCATGTCAAAAATGTTATCAATTGATTTGCATTTTAATGAGGGAAATAAGTATTTGACCCCCTCTCAATCAGAAAGATTTCTGGCTCCCAGGTGTCTTCTATACAGGTAACAAGCTGAGATTAGGAGCACACTCTTAAAGGGAGTGCTCCTAATCTCAGTTTGTTACCTGTATAAAATATCAATCAGTCAATCAGATTCCAAACTCTCCACCATGGCCAAGACCAAAGAGCTCTCCAAGGATGTCAGGGACAAAATTGTAGACCTACACAAGGCTGGAATGGGCTACAAGACCATCGCCAAGCAGCTTGGTGAGAAGGTGACAACAGTTGGTGCGATTATTCGCAAATGGAAGAAACACAAAAGAACTGTCAATCTCCCTCGGACTGGGGCTCCATGATAGATCTCACCTTGTGGAGTTGCAATGATCATGAGAATGGTGAGGAATCAGCCCAGAACTACACGGGAGGATCTTGTCAATGATCTCAAGGCAGCTGGGACCATAGTCACCAAGAAAACAATTGGTAACACACTACGCCGTGAAGGACTGAAATCCTGCAGAGCCCGCAAGGTCACCCTGCTCAAGAAAGCACATATACACGCCTATCTGAAGTTTCCCAATGAACATCTGAATGATTCAGAGGAGAACTGGGTGAAAGTTTTGTGGTCAGATAAGACCAAAATTGAGCTCTTTGGCATCAACTCAACTCGCCGTGTTTGGAGGAGGAGGAATGCTGCCTTTGACCCCAAGAACACCATCCCCACCGTCAAACATGGAGTGGAAACATTATGCTTTGGGGGTGTTTTGCTGCTAAGGGGACAGAACAACTTCACCGCATCAAAGGGACGATGGACAGGGCCATGTACCGTCAAATCTTGGGTGAGAACCTCCTTCCCTCAGCCAGGGCATTGAAAATGGGTCGTGATTGGGTATTCCAGCATGACAATGACCCAAAACACACGGCCAAGGCAACAAAGGAGTGGCTCAAGAAGAAGCAAATGAAGGTCCTGGAGTGGCCTAGCCAGTCTCCAGACCTTAATCCCATAGAAAATCTGTGGAGGGAGCTGATGGTTCGAGTTGCCAAACGTCAGCCTCGAAACCTTAATGACTTGGAGAAGATCTGCAAAGAGTAGTGGGACTTTAGAGGGATTTGTCACCAAGTACTAAGTCATGTTTTGCAGAGGGGTCAAATACTTATTTCCCTCAATAAAATGCAAATCAATTTACAACACTTTTGACATGTGTTTTTCAGGATTTTTTTGTTGTTATTCTGTCTCTCACTGTTCAAATAAACCTACCATAAAAATTATAGACTGATCATTTCTTTGTCAGTGTGCAAACGTAAAAAATCAGCAGGGGATCAAATACTTTATTCCCTCTCTGTAGACATGTCTTATATGGGCAGAAAGCTTAAATTATTGTTATTCTAACTATACTGTCCAATTTACAGTAGCTATTACAGTGAAAAAATACCATGCTATTGTTTGAGGAGAATGTACAACAACACAAAACTTATCACGGCAACTGGTTTGATACATTCACCACTGAAGGTAAATAATGTACTTATATTCAGTAATCTTGCTCTGATTTGTCATCCTAAGGGTCCCAGAGATAAAATGTAGCATATTTTTGTTTGATAAAATCTATTTTAATATTAACCCTCCCGTTGTCCTGTCCGGGTCAAAATGACCCAGGCTACGTGTTAGAGCGAGTGGCTGTATAACCCCTAGCGTTGTCCTGTCCTGTCCTGGCTGGGGTCAAAACGACCCAGGCTACGTGTCAGTGCCTACGTGTTAGAGCGAGTGGCTGTATAACCCCTAGCGTTGTCCAGCCGTAAACAAACACCAACACCAAGAACAACTACAACTACTACAACTACTACTACTACTACTACTACTACTACTACTACTACTACTACTACTACTACTACTACTACTACTAATATTGCCTCGGTGGCATGTCCGGACACGTCCCGAAGAGAGGTCTTGGGGACTTCCCCAGCCTGGGTGCCGAAGCTATTATGAGTGCTGTGCGTTTCACGGCCAAACAGGTCCTAGAACATATATTTGCCAATGACTCTGACTGCGACGAGGAAGCGGAGGAGGAAGCGTCCGAAGAAGAAGACGGGGAGGAATATAACCCAGAGGACGAGGAGACCACCGAGGATGACGAGGACGACGACTACGACGCCGCCGCCGCCGCTGACGAGGACGACGAGGACGACGCCCAAGTAGAAGAAGGCCAAGGCGTAGAAGACGAACGAGACGATGACGACGACGACAACGATGATGACGACGACGACGACCAAGAAGAAGAAAAAGGAAAAGAAGAACAAGGGGAAGGTGAAGGTGAAGGAGAGCGAGGAGACCGCCGCCGCCGCCGCCGCCGCCGCCGCCTCAGCCCCCGACCACAACACGATATCCCTCGAGTGGAAAGAGAGACATTCGTGTCGAGAAACGGCCAAATCCAATGGTGCTCGGTGCCTTGTGACAACAATCGGGGCGTCGGAGGGGCCGCCGCAGCGGCAAAAAGTAACAGGCCGGTTGCTGAGGTGCCGGAGGACATGAGGCCCGGGCCTACTAGGCAGGCCGTAGGCCAAGCCCGCGACATCCTCTCCACGTTCCGCCTGTTTTTCACACCGGAGATAGAAGACATCATCCTGGAGATGACCAATCTGGAGGGCGTTCGAAAATACGGAGGCCGAGGCGACGGCGACGGCTGCGGCGATGACGACCACCGCCACTACGCCGATGACCACGAAGACCGCGACCGCCACGGCCGCTGGAAAGCGATGGACTCCACCGACCTGCGAGCCTACGTAGGGCTGCTCATCCTAGCCGGTGTGTACAGGTCCCAAGGCGAAGCAGCCTCTAGTCTCTGGGACGCCGAGAGCGGGAGGACCATTTTCCGCGCAACCATGCCGCTCAAAGTCTTTCACGCTTACTCGAGACTCCTTCGTTTCGACGACCGCCAGACCAGAGCCGAGAGACGCGCAGCAGGCGGCGGTGACAAACTTGCGGCCGTGAGAGAGGTCTGGGACAAGTGGGTTGAGTGGCTGCCGCTCCTCTACAACCTCGGGCCCGACTTGACGGTGGCCGAGCAACTGGTCCCTTTCAGAGGTGGGCCGGGCCAACAACACCGTACAAGAGCACAACAACACCGTACACAACACAACACGCTAAAGCTAATCTCTTCTCTTTCCTCTCCTCTCCTCTCCTCTCCTCTCCTCTCCTCTCCTCTCCTCTCCTCTCCTCTCCTCTCCTCTCCTCTCCTCTCCTCTCCTCTCCTCTCCTCTCCTCTCCTCTCCTCTCCTCTCCTCTCCTCTCCTCTCCTCTCCTCCAGGCCGATGTCCTTTCCGTCAGTATATTCCAAGCAAGCCGGCCAAATACGGCATCAAGACCTGGGTGGCCTGCGACTCCAAATCCAGCTACGCCTGGAAGATGCAGGTCTACACCGGGAAGGCCACCTGTGGAG
Organism: Coregonus lavaretus; assembly: GCF_964263955.1. NCBI lineage: Eukaryota > Metazoa > Chordata > Actinopteri > Salmoniformes > Salmonidae > Coregonus > Coregonus lavaretus. The sequence continues at coordinate 48,557,169 of NC_139993.1, read as the reverse complement.
GACCCGAGAAGAACCAGGGGATGAGGGTCGTGCTCGATTTGACGAAGGGACTCAGGGGTCACAACGTCACCTGCGACAATTTCTTCACCTCATACGAGCTCGCGCGCCAGCTCCTGAGGAGGAACGTCACCGTGGTCGGCACAGTCAGAAAGAACAAGCCAGAGCTCCCGCCGGCACTGCTCGCCTCAATGGACAGCTCCTCTTCTCCTCCAAGTTCGCCTTCACGCCCACCACCGCTCTAGTGTCCTACCTACCAAAGAAAAACAAGAACGTCTTACTCCTGAGCACGCTGCACACCGAGGCTCACGTTAGCCGTCGCCAGGACAAGAAGCCGGCCATCGTCCTAGACTACAACAGCAACAAGGGAGGTGTGGACAACCTAGACAAGGTGATTGGAACCTACAGCTGCAGGAGGATGACCGCCCGCTGGCCCCTGGTCATCTTCCACAACATCCTTGATGTGTCCTCCTACAACGCTTTTGTCATATGGCGAGAGCTCAACCCTACTTGGATGCCTGGTAAGCGAAACAAGAGGAGGGTGTTCCTTGAGCAGCTGGGAAAGGCACTAGTGACTCCGTTCATACAAAGAAGGGCCCGTCTCCCTCGCACCGAAGCCTCTGTGGCGCTCGTCAAAGCTGTTCAGAGGGCTACGTATCGTGATCAGCCCCGGGATCACGCCCCCGCCGCACCGGCCCACGCACCGGCCCACGCACCGGACCAAGCACCCGACCCCGCACAACCCAGTAAGAGGAAGAGGTGTCAGGTCTGCCCCACAAAGAAGGACTGTAAAACACACACTGTGTGCACCAGGTGTAACAAATACGTCTGCAAAGGCTGTTCGCACGCATACTGTCCCACATGTTCCAATTGGGCCTTTAGTGAGAGGGGGACAGTTCGACCCGGAGGGCACGGCGTGTGTACAGAATACCAGGACAACGGGAGGGTTAAAATGTAGGAAGTGGGTTCTACAGTTTGAACCCCTGCTGTCTCTGGCTCCACACCCACCCCGCCCGGCCATCTAGATGTGTGAAAGTTAGTGTATAAGCTAATGATCCATCATGTATGACATTCCTGGGAGTGTGTAAACTTATATTTTGTATTACCACATCATTTTTGCATGTTCTCTATAGTTATGTACTTGAAAATGTATCAATTGACCAATTCGGCACATTTGGGCAGACTTGATACAAAATAGTCCAGTATTGCAATGCTTCACTGGATCAATCTGAAACTTTGCACACACACTGCTTCCATCTAGTGGCCAAAATCTAAATTGCGCCAAAACTGCAATATTATATTGTGGCCTTTCTCTTTCATTTCAAAGACGTTGGAATAAAATATAAAATAAAAACGCATGTTTTTTTGTTTGTGTTATCTTTTACCAGATCTAATGTGTTATATTCTCCTTTATTCATTTCACATTTCCACAAACGTCAAAGTGTTAACTTTCAAATGGTATCAAGAATATGCATATTCTTGCTTCAGGTCCTGAGCTACAGGCAGTTAGATTTGGGTATGTCATTTTAGGCAAAAATTTAAAAAAAGGGTCAGATCCTTAAGAGGGTACTAGGCCTACGCTTTGCCATTGCAGATCGAGTAGTCAATGTTGCATTATGTGAGTAGAATAAATTACTACGTTTTTGGTCACATTACCCGAAAAACTACATGCTGCTAGTACCATGGTTCATATATATTTTGGGGTCACTACCATGGAAGGAAAATACCATGGTACTGGTGCAAATACTGTACCATGGTATTTTCCTGCCATGGTAGTACAATGAAAAAACTACCATGGTACTATCATGTTTTTTTGGTCACTAGCATGGCAGGAAAATACCATGGTATTTGCACCAGTACCATGGTATTTTTCTGCCATGGTAGTGACCAAACACCCATGATAGTATGTACCATGGTCGTTTTTTCATTGTACTACCATGGTAAATTTTTGTAAGGGGAAAACCTACTGCCACCAAACCAAAATAAGCAGATTCAGACTTGTGATTATCATAACAAGTAGCAAAACCAAGTTGTTTCCCCTCTCTAAAATATACTCTTACATAGGCAGAGTAGCATGCAGTGTTTAAGCACTGTAACTTATATGGGAATTGATTGTAGGTTGGTGGACACAGCTGAGCTCCCACCAAGCACAGAGAAAGCATCTCAAAAGAGTTTCAACTCATCTTTATTCCACACTCCATTATTATGACCGCTTCAATGAAAGCCATCAATCCAAACAAATACACACAACTCCTCTCTCTGCGGCACGTTTCCCCGGGATACTCAGAAGTGTCACCTGCACATTTCCTCATTATGATTAATAAATAGAGCCAGTGAGTGGTAACAATGTCCCTCCTCACTCTCCCAATGCCGAGGCACTTTGTGCCAAAGAGCCGCTGAGTTAGAAGAGAATATCTGAGATGAGATACAATCCTGTTCTGGCGCACGTCCCGAGGATAACAAGGGTTTAGGCCCCGCGCTCGCAAGCTATACCTCATGTATTCTTTATGAATGATCATCCATGGTAAATATTTCACTAACATGCCTACCGACTGACTGACTGACTGCTGCGCTGGTTGCGGCTGAGACTGGGGCTGAACGTGATGGGAACTGCCAGGATGGAGCTAGTGTCTCCTCCAAACAGGATTGCGCTCTGCACCAAGATGCCAGCAGATGACACCTCTTGCTGGGAAAGGATTTGCAAGACAGCGGGGCGTGTGAAAGATGGAGGACTGGTAGAAGGCCTACGTTAGACAGCTTGTCCTTGAGTCTAAGGCTTGTTTGCATTGTGCAGCACTGTGCTAGAAAGCGGGGAGGGACACGTGTCAAAGGCGGCGGGCTGGGAATACCTGGGTATTGATTTTGAGGACAATCTGTGAGGAGAGGAGCTTTGCAGTATGGAGGGCAGTCAAAGGCACACATCTCTCTCTCTCTGGTCTCAGATCGAAGCACCTCAGAGATGATGAGCTTATATCATTTATAAGAACCTTTCACAAATTGGACCTAGGTCAGTCACTCCCCCCTCCGCAGACTGGGATCTCTCTTTTTAATAGTGGCCCTGGGACCCCAGTGGAATGTCAGCTGCATTTAAAAAGGGATATAACTCACACTGTCTCATATTTCAAACATATCCTCTGACCCATGAGTGTCTACCTACTACACAGTACATACGGTGGGTTGGCATGAATTGTTGATTCACAGTGCTAGTTGGCCTAATCTAAAGTAGGGAACACACATGATTCAACCCTTTGTCCTTCACACATACTGTAACCCCCATACACGTCATCTGAAATATTAAGAGTGATATTTTAACAACCTTCATAATACTTCCTTTGATTTGAATTCCTTTGCTTGTCTCAATGAACAATTCCTGAACACTAATATTTAGCTATACAAGAGGTGTGAATACCGGAAAGAGAGCGCAACAATATGCCTACTACATGAAACACTACATATTTCTAAAGCAAATCAAGTGATTATTTTACAATGCAGTGTTCTCTATGGAATATGTCTCAGACATATAAGATAAATCAGGTTTCCATTTGTTGGCAGAAAGTGAGTCTGGCTGGCAGGGTGGGGGGTGGGGTCGATGAGGGGGTGACCCTCTCTCAGCTCACCTGATATCCAATCAGTCGGAGTGGCTTGCACACACACACCAAACACACACACACACACACACACACACACACACACATATACACACACACACACACACACACACACACACACAGCTCTCTCATCATATGTCATTGGGTGTCATCACTCTCAGAATGTCAAGGTGCCCTAAGGTCACAGACGACAATCTGTTAATGTCCCAGCCACTGTGTGTGTCAGGCTCTGCCTGACCACACGCACACACACACGCACAAATACACACACACAGGGTGAGCTACATGCTTCTCATTATGCTTTTTACGACACATCTCTGTCTACTCCCACTCTTCTTCAGCTCCTGGCGTTCCTCTTCTCTAATCTAGAGGAAGGCACAAATCAGCAGACCACTGGGACAACGGCATCACTTTATCAGATGGATGTGGGGTTTGTGATGTTGATATATCATTTCTGTTTCACTAAACACTCCAAAATACATTCACTTTTATTTTGAAAATTCATTGCTGTTGAATGTCACACACCAATAATAGTAGTTGTCTCATGCACTCTCATTCCATGTCTGTTACTGTTTTGGTTTATATTCTCCGCTCATTGGTGTTCTCACTGAAACCTAAGGGTGGCACTGTTGCCTTTCTCTGGTCCACGTTCCTCCATAAGAATCTAGGACAGTAACATTCCTGGATGTACAATTTGTTTTATGTTAAATATATGATACTAGCATGTAATAAATGTACAGCTCATATGCTAATGATAAAACATCCTCCACAGCGTTATTCATAGATGAGCTGTATCACACACACTCAGGCAACAGAGTGTCCCAGCAACTCAGGTCAACACACAGTAGAGGGCAAACAAGACCCTTGAATAAACCACTACATATCAGCTGAATGGGAGGGCATATCTCTGTGTGTGCAAAGGGGAAAGAGACACATGCACATAGAGAGCGGGAGTAGAGAGAGTAAACAGGGAGTGAGAGAGTAGAAAAAGAATAGAAAGAGAATAGAGAGAGAATAGAGGGACGATGAATGAGAAACTGTGTGCTATTAATGCAATGTAAGGGTGAGTCGGTATGTGTAAGCCTAAACCATAGAGACATATCCCCATTCTCTGTGGGTTCCCCAAAATCATGCCTTTCTATATATGAGTCACCCAGTCATTATAAAACGTTCATACCCTACAAATCCTTGTAAATGTCCCACAGAAGATACTTCTGACAAGAACGAAGCATGCAATTCACCACCCATGGCAGTGAAATCCATTTGCACATTAGAATCCCCACTGGCACACAAATCAAATGTTCATATAACATCACCTTTAGGGGAGAGAGAACACATTTTTGGCAAGATGTCGTCTGTCTTTGGCCTGTGAGAATATCACTCTGCAGCATGAATTTCACATTGGCGGTGTCAGATTCGTGACTGTGCATTTCACCCATAAATTATGGATATGATTTTACATGAACAAACTTATGTAAGTTGAGATATTTACTTCATTCAACTTAAGATAGCTAGATGGGGCAACCACATATCACAGACATACAAAATGCACTTTTCCTCATCTCAGTAGAGTGGGGGGGGGGGGGGGGGGTCGATTGGTGAAGACTTAAGAGAGGGGACTGTTAAGAAAAATTACACAGTTGTCTAAATCAATTCATCAAATAACTTATTTCAACACGCCTCCAATGGAGTTGTTGGGAGGTCAAATGGCTCCATAGTGTGTATCTGTAATTCACAACACAAAAATAACTGTCTTAACCTTACCCTTCTCACACAAATCTCTGTTGTTTTCTGTGGAGGAAAATGTTTACATATAGTCATTTAGCATTGGTCTCTCGTCCAGAACATCTTACAGATGGCGCATACAAAGAGAAAATCCTTTCAGGAGGTGGGATTGATTCCAGGTTTGACCTTACACGACGAGAGGGAACATTGCAAGGTGCTGCACTGCTTCAAACAAAAGCATAACAAAGGCTACAGCAGCCATCCGCTTACAGCACAATGGCATACAAAGTCTTGAGATGGGATAAGCTCCTTCAATGTCTTTCTTTCTCTCCCTCACTACCTTTCTCTCGGTTACTCTGCCTTCCTCTCTTTTTCTTTCCCTCTCTTTTGTAATGGTAATCAAGAGAAAGACATTGACAACTTTCAGCTTTTTGTTTGAAATGTAGAATTTCAAAGGGGTTGTTAAAAGCAGCTGTTAAGACTCTAGTCGGTGCAGAAGACTCTCCATCAGTCATAGACCCTCTCTCTCTCTCTCTCTCTCTCTCTCTCTCTCTCTCTCTCTCTCTCTCTCTCTCTCTCTCTCTCTCTCTCTCTCTCTCTCTCTCTCTCTCTCTCTCTCTCTCTCTCTCTCTCTCTCTCTCTCTCTCTCTCTCTCTCTCTCTCTCTCTCTCTCTGCGGGGTGAAGTCCCAAAAGTCCTCATCCCAACTCACCTGTCATGTCATTCTGTCCTGGCTGTGAATTGTCAGGCTTTCAGATCCCCTTTCCTGCCCTCTTTGATGTACAGAATGAGCGCATTGCATGGAGAGAGAGAGAATGGGGGAGGAGAGGGAGATGGAGAGAGGGGGAGAGCGAGAGAAGTGCTTCCATCTATTACATCTCTCCTCCTTCGGCCTCATCTGTGATTAATTCCTGAGCCCAAAACAGTGGCTTCCTCTTGCATTAATTTCCTAAGTAATGTGACACCTGCGTACTGAGAAGGGCGAGCAGGTTCTGAGGATGCCTGAATGCCAAATCCTGCCCTGTGATAAATCAGTACCCATTAGAGACCTGTATGTGTGTGTGTGCTTGCGTGTGAACTAAATTACTTAAACAAATGAACTTGTCTGCTTTAATAAGACTTTCAGATACATGGATGTAGTCGATGCAGATTTGTTTATTTTAAGAGAAAAGTCCAGAAGATACTTCTCCTATCTTGTGTGGCAGTTTTATCTGCTCAGTACCTTTTTCTTTGGCTCTGTTTTAATTAGTTGGTTTCCTTTTATCAACATTTAAGCAGACGCTATTATCCAGAGCAATCAGGGTTAAGTGCCTTGCTCAAGGGCACATCAACAGATTTTTCACCTAGTCGGCTCAGGGATTCGAACCAGTGACCTTTCGTTTACTGTCCCAACACTCTTAACCACTAGGCTACCTGCCACCCTGCTGCTACCTGAGATTCATGTTGAAAATAAACAATTGATGTTAATTAATGATGACATTAGATTTACTGAAAATGTGAGAAAAAGGTGTAATATCATTCTACAGACACATTGTTCCAACAGAGTATGGCCCAAATGAGCATTTGTACATTTATTAGACTACAGGACTACACTCTTGGAAAAAAGGGTTGCAAAAGGGTTCTTCGGCCTGTGGAAAGTGTTTCACGTGTGTTTTTGCTTGGATGGGGGCTACACCTCTCTGGTAAACATGGGGATGGCTAGGTCGATGGGTTCGGTTTAGAGTAGTCAACAGGGCACTCTAAAACTATGGGGAGAGACAGAGAGCGGGAATGGAAAGGACAGTGAGAGAGGAAATAGGGACAAATTAGAGGAAGAGGGAGTAGTATACAGACAGAGACCGTGCTGGGAGGGTATAAAGCGTCAGCAGATAAAAGTTCATGTTTGAAGCATGTTGCCTTCACAGCTTCCCACAATGGACTTCCAATTGAATCCATAGCCTGGCTCCGTGGCCCTGGAAGCTTCCTATCCACGGCCCAGAGCGCAGCTCGATCATGCTTTTATGATCCGCCCCTATCTGCCATAATCCCTGCATTCAGAAGGTTCCGCAGGGCATTGAGCATCAACAACACAGGGATGGAAGAGACATGATACATATAGTACATGAATCAGGAATCACACCTCCGTAAGGAAAGGGAAGGACCTGGTTGGTTTAGCCTCCAGTGACACACCACATTGTGAACCTGAAGAGGACAGGTGGATGGCTTGTGGTAGAGGGCTCTCAGCGTTGTATTTGAAGACAGATACTCATAGTAGGCTACAACTCTCTGTAGTGGATAGATGTGATTGTTATTCCGGTGCTCCCGCATCCTTGCATAAAATAAAGATTTTTGAGGTGTTGCATGCATCTTGGTGTATGGAAAACATGCACCAATTGTGATGTCCTGTATGTCTCCCCTAGGGGCTAACAACTAGCAGAGTACATGATGACTTGAATTAATGCCCCATAACCAGTCATCAATCATAAAAGTACACAGACACTGTGTACAATTACCCAGAGAATGGATTCTGCCAGTATGCTCTGTGAAGTTTGCAGTGAGGTCCACATCAAGTCTACCACAGGTTAATTAGATAGCGCTAATAGAATCCCTGCACTGCTTCTTCCCCAGACACTCCAGCCAAGCAACTTAAGTACTGCATTAGAATGCTTATTAGCCGTTTGGGTGTCACAGCCCAAAATTGGCATACGCCACAAATAGAGAATTCATTAAGACCGGCCTTCCATTACAGTGTCCACATTAAATGGTGAGATATCCTTTTGATACAACAGCAGCGATGATCACTATTGGCTGTAATGAAACGTATAATTGCATTGGCAAGACCTGGGTTCTGTCTCTGCTTTCTTGACAAAATAAACCTGACAATCCTTGCTGGTAGACATACAGGCAGATCTCGGTCATCTAAATTGTTGTGTATGTTGTAAGATGGAGAGTCGATGGGGTTGACTGTGTTGTTGTATTATTTAACCACTTAGAGGTGAGAGGCTATAAACGCTCAGATTTTTTTTCATGAATTAGGGTAATAAATTCTACTTAAAGGGGTACAAATGCTTGTCACTGTACTGTTGTGGTACCCTGTAAGGTACTTTCATTGTACCATTAGTTATAGCTACATCATTTTACCCTTGCAGTACGTACCTTTAAAGAGCTAAAAGGTACAAATGTGCCTTTTTAGGGTACCACCAAAGTGACAAATCCATTTGTTCCTTTTAAGTGGCAAACATATACCTCTTCTCTATACCAAGTGCTAACCATATGTGTACCTCCGAAGGTACAGTATGTGTATTTTGATCTTGTACCCCAGGGAACAATACTGTACTCTATAAAATAACCTTTTTTTCTGAGTGTAGAGCTCTCATTGATGTGTGTTTCCTGTATGTACTTATTTCCAATGATTATTGTTAAATGGAGTTTAAAAAGCTCCCAAACAAAAAGCTTTTAATGCTTTTAATGACATCTGATTGTGTCAATGTTGATCCCAGGAATAGCACTTTATTTGGGAAAACACATTTAGCCAATTAGGCTAGTTGAGTAAATAGGGGCATTTGTTAATGGGTTGTATATTTGATTCCTCCTGAAATACCCATTACACATCAATAAAACTTAAGCTTCAATAAAAACATCCAAATGGCAAGAGCATAAATATGTTTGCCTGAATATGTGGCCCTAAACTTTGCTTGTTATCCTAAACAAGAAAATATTATCTGTTGTGACGGCAACTTAGGATGTTTCAATCTCATGTCAGACCAACAAGAATTGGACAAATTCACAAACACGAAAACGCATGAGCGCACACACAAACGCACCTTCCAAAGTGCCCTTGAGCAAGGCACTTAACCCTAATACCTCAAGGGTCACCGTTGATAATGGCTGACCCTGACCGTGACCCCACTCTCCGAATGTGTCTCAGGTGGATTTGCAATGCAAAAAACACATTTCCAATTCACACATGCTTATAAAACACACTTGTCATGTGTGAAATAGGACAAATATAAGCACCCATCAAAATAATCATTCATTATTATTACCTGCCATTTAGCAACCATGCAGGGTCGATGAGCACTGAACAGTTCTCTATATATGCTCCGGTCTTTAAGTGCTGTTCATTAGATGCAGTTCATACTCTGTTGTATTAGTATAAGTCACAGCAGGTCAGATTGAGGTACAGCACTAAAGTACTCCAGAGTAATGGAAGTCAACGCAATTGCTGTAGGAATGTACCCTAATCACGCTGAATGGAGTTCAGTTGACGCTATTCACTAAAACCATTCCATTTACCATTTCTATATTCACCATTCTACTCCCATCACTGACCTTACAGCCTTTCCAAGATCCCAATGTTAAATGTATTGAAAAAGGTTCCCTTGAAAGAAACGTTGAAAAATGTATACAAGAGAAATAATAAAAGCGGGAGTCATTTTGATAATTATACTGACAATGTAATTAAGCTTTTTTTATTCACAAACCAGGTTTCCATCCAACCTTTTTATACAGTGGGGGAAAAAAGTATTTAGTCAGCCACCAATTGTGCAACTTCTCCCACTTAAAAAGATGAGAGAGGCCTGTAATTTTCATCATAGGTACACGTCAACTATGACAGACAAATTGAGATTTTTTTTCTCCAGAAAATCACATTGTAGGATTTTTTATGAATTTATTTGCAAATTATGGTGGAAAATAAGTATTTGGTCACCTACAAACAAGCAAGATTTCTGGCTTTCACAGACCTGTAACTTCTTCTTTAAGAGGGTCCTCTGTCCTCCACTCGTTACCTGTATTAATGGCACCTGTTTGAACTTGTTATCAGTATAAAAGACACCTGTCCACAACCTCAAACAGTCACACTCCAAACTCCACTATGGCCAAGACCAAAGAGCTGTCAAAGGACACCAGAAACAAAATTGTAGACCTGCACCAGGCTGGGAAGACTGAATCTGCAATAGGTAAGCAGCTTGGTTTGAAGAAATCAACTGTGGGAGCAATTATTAGGAAATGGAAGACATACAAGACCACTGATAATCTCCCTCGATCTGGGGCCCCACGCAAGATCTCACCCCGTGGGGTCAAAATGATCACGCGAACGGTGAGCAAAAATCCCAGAACCACACGGGGGGACCTAGTGAATGACCTGCAGAGAGCTGGCACCAAAGTAACAAAGCCTACCATCAGTAACACACTACGCCGCCAGGGACTCAAATCCTGCAGTGCAAAACGTGTCCCCCTGCTTAAGCCAGTACATGTCCAGGCCCGTCTGAAGTTTGCTAGAGTGCATTTGGATGATCCAGAAGAGGATTGGGAGAATGTCATATGGTCAGATGAAACCAAAATAGAACTCAACGTGTTTGGAGGACAAAGAATGCTGAGTTGCATCCAAAGAACACCATACCTACTGTGAAGCATGGGGGTGGAAACATCATGCTTTGGGGCTGTTTTTCTGCAAAGGGACCAGGACGACTGATCCGTGTAAAGGAAAGAATGAATGGGGCCATGTATCGTGAGATTTTGAGTGAAAACCTCCTTCCATCAGCAAGGGCATTGAAGATGAAATGTGGCTGGGTCTTTCAGCATGACAATGATCCCAAACACACCGCCCGGGCAACGAAGGAGTGGCTTCGTAAGAAGCATTTCAAGGTCCTGGAGTGGCCTAGCCAGTCTCCAGATCTCAACCCCATAGAAAATCTTTGGAGGGAGTTGAAAGTCCGTGTTGCCCAGTGACAGCCCCAAAACATCACTGCTCTAGAGGAGATCTGCATGGAGGAATGGGCCAAAATACCAGCAACAGTGTGTGAAAACCTTGTGAAGACTTACAGAAAACGTTTGACCTGTGTCATTGCCAACAAAGGGTATATAACAAAGTATTGAGAAACTTTTGTTATTGACCAAATACTTATTTTCCACCATAATTTGCAAATAAATTCAATAAAAATCCTACAATGTGATTTTCTGGATTTTTTTTCTCATTTTGTCTGTCATAGTTGACGTGTACCTATGATGAAAATTACAGGCCTCTCTCATCTTTTTAAGTGGGAGAACTTGCACAATTGGTGGCTGACTAAATACTTTTTTTCCCCACTGTACAAGTAAAGTACATGTTGGATAAAACATTTCATGACAGGACTGATGGAAACAGCTAATTTGTCTGTAAACTTTCCTCCAAAAAAAAATAAACGCTTGACAAGGTGGGAACTTTTTGTTTCTGTAAAAGAAATTATTTGAGAAATGGCAGTGGAAACGATTCTCTGTGCAAATATTGATATAATAACCATCATATCGAAGTAAACTTGGAGTCACGCGATATAGTGTGGTCCTCCCACTACGACTCAGGTACGCATAGAGTTTATTAGGCTACAGATGAAATAAATTATGATGAACTTCACAGGGTGGTGAATGTGAAAGGTGATGAGCTTGATGCTCCTTTCCAATAAATATCAAGGTTCTCAATCTGGTGACATGATCATTGATGCTTGGCAGACGTTTGACAAATAAAAATAATCTCGCTATTTTGTCCATAATAATCTCATCATGTAGTAGGTTATACCGCATTGTATCTGCGAGCTGTTGGCTAAGGCACATGTGCCAATACCAGAGTTGACACATTCACTATATAATGGATTTATTTTGGTGAGAAAACCATCAGTAGAGTTGAAAATGAGATGGAAACCCATTCAACTTGTATTTTTTATCCAGTTCTTGGCAATTTAACCACTAAACTTACGTCACCACTACGTCATCACCACAGCCTTTTATCCGCAACAAGTCAATTTGATGAACACACATCTATGGTGGGAAAATATGTTCATGTTAATATTTACTCTCAAAGGCATTTCTAAAATTGCTGTGTTGTTGATATCCTAATAATTAAATAGTTATCTCAATATAGTTCATAATGAGGTCCCTCAATATATAGCTAAGTGTACAGATGTAGGATCTTAATTTGATCACTCTTTTGATGCTGAGAATTTTCCTGAAACGCAGGAAATGCAGATGAGCTGCGTGATTTACGTAAATTCACTGAAAACCCACACTAACACACGGTTATATAACGGTATTGCACTTTTCATGTAGCCTACTTTTGGCCAGCTAATAGCCTAACCACCGATCAAACAACATTATGGACTACATGTTCAAATCCTGTTGCATGCAGGATTATTTAGCTGTGACAATATAGGTCAAATTAAGATCCTACATCTGTATTGTATGGTCTTTGATCCTCCCATAGCATGTCTAACAAACATGTGTGTATGTTAATTCTCAGGTGTTAACTGTTCAATTTTTTAAAGGATTCATCACTGGAAAGTCTTGTATGTACTTCCTGATTAACAAGCTCACCATAGAGTTAATTTCCAGGAATATTGAGGACAGTCAGACTAGAGCAAAATGGTTGATTCTCATGCTAACTGCACTCATTGTTATGACCTGAATAAGGAGACAGAGAGAGAGAGCCCTGCCCAGACAGTGGAATCAAATTAGCCTGACAACCAACTTTCATGTGTCTGAAAATGAGATGATTCAAGTATGAGCTGGGGGGTACTTACGTGTAGATGTTTGAGTGCCTGTGTGCACACGCATATGTAAGTGTGACCAGCCTCACTTCACCCATTCCTTCTGCAGGTTTACACAGATATTTCAGAGAACACACTCCCTGACGGGGCTTTCACTAACTATTTTACTGTATGCCCCTTTAGAAGACCAAGAAAGAGTTACATCCTAACTTCTAGTCTAGTCAGTATGCACTTTTTTTTTCTCTTTGTGTCTGTGTCTTTCCTCCCTTAGCTGTTGAGTGTTTCTCTTTTTTTCTACATAAGGGCTGATGAACTGCTTAGGGAGTCATGATGCAAGAAGGATCTGTTAATAGAGATCACTAACAGTTACTTAATCTCTTCTATTAAAGGTGTGTGTGTGTGTCTTTTATTTGTGTATCTATGCTACACTGTATGTCTCCTACCCTCTGTACTCTGCCAGCTGGAGAAGGTGGGGGTGGCAGGTTAAATGTTTTCTGACAAGCATTTCGCTACACCTGCAATAACATCTGCTAAATATGTGTATGCGACCAATAAAACAAATATTTCTATAAATGCACAAACTGTATTTTGCCTTTTCAACTTCTTGATTTAATTCTCAAATGCCGGCTGCTGAAAAATAACACTACATTCCTCATAAATACTGATTCCTGCCTGTTTCATGGTGACATTACATCATAATTGAAACAGATTTTCAGGCTAGGACATTCAGATTATGGATGATATATTGAAAGTACCATTATTGTAAATATTCTCTCAGAGAATCTCCTGCATAAATGTGATTTATAGAAGTGTGTTTGTTTACTTTACATTGGTGGAGAGGATATGTGCTGAATGGATGTATGCGATAAAACTGGAGAATTCAGCACCGTGTTACTGGAATAAAACCATTCGTAGACCTACTCTTTCTCTGCAGATGAGAGATACCACAGTGGGTTGACCTTTGTCGATATAATCTTAAACATGTTGAAATATTGGGTCCAACAACTCAGTTTCCTAAATCTATGTAATGACAGTAACTACATAGTACTCATGATGGATCACCGTCAAAATCATTGACCCATAACAGCCAAGGCGTATGGGTCTCAGGAAGCAACATCACTGCACAAGCTGTCTTGCAACACCAACATATCAATGCATGAGTCATCGAGAAGCATGCTGTGTCCTTTGGGTATCCAGCCTCTCCTCATATGGAGTTGCAGCTGAGTTCAGCAGACTTTGGGTGCTCTGGAGGTTTTCAGCCTCCTCTTACATACTGTATTTCCACTACATACTTCCCTTGTTAGAATGGTAGTCATTCAAACAAATATCCTGCCCACTCCTGCTTACAGCACATGCAAAGTTTCACTTTTTGTATTGAAGTACACATTTATTAGAATGGTAGTCCTACCTTCAGAATTTGACAGCTACTTCTGGTTCTAGAGTGATTGTATCAGTATTATCTGCACCCCTCTGGTATGGCCTTTTGCAGAAATGAGGCAATGATCCACTTTAGCCTGGCAGATGAGTGCTCTTCAGCCGTTAAATAGATTAGGCTAACCAAGGACGCACTCCCCAATGGATGAACACAAGATAATTGTTACCATGGCACATGTTATGATGTCAGAGGGACCACACTATAAAAGCTATTGTTCAATCTTCATTCAGAAAGATGGCTGTTTGCACACTGTGTTGTGTTCCAGCTGCATTGGGGAAAAAAACTCAGCTTATTCCTCTCAAATTCTGACCACAAATTTGTTTACATCCCTGTTAGTGAGCATTTCTCCTTTGCCAGGATAATCCATCCACCTGACAAGTTTGGCATATCAAGAAGCTGATTAAACAGCATGATCATTACACAGGTGCACCTTGTGCTAGGGACAATAAAAGGCCACTCTAAAATGTGCAGTTTTGTCATACAACACAATGCCACAGATATCTGAAGTGTTGATGGAGTGTGCAATTGGCATGCTGACTGCAGGAATGTCCACCAGAGCTGTTGCCAGAGAATTGAATGTTCAATTCTCTACCATAAGCCACCTCCAAAGTCGTTTTAGAGAATTTGGCAGTACTTTTTACCGGCCTCACAACCGCAGACCACGTTTATGGTGTTGTGTGGGCGAGCGGTTTGCTGATGTCAACGTTGTGAACAGAGTGCGGTGGGGTTATGGTATGGGAAGGCATAAACTACAGACAATGAACACATTTGCATTTTATCGATGGCAATTTTAATGCACAGAGATAGCTATCTATACACAATTCCTGGAAGCTGAAAATGTCTCAGTTCTTCCATGGCCTGCATACTCACCAGACACATTGAGCATGTTGGGGATGCTCTGGATCAACGTGTACGAGAGCTTGTTCCATTTCCCGCCAATATCCAGCAACTTCCCACAGCCATTGAAGAGGAGTGGTACAACATTCCACAGGCCACAATCAACAGCCCGATCAACTCTAGGCAAAGGAGATGTGCCGCACTGCATGAGGCAAATGGTGGTCAAACCAGATAGTGACTGGTTTTCTGATCCACACCGTACCTTTTATTTAAGGTATCTCTGACCAACAGATGCACATCTGTATTCCAAGTCATGTGAAATCCATAGATTAGGGCTTAATGAATGTATTTCAATTCACTGATATCCTTATATACAGTGAGGGAAAAAAGTATTTGATCCCCTGCTGATTTTGTACGTTTGCCCACTGACAAAGAAATGATCAGTCTATAATTTTAACGGTAGGTTTACTTGAACAGTGTTCAAATAAAAAATTCCAGAAAAACGCATGTCAAAAATGTTATAAATTGATTTGCATTTTAATGAGGGAAATAAGTATTTGACCCCCTCTCAATCAAAAAGATTTCTGGCTCCCAGGTGTCTTTTATACAGGTAACGAGCTGAGATTAGGAGCACACTCTTAAAGGGAGTGCTCCTAATCTCAGCTTGTTACTTGTATAAAAGACACCTGTCCACAGAAACAATCAATCAATCCGATTCCAAACTCTCCACCATGGCCAAGACCAAAGAGCTCTCCAAGGATGTCAGGGACAAGATTGTATACCTACACAAGGCTACAACACCATCGCCGAGCAGCTTGGTGAGAAGGTGACAACAGTTGGTGCGATTATTCGCAAATGGAAGAAACACAAAATAACTGTCAATCTCCCTCGGCCTGGGGCTCCATGCAAGTTCACACCTCGTGGAGTTGCAATGATCATGAGAACGGTGAGGAATCAGCCCAGAACTACACGGGAGGATCTTGTCAATGATCTCAAGGCAGCTGGGACCATAGTCACCAAGAAAACAATTGGTAACACACTACGCCGTGAAGAACTGAAATCCTGCAGTGCCCGCAAGGTCCCCCTGCTCAAGAAAGCACATATACAAGCCCGTCTGCAGTTTGCCAATGAACATCTGAATGATTGGGTGAAAGTGTTGTGGTCAGATGAGACCAGAATGGAGCTCTTTGGCATCAACTCAACTCGCCGTGTTTGGAGGAGGAGGAATGCTGCCTATGACCCCAAGAACACCATCCCCACCGTCAAACATGGAGGTGGAAACATTATGCTTTGGGGGTATTTTTCTGCTAAGGGGACAGGACAACTGCACCGCATCAAAGGGACGATGGACAGGGCCATGTACCGTCAAATCTTGGGTAAGAACCTCCTTCCCTCAGCCAGGGCATTGAAAATGGGTCGTGGATGGGTATTCCAGCATAACAATGACCCAAAACACACGACCAAGGCAACAAAGGAGTGGTTCAAGAGAAGCACATTAAGGTCCTGGAGTGGCCAAGCCAGTCTCCAGACCTTAATCCCATAGAAAATCTGTCGAGGGAGCTGAAGGTTCGAGTTGCCAAACGTCAGCCTCGAAACCTTAATGACTTGGAGAAGATCTGCAAAGAGGAGTGGAACAAAATCCCTCCTGAGATGTGTGCAAACCTGGTGGCCAACTACAAGATACGTCTGACCTCTGTGATTGCCAACAAGGGTTTTGCCACCAAGTACTAAGTCATGTTTTGCAGATGGGTCAAATACTTATTTCCCTCATTAAAATGCAAATCAATTTATAACATTTTTGACATGTGTTTTTCTGGATTTTGTTGTTGTTATTCTGTCTCTCACTGTTCAAATAAACCTACCATCAAAATTATAGACTGATCATGTCTTTGTCATTGGGCAAATGTACAAAATCAGCAGGGGATCAAATACTTTTTTCCCTCACTGTAGATATATATATATATATATATATTTTTTACCTTTATTTAGCTAGGCAAGTCAGTTAAGAACAAATTTTAATTTACAAAGACGGCGTACACCGGCCAAACCCGGACGACGCTGTGCGCCGCCCTATGGGACTCCCAGTCACGGCCGGTTGTGATACAGCCTGGAATCGAACCAGGGGGTCTGTAGTGAAGCCTCAAGCACTGAGACGCAGTGCCTTAGACTGCTGCACCACAACTGTAACTCAGTAAAATCTTTGAAATACTTGCATGTTGAGTTTATATTTTTGTTCAGTATAAGAATGCCAGTGTGCTGGATATGTTTTCCCAATGGAAATTACATATATAATTGAAAAAACTTCCACGAACCATCCCTCAATTACTAATTGTAATGGTAAGACTATATTTTAATTCAATGTTTCCACGGCATTCATAAGCTTTACATACCGTTGAGGTGAGTAATGCACTACTGTATGACACGTCTCCAGTAAGGACAGCATCATGGTTTCTATATTCCATATTTAATTCAATAACTTGTCAAGGTCCTGGTGAGGACATGCATTAGATGCCAGAGACCCCATCACAGTGTGGTAATCATAACTCTATGACAAGTTTGTCTGCTCACATTAACATAGTTAAACAATAAACCGTTATAATATAGTCTGCAGCAGGCAAACGCCATTAGCTACAAGTTGTTGTGAATGTGTGACAGAGAGACGAAGTTAATCCAATTCAATGAGCAACTGTATGTCTTCTCTTTTTATTTATACTGGCTCATCTTCTATGTCCAGCTACGGGCACTGTATCGCCCAGTAACATGTCCTGTTTGTCACATACTACCTCCCAGCTAAACTAAGAATTAAAGTGTGCATGTTATTAATGACTTTGCTGTGACTAGGCTGGTCATATGCATGTGAATTACAGAGGTCACCTTTACAAACCTCTTGGAGTTATTGCCAGGGGTCATAGGTCAACCACGACTGTCTGGAAGCACATCCATGAGAGGGCAAATTATTCAATTTATGTTGAGGGGTTAGCAATATGACTTTAAAAAAACATGGGTTTGCTTTTAGTGTAATTTGCTGCCTGGGAAAATAGGTGCCACCCACGAACAAATCTTTAGAAATTGCCTCCAGGAATCGGCTTCTCCGAACCAACCCATTAAAATACTGCGCCCCTCAAGGAAAGCTGGACCAATCTACGTCAGTCTATCAGGATGAAAACATGCAGTTAGAGCTCTATTGATGTTGTGTAAGTAAGATCTGGAATAAGTCATATTGGTCCTGTTGCTTTTAACATGTTGTACCATAGAAGCATAAGAAAACTAATCTGTGCTGACTCACTCCATACAGCTCTTAGGTCAATGTCAAGTTCACATACACATCTATAATAACTTAGAGAACACAATGCTCATATAGCAGCATAGACTTGATATTGTACAGCACAACTTTAAGATGATATTTTTGTGGTTATCCATAGACATGGTGACAATCCTTGGTGCTGGCTTCACAATTGCATCTTAACCAAATTTCGGATCGACTTATCCTTTCACAAATGTACCACCTTCTTTCCAGAGTTTCACCCAAGCTCCACTAGCTCAAATAAGACTCTTTCTAGGTTTAAGCAGGGCTGCCAGCAGAATACATAATCACCTATTTCTCTGTCTGACAATACCTCACTGGTTCATGCTACAAAGTACATCACACTGTATCTCGGACAGCCTTGTGCATAGCTGAAGATTTCCAGTATTTTCTTGAAAGCCTGAGGAGAGAGCTATTCAGCATTTGCTAATAGCTATTTTTCATTTAAACCGACTGTATGGGTAAGGCCCAGCCTTTGAAGCAAATGTTTTATAGCGCAATGGTTTAATCCTCCCAACATGGCAAAGGTTCACTCAATTGAGTATGATAATTACTTTAGTCATGACCTTCTGTTTAATACACTGGACTGATAGTCATGACCTTTGTTTAATACACTGGACTGATGCCAACACTATGGCTAGTAAACATGTCAACATTTCCAGTGATAATGTTAGAAACGGGTAGTTGACTGAACTCAAGGCACTATGTAGAAGTAGCTTTCTCTATCTCTCCATGCTTGTATGTTTAAGTGTGTTGGGCTAATTGTGTGGACAGATGAAGCATTGTTGTTTAAGGGTTGTTCCATACATAAATAACCATTGACCCTTGATAGAAGCACTTCAGGACACTGTGTAAATATGCACAGCAAAATGTTCAATCGGAAACAGTGTTAATAGCAAAGATAAATTATTTAAGCAGCTTCAGGGCATTTTTATATTGTAATAATTAATTTTCTTTGCCACCGTTATTTAGGAGTGTCAGCAGCTTAATTTAAATCCCACTAAATTTCTGCTCAACTTTATCTTCATTATTTTCTCATTACTGGCAACTTGTTTACCAGTGATTTAAATGTTTAGGAGCAACGAAAGCTTCCAGTTATGCTGACCGCTGGACAAGGCACTTTCCTAATGATATTTTCATATGTTGAAATCTTACAACTATAAATCCCAATGTCTAATGACATCTCCAGTGCTACTGTAAGTGTACGTGGGTACATGAGGACTAATAACTTATAACAGTAAGTGCTGTGGATTATTTATGGCGCTCCATTAGTAGAATGGTAATTTGTAATCCAGATTGATACAGCAGTTGCGGTAACACAACATCAGACTATGGAAAACATAAAGAACTTTTATTATTTAATTCATTAGCCCCCAAAGTGGCTGCAGTGAGACAGACGCTGGTAGGTATAATGTAATTAACAACACAATTACTGGGTCAATCAACAACTATTAGTGTTAGGTGGCAATCACTCTGAGCAGGAGCAGATCATTCCCAGTCACAGGGGAAGCTGCAGAGGAAGAAACAGATTCGATAAGACAATCTATCAATCCAATTTATTATCATATAATTATTTCAAAATGTCATCGCTGCAATGGGATATTATGTCATACAATAGCCTAGAAATGTTGTGATATTGCTTAATTCTGGGGTTGGTATTGTCCTTCAATATGTCTGCTCTGTTGTGATTAATTAAGATGGAAATATCTATAATAAATCTGATTGGTAATAACGGTCTCTGGAGACTGGGTTTCTGCTTGATGACTATCATTGACTCAGGGAAATTGATTACCTGAAGTCCATCGGTTTCTATGCAGTCTTCTACTGACCCGAGCCCACTGTGAGAGGCTTGTCAAATAAAGACTAAATTATGTATTAGTCTGTAAATTTGAGAAAGAGTTGATGATGTGATCTAGAAAAAGGACACTGTCTCTCTGTTTTACTTATTTGGAACAGTTTAGAACACACACTGAGCCATCCAGCATCATTCAGCTTAGTGGTTAAGAGCGTTGTGCCAGTAACCGAAAGGTTGCTGGTTCTAATCCCCGAGCTGACTAGGTGAAAAATCTGTCGATGTGCCCTTGAGCAAGGCACTTAACCCTAGTTGCTCCTAAATGACTAAAATGTACTAAAAAAAATGTACTTTAATAATGTCTCTTTACAGTTTGGAAAGATAAATAACTCTATACTATCGCTCCGAAATAGACTCCATTGTAGACCCTCTTGAATCTAAATTATGATCTTTTTCCATCATTGTGGATTACGAAATAGTGCAGAGGAAGAGTCTTTGCTCAATGGGGTTAACCAGATTATTATCTGTGAAGGCGAGGAAGGTGAATCATTTAACCCCTGGTGGGGGATAATCTGGCTGGATCCAGTTGGCTGTTGGGGCAGCCTGCACCCACAGATAAGAACCAGAGGGGCCAGGAAAATAACTTAAGCACTCCGGTTTGTGAGGATTTGGAGGTTGAGACTGTGGCCTATACGGTGAACCAGTAAATTTACAGAAGAAAAATGTAACTCTCTCATCAACATCACGTCTGTTTCCTCTGTGCAGGGAGATTTTTCTACATCGGTCAAATCTAGTTGACAAACACCTTCATTTTTGGGGTTAGTTTATGTCGTGGATTTACAGACAGAGCAGAGCCCTGGTGATTCCAATGTAATTGCATATTCAAGTTTTTGAGTTGTGTTTTTCAGGGGGAGACTCGTGTTCGGCTGTTATCAAAAAATTAGAAGCAGAGAAAGGCGTGGGCATCATAGATAAACCCAGGCAGGGCAGCCTTCCTTCCCTCTGCTCTACCAGCATAATGTCAATGCCAGATGAATATAACATAAACCAACCGGCATCTACAGATTACACTGAGCAACACTGATAGCACTGTCTAACACTGAGAGTACTGCTATCCTATTCAAAAATGCATCATGGTATTTATTTTTGGGGGCCTGAAGGTAGAGGTAATGCATGATCTAGTAGAAAAACACTGGTGGTTACCAAAGCACTGCCAGGTGCACTGTATGGTGAGATTTACATCCTGCTTGACATTTGTAAGTAATTTTCTTCGCAATGCAAACATTATCAATGATAGACTGCTAATTAGATGAGGAGACTGTTGATAATACAAACGGATGTAAGGAGTAATTGGTGTTACACCATATGAATGCACGAGGTGCTGTCAGGCTTGCTGAATGTGGATGTGGTGCAGGAATCAGGCGCAGGACACAGAAGCTTAGTCCAACAGACTTTAGTCACAAAAATACAAAACGAGCCTCAAAAGAGCCCGGAGGCGAGCGATTACGCACACAAGGCGTAAACTATAAAATACAAAGCAAACGCGCACAACCGTGCGCAAAACCTCTTCAACACAGAGGAGCAAATCTAACAGCAACAGTAGACAGGCGGAACAATAACACACAACACAAGACTAACCAAAAGAGAAACTTATAGGAGACATAATCAACCAAACAGGAAACAGGTGTACACAATCAGACAAAACCAAACAGACATCGAAAACATCAAACGGTGATAGCTAGTACTCCGGAGACGACGACCGCCGAAGCCTGCCCGAACAAGGAGGAGGAGCAGCCTCGGCCGAAACCGTGACAGTACCCCCCCCTTGACGCGCGGCTCCAGCCGTGCGCCGACCCCGGCGACGACCAGGAGGACGCGGAGCAGGGCGCGTAGGGTGTCCACGGTGGAACTCCGTCAGGAGAGACGGGTCTAGGATGTCTCTCCTCGGCACCCAGCACTGTTCCTCCGGACCGTACCCCTCCCACTCCACGAGATACTGGAGACCCCCCATCCGACGTCTCGAATCCAAGATGGACCGAACTGTGTACGCCGGAGCCCCCTCGATGTCCAGTGGGGGCGGAGGAGTCTCTCTTATCTCATCGTCCTGGAGTGGACCAGCTACCACCGGCCTGAGAAGAGACACATGGAACGAGGGGTTAATATTCTTATAATCAATAGGCAGTTGTAACCTGTAACACACCTTGTTCAATCTTCTCAGGACATTAAAAGGCCCCACAAACCGCCGACCCAGTTTCCGGCAGGGCAGGCGGAGGGGTAGGTTTCTGGTAGAGAGCCAGACTCGATCACCAGGTGCGTACACCGGCCCCTCACTGCGGTGGAGATCGGCGCTCGCTTTCTGACGACGGATGGCCCGCTGCAAGTGGACGTGTGCAGCGTTCCACGTCTCCTCCGAGCGCCGCACCCACTCATCCACCGCAGGAGCCTCGATCTGGCTCTGCTGCCACGGTGCCAGAACCGGCTGGTAACCTAACACACATTGGAAAGGGGTTAGATTGGTTGAGGAGTGGCGGAGAGAGTTCTGGGCCATCTCGGCCCTGGGGACATACCTCGCCCACTCCTCCGGCCGGCCCTGGCAATACGATCTAAGAAACCTACCCACATCCTGGTTCACACGTTCCACCTGCCCATTATTCTCCGGGTGGTAACCCGAGGTCAGGCTCACCGAGACCCCCAAACGCTCCATAAATGCCCTCCAGACTCTGGAGGTAAACTGGGGACCTCGATCAGACACTATATCCTCGGGTACCCCGTAGTGCCGGAACACGTGGGTGAATAGTGCTTCGGCGGTCTGTAGGGCAGTAGGAAGACCCGGCATTGGGAGCAGACGACAGGCCTTAGAGAACCGATCCACAACGACCAGTATAGCAGTATTCCCCTGTGAGGGGGGAAGGTCTGTGACGAAATCCACCGAGAGGTGAGACCATGGTCATTGTGGAATGGGCAGGGGTTGTAACTTACCCCTGGGCAGGTGTCTAGGCGCCTTACACTGGGCGCACACCGAGCAGGAGGATACATAAACCCTCACATCCCTGGCTATAGTTGGCCACCAGTACTTAGCGCTAAGGCAGTGCACAGTCCGGCCAATACCAGGATGTCCAGAGGAGGGTGACGTGTGAGCCCAATATATCAGTCGATCCCGAACCTCGAGCGGAACGTACGTCCGGCCCACCGGGCACTGTGGAGGACTAGGGTCGGTACGCAATGCCCGCTCGATCTCAGCATCGACCTCCCACACTACCGGTGCCACCAGACAAGACTCCGGCAGTATGGGAGTGGGCTCAACGGACCTCTCCTCCGTGTCATACCGCCGAGACAGTGCGTCTGCCTTACCGTTCTGGGACCCAGGGATGTACGTGATCTTAAATACGAACTGGGCTAAAAACATGTTCCACCGCGCTTGGCGAGGGTTCAATCTCCTAGCTGCCCGGATGTACTCCAGGTTACGGTGGTCAGTCAAAATGAGAAAAGGGTGTTGAGCCCCCTCAAGCCAATGCCTCCACACCTTTAGGGCCTGTACCACGGCTAACAGCTCCCTGTCCCCTACGTCATAATTTCGCTCCGCCGGGCTGAGCTTTTTGGAGTAAAAAGCACAGGGGCGGAGTTTAGGAGGCGTGCCGGACCGTTGCGAAAGTACGGCCCCAATACCGGCCTCTGACGCGTCAACCTCTACCTGAAATGGTAAAGCGGGATCCGGATGCGCCAGCACCGGAGCCGAAGTAAACAGGTCCTTCAGTCTCCCAAAAGCCCTGTCCGCTTTGGCTGACCTCTGCAAACGCACCGGACCACCCTTCAACAGAGACGTTATGGGAGCTGCCACCTGTCCAAAACCCCGGATAAACCTCCGGTAGTAATTTGCAAACCCCAAAAACCGCTGCACCTCTTTAACAGTGGTTGGAGTTTGCCAATTACGCACGGCTGACACTCGGTCAACCTCCATCTTCACCCCTGACGCAGACAACTGATAACCCAAAAAGGAGATAGACTCCTGGAAAAACAGACATTTCTCTGCCTTGACATACAGGTCGTGCTCCAACAGCCTCCTCAACACTCGGCGCACCAGGGCTACATGCTCGGGTCGGGTAGAAGAGTACACAAGAATGTCATCAATGTACACGACCACCCCCTGCCCCTGCATGTCCCTGAAGATCTCATCTACGAAGGATTGGAAGACTGAAGGAGCGTTCATCAACCCGTATGGCATGACGAGATACTCGTAATGACCTGAGGTGGTACTAAATGCTGTCTTCCATTCATCGCCCCCTCTAATGCGCACCAAGTTGTATGCGCTCCTGAGATCTAGTTTTGTGAAGAAACGCGCCCCGTGCAATGACTCCGTCATAGTCGCAATCAGAGGGAGTGGATAACTGTATTTCACCGTGATCTGATTGAGACTACGGTAATCAATGCACGGGCGCAAACCTCCATCCTTCTTCTTCACAAAAAAGCAGGTGAAGTGGATGGCCGTATGTATCCTTGTCTCAGAGATTCGGCTATGTAAGTCTCCATAGCTCTCTTCTCCTCTTGAGACAGAGGATACACATGGCTCCGTGGAAGCGCTGCTCCTGCCTGGAGGTCTATCGCACAATCTCCCTGCCTATGAGGAGGCAACTGCGTCGCCCTCGATTTACTAAACACGATTGCCAAATCCTCATACTCGGGGGGAATGTGCAGTGCGGGCACCTGGTTTGGACTCTCGACCGAGGTCGCCCCCACGGAAACACCTAGACATCGCCCCACACACTGGGCAGACCACTCCTTAAGAGCCCTCTGTTGCCACGAAATAGAAGGATTATGGGTAATCAACCAGGGAAGCCCCAACACCACCGGATACGCAGGAGAGTCAATCAGATATAGCTGAATAGTTTCCTCATGACCCCCCTGCGTCATCATCCTAAGTGGCGCTGTGACCTCCCTAATCAACCCCGATCCCAAGGGACGGCTGTCTAACGCATGGACAGGAAATGGGGCGTCGACTGGAAGAAGGGGAATTCCTAGTTTTAAACAAAAATGTCAATCAACAAAATTCCCAGCTGCGCCTGAATCTACTAGCGCCTTATGCTGGGAATGAGGTGCAACCTGTGGAAAATGTACAGGTAAACAGACGTGCACAACAGAAAGCTCTGGGTAAGTGGGACGCCTACTCACTTGGAATGACTCCCCAGTGCGTGGCCTGTCGTCCTCGTCCTCTCCCCTAGGAGACCCTCCCCAGCACCTGGCCGCGGTGTGCCCTCCACGGCCACAGTTGGTGCAGGGGACAGCCCCCCTCGGGCTCCTCCTGCTCCTCTCTCTAGCGCCAGCACCACCGAGCTCCATAGGGCTCGGCTTGGAGGTGCTGGAGGGTGGAATGGACGACCCCCACTCGGAACGTCCGCGGGTAGCCAGCAGGGTGTCCAGCCGGATGGACATGTCCACTAACTGGTCGAACGTGAGGCTGGTATCCCTGCAGGCCAGCTCTCGACGGACGTCCTCCCGTAGACTACAACGGTAGTGGTCGATGAGGGCCCGCTCATTCCACCCTGCATCCGCCGCTAGAGTCCGGAATTCCAAGGCGAACTCCTGGGCGCTCCTCTTCCCCTGCCGGAGGTAGAATAGAGAACTCCGCGTAGGGTGATCGTAGCGGCGTCTATCCTCCTCCATTCGGCGTTGGCCCATTCCAACGCCTTGCCGGTGAGACAGGAGATGAGGGCGGAAACGCTCTCATGTCCCGAGGGCGCCGGGTGGTGCCATCATACGCCCTCGGGAGCGAGAGCCGAATCCCACTGGGTTCTGGAGCTTGGAGGGACGGACTAGCCGATGGTGGTAGTGAGGTAGGTGGAGGTGTGGGTGCACCTCTGTTCTCCCATCGGTGCAGAGTATTGATCACCTCCTGAAGGGCGGTCCCGATACGCTGGATCCTCTCGTCCTGTCCGTGGACGCGCTCCTCCAGTGTCTCGGGCGCTGCTGCTGCTCCTGCTGATTCCATCTGGTGTGTTATTCTGTCAGGCTTGCTGAATGTGGATGTGGTGCAGGAATCAGGCGCAGGACACAGAAGCTTAGTCCAACAGACTTTAGTCACAAAAATACAAAACGAGCCTCAAAAGAGCCCGGAGGCGAGCGATTACGCACACAAGGCGTAAACTATAAAATACAAAGCAAACGCGCACAACCGTGCGCAAAACCTCTTCAACACAGAGGAGCAAAACTAACAGCAACAGTAGACAGGCGGAACAATAACACACAACACAAGACTAACCAAAAGAGAAACTTATAGGAGACATAATCAACCAAACAGGAAACAGGTGTACACAATCAGACAAAACCAAACAGACATCGAAAACATCAAACGGTGATAGCTAGTACTCCGGAGACGACGAAAGCCGAAGCCTGCCCGAACAAGGAGGAGGAGCAGCCTCGGCCGAAACCGTGACAGGTGCATCCACCATTTTATTAATATTCAGGTCCAGGAAACTCCTGGACATAGCCGCGGGAAGTAGGGGTGCTGAGAGTGATGCACCCACTGATATAAAACATAAAATAAAAGAGTGAACTAGCAGCATAGAGAAGACCAGCAAGTGGGCCCTCATCAACATCATGTAGACATGCCCTCACTGTGATCATTCCTACGAATGGAACAGTCAGCCACATGTTGGCAAGCATCCGGCTAGCAACCTTCACCTGTTAGCAGCAATAGCTTTCACAGGCTCATCATTTTTACAAATACAGAAGGTAACCCATTTCATTACTTTGATTCATTTGATAACCCAATTGTGAAACATAATTTATGTAAACTGACATTATTTGTTGCTTATTTTCTACACTTTAAATAGAAACGTATGTGGACACGCTTTCAAATTAGAGGATTCGGCTATTTCAGCCCCACCTGTTGCTGACAGGTGTATAACATAGAGCACACTGCCATGCAAACTCCATAGACAAACATTGGCAGTAGAATGGCCTTACTGAAGAGCTTAGTGACTTTCAACATGGCACCGCCATAGGATGCCACCTTTCCAACAAGTCAGTTCGTCAAATTTCTACCCTTCTAGAGCTGCCTCGTCAAAAGTAAGTGATGTTATTGTGAAGTGGAAACATCTAGGAGCAACAATGTCTCAGCCGAGAAGTGGTAGGCCACACAAGCTCACAGAACGGGACCGCCGAGTGCTGAAGCGCGTAGTGTGAAAAGATTGTCTGTCCTCGGTTGCAACACTCACTACTGAGTTCCAAGCTGCCTCTGGAAGCAACGTCAGCACAAGAACTGTTTGTCGGGAGCTTCATGAAATGGGTTTCCATGGCTGAGCAGTCGCACACAAGCGTAAGATCATCATGCGTAATGCCAAACGTCAGCTGGAATGTTAAGCTCGCCGCCATTGGACTATGGAGCAGTGGAAACGCGCTCTCTGGAGTGAAAAATCACTCTTCACCATCTGGCCTTCCGACGGACAAATCTGGGTTTGGCAGATGCCAGGAGAAAGTTACCTGCCCGAATGCATAGTGCCAACTGTGAAGTTTGGTGGAGCAGGAATAATGTTCTGGGACTGTTTTTCATTGTTCGGGCTAGGCCTCTTAGTTCCAGTCAAGGGACATGTTAACGCAATGACATTCCAGACGATTCTGTGCTTCCAACTTTGTGGCAACAGTTTGGGGAAGGCCCTTTCCTGTTTCAGCATGACAATGCCCCTGTGCACAAAGCGAGGTCCATACAAAAATGGTTTGTTGAGACAGATGTGGAAGAACTTGAGTGGCCTGCACAGAGCCCTGACCTCAACCCCATCGGCTTCTATCAATGTAATTGTCTGCATCATTTCCAATCCGCCATATATATTTTTTTAAATATGTATATATGTACATACATATATATATATATAAATATATATATATATATATATATATATTAGGGCTGTCAAAAATAGCGCGTTAACGACGTTAATTAGTTGTTTGCTGTTAATTACGTCAATTTTTTTAACGCATTTCACGCATGCGCAGTGTGACAAATTATTCAGGTCAGGAAAGTGGTTGGGAGCTAGAGGCGAGATGGAGCAAGGTGAGCAAAGTGGGCCTATTGACGGATTCAAATATAAAAAAGAATGATGATGGTACAGTTAACAAGTACAAGGTTATTTGCAAGATTTGTAAGAAGGAGTTTCAATTTCACCGGAGCTGTTCAAGCTTGAAGTACCATGTCAACGCCAAACATGCGTTTGCTGGGCCGTCAGATTCAGCAAGTGGTTTGCGCCAGACCACGCTGAATGTTTGCAGGCAATTAACAAAATCAACCTCAGATAATTTGACCAACACAATAGCAAAATGGATTGCAAAGGATTGTAGACCCATTAGCATTGTAGAAGACTCAGGTTTCCTTGATGTTTTGCAAGTGGCGTCTCAAGACTCATTCTATAAGCCACCGTCAAGAGCCACAGTTATGAAGAAAATCCACGAGCTCTATGAAAACGAAAAAGAAAAAAGGAAAGAGGTCTTGGCTCAAGTAAATCATATCGCCCTGACAAATAGTGATTAATCATGATTAATCCACTGAAAATTCTGATTAATTTGATTAAAAATTTTAATCATTTGACAGCCCTAATATATATATATACAGTGGGGAGAACAAGTATTTGATACACTGCCGATTTTGCAGGTTTTCCTACTTACAAAGCATGTAGAGGTCTGTCATTTTTAACATAGGTACACTTCAACTGTGAGAGACGGAATCTAAAACAAAAATCCAGAAAATCACATTGTATAATTTTTTAGTAATTCATTTGCATTTTATTGCATGACATAAGTATTTGATCACCTACCAACCAGTAAGAATTCCGGCTCTCACAGACCTGTTAGTTTTTCTTTAAGAAGCCCTCCTGTTCTCCACTCATTACCTGTATTAACTGCACCTGTTTGAACTTGTTACCTGTATAAAAGACACCTGTCCACACAATCAATCAAACAGACTCCAACCTCTCCACAATCGCCAAGACCAGAGAGCTGTGTAAGGACATCAGGGCTAAAATTGTAGACCTGCACAAGGCTGGGATAGGGCTACAGGACAATAGGCAAGCAGCTTGGTGAGAAGGCAACAACTGTTGGCGCAATTATTAGAAAATGGAAGATGTTCAAGATGACGGTCAGTCACCCTCGGTCTGGGGTTCCATGCAAGATCTCACCTCGTGGGGCATCAATGATCATGAGGAAGGTGAGGGATCAGCCCAGAACTACACGGCAGGACCTGGTCAATGACCTGAAGAGAGCTGGGACCACAGTCTCAAAGAAAACCATTAGTAACACACTAAGCCGTCATGGATTAAAATCCTGCAGCGCACGCAAGGTCCCCCTGCTCAAGCCAGCGCATGTCCAGGCCCGTCTGAAGTTTGCCAATGACCATCTGGATGATCCAGAGGAGGAATGGGAGAAGGTCATGTGGTCTGATGAGACAAAAATATAGATTTTTGGTCTAAACTCCACTAGCCGTGTTTGGAGGAAGAAGAAGGATGAGTACAACCCCAAGAACACCATCCCAACCGTGAAGCATGGAGGTGGAAACATCATTCTTTGGGGATGCTTTTCTGCAAAGGTGACAGGACGACTGCACCGGATTGAGGGGAGGATGGATGGGGCCATGTATCGCGAGATCTTGGCCAACAACCTCCTTCCGTCTGTAAGAGCATTGAAGATGGGTCGTGGCTGGGTCTTCCAGCATGACAACGACCCAAAACACACAGCCAGGGCAACTAAAGAGTGGCTCCGTAAGATGCATCTCAAGGTCCTGGAGTGGCCTAGCCAGTCTCCAGACCTGAACCCAATAGAAAATCTTTGGAGGGAGCTGAAAGTCCGTATTGCCCAGCGACAGCCCCGAAACCTGAAGGATCTGGAGAAGGTCTGTATGGAGGAGTGGGCCAAAATCCCGCTGCAGTGTGTGCAAACTTGGTCAAGTCCTTCAGGAAACGTATGATCTTTGTAATTGCAAACAAAGGTTTCTGTACCAAATATGAAGTTCTGGTTTTCTGATGTATCAAATACTTATGTAATGCAATAAAATACAAATTAATTACTTAAAAATCATACAATGTGATTTTCTGGATTTTTGTTTTAGATTCCGTCTCTCACAGTTGAAGTGTACCTATGATAAAAATTACAGACCTCTACATGCTTTGTAAGTAGGAAAACATGCAAAATCGGCAGTGTATCAAATACTTGTTCTCCCCACTGTGTGTATATATATATATATATACAGTGGGGAAAAAAAGTATTTAGTCAGCCACCAATTGTGCAAGTTCTCCCACTTAAAAAGATGAGAGAGGCCTGTAATTTTCATCATAGGTACACGTCAACTATGACAGACAAATTGAGATTTTTTTTCCAGAAAATCACATTGTAGGATTTTTTATGAATTTATTTGCAAATTATGGTGGAAAATAAGTATTTGGTCACCTACAAACAAGCAAGATTTCTGGCTCTCACAGACCTGTAACTTCTTCTTTAAGAGGCTCCTCTGTCCTCCACTCGTTGCCTGTATTAATGGCACCTGTTTGAACTTGTTATCAGTATAAAAGACACCTGTCCACAACCTCAAACAGTCACACTCCAAACTCCACTATGGCCAAGACCAAAGAGCTGTCAAAGGACACCAGAAACAAAATTGTAGACCTGCACCAGGCTGGGAAGACTGAATCTGCAATAGGTAAGCAGCTTGGTTTGAAGAAATCAACTGTGGGAGCAATTATTAGGAAATGGAAGACATACAAGACCACTGATAATCTCCCTCGATCTGGGGCTCCACGCAAGATCTCACCCCGTGGGGTCAAAATGATCACAAGAATGGTGAGCAAAAATCCCAGAACCACACGGGGGGACCTAGTGAATGACCTGCAGAGAGCTGGGACCAAAGTAACAAAGCCTACCATCAGTAACACACTACGCCGCCAGGGACTCAAATCCTGCAGTGCCAGACGTGTCCCTCTGCTTAAGCCAGTACATGTCCAGGCCCGTCTGAAGTTTGCTAGAGTGCATTTGGATGATCCAGAAGAGGATTGGGAGAATGTCATATGGTCAGATGAAACCAAAATATAACTTTTTGGTAAAAACTCAACTTGTCGTGTTTGGAGGACAAAGAATGCTGAGTTGCATCCAAAGAACACCATACCTACTGTGAAGCATGGGGGTGGAAACATCATGCTTTGGGGCTGTTTTTCTGCAAAGGGACCAGGACGACTGATCCGTGTAAAGGAAATAATGAATGGGGCCATGTATCGTGAGATTTTGAGTGAAAACCTCCTTCCATCAGCAAGGGCATTGAAGATGAAACGTGGCTGGGTCTTTCAGCATGACAATGATCCCAAACACACCGCACGGGCAACGAAGGAGTGGCTTCGTAAGAAGCATTTCAAGGTCCTGGAGTGGCCTAGCCAGTCTCCAGATCTCAACCCCATAGAAAATCTTTGGAGGGAGTTGAAAGTCCGTGTTGCCCAGCGACAGCCCCAAAACATCACTGCTCTAGAGGAGATCTGCATGGAGGAATGGGCCAAAATACCAGCAACAGTGTGTGAAAACCTTGTGAAGACTTACAGAAAACATTTGACCTGTGTCATTGCCAACAAAGGGTATATAACAAAGTATTGAGAAACTTTTGTTATTGACCAAATACTTATTTTCCACCATAATTTGCAAATAAATTCATAAAAAATCCTACAATGTGATTTTCTGGATTTTTTTTCCTCATTTTGTCTGTCATAGTTGACGTGTACCTATGATGAAAATTACAGGCCTCTCTCATCTTTTTAAGTGGGAGAACTTACACAATTGGTGGCTGACTAAATACTTTTTCCCCCCACTGTATATATAAATATATATATTTTTCATATTTTGTTGCCTTACAACCTGGAATTAAAATTGTTTTTTTGCGGGTTTGTATCATTTGATTTACACAACATGCCTACCACTTTGAAGATGCAAAATATTTTTTTTGGTGAAACAAAAAAGAAATAAGACAAAACAGAAAACTTGAGCGTGCATAACTATTCACCCCCCCAAAGTCAATACTTTGTAGAGTCACCTTTTGCAGCAATTATAGCTGCAAGTATTTTGGGGTATGCCTCCTTAAGCTAGCCACTGGGATTTTTGTCCATTCTTCAAGGCAAAACTGCTCCAGCTCCTTCAAGTTGGATGGGTACCACTGGTGTACAGCAATCTTTAAGTCATACCAAAGATTCTCAATTGGATTGAGATCTGGGCTTTTAGTACGTCATTCCAAGACATTTAAATGTTTTCGCTTAAACCACTCAAGTGTTGCTTTAGCAGTATGCTTAGGGTCATTGTCCTGCTGGAAGGTGAACCTCCATCCCAGTCTCAAATCTCTGGAAGACTGAAACAGGTTTCCCTCAAGAATTTCCCTGTATTTAGCGCCATCCATCATTCCTTCAATTCTGACCCGTTTCCCAGTCCCTACCGATGAAAAACATCCCCACAGCATGATGCTGCCACCACCATGCTTCACTGTGGGGATGGTGTTCTCGAGGTGTTGAGAGGTGTTGCGTTTGCGCCAGAAATAGCATTTTCCATGATGGCCAGAAAGCTCAGTTTTAGTCTCATCTGACCAGAGTACCATCTTCCATATGTTTCGGGAGTCTCCCACATGGCTTTTGGCGAACACCAAACGTGTTTGCTTATTTTTTTCTTTAAGCAATGGCTTTTTTCTGGCCACTCTTCCATAAAGCCCAGCTCTGTGGAGTGTATGGCTTAAAGTGGTCCTATGGACAGATACTCCAATCTCCGATCTGGAGCTTTGCAGATCCTTCAGGGTTATCTTTGGTCTCTTTGTTGCCTCTCTGATTAATGACCTCATTGCCTGGTCTGTGAGTTTTGGTGGGCGGTCCTCTCTTGGCAGGTTTGTTGTGGTGCCATATTCTTTCCATTTTTTAACAATATATT
Organism: Coregonus lavaretus; assembly: GCF_964263955.1. Lineage (NCBI taxonomy): Eukaryota > Metazoa > Chordata > Actinopteri > Salmoniformes > Salmonidae > Coregonus > Coregonus lavaretus. The sequence continues at coordinate 48,524,055 of NC_139993.1, read as the reverse complement.
TAATGGTGCTCCGTGGGATGTTCAAAGTGTCATATATTTTTTTATAACCCAACCCTGATCTGTTTGGAGAGCTCCTTGGTCTACATGATGCTGCTTGCTTGGTGGTGCCCCTTGCTTAGTGGTGTTGCAGACTCTGGGGCCTTTCAGAACAGGTGTATATATACTGAGATCATGTGACAGATCATGTTACACTTAGATTGCACACAGGTGGACTTTATTTAACTATTTATGTGACTTCTGAAGGTAATTGGTTGCACCAGATCTTATTTAGGGGCTTCATAGCAAAGGGGGTGACTACATATGCTCGCACCACTTTTCAGTAATTTTTTTCATTTCACGTCACCAATTTGGACTATTTTGTGTATAAAATCCAAATAAAAATCTATTTAAGTTACAGTACATCACTGGGGCCAAGCTTCCTGCCATCCAGGACCTCTATACCAGGTGGTGTCAGAGGCAGGCCCTCAAAATTGTCAAAAACTCCAGCCACCCTAGTCATAGACTGTTCTCTCTGCTACCGCACGGCAAGCGGTACCGGAGTGCCAAGTCTAGGTCCAAAAGACTTCTCAACAGCTTCTACCCCCAAGCCATAAGACTCCTGAACAGCTAATCATGGCTACTTGGACTATTTGCACTGCCCTCCCACCTCATCTTTTTACGCTGCTGCTACTCTGTTAATTATTTATGCATAGTCACTTTAACTCTACCCACATGTACATATTACTTCAACTACCTCTACTAGCTGGTGCACCCGCACATTGACTCTGCACCGGTACCCCCCTGTATATATAGCCTCCCTACTGTTATTATATTTTACTTCTGCTCTTTTTTTCTCAACACATTTTTTTGTTGTTTTATTTTACTTTTTTTATTAAAAATAAATGCACTGTTGGTTAAGGGCTGTAAGTAATCATTTCACTGTAGTGTCTGCACCTGTTGTATTCGGCGCATGTGGCCAATAAAATTTGATTTGATTTGATTTGAGGTTGTAATGCATCAAAATATGAAAAATGCCAAGGGGGATGAATACCTTTGCAAGGCACTGTATATTTTCCTTCATTATTTTCCCCTAACCCTACCACTCCTCCCCTAGGCTTCTACTTCCAGCTTATACATACTATGTACACATTGTACGGACACAGTATATTTTACATTATTTATCCTTTGTTTATTTTTGCTATCCTCAACCTCTCCCATCTATCTCTGAAGACCATCCAGTTCTATTTGCCATATATCTTTCAACTGTGCTGTGATGTTTCACCAAAGTCCTGAACCTTTCTATTCTCATTGTTTCTAAAGATTGTAAATTGAAGAGTATTATTATATTATTGATGGATTGACTATGACTTTTCAAATCACCCAGCAGTGCTATTTTCAGAGTTAGCACCAGGTAAATATTGCAATTCTTCAGCCATTCTTGAACCTTCGACCAAAAACAAGTTACATATGGACAGTACCAAAACAAATGATAAATGTAATGATTCTGTCTCTTCGCAGCAAAATCTGCAGATCTGCGATGGTTGTATCCCCCAAATATAACATTATATTTGTTGCAAGAATTGTGTATAATAATTGAAATTGAAAAACTCATACGTTTTCAATCCAGCATAATTTTGTGTATCAGTTCGTAAAACATGTGCCATGGAAAAGGGTACATTGAAAATCTCTTCCCAACTATTTTGCAATCTGTATGGCACAGCTGTCAATTGGTTGGTCCTTAAATGAAACTGGTATACTTTTTTATTTATCACAATTTTTACTTTATCAAAAGCCTTTTCAAAGTCAGCTATGAATACCAGGCCTTGTTTCTCTGATTTTTCATAGTGTTCTATTGTTTCCAGTATTTGTGTTATACTATCTCCAATGTATCGTCCATGTAAAAAAACTATCTGATTAGGATCAATAATATCCAACATTACCTTTTTAATTCCATGCTCTATGCATTTTGCTAGAATTTTTGCATCACAACACTGAAGTGTAAGGGGCCTCCAATTTTATATTTACACCTGGGTCCTGTTTCAGTAATAGTGAAAGCAGGCCTTCTCGTTGAAAATCTGATAATCTACAATTTTTATAGGAGTGGTTAAAACATGCTAACAACGGTCCTCTGAGTACATCAAACAAGTTTTGATATGCTTCAACTGGTATGCCATCCAGCCCTGGAGTTTTCCCGGACTTAAAGGCTTTAATTACATCAAAAAGTTTCTCCTCTGTAATTTGAGTCTCTGTACAGCTGTTAATTTTACATTATTAATAGAAAAAAATCCTTACAATTAACTTTGGTTAGCAGAGATGGAGGAGACTGAAATGAAAACATATGTTTAAAGTACTTTGCTTCCTGTTTCAAAATATTGTTTGGTGAATCATGGGTGACTAATTTGTAACAAGTTTCAGTAAATTATTTTTGGCAGCATATCTATGTTGAAGATTAGTTCACTCTATATTTACAATATATTACACTGGATCTTTCTTGAATAAGTTCTTCCAGTTTTTGTTTTTCCTCTAACTTATTCTGTGCCTCTATGGTACAGTTTTTATTGCTATCTATCTGTACTGTTAGTCCCTCTATTTCCTTTGTTAATATGAAATATTTTGACCTACTGTAAAGTGCTTTGTTTTAGATGAGTATTAAATTGCATGGCCTCTGAAGGCACATTTTAAAGTGTCCCATACAATAAGGGGATCTGCTGTGCATATGTTATATTGGAAAAAGTCAGTTATGAATTATTCTGTCCTGGTTAAAAACAAGTTGTCATCCAATAGAGTTTGATTAAATTTCCAATATCCTCGCCCACGTGGAATTTCTGTAAGAGTAAAATATAGTGCATTTGGAAAGTATTCAGACCCCTTGAATATTTCCACATTTTGTTACGTTACAGCCTTATTCTAAAATGGATTCAATTGTTTTTTTTCTCATCAATCTACACACAATACACCATAATGACAAAGCAAAAACTGGTTTTTATAAATTGTTGTAAATGTATTAAAAATAAACAACGGAAACACATAAGTATTCAGACCCTTTAGTCAGTACTTTGTTGAAGCACTCTTGGCAGCGATTACAGCCTCGAGTCTTCTTGGGTATGACGCTACAAGCTTGGCACACCTGTATTTGGGGAGTTTCCTGCATTCTTCTCTGCAGATCCTCTCAAGCTCTGTCAGGTTGGATGGGGAGCATTGCTGCACAGCTATTTTCAGGTCTCCCCAGAGATGTTCGATCGGGTTCTGGCTGGGCCACTCAAGGACATTCAGAGACTTGTCCCGAAGCCACTCTTGCACTGTCTTGGCTGTGTGCTTAGGGTCATTGTCCTGTTGGAAGGTGAATCTTCGCTCCAGTCTGAAGTCATGCGAGTTCTGGAGCAGGTTTTCATCAAGGATCTCTCTGTACTTTGCTCCGTTCATCTTTCCCTCGATCCTGACTAGTCTCCCAGTCCCTGCCGCTGAAAAACATCCCCACAACATGATGCTGCCACCACCATGCTTCACCATAGGGATGTTTCCAGGTTTCCTCCAGATGTGACGCTTGGCATTCAGGCCAAAGAGTTCAACCTTGGTTTCATCAGACCAGAGAATCTTGTTTCCTTTAAGTGCCTTTTGGCAAACTCCATGTGGGCTGTCATGTGCCTTTTACTGAGGAGTAGCTTCCGTCTGGCCACTCTACCTTAAAGGCCTGATTGGTGGAGTGCTGCAGAGATGGTTGTCCTTCTGGAAGGTTCTCCCATCTCCACAGAGGAACTCTGGAGCTCTGTCAGAGTGACCATCAGGTTCTTGGTCACCTCCCTGACCAAGGCCCTTCTCCCTTGATTGCTCAGTTTGCCTGGGCAGCCAGCTCTAGGAAGAGTGTTGGTGGTTCCAAACTTCTTCCATTTAAGAATGATGGAGGCCACTGTGTTCTTGGGGAGCTTCAATGCTCCAGAAATGTTATGGTACCCATCCCCAGATCTGTGCCTCAACACAATCCTGTCTTGGACCTCTACGGACAATTCCTTTCCAAATCATGTCCAATCAATTGAATTTACCACAGGTGGACTCCAATCAAGTTGTAGAAACATCTCAAGGATGATCAACGGAAACAGGATGCACCTGAGCTCAATATCGAGTCTCATATCAAAGTGTCTGAATACTTATGTAAATAAGGTATTTCTGTTTTTTATTTTTAATAAGTTAGCAAAAATGTCTAAAAACCTGTTTTCACTTCATCATTATGGGCTATTGTGTGTAGATTGTTGAGGATTATTTTTTAAATCCATTTTAGAATAACGCCGTAACGTAAGAAAATGTGGAAAAAGTCAAGGGGTCTCAAGTGACTGTGTCCAACACTCCACCACCTAGTGTTATGTTGGACTCATACTGACCCCCCCCCCCCCCCCCCCAAAAAAAAAAAAATTTGCATAAAGAAAATATGGGAATATTCCACCAGTGGTGTGTTTCCACCAAACTGACTTGTTGGGTATAAAAATCAGTGCGTGATGACATAGTGCACACAAAATGTCATTTTCTGCTTCCGTTTTCAAGTACCGAATAAAAATATGTTTCCATTGCATTTTTAACTCTACTGATAGTTTTGTCACAAACTGTTGCGATAAATAGCAAATGTGCCTACTCTGGTCTTGGCACGTGCACTCTAGCCAACAGCTCGCAGATAAAATGTAGGTAGGCTATGCGGGTAGGCTAGTCTACATTATGAGATTATTATGGATAACAGCGAGAATATTTTTATTTAACAAACGGCAGTCAAGGATCGATCATCATGTCACCAGAATCAGACACTCAATATTTATTGGAAAGGAGCATCAAGGTCACTGTGCACTTTCACCACCCTGTGAAATTCATCGTAAATTATTTAATCTGTAGCCTAATAAACAGCATGGTTTCCCGAGTCGTAGTGGGAGGACCACACACCATATCATCGCATGACTCCAAGTTTACTTCGATATGATGGTTATTATATCAATGTTTGCGCATAATGGGGTTTCCACCACCATTTCTCGCATTATTAATTTTACCAAAACAAAACAAAAGTTTAGTTGACATTTGGAATGTTTACCAACAAATGTTCTGTTTCCATCAGGCCTGTCATTACATTTTGTATCTGACATGTACTTCAAATCAACTTTTATTTGTCACAACAGGTGAAATGCTTACTTACAGTACAAGCCCTTTTAAGAAAATCAGAGTTAAGAAAATATTTACTAAAGAAACTAAAGTAAAAAAAAGTAACACAATAAAATAACAATAACGAGGCTATATACAGGGGCTACTGGTACCGAGTCAATGTGCGGGGTTACAGGTCAGTTGAGGTAATTGAGGTAAAATGTAGATGTAGATAGGGGTAAAGTGACTACCCTCTGTAGTGCCTTACGGTCGGATGCCGAGCAGTTGCCATGCCAGGCGGTGACGCAACCGGTCAGGATGCTCTCGATGGCGCAGCAGTAGAACCTTTTGAGGATCTGGGGACCCATGCCAAATCTTTTCAGTCTCCTGAGGGGGAATAGGCGATGTCGTGCCCTCTTCACGACTGTCTTGGTGTGTTTGGACCATGATAGTTTGTTGGTGATGTGGACACCAATGAACTTGAAGCTCTCAACCCGCTCCACTACAGCCCCGTCGATGTGAATTGGGGCGTCTTCGTCCCTCCTTTTCCTGTAGTCCACAATCATCTCCTTTGTCTTGCTCACATTGAGGGAGAGGTTGTTGTCCTGGCACTATACTGCCAGGTCTCTGACCTCCTCCCTATAGGCTGTCTCATCATTGTCAGAAATCAGACCACCGTTGGGTTGTCAGCAAACTAAATGATGGTGTTTGAGTCGTGCTTGGCCATGCAGTTATGGGTGAACAGGGAGTACAGGAGGGAACTAAGCACGCACCCCTGAAGGGCCCCTGTGTTGAGGATCAGCGGGCAGATGTGTTGTTGCCAACCCATATCACCTGGGGGCGGCGCGTCAGGAAGTCCAGGATTCAGCTGCAGAGGGAGGTGTTTAGTCCCAGGGTCCTTAACTTAGTGATGAGCTTTGTGAGTACTATGGTGTTGAACGCTGAGCTGTAGTCAATGAACAGCATTCTCACATCTCACAATTCAGATTGCGTCATCCGTGGATGTGTTGGGGCGGTATGCGAATTGGAGTGGGTCTAGGGTTTCCGGGATAATGGTTTTGATGTGAGCTATGACCAGCCTTTCATAAAAAGGTTGGATGGAAACCTGGCTAGTGACATGTATTGCTAAATAAAAAAGGTTTAAGGAAATACAGGCAGGCACCACATTACTACAAGACAAAACAGCTCGATTAATCAAGCTTGATGGTCTTGTAAGTATAAAAGCAAAGCTTGTTTTCATAAAATTCAAAAAAGCTTGACAAGGTAGAGAATGGGATTAGTGTGGTGTGTGAAGAATCCAATACTTTAACTTTTATGTAGTACAAATCAATCACATTATTGTGGGAGCACCTCATCTAAGAGTATGAATTAGGCTGTTGATGAAGGTTTGAATCCTAAGCAACCTGTCTACACATAGTTTGAAGTACAATAGACCAACATAGCTTCTGTAGTAGGTTAAAGCTGTGTGCTGGAAAATGGGTGGAGTAGGCATCGTGGTGCTCATTCTTTTTCGGCTTCAGACCAATGCCTACTTTTCACTTAAAACACAGTTTTTTGTTTTTAATATATTAAACTGTCCGACGGACCCTTCTTAGAACTGCAAAGTCCTTCTTACAACCACAAAGTACAATGCCAAAAGCATAATTACACAAATATTTCCATTTCCAACTGGGGTACATATCAATAGGGGTCCATTGTTATGCAGAAGGCACAATCAAAACCCTCAGGTGAAGGTGAGGCTGGTTTCCATCAAACATTATTTTGTTCAATCCCTACAGTGGCGCCGACACATCACACTACCAGTCAGATATGTACCCAAAGCAAAGCTAGCTGCCTAGCACTATTCCAGGTGCCATGCTTCTGTATTAGCAGCTCTGAGCCCCTCTGAATCGCGGGTCCCCTTAGACCTTGCAGGCATTTAAAGCAGTCCTAACAGCTAGCTAATGAGAGGCGCCAGCACAGACGTACGCCTCAGTTTGACAGCTGCCTTACCTTACAGCAACACTTCTGAGAATCCTACACACATTTTTTATTTATTTATTGGGTTTTAATGCTTCCAGCCATCACCTGCCTGGCTGCGCTAAGACACTGGTGGGAAGAGTGGTGAAGGCTGGTAAGGAGGAGACTCTGTGGTCATTCTCTCTGAGTGCTGTGGGTTTGATATCATTGGAACAATTATGTAATTAAACTGAAGCCATGACATTTGCATTTCTAACCCCCAAAAAATCTGCATGCCTTTCATTGACATCAGTGCTTCACACAAAGGTTTGATCTATGCAGGTATATCTAAATGTATTATTCAGCCCATAAAAATAACAGATTGGCCTATTACTTCCACCCTCACAGGAAAGCTCCAAATTACACCACGATCCAAAACAACACCGTCTCATTCAATACAACTGAACTTCTGATTCACCTGTATGTGTCATCTCCACTCATAATCAAAACGTTGAATGAAAGAGCAGGCTTTGAGCCTCTCTCATACCCTCCAGGCATCTCACACTGCCCATTTGTATTTGTATTTATTATGGATCCCCATTAGCTTGGCAGCTACTCTTCATGGGGTCCAGCAAAATTAAGGCAGTTATACAATTTTAAAAACTTTACAATACATTCACAGATTTCACAACACACTGTGTCCCCTCAGGCCCCTACTCCACCACTATCACATATCTACAGTACAAAATCAATGTGTACATGTGTGTATAGTGCGTATGTTATCCATGTGTGTGTATGCATGTGTCTGTGCCTATATTTGTGTTGCCTCACATTCCCCGCTGTTCCATAAAGTTTTTTAAAATCTGTTTTTAAAATCTAATTTTACTACTTGCATCAGTTACTTGATATGGAATAGAGTTCCATGTGGTCATGGCTCTATGTAGTACTGTGCGCCTCCCATAGTCTGTTCTGGATTTGGGGACTGTGAAGAGACCTCTGGTGGCATGTCTTGTGGGGTATGCATGGGTGTCCAAGCTGTGCACCAGTAGTTGAAACAGACAGCTCGGTGTATTCAACATGTCAATACCTCTCATAAATACAAGTAGTGACGAAGTCAATCTCTCCTGCACTTTGAGCCAGGAGAGATTGACATGCATACTATTCATATTAGCTCTCTGTGTACATCCAAGGGCCAGCCGTGCTGCCCTGTTCTGAGCCAATTGCAATTTTCCTAAATCATTTTTTGTGGCACCTGACCATGTCTCTGGTTGGAATAGAGATATCATGCAATCTCCTCATTCAAGGAAAAAACACAAACATTGGCCTCTCACCTACCTTCTGTCTCTATCCATTATACAGCTGAAATATGTGTTTTAAAGTATTCTAGATGGAATAAGATAGAAAATAATAGTACTTAATTTGTTAATCCTTCCAAAGAGTCAAAGAACCAACCAATATCAAAGAATAACTAATATATATTTTCATCAATGAAAAAATCTGAAGTATATTATCAAAGTGATACTGTATATACCAGTGACGTGTGTGGGTAGTCTACGTGGGCAGAAAACGTTTGAGGAGAAAAAATTAACATTTTCTCTAAGCACATCTTTTAGTTACCATATCCCCAGTGTTCAATCCCTTTAACACTCCAGAGCAGTCCTCACTTACACATGTCCAATCTCTCTGAAGATAAATTAAATAAAAATGCAAACAAGTGGATTAACCAAACATTACACAAATGTATGTATTTGCATTTTTCCAGACAAGGTTAATCAATACTACTCATATTGCTCAATTCCTCATTACACTCCCATGTAGCTGTCAGAGGAAAGCTTTTATCCCTTTCCCCAGCCTCTTCCTGCGAAGCATGCAGCTGAATCCCCAGCTCCGCCTCAGCCGCCTCAGATGAGCATGATCTAAAGCCTGTCTGGGCCGCTAAGAAAGAGTGCATGTGCTGTGTGCTAATTCCCAGTCCACAAAGCTCCTCTTCAAAAGTATGAACTCATCAGGGAGAGAAAGGCAAAACTGGTCCCCTTCTCCTTTTCAATTCCAGCCCTAATGAAAAAATTTACACCTGGAAATGGAGGCTTTATGTATGAGGGGGGAGAGCCAGCTAATGGGACTCAATAATCAATGAGGTGTGTGTGTATGTGTGTGTGTTGTGTGTGTGTGTGTGTGTGAGAGAGAGAGAGAGAGAGAGAGAGCGAGAGAGAGAGAGAGAGAGAGCGAGAGAGAGCGTGAGTGCGCGCGTGGATGAGAGAACTCTGAATTTAAAAGCAAAACCAAGATGCAATGAGAACCATAGTGAAACCCAACTGGGAGATGGGTCCATGGGTATGGGGTTATTTCAAAACCTTATATGGATATAGTCAATGTGGGTGGTATATGGAAAAAAAATATGCATGGTTATCTGTGAGCGACTTGGACAGGAGCCAGACATTTTACCTAAAAAGTTGACCCTACTATAAAATGTAGAAGCTAGAAACCTTGTGTGAACTTGGTAGTAGACAGCAATTCATCCTTTGTTTAGTATTTTCTTGAACATAGCGCTAATCTCCTTTTTGTGTGAATATGCATTTGTTGAGTAAACAACAAATTGACCAATTCTGTTATTTTCTCAATTAGACAAACCTGTGTAAAATTCTGCTGTTGTGCGAACATAAGTCCTGTTTGATGATTAAGAGGAAGTATTGTATGATAATGTGATTACAAGTTTTAAGCTAACAGACACAGATGGCTTAACTGTATTAACAAGACCAGCACCATATTAGCAGAGGCTTGCTTGAATTCAAGACTTGCGGTGACAATTTCATTGACCGCATAGATAATGAACAGTGTGAGACCACATACCACTGATAACAGAGATTTTGTCACAGTTTCCCCTTATCTTATCACACTGCTGCTTCTGTTCATCAACTACACTTATCAACTCTACTTGAAGAAAAAGTTAGAAAACTCTTCATTCCGGAAGGGATTGACGGGCAAATTATACCGACAACTGAAAACACCTGTCCTCAGCTTTCACTCCTCTCACACTTCAGTTAGGAGAGACTGCAATGATTCAGGCACAGATAAGGCGTTTTGCGAAATGGGAGGAAATAGATAATTATATTTGTCTTGGTGGAGGGCATTTCATACCATTAGTAATTACAGTGGCTTGCGAAAGTATTCACCCCCCTTGGCATTTTTCCTATTTTGTTGCCTAACAACCTGGAATTAAAATGGATTTTGTTGGGGGTTTGTACCATTTGATTTACACAACATGCCTACCACTTTGAAGATGCAAAATGTTTTTTATTGTGAAACAAACAAGAAATAAGACAAATAAAACAGAAAACTTGAGTGTGCATAATTATTCACCCCCCCCAAGTCAATACTTTATAGAGCCACCTTTTGCAGCAATTAAAGCCTCAAGTCTCTTGGGGTATGTCTCAATAAGCTTGGCACATCTAGCCACTGGGATTTTTGCCCATTCTTCAAGGCAAAACTGCTCCAGCTCCTTCAAGTTGGATGGGTTCCGCTGGTGTACAGCTATCTTTATGTCATACCACAGACTCTCAATTGGATTGAGGTATGGGCTTTGACTAGGCCATTCCAAGACATTTAAATGTTTCCCCTTAAACAACTTGAGTGTTGCTTTAGCAGTATGCTTCGGGTCATTGTCCTGCTGGAAGGTGAACCTCCGTCCCAGTCTCAAACCTCTGGAAGACTGAAACAGGTTTCCCTCAAGAAATTCCCTGTATGTAGCACCATCCATCATTCCTTCAATTCTGACCAGTTTCCCAGTCCCTGCCGATGAAAAACATCCCCACAGCATGATGCTGCCACCACCATGCTTCACTGTGGGGATGGTGTTCTCGGGGTGATGAGAGGTGTTGGGTTTGTGCCAGACATAGCGTTTTCCTTGATGGCCAAAAAGCTCAATTTTAGTGAACTTTTTTTTATTTCTTCCTTGAAGCAATGTCTTTTTTCTGGCCACTCTTCCGTAAAGCCCAGCTCTGTGGAGTGTATGGCTTAAAGTGGTCCTATGGACAGATACTCCAATCTCTGCTGTGGTGCTTTGCAGCTCCTTCAGGGTTTTCTTTGGTCTCTTTGTTGCCTCTCTGATTAATGCCCTCCTTGCCTGGTCTGTGAGTTTTGGTGGGCGGCCCTCTCTTGGCAGGTTTGTTGTGGTGCCATATTCTTTCAATTTTTTAATAATGGATTTAATGGTGCTCCGTGGGATGTTAAAAGTTTCTGATATTTTTTTGTAACCCAACCGTGATCTGTACTTCTCCACAACTTTGTCCCTGACCTGTTTGGAGAGCTCCTTGGTCTTCATGGAGCCGCTTTCTTGGTGGTGCCCCTTGCTTAGTGGTTTGCAGACTCTGGGGCCTTTCATAACAGGTGTATATATACTGAGATCATGTGACAGATCATGTGACACTTAGATTGCACACAGGTGGACTTTATTTAACTAATTATGTGACTTCTGAAGGTAATTGGTTGCACCAGATCTTATTTAGGGGCTTCATAACAAAGGGGGTGAATACATATGCACGCACCACTTTTCCATTATTAATTTTTATGAATTTAATTTCACTTCACCAATTTGGACTATTTTGTGTATGTCCAATACATGAAATCCAAAATAAAAATCAATTAAAAAAATTACAGGTTGTAATGAAATAAAATCGGAAAAACGCCAAGGGTGATGAATACTTTTGCAAGGCACTGTATCCTACTACCGGTCACGTTTTATGTATATACCTAGCTCAACCACTCCAGTACCCCTGCACATTGAGTATGGTACTGGCACTGACCCGTATTTAGCTGCATTCTCATGTTTCTTTATCTTATGTCGTATCTCTTGTAGGTTTATATTCTATTTTTTATTATCTATATTATTACTTTTATTACTGCACTGTTGGGAAAAAGCTTGCAAGTAAGAATTTCACTGTACTGTTTTACACCTGTTGTATCCTGTGCTTGTAGCGAATAAACTTTGAAACTTGAAACATAGCCAAACGCTCTCAACAGCACTAAGGGCTTCTTCAAGGATATCCACTCATGGAAAAAACACAGTCTGTAAGATATGCATAGCATTAAAGAGTTGCCCACCAACAAAAACTAAAACAATGGAGCAATATTACAATTCTGCATTCCATGACATTTTCACATATGCAAATAGCACTTGGTTTCCATGATACTGTATAGTGCTCCAGGAATAACTTTGCCTTTAAACAACAGCTCAGGCATATTGGAGGCGACATAAAAATGTTCACCAGTGAAATAGTGTTGTGGAGACATGTAATTTACATATGTAGTCTTAGCCTTTAAGATTTAATGGCAGCCTTATTATTCTGAGCTGATGAAGCATTTGTTATTCAAGGGGAAGATTCAGAGGTACAATAGAACGTGATTTCAAAGACCCTTCAGAAATGTGTGTGTGTGTGATCAGCAGTGTTTTTTTTCTCCTAAATTATGAGCAACTCTTCTTCTTCTGCCACAGCACTATGAACCATTCGTAACCTACACCTTTCCATTGTTAGTCCTCAGAGGAATTTGAAGTCATGTCTGGGCTGTGTAGCATAGGACAAGGCAATTACCTGGGGAACCAAACAATGCAGAGAAAACACAAACACACTTTTTTTTATGAATCATTACTTCCCTCAGGAAATGTACACAGCCTTTTATGTTTCAAATATCAAGTCCGTTAAGTAATTAGCTTTGCTAACAAATTGATGTGTTTTCAGAAAAGGTCAGACTTCATATTACGAGAGCTTGGGACTATATGGTTCTATCTGCAAAAAGAGGATTCTGAGATAAATAGCTTTATGGTATCAGTCATTTGTATATTGCATTATTTTGAACTTAACAACATGAATTGGGTGTATTTAGAGTCCTATATAGGTAGATAACATTGAACAGAACAAGGCTATGTCAATAGTTAAAGTTTTACAAAAATTATACAAAGAGCCAAAGTCAGATTTGTGTTACAGACCATGTCGGATGTGAAACATTTGCCTCCCCTTTCCTGATACAGTTCGCAGGGTTAAAGCCACAATTATCACTTTAGTGATCATTTCTGTCCTTTTATATCTTATAGAGAATCTCAAAATTATGAGGTTCTTGAAAAAGAACTGAGTAAAATCTAATAATGGTGATCTAAAATAGAAACAGTAAATGGAATAAGCCCATGACCTGGTTCAAAAGGTTATAACCAGCCAAGCATTCATATCTACAGATGTTGGATCTTAATTGGAGCCAGTTTTCCACAGCAGGAAAACAATCTTGCAGCAACAGGAAATGTGAATTATTATGAGGATGATAATTAATGGACTTTTTTGTAGGGGTTGATACATTTTTCGTAAGGGAAAATTAATTCTGAGATTTTAAAGTGGAAATTACAAACTTCAGAAGCCGTTTTAAACCGTTTTAAAGCCGTTTTAGACACTACAAGTTTTACATTTCCTGCATTGCAGGAACGTTCTCCTGCAACAGGGTGATCAAATTAAGATCCTACATCTATATGTGTTACATTACTGCTCCTAAAATTAACCTGTACACTGAGCTTTTCTGAATTGAATCATCAGAAAAACCAACCCGAAAACACAGCTCTCAGTGAGTGTAAAAGGACACGTGGCTCTCAGTAGCTTCCCCTATTGTTTGAGGTGGACTGATGTACCATAGCAGGTATCAAAGCAGAGTGTGCTAAAGCCACATCACAACATAGGTCAAGTTATGAGCACTTGTTAAAATAAAATACCCCACAGGCTTGTAGCATCACTTAATAAAAAGCTTGACTTTTGATATTATAATGATGGGAGTGTATTGAGTGGTGCTGAGGGGACATATTTATTGTTTTTCTGGCTAAGCAGTTTCCGTTACAGTGCTACTCAGATCTTTCACTAGCTCACTTATCTCCAAGGCACTGGCTGGCGCATAGGACAGACAACAAAGTATCTCCACGTCTGGTGGTCTTCAACTACTTCATACACTGTTTCAGATCACACTGAATATGTCCCTACCCACTGGACGCAAACTGGTCGAATCAACGTTGTTTCAACATAATATGTCAACGTATTGTGACGTGGAATCTACGTAGAAAATACATTAGATTTGAAAATGGTTGTTTTGAGGGTTAAATTTCAACCACAGGATTATGTCATCATTGTAACCAAATTTCAACATAGACAAACCTTGAATAAAATATGTTGAATTTGTACTTTTAAAACAATGTCAGATTTCAATGCTATATGCACTATCAAAAAAAAAAAGGCGTGACATCACATTCTACTGGAAAATGTACAGTATTACCTACAGCTATCCTTTGTTCTCCCATCCAGGGATTTTAACAAGCCTAGCTACGATATTTGTCATTGACTATTACCAATGTGCTATCGAGAGAATGATTTGTGAGGGATCTCCACTTAAAAACTACACTGAACAAATATATAGACGTTTCATGAGCTCAAATAAAATATCCCAAAAATGTTCTATATGCACAAAATGCTTATTTCTCTCAAATGTTGTGCACACATTTGTTTACATCCCTGTTAGTGACCATTTATCCTTTGTCAAGATAATCCATCCACTTGACAAGTGTGGCATATCAAGAAGCTCATTAAACAGCATGATCATTACACATGTGCACCTTGTGCTGGGGACAATAAAAGGCCATTGTAAAAAATATGTTGTTTTGTCACATAACACATGCCACAGATGTCTCAAGTTTTGAGGGAGTGTGCAATTGGCATGCTAACTGCAGGAATGTCCACCAGAGCTGTTGCCAGAGAATCTAATGTTAACTTTTCTACCATAAGCTGCCTCCAATGTCGTTTTAGAGAATTTGGCAGTACGTCCAACTGGCTTCACAACCGCAGACAACGTGTAACCACTCCAGCCCAGGACCTCCATGTCATGCCCTGGCTCTGGGGACTCTTATATGTTGAGCCAGGGTGTGTAGGGTCTATGTTTTGTGTTCTATGTTCAGTTTCTAGTTCAAGTGTTTTCTAGGTTGGCCGGGGTGGTTCTCAATCAGAGGCAACGAGAATCAGCTGTTGCTTGTTGTCTCTGATTGGGATCCATACTTAGGCAGCCTGTTGTGCACTTGTGTTTTGTGGGATCTTGTTCCGTGTTGGTTTGTGTTGTTAACCGAGGACTTCACGTTTCGTTTGGTTGTTTTGTATTTTGTATCGTGTTGCCAGTACACTATTAAAAAGATGTACGCATATCACGCTGCGCCTTGGTCCGTTACTTCTAACGATCATGACACTCCACATCCGGCTTCTTCACTTGCAGGATCATCTGAGATGAGCCACCCGGACAGCTGATGAAACTGTGGGTTTGCACAACCAAATATTTTCTGCACAAACTGTCAGAGATCTTCTCAGGGAAGCTCATTTGTGTGATCGTCATCCTCACTAGGGTCTTGACATGACTGCAGTTCAGCATCATAACCGACTTCATTTACATTTTACATTTACGTCATTTAGCAGACGCTCTTATCCAGAGCGACTTACAGTTAGTGGGCAAAGACTTCACTGGGCAAATGCTCACCTTTGATGGCCACTGACAGGCTGGAGAAGTTTGCTCTTCACGGATGAATCCTGGTTTCAACTGTACCGGGCAGATGATAGACAGCGTGTATGGCATCGTGTAGGCAATCGGTTTGCTGATGTCAACGTTGTGAACAGAGTGCCCCATGGTTGCAGTGGGGTTATGGTATGGGCAGGCATAAGCTACGGACAATGAACACAATTGCATTTTAATCGACAGCAATTTGAATGCACAGAGATACCGTGATGAGATCCTGAGGCCCATTGTCGTGCCATTCATCCGTTGCCATCACCTCATGTTTCAGCATGATAATACAAGGCCCCATGTCACAAGGATCCTGAAAGCTGAAAATGTCCCAGTTTGTCCATGGCCTGAATACTCACCAGACATGTCACCCATTGAGCATGTTTGGGATGCTTTGGATTGATGTGTATGACAGCATGTTCCAGTTCCCGTCAATATCCAGCAACTTTGCAAAGCCATTGAAGAGGAGTGGGATAACATTCCACAGGCCACAATCACCAGCCTGATCAACTCTAAGCGAAGGAGATGTGTCACGCTGCATGAGGCAAATGGTGGTCACACCAGATACTGACTGGTTTTCTGATCCACGCCCCACTTTTTTTTTTTTTACGTATCTGTGACCAACCGATGCATATCTGTATTCCCAGTCATGTAAAATCCATGAATTAGGACCTAATTAAATGTATTTCAATTGACTGATTTCCTTACATGAACTGTAACTCAGTAAAATCTTTAAAATTGTTGCATGTTGCGAAAAAGCTGAAGAACATAGGCACATCCAGTTACTTTCTGCAGGTGCTGGAGTTGTAGGCAAACTCATGGAAAACAGAAAGGAAAACGCTGCACACTGCTGCTTAAGCTCCCAGGTGATTTTATTGTAACAACTTTTCAACCCTTAGGTCTTCATCATGCAGCCATATTCCAGGTGGGGGTGGAAGGTCCTATATATACAGTGGGGAGAACAAGTATTTGATACACTGCCGATTTTGCAGGTTTTCCTACTTACAAAGCATGTAGAGGTCTGTAATTTTTATCATAGGTACACTTCAACTGTGAGAGACAAAATCTAAAACAAAAATCCAGAAAATCACATTGTATGATTTTTAAGTAATTAATTTGCATTGTATTGCATAACATAAGTATTTGATACATCAGAAAAGCAGAACTTAATATTTGGTACAGAAACCTTTGTTTGCAATTATAGAGATCATACGTTTCCTGTAGGTCTTGACCAGGTTTGCACACACTGCAGCAGGGATTTTGGCCCACTCCTCCATACAGACCTTCTCCAGATCCTTCACGTTTTGGGGCTGTCGCTGGGCAATACGGACATTCAGCTCCCTCCAAAGATTTTCTATTGGGTTCAGGTCTGGAGACTGGCTAGGCCACTCCAGGACCTTGAGATGCTTCTTACGGAGCCACTCCTTAGTTGCCCTGGCTGTTTGTTTCGGGTCGTTGTCATGCTGGAAGACCCAGCCACGACCCATCTTCAATGCTCTTACTGAGGGAAGGAGGTTGTTGGCCAAGATCTCGCGATACATGGCCCCATCCATCCTCCCCTCAATACGGTGCATCCCCAAAGAATGATGTTTCCACCTCCATGCTTCACGGTTGGGATGGTGTTCTTGGGGTTGTACTCATCCTTCTTCTTCCTCCAAACACGGCGAGTGGAGTTTAGACCAAAAAGCTCTATTTTGTCTCATCAGACCACATGACCTTCTCCCATTCCTCCTCTGGATCATCCAGATGGTCATGGGCAAACTTCAGACGGGCCTGGACATGCGCTGGCTTGAGCAGGGGGACCTTGCATGCGCTGCAGGATTTTAATCCATGACGGCGTAGTGTATTACTAATGGTTTTCTTTGAGACTGTGGTCCCAGCTCTCTTCGGGTCATTGACCAGGTCCTGCCATGTAGTTCTGGGCTGATCCCTCACCTTTCTTATGATCATTGATGCCCCACGAGGTGAGATCTTGCATGGAGCCCCAGACTGAGGGTGATTGACCGTCATCTTGAACTTCTTCCATTTTCTAATAATTGCGCCAACAGTTGTTGCCTTCTCACCAAGCTGCTTGCCTATTGTCCTGTAGCCCATCCCAGCCTTGTGCAGGTCTACAATTTTATCCCTGATGACACAGCTCTCTGGTCTTGGCCATTGTGGAGAGGTTGGAGTCTGTTTGATTGAGTGTGTGGACAGGTGTCTTTTATACAGGTAACAAGTTCAAACAGGTACAGTTAATACAGGTAATGAGTGGAGAACAGGAGGGCTTCTTAAAGAAAAACTAACAGGTCTGTGAGAGCCGGAATTCTTACTGGTTGGTAGGTGATCAAATACTTATGTCATGCAATAAAATGCAAATTAATTACTTAAAAATCATACAATGTGATTTTCTGGATTTTTGTTTTAGATTCCGTCTCTCACAGTTGAAGTGTACCTATGATAATAATTACAGACCTCTGCATGCTTTGTAAGTAGGAAAACCTGCAAAATCGGCAGTGTATCAAATACTTGTTCTCCCCACTGTAGGGGCAATACTCAGTAACATCACTTCCTGAAACAGGAGGTAAAAATATATAACATAGGTTCACAATATTAACATTCAATGTATAAAAATATATGATAATAAACAAGGGATGTGATCAATATTTAAAGTAATATATAAAGTGCATTCGGAAAGTATTCAGGCCCTTTGAAGTTTTCCACATTTTGTTACGTTGCAGCGTTATTCTAAAACTGATTAAATACATTTTTTCCTCATCAATCTACACACAATACCCAATAATAACAAAGCGAATACAGGTTTTTAGATTTTTTTGCAAATGTATTAAACATAAAAAACGGAAATACCTTATTTCCATAAGTATTCAAACCCTTTGCCATGAGACTCGAAAATTGAGCACAGGTGCATCCTATTTCCATTGATCATCCTGAAAATGTTTATACAACTTGATTGGAGTCCACCTTTGGTATATTCAATTGATTGGACATGATTTGGAAAGGCACACACCTGCCTATATAAGGTCCCACAGTTGACAGTGCATGTCAGAGCAAAAACCAAGCCACGAACTCAAAGGAATTGTCCGTAGAGCTCCGAAACAGGCTTGTGTCGAGACACAGATCTGGGGAAGGGTACCAAAACACTTCTGCAACATTGAAAGGCCCCAAGAACACAGTGGCCTCCATCATTCTTAAATGGAAGAAGTTTGGAACCACCAAGACTCTTCCTAGAACAATCGGGGGAGAAGGGCCTTGGTCAGGGAGGTGACCAAGAACCCAATGTGGAGATGGGAGAACCATCCAGGACAACCATCTCTGCAGCACTCCACCAATCAGGCCTTTATGGTAGAGTGGCCAGATGGAAGCCACTCCTCAGTAAAAGGCACATGACAGCCCGCTTGGAGTTTGCCAAAAGGCACCTAAAGGACTCTCAGACCATGAGAAACTAGATTCTCTGGTCTGATGAAACCAAGATTGAAGTCTTTGATCTGAATGCCAAGCGTCACGTCTGGAGGAAACCTGGCACAACCCCTACGGTGAAGCATGGTTGTGGCAGCATCATGCTGTGTGGATGTTTTTCAGCGGCAGGGATTGGGAGACTAGTCAGGATCGAGGGAAAGATGAACGGAGCAAAGTACAGAGAGATCCTTGATGAAAACCTGCTCCAGATCGCTAAGGACCTCAGACTGGGGTGAAGGTACACCTTCCAACAGGACAACGACCCTAAGCACACAGCCAAGACAATGCCAGAGTGGCTTCAGGACAAGTCTCTGAATGTTCTTGAGTGGCCCAGCCAGAGCCCGGACTTGAACCCGATCGAACATCTCTGGAGAGACCTGAAAATAGCTGTGCAGGGTTGCTCCCCATCCAACTTGACAGAGCTTGAGAGGATCTGCAGAGAAGAATGGGAGAAACTCCCCAAATACAGGTGTGCCAAGCTTGTAGCGTCATACCCAAGAAGACTCGAGGCTGTAATCGCTGCCAAAGGTGCTTCAACAAAGTATTGAGTAAAGGGCTTGAATACTTATGTAAATGTAACATTTAAATTTTTTATTTTTTTTAAATTAGCACCAAAAAAATACATGTTTTTGCTTGGTCATTATAGGGTATTGTGTGTAGTTTGACAATTTTTGTAATACATTTTAGAATAAGGCTATAATGTAATTTTTTTTCGAAAAAGTCAAGGGGTCTGAATACTTTCCGAATGCACACAATATTCAATTAGGATAAAAAAAAAGACAATAAATGTGGACATTTTGAAACTATAAAAACAGTTTCAAGTCGAACTCGTTAAGGCTAAGAGGAGACAGTGTGTTGAGTTTGTGGATCCAGAAACATTTCCTTTGAATAATTGTCCTCTCAATGTCCCCTCCCTTGCATGACATCTTGACCATTTCTATTCCAATGTATCTCAGTGAACTAAAAGGATGTCCAGCTTGTACAAAATGAACAGCAACTGGATTTTTTTCCTCATCTGTCCGTATATTGATGCGGTGCTCACTGATCCGGTCTGAAGGCTTTTATGAGTTTTCCCTATGTAAGACAGACCACAAGGACATTTCAAAATGTAAAAAACATTGGTGGACATCAGGCCTTTGATCTTAAATCTTTGTCTTGTGTGGGGGTGGTTAAATTAGTTAAAATTGTGCAGCCAATCAGAATGAGTTTTTCCCCAGAAAAGGGCTTTATTACAGACAGAAATACTCCTCAGTTTCATCAGCTGTCCGGGTGGCTGGTCTCAGACGATCCCGTAGGTGAAGAAGCCGGATGTAGAGGTCCTGGGCTGGCATGGTAACACGTGGTCTGCGGTTGTGAGACCGGTTGGACCTTCTACCTACTTCTCTAAAGTGACGTTGGAGGCGGCTTATGGTAAGAGAAATTAACATTACATTCTATGGCAACAACCCTGATGGACATTCCTGCAGTCAGCATGCCAATTGCACGCTCCCTCAAAACTTGAGACATCTGTGGCATTGTGTTGTGTGACAGAACTGCACATTTTAGAGTGGCTTTTTACATATTTACAGTACCAGTCAAAAGTTTGGACACACCTACTGTTTCTCTCAACCAGCTTCACCTAGAATGCTTTTCAAACAGTTTTGAAGGAGTTCCCACATATGCTGAGCACTTGTTGGCTGCTTTTCCTTCACTCTGCGGTCCGACTCATCCCAAACCATCTCAATTGGGTTGAGGTCAGGGGATTGTGGAGGCCAGGTCATCTGATGCGGCACTCCATCACTCTCCTTCTTGATAAAATAGCCCTTACACAGCCTGGAGGTGTGTTGGGTCATTGTCCTGTTGAAAAACAATTAATAGCCCCACTAAGCCCAAACCAGATGGGATGGCGTATCACTGCAGAATGCTGTGGTAGCCATGCTGGTTAATTGTGCCTTGAATTCTAAATAAATCACAGACAGTGTCACCAGCAAAGCACCACCACACCATAACACCTCCTCCATGCTTTACGGTGGGAAATACACATGCAGAGATCATCCGTTCACATACACCGCGTCTCACAAAGCCACGGCTGTTGGAACCAGAAATCTCCAATTTGGACTCCAGACCAAAGGACACATTTCCACCGGTCTAATGTCCATCACTAGTGTTTCTTTGCCCAAGCAAGTCTCTTCTTATTATTGGTGTCCTTTAGTAGTGGTTTCTTTGCAGGAATTCGACCATGAAGGCCTGATTCTCCTCTGAACAGTTGATGTTGAGATGTGTCTGCTACTTTAACTCTGTGAAGCATTTATTTGGGCTGCAATTTCTGAGGCTGGTAACTCTAATTATCTTATCCTCTGCAGTACATGTTGGCACCGACGAAGATGGCGGCCTCGCGACTAGCTCTAAGGAAACATTGCAGTATTTTTTTTTTAATCTATTATTTTTTTACATTATTAGCTCAGTAAGTGTTTTGCATCATTACATACAGTCAAATCTAATTTAAACAGTAGGACTGTATCAAATCAAACTTTTTAAAGTGCATTTAGAGTTTGATTTGATTGAGTCCTATTCTTTAACTTAGAGTTTTGGTTGAGATGGAGACGTGAATCGAAAAATCTATTATTAATTTGTAGACCAACTGGAATTAAAGCCAGACTAAGTCAGTGGCACAGATGGAACTATCCAAGCAGAATATAAATATCTAATGAATGTTGATATTTGGTTGCGTTCACAACCAAAGAAAATGTCATATCTTGAAATACAATAAATAGCCTATTAACTTGTCGACAAGTTATCAAATTATATGTTGGATTCACATCTCCAACTCAACCAAAAATAAAAGTGAAATAATGGGATTCATTTAGTGGCTCAGATGGAACTATCCAAGCAGTTAATACATGACCTTTAAATGTTGATATTTGGTTGCGTTGTCAACCAAACACAATTCAATATTACTTTTGTAACAGTAAATAGTTTAAGTGAAGGCTATTTTACAAACTAATGTAACATTCAACCTTAAAATGTTGAGGTTACTGTAAATATACATTTCTTCTTATGTAATCATATAAAGTGTGCATGTTCAAGATAGCATGTATAGGTCGTCGGAGGTCTGTGGAGATCTTCACTGTAATAATCTGCTCAAAATCTCCAATGTCATTGATCACTTGACCATGTACTTTTAATGTAATCTCAATTGCAATCCAGGTCATTTGGTTCTGCTATTAGATGAATCACAGTGATAACACATTAATCTGTGGTGCTTTTAAATAGTTGAAAGCACAGTGATAGACATTTAGGTGACAACTAAACCAAAAATTAGACATTGTTTTTCCATTGGAATTTGGTTGTACATTTAGATGGTTGAAAGCATAGTCAAACACATTGAAAATTCAACTAACTTTTGGCTGTCTTTTTGAGTGGGTGAATATAGGTTGTAATCTCATTGATCAACATCTCAACCAAAATGTAATTATCCACTTTGAAATGACGTGGTGTGCCCAGTGGTTAGTGAGTTATGCCGTTTTTGAGCATAATAACACATTGTCAAACTCTTCCCAAGCTGATGTATTTGCATTGTTTGTATTGTACCATTTCTCTTAAATGTCCAGAATGATTGTCCTCTGTTTCATACTGGTTCTGGTCTCATTTACAGTAAATCAATGCAGACCTATTTTTACCGGTCTGAATAAAGATTACAGTTAAAAAGTGGATCGGGAAAAGGCTTGGCAGTAGACACACTTTAGACACACAGCCTCTATTGTCTGGCAGCCTTTGTGAGGCTAGTAATAATTGCTTTCCCAACCAGCAGAAAAAGAGAAAGAAAAGAGAAATGTAATGTCAGTACTTTCAACTCAGACGCTGCCGCTGAAAATTAACACCCGAGATGCCTATCATTTATTGTATCTTCCTCACTGTAAAATATTCCAGTAGGAATTAGTCATTATATACAAGACACAATTGTGTGTGTGTGTGTTAGTGTGTGTGTGCGCGTGCGCGTGTGTGTGTACAGTATGTGTGTATGTGTGTGCATGGGCACGCGCAAGATGGCCTTATTTCAGCAGGAGTTGATAACGAAGCTGGAAGACAGAGAAGTGGAGAATTCATTCTCCACCCTTTCAAGTCTCAGCAAAATGAAAACTGTCTCTGCCATCAACCACGACATGCTATTCAAAAATGTTTTATGTGTGGGTTATTTCAGTATATTTGCTAAAAGGAAAAGCTCGATTGCTGTTTGAATTTAATTAATTTAGTGATATGATGGAAATGATTACATCCCAATTTCAAATATGCCTACCTCCAGGGTATATTAAGAGGAAATCTGTAGAGGGAAAAAATAACAATTACAACTGTCACAGACTGCCTTTAAACGTGTAAAGATTTCCTCTTTGCCTATCTAATTTATCTTTCTTTTTTAATCTGAGTTGAATTTATCTTAAGAGGTTTTTCCCAGCCTCTGTTATCAAAAGGAAAGTTCACATTCTGATATGAAAAATTGTATATTTTATTTTCCTGCTCTGAGAGATGGAAGCTCTGGTAGCATTTGTCTCTTTGGGCAGCTGTATAAAACTTATCTGATACTGTGGAACCATCCTGATGACGTGTGAGTGATGGTGGACTGTAGATTGTCTCTTTGGGGCATAGAATGTCCACAAGATACACAATGAAGCACTAAGAAATACTGCACTGTTAGTATTAGTTCAACCTCTGGTTGAAACCTCTGGGGCATCCAATAATAATAATAATAATATACCATTTAGCAGACGCTTTTATCCAAAGTGCCAATCACTGGTATATAATAATATTCTTACAGAAAGGACACCTTCTTAAAAGGCTGTGGGTTTTCTAGGTTGTGGCACCATAAGAATGTTTACTCTATCTATGGCATGTCTCAAACTCTTGAATATTCAATCATCATCCTCTTGGTTTAAAACTGAGTGAACCTTGTGACACTAGACAAGAAACGTCAGAAAACAAGAAAGACAAGGTCCCCACAAAAAATAATTTACTGTAAGTAGTACAGTGTGCATGACAAAGAGGGTGAGTTTTGAGTCATGCATTGATTGGGTTCATCCACTTGAAGAGAAATGTTAAAGTGATTTCTGAGAATGTCGATGATGAGAATACTCACAGTAGAATAGGTTGTACATTACTTTTGTTTGGATGTGAATATTTCAAGGTTTTATCTTCTTTATTTATATCTCTTTATCATCTCATTGTACAAAGGGACTATCTGCACTTCACCACTAAGCACATATTGCACCACTAAGCACACACAGGGAACCAAGGTAAGAACCTTGTAAACTCATGTTTATACAGAACTTTCCCACTGCTTCTGAGTTTCCCACTCACAACCTTAACAAAACTAGTCAAGGAAGAGCTGAGCAGCATCCCGCCTGACAAACAATATCCTATTGCTTTATTTCATAACCCCCTCTCCTCCTGTGGAGGTAATGGCACAGATAGATTGAGGTGAGCGCTCCCATTCAAGCGCTGCTGAATATTTGACCACATCACTATTGATTGTGTCACCCGATAGTGGTCACCAGACAGCTGATAGATAGTGAAGGATACACTTCATTAACTCTGACTGTCTTCTCCTCCATCTGCCTTCTAAATCTCCCTCGTTTTTCTCAAGCACCTGTCAATACACACACTATCATCAGAGAACTGGAGCTTGTCTGTCCTCTGCTCCACATTCTCTTTATTCAAAATAAATCTAAATCAAATCAAAGTTTCTTGGTCACTTACACAGATTTGCAGATGTTATCACAGGTGCAGCTAAATGCTTGTGTTTCTAGCGCCAACAGTGCAGTTATACTTAGCAATGAAACAAAAACAATACACACATAATCCCCCCCCCCCCCCCCCCCCCCACACACACAAAAAATTAAGAAAATGAATATCAGAACGAACAATGTGAGAGACCAGAATATAAATATCTACAAATATAATGTATAGAAATATATATATATATATATATATAATAATAATATGCCATTTAGCAGACGCTTTTATCCAAAGCGACTTACAGTCACGCGTGCATACATTTTTGTGTATGGGTGGTCCCGGGGATCGAACCCACTACCTTGGCGTTACAAGCGCCGTGCTCTACCAGCTGAGCTACAGAGGACCACATATATATATATACAGTGGGGAGAACAAGTATTTGATACACTGCCAATTTTGCAGGTTTTCCTACTTACAAAGCATGCAGAGGTCTGTAATTTTTATCATAGGTACACTTCAACTGTGAGAGGCGGAATCTAAAACAAAAATCCAGAAAATCACATTGTATGATTTTTAAGTAATTAATTTGCATTTTATTGCATGACATAAGTATTTGATACATCAGAAAAGCAGAACTTAATATTTGGTACAGAAACCTTTGTTTGCAATTACAGAGATCATACGTTTCCTGTAGGTCTTGACCAGGTTTGCACACACTGCAGCAGGGATTTTGGCCCACTCCTCCATACAGACCTTCTCCAGATCCTTCAGGTTTCGGGGCTGTCGCTGGGCAATACGGACTTTCAGCTCCCTCCAAAGATGTTCTATTGGGTTCAGGTCTGGAGACTGGCTAGGCCACTCCAGGACCTTGAGATGCTTCTTACGGAGCCACTCCTTAGTTGCCCTGGCTGTGTGTTTCGGGTTGTTGTCATGCTGGAAGACCCAGCCACGACCCATCTTCAATGCTCTTACTGAGGGAAGGAGGTTGTTGGCCAAGATCTCGCGATACATGGCCCCATCCATCCTCCCCTCAATACGGTGCAGTCGTCCTGTCCCCTTTGCAGAAAAGCATCCCCAAAGAATGATGTTTCCACCTCCATGCTTCACGTTGGGATGGTGTTCTTGGGGTTTGGGGCTCCATGCAAGATCTCACCTCGTGGGGCATCAATGATCATGAAGAAGGTGAGGGATCAGCCCAGAACTACACGGCAGGACCTGGTCAATGACCTGAAGAGAGCTGGGACCACAGTCTCAAAGAAAACCATTAGTAACACACTATGACGTCATGGATTAAAATCCTGCAGCGCACGCAAGGTCCCCCTGCTCAAGCCAGCGCATGTCCAGGCTCGTCTGAAGTTTGCCAATGACCATCTGGATGATCCAGAGAAGGAATGGGAGAAGGTCATGTGGTCTGATGAGACAAAAATAGAGCTTTTTGGTCTAAACTCCACTCGCCGTGTTTGGAGGAAGAAGAAGGATGAGTACAACCCCAAGAACACCATCCCAACCATGAAGCATGGAGTTGGAAACATCATTCTTTGGAGATGCTTTTCTGCAAAGGGGACAGGACGACTGCAC
Organism: Coregonus lavaretus; assembly: GCF_964263955.1. Taxonomy (NCBI): domain Eukaryota; kingdom Metazoa; phylum Chordata; class Actinopteri; order Salmoniformes; family Salmonidae; genus Coregonus; species Coregonus lavaretus. The sequence continues at coordinate 48,497,715 of NC_139993.1, read as the reverse complement.
CGTATTGAGGGGAGGATGGATGGGGCCATGTATCGCGAGATCTTGGCCAACAACCTCCTTCCCTCAAAAGATCATTGAAGATGGGTCATGGCTTGGTCTTCCAGCATGACAACGACCCAAAACACACATCCAGGGCAACTAAGGAGTGGCTCCGTAAGAAGCATCTCAAGGTCCTGGAGTGGCCTAGCCAGTCTCCAGACCTGAACCCAATAGAAAATCTTTGGAGGGAGCTGAAAGTCCGTATTGCCCAGTGACAGCCCCGAAACCTGAAGGATCTGGAGAAGGTCTGTATGGAGGAGTGGGCCAAAATCCCTGCTGCAGTGTGTGCAAACCTGGTCAAGACCTACAGGAAACGTATGATCTCTGTAATTGCAAACAAAGGTTTCTGTACCAAATATTACGTTCTGCTTTTCTGATGTATCAAATACTTATGTCATGCAATAAAATGCAAATTAATTACTTAAAAATCATACAAAGTGATTTTCTGGATTTTTCCGTCTCTCACAGTTGAAGTGTACCTATAATAAAAATTACAGACCTTTACATGCTTTGTAAGTAGGAAAACCTGCAAAATCGGCAGTGTATCAAATACTTGTTCTCCCCACTGTATATATACATATAATGGTGTGTATAGACAGTATGGACAGTACATGAATAGAAAAGGTGTGTACAGCAGTAATTATATAGGATGAGCCATGACTAGAATACATTATATACATATAAAGTGGGTGAAACAATATGTATAGATTATCAGAGTGACCAGTGTTCATTTACTATTTACATAGGGCAGAAGTCTCTAAGGTGCAGGGTAGAGTACCGGGTGTTGGCCTGGAGATAGAAGCTATTTCTCAGTCCCATCTCTGATGCATCTGTACTGTCCGCCTTCTAGATGGTGGTGGGGTGAACAGGCAGTAGCTCAGGTGGCTGAGGTCCTTGATGATCTTCTTGGCCTTCCTGTCACACCGGGTGCTGTAGAAGTCCTGGAAGGCAAATAGCTGTTGATCCATACCACTCCACACCCCCAAACAATGAGGGTTCTTTGGGAAGGTTGATGGTTCTATGTCTAACCATGACCTTTGAGCTCTTCAGTGGTTCTTTACAGTTCACAAAATGGTTATTTGCTCTTTTAGTGATAATAAAAAATGTAGGGGAGGCAGCTCATTAGACTATTTTGGGGCGTGGTTTGCTCACAGCTCTTTTTGTGCAACCGTGAGTGACATTCCAGTTTATCTAATGTGTTGTGTTATGCTATGACATATTATGTTCACTATGGCCTCTGATGTTGTCTTGTGAGAGACTCAGGTACAGCCTTGTGTCAATTGAGAATGGTTGACTAAATCAGTCAGTGGTTGTCAATTCTCTCCCCAGAGACCTTCAGCTGTTCCAGATGTAGCTCACTTGATTCAACTTGTCAATTAACACAATAATAACACCTATGAAATTTTAACAATATGGCTGACCAAGCATCTACAAAGAACCTTTTACATTGAGAACTGTTCTTTATAGGTTTATAGGTTCTATAAAGAACCGTAAAAAAGGGTTCTATATAGCCCCAAAAAGGGTTGCAACCATAGCGGAACCCTGTTTTGGTGCTATATAGAACCTTTTATAATGGTTCTTTATAGAATCTTAGGAAAGGTTTCTTTATAGCAGCATACAGGTTTCATTTAGAACCTTATGAGCATGGTTCTTTATAGAACCTTCGAAAAAGGGTTCTACATAGCACCAAAAACGGTTCCGCTATGGTTACAAGCCAAATAACCCCTATCTGGTACTATTTAGAGAAAAAAAAAAATTTGTGCATATATGGCAGTCCATGCATGAAACTGAGTTTAGATTCATTAGGGAGGTCATGATAAACGTCACAACCTAGTGGACAGCCCTCCTAGCTATAGACTGTTAGATACTCTAGCTCAATCTCTTCTCACTCTAAAGCCACCCACTCTCATACCCCGAGAGATATTCAACACACTAATGGGAGAGAAATATCACTTTTCTTAATTATCCCCTACCGCCTCACATCATTTGAAACTCAACGACACTTCAGAATAAAAGGGCACCAGTAAAACAAGCACAAGTGACAGCCTTGTTTTATTATTAAGTGTGACTGATTCCTGAATGTTGTTGTATTTCTCAATTAATGAATTAGACACAGACGCATGAAATACTAATTGTACCCCACCTCTTTAAGGAATACCTGGGATAGGCTAAAGTATTCCTTCTAACCCCCCCCCCCCCCCCCCCCCCCCAAATTGTAAAGTGGTTATCCCACTGGCTATAGGGTGAACGCACCAATTTGTGAGTCGCTCTGGCTAAGAGCGTCTGCTAAATGACGTTAATGTGCCCTTGAGCAAGGCACTTAACCCTAATTGCTCCTGTAAGTCGCTCTGGTTAAGAGCGTCTGCTAAATGACTAAAATGTAAATGTAAATGTGCTAATATCCAGGCGAAGTCATTCTCTCAATGCATATTAACTCCATGTTGTATGTCAGCCTAGAATAAGGCTTCTGCTGAGTATCTTTTAGTTTATTCCTAATCCGCAATGTTTTTGTTAGAGTTGACCTGTTGGTTGAGGTAACTGAATCAAACTTGATTTAGTCGACAGTGTTTTACTAATGATAATAAACACAGCCACATAATACACACCATATACTATGACGTATACAATGTCCTCAAAATGTCCCTGACTACCTTTATTCAGGCCCGACCCACTTTGACAACAGACAGGGTGAAACTGCATGTCACGGTTTCGGCCGAGGCTGCTCCTCTTCCTTGTTCGGGCAGGCTTCGGCGGTCGTCGTCTCCGGAGTACTAGCTGCCACCGTTCTATGTTTCATGTTCTGTTGGTTTTGTCTGTTTCATAACACCTGTCCCTTATTTGTGTCTTGATTGTTTCCCTTATTTAGTTCGTGTGTTTGGGTCAGGTGTTATGCGTGATTGTTTATTGTCAGACTGCCTCGTTAGGGTATTTTCTCTCGTTGTTGGCTTGTCCCGAGAGTTCGCACTGCGTGCGCTTTTCTTGTGTTTTACGCACTGTGTTTTGTGCGTAATTGTTTTGCGCCACCCGGTTGGGTTGGCGACTATTTTGTTCACGTGTTGAACGTACTATAAAGACTATTGAAGTCATCCTGGATCCTGCGCTTGATTCCTTCCACTCATCTACACACACCACTCTGACAGAATCACGCATCACCACCATGGAATCAGCAGGAGCGACCGCGCCGACGGCCGAGATGGCTGAACGTCTTCGTGGTCAGGAGGACCGCATCAACCAGGTCTGTCATGCCCTGGAGGGGGTGATGAATACTCTGCACCGATGGGAGACCAGCGGGGTTCCCACACCTCCAGGAACCGAACCAGCCCCATCGGCCAGCCCCCCCGTCTCATCTCCGGAACCTAGTAGGATTCGGCTCTCGCTCCCGAGGGCGTACGACGGCTCCACTGCCGGGTGTCAAGGATTCCTGCTGCAGGTGGAGCTCTACCTCGCCACCGTCCACCCGGCGCCCTCGGGACACGAGAGCGTCTCAGCCCTCATCTCCTGTCTCACCGGCAAGGCGTTGGAGTGGGCCAACGCCGAGTGGAGGAGAATGGACGCCGCTACTACGAACTATGCGGAGTTCTCCCGCCGCTTCCGTGCTGTGTTCGACCATCCACCGGAAGGGAAGGCGGCGGGGGAACGTCTGTTCTACCTCCGACAGGGGATGAGGAGCGCCCAGGACTTTGCCTTAGAGTTCCGGACCCTAGCGGCTGATGCAGGGTGGAATGAGCGGGCCCTTATCGACCATTTCCGCTGCAGCCTCCGGGAGGACGTCCAGCGAGAGTTGGCGTGCAGGGACACGTCGTTGACGTTCGACCAACTGGTCGACATGGCCATCCGGCTGGATACCCTGCTCGCCACCCGTGGGCGTCCCGGAGGGGGGGGTTCGCCCATTCCACTCTCCAGCACCTCCGAGCCGAGCCCTATGGAGCTCGGAGGTGCTGGCGCTAGGGAACGGAGGAGGAGGAGCCCGAGGGGACCTGGCCCTTGCACCAACTGTGGTCGTGGAGGACACACCGCGGCTAGGTGTTGGGGCGGGTCCTCCAGTGAGGGAGATGGCAGGTCACGCATTGGGGGGTCCCCCCAGGTGAGTAGGCGCCCTGCTTACCCAGAGCTTTCTGTCGTGCACCTAACCTTGCCTGTTTGTTTCCCACAGGTTGCACCTCGTTCCCAGCATAAGGCGCTGGTAGATTCAGGCGCAGCTGGGAATTTTGTAGATCGCCAGTTCTGTATAGAGTTAGGGATTCCCCTCCTTCCAGTGGATAAACCTTTCCCCGTCCATGCCCTAGATAGCCGTCCGTTAGGGTCTGGGTTGATTAGGGAAGTCACAGCACCCATTCAGATGACGGCGCAGGAGGGTCATGAGGAGAGAATTCAGCTCTATCTGATTGACTCTCCTGCGTATCCGGTAGTGCTGGGTCTTCCCTGGTTGATGACTCATGACCCTATTATTAGGTGGCGAGAGAAAGCTCTTAAAGGGTGGTCTGCTCAATGTGAGGGGCGGTGTCTGGGTGTTTCCATAGGGGCGACCTCGGTGGAGAGTCCGAATCTAATGCCAGCACTGCAGATTCCCCCCGAGTATGAGGATTTGGCACTGGCGTTCAGTAAGACTCGGGCGGCGCAGCTGCCGCCTCATAGACGGGGGGATTGTGCGATAGATCTCCAGTCAGGAGCAGCTCTCCCGCGGAGCCATGTGTATCCCTTGTCTCAAGAGGAGAGAAAGGCTATGGAGACATACATCTCTGAGTCTCTGAGACAGGGATACATACGGCCCTCCGTTTCACCCGCTTCCTCAAGTTTCTTTTTTGTAAAGAAAAAGGATGGAGGTCTGCGCCCGTGTATTGATTACCGCGGTCTCAATCAGATCACAGTGAAGTACAGCTATCCACTTCCTCTGATTGCGACTATGACGGAGTCACTGCACGGTGCGCAGTTCTTTACAAAATTGGATCTTAGGAGCGCATATAACTTGGTACGCATTCGAGCGGGCGATGAATGGAAGACAGCGTTTAGCACGACTTCCGGACACTACGAGTATCTAGTCATGCCATATGGGTTGATGAATGCTCCCTCAGTCTTCCAATCCTTCGTCGATGAGATTTTCCGGGACATGCAGGGACAGGGAGTAGTTGTGTACATCGACGACATTCTGGTGTATAGTCCTACCCGTGCTGAGCATGTAGCCCTGGTGCGCCGAGTATTGAGGAGGCTGTTGGAGCATGACCTATATGTCAAGGCAGAGAAATGTCTGTTTTTCCAGAAGTCGGTCTCCTTTCTGGGTTACCAGTTGTCTGCGTCAGGGGTGAAGATGGAGGTAGACCGGGCGTCAGCTGTGCGTAATTGGCAGACCCCAACCACTGTGAAGGAGGTGCAACGGTTCTTGGGTTTTGCGAATTATTACCGGAGGTTTATCCGGGGTTTTGGACAGGTGGCAGCTCCCATAACGTCTCTGTTAAAGGGGGGTCCGGTGCGCTTGCGGTGGTCAGCTGAGGCGGACAGGGCATTTGGGAGACTAAAGGACCTGTTTACCTCGGCGCCGGTGTTGGCGCATCCGGATCCTTCTTTACCGTTCCAAGTAGAGGTGGACGCGTCAGAGGCCGGGATAGGGGCCGTTCTTTCCCAGCGTTCTGGCACTCCACCTAAACTCCGTCCCTGTGCGTTCTACTCTAAGAAGCTCAGTCCGGCGGAGCGGAATTATGACGTAGGAGACAGGGAGCTGTTAGCCGTGGTACAGGCCCTAAAGGTGTGGCGGCATTGGCTCGAGGGGGCTCAACACCCTTTCCTCATTCTAACTGACCATCGTAACCTGGAGTACATCCGGGCAGCTAGGAGACTGAATCCTCGCCAGGCTCGTTGGACTATGTTCCTAGCCCGGTTTGTGTTTAAGATCACATACATCCCTGGGTCCCAGAACGGGAAGGCAGATGCTCTGTCTCGGCGGTATGACGCAGAGGAGAGGTCAGTTGAGTCCACGCCCATACTACCGGAGTCTTGTCTGGTTGCTCCGGTGGTGTGGGAGGTTGATGGTGAGATCGAGCGGGCGTTACGCACCGACCCGAGTCCTCCACAGTGTCCTGTGGGTCGGACGTACGTTCCGCTCGAGGTACGCGATCGCCTCATTTGTTGGGCTCATACGTCCCCCTCCTCTGGCCATCCGGGTATCGGCCGGACAGTGCACTGCCTTAGCACGAAGTACTGGTGGCCAACGTTAGCTAGGGATGTGAGGATTTATGTCTCCTCCTGTTCGGTGTGTGCCCAGTGTAAGGCGCCCAGACATTTGCCCAGGGGTAAGTTACAACCCCTGCCTATTCCACAACGACCCTGGTCCCACCTCTCGGTGGATTTTGTTACCGACCTTCCCCCCTCACAGGGGAATACTACCATCCTGGTCGTTGTGGATCGGTTCTCTAAGGCCTGTCGTCTCCTTCCCATGCCGGGTCTACCCACTGCCCTACAGACCGCTGAGGCTCTGTTCACCCATGTCTTCCGGCATTACGGGGTACCCGAGGATATAGTGTCTGACCGAGGCCCCCAGTTCACCTCTAGGGTGTGGAGAGCATTTATGGAACGGTTGGGGGTTTCGGTAAGCCTTACCTCGGGGTACCACCCGGAGAGTAATGGGCAGGTTGAACGTGTCAACCAGGATGTGGGTAGGTTTCTGAGGTCATACTGTCAGGGCCGGCCGGAGGAGTGGGCGAGATATGTGCCCTGGGCCGAGATGGCACAGAACTCTCTTCGCCACTCCTCCACCCAACTAACCCCTTTTCAGTGTGTATTAGGGTACCAGCCGGTTCTGGCACCATGGCATGAGAGCCAGATCGAGGCCCCCGCTGTGGATGAGTGGGTGCGGCGCTCGGAGGAGACGTGGGACGCTGCACACGTCCATCTGCAGCGTGCCATACGTCGACAGAAGACGAGCGCCGACCTACACCGCAGTGAGGGGCCAGTGTACGCACCTGGAGATCGAGTCTGGCTCTCAACCAGAAACCTGCCCCTCCGCCTGCCCTGCCGGAAGCTGGGTCGGCGGTTTGTGGGGCCATTTAAAGTCCTGAGGAGATTGAACGAGGTGAGTTATAGGTTAGAACTACCTGTTGATTACAAAAATATTAACCCCTCGTTCCATGTGTCTCTCCTCAGGCCGGTGGTAGCTGGTCCACTCCAGGACTTTGAGATTGAGGAGACTCCTCCGCCCCCGTTGGACATCGAGGGGGCTCCGGCGTACACCGTGAGATCCATCCTGGATTCTAGACGCCGGATGGGGGGTCTTCAATATCTCGTGGAGTGGGAGGGGTACGGCCCGGAGGAGCGGTGCTGGGTGCCAAGGAGGGACGTCTTAGACCAGTCCCTACTGACCGATTTCCATCGGGGTCATCCTGCGCGCCCTGCTCCGCGTCGTCCGGGTCGTCCCCGAGCTCCGGGTCGGCGCACGGCTGGAGCCGCGCGTCAAGGGGGGGGTACTGTCACGGTTTCGGCCGAGGCTGCTCCTCTTCCTTGTTCGGGCAGGCTTCGGCGGTCGTCGTCTCCGGAGTACTAGCTGCCACCGTTCTATGTTTCATGTTCTGTTGGTTTTGTCTGTTTCATAACACCTGTCCCTTATTTGTGTCTTGATTGTTTCCCTTATTTAGTTCGTGTGTTTGGGTCAGGTGTTATGCGTGATTGTTTATTGTCAGACTGCCTCGTTAGGGTATTTTCTCTCGTTGTTGGCTTGTCCCGAGAGTTCGCACTGCGTGCGCTTTTCTTGTGTTTTACGCACTGTGTTTTGTGCGTAATTGTTTTGCGCCACCCGGTTGGGTTGGCGACTATTTTGTTCACGTGTTGAACGTACTATAAAGACTATTGAAGTCATCCTGGATCCTGCGCTTGATTCCTTCCACTCATCTACACACACCACTCTGACACTGCATTTGTAAGCAAAGCATGTTGTCTTTTACATATCATTTGGAGAAAGACTGCAGGGGTCCGTCCCAGTGCACTTGACTCCATTAAACAGGCTACTAATGTAAGCGTTCTAAGCCTGAGATGCTCTGCTCCTCTCCAGTCTCCTGTTTGTGCCACCGAGCCTTGTTTCAAATACCTGGGCATATTAAAACCACACACACAAATAAGCAAACGTGAATGTTGGAACACACACACACTATTGTTTTCATCACTGTGTAATGTGTAATGTAATGGACATGAATTGATGAGAACCTGAGTGAGTCATTACACACGCTGATTGACTTGTATGAGCAGTGTGACAGCCGCTCATTACAATTGCCATCTTCAAACACCATGTCCTCTTGACAAAGACAGAACCATTGGAACACTGATCAATATCTGCTCCTCGGATTATGTTACAAACAGCATTGTGTTCTCACTCAACAGGAAATATTGATGGCTCTCTGTTTCTAAAGGCATGCATAGATCTGTTTCAATGCTGTGCAAAGACCTTGAAGCAGGCCTTTTCATATCCTTGCTCAGTGTGATGTATTGTTGGGAACATCACAAGCTTGCTAACACTATAAACAATAGGCTAGCCTCCATGGGGCAGCTCCTAGCTCCACACACACAACCACCTGCCCGCCCGCGCGCACACACACACAGGGAGTGTTAGCTGAGGATCCACTGTGACATATTAGCTGCCTTCCTCGTGTGTTTGTTCTACAGCTATTTCACTTTCCTCAAATGGTGTGTATTCAGTTGAGACGAGAAGACTATGCCTGCTAGGAGCTCATCCCTGGAGGAGACAAAGTTGTGAGATGACAAAACACTAATAAAGACATGTTAGTCATTCATCGGAAGTTCACTGGACTATAGGCTATCACCATTTCCAGTCTAGTATGACTTCCTATGTTACTTTACATGTTGCTATACATTCTTGGCTATATTGAAGACTTGAAGGTGTGGGATGAGAGATGGATGGATGGATGAATTTAAACCAAATCCATCTCCAGTGTTAATATTTCATCCTTTAATTAAACTTGAGTGTGTCCATCCATCATAGCTTCAGAGAGATGGATGGATGACCAGAGACTAGATGGATGGATGGCTATGTTTTATTGATGAACAGGTAGTTATTTTTGATTGCTTTGACATTTTGCTCAACCGTGGCAGTAGAACTATTGTCTCCTTGCCTTTACTGAGTGATCAATGTGCACAGCTTTGTTAGCGTCATGATTTAATCCAAGTATTTAGTTTATAATCTTAACCTAGAGTAACATCTCAACAAAATTGAAATACTTGGAGCTACTGTTGGTAATGCTCCCTTCTCATCACACTATTTGTAGCCCTTGGTTGCATTCAACTACAGTAACACTTTATTTGGATAGTCCATCTGCAGATGCTCTACATACTAACTACAAACTATCAGTAACATTTCAACTAACTATCTACTAACCCTAACCCTAGCCCTAACCCTAATCTTAACCCTAGTTCTCACCCTTACCCTTACCCTTATTCTAAACTTAACCCTAATCCTAACCGTAACCTTAGGAAGCAGTTGCTTATCAATAGATCGTTTGTTGATAGTATGACCATCTGTAGAGCATCTACAGATGGACTATCCAAATAAAGTGTGACCAAAAGTAGAAATTGATATATTGCGTTCAATGTGAATACTAACAATATATAAGACAGTAGCAGCTGTGCAAAGTGTCTGAGTTCAGTCTTTCCCATCACCATTCACTCCAGCTTTTAGAAACTAAAAGCATTCTGTTATCGTAAATAGAAAATATATTACCAGAGAACCTATTAGAAAGAATGAGCTTTCGACATGGCCACAAATTATGAGTTAGCCAAAAAGTAAAGCAGAGCTTGAAAGGAAGCAGAAAAGCCTGAGGAAATCCTTCTGTGCTGGGAGACATCTTATGGCAAATTAAAAAGGTGATTCCTTTTCAAAAACCCAGAGCTTGATCTTCTTTTCTCTTTCAAGAAGCCTCATGTCATATTGACACTAGTGCTGTTCACACACATTGTCTAATTTTGCAAGCCACACGTACAAACATACCCACACACCCACACACCCCAACACAAATGCCTATAGAACGCACAGACACACACACGGTCCCTGAAACATATGTTATTTCACCGCTCCCTTGGGGCACATTCAATTGATCACACAATAGATAGTCATCCAACAGAGAATAATTAGAAAAATGTGTGGCTGATTCCATATTCCAATCTCTGGAATAATGTCTCCTCACCAACCGTGACAGACACTTTCTTCACTGGTCTTTCCATTTTCGGACACATAACCATAATATTTTTGTTCATCAGACCTATAATACAAGACAAATAAAAACATTCTGCATTTGTTGTACCTACTTGATGTGGTTTTAGGTACTGGAGCAATACTACGATCTAGAGAGAGCTCTTGACTTTTGTCAACATGCAATTCTTATGATCATGTCCATATGGGCCTATAAACAAGACTGAGAGAATTCAAATGAAGATAGACTCAATACTGTATACTTCTCCTGAACATAAAATCAGAATACTTCCACCATTCCAAATAGGGCCTTGCCTTTCCTAATGTTAATTTGTTTTATTAACACAATCAATCAGAGCTGCCAGTGAAGGATGTGATAGGAACCAACTAACTACATGCTGCTGAGTGTTGCTGCAGGGAGTCCTAGGGCTGTCAGTGTGCATAGCAGATCTCCGACTGGGACAGGCTGACAGCTTAGCTAGCCTAGCAGGACTGCTCTTTCCCCTGCTCAGACAGACAGTGTGTCCGCCAGCCTCACATGGGGCCCTGTCTAGCCCTGCCTGGCCTCTCAGACTCTAATGGAACACGAGTCTCCTGTTTAGATGATCTGAGCAAAGCTTCCGGAATGATCATCATCAGCCAGGGAACACAGAACATTCTAAAACAGAGCCTCATCAAGGAGCATCAGCTGATTCAGTGGTGAAGGCGCACAATGCTTACACAGGCTTAAAGGAGACAAGCAGTCCATGGGAATGGAAATGGTCATGTAGCCATAGCGGTACAAGGATCAGGCCCCTGGCTATCGGGTCGCATATTATTTCAGATATGCTTAGCAGACAGTTGGCCAGCGAGCCATGGATCCACGAGTTTACAGCAGCGACAATCTTTGAGCCGTGAGAAGAGACTGCTTACTGTTGGACTTCTCAAATTGAAATTGAGAACACTACCATCCACATTTTTCATGTCATGCCCAAGAAAATCCTAATAAGTTGAAGCAAATCCTGTGTCTGCCTACTGTGTCTGCCTTCAAGGGGCCCTCAAATACAGCAGGTAATGAAGATAACATACATTGAAAATGGATGCTGGCTTAAGTTTGAAATATTAGTTTTATTCCGTTTATCATGATAATGTGCACAGTAGTTTCACTTACATCGCTACATTTCAATGTCACACAGAGGTTTCTGAAACATTTTAGAATGCTTTTTCACAACTATGTTAATGAAAATCCAACGTAACACTTCCCCTCGCCCACCCCTACAGAACATGAAACACAACTGGATCCTGGGTAATAATATGACTGCAGAACGCCTGCCCCTGAGAGTCGCCATAGAAACACACTGCCAACAGTGCCGTGCTTGCAGACATTTGTGATGGTCTCCTGAAAAAGCCCTCCAGCCAACTCCTGCACCAGTCATTAGTCCGCTGTGTCTGCCTTCATTACTAGACAGCCCAGTCTGAACTGTCAAACACTCTTCCACAACGTGAAGGTCATATCAGACCTGATGCTGGTACTCTTATGACATCGGAGAATGAAAAATAAATAATTATTTCTCCCTTATTTGAAATAGTAACATTGTTTGTACCTCCTGTACTTCAGTGTTTACAATTGGAAGGTTATTTGCCCTTTCAAATGTCTCTACTGTGTATTTTGTTTGCATGAAATGAACTAGACAACTTGACTAAACTGGTGTGAACAATGGCAAGGTCATGATAATCACAAATTGTTGTATAGGCTATTCACCAGTGACGGCTATTCACATGGGATGAAAACAGTTAAAAGTGTTTTATCATAACAGTCTGCTTGGCTGTTTTGTAGAACACAAAAGGCAGCCGAGGCAGCCTGGCAGGCACGCCACACACACACACACAATTGCATTTGTGACTATGAGGGGGAATTTAAGGGCATGTTTCTCCCAGCAATAAAACAGGCTTGTAGGGTCACTTATCTACACTTACAGTATATATTTTTTTACGTGCATGAAGGGAACAGGCAAACTGACTGGCAGGTGAATAGAGCTGAGACTCAACAAGAGCTTTCTCAGGGCCTGAAAAACACAAATAAACGGATTAAGCAAACAGGCACACTGGGATAACACACCACAGTTACAATCTAGGGATAGAGGCAGATCAAACTGTCAGTTCCCAACATGAAACAGATAGCATGATGGAGAGTGAGAGGGAGAGAGAGAGAGAGAGAGAGAGACAGAGAGAGTGGAGAAAGACCATGTCCCAACAGTTCCAGCCTAGTCTCATTGACTATATGTAACATAGTATACGTAAATCTGGGACACTCAAATTAGAATGATGTGTTACGTATGGTATGGTTACTGTTATGATGATTTGTGAAGCTGTATGCGGACAGAGGACAAGGACACACCATGTGTTATTGGTGTCACGATTGAGGAACAGAAGGTCAGTGTGCCAAGATAGATTGGGGGCCACTGTTGCTAATCTTAGGATGGGTGTGTGTTCATGCAGGAATTCCAATATACTGTCATTATAATGGCGCCGGAGAAGATGGCTGCCGTTTTACAGCCCTCTAACCAATTGTACTATTATGTGTGTTTTTCCGCGTTATTTGTAATTTATTTTGTACATAATGTTTCTGCCATCGTCTCTTATAACCAAAAAGAGCTTCTGGATATCAGGACAGCGATTACTCACCTCGTATTGGACGAAGATTTTTTCTTCAATGAGGCGGCCGCGAAGGATATCCTACAGACACCCGACAAGGCCCAAATCCCCGTCATTCGCATGAGGAAGAGACGGAGATATCGTGGACGTAGGTCGGGGTGCCTTGTAAGGATCCTACGGATCCATCAATCCTATTAGCCAATCTTCAATCATTTGAGAATAAATTGGATGACCTAAGATTACGGTTATCCTACCAACGGGACATTAAAAACTGTAATATCTTATGTTTCACCAAGTTGTGGCTGAACGACGACATGGACAACATACAGCTAGCGGGCTATACGCTACATCAGCAGGATAGAACGGCTGACTCCAGTAAGACAAGGGGTGGCGGTCTGTGTATATTTGTAAACAACAGCTGGTGCACAAAATCAAATACTAAGGAAGTCTCAAGGTTTTGCTCGCCTGAGGTAGAGTATCTTGTGATAAGCTGTAGACCACACTATTTACCAAGAGAGTTTTCATCTATATTTTTCATAGCTGTCTATTTACCACCACAAACCAATGCTGGCATTAAGATTGCACTGAATGAGCTGTATAAGGCCATAAGTCAACAGGAAAATGCTCATCCAGAGGCAGCGCTCCTAGTGGCCGGGGACTTTAATGCAGGGAAACTTACATCCGTTCTACCTAATTTCTACCAGCATGTTAAATGTGCAACCAGAGTAAAAAAAAAACTCTAGACCACCTTTACTCCACACACAGAGACGCATACAAAGCTCTCCCTCGCCCTCCATTTGGCAAATCTGATCATAACTCTATCCTCCTGATTCCTGCTTATAAGCAAAAACTAAAGCAGGAAGCACCAGTGACTCGGTTAATAAAAAAGTGGTCAGATGACGCAGATGCTAAGCTACAGGACTGTTTTGCTAGCACAGACTGGAACATGTTCCGGGATTCTTCAGATAGCATTGAGGAGTACACCACATCAGTCACTGGCTTCATCAATAAGTGCATCGATGATGTCGTCCCCACAGTGACCGTACGTACATACCCCAACCAGAAGCCATGGATTACAGGAAACATCTGCACTGAGCTAAAGGGTAGAGCTGCCGCTTTCAAGGAGCGGAACTCTAACCCGGACGCTTATAAGAAATCCCGCTATGCCCTCCGACGAACCATCAAACAGGCAAAGAGTCAATACAGGACTAAGATTGAATCGTACTACACCGGCTCTGACACTCGTCGGATGTGGCAGGGCTTGAAAACTATTACAGACTACAAAGGGAAGCACAGCCGCGAGCTGCCCAGTGACACAATACTTCCAGATGAGCTAAACTACTTATATGCTTGCTTCGAGGCAAGCAACACTGAAGCATGCATGAGAGCACCAGCTGTTCCGGATGACTATGTGATCACGCTCTCCGTAGCCGATGTGAGCAAGACTTTTAAGCAGGTCAACATTCACAAGGCCGCAGGGCCAGACGGATTACCAGGACGTGTACTCCGAGCATGTGCTAACTGAGTCTGACTGAGTCTGTAATACCAACATGTTTCAAGCAGACCACCATAGTCCCCGTGCCCAAGGACTCTAAGATAACCTGCCTAAACGACTACTGACCCGTAGCACTGACGTCTGTAGCCATGAAGTGCTTTGAAAGGCTGGTCATGGCTCACATCAACACCATTATCCCAGACACCCTAGACCCACTCCAATTTACATACCGCCCTAACAGATCCAAGATGATGCAACCTCTATTGCACTCCACACTGCTCTTTCCCACCTGGACAAGAGGAACACCTACGTGAGAATGCTTTTCATTGACTACAGCTCAGCATTCAACACCATAGTGCCCTCAAAGCTCATCACAAAGCTAAGGATCCTGGGACTAAACACCTCCCTCTGCAACTGGATCCTGGACTTCCTGACGGGCCGCCCCCAGGTGGTAAGGGTAGGTAACAACACATCAGCCACACTGATCCTCAACACGGGGGCCCCTCAGGGGTGCGTGCTCAGTCCCCTCCTGTACTCCCTGTTCACCCATGACTGCATGGCCAGGCACGACTCCAACACCATCATTAAGTTTGTCGACGACACAACAGTGGTAGGCCTGATCACCGACAACGATGAGACAGCCTATAGGGAGGAGGTCAGAGACCTTGCCGTGTGGTGCCAGGATAACAACCTCTCCCTCAACGTGACCAAGACAAAGGAGATGATTGTGGACTACAGGAAAGAAAAGAGGACTGAGCACGCCCCCATTCTCATCGACGGGGCTGTAGTGGAACAGGTTAAGAGCTTCAAGTGTCCACATCACCAACGAACTATAATGGTCCAAACACACCAAGACAGTCATGAAGAGGGCACGACAAAGCCTATTCCCCCTCAGGAGACTGAAAAGATTTGGCATGGGTCCTCAGATCCTCAAACAATTCTACAGCTGCACCATCGATAGCATCCTGACTGGTTGCATCACCGCCTGGTATGGCAACTGCTTGGCCTCCGACCGCAAGTCACTACAGAGGGTAGTGCGTACGGCCCAGTACATCACTGGGGCCAAGCTTCCTGCCATCCAGGACCTCTATACCAGGCGGTGTCAGAGGAAGGCCCTCAAAATTGTCAAAAACTCCAGCCACCCTAGTCATAGACTGTTCTCTCTGCTACCGCACGGCAAGCGGTACTGGAGTGCCAATTCTAGGTCCAAAAGACTTCTCAACAGCTTTTACCCCCAAGCCATAAGACTCCTGAACAGCTAATCATGGCTACCCGGATTATTTGCACTGCCCCCCCACCACATCTTTTTACGCTGCTGCTACTCTGTTAATTATTTATGCATAGTCACTTTAACTCTACCCACATGTACATGTTACTTCAACTACCTCAACTAGCCGGTGCCCCCGCACATTGACTCTGCACCGGTACCCCCCTGTATATATAGCCTCCCTACTGTTATTTTATTTTACTTCTGCTCTTTTTTTCTCAACACTTTTTTGTTGTTTTATTCTACTTTTTTATAAAAAAATAAATGCACTGTTGGTTAAGGGCTGTAAGTAAGCATTTCACTGTAATGTCTTTACCTGTTGTATTCGGCGCATGTGGCCAATCAAATTTGATTTGATTTGATTTGATGGAATGGCCTGACTAGGGTGCCACACGACACCAAGGAGGCACATGATATGGTGGTGGATGAGTGACACTAAATGATGGTTAGCAACTGTGTAAAATAAGAATAGAGTGGAAGTGCATTATATAAGCTGAGAGATTTTCTATGGAAGTCATTCAGATGGCAGTAGGCTATGTCCATACCCCCTGTCAATGAATCCAATATTGTGACCATTAAATAATGACTGAATCCAATCTCCATCTGTGTAACGTACTCTCTTGCATCATTAACTTCTCGATACCAGAAATTCAGCATAAAAGATTGGCGTCTAAACAAACAGGATGCAGTTCACAACCGAACTAACAGGTAAGCAGGCTTTCATTTTTTTGATTATGTCAAATTCTGCTTATCTGTGGTAAAGCTATGCTGTAACGAACGTTTAAAAAATCAATATTTTAAAGGGGACGCTGAGTGGTGTTGAGGTATGTATAATGGATGTATGGAGAATTATCAAATTAGACAATAACATGGTACTATGATTCTAAGCAGGTTTTGTTCAGAGAAATTACCAAACACAAAAGAGGAGAAGGAGAGTGGGTTTCACAAGATTGGGAGTAGGGTCTTTTAATGTGTACGCCATTATAAAATAGGTTTGAGTCCTATAAAGTGAAATAACCCATTATAAAGTTCAAGTCCTAGATAAAATAGGTTCAAGTCCTAGATAAAAGTAGGTTCAAGTCCTAGATAAAATAGGTTCAAGTCCTAGATAAAGAATAGACATTGGTCCTCGGGGAAGCAGAATAAAGAGATAGATGTGAAGAGGTTCAAGCCCTCAATCATGTTATAAAAGCCCTATGAGAGAATTAGTCCCTTGTGAATTACTCAAAATGGCCAGGATAGGGAGCAGTAACATATTGAATCATAGCACCAAAGACAAAATAGGCAAACAAAATGTTAATACAGATCGAGATTGGGATTTGATTTAAGTATTTGATTACTAATATTGCATGAACTCATAGCAGTAATGAATGGCCAGCTTAGTAGACCGGTATCTGGAAAAACAGTCACCATTAAGAGTAAAGCAGAGCTTCATTTAACTCGAAGAGAGAGACAGGAAATGACGAAATTATTACAGACGAATCCGCATTTAGAAGAAGTCTCTTGTAAAAGTAATATAAATCAAATAATGTGCAAATGGATGTTAAGTAAATTAGGATTTTTCTATGTGGGACAATATCTTGGTGATTTATCAGCATGGACAGATAATGACTATCCTCAAGAAGGTGGCGCAGTGGTCTAAGGCACTGCATCGCAGTGCTAGCTGTGCCACTAGAGATCCTGGTTCGAATCCAGGCTCTGTCATAGCTGGCCGCAACCGGGAGACCAATGGGGTGGCGCGCAATTGGCACAGCGTCATCCAGGGTAGGGGAGGGAATGGCCGGCAGGGATGTAGCTCAGTTGATAGAGCATGGCGTTTGCAACGCCAGGGTTGTGGGTTTGATTCCCACAGGGGGTATGAAAAAAATAAAATAATTATGCATTAACTGTAAGTCGCTCTGGATAATAGCGTCTGCTAAATGACGTAAATGTAAGGTAGTTTTAAGAGGGATAAGTTACAAGTAGCGCGAAAGTGTATACAGTGGGGAGAACAAGTATTTGATACAATGCCGATTTTGCAGGTTTTCCTACTTACAAAGCATGTAGAGGTCTGTAATTTTAATCATAATTACACTTCAACTGTGAGAGACGGAATCTAAAACAAAACTCCAGAAAATCACATGTTATGATTTTTAAGTAATTAATTTGCAATAAGTATTTGGTCACCTACAAACAAGCAATATTTCTGGCTCTCACAGACCTGTAACTTCTTCTTTACGAGGCTCCTCTGTCCTCCACTCGTTACCTGTATTAATGGCACCTGTTTGAACTTGTTATCAGTATAAAAGACACCTGTCCGCAACCTCAAACAGTCACACTCCAAACTCCACTATGGCCAAGACCAAAGAGCTGTCAAAGGACACCAGAAACAAAATCGTAGACCTGCACCAGGCTGGGAAGACTGAATCTGCAATTGGTAAGCAGCTTGGTTTGAAGAAATCAACTGTGGGAGCAATTATTAGGACATTTTTTTTATTTATTTTTTATTTCACCTTTATTTAACCAGGTAAGCCAGTTGAGAACAAGTTCTCATTTACAACTGCGACCTGGCCAAGATAAAGCAAAGCAGTGCGATAAAAACAACAACACAGAGTTACATATGGGGTAAAACAAAACATAAAGTCAAAAATACAACAGAAAATATATATACAGTGTGTGCAAATGTAGCAAGTTATGGAGGTAAGGCAATAAATAGGCTATAGTGCAAAATAATTACAATTAGTATTAACACTGGAATGATAGATGTGCAAGAGATGATGTGCAAATAGAGATACTGGGGTACAAATGAGCAAAATAAATAACAATATAGGGATGAGGTAGTTGGGCGGGCTAATTTCAGATGGGCTGTGTACAGGTGCAGTGATCGGTAAGGTGCTCTGACAACTGATGCTTAAAGTTAGTGAGGGAGATAAGAGTCTCCAGCTTCAGAGATTTTTGCAATTCGTTCCAGTCATTGGCAGCAGAGAACTGGAAGGAATGGCGGCCAAAGGAGGTGTTGGCTTTGGGGATGACCAGTGAGATATACCTGCTGGAGCACATACTACGGGTGGGTGTTGCTATGGTGACCAATGAGCTAAGATAAGGCGGGGATTTGCCTAGCAGTGATTTATAGATGGCCTGGAGCCAGTGGGTTTGGCGACGAATATGTAGTGAGGACCAGCCAACAAGAGCGTACAGGTCACAGTGGTGGGTAGTATATGGGGCTTTGGAGACAAAACGGATGGCACTGTGATAGACTACATCCAATTTGCTGAGTAGAGTGTTGGAGGCTATTTTGTAAATGACATCGCCGAAGTCAAGGATCGGTAGGATAGTCAGTGTTACGAGGGCATGTTTGGCAGCATGAGTGAAGGAGGCTTTGTTGCGAAATAGAAAACCGATTCTAGATTTAACTTTGGATTGGAGATTCTTAATGTGAGTCTGGAAGGAGAGTTTACAGTCTAACCAGACACCTAGGTATTTGTAGTTGTCCACATACTCTAGGTCAGACCCGTCGAGAGTAGTGATTCTAGTCGGGTGGGCGGGTAAAAGCAGTGTTCGGTTGAAGAGCATGCATTTTGTTTTACTAGTGTTTAAGAGCAGTTGGAGGCTACTGAAGGAGTGTTGTATGGTTTTGAAACTCGTTTGGAGGTTTGTTAACACAGTGTCCAATGAAGGGCCAGAGGTATACAAAATGGTGTCGTCTACGTAGAGGTGGATCTGAGAGTCACCAGCAGCAAGAGCAACATCATTGATATACACGGAGAAAAGAGTCGGCCCAAGAATTGAACCCTGTGGCACCCCCATAGAGACCGCCATAGGTCCAGACAACAGGCCCTCCGATTTGACACATTGAACTCTATCTGAGAAGTAGTTGGTGAACCAGGCGAGGCAGTCATTTGAGAAACCAAGGCTATTTAGTCTGCCAATAAGAATGCGGTGGTTGACAGAGTCGAAAGCCTTGGCCAGGTCGATGAAGACGGCTGCACAGTACTGTCTATTATCGATCGCGGTTATAATATCGTTTAGGACCTTGAGCGTGGCTGAAGTGCACCCATGACCAGCTCTGAAACTGGATTGCATAGCGAAGGTACGGTGGGATTCGAAATGGTCAGTGATCTGTTTGTTAACTTGGCTTTCAAAAACTTTCGAAAGGCAGGGCAGGATGGATATGGGTCTGTAACAGTTTGGATCTAGCGTGTCACCCCCTTTGAAGAGGGGGATGACCGCGGCAGCTTTCCAATCTCTGGGGATCTCAGACGTTACGAAAGAGAGGTTGAACAGGCTAGTAATAGGGGTTGCGACAATTTCGGCGGCTAGTTTTAGAAAGAAAGGGTCCAGATTGTCTAGCCCAGATGATTTGTAGGGGTCCAGATTTTTTAGCTCTTTCAGAACATCAGCTGTCTGGATTTGTGTGGGGGGGGGTGCATGGGCAAGTTGCAGCGGAGGGTACAGAGCTGGTGACCGGGGTAGTGGTAGCCAGGTGGAAAGCATGGCCAGCTGTAGCAAAATGCTTGTTGAAATTCTCGATTATTGTAGATTTATTAGTGGTGAATGTGTTTCCTAGCCTCAGTGCAGTGGGCAGCTGGGAGGAAGTGCTCTTATTCTCCATGGACTTCACAAAACTTTTTGGAGTTAGTGCTACAGGATGCAAATTTCTGTTTGAAAAAGTTAGCCTTTGCTTTCCTAACTGCTTGTGTATATTGGTTCCTAACTTCCCTGAAAAGTTGCATATCGCGGGGGCTATTTGATGCTAATGCAGTACGCCACAGGATGTTTTTGTGCTGGTCAAGGGCAGTCAAGTCTGAGGAGAACCAGGGGCTATATCTGTTCTTAGTTCTGTATTTTTTGAATGGGGCATGTTTATTTAAGATTGAGAGGAAATTACTTTTAAAGAACAACCAGGCATCCTCTACTGACGGAATGAGATCTCTATCCATCCAGGATACCTGGGCCAGGTCAATTAGGAAGGCCTGCTCGCTGAAGTGTTTTAGGGAGCGTTTGACAGTGATGAGGGGTGGTCGTTTGACCGCGGACCCGTTACGGACGCAGGCAATAAGGCAGTGATCGCTGAGATCCTGGTTGAAGACAGCGGAGGTGTATTTAGAGGGTAAGTTAGTCAGGATGATATCTATGAGGGTACCCATGTTCACGGATGTAGGGTTTTACCTGGTAGGTTCGTTGATAATTTCTGTGAGATTGAGGGCATCTAGTTTAGATTGTAGGATGGCCGGGGTGTTAAGCATATCCCAATTTAGGTCACCAAGCAGTACGAACTCTGAGGATAGATGGGGGGCAATCAATTCACATATGGTGTCCAGGGCACAGCTGGGGGCTGAGGGGGGTCTGTAGCAAGCGGCAACAGTGAGAGATTTATTTCTGGAAAGGTGGATTTTTAGAAGTAGAAGCTCAAACTGTTTGGGCACAGACCTGGATAGTATGATAGAGCTCTGCAGGCTATCTCTACAGTAGATTGCAACTCCACCCCCTTTGGCAGTTCTATCTAGACGGAAAATGTTATAGTTGGGGATGGAAATTTCAGAATTTTTGTTGGCCTTCCTAAGCCAGGATTCAGACACTGCTAGAACATCAGGGTTGGCGGAGTGTTCTAACGCAGTGAATAACTCAAACTTAGGAAGGAGGCTTCTGATATTTACGTGCAGAAATCCAAGGCTTTTACGGTTACAGAAGTCAACAAATGATAGCTCCTGGGGAGTAGGAGTGATACTGGGGGCTGCAGGGCCTGGGTTAGCCTCTACATCACCAGAGGAACAGAGGAGGACTAGAATAAGGATATGACTAAAGGCTTTAAGAACTGGTCTTCTAGTGCGTTGGGTACATAGAATAAAGGGGGCAGATTTCCGGGCATTGTAGAAAAGATTCAGGGCATTATGTACAGAAAAGGATATGGAAGGATATAAGTACAGTTGAGGTAAACCTAAGCGTTGGGTAACAATTAAAGAGATAGCATCACTGGAGGCACCGATTGAGCCGGTCTCGGCGTGTATGGGGGGTGGAACAAAGGAACTATTTGAGGCAGTTTGAGAGGGACTTGGGGTTCTACAGTGAAATTGTATAATAAGAACTAACCCAAACAGCAATAGGCAAGGCATATTGACATGGGAGAGAGGCATAAAGCAATCACAGGTGTTATTAGAGAGAGCTAAGACAACAACTGGTAATAGCGATAAAGTTTGGGCTGAGGCTAAACAGAATAAACAGGACAGGGTACCGTGTAAAGGAACAGTCCAGCAGGCATCAGCTGTGCAGCTGAGTGATCATAAGGTCCAGTGAACAGCAATATGTGAGTCCGAGAGCAGTTCAAATTGGTGCTTCAGCACAGCTAGCAGGAAGCACATTTGTAGTTTGCGTGTGCTAGTGGGCCGGGGCTAGCAGATGGATCTTCGTGGTCGTCGCAACGGGAAGCCTTTTGAAACCACATCAGACGATTTCGTCGGCAAACCAGTCGTGTTGGATCGGCGGGGCTCAGTGTCAACACTAGGAGGTCCCGTCCGGTTGACAGAGAGGTAGATAGCCGGGAGATGGGCCTGAGGCTAGCTCAAGGCTAACTGGTGCTTGCTATGGGGCAATGGTAATTAGCCAACAACAGGTTGCAGCTAGCTGGTTGCGATGATCCGGCGCTAGGGTCCAGTGATTCCGGCAGAAAGTCCGATATGCTCTGGGTCGATAGCACGCTGTGCAGACTGGCCGACGAATTGTTCAGGCTAGAGCTAGAGCTGGCTGGTGGATAGTGTATGCCACGGACAATGGTGAAGACGCTAACGGTGACTAATAGCAAGTAGCCATTCAGTTGCAGCTAGACTAGTTTCAGCTTAAGGTTCTTGATGAAAGTTATAAAGAAATAATATAATCCTTCCACGTTGGGTGAGGCGGGTTGCAGGAAAGTATATTTAGTTAAAGAATGAAAAGTAAAATTGAGAAATATATACAAAATAGACAAAAAAAACAAGAAACTGGATATTTACACTAGGACACAGAATAAAACCACGACCGCCATCTTGGATCTAAATGAGAAGACATACAAGACCACTGATAATCTCCCTCGATCTGGGGCTCCACGCAAGATCTCACCCCGTGGGGTCAAAATGATCACAAGAACGGTGAGCAAAAATCCCAGAACCACACGGGGGGACCTAGTGAATGACCTGCAGAGAGCTGGGACCAAAGTAACAAAGCCTACCATCAGTAACACACTACGCCGCCAGGGACTCAAATCCTGCAGTGCCAGACGTGTCCCCCTGCTTAAGCCAGTACATGTCCAGGCCCGTCTGAAGTTTGCTAGAGTGCATTTGGATGATCCAGAAGAGGATTGGGAGAATGTCATATGGTCAGATGAAACCAAAATATAACTTTTTGGTAAAAACTCAACTCGTCGTGTTTGGAGGACAAAGAATGCTGAGTTGCATCCAAAGAACACCATACCTACTGGGAAGCATGGGGGTGGAAACATCATGCTTTGGGGCTGTTTTTCTGCAAAGGGACCAGGCGACTGATCCGTGTAAAGGAAAGAATGAATGGGGCCATGTATCGTGAGATTTTTAGTGAAAACCTCCTTCCATCAGCAAGGGCATTGAAGATGAAACGTGGCTGGGTCTTTCAGCATGACAATGATCCCAAACACACCGCCCGGGCAACGAAGGAGTGGCTTCGTAAGAAGCATTTCAAGGTCCTGGAGTGGCCTAGCCGGTCTCCAGATCTCAACCCCATAGAAAATCTTTGGAGGGAGTTGAAAGTCCGTGTTGCCCAGCAACAGCCCAAAAACATCACTGCTCTAGAGGAGATCTGCATGGAGGAATGGGCCAAAATACCAGCAACAGTGTGTGAAAACCTTGTGAAGACTTACAGAAAACGTTTGACCTGTGTCATTGCCAACAAAGGGTATATAACAAAGTATTGAGAAACTTTTGTTATTGACCAAATACTTATTTTCCACCATAATTTGCAAATAAATTCATTAGAAATCCTACAATGTGATTTTCTGGATTTTTTTTTCTCATTTTGTCTGTCATAGTTGACGTGTACCTATGATGAAAATTACAGGCCTCTCTCATCTTTTTAAGTGGGAGAACTTGCACAATTGGTGGCTGACTAAATACTTTTTTCCCCACTGTAGATAGTTAAGTGGAAACATTCTTTAACAAATTCTAATTGTTATTACTTTATTCTATAGTTTCCGTAACACCAGTGACGTATGCAAATAGAATTATAAAAACGATAATCTGTTTATGGTATGTTGTACAATGGGAGATAGTTTTTACTATTAGGCTGATGGGGTAGTAAACATTTTTTTGTAAGTTAATAAATAATAGGTTGTTATTTTAAAACGTAAATGCAACAAGTGGAGATGATTACATTACCAGACAGGTGTTATAGGTTTATAATAGAAGGTGTAGTGAACTTAATGAAACGTGGTATTATCTGATGTGTTTTGAGTGGGAGTTTTCTTTCCAGGATTGATGGAAGTCCCCTACAGTTTATGTTAAGAAAAAGTAGGAGACAACGTCTCAATTTTTTTTTTTTATAGATGCCTGGGATAAAATATCACAGCTTCCGTACGCAGAGTAATTGATTATATTGGCGAATGAATGAAATATGACATTTAGAGGGGTGACAGGAACAATATCAGGGGAAACAGATATTTCCTATGTTGATTGATCTAGTAACAATACTAGGATAATTTGATATGGGATCAAAAGGAGCAAATTTAGGGGTTGGATAATCATTGTGAGATTTACAGAGAATGAAGTCTGAAGGGTAATCAATTAAAAATACTCACTGTAAACTCAGAGAAACTTGAGTGCTTTTCATCTTTTGAGATTGTATGTCATCTTCTTCTGGAGTAGTTATGAGGAATTAGATTAAAACAAACTATTATTGATGTGAGATAGGACAGGGTGTAAATCTGCATCATGTTTTGTGTGTAATTAATATTTTTGGATTGCTGATTATAATTGAATGTTAACAAAATGTATACTTTCTATTCCAGGAAAATTGGGATTTCCTTATATCTCATTGGGATGTGTCAAAAGTCTGTGGGATAGGTGGAACAGTTAGTAAAATTAGGCAGTCTTATTATTAGGTCGTAAAAGGGAGCTACCAAATTTTGGGGTTTTTCAAATAACCACACACAACCCACCTATTACAATGGTTATATAGGCTTTTATTTTTTATTTTAGGGTGTTTTAGCAGGTAAAAGGTGATACATCTTAAAGGAGCACACACATGGAGCTTTATGAAGTTTTTTTCTGTTATGAGTACGTTTTGGGTAAACACGTGATTTATTTTGAGAAGAAATGTCATGAGGACTTAATATACACTGGGGATAAGTAACATTTATGAAATGTTTTGACTGTTGTTAATGATTAGTTTATACTATAGAATGGAACACTTCTTTGAAGGATTTCAATGACCTCTGAACTCTGTCCTGATTTTCTAGTGTGAATTGATTACCCACACTGGAAATCCTAGAGGCAGGGGATGAGGAATTTAAGGTGATTTATAATACCGAATTGGGGGGTTATTTATAATATGGATAATTATGAAAACATGTATAATTTGGCAATAGTTATATATATGATTAGGAAAAAAGAAAAGAAAGACATAGTGAGAGAGCTAGTCCTGAATGAGGGATAACTGTTGCTAGCCGATGTTGATATTACTTGAATTACTTTGTGGGATACAATTAAGTTAAGGTATTATCAGATATTGTCATTTTAATTTCATTTATTATTTTGGTTTAACAGGCTATTTTGTTTAGTTTTTGAACTCATGAATCACGATGTGAGTCATGTGTCCAGAGGGGGAAGTACTGATCGAATGAGGCTTTTCGGTAAATATGCAAATTAATTAAGAATATGAGCAGTAGTAATTAATGTGTTATGGGTTAGATTAAATGTTTTGGGTGAAAATGTATTTGTGGTATAAGGCAGGATGAAGAGAAGGCCTGTCTAGGAAACTAGTGGACAAGCTGAAAAAATGTGCACTTTCTAATATCAAGGTTTCTACTGAATGATATGAAGACAGGATATAGCAGCATAGGGTATATCATCTAACAATGTTCTAAGACTTTCTTCCAAGGGTGAAGGCTTCTCTGCCAGACCTAACAGGAGAATCTGGGCATTGTATGCGCCTTGGAGACTATGTGGCAGTAAAGAATTACAGAAGTAAGAGCTACACAGAATCTAAGTGGAGAGGTCAGTAATGGGTGATGGCTGATTCCCTCGGCGGAGGGACAGACCTACAAGAACGTCCAAGAACTTCAAGATCTTCCAGAATTTCAAGATTCACCTGACTGTCACACCATTCACTTCTCTGTCTGAGGAGGGTTTACCTAACATAAATTGGGGAGTATATTAGAAATTGGTATTAAGAATAATTGGTAATACATAATAATTTGTCACATATAGTCATGCTTATATGGATTTATTGGATTAGAAATGAAATCAATTAAACTGTTACGTGTTGTCTTCTAGTGAGGTAAATACAAATGGTGTCTTGATGCATAGCAGAGAAAATTGACCTAGAATGGTGTGAACCTTAAAAAGAAACAACCTATGAACCGGTTGAAGATGAATATCAGAGGCGTTGAAGACATTTCTGTAAAGCACCATTTCTACATCCAACAGGTGTAAAACAGCCCATACAGTAGAAGCTATCAACTGATTTTCTCATGTTTCTATATCGAGAGAGTGGGACAGGAGTCCACCATTGAGTGAGAATGGAGAAATATATGTTTAAATACAACATTTCTCATGTTGTTGGTATAATGGTTGGCAAATAGACAAGACACAATGGGGTGTAGAGATGGTGGTGACTCGGATAAGACATTGAAGTTGGGACATTGTCATGGGCAATTCATTTTGAAATATGAAGATGTCTGAAGAACATAATGAAGAGACGGCAGAAGATTTACGTGCCGGAGAAAGAAGGGGTTGGTTAGTTGGGTTGATAATACATTTGGATTTATCTAAATTTAATAATTTGGATAGGAGGTATATACACTGCTAAATTAATAGTATTAAGAATGCATTGAGACAATGATCTGTATTTATTATCATGATGAGGAAAGACATAATTAAATGATGGATGTTTATACTGTATGTTAAAATAAGTGTACATTCTGACAGTTGTAATGGGTAATAAAGTTGAGGGTTTTAATTTAGATTGATAAGGACCAAGTGAAACAATAACAATTGTCATTCTAAATTAGGTTTTGGTTATAATTTATATATAATTTATATATATATTAGTATAACTATTTTCAGCATGAAGGATATTGATTCTACAATTGAGATAACGGTCTTATATAGATATTATGGTTAAAACAGCGATACATTATTGTAATGTCTTAGGATACACTTATATGATTTATTTTGAGTAGACATTGTTGAATCTTACTGTTTGAAACATGTAAGGTAATATAAGGATTATGACTGATAACATAACATGTTGATTATTAAGTTACCGTATTCACATATTAGTCACTATATACATTTGAAGTATTGGATGGTATTGATATGGATGTTTAAAGTGGTACATTTCTCTGTTGCTAGGCAAGAACTTAATTGGTTCCTATCATGGGGTTTTGGTAGATGAGACATTGGACTGTTTATGCTATTTTCATATGATCTGATTTTGGTTGAATTCCTCAATCCTAACTAGTTCAGGGGTGTACTGATTTCACAGGGACTGGAAACAGAGTGTTATATTGTGTATCTCTCACCAGGCATATTAGGGGTTGAACAGAGTTGAATATTGTACATATTAACAGTCATGGGTTTACAAGCAATTGGGTAGGAGATGGAACTCATTAGACAATATGCAATTGATAATCGCATAGCATTGGATGCTATTGTAGTAGATAAAGGGGGAATGCATGCGATTATAGGGGGAGAATCATGTTGTGTATACTTACCATCAGGATTGAGAAGGTCTTGGGAATTTATGTAAAGCTATGGGAAATATTAGAGACATGCAGGAAGGCATTGAGGGTACTAATTTTTCATCTATATCATGTTATTCCAGTGTAGAATTAATTGATAATGTTGATTGAGGAATAGGAAATGTTAAGTTGGAAATGTATCACGTGGAATTTAAGGTTTACAGGATTGAAGATGTGGAAACAAGACTCGCTATCTGATCTCAGTTGATCAGATAGCGCCCCAAGTGAACAGAGAAAAGCTTGGGGTTCCTCTGAAGGAACATGGAAAGCAAGATTGAAGTTATTTTTATTGGGATATATTCATTTGAATATATTATTTCCGTGTAAATTACAAAGTGTCATGAATCAATATATTTTCTGGGATGATGTCAGGAGGTTAGGAATTAATTTGTATGTTTTGGTTTGTTTGGT
The DNA here is from genome assembly GCF_964263955.1 of Coregonus lavaretus. Taxonomy (NCBI): domain Eukaryota; kingdom Metazoa; phylum Chordata; class Actinopteri; order Salmoniformes; family Salmonidae; genus Coregonus; species Coregonus lavaretus. Next base: position 48,469,745 of record NC_139993.1, on the reverse strand, counting down.
TCAATTAATGTTATATTAATGGAATTCTCTTTGCAACAACAAATAGAAAGAAAAATAGGAATTGTTATGATGATTGGTGATACAAGATTCATTAATGTATGAAGCTGTATGTGGACAGAGGACAAGGACACACCATGTGTTATTGGTGTCACAAGTGAGGAACAGAAGGTCAGTGTGCCAAGATAGATTGGGGGCCACTGTTGCTAATCTTAGGATGGGTGCGTGATGGAATGGCCTGGCTAGGGTGCCACACAACACCAAGGAGGCACATGATATGGTGGTGGATGAGTGACACTCAATGATGGTTAGCAACTGTGTAAGATAAGAATAGAGTGGAAGTGCATTATATAAGCTGAGAGATTTTCTATGGAAGTCATTCAGATGGCAGTAGGCTACAGTGAGGGAAAAAAAGTATTTGATCCCCTGCTGATTTTGTACGTTTGCCCACTGACAAAGAAATGATCAGTCTTTAATTTTAATGGTAGGTTTATTTGAACAGTGAGATACAGAATAACAACAACAAAAATCCAGAAAAACGCATGTCAAAAACGTTATAAATAGATTTACATTTTAATGAGGGAAATAAGTATTTGACCCCCTCTCAATCAGAAAGATTTCTGGCTCCCAGGTGTCTATTATACAGGTAACGAGCTGAGATTAGGAGCACACTCTTAAAGGGAGTGCTCCTAAAATCAGCTTGTTACCTGTATAAAAGATACCTGTCCACAGAAGCAATCAATCAATCAGATTCCAAACTCTCCACCATGGCCAAGACCAAAGAGCTCTCCAAGGATGTCAGGGACAAGATTGTAGACCTACACAAGGCTGGAATGGGCTACAAGAGCATCGCCAAGCAGCTTGGTGAGAAGGTGACAACAGTTGGTGCGATTATTCGCAAATGAAAGAAACACAAAAGAACTGTCAATCTCCCTGGGTCTGGGGCTCCATGCAAGATCTCACCTCATTGAGTTGCAATGATCATGAGAACGGTGAGGAATCAGCCCAGAACTACACGGGAGGATCTTGTCAATGATCTCAAGGCAGCTGGGACGATAGTCACCAAGAAAACAATTGGTAACACACTATGCCGTGAAGGACTGAAATCCTGCAGCGCCCGCAAGGTCCCCCTGCTCAAGAAAGCACATATACATGCCCGTCTGAAGTTTGCCAATGAACATCTGAATGATTCAGAGGAGAACTGGGTGAAAGTGTTGTGGTCAGATGAGACCAAAATCGAGCTCTTTGGCATCAACTCAACTCGCTGTGTTTGGAGGAGGAGGAATGCTGCATATGATCCCAAGAACACCATCCCCACCGTCAAACATGGTGGTGGAAACATTATGCTTTGGGGGTGTTTTTCTGCTAAGGGGACAGGACAACTTCACCGCATCAAAGGGACGATGGACGGGGCCATGTACTGTTAAATCTTGGGTGAGAACCTCCTTCCCTTAGCCAGGGCATTGAAAATGGGTCGTGGATGGGTATTCCAGCATGACAATGACCCAAAACATACGGCCAAGGCAACAAAGGAGTGGCTCAAGAAGAAGCACATTAAGGTCCCGGAGTGGCCTAGCCAGTCTCCAGACCTTAATCCCATAGAAAATCTGTGGAGGGAGCTGAAGGTTCGAGTTGCCAAACGTCAGCCTCGAAACCTTAATGACTTGGAGAAGATCTGCAAAGAGAAGTGGGACAAAATCCCTCCTGAGATGTGTGCAAACCTGGTGGCCAACTACAAGAAATGTCTGACCTCTGTGATTGCCAACAAGGGTTTTGCCACCAAGTACTAAGTAATGTTTTGCAGAGGGGTCAAATACTTATTTCCCTCATTAAAATGCAAATCAATTCATAACATTTTTGACATGCGTTTTTCTGGATTTTGTTGTTGTTATTCTGTCTCTCAATGTTCAAATAAACCTACCATTAAAATTATAGACTGATCATGTCTTTGTCAGTGGTCAAACGTACAAAATCAGCAGGGGATCTAATACTTTTTTCCCTCACTGTATGTCCATACCCCCTGTCAATGAATCCAATATTGTGACCATTAAATAATGACTGAATCCAATCTCCATCTGTGTAACATATTCTCTTGCAACCACAACAAATTGGAATGCGTAACATATCATACAGATTTTCATTGGTAACATATCATACAAAATGGATAATGGACATCCACAAATGAATACATACCAGGGGCGCAACTTTGGTTTTAGAAGTGGGGGGGACATTATTTATATATTTATTTCATCAATGTAATTGTCTGCATTATTTCCAATCCCACATATATTTTTTTGTAAATATACAGCACCAGCCAAAAGTTTGGACACACCTACTCTTTATTTTTAATATTTTCTACATTTTAGAATAATAGTGAAGACATCAAAACTATGAAATAACACATATGGAATCATGTAGCAACCAAAAAAGTATATATAATCAAAATATATTTTATATTTGAGATTCTTCAAATAGCCACCCTGTGCCTTGACGACAGCTTTGCACACTCTTGGCATTCTCTCAACCAGCTTCATGAGGTAGTCACCTCGAATTCATTTCAATTAACAGGTGTGCCTTATTAAAAGTTAATTTGTGGAATTTCTTTCTTTCTTATTGCGTTTGAGCCAATCAGTTGGGTTGTGACAAGGTAGGGGCGGTATACAGAAGATAGTCCTATTTGTTAAAAGACCAAGTCCATATTATGGCAAGGACAGCTCAAATAAGCAAAGAGAAATGACAGTCCATCGTTGGAACATTTATTTCCGTATTGCAGTCGCGAAAACCATTAGACCGGTGGAAATCTGTCCTTTGGTCTGATGAGTCCAACTTGAGATTTTTGGTTCCAACCGCCGTGTCTTTGTGAGACGCAGAGTAGGTGAACAGATGATCTCAGCATGTGTGGTTCCCACCATGAAGGATGGAGGAGGAGGTGTGATGGTGTGGGGGTGATTTGCTGGTGACACTGTCTGTGTTTTATTTACAATTCAAGGCACACTTAACCAGCATGTCCACCACAGCATTCTGCAGCGATACGCCACCCCATCTGGTTTGCACTTAGTGGGACTATAATTTGTTTTTCAATGACAATGACCCAAAACACACCTCCAGGCTGTGTAAGGGCTATTTGACCAATAAGGAGAGTGATGGAGTACTGCATCAGATGACCTGGCCTCCACAATCATCCGACCTTAACCCAATTGAGATGGTTTGCAATGACAGCAGAATGAAGGAAAAGCAGCCAACAAGTGCTCAGCATATGTGGGAACTCCTTCAAGACTGTTGGAAAAGCATTCCTCATGAAGCTGGTTGAGAGAATGCGAAGAAGCTGTCATCAAGGCAAAGGGTGGCTACTTTGAAGAATCTAAAATCTAAAATATATTTTGATTTGTTTAACACTTTTTTTGGTTACTGCATGATTCCATATGTGTTATTTCATAGTTTTGATGTCTTCACTTGTCACGCCCTGATCTAGAGAACTCTTGTTGGTTGGGTCAGGGTGTGAGTTTCTGTTGAGATCTATGTTATTGTATTTCTATGCCTACCTTAGTTGTGGGATCTTGACTCGTGTTTGGGTTGTTGTGTTGTAGCCAGTTTGAGCTTCAGGTTTCGTTGTTTTGTTATTTTGTCTAGTGTTTATTCGTATTAATAAACATGTAAGCATACCACGCTGCACCTTAGTCTGACCCGTCTCTCAACAATCGTGACAGAAGATCCCACCAAACAAGGACCAAGCAGCATGCTCAGAGGGAGCAAACACCCTGGGCACAGGTGGGGAAATTGTGGTCTTGGGAAGATATTTTCGTTGGTAGGAGAGGATCGACGGCGACATCAACGGTGCCGGCCCGAAGAGGAAGCCCGAGAGGCAGCCCCAATAAAAAAAAATTGGGGGGCTAAAGGGGTGGTCGGGGATCGAGAGAGAAGAGGTTTGGATTCCCTACAACCATAGGAGCAGGAATGGAAACAGATTTATACAGAGGAGTCGGAGGAAGACGACGACGATGAATTTCTGATCCCTCACTCGTGGGGGCTCCCGGAGGAGTCCTCACTAGAGGGGGATTGGCGGTGGAGAGAGAAGGACTGGAACAGTCGTACCTCTCCAACGTCAGTTCCCAGCCCGGTAAGCCCCGTGCCTGCCTCTCACACCAAGCCAGTGGTGCGTGTTCCCAGTCCGGCAAGGCCCGTGCCTGCTCCTCGCACCAAGCCAGTGGTGCGTGTTCCCAGTCCGGCACGGCCCGTGCTTGCTCCTCGCACCAAACCAGTGGTGCCTGTCGCCAGCCCGGTACGCCCCGTACTTGCTCCTCGCACCAAACCAGTGGTGCGTGTATCCAGTCCTGTACGGCCCGTGCCTGCTCCTCGCACCAAGCCGGTGGTGCGTGTTCCCAGTCCGGCACAGCCCGTGCCTGCCTCTCGCACCAAGCCAGTGGTGCGTGTTCCTAGTCCGGCACGGCCCGTACCTGCTCCCCGCACCAAACCAGTGGTGCATGTCGCCAGCTCGGTACGCCCCGTACCTGCTCCCCGCACCAAACCAGTGGTGCGTGTATCCAGTCCTGTACGGCCCGTGCCTGCTCCTCGCACCAAGCTGGTGGTGCGTGTTCCCAGTCCGGCACAGCCCGTGCCTGCCTCTCGCACCAAGCCAGTGGTGCGTGTTCCTAGTCCGGCACGGACCGTACCTGCTCCCCGCACCAAACCAGTGATGCGTGTATCCAGTCCAGTACGGCCCGTACCTGCTCCCCGCACCAGATCAGTGGTGCATGTATCCAGTCCAGTACGCCCCGTACCTGCTCCCCGCACCAAACCAGTGATGCGCGTATCCAGTCCGGTACGACCCATACCTGCTCCCCGCACCAAACCAGTGGTGCGTGTCGCCAGCCCGGAACTCCCCGTACCTGCTCCCTGCACCAAACCAGTGGTGCGTGTATCCTGTCAGGCACGGCCCGTGCCTGCTCCCCGCACCAAACCAGTGGTGCGTGTCACCAGCCCGGTACGCCCCGTACCTGCTCCCTGCACCAAACCAGTGGTGCGCGTATCCAGTCCAGTACGGCCCGTACCTGCTCCCCACACCAAACCAGTGGTGCGTGTTCCCAGTCCAGCTCCAGTCAGCTGCTCCGCTCCAGGGCCAGAGCAGTCCGCTCCACCGGTGCCCAGTCCAGCTCCGGTCAGCGGTTCCACTCCAGAGCCAGAGCAGTCCGCTCCACCGGGGTCCAGTTCAGCTCCGGTCAGCGGCACCACTCCAGGCCCAGACGTCAGCCCCTCTCCAGGGTCAGGGCCTCACACACCAGGGTCCAGACAGGGCTTGGTGCATCGCGGGAGGATTGCCGATCCGGGCCCAGACGTCAGCCCCTCTCCAGGTTCGGGGCCTCCCACACCAGGGTCCAGACAGGGCTTGGTGCATCGTAGGAGGAAGGAGAGGGGAAGTGTCACGCCGAGGTCCAGACCAGGGGTGCAACAGGGAGGCAGAGAGGGAGAGGTCGTCACGCCCGGAGCCGAAGCCGCCTCCGAGGCTGAATGCCCACCCTGACCCTCCCCTAATGAGTCAGGTTGGTCCGGCCGGAGTACGCACCTTTGGGTGGGGGGGTACTGTCACGCCCTGATCTAGAGAACTCTTGTATTGTATTTCTATGTTGTAGATCTAGGTTGGTATTTCTATGTTTGGCCGGGTGTGATTCCCAATCAGAGGCAGCTGTCGCTCGTTGTCTCTGATTGGGGATCATACTTAGGTAGCCTGGTTGCCTACCTTAGTTGTGGGATCTTGACTCGCGTTTGACTTGTTGTGTTGTAGCCACTGTTTGAGCTTCACGTTTTGTTATTTTGTCAAGTGTTTATTCGTATTAATAAACATGTACGCAAACCACGCTGCACCTTGGTCTGACCCGTATAATTTTCAAATGTGCTGTGATGTACTCCTTTTGTCGTATAGTATTCCATACAAGGCACCCAGACCTTATGAAAGTTGCACAGTATACCTTTAATCTTAAAACAAATCTAGTGATACTGTACACTAGATTCCATACATTGTGGGAGCATAACCAACCTTCCAGTTAATGGCAATGCATTTATTAGCCATTATAAATGCTAGGTTACTTCTGATAACCAGTATCCAGTATCAACATTTCCAAGCAAACAAAAACAGGGAGAAGGGATATGCTGAGATAAAAGGAAAATACTCTTTGCCAGAATTCAGCCAGCCTTCACAAGACCACAACATATGCAAATATTTCCCCTTTTGTGCTTTACACCTCCAGCAGAATAATACAATTTCTGAGTGCATGATATTCAGTTTCACTGGCATATAGTACGTTCTATGGATGGTCTTAAACTGCAGTAATTTATGTCTGAGATTATATGAACATGACTGGGCATTCAAACATATCTGTATCCATTCATCATCATCAATAGCGTCTCCCAGGTCTTCCTCACATTTTTGTTTTACATGTTTTGTGTCATTGGGAAAAGCCTCTATCAACCCTTGATACGGTTTGGAAATCAACTTTAGAGGTTTGTCAGACTGCCTTAAAATAGCATCTGGCTTGTCCAGTGTTTGCTGGACAGAGAAAATAGAAAATCCACCTCACCACTGTCACACGACTTGTCTTCCCTGGCTGCCTGACCCTGCTGAGACCCCTGTCACCATCTGAACCTCCTAAAATGAGGCATGACAAAGAATTACCTTGGTGTACATTTATACATTATATTATCCAAGAATAGAATCAATGGTTCAATAATTGAAATGACCATTATTCCCAAATCCCAGACTGTAGCTTTAAGCTTAAGCTGCTGTCCTGTAGCTACTGTAGGTCTACCCATCAATTCAAGACGGAACATTATATCATTCACTGAATATACTGCAAAATTCACCTGATCTCCGTAGACTGGTCTTTCCTGGCTGTCTGACCATGCTGGCTGTCTGACCCTGCTGGGACCCCTGTCACCATCTGATCCTGCTAAAACATGATGAGCATAGTGTTGTGTACTGACTGCGGGTCCCGACCGAGATCATTGCGGCGCAGTCTGCATTTTTCATTCTGCTGGCGGGAGCGGGCGGTCAGACAGACAACTTTGGGATGAAAATATTTTTGTTGTCCCACAGATTATTTTGAAACAATCCTCTTTCTGCTTTGTATGCGTTAGCCTACCTACTGTATTAAAAGCACATATTTTTCGCATTATTCACAAACTCAGAATTCGCTGCTTCAACTTCAGTAGCCTACCTCTCCTAGTTGGGCATGAGAGTTCAAGTTCGCCTAGTATGTGGGGTCTCATTGAAATAGAGTAGGCTGCCTACATGGGTGGAGAATAATGGGGCAGTTAACTTGAATATGAAATTAACTTAAATATAATTAGACTGTAGTTTACTACAGTGTCTGTAAATAAATAAATATTGATAATAAAAAGAAGTGGAGGGCGCTCAACCAACGTGAGTCGAAGTGCAATCAAAAAATGTAATCATTGAAAAGGAAAAGGTACAACGCACACATAGGTTAGGCTACTATGGTGAGCGAGCGGTGTGCCTTTTTATTTTAAATAAGTATGGATTACCCATTTACTTGCCTCTGCCTAAAAATCCTCCTCCTAAAAGGTAAGCTATATCCTATGGGACTATGCAAAACGTAGCAAGTGTCACTGTCATCATTCTTGCTACCTCCAGTTCAGTAGCCATACCTGCGAGATCAGGTGAGCGTGTGGTCTCAATTAAATAGAGTAGGCTATAGCCTATGTATATATGGGCGGAGAAGCACGGGGCAGTTATCTTTCCAAGAAAATGTACTTCCTAAATAGGCCTATGATTTGGCTTTGGTTCACTACATTGCCTAGTAAATAGGCCTAAATATTGATCACCCATATTTCTCAATCTGAAGATCTTCCCACTCCTAAAAGGTAGCCTATAAAAATAGCTAAAGAGAAAGTGCAAGTCTCTCCAACTCTGCTCTCTTCAAACTACATCTAGCATATTGGCTGATATAGCCCAGTAATACAATGTAAGGGCCATGTGAGAATCTCTGGTAATTTAACCTATTTCTTAAGTTATTTTTGCGCATTTGATATTGCCTATAGGGCGCAAAATTGCTGGGACCATGCTGGCAAGTGAACTGCGTCACATACACCTAAAATAACATTACGGGACTGCGATTATGTTTGGGACCAGTTCTTGCAGTAGCGGGTGGGAGTCGGACAGAAAGCCAGTGGGTGCAGGCGGGAGCGGGATGAAGAAATCTGTCCCGTGCAGACCTCTACTGTGCACCATGACAGTGAAGCTTGTAATTTTAGAGCAGTTTATTACTGTGTCAGTGTGAAAAGTAGGGAATTAGTTGGGGAAATTAACAGATCAATAACATTACATCGACATACTGACTAATACAACTCACATTGCACTGAAAAAACATCAGAATATCAATCTTCATTGAAGACTTCAATCGTTTGGCCGATGATTGCATCGTTTGATTCAGGTCTAGTTTGATTGAGGCAAAAATAATAGCTAATGTAAGCCAACTTTTGGCCAGCTCTCTCTCTAATGGTACATCAACTGGTGAAAGCTTGCCAAGTTCCTTTACTTTTGAAACGTGACAAAACAAAGGCTTCAAAACATTTCCATACAAACAACTGCTGTTAGATAGTAATAAATAGCCACCTCATATCGCTATCTGACAGATAACAAGAGGCTAGAGCTGACCTGACTGTGGTAGCTACTCACTAGCGTAGCTTATTCATTCACCTCAGTCGAAAGGGGATGAAACATTAGCTAACGTTACATGTCAGTTACAATGCTAGCTCAGCACTGCGAATAAACACTAGTTTAGTTTATTTCTGTTAAGTTAAACAGCAGTTACCTTGCCAGCTACATCAGTGAACTAAGGAGTAGCCAGTTTCTCTTCTGCTTCCTTTTACAACTTGGTGAAAGAGCGCAACACGTACACACTATGTTCAACTCTCCCGTGCTGGTCCAGCCAGCCTTCCAGAAGCTTTGCCTTCACACAGCCTGTCAGCCCGCTCTGTGGTGTCCGTGCGGTCTTAAATCCAGTCGGATAAACACACCAAACAGCCTACCCCACCGCTCGGTGGCGTCTACATGGTCCTAAAGCACACCTTTGCCGCGTGTTGTATCACATTCCAATGATAAAACTATGGGGGGACAAAAATGCAATTTCAGAATGTGTGGGGGACATGTCCTCCCCCCGTCCCCAGTGAAAGTTGCACCCCTGATACATACCATATGAAACGTAACATATCATACTAATTGGAGTGTCCTGGATATACTTTTACTATGTTACGTCTACTCCAGTCCAGATTGACAGTACAGGTGCAAGGGACTTACAAAGTGCAATGTGTTACAAAGCAGATATGAGACAAACAGTTGGCAACAGACCACCATTATGTCTGCAAGCCCTCTGAGTGAGACATTGTAAATGTGCAGCAACAACTCAAGCTTCAGCATAATCAGCACTTCATTATAGACCTAAACTTCCCCGCTACTCATTATTCACAACAGCAGCACTTTTCAGAAAACAAGCATTTAACATGAGAGGTTTGGATGAGGTAATTTTCTGCATCATTTGAGAGGGAACAAATCACTAAATGGAAGCAGAGAGGTTGCTTTGTGAACGCTGAAGCAAAACTACACCTCTGTTTCACTCTCCAGGGAGTCAAGCAGAGGAGAAAATAGAGAGAGGAGAGGAGAAGAGAGAGGAGAGGAGAGAAGAAGAGAGCGGAGAGGAGAGGAGAGGAGTCTGCAAGTTCTCATAGGGTGATATGAAATCATAAAAACAACTTCAACTTCTTCAAAGAGCCGCTCTCTCCGGGCTATCATTGTTGTGTCAACTGTCTCTTTGGCACCTCTCACGGTCTGTCACTTACCAAGCTGAGAGTATTACTTTATAATCCTCTATAGACTTATGTTATCCTGTCCTTGTCAACAGCAGCATAATCTAGTTTTAAATGTACTCCATCTGCAACCATTGTTTTTTTTGTTGCAGATATGTTGTTTGATCCCCTTTTCTTGGAAATACTTCAAGTGGAAATCTCTCTCAAGCAATCACTGATGCTATTTTGCCAATATAACATTTACTCTACTCTACCACTGTCATTTTTTTGACAATGATTTCCATTGCACCCATTATAGATTGGCTGTTGAAATAATACTTTTCGTTACAGGGGCGTGTCTTGAAAAAGGCCTAGTAGTAAAATTGGTGACAATAAGATGTATCAGTTCAATGAATTTATCCTTATTCTCTCCCCATTCCTTTTCTCAACATTCATTACCTTTTATTTCACCAAGAATAACATTGAGACTCAGACTCTCATTTAGCTGATTGTCTGTGGGATTGGAGATGGGGAACAGAAACACTTACCACAGTTTTACTGAGTAAGAAAGAACCTGTCGTGATTTAACTGGATTTGAACCCAAATGCAGACAACTACAACAAGCCAGAGAAGGTTTAACAGGTTTATTTACAAAGTTCAATTTGTCCAGGTTTCCAATAATAGGGGAAGAGCAAGTCCAGGTTTACAGGGAGGGTAACAGATCCAGGTTCAGAGCAGGTGTGGTACCGTAATGTCCTAGTGTCCGTGGTGAGTCCAAAAGGGAGGTCCGGTAGTGGAAAGCAGGATGGTGGTGGCAGGAGTGAAGCGGAGGCAGGAGTCAGGTTCCAATAATCTCTGGCACAGGAGAAAAGTAACTAGAACAGGCCAAAAACACAAAGGGCGAAAACAAGCAGGTTGAGTCAACAGCGAAACTAACATGGTCGTCTTGACTATGATCTGACGATGAGTGGCAAGTTTGACCCGGTCTTAAAGGCTGAGGTGATTATGGTGAATGAGCTGCAGCTGGAACCCTGACTCCCGCACACCAGACTTCACTCCTGCAATCAAGGACAGACAGAGGGGAGGGGAAAAGCAGAGAGAGAGCTACCTAGCAGCAGTAGGCCTAACAGTACCCCCCCCCCCCCCCCCTACGGACGCCACCTGGCGGCCGACAGGGTTTATCGGGATGTAACCTATGAAATTCACGGACCAGAGCAGGATCCACAATGAAGCTCCTGGGCACCCAGGAACGTTCCTCAGGACCATAACCCTCCCAATCCACCAGGTACTGGAAACCACGACCCCGGCGGCGAACATCCAGAAGTCGCCGGACAGTGTAGACAGGACCCCCACCCACGATCCTGGGCGGAGGAGGGGGACGAGAGGGCGGGCACAGAGGGCTAACCGACACAGGCTTAATCTGGGAAACATGAAAAGTGGAATGAACCCGTAGGGAGGCAGGAAGCTGTAGCTTAACCGAGCAGGGGTTAACAATAGACAGTATCTTGAACGGTCCTATAAAACGCGGCGCCATCTTCTTAGACTCCACTTTCAATGGAAGATCACGTGACTTAAGCCATACCTCTTGACCAGGACAGTAACCGGGAGCCTGGGACCGGTGACGGTTGGCTTGCCTCTGCATGTACGACGAAGCTCGGGACAGAGCTACCCTGGCCTTCCTCCAGACCTTGAAGCAGCGGCGCATGTGGGACTGCACCGAGGGTACCGCCAGTTCCCTCTCTTGAGAAGGGAACAGGGGAGGTTGATAACCCAGAGCACACAGAAAGGGAGACAAACCAGAGGAAGCGTTAGTCAAGGTGTTATGAGCATATTCCACCTAGGGGAGCATGGAGCTCCATGACCCAGGGTTAGACCCTGTGACACAGCGGAGAGCGGTCTCCATCTCCTGGTTCGCTCTCTCGGCTTGCCCGTTGGTCTGGGGGTGATATCCAGAGGACAGGCTGGATGTGATGCCCAAAGCTTTACAGAAAGCTTTCCATACCTGGGAGACAAACTGGGGACCCCTGTCAGAGACAATATCAGTGGGTAGACCATGAGAGCGGAACACATGTTCAACCAAAATATCAGCCGTCTCTCTGGCAGTGGGCAGTTTAGGTAGGGCCAAAAAATGAGCGAACTTAGAAAAACGATCAATCACAGTAAGAATGACAGTCTTTCCAGACGAGGGGGGAAGTCCAGTGACAAAATCCATAGCATTGTGCGACCAGGGCCGGCTGGGTATTGGCAGAGCTCGTAGATGACCAGCGCTGGCCTGGGTGGAGTTCTTACTTCGTGCACATACCGTACAAGCAGCAATGAAGGCTCGAGTGTCCGCCTCCATCCTGGGCCACCAGAACTTCCGTCGCACAAAGTCAAGGGTCCGCGTAACTCCAGGGTGACAGGTAAGGGGAGTCGAGTGAGCCCACTGAAGTACCTGGGAGCGAGCAGACTCAGGGACAAACAACCGGTTAGGAGGACCCCTCCCAGGGTCAGCTTGATGATGTTGAGCCTGTCTAATAATCCCTTCGATGTCACATGTGATGGCCGCAATACTGCAGGTAGGAGGCAAGATGGGTTCAGGGTTACTACCAGTATCAACAGCCGAATGAACACGAGACAGGGCGTCAGGCTTGACGTTGCATGACCCAGGACGGTAAGACAGAGAAAAATTTAATCTCCCAAAAAATAGTGCCCACCTGGCTTGACGGGGGTTGAGCTGCTTCGCTGACTGGATGTATGCCAGATTTTTATGATCCGTCCAAACGATGAAGGGTTGTTCCGCCCCCTCCAACCAATGCCGCCACTCCTCGAGAGCCAGCTTAACGGCGAGCAGTTCACGATTGCCAACATCATAATTCCTCTCTGCCTGAGAAAGTTTCCGTGAAAGAAAAGCACAGGGATGCAGTTTGTTATCTTCAGGAGAACGTTGTGACAACACCGCACCTACCCCAGTGTCGGATGCATCCACCTCCACGACAAACTGGCGTTCGGGGTCCGGCTGCATCAGAATGGGAGCCGAGGCGAAGCGATGTTTCAGTTCTTCGAACGCTGATTCGGCCCCTTCATTCCAAGCGAACGGTAGTGAGATGGAGGTGAGAGCAGTGAGTGGCGCCGCAATGCGGCTGCAGTCCTTGATGAACCTCCTGTAGAAGTTCGCAAACCCCAGGAATCGTTGAAGTTGTTTGTGAGTGGAGGGGGCTGGCCAGTCCGTGACAGCAGAGATCTTAGCTGGGTCCATCCGCAACTCCCCCTGAGCTATTATGTAACCCAAAAAAGAGGTCTCAGACACATGAAATTCACATTTCTCCATCTTCACAAACAGTTTGTTCTCCAACAACCTTTGCAACACCTGGCGCACATGCAGTTCATGTTCCTGGGAGGACTCTGAGAAAATCAGGATATCATCCAGATAGACAAAAACAAACCGATTCAACATGTCCCGAAGGACATCATTGACTAGTGCCTGAAAAACAGCAGGGGCATTGGACAACCCAAAAGGCATGACCAGATACTCAAAATGTCCCAAGGGTGTGTTGAAGGCAGTCTTCCATTCATCACCTTTACGAATGCGCACCAGGTGATACGCATTTCGTAGATCCAGTTTGGTAAAGATAGTTGCACCATGAAGGAGGGGAAAAGCAGAATTAATTAAAGGCAGAGAATATTTGTTCTTAATGGTGATGTTGTTAAGTCCACGGAAATCAATACAGGGTCTGAGGGTCTTATCCTTCTTTCCCACAAAAAAGAATCCCGCTCCTACAGGTGACGAGGAAGGACGAATAATACCTGCCGCCAAGGAGTCCCGAATGTAGTTCTCCATAGCCTCCGTCTCCGGGCGGGAGAGATTGTACAGGCGACTGCTGGGGAGAGGGGCTCCTGGCTGGAGGTCAATGGCGCAGTCGTAAGGCCGGTGAGGAGGAAGAGAAGTAGCTCTGTGTTTGCAGAAAACGGATGCCAGGTCATGATACACGTCAGGGACAGCAGAGAGATCCATGGACTCCAGTGGAGGTTGAGGCACAGTGCTGGCAGGGGTCTGAGCAGAACACAAACAATTCACATGACAAAATGTGCTCTATGAAACAATTCTACCTGTCACCCAATCAATGTGTGGATTGTGTCTTATGAGCCAGGGGATACCAAGGACCAGGGGGGTCTGTGGGCAGTCAATGATGTGAAACTGAATGTTCTCCTGATGATTACCCGACACTCTGAGACAAACAGGCACAGTCTGATGAGTAATATGGGTCAACAATTGTCCATTTAGACCCTTAGCCTGCAGCGGACGGTCCATAGGTACAGTCTCTAAATCCATTTGTTTAGCCAACTCTCGATCCAAAAAGCTTTCATCGGCACCAGAGTCCACCAGCGCACTAACAGGGAAATCCTGGGACTGCCACTGGAGGGATGCCTGGAGCAGAATGCGGGGAGAAGAGGAAGAATCCGCTGCTCGGCTCACCAAAACTTCTCCCATTAATGATGAGCCGGCCCTTTTCCCAGACGAACTGGGCAGGAAGGAACGAAATGACCAGCTTCTCCACAATACAGGCAGACCCGAGCCTGAATACGACGTGCACGCTCCTCTGAGGACAACCGTGCACGACCCACCTTCATGGCTTCGGGTTCAGTGCTCCTAGTATCGACTCGGGAAGACTCGACCTTCTCCGTAGGGAAGAGGCGGGGAGGAGTTGGTTGACGACAGACAGGTTGCTTGGAACTACCACTCCTCTCCCGGCGGCGCTCCCGAATCCGGTTATCCAACCTGATGGTGAGTGAAATAAGATTATCCAGCGTAAGCGATTCATCATATGACACCAATTCATCTTTCAAGGTCTCAGCCAAAGCATTAATGAACACTCCTTGTAATGCCTCGTCATTCCAACCACTCACTGCCGCTAAAGTCCGAAACTCCACTGCCATCTCCGCCACACTGCGAGACCCCTGCCGAAGAGAAAACAAACGTTTAGCAGCCTCCTTGCCCCGTACGGGGTGGTCAAAAACCTTCCTCATCTCAGTGGTGAAGGCAACGTAAGCGTTGCAAATGTCCGACTGACTCTCCCAGACCGCGGATCCCCAGGAACGAGCGGAACCGCTAGTAGAGTTGATAAGGTAGGCAATACGGGCTCTTTCTGAGGCGTAGGTGAGGGGCTGTTGTTCAAACACCAACGAGCATTGAGTCAAAAAAATCACCACAGGTTCCCATGTTCCCGTCATAGCGCTCTGGAGCAGGAACAAAAGGCTCTCTGATCTGGGCTGGAGGAGCCGGAAAAACAGGCGGAGCATGAGAAGGAGCAGATTGTATGCCATGAACGAGGGGTGCATTATTAACTTGGGTAGTAAGGGCAGACACTTGATTGGTGAGTAATTGAACCTGATTAAGCAGCACCTGACTGTTCTCGGATATAGTCTTAAACAGGGTATCATGTTGGCCAAGTAAAATGCCCTGATTGGCTATGGCAGTCCGAATTTGAGTGCACTCTGGGGTGGTATCCGAGCTACTGTCTGCTGGGTTCATGTTGGTCAGATCATACTGTCGTGATTTAACTGGATTTGAATCCAAATGCAGACAACTACAACGAGCCAGAGAAGGTTTAACAGGTTTATTTACAAAGTTCAATTTGTCCAGGTTTCCAATAATAGGGGAAGAGCAAGTCCAGGTTTACAGGGAGGGTAACAGATCCAGGTTCAGAGCAGGTGTGGTACCGTAATGTCCTAGTGTCCATGGTGAGTCCAAAAGGGAGGTCCGGTAGTGGAAAGCAGGATGGTGGTGGCAGGAGTGAAGCGGAGGCAGGAGTCAGGTTCCAATAAACTGTGGCACAGGAGAAAAGTAACTAGAACAGGCCAAAAACACAAAGGGCGAAAACAAGCAGGTTGAGTCAACAGCGAAACTAACATGGTCGTCTTGACTATGATCTGACGATGAGTGGCAAGTTTGACCGGGTCTTAAAGGCTGAGGTGATTATGGTGAATGAGCTGCAGCTGGAACCCTGACTCCCGCACACCAGACTTCACTCCTGCAATCAAGGACAGACAGAGGGGAGGGGAAAAGCAGAGAGAGAGCTACCTAGCAGCAGTAGGCCTAACAGAACCAGTGTTATGATTACCCTGTAAAAGGCTGGTAAGTGCACGCATGTATGGTGTGATCACTTATAATGTACAAGAACATCTCAGGGTTTTCTTGGAAAAAGTGATGTAACACTTATTCCATGTACTAACTACATTCACATTACATTTTAGTCAATTATCAGACGCTCTTATCTAGTGCGACTTACAGTAGCAATTAGGGCTCAGGGCTTCGAACCAGGGACCTATCAGTTACTGGCCCAACACTCTTAACCACTAGGCTACCTGCCACCCTTACATGCCATGTACACCATTTTTATAAATAACAACCTCATCTTTACCTTGGAATAACGCCTATCCTGTATGTAAGTACTGTTCGATCCAGTCCTCGGGGATCACCAAACAGTTAAATTTTTTTATATATCCCAAGACTAGCATACCTGATTTAACTACTGGTATTCATCCTTCATTATCCTTCATTAGTTGAATGTGTGGCTATATTGAAATAGATCAAATCTGAAATGGCTGGTGGTCCCTGAGGACTGGGTTAGGAAACACTACTGTACTGTGTAAGGTTTGCCGGAGGAGCATTGTTCATAACACTGTAACACAATAACCTCGGCTTCAACCCTGTGAAGCTGTTGAGCTGTGATTGTATTTCCATTTCACTCTGGCATGTGTGATGTCACCAGCACTTAGGCCGGATGGTCTGAGACAAGGTCCAGATGCCAGGGCTGTCCTCCTCTCCATTCCTCTCCAATCTGGGCCTGGTTACACTACACAGGCATAGTGGAGGGCTTTCCTGCCTGACAGATTGATGTCCCTACTCCAGTCCATTACTGCATCGCTTTTATTTACCATTTGGCGTACAGGCACTCGGCTACCATAGCCTAGCTGGGACTCGTTCTGTGTGAGAGTGTCATCTGCTTCTGTTTCAGGGAGAGAGGATTTGTCCTCATGCCCAATACACACAAACATGCACTCATGCACACACACGAACTCACACACAAACAGCCTGACAGTTCGAGCCTGTGGTTCTGGTTGCTCACCAGCAAACCCGACCACTCCTCTGGTAGTCCCTGTGATAAGCAGTGTGTGATTGCTGTTTCTTGTAGGAATGGGCATTTGAAATTATTTCACTGTTTGAATAATATCATGATTTTTTGTCTGATATCCGGACAGTCGAAATACCTGTGTTTTAAAGAAGAAAAAACTTTTTTGTAAACTTCAATGGAGACTTGCTTGCGCAACTTGGGAGAGAGCTAGTGCGCTGCTCTGCTTGTTTCAGGTGGGGATGGGAGAGGAGAGGAGCAGGGGCCGGTTTGTATGACTGACAGGCTAAGTGTGCGGCATGGAGGGAGAGAGAGAGAGAGAAAGAAAGAAAGTAGCCAAACCGACTCGTGCTAGTTAGACAAACTTGTTGCTGCCATGGGTTATCTATCATCCCATCTGGTAGTGACTAGTATTCTGACAGCAGCACAAATTATGACATCATGTGAGTATGGTAATGAGTAAACCTAATTCAAAAAACAAAAAAACAAAACAAAAAAAAATGTTTTTGGGAAAGTGGTTATCACACTGGCTATAGGGTGAATGCACCAATTTGTAAGTCGCTCTGGATAAGAGCGTCTGCTAAATGACGTAAATGTGCCCTTGAGCAAGGCACTTAACCCTAATTGCTCCTGTAAGTCGCTCTGGATAAGAGCGTCTGCTAAATGACTAAAATGTAAATGTAAATGTAAAATGTAAAAGATATTGTATTTTAATCAATGGCCACTTTTATTATGGCAATAAGTAATTTATGAAAACAAAACAAAATAGGGTTTTACTTCTTTTTTTGTTGTTGAAAATACTATGTTGACACTGGTATGTTGAGAATATTGGGCTGTAGAGAGAACTTTTCTACCTCTCTCAGCTAAAGTGGGGTGGAAAATACTCAGTAGGGTCTCTACTAACCAAATATGGTTAGTTTTTGAGGGGGACTTTGTCGCACGGTCTGCTGCTGCTGGCTTTTCACTCCGCCCCCTTCATAGCCCCCAATGCAATACACTGTAATAGACTGTACATGGGATACATATTGGCTTGCAGAGAGAACTTTTCAACCTGTTTGAAATACGACTTGGTTCAACTATTCGTTTTTTAGCCTGGCTATACAGTGACTGCAATTTTGAAAGCATAAACTTTGAATGTGGAGGAGATCACATATCACTGTTTTGAAGCCTCTGTTGAAGCAATGGTTGTGTAGTCTGTTCTGACTTCTCTGCCTTTTTTTACTTACGGAAAAGTGGTGATTCCTAAAAATAATTGTACAATAGAGATTTGATTCATTTACTTTTGCTGCAAATAAGCCTTCCCAGATATATGTTTGAAAATTCCTGACACCTCTTTGTGAATGGACCTTTTCCCATTCATTAAACACTTACTTGGAGTTTTCCACCTAAATTAATCCAAAATGCTTCAGCTGACAAAGCACACTTGATTAAAGGCTGCGTATCTGCTTCATCCTCAGAATCATTAGATTCAAGTGTTTCCTTGCTTATCGATGGTTATCAATGGTCATCTTCACAATAGTGTTCCTTATCAGTTAAACTACAATCTGACATGATTTGCATTGGGGGTTATGGTGGGGGTAGAGAACGAAGTGCTGTTGGATATGTGCGACACAGTCCCCCTCCAAAAATACACATATTTGGTAAGTAGAGACCCTACTGAGTATTTTTCACCCCATTTTAGCTGAGACCGGTAGAAATATCTTCTCTCTACAAGTCAATATGTATCCCATGTACAGTCTGTTATAGAGGTCTTAACGGATATAAACTAACCCAATACCAAAGACTCGACCAGGTCTCCAAACAGGTTGGATCCCAAATTCTGTAGTTGACCCTCGGATCCCGGGTCGGGTCACGCTCGGTAGCCACGGACACGTCTGAAAATGTATGAAATACCGACCAGATCCAAAGTTATATTTGAAGAAGAAAATATCCTGATGAAAATAAATATCCTCTATAAATCACATTTGCTACCCATGGCAGTTGTTTCAGTCAAAAGCATTAATCTCTATCCTCCACCTGTCTGCCTCTCTCTCTGTCTGGCTTGAGCTCTCACTATAACGAATTTGGAACATTATTTCAACTGGGCCCTCACTGTTTCTTGCGCCAATGAGGTCAGAACAGACACAGCTGTATTTGGGCAAGGGAGAAGTGTTCAGGTAGCTTATTTTATGACGTTTCCACTGGAGATATGGGATCAGCAATATGTTGCTATTTCACACCAAGGTGAGGTGGCAACTTAGTTCTATTGAGAAGGAGAATGTTGGAAAGATTTTTCAAATAGAGTGAGCAACTATTGTCATTCGCAATGGATGTAAAATATTCTGTTGACTTTCTGTGTGAGGTGACGAACAAAATACTTTAAGAAGCTCCGCAGCTCATTAATGGTGGTGAGTTAAGACAATCAGAAATACTTTTATAGGCCTACATTTGAGCACAGGCCAGATACTTCTATGCACGCTCAAGCAAAATATATAAAATATTAACATTAACAAATGGCAAACAACTCACTCAATGAAACAAATTAGAACAAATTAGAAAAAGAGAGATTAAATTCAGGAGACGTGCTTATAGTGTGTCTTTGCCACCCCCTCCCTTCTTGTGTCGACATTTGAAATTAGGGATGTCATTTATGAAAATACTAAGCTGTAGTGTAGACCAGAACTCAATTATTTTAGATAGGCCTACAACAGAAAATACATGTGAAACGTTAACGTTCACTGCCTGCCAGACAAGTCAAAACAATTCTGATGGCTTGCACAGAAATAAAGCTGCATTCTTTATCTTTCAGATCCATTTGGGTCCGATACAGACACAACCCAATTTGGATCCGATTCTCCCTTATCTCTGACATATCCAAATCACCACAACCCAATAAATATCACATATACAATGTATTGCATTGCAGTGAATGGAATAAGGAGTCAACAGCACTCTGTATTAAACACGTTGCCCAGCACAATAGACCAATTTAAGTTTAGCAGACAATTAAGCAATTCCAATAACATATATTTGAATTCTATTAAAAGTGCATTTCTTTAAATATACAGTGCCTTCAGAAAGTGTTCATACCCCTTGACATATTCCACATTTTGTTTTATTACAGCCTGAATTCAAAATGGATTACAAATATTTTTTATCACCGATATACACACAATACCCCATAATAATAAAGTGAAAACATGTTTTTAGAAAAGTTTGCAAATGTATAAAAGAAAATGATATACAGAAATAAAGTCAATACCCCCCCAAAGTCAATACCCCTGAGTTAATACATGTTAGAATCACCTTTGGCAGCAATTACAGCTGTGAGTATTTCTGAGTAGGTCTTTAAGAGCTTTGCACACCTGGATTGTACAATATTTGCACATTATTATTTCTTTTTAATATTCTTCCAGCTCTGTTAAGTTGGTTGTTGATCATTGCTAGAAAGACATTTTCAAGTTTTGCCATAGATTTTCAAGCCGAATCAAGTCAAAACTGTAATTAGGCCACTCAGGACCATTCAATGTCATCTTGGTAAGCAACTCCAGGGTATATTTGGCCTTGTGTTTCAGGTTATTGTCCTGCTGAAAGGTGACTTTGTCTCCCAGTGTCTGTTGGAAAGCAGACTGAATGTCACACCCTGGCTCTGGGGACTCTATATGTTGAGCCAGGGTGTGTATATTCTATGTTTTGTATTTCTGTGTTGGCCAGAGTGGTTCCCAATCAGAGGCAACGAGTGTCAGCTGTTGCTGGTTGTCTCTGATTGGGAGCCATATTTATAGAGGCTGTTTTCCCACAATAGTTGTGGGATCTTGTTCCAGTTGGTTTGTTCCTTTTGGTCTGTACCGTAGGACTGCACGTATCGTTTGTTGTTTTGTTCGAGTGTTTACTCTCTTCAAATAAATATGTTTGCCTGCAACGCTGCGCCTTGGTCCACTCTCTCTAACGATCGTGACAGAAGATCCCACCATACCAGGACCAAGCAGCGTGTCCAGGAGCAGGCGGCCTGGACATGGGAGGAAGCGCCGGGAAAGGAGCTGGAGAGGTTGGCGATGGCCCAGGTGGGCAAATCGTGGTCCTGGGAGGACATGCTCGGGGGCAAAGGGCCATGGGCTAAGATTAAGGCCCTGGCGAGAGAGGAGCAACGGCGTCAACAGTGTCGTCGTCGGACGGACGAGAGGCAACCCCAGAAAATGTTTAGGGGGGGGCACACGGCATGGGCGACTGGGCAGCAGGAGGCTGCCACAGGGCGAAATGGGAGACGAGGAGAGAAGGCCACCGGGTTACGGGAGCCATTGGTGAGAGGAGGGAAGGAAGTTGTAGAGGCACGGCGAGAGGTACTGAGGTGTATTGCCAGTCCGGTCCGGCCCGTTCCTGATCCCCGTTTAAGGCCAGTGGTGTGTGTTCCCTGTACGGTCCGGCCTGTTCCTGTCCCTCGCACCAAGCCTACGGTTCGCGTCGCCAGCCCGGCCCGGCTTGTTCCTGTCCTTCGCACCAAGCCTACGGTGTGCGTCGCTAGCCCGGCCTGTTCCTGCTCCTCGCACCAAGCCTACGGTGCGCGTCGCCAGCCCGGCCCGGCCTGTTCCTGTTCCTCGCACCAAGCCTACGGTTCGCGTCGCCAGCCCGGCCCGGCCTGTTCCTGTCCTTCGCACCAAGCCTACGGTGTGCGTCGCTAGCCCGGCCTGTTCCTGCTCCTCGCACCAAGCCTACGGTGCGCGTCGCCAGCCCGGCCCGGCCTGTTCCTGCCCTTCGCACCAAGCCTATGGTGTGCGTCGCCAGCCCGGCCCGGCCTGTTCCTGCTCCTCGCACCAAGGCTACGGTGCGCGTCGCCAGCCTGGCCCGGCCTGTTCCTGCCCTTCGCACCAAGCCTACGGTGTGCGTCGCCAGCCCGGCCCGGCCTGTTCCTGCTCCTCGCACCAAGCCTACGGTGTGCGTCGCCAGCCCGGCCCGGCCTGTTCCTGCTCCTCGCACCAAGCCTACGGTGTGCGTCGCCAGCCCGGCCCGGCCTGTTCCTGCTCCTCGCACCAAGCCTACGGTGTACGTCGCCAGCCCGGTCCGGCCTGTTCCTGCTCCTCGCACCAAGCCTACGGTGTGCGACGCCAGCCCGGCCCGGCCTGTTCCTGCCACTCACACCAAGCCTACGGTGTGCGTCGCCAGCCCGGTCCGGCCCGTTCCTGCTCCACGCACCAAGGCAGGGGTGCGAGTCGTCAGCCCGGTCCGGCCCGTTCCTGCTCCACGCACCAAGCCAGGGGTGCGCATCGTCAGCCCGGTCGGGCCCGTTCCTGCTCCACGCACCAAGCCAGGGGTGCGCATCGTCAGCCCGGTCCGGCCCGTTCCTGCTCCACGCACCAAGCTAGGGGTGCGCATTGTCAGCCCGGTCCGGCCCGTTCCTGCTCCACGCACCAAGCCAGGGGTGCGCGTCGTCAGCCCGGTCCGGCCCGTTCCTGCTCCACGCACCAAGCCAGGGGTGCGCGTCGTCAGCCCGGTCCGGCCCGTTCCTGCTCCACGCACTAAGCCAGGGGTGCGCATCGTCAGCCCGGTCCGGCCCGTTCCTGCTCCACGCACCAAGCCAGGGGTGCGCATCGTCAGCCCGGTCCGGCCCGTTCCTGCTCCACGCACCAAGCCAGGGTTGCGCATCGTCAGCCCGGTCCGGCCCGTTGCTGCTCCACGCACCAAGCCAGGGGTGCGCATCGTCAGGCCGGTCCGGCCCGTTCCTGCTCCACGCACCAAGCCAGGGGTGCGCGTCGTCAGTCCGGCACAACCCGTGCCTGGGTCACCGGTGCCTGGTCAGGTACCGGTCAGCTGCTCCACACCGGAGCTTAAGCAATCTGCTCCTACGATGTCCAGTCCAGCTCCAGCCAGCGGGGCCAGACCGGATCAGGGGCGCTACGGGGGGATTATTGGAGGGTGGTGGGCGAGCCCGGAGCCGGAACCGCCTCCGAGGAGGAATGCCCACCCAGCCCTCCCCTGGTTTGTTTATGTTATGCGCGGTCGCAGTCCGCGCCTTTAGGGGGGGGTACTGTCACACCCTGGCTCTGGGGACTCTATATGTTGAGCCAGGGTGTGTATATTCTATGTTTTGTATTTCTGTGTTGGCCAGAGTGGTTCCCAATCAGAGGCAACGAGTGTCAGCTGTTGCTGGTTGTCTCTGATTGGGAGCCATATTTATAGAGGCTGTTTTCCCACAATAGTTGTGGGATCTTGTTCCAGTTGGTTTGTTCCTTTTGGTCTGTACCGTAGGACTGCACGTATCGTTTGTTGTTTTGTTCGAGTGTTTACTCTCTTTAAATAAATATGTTTGCCTGCAACGCTGCGCCTTTGTCCACTCTCTCTAACGATCGTGACACTGAACCAGGTTTTCCTCTAGGATTTTGCATGTGCTTAGCTCTATTCCGTTTATTTTAATTTAAAATTCCTCCCTAGTTCTTGCCGATAACAAGCATATCCATTACATGATGCAGCGACCACCATCCTTGAAAATATGAAGAGTGGTACTCAGTGATGTGGTGTGTTGGATTTGCCCCCAAACATAAGGCTTTGTATTCAATTACCCATAACGGGTGTGAATATTTATGTAAATTGATTACAGTATTTCTGTTTTTTCAATTCGTCATTATCGAATATTGTGTGTAGATGGATGAAGAAAATATATATTTAATCAATTTTGAATTAAGGATGTAACACAACAAAATGTGGAATGTGAGTACATTCTGAAGGCACTGTATGCCTTTTCTTCCTCCATTTCTATCTCCTTCCCATTGCCTTTCTTTTTCTATTGCTCTTCCCTTCCTCCTCTCCCATTATATGAGCAACATTTACCATTACACAGTAGTAGGGGCACCAATAGCAGTAATCAGTTCTGCCAATGTCAAAATGCAAGTATACAGTGGCTTGTGAAAGTATTCACCCCCCTTGGCCTTTTCCCTATTTTGTTGCCTTAAAACCTGGAATTAAAATGGATTTTGGGGGGGTTTTGTGTCATTTGATTTACACAACATGCCTACTACTTTGAAGATGCAAAATATTGTTTATTGTGAAACAAACAAGAAATACAGAAAACTTGAGCGTGCATAACTATTCACCCCCCCAAAGTCAATACTTTGTAGAGTCACCTTTTGCAGCAATTATAGCTGCAAGTCTCTTGGGGTATGTCTCTATAAGCTTGGCACATCTAGCCACTGGGATTTTTGCCCATTCTTCAAGGCAAAACTGCTCCAGCTCCTTCAAGTTGGATGGGTTCCGCTGGTGTATAGCAATCTTTAAGTCATACCACAGATTCTCAATTGGATTGAGGTCTGAGCTTTGACTAGGCCATTCCAAGACATTTAAATGTTTCCCCTTAAACCACTCGAGTGTTGCTTTAGTAGTATGCTTAGGGTCATTGTCCTGCTGGAAGGTGAACCTCCGTCCCAGTCTCAAATCTCTGGAAGGTATCCCTCAAGAATTTCCCTTTATTTAGCGCCATCCATCATTCCTTCAAATCTGACCAGTTCTGCCACCACCATGCTTCACTGTGGGGATGGTATTCTCAGGGTGATGAGAGGTGTTGGGTTTGCGCCAGACATAGCGTTTTCCTTGATGGCCAAAAAGCTCAATTTTAGTCTCATATGACCAGAGTACCTTCTTCCATATGTTTGGGGAGTCTCCCACATGCCTTTTGGCAAACACCAAACATGTTTGCTTATTTTTTTCTTTAAGCAATGTCTTTTTTCTGGCCACTCTTCCGTAAAGCCCAGCTCTGTGGAGTGTACAGCTTAAAATGGTCCTATGGACAGATACTTCAATCTCCGCTGTGGTGCTTTGCAGCTCCTTCAGGGTTATCTTTGGTCTCTTTGTTGTATCTCTGATTAATGCCCTCCTTGCCTGGTCCATGAGTTTTGGTGGGCGGCCCTCTCTTGGCAGGTTTGTTGTGGTACCATATTCTTTCAATTTTTCTATAATACATTTAATGGTGCTCCGTGGGATGTTCAAAGTTTCTGATATATTCTGATAACCCTGATCTGTACTTCTAATTTGTCCCTGACCTGTTTGGAGAGCTCCTTGGTCTTCATGGTGCCGCTTGCTTGGTGGTGCCCCTTGCTTAGTGGTGTTGCAGACTCTGGGGCCTTTCAGAACAGGTGTATATATACTGAGATCATGTGACAGATCATGTGACACTTAGATTGCACACAGGTGGTCTTTATGTAACTAAATATGTGACTTCTGAAGGTAATTGGTTGCACCAGATCTTATTTAGGGGCTTCATAGCAAAAGGGGTGAATACATATGTATTTTTTGAAACAAGTTATTTTTTTCATTTCACTTCACCAATTTGGACTATTTTGTGTATGTCCATTACATGAAATCCAAATAAAAATCAATTTAAATTACACGTTGTAATGCAACAAAATAGGAAAAATGCCAAGGGAGATGAATACTTTTGCAAGGCACTGTATATGATTATTTAGAACCAATCTATCTGCCAACTCAACCCTTAATATGTATCTAAACGTTGACCCTAACATGTATTCATGTATCTATTGTAAAGGGATGAAAAATTATCCAATAATCATCATTATCCAGCGTCAGTAAGAAGAGGTGGAATGACACAGGTCAGGGAGCTGGGAAAGTGCATAGAAAATCTTCAGAAAATAAAAGGTGTCATCTCTCTCAGCATGACCGCAGTGCACAGCTTGAGGACGTAGCTCAAAGGTTCACGAACACACAGACACATAGATGTCCACCTTGCCAAGCACACACAACTACCTCAGAGTGAGCAGTGTGGAGCGGCGTCAAACTCCCGTCCACAGGAATAATATCCCAGGTGTTGTGGAGGGGGAACCGTGACACGGGGACTTCATCTACCTCATAAAGGGGAAATTATGTACATGGCTATGATCATATTGCCTTTCACAGGACCAGTCGGTAATATTTGGATAGAAGACATAATGATGAAATATCTATGAGAAGATTAAAAAGTAATAATTTTCCTTTGGAAGAACAGAGTGGCCTCATGAATCTCTGCCTTAAGCAGGCAGAAATCTATAAGGGAGATCTGATGTGGAACAATTTACAGACGACACATCACTCATCACTTTGATATTGGAAAACATATCACCAGATCCTCCTCTCCAGTGTGATAGGCCTCCCTGACAAGAGTAATGTGGCATAATGTTTTATAGATTTGATGGGGGAGGCTGAACTCTGAAGAAATGTAATCAGAGAACATCAATAGCTAACTTTTAATATAAACTTTAAGCATTCAGAGCTTGGAGAGAAGAGGGAAGAAAAAAAGGCTTTATTTCTTCCGGTATTTGTAATATTGATTCGCCAATAGCTTTCATCCAGCCTCCTCCCTCCATTAATTCATTGGCCTCTCTGTTTGACTTGAGTTTATTTAATATCTGTACAACAACAAATCCCACGCACAGACAGACAGACAGACAGAGAGAGAGAGAGAGAGAGAGAGAGAGAGAGAGAGAGAGAGAGAGAGAGCGAATGGACATTAATATTCACACTTCCAAAGAAAGATTTTAGAAATCCCATTTTATAGGCATTAGATTTTGAAAGAAATCTGCTAAATGGGTCTTTCTGGCCGCTTCAACGTTAAAATAGTGCTAATGTCAATGAACAAAGGCCTGCTGTGATTGGAGAAACTGCTCTAAAATGCTTTGAATGCATAAACAGCTTTTCCGCCTCACCGCAGACTTTGTGTTGCTGTCAATGCTCCTTACAGGCTATAGCTTCCTTTTCAATATGTTTAACAAAACGATAAGAAACGAGTCAAATAGACCTCAATTATGGTAAATGTCAGGGTACAGAGTTGTGTTAATCACAAGACAATTGATATGCATTTCCTACATCCATTATCATGGAAATATTTTTTATTTTTAATTAAAATGTAAAATTGCTTCCTTCACAACTTCACCCTTTGAATTGGTGGAGAATGCAATCAGATTTCACAGCTTTTCTATGGAAGGGGAAGGTTGTGTGAGGCTGGAGTTGAGTTAACTAACTTCACCATAAGCTCTCTCAGCTCTCATTCTGGAGAGAACTTCCACGGTTATATTTGGATACATTCTTTGTACAATGCTTCATGTGACATTTGGTGGCCCTGTTCTGAGTCTGACAGTTTAAATGTTTTGAAATACAGTATATTACAGATAGGTACAGTAGCTAAGAGGCCATCGATTTGAAAGTTGCCATTGTCAATTTGAAAGACCTTCTCAGGTAAGAAATAATACAAATACTGGAAAAGGCAATCCTCTCCATCTCGGGAAGAAAATTAGTTACCTTACCCACTACAATAACATCTAGTCTCATTTTACTACTGTACTTTCAATTATCACATTCACCGTAAGGCTGTGACTCTTGCAGATGGTAGAATCCAGAATAAAATAATATGTACTGCAGCAGTATTCCTTCGTGAATACCATACTGAGAAGAAACTGTTAATTCTAAGAACTCTTTCAGCTTTAATTAGATTCAGTTAAAAAAACATCCAAACTATTGTGTCTTCATGAGCTTAGTGGTAGGTGAGGAGTCAGGGGAGGGTAGGTGCTATAGATGTTCTCATCAGAACAAACGCATCTATAACTCGCTACATACAGTAACCTCAAAGAAGGTGGTCCTCCCTGGCGAATACACTGTTTTCCAGCTCCAGCTCTACTCAGCATCCTCAGCCCCCGCTCCTCACAACAAAACACAACACACTCACTGACTCTCCGCTCCATCCGCTAGCTCCCCATCCTCCTCCCCCTACAGACAGACAGAGGCCCAGGTAGTGGGTGTGGGTTATGGGATGCGGAAACCAGCGGTCGCAGTAAACACGCTTGACAGATATTCCTCCGTGGCAAGTCTAGAAGTGGGTAGCACACCCACAGCACCTGCTATGGAGGGGGGTGTTACGTCACAGTGTGTGTCACCTGTAATAACGTTCCCCGGCTGAGGAGAGGGAGGGCTGTTGTGTTTGGGAGAGAGGGGGAAGGTAGGGAGAGGAAATAAAAAGAGGTGGGATGAGGGCTGTCTCAGCAGGGTTCGAGTAATGTACAATACAACGAGATCATCACTCCCACAATGCATTTTTAACCAGTGAAATTCACACAACTGACAGCAGCTTCTGAGGGGCATTGACACATACTTATTCTGAATGAAGAATGATGATAATGTTTTTCTCACTAACTCACTTGTTCTCTGCTTCCACTTCTCTCTTTCTGTCTGCCAATGCTGCAAATTCACACTGTAGACTAAACATTATTACATTGTTGCAATATTAGAAGATCCAAAACCAGTTATACCATTAACCCCCTAAGATCGATGTCCCCGTGGAAATCTAATTAGCATAATAAAAATATCCCCATAAAAATCTGTCAGTTTAAGCTAGAGATATGTTGTTGTTTTTTGCATTGGATGCGTCTCAATCCATCGCATCCACCTACAGTGGGGGAAAAAAGTATTTAGTAAGCCACCAATTGTGCAAGTTCTCCCACTTAAAAAGATGAGAGAGGCCTGTAATTTTCATCATAGGTACACGTCAACTATGACAGGAAACATGAGGAAAAAAAATCCTGAAAATCACATTGTAGGAGTTTTTATGAATTTATTTGCAAATTATGGTGGAAAATAAGTATTTGGTCAATAACAAAAGTTTCTCAATACTTTGTTATATACTCTTTGTTGGCAATGACACAGGTCAAACATTTTCTGTAAGTCTTCACAAGGTTTTCACACACTGTTGCTAGTATTTTGGCCCATTCCTCCATGCAGATCTCCTCTAGAGCGGTGATGTTTTGGGGCTGTCGCTGGGCAACACGGACTTTCAACTCCCTCCAAAGATTTTCTATGGGGTTGAGATCTGGAGACTGGCTAGGCCACTCCAGGACCTTGAAATGCTTCTTACGAAGCCACTCCTTCGTTGCCCGGGCGGTGTGTTTGGGATCATTGTCATGCTGAAAGACCCAGCCACGTTTTATCTTCAATGCCCTTGCTGATGGAAGGAGGTTTTCACTCAAAATCTCACGATATATGGCCCCATTCATTCTTTCCTTTACACAGATCAGTCGTCCTGGTCCCTTTGCAGAAAAACAGCCCCAAAGCATGATGTTTCCACCCCCATGCTTCACAGTAGGTATGGTGTTCTTTGGATGCAACTCAGCATTCTTTGTCCTCCAAACACGACGAGTTGAGTTTTTACCAAAAAGTTATATTTTGGTTTCATCTGACCATATGACATTCTCCCAATACTCTTCTGGATCATCCAAATGCACTCTAGCAAACTTCAGACGGGCCTGGACATGTACTGGCTTAAGCAGGGGGACACGTCTGGCACTGCAGGATTTGAGTCCCTGGCGGCGTAGTGTGTTACTGATGGTAGGCTTTGTTACTTTGGTCCCAGCTCTCTGCAGGTCATTCACTAGGTCCCCCCGTGTGGTTCTGGGATTTTTGCTCACCGTTCTTGTGATCATTTTGACCCCACGGGGTGAGATCTTGCGTGGAGCCCCAGATCGAGGGAGATTATCAGTGGTCTTGTATGTCTTCCATTTCCTAATAATTGCTCCCACAGTTGATTTCTTCAAACCAAGCTGCTTACCTATTGCAGATTCAGTCTTCCCAGCCTGGTGCAGGTCTACAATTTTGTTTCTGGTGTCCTTTGACAGCTCTTTGGTCTTGGCCATAGTGGAGTTTGGAGTGTGACTGTTTGAGGTTGTGGACAGGTGTCTTTTATACTGATAACAAGTTCAAACAGGTGCCATTAATACAGGTAACGAGTGGAGGACAGAGGAGCCTCTTAAAGAAGAAGTTACAGGTCTGTGAGAGCCAGAAATCTTGCTTGTTTGTAGGTGACCAAATACTTATTTTCCACCATAATTTGCAAATAAATTCATTAAAAATCCTACAATGTGATTTTCTGGATTTTTTTTTCTCAATTTGTCTGTCATAGTTGACGTGTACCTATGATGAAAATTACAGGCCTCTCTCATCTTTTTAAGTGGGAGAACTTGCACAATTGGTGGCTGACTAAATACTTTTTTCCCCACTGTATGTCGCACTTCCGCAACTGCGGAGAAAGGTGACATAGCTAGAGCGGTGTTTGTCAGACTGCGAAAATCAGTCTTCTCACAAAACCGTCTGTAGCAAGCGAACAGTTTGGGCTACACACTAATATGACCCCTCTGTGGAAAGGTGAGACTCTGTAGAAAGGTGAGACTCTCACGAACACGTACATGTCAGTTGTGTTGCTGATATGTACGTTGTTTTTGCTCAAGGACGCCCACAGGCCTGACAAGACTTGTCTGAAGGTCCCCTGGTAGCAGTTGAAAAATGTATCGAAGTACACTGTATATGGAGACTGTTTAGTGCCAAAAATAAGGGATTAAATACATGTACTGGGCCGTACGCACTACCCTCTGTAGCGCCTTGCAGTCAGATGCCAGGCAGTTGCCATACCAAGCGGTGATGCAGCCAGTTAAGATGCTCTCAATAGTGCAGCTGTATAACTTTTTGAGGATCTGAGGGACAATGCCAAATCTTTTCAGCCTCCTGAGGGGGAAGAGGCATTGTCGTGCCCTCTTCACAACTGTGTTAGTGTGTTTGGACCATGATAGATCTTTAGTGATGTGGACACCAAGGAACTTGAAGCTCTCGACCCCCTCCACTACAGCCTTGTCAATGTGAATGGCGGCGTGCTCGGCCCTCCATTTCCTGTAGTCCACGATCATCTCCTTTGTCTTACTGACATTGAGGGAGAGGTTGTTGTCCTGGCACTACATTGCCAGATTTCTGACCTCCTTCCTAAAGGCTGTCTCATCGTCGTCAGTGATCAAGCCTACGACCGTCATGTCGTCGATAAACTTAATGATGGTGTTGGAGTCGTGCGCGGCCACGCAGTTGTGGGTGAACAGGGAGGGCACTAAGCACGCACCCCTTAGGGGCCAGACTGGGGGATGCCCGTCAGGAAGTCCAGGATCTAGTTGCAAATGGAGGTGTTCAGTCCCAGGGACCTTAACTTAGCAAAGAGCTTCGAGGGCACTATGGTGTTGAACGCTGAGCTGTAGTCAATGAACAGCATTCTCACGTAGGTGTTCCTTTTGTCCAAGTGGGAAAGGGCAGTGTGGAGTGCAATAGAGATTGTGTCATCTGTGAATCTGTTGGAGCAGTATGCGAATTGGGGTGGGTCCAGGGTGTCTTGGATATTGTTTTTGTGAGCCATGACCAGCCTTTCAAAACATTTCATGGCTACAGTTGTGAGTGCTACGGGATGGTAGTCATTTAGACCGGTTTCCTTGGCGTTCTTGAGCACAGGGACTATGGTGGTCTGTTTGAAACATGTAGGTTTGTAAGTCGCTCTGGATAAGAGCATCTGCTAAATGATGTAAATGTAAATGTAAATGTTTTTAAATAAAAAATTAAAATAAAAAAAAGGTTTTCTGGTCATTTTTATATCTTTTATATGATTTATTGTATACTTCAAGGGGTCTTAAAATAAAAAATGTAAAATGATCCTTGGTATGACCTTCTTAAAACAATTACATATAGCTTAGTAGAACCCCCCCCCCCCCCCCCCGGCTTAGACAAGGCTTAGACTCTTATGGGTTAAGGAAAGTAACTTTGGAGACAAAGTGTCAAGGACACCATATGGTTCTGAGGATCCCCACCCCATTGGGACTGACAGAAAATTTAATCCAAACTTCATTAGGGTGAGCCAATAGACAGGGATTTCCAGGGAATGGGGAGGACAGTAGAGCCACAGTACATATTGCTGTTTTCATCAGGATCACATCACACTACCCTGATTGCTGCTGACAGAGCAGGCCTAGAATAAAGAGGAACTTCACTGTCCCCTGACTGTGTGTGTGTGTGTGTGTGTGCATGTTCTACTATCCTTCTACCCAGGTGTGGGATGGCTGTGCCTGTCTCTAGAGAACACGGTTTGAGCAGAATGAAGGGAGAGGAGCGATAATAAAGATTCATCACTGCAGTTTGTCCTCAAGGCACAACTCATCTCAGGAGGGAGCAGGACATCATTCCTGTGGTGTTGGATGACTTGCAGATGTTCAGTGTACCTCGGTAGACTCTCTAAGAGCTTTTCAGTGGAACTCCTCAGCATGCATGCTCAGCATCCTCTTTGCAATAGTGTGATATGGTTTTCTATGGAGCAAAGCTATTTCCTGAGGCAAATAGTTCGGAAGGTAAAGCATTGATCTAATATCCTTGGTAGAAAATTAAATAAAAATCAACAGTCTAGTCTTGTCACTAAAAACATTACACCACAAAGAATAAGTCATGTGAACTGTGATTTGGCAAGCCTTTGACACGATGGGGTTAAATAACACAACAATTACGTTTATTCTGTGCCGTATACATGTAGAGAAAGGTTGAATAGTGTATAAATTCAGGATGAAAACATCCATTCAGCACTGGCTAACAAGGCCATCATCTGTGGTCCCTTGTAGCTCAGTTGGTAGAGCATGGAGTTTTGGCACCACTTAACTCATTTAAAGCTGTCAAACATGTCCAATCACCAGCCAGTTGTCCGTGTTTCATAAGCCAATCATGTATAGCTTCTTCTTTGAAAGAAGGACACAGCCAATAGCGTCGCACCCCTCCACCTGGAAAAACAAGAACGACGTCTAGACAATGCACGATCGAGACAGAGAACTATAGCCGACGAATTGAGGCTGTTCTGAGGGCAAAAGGGGGTGCAACTCAATATTATGTTTTGTTCACTCAGTAAAGTATTCATACCCCTTGACTTATTCCATTTTGTTGTGTTACAGCCTGAATTCAAAATGGATTAAACAGTTGTTTTTTTCACCCATCTACAAAAATGTTTGCAAATGTATTGACAATTAAATACACATATCTAATATACATACGTATTCACATCCCTGAGTCAATACTTTGTAGAAACACCTTTGCCGGCGATTACAGCTTTGAGTCATCTTGGGTATGTCTGTATCAGCTTTGCACGTCTGGATTTGGGGATTTACTCCCATTCTTCCTTGCAGATTTTCTCAAGTTCTGTTAAGTTAGATGGGGAGCAGCGGTGAACAGCAATCTTTAAGTCTATCCACAGATTTTGAAAGGGATTCAAGTCTGGTGTTTGGTTGGGCCACTCAAGGACTTTCACATTCTTGTTCTGAAGCCATTCCAGCGTTGCTATGGCTGTATGCTTGAGGTCATTGTCCTGTTTGAGCGTAAATCTTCCCCCGCAGTCTAAGATCGTTTGCATTCTGAAGCAGGTTCTCATCAAGTATTTGCCTGTATTTGGCTCCATTCATTGTTCCCTAAATCCTTACCAGTCTCCCAGTCCCTGCCGCTGAAAAGCATCCCCTTAGCATGATGCTGCTGCCACCACCATGCTTCACGGTAAGGATGGTGTTGGACGGGTGATGAGCTGTGCCTGGTTTTCTCCAGACATAGCACTTTGCATTCAGGCCAAAGAGTTAAACTGTTGTCTCATCAGACAATCAGTCTTTTGCCTTATGCTCTCAGAGTCTTTCACGTGCGTTTTTAGCAAACTCCAGGCGTCCTGTCATGTGGCTTCCGTCTGGCCACTCTCCCAAAAAGCGCAGATTGCTGAAGTGCTATAGAGACTGATGTCCTTCTGGCAGGTTCTCCCATCTCAGCCAAGGAACTCTGTAGTTTTATCAGAGTGAACATTGGGTTCTTGGTCACCTCCTTGACCAAGGTCCTTCTTGCCCAGTTGCTCAGTTTGGTCGGATGGCCAGCTCTAGGCAGAGTCTGGGTAGTTCCACACATTTTCCATTTCCTAATGATGGAGACCGCTGTGCTCTTGGAAACTTTCAACACTCTAGAAATTGTTTTATACCCTTCCCCAGATATATGCCTCATCACAATTCTATCTCGGAGCTCTACGCATAGTTCCTTGGGCTTCATGGTATAGTTTCTGCTCTGACATGCACTTTCAACTGTGGGGCCTTATATTCTGTATATGTGTTTCTTTCTAAATAATGTCCAAACAATTGAACTGATCACAGGTGGACTCCAGTCAAGTTGTAGTGACATCTCAAGGATGATCAAAGGAAATTGGATGCACATGAGCTCAATTTGGAGTGTCATAGCAAAGAGGTATGAATACTTATGTAAATGAGATATTCAAAAAACATGTTTTCACTTTGTCATTATGGGGTTTAGAAGAGAACAAATCTATTTAATCAATTGTAACAACAAGATGTGGAATACTGTAAGTCAAGGGTATGCATACTTTCTGAAGGCACTATACAGTATATATTTATTCTGTCTGCAGTAAAAATCTATTTGCGGCAGCTCAAGGCATTTCTTCAAGGCAGTGGTGTAAAGTACTTAAGTAAAAATACTTTAAAGTACTACTTAAGTAGTTTTTTGGGGGTATCTGTATTTTACTATACTATTTATATTTTTGACTACTTTTACTTCACTACATTCCTAAAGAAAATAATGTACTTTTTACACCATACATTTTCCCTGACACCCAAAAGTACATTTTAAATGCTTAGCAGGACAGAAAATGGTCCAATTCACACACTTATCAAGAGAACATCCCTGGTCATCCCTAATGCTTCTGATCTGGCGGACTCACTAAACACAAATGCTTTGTTTGTAAATGATGTCTGAGTGTTTTGAGTGTGCCCCTGGCTATCCATACATTTAAAAAACAAGAAAATGGTGCCGTCTGGTTTGCTTAATATAAGGAATTTTAAATTATTCATACTTTTACTTTTGATACTTAAGTATATTTAAAACCAAATACTTTTAGACTTTTACGCAAGTAGTATTTTACTGCGTGACTTTCACTTTTACTTGAGTCATTTTCTGTTAAGGTATCTTTACTTTTACTCAAGTATTACAATTGGGTATTTTTTACACTACTGCTTTAAGGTTTACATGTTAGCCTAGAGGGTAGAAAATTAGGATAGATTAACGTAATGAACGATAATCTCAGTTCATTATCTGGTTTCTTAGTCATTGTTGTTTTTAGCAGCATGGTTCGCTGAGAGAAAACAATCGGCAGATGACTTGGATTCCGTTGAGTATGTCAACAAATATGCAGGGTCAGTTGTTTTTGAGATTCCTCTACAGATTTCCAACAGTGGGCTCTCAAATGCAAACACTGCTGACGACTCGAGGACAAAGCCAGACTCGAGGACAGAAATAACAGAAGTGCTGAGTCATGGATACTCGACTGTATAAAGGAAACGCTCAGTCACAGTCCTCCTCTCCATGGTCATTTCAAAGACAGAGTTTAAGTATTGTAGTTGAGGCCAACCACTCTTCAGAGTTTCCACACAGGAGTCTGAGCAGAATATGGGCAACAGCACGACGGCATTACTGTCAGTACCATGTCTTGACCTCAGTACAATGCTCTGTAATAGATACTGCTGCCTTGAGCATGGCAGAATTATATGACTTACTTAACTCTAAATCAGTCTTATAGGGCCATGAATGGCATGACAATCTCATGAAGATTTTATGAGAATTTTGATGTATACATATACACTATGACTTTTGACTAGTAAAGATACTAAAGAGTTACAGTACATTTCATCAAACTCAGAGCTTCAAAGTTAGTTTTACCCTGACATTTGATGTCTGATGATATTTAGTTGAGCGGTTGATAATTCATCCGTATCAACAGGGTCAGAACTGTGCATCAAGAAAACAATTTCAGATGAAAAACAATATGAGTGATTTCACACTGGTGTTGGTCCTGCAATAACTTAAGTCCCCAATATATTGCCATGCAGCATCGGTTAGAAATCACACAATAAGCCTTTGATCCAAAAAGAATTGGACTATTGCCTTTCCCACATAAGAGCAGTTTGTTTTATGGTTTGAGTCAGTTAATTGTCATGCCTATTGCCTATCATACAAGTACAGTGGCTTGCGAAAGTATTAACCCCCCTTGGCATTTTTCCTATTTTGTTGCCTTACAACCTGGAATTAAATGTATTTTGGGGGGTTTTGTGTAATTTGATTTACACAACATGCCTACCACTTTGAAGATGCAAAATATTTTTTATTGTGAAACAAACAAGAAATTAGACAAAAAACAGAACACTTGAGCGTGCATAACTATTCACCCCCAAAAGTCAATACTTTCCAATTTGTAAGTCGCTCTGGATAAGAGCGTCTGCTAAATGACGTACATGTTTATAGAGCCACCTTTTGAAGCAATTACAGTTGCAAGTCTCATGGGCTATGTCTCCATAAGCTTGGCAAATCTAGCCACTGGGATTTTTGCCCATTCCTCAAAGCAAAACTGCTCCAGCTCCTTCAAGTTGGATGGGTTCCGCTGGTGTACAGCAATCTTTAAGTCATACCACAGACTCTCAATTGGAGACTGAAACAGGTTTCCCTCAAGAATGTCCCTGTATTTAGCACCATCCATCATTCCTTCAAATCTGACCAGTTTCCCAGTCCCTGCCGATGAAAAACATCCCCACAGCATGATGCTGCCACCACCATGCTTCGCTGTGGGGATGGTGTTCTCGGGGTGATGAGAGGTGTTGGGCTTGCGCCAGACATAGTGTTTTCCTTGATGGGCAAAAAGCTTAATTTTAGTCTCCCACATGCCTTTTGGCGAACACCAATCATGTTTGCTTACTTTTTTCTTTAAGCAATGGATATTTTCTGGCAACTCTTCCTTAAAGCCCAGCTCTGTTGAGTGTACGGCTTAAAGTGGTCCTATGGACAGATACTCCAATCTCTGCTGTGGAGCTTTGCAGCTCCTTCAGGGTTATCTTTGGTCTCTTTGTTGCCTCTCTGATTAATGCCCTCCTTGCCTGGTCCGTGAGTTTTGGTGGGCGGCCCTCTCTTGGCAGGTTTGTTGTGGTGCCATATTCTTTCCATTTTTTAATAATGGATTTAATGGTGCTCCGTGGGATGTTCAAAGTTTCTGATATTTTTTTGTACCCCAACCGTGATCTGTACTTCTCCACAACTTTGTCCCTGACCTGTTTGGAGAGCTCCTTGTTCTTCATGGTGCTGCTTGCTTGGTGGTGCCCCTTGCTTAGTGGTGTTGCAGACTCTGGGGCCTTTCAGAACAGGTGTAAATACACTGAGATCATGTGACAGATCATGTGACACTTTTAATTCATTTTGTGACTTCTGAAGGTAATTGGTTGCACCAGATCTTATTTAGGGGCTTCATAGCAAAGTGGGTGAATACATATGCACTCAGCACTTTTCCGTTATTTATTTGTTAGAATATTTTGAAACAAGTTATTTTTTTCATTTCACTTCACCAATTTGGACTATTTTGTGTGTGTCCATTACATGAAATCCAAATAAAAATCAATTTAAATTACAGGTTGTAATGCAACAAAATAGGAAAAACGGCAAGGGGGATGAATACTTTTGCAAGGCACTTTATAATATAAATTGGAATCCCACTATGCCCTATTATTGGATATCATCATCATTATGAATGTTCACATTTTCAGAGAACAGTTTCTAACTGAGCCCAGCTGCGTTTTCACATTCCCTCTGAGGATCTTTAATTGATCACATAATTGGCTGTTTAATAACTTAAAAGCAGGTTTTGGGTGAATTACAACTCACTCTGAAATGTCTTGAGTTTAATTTGAGTCATACGTTGTTAACAGTTGAAGTGATGATGTCTACTTACGGACGCTAGCTCAGGCATTTCATTTCAAGTAAAACTTTGTTCAACAGGGAACCGCTGCAATTTAAATGATTGGCAATAGGACACTCTGACACATTATGAGCATTTTGGACGGTTTAAATACTGTATGTCCAGTGGGTGACACAACGTGGCCAAGATTCAATATGGTGCCCTGAAAATGAAATGTTTCGTCTTTGATTGAATAACTTTAAAATTGACTGGCTCAGCTCTGCTTCGCTCAGACTCCCTTCTATTGCACATCCCGTATTGAGTATCCTCTTTACTAGTTCTGATTGACCTGCCAGTCGGAATCTACTGAAAACTCACATCTTTATTTAAATCTATTCATTTACCCAGCCGACAATTTTGCCTGCATCGCCTGGACATTACCTGGGCCATTTTGCCTTCTGAAATTGCTGATGCTGTAAAGAAAATAGCACATTTCATGACTCATTTCCATATCGCAGCAGGTGGGGAAAAACGGTTGTCAGGGAGCATCGCTATGGAAATATGGATAACTACTGTGCCTTATAGAGACGCCTATCCTACCTGTCCCAGCAGTATCCATCACTGTATGCAAATGGAAATGTCATACCACTGCTGTGCAGCGATCAAATGCAGCTACTGTTCTCCAAAAAGGGATCAGGGGCCGCAATGCTATTTCAGCAGGAGGGAGGTGTTTTATTGTTCTGTGTGAAAGAGCAAAGCGAGCTGGATATCAAAAACACGTCAAATTCAAATGACCTTTCTGAGGCGAAGGGGCTTTACGGTGCTTTATAAGAACAGCCTACAGACAGAAACAGAAAGGACTGCAGTAAAATTAATATATATTTTTCATTTTGCCATACAGCGGTGTGACTGTGTCTGTCCTCTGTTATGATAAGAAGTGGTGGTGGCGGAGATTAATGGCGTGGTGGTAAAATCAGCACAAACGCTGCGGCACTCAGGAGATGCCTTTGCTGACAAGCCACTGTGTCCTCTCTCCTAAGATCTGTGGGCCATCAGGCCAGCATCCCACCCCCTGACCGTCCACATAACCCCCATAACGCCACATCAAACAGATTACCATCCCACATCACTGGATTTACTGGAGTTATTTAGTTGCTCAAAAGGACATCCAAGCATTTTCTACTGGTTTATCACCATGTTGTCCTTTTACCCCAACAAACAGAAATGTGGCGGTTTCTACAACCATACCCATCGAATATAATGCAATGAGTTTCTTAATACGTTGAACTGAACATTTTCTATTATCTACAGATTATAAACCAACCCCTCAGTCTCCGGAGACTGACAAGTCACAGTCCCCCGCCCCTCCGCTTCCATTAACAATATTCAAT
The DNA here is from genome assembly GCF_964263955.1 of Coregonus lavaretus. Classification (NCBI taxonomy): domain Eukaryota; kingdom Metazoa; phylum Chordata; class Actinopteri; order Salmoniformes; family Salmonidae; genus Coregonus; species Coregonus lavaretus. The sequence goes on along the minus strand of NC_139993.1, from coordinate 48,430,914 downwards.
CCATTAGACATAAAACACACACACACACACATATAAACCAGTGTCTTTAATAGCTGTGACAGCGGCTGTGGTGGGAATCTATATAAAGCTAATTGGCATTTGGGTTATATAAGGGGGATTTGAATTGCATCTGGCACAGGCATGGATTGGGTGTTAGGTCTGATTAAATAGCCCAGCCTCCTGTTAGACACAGTTGGGTTGGCACCACTTGTCTCTGTGTACTGGGGCTCCTCCTGGCTGGCTCACCCTGCTCCCATCTGGCACCGCCAGCACTGCCAGTAAGCCTTTCCTCTTCTCTCACCCGCTCTGCTCCAAGCTATCGGTCTGTGTCCTTCTACAGTACTTCTATAAAGCGGATGAGAGCGATTCGTCATTTCCTGTTGTGGATACAGGTACTAAGAAGGATCAGACACAATCTGAGTGGAGGTTTTCTAATCGGTGGATTTGTGGTGGTGTCTACTTTTTTTCAATCAGCATTTCGTACGTTTTGTAATTGTATCTTATTTGGCATTTCACTTTTAAATAACTTATTGGTTTCAGGAATCCTGCCTCCACAGTTGTTGTATGGCCCTGCAGTTGACTCACTCGTCATACCATGCTGTGTACTGAAGAGGTGCCTATCACAGTCCAAGGTGACCCAAACATCAGCCACCAATCAGAGAGAAACTAAGCAACGGACGGAGTGTGGGAGGAATACCAGCAACGTAACCAGGGCCGGTTCCAGGCATAAGGGCCAGTGCGTAATTTGTAAATCAGGAGGTGCCGGAAGAAAAAGTGAGCGCGAGAGGGGGGTGACCTTGGGAGCTCTGAGGTACCGGAACGCATGAGAAAAAGAAAAAAAAAATGTTATAATAATAAACCATTGCATGCATATCACCACATTTGCATAGAGGCATAGAGCAGTAGAGTAGAGGCATTACAGAAGTTGCACACATGGGAAAATGTTTAGTGGCCTAGAGTCCAGGAAAATGTTTGCCTTTTATAAACGCATTTCATGCAATTCTACATCCTTTTACATGACTGAAGACTTTGGCATAACCTTTTTTAATGCTGCGTTCAAGACAACTGGGAACTCAGAAAAAAACAAGCAACGGTCATCCAACTCGGAATTCCAAGTCTGGAACTCAGGCCTCTTTCTAGAGCTCTGACTTTCCGACCTGAAAATCACTGACATAATGATTTGACATTGTTTTTTTCCCCCGAGTTCCCAGTTGTCTTGAAAGCACCATAATACCGCACAAATTATTGAAATGACAGGCTACTTTGACAATGACAAACTGAGAATCTGAGATGAATAAAAACAACCTTGTCTTGATTCCATCAATAGCCTATTAGGCCTAGGTGTGTGGAGACACATATTGTAGGCTACAAGATGCAGAGGAAATTATAGTCCTAAAATTGATATCCAGTTTTACTGATTCACCCAATGATGTGCAGCTCACTCGCTGGTGATGGCCGATGCACTCGTGCCAAAAACCTCTTTCTCCCTTGTTTTACTTTGTAAAACAATATTTGGAAGTTGCTAAAATATGTTGGTAGCCTACAGCATACAGATTAGTGTTTTCTCTTTTCAGCAGGAGCCATTTGCTTTCCAACCTATGTTTTCCCATGATTGTATTTGAAATATTGCGAAAGGGCTGTTTTGTCTGCATGCTGTTTGTTCATTAACAGATTTGCAGCACGTTCCCAATTGTAGGCTATGCCTTGTTTTTAGGCTACACTCCACAGCTAGGTCATTTTTTTAAAGAAGCTATTGATCCTCTGGGTCAAAAATATAGGCTTTCTCATGGTGTAGTAGGCTATTCTGAACAGACAGTAGTAACTCTATAGATTTTTTTCTCCAAATGTATTTCAATTTATCAGGGGTGCTGCAGCTCCTCCAGAACCTTTGCGTGGCTATGATTCTATAAGGAAATAAATGATGAAGTGCAATGCGGGAGAGAGGGAGTGAGATCCTAGAAAGTCAATCTCATTCTAGTTCTGTGAAAGATACAGGTGCGCTTTTCACACAGCCAAGGCTACGTGTTGGTCTCAAACACGCGTTGGTCTCAGGAGAATTAACGAAGAGGCAACTCGAATGACCTTTTTGATAGCTTTTATTATAATTTTTGCATTGCAGAAAGTGAACATTATTTTTCATGCCAGGAGAGGTACAGTACCAGTCAAAAGTTTGGACACACCTACTCATTCAAGGGTTTTTATTTTTGGAGAATAATAGTGAAGGCATCAAAACTATAAAATAACACATATTTTATTTTATTTATTTTTTATTTAACCTTTATTTAACCAGGAAGGGCTCATTGAGATTTAAAATCTCTTTTTCAAGAGCGTCCTGGCCAAGATAGGCAGCACCAAGTCATTACAAAAAATTACAGACAGACAACATGAAAAACTACAAGTAATCTAGTAAAAACCATTCATGAATTCACAAGAGTATAACAATATCAAAAACAGCAAATTAAAGACATTGACAGGTCAGGGAATCAGCCTCAAAATCCTTCATCAGAGATTTAAAAACACCAATCGGGACAAGTTCTTCCAGTTTAAAATTATTTTGTAAGGTGTTCCAAGACGATGGCGCAGAGTACATAAAAGACCTTTTACCAAATTCAGTTCGGACATTTGGAACAGTTAGCAGGATAAAGTCCAGTGAACGAAGAGAGTACCCACCACATTTCTGAACAATAAAAATGCCCAAATAAAAAGGTAGTAAACCCAAAATGGCTTTGTAAATAAAAGTATACCAGTGACTGAGCCTACGAGTGACTAGAGAAGGCCAGCCAACCCTGGTATACAAAGTACAGTGGTGCGTAAGGGTTTTGCAGTTTAAAATAAATCTCAAAGTACCATGATAAAGAGTGTCAATTGATCTCAAACACTGAGCGGAAGCATTCATATATAAAATATCCCCATAGTCTAGTAAAGGCATAAATGTAGCTGATACTAGCCTCCTTCTGGCTTCAAAAGAAAAACAGGCCTTATTCCTAAAATAAAATCCCAATTTCAGCTTCAATTTTTTTGTAAGTTGTTGAATATGCAATTTAAAAGAGAGGCCGTCATCAATTAGAATTCCAAGATATTTATATGAGGTTACAACCTCAATCTCCTTGCCCTGACAGGTAGTAACAGGTGAAAGGTTCAGAGGTCTATTTCTTGCATTAGAAAACACCATTAGTTTAGTTTTGTCAGTATTGAGGATAAGCTTCAATTGACACAAGGTATGTTGAACAGTATAAAAAGCAGTTTGCAAGTTCTGGAAAGCTTTTGTAAGAGATGAGGCACAACAGTAAATAACAGTATCATCAGCATAAAAATGAAGTTGTGCATTTTGGACATTTTTGTCTAAATCATTAATATAAATAGTGAATAAGAGAGGACCAAGTACAGAGCCCTGGGGCACACCATTCAGGACAGACAATTTAACAGACATAAGCCCATCAAATTGAGTGCACTGAGTTCTATCAGACAGATAGTTAGCAAACCATGCAACTGCATGCTCCGAAAGACCTACACTCAACAATCTCTGCCTTAGTATAGCATGATCAACTGTATCAAAAGCCTTAGAGAGATCAATAAAAAGTGAGACACAGTGCTGTTTTATGTCAAGGGCTTCAGTGATATCATTTAAAACCTTCATGGCTGCTGTAATTGTAACATGGAATCATGTAGTAACCAAAAAAGAGTTAAACAAATCAAAATATATTTTATATTTGAGATTCTTCAAAGTAGCCACCCTTTGCCTTGATGACAGCTTTGCACACTCTTGGCATTCTCTTAACCAGCTTCATGAGGTAGTCACGTGGAATGCATTTAAATTAACAGGTGTGCCTTGTTAAAAGTTCATTTTTGGAAATTATTTCCTTCTTAATGCGTTTGAGCCAATTAGTTGTGTGTGACAAGGCAGGGGTGGTATACAGAAGATAGCCCTATTTGGTGAAAGACCAAGTCCATATTATGGCAAGAACAGCTCAAATAAGCAAAGAGAAACGACAGTCCATCATTACTTTAAAACAAAATTTCATTTCAAAATGTTCAAGTGCTATGATGAAACTGTCTCTCATGAGGACCGCCACAGGAAAGGAAGACCCAGAGTTACCTCTGCTGCAGAGGATAAGTTCATTAGCGTTAACTGCACCTCAGATTGCAGCCAAAATAAATGCTTCACAGAGTTCAAGTAACAGACACATCTCAACATCAACTGTTCAAAGGAGACTGCGTGAATCAGGCCTTCATGGTTGAATTGCTGCAAAGAAACCACTACTAAAGGACACCAATAATAAGAAGAGACTTGCTTGGGCCAAGAAACACGAGCAATAGATATTAGACTGGTGGAAATCTGTGCTTTGGTCTGATGAGTCCTGATTTGATATTTTTGGTTCCAAAGTGAGACCCAAAGTAGGTGAACGGATGATCTCTGCATGTGTGGTTCCCACCGTGAAGCATGGAGGAGGAGGTGTGATGGTGTGGGGGTGCTTTACTGGTGACACTGTCTGTGATTTATTTACAATTCAAGGCACACTTAACCAGCATGGCTACCACAGCATTCTATACGCCATCCCTTCTGGTTTACGCTTAGTGGGACTATCTTTTTTTTTTTTTACGGACAATGACCCAAAACACACGTCCAGGCTGTGTAACGGCTATTTGACCAAGGAGAGTGATGGAGTGCTGCATCAGATGACCTGGCCTCCACAATCACCTGACCTCAACCCTATTAAGATGGTTTGGGATAAGTTGGACCGCATAGTGAAGGAAAAGCAGCCAACAAGTGCTCAGCATATGTAGGAACTCCTTCAAGACTGTTGGAAAATCATTCCTGATGAAGCTGGTTGAGAGAATGCCAAGAGTGTGCAAAGCTGTCATCAAGGCAAAGGGTGGCCCCCAGCCACTTGCGGGCCCATGGCCAAAAGAAAGTCGGCCTCCTTTTTAGGAACTCAGTCAGGGCCTCAACTTACTATTTACAGTAAGAATAGTAGAATACACATGGTGCAATTTCTACATTAGGTTGTGCATCAGCAGTTTTTCTCTTGTTATGTCAGTCACTGACAGTCACTCAATTAGCCATGTCAGCTGACAATTATTAGATTGGTAGTTAGTCTAGCCAGTTATCTAAACATGTAGTAATCATGGCCGAATACCGACCGGGCACACAGTGGCCCTGATCTCCAGGAGGCCCCCATTGATTTTGTTAGTCATTCTCACTCAGATATCATATTAACATGGCATAAATCATTACACATTGGGTAGAATTGCAGAAAATTAGCTTTTTTCTCTCTGCCCCATTTCAAAATGAGTAGAATTGCATGAAATGTGTTATAAAATTGCTACGTTTTTTCTCCACTGTCAAGAAGGGGTCATTAAAATGTTTTGCCTCGAGGTTGTCCCCCCGCCAACCAAATCTTGCTTAGGGCCCCCAAAAGGCTAGAGCCAGCCCAGAATGTAACCACTATTAAAACATTTACATTTTAGTAATTTAGCAGACGCTCTTCTCCAGAGCGACTTACAGTCAGTGCATACATTATTTTTTTATTTTTCATACTGGCTCCCCATGGGAATCGAACCCACAACCCTGGCGTTGCAAACGTCATGCTCTACCAACTGAGCTACATTCCTGCTGGCCATTCCCTCCCCTACCCTGGGCCAATTGTGCGCCGCCCCATGGGCCTCCCACGGGGAGCCAGTATGAACAAAAAAATGTATGCACTAACTGTAAGTCGCTCTGTATAAGAGCGTCTGCTAAATGACTAAAATGTAAATGTACAATGTCTCCCGGTCGGCTACAACAGAGCTTGGATTCAAACCAGGATCTCTAGTGGCACAGCTAGCACTGCGATGCAGTGCCTTAGACCACTGCGCCACTCGGGAGTAAACGTACTGAATTTTAATCTGAATAGTAAATAAGAACTTGTTGGAATGTAAGAATTGTAAGAGCGATAGATAGTACTGGAAATAAAACATTCCCTTCTGTTTACAATTATTCATCAGTACAAAACTATAAAACCAGGACAATGAATCCTGTTATTTTATGCTGGTTAGGTAATGCTGTAGGGGAGAGTGGGGTAAGTTGTTCCAAAGGGTTAGTTGAGCCACCCCTTGTTTCCAGGAAAACATACACAAAATGTGTCATGTGGCAAAATATTTAGGAGGAGGTCTGTGAAAGTAGAAATCACATGGAAAAAGTGTTAAGCAAGTTAGGTCCAAAAAACAGATTTTCACAACGTCAAATTACTGTATTATGTTATAGTTTTCATGGCGCTTGTATCTAAACCAAAGTAGATAGTTTAAAGACTGTTTTATACATCAGTTGGGGTCTATAAGCTACAATATGATGTCCTAAACCTAGCATGAAAGTGCGTCCTTGTAGCTGTGTGGGCAAAATATAGTCAAAATGGTTGCTTTGGGGTAAATTGTGCCATTTGGCCAGGGGAAGATTGAGCCAATGGCTCAACATACCCATACAAATTATGATTACATTTTGTCTGTTTTATGTATAATTAAATAGCTCTTTTGCAATTTGTCATGCATATGAACTCAATACATGCATTTTTATTGTTACAGAGCAGACATCATCATGCCACGTGTATACAAATGTAAAACAAGCAGGGGTCTAGCCCCCCTTGAGGTTCTTGAAAGAGCAGCCAAGGAAGTGATGAGAGAAGGGAAGAAGTCCATTTGAGCAGCAGTAAGGGATGAAAAAATAGACTGAATGACACTGAAGAGGTACAGTACATTGACAAAAAATTAAATGAACATGTATCTGTGCGAAAGAGAGGCTTTGATAGAGTAGCAGAGGCACACAAGGTCTTATCTGATGACATGGAGTCTGAGCTTGCTAAACATATCAGGAATCTCGCGGACCAGTTTCATGGGCTTAGTAGCCTCAAATGCAAAAATGACTTGTCGGCTCAATTTACCCTGTCCCATGCTCAGTTGTGCCAAGAGACCACTTTTTTTTAACAAGCTATGTTTTCAAAACTGTTGTGTTTACATTAATTCTGATTATTTCCAGGGATACACAACATCCTAAAAAAAAGAAGAGTAAAGTGAAACAACCCAATAAACTTTTAATGAGTTTTAATAACACATCTAATTGAGTATTTCTAGAGATAGCTGGTGAACAACATGTAAACACATAAAAAGAGCCAATTACCGAATTTGCAGTGGCAATACGTTGCTCTGAACTTTTCAACCGAGGCTATATCATTACTGAACAGATATTTGTTGACTGTTAATCAGTATGCATACAAACAGTTTAATGGGCTCTATAAATTCTCAGCAACTCTGAAATGACTAATCATAATCAGAAGGCTTGTTATACAGCAGCTCGTAAATGATTTAGTTTATGATGCAGGAGATAAATCCCCAGTAAGACCTATAGCATGGTGTCAGCATTAACAATACATGAGTCATGCAGCCTCACTGGAGGATCGTAATGGTTATTTGGATTGTATTTAATATTTATACACATTTTGGCATTTGTAATCCTTTTTTGGAATATAATGGGTTGAAATAAATATTTCCTTGATGAAAGTGATAAGAATAGCAATAAAACATTGAATGATCGAAACTTATATATGAAGTAATATGTTCTTTGTAAGTTGTTTGGACTCAGTGCTATAAAGCAGCAGCGTCATGAGGTGTTTTGGGGAAACACGGAGTGCCTGCATTTACTGCCAAAGTGGAGTCGACTGTGCTCTGCTCAGCTGCCGGCCATATGTACATCACTCAAAACCTTAGAAGAGCTTTCTCTCTGTATCAAAATGGGGAAATTGGCTCCCTCCAAACCGGCCCAGCATGAAGAAAATCAGAGGCTGAGGTGCGTGCCAATCAAGTCCGCTTTCACTCACAGTGAAAAAAATCGATGTGTGCTAACCTGTCCGAGCAGAGAGGCTGACAGACAGACATAATCTCTTCAGGAGTCAGAGCTCTGTGCAGGGGATGAGGGATGAGGGGAATAGGGGTGGAGGGGTGGAGTGGCAGAGGGTGCAGGGTGTGAGTGTATGTTAAAAGCCCTTGTTCTCTCAAGCGCTCTCCATTCTCCTCTCACCCTCTCTCACCATCTTTCTCTCTCTTGCTCTTATTGCCTTTGCCACCAGCTCAGTATTTGTACAAAGCTGCTTTCAACTTATCTTAGCGCATGCATGGTTGTGAGTGACAAGATATGGCTGGTGCATGATGTGGCCCTCTCTGGTGAACCAGAAGGGCTGAGACAGAAGAGGACGGGAGGGGAACCTGTCACACTGCTTCCCTGCTTGAGTTAAGCAGTGATGCAGTGATTGCACACATACTGCATTCAGACTGCGCTGGACGGAAAAGTTCTATATCAGGGTATATCTTTACATGACACGTTTTTGATTTTCTAGAGAATACAGACCATTTCCAATGCATATTTGGAGTTTTGTGGATATGCACCACATCCTGACAAATTCGGAATCCAGATGTGTCGTTTAGACATATATGATATTGGGATTACTCTGTCATGCCCTGGCTCTGGGGACTCTGTTATGTTGAGCCAGGGTGTGTAGAGTCTATGTTATGTGTTTCTATGTTGGCCGGGGTGGTTCTCAATCAGAGGCAATGTGAATCAGCTGTTGCTTGTTGTCTCTGATTGGGAACCATACTTAGGTAGTCGTTTGGCATTTGTGTGGTGTGGTATCTTGTTCCATGTTGGTTTGTGTATTTGACCGTGGACTTCACGTATCGTTTTGTTGTTTTTGTTCGTGTGGTGAATATAAATAAAGTATGTTCGCATTCCACGCTGCGCATTGGCCCGTTTCATCAAATGACGAGCGTGACAGAAGATACCACCTCGACTGGGTCAAGCAGCGTGAAGAGGAGAGAGGTTGGAGTTGGGAGCAGAGGATGGAGAGTCTGGCGAGAGCCATGGAGGCCATATCCACGGGGGAGAGGCACCCCCAAGTCAATGGTGCGCGTCGCCAGCCCTGTCCGGCCTGTTCCTGCCCCTCGCACCAAGCCAATGGTGCGCGTCGCCAGCCCGGCCCGGCCTGTTCCTGCTCCCCGCACCAAGCCTGTGGGGCGCATCGTCAGTCCGGTCCGGCCTGTTCCTGCTCCCCGCACCAAGCCTGTGGTGCGCGTCGCCAGCCCGGTCCGGCCCGTACCTGCTCCCCGCACCAAGTCTATGGTGCGCGTCGTCAGCCCGGCCCGGCCCGTTCCTGCTCTCCGCACCAAGCCAATGGTGCGCGTCGTCAGCCCGGTCCGGCCCGTCCCTGCTCCCCGCACCAAGCCTGTTGTGCGCGTCGTCAGTCCGGCACAGCCCGTGCCCGTTTCACCGGTGCCTGGTCAGGTACCGGTCAGCTGCTCCACACCGGAGCCTAAGCAATCCGCTCCACCGATGTCCAGTCCAGCTCCAGCCAGCGGGACCAGACCAGGGGCGCTACGGTGGGGTTGTTAGAGGGTGGTGTTCAAGCCCGGAGCCGGATCCGCCTCCGAGGAGGAATGCCCACCCGGCCCTCCCCTGTTCGGTTTATGTTTGGCGCGGTTGCAGTCCGTGCCTTTGGGGGGGGGGGGGGAGGATACTGTCACACCCTGGCTCTGGGGACTCTGTTATGTTGAGCCAGGGTGTGTAGAGTCTATGTTATGTGTTTCTATGTTGGCCGGGGTGGTTCTCAATCAGAGGCAACGTGAATCAGCTGTTGCTTGTTGTCTCTGATTGGGAACCATACTTAGGTAGTCGTTTGCCATTTGTGCGGTGTGGTATCTTGTTCCGTGTTGGTTTGTGTATTTGACCGTGGACTTCACGTATCGTTTTGTTGTTTTTGTTCGTGTGGTGAATATAAATAAAGTATGTTCGCATTCCACGCTGCGCATTGGCCCGTTTCATCAAATGACGAGCGTGACATACTCCGAATAACACATATGGACATTTCCTATGGCCGGATATGGACTCATTCGATATCCTGAGATATGTGACATCCTATTTTTTCTCTTCATGTTGACAAAAAATGACTGTATACATAGCATATCTGTGTTTTCTCAGAACATTTAAAGTGTCAATACAAAATGTTTTGGGCGACCCACCCACATTCACATAGAAATGTGAGTTATATATGTATCATTCTACTTGAAAGCAAGTCCAAGAAGCGGTAGATTTGTTCTATGTGAACCAATATGTTACATGGACTCTGAGTGAAATAATTAGGTTGACATTATTTTTTTAAATGATTAACCCTTCCTCTGTCCCCCATACATACAACATCTGTAAGGTCCCTCAGTCAAGTATTGAATTTCAAGCACAGATTCAACTACAAAGACCAGGGAGCTTTTCGAAAAGCCTCATAAAAGGGCATGATTGTTAGATCGGTTACAATATCAAATCAGACATTGAATATCTCTTTAGGCACTAAAGTAATACTGCAAAAACAATGTGGGCCTAAATGCAAAGCCTTATGTTTGGGGCAAATCCAACACAACATATCATTGAGTAACTGCTGCCTTATTTTCAAGCATGGTGGTGGCTGCATCATGGTATAGGTATGCTTGACATCGGTAAATACTGGGGAGTTTTTCAGGATAAAAAGAAACGGGATGGCGCTAAGCACAGGCAGAATCCTAGAGGAAAACCTGGTTCAGTCTGCTTTACAACAGACACTGGGAGAGGAATTCCCCTTTAAGCAGGACAATAACCTACAACACAATGCCAAATCTACACTGGAGTTGCTTACCACGAAGTCAATGAATGTTCCTGAGTGGCCAAGTTACAGTTTTGACTTTAATCTGCTTGAAAATCTATGGCAAGATTTGAAAATTGCTGTGTAGCCATGAGCACCAACATCTTGACAGAGCTTGAAGAATTATGAAAAATATAATGGTAAAATGTTGCACAATCCAGGTGTAGAAAGCTCTTAGAGACTTACCCAGAAAGACTCCCAACTGTAATCACTGCCAAAGGTGATTCTAACATGTATTGACTCCGGTGGTTGAATACTTATCTAATCAAGATATATTAGTGGTTTATTTTTCATATATTATTTTTACAAATGTTGGAATTGTCTTCCACTGACAGAGCATTTTGTGTAGATTGTTGACAAAAAATTACAATTAAATCAATTTTAATCCCACTTTGTAACAACAAAATGTGAATAAATCCAAGGGGTATGAATACGTTTGCAAGGCACTGTAGTTTCAATGACAATAATGAGTTTTGAAGTACTTTCTGAATTCCTATTCAGAAGAGTGCAGAGAAAGCTGATAATGATAATGATTGTTTATTACACAGCTGAGGAACACGCTTCCTAAGAGTATACTTTTTCATATATCAAGAAAGTATTTTTAATTTAAATGTCCACAAAATATATTTAAAGTATACTTTCAAAAACGAATGTGCACAAAAATCTGCATATTCCCCAGCATCCTTTTCTGCAGTTGAAGTTTGATTTATAATATGATATTGTTCCTCATATTTAGCTTATTGGAATGTTTTGATATTCATTTTCAAACTGAATAATGTACTTTTAATTACCCAAGACATATTACACATTTTATTGAAATGTTCATGTATTACCGTATTGTGAACAACAACTAAAGTGGGAAATGCTAACGGTGCACAGTTCTCAACAAGTGTTACTTGTAAATTGCTGCTCTAGCCACAACTAATTTTACAAATACACTTCTACTCATTAACCACATTAGCTATTATAATTAGCCCTGTAAATGTTATCTTGATTGACCAAGGCATCTTCTAAGCCAATCAAGGTAACCTTTACATGGCTAATTACAATAGCTGATATGGTTAATGAGTAGAAGTGTATTTGTAAAAGTATATACAAATACAAGAATTCTAATTCAAATACCAATTTTAGTGTATTTCTAATTTATGAGAAATATACATAAAATGTACTTAATGTGTATTCAAAGTATATTTGTTTTGCTCTTTATCTAATATACTAAGAATATGAAAAAGTGTCCCAATTTAGATTATTTTAAATGTACAGTTGAAGTCGGAAGTTTACATACACTTAGGTTGGAGTCATTAAAACTCATTTTTCAACCACTCCACAAATTTCTTGTTAACAAACTATAGTTTTGGCAATTTGGTTAGGACATCTACTTTGTGCATGACACAAGTAATTTTTCCAACAATTGTTTACAGACAGATTATTTCACTTATAATTCACTGTATCACAATTCCGGTAGGTCAACACCTTGACTGTGCCTTTAAACAGCTTGGAAAATTCCAGAAAATGATGTCATGGCTTTAGAAGGTTCTGATAGACTAATTGACATCAATTGAGTCAATTGGAGGTGTACCTGTGGATGTATTTCAAGGCCTACCTTCAAACTAAGTGCCTCTTTGCTTGACATCATGGGAACATCAAAAGAAATCAGCAAGACCTCAGAAAAAAATGGTAGACCTCCACAAGTCTGGTTCATCCTTGGGAGCAATTTCCAAAGGCCTGACGTTACCACGTTCATCTGTACAAACAATAGTACGCTGGTATAAACACCATGGGACCACGCAGCCATCACACTGCTCAGAAAGGAGACGCGTTCTGTCTCCTAGAGATTAACGTACTTTGGTGCGAAAAGTGCAAATCAATCCCAGAACAACAGCAAAGGACCTTGTGAAGATGCTGGAGGAAACAGGTACAAAAGTATCTATATCCACAGTAAAACAAGTCCTATATCAACATAACCTGAAAGGCTGCTCAGCAAGGAAGAAGCCACTGTTCCAAAACCACCATAAAAAACCAGACTACGGTTTGCAACTGCACATGGGGACAAAGATCGTACTTTTTGGAGAAATGTCCTCTGGTCTGATGAAATAAAAATAGAACTGTTTGGCCATAATGACCATCGTTATGTTTGGAGGAAAAAGTGGGGTTTTGCAAGTAGAAGAACACCATCCCAACCGTGAAGCACGGGGGTGGCAGTATCATCAATCAATCAATCAATTTTATTTTATATAGCCCTTCGTACATCAGCTAATATCTCGAAGTGCTGTACAGAAACCCAGCCTAAAACCCCAAACAGCTAGTAATGCAGGTGTAGAAGCACGGTGGCTAGGAAAAACTCCCTAGAAAGGCCAAAACCTAGGAAGAAACCTAGAGAGGAACCAGGCTATGAGGGGTGGCCAGTCCTCTTCTGGCTGTGCCGGGTGGAGGTTATAACAGAACCATGCCAAGATGTTCAAAAATGTTCATAAGTGACAAGCATGGTCAAATAATAATCAGGAATAAATCTCAGTTGGCTTTTCATAGCCGATCATTAAGAGTTGAAAACAGCAGGTCTGGGACAGGTAGGGGTTCCATAACCGCAGGCAGAACAGTTGAAACTGGAATAGCAGCAAGGCCAGGCGGACTGGGGACAGCAAGGAGTCACCACGGCCGGTAGTCCCGACGTATGGTCCTAGGGCTCAGGTCTCTCAGTTGGCTTTTCATAGCCGATCATTAAGAGTTGAAAACAGCAGGTCTGGGACAGGTAGGGGTTTCATAACCGCAGGCAGAACAGTTGAAACTGGAATAGCAGCAAGGCCAGGCGGACTGGGGACAGCAAGGTGTCAGCATGCCCGGTAGTCCTGACGTATGGTCCTAGGGCTCAGGTTCTCAGAGAGAAAGAGAGAACGAGAGAATTAGAGAGAGCATACTTAAATTCACACAGGACACTGGATAAGACAGGAGAAGTACTCCAGGTATAACCAACTAACCCCAGCCCCCCGACACATAAACTACTGCAGCATAAATACTGGAGGCTGAGACAGGAGCGGTCCGGAGACACTGTGGCCCCATCCGAAGAAACCCCCGGACAGGGCCAAACAGGAAGGATATAACCCCACCCACTCTGCCAAAGCACAGCCCCCGCACCACTAGAGGGATATCCTCAACCACCAACTTACAATCCTGAGACAAGGCCGAGTATAGCCCACAGAGGTCTCCACCACAGCACAAACCAAGGGGGGGCGCCAACCCAGACAGGAAGATCACGTCAGTAACTCAACCCACTCAAGTGACGCACCCCTCCTAGGGACGGCATGAAAGAGCACCAGCAAGCCAGTGACTCAGCCCCTGTAACAGGGTTAGAGGCAGAGAACCCCAGTGGAGAGAGGGGAACCGGCCTGGCAGAGACAGCAAGGGCTGTTCGTTGCTCCAGAGCCTTTCCGTTCACCTTCACACTCCTGGGCCAGACTACACTCAATCATATGACCTACTGAAGAGATAAGTCTTCAGTAAAGACTTAAAGGTTGAGACCGAGTCTGCGTCTCTCACATGGGTAGGCAGACTGTTCCATAAAAATTGAGATCTATAGGAGAAAGCCCTGCCTCCCGCTGTTTGCTTAGATGCTTTGCTGCAGGAGGGACTGGTGCACTTCACAAAATAGATGGCATCATGAGGAAGGGAAATTATGTGGATATATTGAAGCAACATCTCAAGACATCAGTCAGGAAGTTAAAGCTTGGTCGCAAATTGGTCTTCCAAATGAACAATGACCCAAAGCATACTTCCAAAGTTGTGGCAAAATGGCTTAAGGACAACAAATTCAAGGTATTGGAGTGGCCATCACAAAGCCCTGACCTCAATCCTATAGAAAATGTGTGGGCAGAACTGAAAAGGCATGTGCGAGCAAGGAGGCCTACAAACCTGACTCAGTTACACCAGCTCTGTCAGGAGGAATGGGCCAGAATTCACCCAACTTATTGTGGGAAGCTTGTGGAAGGCTACCCGAAACGTTTGACCCAAGTTAAACAATTTAAAGGCAATGCTACCAAATACTAATTGTGTGTATGTAAACTTCTGACCCACTGGGAATGTGATGAAAGAAGTAAAAGCTGAAATAAATCATTCTCTCTATTATTATTCTGATATTTCACATTCTTTAAATAAAGCGGTGATCCTAACTGACCTAAGACAGGGAATTTTTACTAGGATTAAATGTCAGGAATTGTGAAAAACTGAGTTTAAATGTATTTGGCTAAGGTGTATGTAAACTTCCGACTTCAACTGTATTTAATATACTTAAATGCTAATTAAATACAAATAAAATTGACATTAAATGCATTATATGTATAAAACAAAATCTAATTTAGATAGTTTTTAATATACTTAAAATATGTTAATGAGGTATGATTTAAGTATATTTAAATATATATATTTTTCCCCGCTTGGGATTACATACATGGTATGGCTGGATATGGACTCATTAGATATCCTGAGATAGGCCTATGTTGACAGGATCAGGATCAGGATCTTGATATGCATTTTGATATGCTAAATAAGGACAATTTCAGATGCTTATTTGAGTTTTGAGGACATGCTCAATAATAGGACAAATATCAAATCCATATAATTCTTTCAGACATTATAGTTGTTGTATTCCCTTCGGATAAAGGTGGGCATGCGCAAACCGCAAGCTAAAAGCATTGTAACTGGTAGCCTAGCAACAAGAATCAAGTATTTTCTGCTGCAGATTTTTGTTACCTGAACAGCTAAGATAATTTGGCCGCTGGACATTTCATGAGTTGGATTTAGCCCATTAAAATATCTGATTCACATATCATGTAAGGATATGTTGAAATTTGTTACAACTACAGATACAGTGGGGGAAAAAAGTATTTAGTCAGCCACCAATTGTGCAAGTTCTCCCACTTTAAAAGATGAGAGAGGCCTGTAATTTTCATCATAGGTACACGTCAACTATGACAGACAAAATGATTTTAAAAAATCCAGAAAATGACATTGTAGGATTTTTAATGAATTTATTTGCAAATTATGGTGGAAAATAAGTATTTGGTCAATAACAAAAGTTTCTCAATACTTTGTTATATACCCTTTGTTGGCAATGACACAGGTCAAAGGTTTTCTGTAAGTCTTCACAAGGTTTTCACACACTGTTGCTGGTATTTTGGCCCATTCCTCCATGCAGATCTCCTCTAGAGCAGTGATGTTTTGGGGCTGTCGCTGGGCAACACAGACTTTTAACTCCCTCCAAAGATTTTCTATGGGGTTGAGATCTGGAGACTGGCTAGGCCACTCCAGGACCTTGAAATGCTTCTTACGAAGCCACTCCTTCGTTGCCCGAGCAGTGTGTTTGGGATCATTGTCATGCTGAAAGACCCAGCCACGTTTCATCTTCAATGCCCTTTCTGATGGAAGGAGGTTTTCACTCAAAATCTCACGATACATGGCCCCATTCATTATTTCCTTTACACGGATCAGTCGTCCTGGTCCCTTTGCAGAAAAACAGCCCCAAAGCATGATGTTTCCACCCCCATGCTTCACAGTAGGTATAGTGTTCTTTGGATGCAACTCAACATTCTTTGTCCTCCAAACACGACGAGTTGAGTTTTTACCAAAAAGTTATATTTTGGTTTCATCTGACCATATGACATTCTCCCAATCCTCTTCTGGATCATTCAAATGCACTCTAGCAAACTTCAGACGGGCCTGGACATGTACTGGCTTAAGCAGGGGGACACGTCTGGCACTGCAGGATTTGAGTCCCTGGCGGCGTAGTGTGTTACTGATGGTAGGCTTTGTTACTTTGGTCCCAGCTCTCTGCAGGTCATTCACTAGGTCCCCCCGTGTGGTTCTGGGATTTTTGCTCACCGTTCTTGTGATCATTTTGACCCCACTGGGTGAGATCTTGCATGGAGCCCCAGATCGAGAAAGATTATCTGTCACGGTTTACTAAGCCAGAACCCAGAAGCAGACCAGGACAAGGTGAGTTGAAACGAAGGTGAGTATTTATTTAACAGATTCAAAAAAAACTATGTAGAATAATCCAGGGGACAGAGCGGACGGCGGAGATGAGTTGGTGGAGGTGCAGTGGTAGATCCAAGAATGGCTCGGCAGCCGCCGACAACCAGGCAGGGGTTGGGTGAAGGTTCCGGGAGATTGACTGCAGATAGAAACAAAACGGAGGTAAGTACACGGCAAGCCAACAAGGTGCAAAACAACAAAACTAACGCTAGAAACTCCAAGGCTGATACACTGACAAACATACTGTTCATGGCTAACGATCCGGCAGGGAATGGATGTCAGGTCAGGGCTTAAGAAGGGTGATGATCAGGACCAGTTGTGCATACCGCTGATGAGATGCAGGTGCGGTTAATCGGGAGATCTCCCGCCTAGCAATGTCGCCCGGCAACCAGGCCGGGAGCGTTCACGAACCCTCAGGAAACTGGAGATTCCGAGCAGAAAAATGGCAACACAGGCAGGAACCGACTCAGGATGCAGGGTTCATGACAGTACCCCCCCTCCGACGAACGCCACCGGGCGGACTACCCGGAGCGCCAGGATGGAGGCGGTAGAAGTCACGAAGGAGGTCAGCATCCAGGATCTGGCGCCGAGGAATCCAACTCCTCTCTTCAGGACCATACCCCTCCCAGTCCACGAGATACTGGAAACCCCGGCCCCGCCGTCTGGAATCCATAATGCGGCACACCGTGTAGGCAGGACCACCTCCGATCATCTGAGGGGGAGGAGGAGGAGGCGGAGGGGGTAACAGAGGACTGAGGAGAACAGGCTTGAGGCAGAAGACATGAAAGGTGGGATGGACTCTGAGCGTTCTAGGTAACTTGAGTCGAACCGCCACAGGATTGATCACCTTCTCCACCACAAACGGACCAATGAACTTCGGTGACAGTTTCTTAGACTCAGTCCGCAGAGGAAGATCCCGTGTGGCCAACCAGACCCTATCTCCGATGGTATAGGTGGGGGCGGGAATCCGGCGACGATTCGCCTGGAGCTGATACCGGTCAGGATCTCTAAGGAGGGCCTTTCTGGCCCGATGCCAGGTCCGGTGGCAACGACGAATGTGGGCCTGAACAGAGGGCACTGAGAGATCCTTCTCCTGAGAAGGAAACAAGGGAGGTTGGTAGCCATACAGGCACTGGAAGGGAGACATCCTAGTGGCAGATGTAGGGAGAGTATTGTGGGCATACTCAACCCAAGGCAACTGAGAGACCCAGGAGGTGGGGTTGGAGGAGACGAGGCAGCGTAGCGTGGATTCCATCTTCTGGTTGGCTCTCTCCGCCTGACCATTAGATTGGGGGTGAAAACCAGATGTGAGACTGACTGTAGCTCCAATGGCCAAACAGAAAGACTTCCAGACAGCAGAGGTAAACTGAGAGCCACGGTCGGAAACTATGTCACTGGGCAACCCGTGGACCCTGAAAACCTCCCTAACCAGGATCTCGGATGTCTCAGAGGCCGAGGGAAGCTTGGAAATGGGCACAAATTGGGCGAACTTGCTGAATCTGTCCACGATAGTCAGAATGACCGTGTTCCCCTCAGAAGAGGGCAACCCAGTGACAAAGTCCAGGGCCAGATGCGACCATGGTCGCCGGGGAATAGGGAGGGGGTGAAGTAGTCCAGAGCTGGGCCGGTTGGCACTCTTATTCTGCGCACACACTGGACAGGCAGCAACAAACCTCCGAGTATCTTCTCCCATGGCCGGCCACCAAAATCGTCTGCGAAGTAACGCCATCGTCCGGGCCACGCCAGGGTGACAAGCCATCTTGCTGGCGTGGGACCATTGGAGGACAGCAGAACGAACCGACTCAGGCACAAACAAACGACCGGGTGGACCGTTACCGGGACCGGGCTGCGTCCGAAGGGCCGCCATAACCTCCTCCTCAATCCTCCACATAACTGCTCCCACGACACAGTTCCGGGGAAGAATCGTCTCGGTCTTGGCCCCACTCTGCTCCGTCTTGGAGAACATCCGGGACAAGGCGTCCGCCTTGGCGTTCTTAGACCCAGGTCGGAACGTCAGGGAAAAATTAAAGCGTCCGAAAAACAAAGCCCACCTGGCCTGACGGGAGTTGAGACGTCTAGCCGATTGCACGTAAGCAAGATTCTTGTGGTCGGTCCAGACAATAAACGGTTGCTCCGCCGCCTCCAACCAGTGGCGCCACTCCTCCAAGGCAAGCTTCACCGCGAGAAGCTCCCGGTTACCCACATCGTAGTTCCTCTCCGCAGACGAAAGACGACGAGAGTAGTAGGCGCAGGGATGGAGTTTCCCGTCATTGGAGCATCGCTGGGACAGGATGGCGCCAACCCCCACATCAGACGCATCCACTTCCACGACGAACTGACGGGCCGTGTCAGGTTGAGAGAGAATCGGTGCATTGGTGAATCGCCTCTTCAAATCCAGGAACGCTCGGTCCGCCTCAGGGTTCCAACTGAAGGTCCTGGTACTGGAAGTCAGGGCAGTTAAAGGAGCGGCCACACGGCTGTAATCCCGGATGAATCTGCGATAGAAATTCGCAAACCCCAGAAACCTCTGGAGCTGCAA
The DNA here is from genome assembly GCF_964263955.1 of Coregonus lavaretus. Taxonomy (NCBI): domain Eukaryota; kingdom Metazoa; phylum Chordata; class Actinopteri; order Salmoniformes; family Salmonidae; genus Coregonus; species Coregonus lavaretus. The sequence continues at coordinate 48,411,663 of NC_139993.1, read as the reverse complement.
TCTCGTACCGGGCTGGGCCCATTCCAGAACCGCCCTAACCTTCTCCTGGTCCATCCTGATCTCTCCCCTGGAGATGATGTACCCGAGGAAGGATGTAGTGTGGGCGTGAAATTCGCACTTCTCGGCCTTCACGAACAGGCGATTCTCCAACAATCGCTGCAGAACCTGCCTGACATGCTGGACGTGGCTGGAAGGTTCCTTCGAGAAGATAAGAATGTCATCCAGGTAAACAAACACAAAGAGACCGATCATATCTCTCAGGACGTCATTCACCATACTCTGGAACACTGCTGGAGCATTGGTCAGTCCAAACGGCATCACCTGATACTCGAAGTGACCCATCGGTGTATTGAAACCCGTCAACCACTCGTCCCCCTCTCTGATCCGGACCAGGTGATACGCATTGCGTAGGTCTAGCTTGGTGAACACAGTAGCACCCTGTAAGGAGTCGAAGGCAGAGCTCATCAAGGGCAGGGGATACTTGTTCTTGACCGTGATATCATTCAACCCCCGATAATCAATACACGGTCGAAGAGAGCCATCCTTCTTACCCACAAAGAAGAATCCTGCCCCCAGGGGTGATGATGAGGGACGAATGAGACCAGCCGCTAGGGACTCCTTGATGTAGGTCTCCAAAGCCTCACGTTCAGGTCGGGAGATGCTGTATAACCGTCCCTTGGGATAGACAGCTCCAGGGAACAGGTTTATGGCACAGTCATATGGTCGGTGGGGAGGGAGTGACAGAGCCCTCTGCTTACTGAACACTTCCCCCAAATCGTGATATGTCTCGGGAACCAGGGACAAATCTGGGGGTCTAGCCTCAATCACCTGACTGGGAACAGAATGGGAACAGGCAGTCTTGAGGCAGTTAGCATGACACTCAAGGCTCCAACTAGTTACCTTGCCAGTCACCCAATCGAACGTGGGATTGTGTTCTTTCAGCCAGGGGTATCCAAGGACCAGAGGAACATGGGAAGAAGGCAGAATGAAGAATGAGATCACCTCAGAATGATTCCCTGACAACAGCATCTTAACCGGTTCAGTCCTCATCGTGATACGTGCCAGACTACTGCCGTTCAGAGTGGTAGCTTCAATGGCTTCCGGTAATCGCTCCTTGGAAAGCCCCAGCTGTTCCACCACTTCGGCATCAATAAAGCTTCCATCGGCACCTGAATCGACGAAAGCGTTAATCGCTAGACTCTGATTCCTGTTCATGAGGGTAGCCGGGAAACGGGGTCTGACAGAGGTACTGAGAGGTTGAAACTGGCTCGCTAAAAGTCCTCCCAACTTTAGCGAGCCGAGCAGTTTGACGACCGCCGGGAACAAGTGGACGGGCCCCATTGCTTCTCCCTCCTTCTCTCTCGAACTCGGTTATCTACCCGAATAGACAAGGCTACCAAGCTGTCCAGGTCACTAGGCTCCGGATAGGAGATCAACTCATCCTTGAGCTGCTCCGACAGCCCCTGGTAAAAGGCCGCTTGCAGAGACTCCTCATTCCACCCACTCTCCACAGCCAAAGTCCTGAACTCGATCACGAAGTCGGCAATGCTGCGAGTTCCTTGGCGAAGCGAAAACAGGCGCCTAGCTGCGTCCATACCTCGGACGGGATGGTCAAATAGCTTCCTCATCTCGGCCGTGAACTCCTGGTATGAGGCCATGCAGGTGTCCTGTTGTTCCCAAACGGCTGAAGCCCACTCCAGAGCTCGACCACGCAGCAACTCAATGACAAAGGCTATCCTAGCCTTGTCTGTGGCATAAGAGTGGGGCTGTAGATCGAACACTAATCCACACTGCATAAGGAAAGAACGGCATCTTCCCAACTCCCCCTCATATTTATCAGGCGTCGGAACCTTGGGCTCACGGAAGGGCACAGCTCCAGAAGCGGCAGGCGAGATGGGTGAAACCGGTCGTGGATTCTCCACCGGCAAACTGAGCTGAGCCTGGATCTTCGTCAGACTGGTAGAAAAGTTCCGAACGGACAAAGCTATCTCCTGTAGCGCCGTGCTATGTTGTCCCAACATCTTCTCCTGATGGGTAATGGCATGGCGAACAGAGTCCAGGTCCGCTGGGTTCATTTCTGGCCGGATCGTTCTGTCACGGTTTACTAAGCCAGAACCCAGAAGCAGACCAGGACAAGGTGAGTTGAAACGAAGGTGAGTATTTATTTAACAGATTCAAAAAAACGATGTAGAATAATCCAGGGGACAGAGCGGACGGCGGAGATGAGTTGGTGGAGGTGCAGTGGTAGATCCAAGAATGGCTCGGCAGCCGCCGACAACCAGGCAGGGGCTGGGTGAAGGTTCCGGGAGATTGACTGCAGATAGAAACAAAACGGAGGCAAGTACACGGCAAGCCAACAAGGTGCAAAACAACAAAACTAACGCTAGAAACTCCAAGGCTGATACACTGACAAACATACTGTTCATGGCTAACGATCCGGCAGGGAATGGATGTCAGGTCAGGGCTTAAGAAGGGTGATGATCAGGACCAGGTGTGCAGACCGCTGATGAGATGCAGGTGCGGTTAATCGGGAGATCTCCCGCCTAGCAACGTCGCCCGGCAACCAGGCCGGGAGCGTTCACGAACCCTCAGGAAACTGGAGATTCCGAGCAGAAAAATGCCAACACAGGCAGGAACCGACTCAGGATGCAGGGTTCATGACATTATCAGTGGTCTTGTATGTCTTCCATTTCCTAATAATTGCTCCCACAGTTGATTTCTTCAAACCAAGCTGCTTACCTATTGCAGATTCAGTCTTCCCAGCCTGGTGCAGGTCTACAATTTTGTTTCTGGTGTCCTTTGACAGCTCTTTGGTCTTGGCCATAGTGGAGTTTGGAGTGTGACTGTTTGAGGTTGTGGACAGGTGTCTTTTATACTGATAACAAGTTCAAACAGGTGCCATTAATACAGGTAACGAGTGGAGGACAGAGGAGCCTCTTAAAGAAGAAGTTACAGGTCTGTGAGAGACAGAAATGTTGCTTGTTTGTAGGTGACCAAATACTTATTTTCCACCATCATTTGCAAATAAATTCATAAAAAATCCTACAATGTGATTTTCTGGAGAAAAAAAATCTCAATTTGTCTGTCATAGTTGACGTGTACCTATGATGAAAATGACAGGCCTCTCTCATCTTTTTAAGTGGGAGAACATGCACAATTGGTGGCTGACTAAATACTTTTTCCCCCACTGTACCTATTTGCTTATGGTCTTGCCTACGCCTAGCGAACAGTTTTTTTAATTATATGAGAAAAAAATATTCTGTTTTATTTGGAACGGCAAGCCAGACAAAATTAAACGGGCCTATTTATATAATGAATATGAATTCGGAGGACAGAAATTATTAATATTAAAGCATTAGACCTATCACTAAAAACTTCAGTCATACAAAACTTATACTTAAATCCAAACTGGTTCTCTAGCAAATTAGTAAGATTGTCTCACCCAATGTTCAAGAATGGCCTTTTTCCCTTTATTCAGATTACAACCTCTCACTTTCAGTTATATGAAAAGGAAATATTCTCCCAAATATCACTATTTCTAAAACAAGCCATAGAAAGTTGGTTGCAATTTCAATGTAATCCTCCAGAAACGACAGAACAAATAATGCAACAAATATTGTGGTTAAACTCAAATATACTAATTGATAAAAAACTTTTTTTTTTGACACAATTTTTAAAAAAGGTATAATCTTCGTAAATGATATTATCGGTAGGACTGGTGGAGTTATGTCGCACACATGCAGCTAACAAAAACATATGAAAATGTCTGGTCTACCCAAAATTACAACCAAATAATTGCAGCATTACCGCAAAAATGGAAAAGGAAAGTGGAAGGGGGAAAAAGGAAGGAACTTGTCTGTCGGCCTTGCATTAAAGAATATAATTGGTTAAAGAAAATTGTGATAAATAAAAAAGTATACCAGTTTCATTTAAGGACCAAAGGATTGACAGCCGTCCCATATAGATTGCAAAATAGTCAGGAAGATATTTTTGACGTACCGATTCCATGGCATAGTGTTTATGAAATGATACGCAAAACGACGCCGGATTCAAAACTTGGAATCTTTCAATTTAAATTATTATATAAAATTCTTGCTACCAATATAATGTTATTTATATGGGGGGATACAATCTTCCCAGCTCTGCAGATTTTGCTGCGAAGAGACAGAATCATTAGATCATTTGTTTTGGTACTGTCCATGTGTAGCTTGTTTTTGGACACAGGTCCAGGAATGGCTAAAGGATTGCAATATTTACCTGGAGCTAACCCTGCAGATAGCACTACTGGGTGATCTGAAAAGTCATTGTCAATCGATCAATAATATAATAATACTTTTAGCAAAAATGTTTATTTTCAATTTACGATCTGTAGAAACAATGAGAATAGAAAGGTTCAGAACTTTTGTAAAACATCACAGTACAGTTGAAAAATATATGGCAAATAGAAATCCAATATGGATGGTGTTAAGAGATAGATGGGAGGTGTTGAATGGAGCTTAAGGATGGGACTAATAACAACAACCAATAAGAACAAGATAACTAATGTAAAGCAAACTGTGTCCATAATAAGTATATAGGTTATAGGTTGAGAGCTTTTGTGAAAGAGCACAGTTAGAAAAAATATGTCATATAGATGCAAACCAGATGGACATCATGAAAATTATCGGAGGAAGTTCAGGAGTAAAAACAAACAAAATATAATTATTGTAAAATTTGACTGTGTCCATAAAATGTATATAGTATGTATGGGCTGGAAGTAGAGGCCTAAGCGTTGTTATTCACTAGTTTACTCCAATTGGGGAAGGGGTGGTGGGGTTGGAAAGTAATGAAGGGAAATGTAATTTTAAAAAGGATATGTGTGTGTGTGTGTATGGATGTATGTATATACAGTGGGGAGAACAAGTATTTGATACACTGCCGATTTTGCAGGTTTTCCTACTTACAAAGCATGTAGAGGTCTGTAATTTCTATCGTAGGTACACTTAAACTGTGAGAGATGGAATCTAAAACAAAAATCCAGAAAATCACATTGTATGATTTTTAAGTAATTAATTTGCATTTTATTGCATGACATAAGTATTTGATCACCTACCAACCAGTAAGAATTCCGGCTCTCACAGACCTGTTAGTTTTTCTTTAAGAAGCCCTCCTGTTCTCCACTCATTACCTGTATTAACTGCACCTGTTTGAACTCGTTACCTGTATAAAAGACATCTGTCCACGCGCTCAATCAAACAGACTCCAACCTCTCCACAATGGCCAAGACCAAGGACATCAGGGATACAATTGTAGACCTGCACAAGGCTGGGATGGGCTACAGGACAATAGGCAAGCAGCTTGGTGAGAAGGCAACAACTGTTGGCGCAATTATTAGAAAATGGAAGAAGTCCTGAACCCAATAGAAAATCTTTGGAGGGAGCTGAATGTCCGAATTGCACAGCGACAGCCCCGAAACCTGAAGGATCTGGAGAAGGTCTGTATGGAGGAGTGGGCCAAAATCCCTGCTGCAGTGTGTGCAAACCTGGTCAAGACGTACATGAAATGTATGATCTCTGTAAATGCAAACAAAGGTTTCTGTTCCAAATATTAAGTTCTGCTTTTCTGATGTATCAAATACTCATGTCATGCAATAAAATGCAAATTAATTACTTAAAAATCATACAATGTGATTTTCTGGATTTTGTTTTAGATTCCGTCTCTCACTGTTGAAGTGTACCTATGATAAAAATTACAGACCTCTACATGCTTTGTAAGTAGGAAAACCTGCAAAATCGGCAGTGTATCAAATACTTGTTCTCCCCACTGTATATATATACAGTGAGGGAAAAAAGTATTTGATCCCCTGCTGATTTTGTACGTTTGCCCACTGACAAAGACATGAGCAGTCTATAATTTTAATGGTAGGTTTATTTGAACAGTGAGAGACAGAATAACAACAAAAAAATCCAGAAAAACGCATGTCAGAAATGTTATAAATTGATTTGTATTTTAATGAGGGAAATAAGTATTTGACCCTTCTGCAAAACATGACTTAGTACTTGGTGGCAAAACCCTTTTTGGCAATCACAGAGGTCAGACGTTTCTTGTATTTGGCCACCAGTTTTGCACATATCTCAGGAGGGATTTTGTCCCACTCCTCTTTGCAGATCTTCTCCAAGTCATTAAGGTTTCGAGGCTGACGTTTGGCAACTCGAACCTTCAGCTCCCTCCACAGATTTTCTATGGGATTAAGGTCTGGAGACTGGCTAGGCCACTCCAGGACCTTAATGTGCTTCTGCTTGAAGCTCTCCTTTGTTGCCTTGGCCGTGTGTTTTGGGTCATTGTCATGCTGGAATACCCATCCACGACCCATTTTCAATGCCCTGGTTGAGGGAAGGATGATAAAAAAATAAGAATAATTTAAAAAAAATTGTAATTTTTTTTTTTATTTTGCGCTACGGTTTCATCTGATAATAACCTACTTTTATTACAAAACTGTGTGTTAACAATGGTTACTCAACACAACTTTTTACTGTCAGATAGTCTACTGAATGTAGGCGTGTTTTTTAAATAGATTATCATATCATCAGGCTTCCCTTGGGTCATTTATTAAGTTTAGCAGCTGTAATAGAAAGAACAATATGGCAAATGATGTGAAATGATGACTAGCCCATACATTTTAGTGTAGGAAGAGCCTAAGCAAGGCTACTGTGTATGAAATGTCACCATGGCCCTTAAATATGACTAGTTACGTTTCATCTGTATAAAGCTCAGTCTGCAGATAAAACAGCCCCTTCTTATTGTGTGTGACAAGCCTTGGATGTTCCATCACACATACAGTCGAGCTGCACAAGAAGCCACTCACAGGAACCCCGTTGCCATCAATAGCAGTGGGATTTCTGAAAGGATTTGGCTGGTCTCGCTAGTCTTGCGAGCACTGATCCATAATGCCTTATCTGATGAGAGGTGTGTGTGTGTTTGTGTATGTACTTGCCTCTTTGTGTGTGTCTGAATCTCTCTCTCTCTGTTTGTGTGTGTGTGTGTGTGTGTGTGTGTGTGTGTGTGTGTGTGTGTGTGTGTGTGTGTGTGTGTGTGTGTGTGTGTGTGTGTGTGTGTATGTATGTGTGTGTGTGTGTGTGTGTGTGAGAGAGAGTGTGTGTGTGTGTCCAACCTCTCCCCTTGGTTCCCCTGACACAGCACCAGCCACAGCTGCAGCCATCAGGAGAGTTTAAAATGTAATTTCTGGAAATAATGAACCAATTAAAACCAAATGCCACTCATAAAATATAGTAAAATTAAGCACATCATTTTCTGTAGTTTATCTAAAAACAGTAATCTCTTCTGATTAAGGGTCCCATGTTTCTAATACCCACCGTGGTAGTGAGAGATGACTGTTCTTTAATCACATAAGAAACACCATCACGTTTCTCAACTCATTTGAGACAGTGATTGCTATAGAAACAGAAATGACTGTTGAAAAGGGGAGTTTATTATTAGTCATGTAAAATACATCCATATTATTTTCAGGTCACGAAATGTGTCTGTGGATCCTAATTAATTCCTGCAAAACAGAATTGATTAAGCGTTTCACTTTTTCATGGACTTTCTGACAAAACAATGGAGAAATTCAGTGGTCTATTCCTTTTATGATCTCTTTCCATACATGCCATGAGTCCAAGCAGCTAGTACACGCTCAACATCGTGACTACAGCCATAACAAGTCTTTTTTCATCATCGCCCGTGCCTCATGTAAAAGTAAATCACATCGCCTGTACTTTGTAATAGTTTCTTCCAGTCATCATCTCTCAGTGTACCTGTTCCGAGAGCGCAGCCAGGAGTGCTTTTGAGGGGATTTGAATTATTAAGTAGCAACATAAAATCTAATTCAGAGTGATGAATGAAATTGCATTAAGTTCGAGCCAGGGCTGTGGAAGTGGATCTGTACTCAGAGGGGCTTGGAATAATGGTAGAGCCGGAAGGTAGTGTGTGTGTGTGTGTGTGTCATGATTAATGCCTTTTTCCTGCTGTGGCTGTCCGCCTGAAACTGTGAGCCTGCGTCTATGGAACCGCAAGTACTCTACCCATTGTGTTTGTGTGTGTGTGTGTGTGTGTGTGTGTGTCTACTACACATTCACTGCTAAGACAAACTTCCCCATGCTCATCCTTGCTCTGTTGGTTTAAGACACTGTCGGACAGCCTACAATTTAGTCCCATTGCAAAGAACAAGCTTGTTCCCAGTGACCACACACACACACACACACACACACACACACACACATACACATACAGAAATTCAGACATACACACAAACAAACCCTGTGCGTACCTCTCCTAACCTTTCTGATGTTTACCTGAGGAGAGAAGGCCTTGGCACAGTGTGAGGTTCAATGGGTCGCTGTGCTGCATTCTGTTCTGTTCTACTCTGTTCAGCCAGTGGGCGATGTTATTCTGGAGCCCTCCAGGTGGGCAGGATCACTGACACACACAGGAGAGGACCATTCACAGCCAACATCCATTATTCATCTCTCCATTTAACTCTGGCACTAAGGCTCTCACACACTAATTTGTTCACAGAGAGGAGTTCCAAGGGTTAATAAGACAATGTTGGGGATTCCTAATTTGAATCCTGAAGAGAGGAGAGTGGATTTACGCCCTGTCACAGAGATATCTACTGTTTGTTTGTTTTACGACAACAGAACATGCAAGGCCAGCATGACTCTATTAGTGATCCATAGTCCATCAATACGATCAATGAAAATGTATTATGATCGATCGAACGTGTAAAACCTTTTACTGCAGTGGGCTAAATCAGGGTCACACAGAGTGATTCTTGGTAGTCTTAAACAAATCTACTTTGAAACAAAAGTATGCACCTCACACACATGGTTATGGGCTTTTAAAAAAGAAGACACCGGTACCATGTCAGATATAGAGTTGAAATGTATTCAATTTTGAGTTTGCATCCCAATATTACACTTTATATACATCACAGAAGAATGAAATATAACAAAAACGTTTGACATAGAAACACCTGACTTTCTGCAAAAAAAAATGTTTTCCAAAATGAAACATATTAATAACATTCCACCCATGAGGCCAAAGACGGCAATTTGACTGCAGGAAAGGGCTACCTGTGAGATTTTTAATATGAGCATCTAAACCCCTGTTGCTGCACAATAAGTCCCCATTAGGAGGACCTGACAATCACAGGGCCAGAGTCACAGTAATGACAGAGTCCCCGTAAACCATAAAGTCCTTATAATCAACTTATTAAAACACATTCCTTATTATGATCCCCACTGCAGCCCAAATTCACTGAACGGTTAGCATTAAACTTTTAAGCTGTAATTAAAAAAGGAGAAATACATTCAGCCTCTGTGCCCCCACTGCCCCCAGGGGAAAATATCTGTCTTCTATCCCATTTTAAATGAGAGCACACCTAGCAGCTCACTGCAGAATAATGGGGATTAGAAGAATGAATGCAGCAACTGTGAAGAGTGATATGGGCTGTACTGTGTCTGGATGCTGAGTTTATAAAGCTCACATTCAGGATTGGGGTGAGAATGCTTCTTGTCTCTCTTTGAATTTGAGGATTTAAAGTCTCCAGAGCATCAGAGGGGGGTGAATAAAGTGATTTTGTAATTTTAGGTTGGCACTCCAGATATAATTATTATTATTTTTTATTTTTATTTTTTTATAACAGCACCTAGTCAGGGTAAGGAGTAGATGCACTGTCACAACCAGCCTCTCTGAAAATGGAATGACAGCATTGAGAAGCCAGTCCCTTTTACAAACAACAACAAGACGGAGGTCATATTGACTATATATTGAACGGTGCACAGACTTTAGTGTTTACATCACTTGATGTTTTGTTCACTTGGGATTCACATTTGCTACAAGGCAAAAATAAGGCTTATCATCCAACATCCAGTTTGACTTCTATCTGCATTCAGATTAATACCAACATGATACACTGTTTGTGTGTACTTCCTGCTTTACTACAGTATAAACCAAAGCTACAGCATCATGGGTGTCCTTCTCTACTGCTATTTACCACCTTTATCCCCAATCAGCAGCCTCCCCAGATCATGATGAGGTTCTTCCATGGAGGTGACAGATATGGAGGATTCCACTGACCCCATCATCAACCCCCATCACCACCAACCCCATCACCAACCCCACCCATCCTTCACCAGATGGAGTTGACCCCACACTGACACCTCCCCAACCCCACCACCAACCACACCAGTTGACCACACACTGACAGAAGCCATTCTATTTCAGCTTTGCCTCGCTGGAAATTGTGTGTCAGGCTTTTACTTGAGCGGATTATACACTGGCCTGGCATGAGATTGTATGGGTTATTTCTTTAATCCTCGATGCTGCCACTGTTGTGCCTTCTTCACAGCCATACACTTTCTGCGCAGTGTGGTCCTTCTTGTATGGGAGACATTTTCAGTTCAGATTGTTGGTAAATTAGCTTTTATTGTTTAAAGAAATTATGAAAGAGATTCGTGTGTTTTTTTTTCACTATCTAATCATGCCATGGGGTTGTTTAATGACAGACATGTATTTGTTTAAAATCTATCACTTGAGAGTTTCAATTCAGAGAGACAAATAATCATGTTTTTTTTGCAAAATGCTATATATATATATATATATATATATATATATATATATATATATATATATATCTGCCTCACTCAGAGGAATAAGTAGTACTGCTAGGTTTTACACTGTCAAATGTAACAAATAACTACATTTTTTATAAAGAAATGTACAAATGAGACATTTGTGACATCAATATGAAATATGTTTAAAAATAATAATTCAATACAGTAATATGTAAAACATTAACATTTTATATTTTAGTCGTTTAGTAAGTGCATTCATCTTCAGATAGCTAGGTGAGATAACATTTACATTTTTAATTTTTGTCATTTAGCAGACGCTCATATCCAGAGCAATTTACAGTTAGTGAATGCATTCATGTTTACATTTTTTAAAATAATAATAACACATCACTGCCGGCCAAACCCTCCCCTACCTTGGACGACGTCCATGGGTCTCCAGGTTGCGGCCGGCTGCGACAGAGCCTGGACTTGAACCAGGATCTCTAGTGGCACAGCTAGCACTGCGATGCAGTGCCTTAGACCACTGTGCCACATATCATAGTCAAATATACAGGATACGAACATTACATTGCAGCTAAACAATGGGTATATTTTTGGCCAAACAATCTGAGAACAGCAATATTTTACACACACATGAAGGTACCCATAAGCAATCATTTCTGATGGAAGAACACAAATGTGAAAAATTGGATTTTAATGTTATAGCTTTCTCGTTGTGCAATTGAACTTCACAATGGACAGTGAGTTGAAACAACTACAATGATATGAAGTTGATAGTTACAGGATTTTTATGGTTTGTATGTGTTTCATGATTGAGAAAGAATTTGGTTGTTTTTGGATATACTGTCTAAATCTAAGAAGCAAAGCCTTTACTTTAAGTATCCTTCGAAACAAAAACTTTAGAATGCAGTATCAGCATAAAACATATTGATGTGCTCATTAAACTTTGGATGGCTGGTGGAACTCATGTGAGTCTGACTAATGTGAAGCTGACTAATGATACAACCGTAATGACTTTGGTCTAAAAGTAATGAATTATCCACCAAGTTTTTAACAATTTTTGATCAGGCTCAATTAATAATTTGGTTTCCGATCCAAAACAATATTTGTTTTCTTCCATTCCCATTATGCGTGTTTTCAGACCATTATAGCTCACAAAGCTTAGTCATAAGCAACTACTCTAACTATGCTTGACACGTAGCACCCTGTTGGTCACTACAGCTCATTATCCACATGTATATCTGTTTGGTATCATTGTAGTGCATTCACAAGGCCAAGAGGCACCACAGCTAGCCACGTAGGAACAACAGGAGTAGGCACACACGGACACCTGCTCATCGAACATCTCATTCCAAAATCATGGGCATTAATATGGAGTTGGTCCCCCTCTTTGCTGCTCCACTCTTCTGGGAAGGCTTTCCACTAGATGTTGGAACATTGCTGCGGGGACTTGCTTCCATTCAGCCACAAGAGCATTAGTGAGGTCGGGCAATGATGTTGGGCGATTAAGCCTGGCTCGCAGTTGGCGTTCCAATTCTTCCCAAAGGTGTTCGATGGAGTTGAGGTCAGTGCTCTGTGCAGGCCAGTCAAGTTCTTCCACCCCTATCTCGACAAACCATTTCTGTATGGACCTCGCTTTGTGCACGGGGGCATTGCCATGCTGAAACAGGAAAGGGCCTTCCCCAAACTGTTGCCACAAAGTTGAAAGTATAGAATCATCTAGAATGTCATTGTATACTGTAGCGTTAAGATTTCCCTTTACTGGAACTAAGGGGCCTAGCCCGAACCATTAAAAACAGCCCCAGACCATTATTCCTCCTCCACCTTACTTTACAGTTGGCACTATGCATTAGCGTTCTCCTGGCATCCGCCAAACCCAGATTTGTCCGTCGGACTGCCAGATGGCGAAGCGTGATTCATCACTCCAGAGAACGCGTTTCCACTGCTCCAGAGTCCAATGGCAGCGAACTTTACACCACTCCAGCCGACGTTTGGCATTGAGCATGGTGATCTTAGGCTAGTGCTTGGCTGCTCGGCCATGGAAACCCTTTTCATGAAGCTCCCGACTAACAGTTGTTGTGCTGACGTTGCTTCCAGAGGCAGTTTGGAACTCTGTACTGAGTGTTGCAACCGAGGACAGACGATTTTTACGCGCTTCAGCACTCGGCGGTCCTGTTCTGTGAGCTTGTGTGGCAAACCACTTCGCGGCTGAGCCGTTGTTGGTCCTAAACATTTCTACTTCACAATAACACCACTTTAAGTTGACCGGGGCATCAATAGCATGGCAAAAACGTGATGAACTGAATTGTTGGAAAGGTGGCATCCTATGATGGTGCCACGTTGAAAGTCACTGAGCTCTTCAGTAAGGCCATTCTACTGTCAATGTTTGTCCATGGAGATTGCATGGCTGTGCGCTCTATTTTATACACCTGTCAGCAACGGGTGTGGCTGAAATAGCCGTATCCACTATTGTATTTGTCTGGTCGCCTCCTTGAAGGGAAAGTTCAGGATTTTAAAACATGATGTTAGATGGTTCCTCACCTTGAAAGTAGACTATGGGCCAGTAGAAACTTGAATATATGGTTTGGTTTTCTTTAAACAGCCACTACAAACTTCAGCTAACTTTAGCCACTGCTGTATTTTAATTTGGCAGTATAGGTGACCAACACCAGCCAATCAGACAAAACGTTTAACTAATGGCAGTTTACTGTATATCCTGCTCTCACTCCTGCATTACAAGTTAGAAAAAAGGAGACAACAGTTGATGTGATGTAAAAGCAGTGTAATTGAGACAGTGAACTGGACACAGATATTAATTTCTCAGAGGGCAGCGTGTGCCGCAGGGTAGCAGATAGATGTAATTAGGAAGACATTTCATCTGAGAGCTGCAGCACCGGGGCATGGAGACCCAGGCTGAACTCAGCTACTCAGATAACTACTGGCCATATTAGAATGCCAAATTATTTGTACTTAGCTTTGATACATAATGTTAATTCATTATTTGAAGGAGATGTACAGTACATTGATATTTAATAAGAGTAGCTAGCTACCTACGCACATCCAGCTGTAACTGTTGAAACCTATAGAAACGCTTATTAGCTGTATCTGGGGTTTGTGGAAAGAACTTGTTTGAAGCCGTTGAGAATATGGCAAGTAATGTGTATACTGTACAGTGACAAAGGAGGGGAATCATTGTTTAATTCCACATTCTCACCCAGTATGGAAAATATATTTCACATTTATGTTTCAGCTTACATTGCACTTACAGATTCTGAGCCATTTTGTAATACAGGCAGACACATTCATTTAAACTGCGCAACCACCTCCCTCGCTCCTCTCCGCACACAAAACAATCTGCAATCTGTTTTCCCGATGGTGTCTCCTCCTGACTTATGCAAAACCTAAATCTTGCCAGGGTAATTTATTACTTTCCTGGAGAAGCTGGATGAATCTCCACTATTTCTGCTGAAAGTGGCTAAAAGGAGCTCAAAACCACACACTTACACACCATTACACAGCAGAGAGAGAGAGAGAGAGAGCGAGAGAGAGAGAAATCTGGATGACTGACTATGCAGGCCTTGGCATAATCCTTATACACTCTAATACAAAGAAACCCTGCATATGTATGTTTGGCTAACAGTGATGGGGAGTAGTGAACTACATGTAGTTCAACTAGTAATTTAATTACATTTTACTGTGGCTTGGTGGTAGTTGAACTATATTCAAATTTTGGTTGTGTTTTCAGTAGTTAATTACTTTTTTGCCATGTAGTGGTGTAGCTAACTACTGGAAGTACACAGTACTTTTTCTGCAAAAACAACAGAAAATATGGGTAAAGTCGGAAAGATTTCCTTTCTTTTTCGGCATTAGACCTGCCTAATTGTCACTTGAAACATTGTTTTTGTGTTTAAAAGGCTAAATTACACAGTGTTAAAATCTGACTCCAGAGTGATCTGTTCTTGCAATTTGTAGTCTATGACATTTCAGATTTAGATATGATTATTTTTCACGAAGTAGTTTTGGATGTAGTAAACTACTTTTTCAAAGTAACTTTAGTTAAGTAAACTATATGTTTCTTAAGGGTAGCTTTAGTGTAGGTTAACTTCTTCCATTGTGAAGTAATTGGTAGCTTGGGGATGGAGCGAAATGTACAGAATGGGTACCTGGAGGAAAATAGGGGAGGGTCATGCTTTTTCAATTTCAGTGAAGGGGAAGGTTTAGTATTTTTTTAATGTAGTCCAGGGGAGGGTCATGTAATTTGTAATTGATTATATTTCAATATTTCTCAGTGTTTTAGAATTAGTTGCATATTAGGCTATATATCGATGTGTGCCCCCCCCCCTCCCCTCCCCCCCCCCCATCTCTGATTCTCTGCTGGGTGAGCTATATCAGGTGACCCTATAGGCTATTTAGTGTCGTCTCAATCAAATCATCCATATACTATAGGCTACAGGCTACGAAGTGCATGCTCGGAGAAGCACAGAGCAAAGTTATATTTCTAAGATGGCTGCTGGGATGGTGTAAATAAAACAAAGCTGCATTACACATGGCAATGGATATTCCAACCCTGAGCCCTGGCCTGCTCTGCTCTTGCTGATCAAAACCTTTTTTTGTGCTGCCTAACCAATGCTGTGCTGTGTAGGCCTACAGTGGCAGTTCAGCAAGAGAGTCAAATAATTAGTCAAAAAATGCATTATCTTGCATTTGGACTAGCCTATAGCCTATGTTCTATTCAGTTTGAGAAGGAGAGTGTGAAGATGAGAAGGAAGACCGGAGGTCAACTTTTTTTCATGCCCATAATGTATTTATCAGAGTTATTGACCTCACAATAAGCCAGATAGGTACTAACTTACATTGTGGTGTTAAAACTTTAAGCAGCAGTCTTGGCAAAATCTATCGGAAATGTACAGCTGAAGTTGCTGAAAGTCGGCAAATTCGAGTAGGCATAATTCATTTTAACGATCTTCATTTTAATTAGACTTTACTAACAACAAGAGGGCTTTGTGTTGGAGACTATTTCTTCCTATTCTTAAATTTGAAGAAATAAGAGGTAGGCCTACCTGTTTGACAGACGAAATTAGGCTATAAACTGCTATATACAGTACATAGATTTCTCAAGCAATTAATCTTCCCACCATGCAGTCTTTAAATAGCCTACCTCCATGTCAGTGAAGGGCTTTTAAGTTAATACCAGGACTCGAATTGAGGGGTTATGACAGGGTATGCCATAGACCTACCTTTTATTAAAGACAATAGCAAAAAGCACAGTCCCACAGTTGGCAGTGCATGTCAGAGCAAAAACCAAGCCATGAGGTCAAAGGGATTGTCTGTAGAGCTCTGAGACAGGATTGTGTCGAGGCAGAGATCAGGGGAAGGGTACCAAAAAATTTCTGCAGCATTGAAGGTCCCCAAGAACACAGTGGCCTCCATCATTCTTAAATGGAAGAAGTTTGGAACCACCAAGACTCTTCCTAGAGCTGGCCGCCTAGGCAAACTGAGCAATCGGTGGAGAAGTGCCTTGGTCAGGGATGTGACCAAGGACCAAATGGTCACTCTGACAGAGCTCCAGAGTTCCTTCGTGGAGATGGAAGAACCTTCCAGAAGGACAACCATCTCTGCAGCACTCCACCAATCAGGCCTTTATGGTAGAGTGGCCAGACAAAAGCCACTCCTCAGTAAAAGGCACATGACAGCCCGCTTGGAGTTTGCCAAAAGGCACCTAAAGGACTCTCAGACCATGAGAAACGCTGGTCTGATGAAAACAAGATTGAACTCCAATGCCTGAATGCCAAGCGTCACGTCTGGAGGAAACCTGGCACCATCGCTACGGTGAAGCATGGTGGTGGCAGCATCATACTGTGGGGATGTTTTTCAGCGGCAGGGACTGGGAGACTAGTCAGGGTCGAGGGAAAGATGAACGGAGCAAAGTACAGAGAGATCCTTGATGAAAACCTGCTCCAGAGCGCTCAGGACCGGGGGTGAAGGTTCACCTTCCAACAGGACAACGACCCTAAGCACACAGCCAAGACAATGCAGGAGTGGCTTCAGGGACCAGTCTCTGAATGTTCTTGAGTGGCCCAGCCAGAGCCCAGACCTGAACCCGATCGAACATCTCTGGAGAGACCTGAAAATAGCTGTGCAGCAACACTCCCCATCCAACCTTACAGAGCTTGAGAAGATCTGCAGAGAAGAATGGGAGAAACTCACCAAATGAGCCAAGCTTGTAGTGTCATACCCAAGAAGACGCGAGGCAGTAATCGCTGCCAAAGGTGCCAAAGGTGCTTCAACAAAGTACTGAGTAGAGGGTCTGAATACTTATGTACATGTGATATTTCAGTTTTTTGTTTTTAATACATTTGCAAAAAAATCCCAAAATCAATTTTTGCTTCGTCGTTATGGGGTATTGTGTGTGGATATAATATATTTTTTTTGTTGTTGCTTTATTTAACCAGGTAAGCCATTTGAGAACACGTTCTCATTTACAACTGCGACCTGGCCAAGACAAAGCAAAGCTGTCACGGTTTCGGCCGAGGCTGCTCCTCCTCCTTGTTCGGGCAGGCTTCGGCGGTCGTCGTCCCCGGAGTACTAGCTGCCACCGTTCGATGTTTCATGTTTGTTTGGTTTTGTCTGTTTGTACACCTGTCCCTTGTTAGTGTTTGATTTTGTTTCCTATTTAGTTATCGTGTGTTGGGTCAGGTGTTATGTATGATTGTTTTTTGTCAAGCTGTTGCTCTCGGGATTTGCTCTCGTGTTTTGTTGTGTTTCGAGAGTCCGCACTGTGTGCGCTATCGTTGTTTTACACACTGTGTTTATTTGTGCGTAATTTGTATTTTGCCTCCCGGTTGGGTTGGCTGTTCGCCTGTTTGGTGCTGCTTTCGTTGACTAAAGTCTGTTCACGAACGCCCGTGTTTCCTGCGCTTGATTTCCACACCGCATCTACACTCAGCTACTGACAAAAGCAGTGCGATAAAAACAACAACACAGAGTTACATATGGAATAAACAAAAATGTACAGTCAATAACACAATAGAAAATAGAAAATCTATATACAGTGTGTGCAAATGTAGTTTGTTATGGAGGTAAGGCAATAAATAGGCCATAGTGCAAAATAATTACAATTTAGTATTAACACTGGAGTGATAGATGTGCAGAAGATGATGTGCAAATAGAGATACTGGGGTGCAAATGAGCAAAATAAATAACAATGTAAATAACAATATGGGGATGAGGTAGTTGGGTGGGCTAATTACAGATGGGCTGTGTACAGGTACAGTGATCGGTAAGCTGCTCTGACAACTGATGCTTAAAGTTAATGAGGGAGATAAGTGTCTCCAGCTTCAGAGTTTCTTGTAGTTCGTTCCAGTCATTTGCAGCAGAGAACTGGAAGGAATGGCGGCCAAAGGAGGTGTTGGCTTTGGGGATGACCAGTGAGATATACCTGCTGGAGCGCATACTACGGGTGGGTGTAGCTATGTTGACCAATGAGCTAAGATAAGACGGGATTTGCCTAGAAGTGATTCATAGATGACCTGGAGCCAATGGGTTTGGCGACGAATATGTAATGAGGTCCAGCCAAAGAGAGCGTACAGGTCACAATGGTGGGTAGAATATGGGGCTTTGGTGACAAAACGGATGGCACTGTGATAGACTACATCCAATTTGCTGAGTTGAGTGTTGGAAGCTCTTTTGTAAATTACATCGCCAAAGTCAAGGATCGGTAGGATAGTCAGTTTTACGAGGGCATGTTTAGCAGCATGAGTGAAGGAGGCTTTGTTGCGAAACAGGAAGCCGATTCTAGATTTAACTTTGGATTGGAGATGCTTAATGTGAGTCTGGAAGGAGAGTTTACGGTCTAACCAGACACCTAGGTATTTGTAGTTGTCCACATATTCTAAGTCAGTTAGTTGAGACATCAAGGCTATTTAATCTGCCAATAAGAATGCGGTGATTGACAGAGTCGAAAGCCTTGTCCAGGTCGATGAAGACGGCTGCACAGTACTGTCTGTTATCAATCGCGCTTATTATATTGTCTATTCACATTCTGTACAATAGAAGACGTTTAAACCCAGACAACACTTGTGACCTTCTCTTGTTGGGTTAAGCCATGGAAGAAGAGTAGCCAGCAGTGAAAGCTTACATTTTTTGGCGTCGGTAGGCCTACTGTCTGGGGTGGAAAAGTAGGCATAACTTTTTAAAGTACCATGCTCAGATTCCTAATGACAGATTTAATTATTTGCAAACAGGGACAGTTTTGTTGCAAACAAGACACACAATTTGGCATTGGAGGAATATGATAAAATGAAGATATCGGTCCATTCTAATTTGTGTGGGGTTAAAACATATTCTGCTAATTCGTAAAATGAAGTAGAATTGCATGACATTTTTATAAAATGCAATTTTTTCACAGACCTGCAAATACAATGATAGATTCATTCAATGCTTTTACTAAAAAAGGAGCTCTTTCCATCCCTTTCCACGGTGGTCTGTGAACCCACAACCTTCTGGCCCGCAGCCATGTGCGCTATATAAATTCCTGTGTTGCCATGTAATGCTTACAGCACGAATAACCGTTTCTAATACTGCATATCTATGGCTCTGGTCTGTCCAAGAAGTGAGAGTAAACTGTAGACACGTTCTCTGCTATCCACTTTATGTTTTAATTATTATTTTTGGTCTAGGGGAGGGTCACTTTCTTTTTTTGAAGCGTTCAGGGAGGGTTTAGGTAAAATATAGGCCCGATTGTCTCCTTGTAAACCTTATTATAAATAGCGTTCACTCCCTTGTATAACTATATTTTCAGAGTAGCTTGCCCAACACTGTTAGCTAATACAGCACAGTGAAATCATCTGTAGTTGTCTATGTATTGTGTTGGAGTGCGTTTCTGTCCCCTAACTGGGTCAGTGCATTCATTCTGTGCATTCATACGGTGAGGCATGTGGTCACCACCCTTCACGCTGGATAAGGTAAGGACGTGTTGAAACACGATTACTCGTGTTAGGCCATAACTGTGCCTGCACTTTACAGAGGGAGCTTAGAGAGTTGGGCATAGAGTAAAATTGGCTGCATAATGCCTGGTAGCTATGCCATGCATAGACTTGCCTACCATGTTGTATGCAACCTATGCCCGTGTGTGTGTGTGTGCGCTCCAAGGTTTGCTGTGTAGCCTAAGTTTTGTTTTGGCTTGATAAGCAGTGCATCACATGGATAAGCCATTAAAGCAGATTAGCTTTAATTATTTTAAAACAAACCCCTGCCTAAAATATGAATGTGATGAAAAAACTAGATGTTAGATTAACGTTCTGTTTGATTGATTTTCCCCTCCCAAACCTTTCAATACTTGGTGATGAGGTGTCTGTCTATAGCAGTACCGGAGTCTGCAGCATCCTGGGCATTGGGTGGTTGGTAGTCACAGTAGAGAGTGCTTATGAATTCCCCATCCATCACAGTTCATTAGCAGCATTGTCTCCCCCTGCCTCCCCATGGACAGCTCCTGTCAGAGGGATCCTCTCCCAGTTTCATATTTATGTAATTAACCTCTCAGGCATGGCACTCTACAGCCAGCCAGCCAGCCAGGCAGCCAGAGGATGAGCATGGACTTAGACAGTCAACACAGTAGCTAAATACAGTAACACTAACTAACAGTAACTTACACAGTCACAATATTAAAGGCAAACATGCTTCGTAGGACAAAGTTGACTGTGTTTGGCTAGTCTTAGGGTCATGATGTAATTATCTCCAACACAACCTCCCTCAAAAAAATGGTTGTGTTATGGTGAGTTAGGTCTAGCAGTCTGTTGAGGGGTTATGCGGTACAAATTATTAGCCCCAATGCGGTGGAATTTAGCAAAACTGCAGGGTGAGTTCTTTATCATGATAATACAGAACCGTATATGATTTATCTTCAAGCTAGCTATGTTCCCGCTTGGGGACCACAGATGCAAATTAGCTTGCAAATTACCTAACTCTTGTGCTATGTATAAGTTGTGCATGGTCCCTGGGAAATAAACAAACTTATGAATAGATTGAATTAATTAATAAGCAGCATCTCCAGAAGCACCTGTGGAAATACACTCCAGGTGAACAAAAACATTCCCTGGCATGGAAGCTAAAAGAGAGGAAGAGGCAAAGTGAGAGGGTTTACACCGACCAAAATCTGTCCACGAAAATAAGACCACGAAGTGATGAATTTTTATATGGAGGTAAATGAGAGAGTGTTGAATTTGGTCAAAACATTTTTTATTGCTAATTTGCTACGTGAGGCTTATTTGATCTAATAGAAGAGGCGAAGCGAGAGGGTTTACAAAATTAGAAGTTGTTACGAATACACTGAAATTTCGGTAACTTTGAAAAAAACAACTTCATATCTGAGTTGTGCCTGTTGTTCACATGCGTACCTGACCTCTCATTGGCTAGAATGGTCCCACCTAATCTTGCCTCCTCCAGCCTGCCTTCCATGTTTGAGGACATGTATGTCCATTGTTACAGCGGTTACTCGACTATCTTGTCAATATAATAGATCATCTTTTACGCTGATTTTATGGATAAAATGGAGATCAAAATGGAGGATGCACCAAATGGCTTGTCTGTTATGAGTCATTATGATGATGACACCTTTTCTCCTAAAGACATCCTCATATGTGACCCGTTTCAAGAAGCTAGGCATATGTTGCATATCACTACTTCACAGGAGAGGCATTTGAACGTTTTAAAAAAATCTAAAAGCGTTTTTGGGGCAGGAAGGCCTTCTGGAACATGTGAACTTTAATGTGCCTTAATAGCAAACTTGCATGCCATCTGTAAATAAGAATACAATTGTTAAATTACGAGCCTAGTTGGTTCAGCTACTGAAAAGTACAGGAACTTTCCCGCTAGCCATGATTGTCTGAGATAATGGATGGGCTGGACATGCCGAGAGATGAGTTCGGATTGGTCTGCCATGTATCATGCTTCTATCTATAACATGAGTTGCTCAGTATGTGTGGATAATCTTTTCTACCGCAGCTTTTTTTTAAAGATATCATGAAGAACTGAAAACGTTTTGCTATTGCTCTCAACATTGCTGCCCTGAAATTAATAGCGTTATCGACAAAGATCAGTGGGAAAAAGTTGGACTACTTTCTGGAGGACGATCGTGACTCTCTCTGACACTGAAAATGAATCAGACAATGAGGAAATCCCTGATTTAGGTAAAAACATTTTAATTGAACCAGACATTGTAGAGTCTTCTGATGACAATGGTGGGGAAGAAACAACATTGTCACGGAAGAAGTTGACCGAGTTTTGAAATCAGTGGAATGCCCAGTGGAAGCAGAGAGCTGATTGCAAAAATGCAGAGAGAGTCCAAAAGAGAACACCGAAGGCTGTTGTATAAAACACCTATCTCCAGATTGCATCTTCTAACTAAGAGCAACCATGGCATCAATGACAGAGAGGGAGAAGCGTTCATCCATATATACGGGTAAGAGTCTAGCTATATTTTCAGCTTTTATACGTTTCTAATTTTGTCAGAAAGTCATTTTCATTGCAAGTTAAACCATACTGGTAGCTAGCTAGCTAGCTAACGTTAGCTGGCTGGCTTGCTAGCTAACATTACGGTTATGATCTGTGTAGTAATATTATTTGTATCTCAGAAATCCATTTGCATTGCTAGTTAGCTAACATTGAACCTAGATTCATGCATGATAGTATTGTCACGTTCAAAACAACTGGGAACTCGGAAAAAGAAGAGGTCAAATCATGACGTCAGTAAACTTCAGGTTGGAAAGTCGGCGCTCCAGAAAGACCCCAGAGTTCCCGAGTTGGAATTCGGTGTTGGATGACCATTCATATCTATTTTTTCCCAGTCTGAGCTCATTTTGTTTTTCAGAGTTCCCAGTTGTTTTGAACGCACTGTAGTCGGAAGTCGGAGATTTACGAGTTCCCAGCTGTTTTGAACGTGGCATTGGATTTGGGTTCATTGTTTAGCTAGCTAGCTACATGTCTAAACAAAAGACTCCACCTTGCAAGTAACCATTTCACTGTAGTGTTTACACCTTCTTTATCCTGTGCATGTGACAAATAAACTTAGATTTACTTTGATATAGTGTGTTTAACAGAGACGGTAATGTGAAGAACAACATGACCTGCACCAAAGTCAGATTAGGATATAGGCCAAGGACTAGATTAAGTGTATTTTTACTATTGCTTTTTGCTACTACTTTCACCACTTTTAGTCTTGAAAACTTTGGTTGTTTACGACACTGTGAATCCTTAAAGAGATGGGTGGGGCTAAAGCGTAAAAGGGTGTGAACGATGCTGAATGGATGTAGACAAAGAAGAGCTCTCCAGTAGGAGAGGTCAAATCATGACGTCAGTAAACTTCAGGTTGGAAAGTCGGCGCTCCAGAAAGACCCCAGAGTTCCCGAGTTGGGGAACTCAACTTTTTTTTTATTTATGTACCAAAACATTCACGGGCCATTTTCTCAAAAGTGAGGGTAGAAGTTTATCTACTTTCAAAGCAGAATTACTTTCCCATTGTTCCTCAACTGTAGTGTATGATATTCCATTTTTTAGCTCTGAGTCTCTACTTTTATCCAATGTAAAAATCACAATTTCAAATTTTGCTACATGGGACCAAATTGAGCCGGTCGGTCACATATAATCAAGCATGGTAAAGATGCTTCCTCAGCCCTCACCAACCCATGACATCATGGTTTAGACAGAGGGAGAGAACCTTGTCCACATTATCATGTGGAGGAGATTACACACATGTAAAGGGATCCCTATGGCCAGCTGTCTGAATTCCTACATGAAACACATATCAGAACCCTCAGCATAAAAGGTCAGTCTCTGCCTAGATGCGTGTGTGTGTGTGTGGGTGTGTGTGTGTGTCTGTGTGTGAGCACGGAAGTTGTGCAATCTAGGCTGGTTCTTTTAATAACGCCCAGTCTACTCCATTGCCTCTCCTCTCCTACAGTAACTGAATTATTATTGGTAATAACAGCCACAGAGGATTTCTGGGATGAGGAGTAATAAAAGAAACAATAGCGAAAGAGCCTGTCTCCGTTCTGCACAATCTTTTAAAGGCCCAGTGCAGTTGAAAACGTGACTTTCCTGTGTTGTATGCATATTTTCACACTATGAGGTTGGAATAACATCGTGAAATTGTGAAAATTATAAGAGCTGTTTGTTTTGGTGGGATGGTATTTTGGCATCACCCGGCGGTTAATTAGTTAATAGACCAATAAGAAAGAGAGTTCCAAACTTCTCTGCCAATAACATATAGTTTTCAGTTTTCCCCTCCCCACTCAGACCGCTCCCTTGACGGTCTTAGCAAAATTCTTGCTTGAGAGATTGCTCTTTGCTAAGAAGCTATTTCTGTTTCTTTTTTTACCATTAAAGTTGAAAACAATCACAGTAAGTCACTTAATTCTTACCTAGAAATGATTTGATATTGAGAATAAAATGGCTGCATTGGACCTTTAATGGACTTTACTCAAGTTACATTTCTTCCTGCACAATAAGGAATTTTGCTGCAGTCGATAAAAGCCGGCACTAAATTGTTTACTTCCCTTGCAGGTAAATCATCTCAAAATTGGCTTGATATTAAGGCCTTTCCCTGAGAGCGTGTAGCCCGGTCCTGTGTGATTACAAAGCAAACTACTACAACCTCTCTGGACTCAAAATGGACCTCTGTAGACTCACTAATTACCATCTCTCCTCTCTTTCTTGCCTCAGGAAACAGAATAGTAGCCAGGTTTATTGGGGTATTGTATTCAAATGGTTGAATGAAACCAGTGGATTTGTGAAGCAGAGAAACATAGGACCAGCCATCTGTAGCTGAGTCATATTACAGGACTCACGGGACTCCTTGTATAGCCCTCTGAAAGGAATACAGGTTTCACATGTATTGAAGAACCTGGACTGAAGGATACTGTAGATACACAATGTGCTTCTGTACAGTATGAAACTGTACAGCGGACCAACTGGCAGGTGTCTTCACTGGCATTTTCAACCTCACCCTGACCGAGTCTGTAATACCTGCATTACGGTATGTGGTGAAATAAGTATAGCCAGTAATAATTGTAATGGCTTAGCAGATAATAACAAAATAAGAACAATATTTACATGGCTCCAAGAGAAGGAATATAATACAGTGGGGGAAAAAAAGTATTTAGTCAGCCACCAATTGTGCAAGTTCTCCCACTTAAAAAGATGAGAGAGGCCTGTAATTTTCATCATAGGTACACGTCAACTATGACAGACAAATTGCTGGAAAAAAATCCAGAAAATCACATTGTAGGACTTTTAATGAATTTATTTGCAAATTATGGTGGAAAATAAGTATTTGGTCACCTACAAACAAGCAAGATTTATGGCTCTCACAGACCTGTAACTTCTTCTTTAAGAGGCTCCTCTGTCCTCCACTCGTTACCTGTATTAATGGCACCTGTTTGAACTTGTTATCAGTATAAAAGACACCTGTCCACAACCTCAAACAGTCACACTCCAAACTCCACCATGGCCAAGACCAAAGAGCTGTCAAAGGACACCAGAAACAAAATTGTAGACCTGCACCAGGCTGGGAAGACTGAATCTGCAATAGGTAAGCAGCTTGGTTTGAAGAAATCAACTGTGGGAGCAATTATTAGGAAATGGAAGACATACAACACCACTGATAATCTCCCTCGATCTGGGGCTCCACACAAGATCTCACCCCGTGGGGTCAAAATGATCACAAAACCGGTGAGCAATAATCCCAGAACCACACGGGGGGACCTAGTGAATGACCTGCAGAGAGCTGGGACCAAAGTAACAAAGCCTACCATCAGTAACACACTACGCCGCCAGGGACTCAAATCCTGCAGTGCCAGACGTGTCCCCCTGCTTAAGCCAGTACATGTCCAGGCCCGTCTGAAGTTTGCTAGAGTGCATTTGGATGATCCAGAAGAGGATTGGGAGAATGTCATATGGTCAGATGAAACCAAAATAGAACTTTTTGGTAAAAACTCAACTCGTCGTGTTTGGAGGACAAAGAATGCTGAGTTGCATCCAAAGAACACCATACCTACTGTGAAGCATGGGGGTGGAAACATCATGCTTTGGGGCTGTTTTTCTGCAAAGGGACCAGGACGACTGATCCGTGTAAAGGAAAGAATGAATGGGGCCATGTATCATGAGATTTTGAGTGAAAACCTCCTTCCATCAGCAAGGGCATTGAAGATGAAACGTGGCTGGGTCTTTCAGCATGACAATGATCCCAAACACACCGCCCGGGCAACGAGAGAGTGGCTTCGTAAGAAGCATTTCAAGGTCCTGGAGTGGCCTAGCCAGTCTCCAGATCTCAACCCCATAGAAAATCTTTGGAGGGAGTTGAAAGTCCGTGTTGCCCAGCGACAGCCCCAAAACATCACTGCTCTAGAGGAGATCTGCATGGAGGAATGGGCCAAAATACCAGCAACAGTGTGTGAAATCCTTGTGAAGACTTACAGAAAACGTTTGACCTGTGTCATTGCCAACAAAGGGTATATAAAAGTATTGAGAAACTTTTGTTATTGACCAAATACTTATTTTCCACCATAATTTGCAAATAAATTCATAAAAAATCCTACAATGTGATTTTCAGGGAAAAAAAATCTCATTTTGTCTGTCATAGTTGACGTGTACCTATGATGAAAATTACAGGCCTCTCTCATCTTTTTAAGTGGGAGAACTTGCACAATTGGTGGCTGACTAAATACTTTTTTTCCCCACTGTACATGTTTCAAGCAGACCACCATAGTCCCTGTGCCCAAGAAAGCGAAGGTAACCTTCCTACATGACTATTGCCCCGTAGCACTCGGTAGCCATGAAGTGCTTTGAAAGGCTGGTGTCATGACTTCTCCTTGGTGAGGATCAAAGGTGCCAGATCAGCTTGGCAAATGGCTGACAGATAGCCAGACCCCCTCTCTCCCACAGGAGAGGAGAAGGGGGAGTTGGGCCGGTTTTATGACTTAACAGCCAGTCATAAATAGTTTGCAGAAAATGACACCTTTTGGTCTCTAGGGAATGGGAAGAAAGAAATCTCTTTGTTACAGAGAGACTCTTGCCGCCTGAAAACTCTAACGTCAAAAGATTGGACATTGGAACATTATTCCTGACCACCACATGTTTGGAATGGTCAGTGGGAATCTGAAGAATAATCATGTCATATTGTTTATTATTTTGTGATGTCATTAAGGATGGTATCAAGAAATATCTGTAACTCGGAAAGTGTACATATTCTATGTATCACGTTTACATCTAAATGTTGTATAAAATATATGATTAAGTATGAGAGTATTTTGGTGAAGATAGGAATGTGATTTTAGTCTTCTAATGAGATAATTGTTTTTCATATAAACTATGCACAGTGACTAGCCACGCCCCGAGTGACATCAGAGATCGTGTCATCACGATCTCCCCTTTTAGCCAGAGGGCATAAAAAGCCTTGAAAAACAAATCAACCTTTACACCAGGAAGCGTGAAGCTGTCGCTACACGGCTTAAAATGATTAGAACAGAAAACGTGAGCGTGCCGACTGCACATTTAGAATGGTTAGAACTTTGAATGAGAAAAATTAGAAGCGTGGAGCTGTGGCCACATGGCTTAAAATGTTTGACACTCTACAGACCAGAAAACATGCGACGGTTGTCCATATGTTTGAAATGGAGAAACTCTGAAACTCTCAATCTCTACACGAGAAGAAGACCACGCATTAGACCTTATCATATCAGTCTGCAGGTGTACATGTAAAGTTGTCTAGAACATTTGACTAAAAACACAAGGTATGGAAGGACAATCCCTATCGGACAACCGTTGGTACATCTGAAGTATCTACTCTAACGAACACTCTATTCGAAGACAAGCCAAGTCTCAACGAAGTGGGATAGGACACTCAAACCCTTTTTGAGAAAGTGGTTCAACAGAGAGACGACGATTAAGGACAGCTACGTGTAATTATGCATTGCATTTCTTATCCGAATGAGCAGTGGTTTCCAAATGTAACAATGATAAGTTGAATCTCTGTTTCTCCCTTTCACTCTCTTTCTATTGACCCCTCCTTCGCCTAACCAAGCAGTCATGCTATTGTTAGTCCAGTCCACTAGGGACCTGGTTTCATTGTATTACGTTAGTAATCAGTAACCTATACTGTGTGTGTGGGTTTGTATTCTGTGTTATTATTGAGTTAGTTAGTAAATAAATAATTAAGCCAATTTGTGAATTGCTGATTCATCAATAAGGTTAGGGTTCTTGCAGGTTCAAGGATTGTGCGACATTCAGAATGAAACTGATGATGTAATGATTTAATAAGTGACTGTTATCGATATATAACATATATATATATATATATATATTTTAAGAGTTTAATTCGGGAGATGGTAACTCGTTAAACAACTTCTTCCGTGGTGCCCCAAATTCCTTATGAGTTAATTTTACATGATTAATTTAATCGAGTCACAATTAAACATAGTTAATTGATTTGATGAATACAGTCATCACATGAATGCAAGTCACGTCATGACACTGGTCATGGCTCACATCAACACAATCATCCCGGAAACCCTAGACCCACTCCAATTCGCATACCGCCCCAACAGATCCACAGATGATGCAATCTCAATCGCACTCCACACTGCCCTTTCCCACTTGGACAAAAGGAACACCTATGTGAGAATGCTGTTAATTGACACCAGTGGCCTCAAAGCTCATCACGAAGCTAAGGACCCTGGGACTAAACACCTCCCTCTGCAACTGGATCCTGGACTTCCTGATGGACCGCCCCCAGGTGGTAAGGGTAGGCAATAACACGCTGATCCTCATGGGTACATGCTTAGTCCCCTCCTGTACTACCTGTTCACCCATGACTGCGTGGCCAAGCACGACTCCAACACCATCATTAAGTTTGCTGACGACACAACAGTGATAGGCCTGATCACTGACAACGATGAGACAGCCTATAGGGAGGAGGTCAGAGACCTGGCCGTGTGGTGCCAGGACAATAACCTCTCCCTCAACGTGGGCAAGACAAAGGAGATGATCGTGAACTACAGGAAAAGGAGGGCCGAACATGCCCCCATTCACATTGACAGGGCTGTAGTGGAGATGGGTCGAGGGTTTCAAGTTCCTTGGTGTCCACATCACCAACAAACTATCATGGTCCAAACACACCAAGAAAGTCGTGAAGAGGGCACGACAACGCCTTTTCTCCCTCAGAAAACTGAAAAGATTTGGCATGGGTCCCCAGATCCTCAAAAAGTTATACAGCTGCATCATCGAGAGCATCCTGACCGGTTGCATCACCGCCTGGTATGGCAAGTGCTCGGCATCATACCGTAAGGCGGGATAGTGCGTACGGCCCAGTAAATCACTGGCGCCAAGCTTCCTGCCATCCAGGACCTATATACTAGACAGTTTCAGAGGAAGGCCCAAAAAATGGTCAAAGAATCCAGTCACCCAAGACATAGA
Organism: Coregonus lavaretus; assembly: GCF_964263955.1. Classification (NCBI taxonomy): domain Eukaryota; kingdom Metazoa; phylum Chordata; class Actinopteri; order Salmoniformes; family Salmonidae; genus Coregonus; species Coregonus lavaretus. The sequence continues at coordinate 48,382,585 of NC_139993.1, read as the reverse complement.
CTGTTCTCTCTGCTACCGCATGGCAAGCGGTACCGGAGCGCCAAGTCTAGATCCAAAATGCTCCTTAACAGCCATAAGACTGCTGAACAATAAATCAAATGGCCACCCATACTATTTGCATTGACCCCCACCCCCCCCCCCACCCCACATGTACAAATTACCTCGACTAACCTGTACCCCCGCACATTGACTCGGTACCGGTACCCCCTTTACATAGCCTCATTATTGTTAATTTATTGTATTACTTTTTTTAATTTACTTTTTTTTACTTTAGTTTATTGAGTAAATATTTTCTTAACCCCATTTTCTTAAAACTGCATTGTTGGTTAAGGGCTTGTAAGTAAGCATTTCACAGTAAGGTATTCGGCGCATGTGACAAATAAAATTTGATTGGATTTGATCGTGTATACGTGCTACATGATATAGTATAAAACACATATATAGATCATTTACATTAATACCAGACTTTTCCATGCTGTGACTGACTACAGTATACACAAACCTATATGTCTAATATGTCCACGTCAGATGATTTACAGTAGGCCTGTTCCAACCTTACCTCGGTTGGTAACCTTCAGAGATATGTATTTCCTGGTTTCAATATGTTAGCATCTGTGTGACCGATAGCGGGGAGGTTTTCCATCTGAGGATGGGCGTGAGAAGATGGGCTAGGCTTGGTTATCTGGCCCTATATTTCACCCACTGAACGTCCATTTGTCTCGCTAGCTGTGCGTTAATAACAAACAGGGCTTGGCGAGCTGTTTATCAGCCTAACGTTACGCTCTTTATTCATATGCCATCGCTCTGAATTATCACACACACACACACACACATTCAAGAACACAGGCACACACACACAGATGCAGATGCACACACACACACACAGCCTTCACTCATCCCCTCCTCCCTCGTCTAAATCAACTTTTTCTAGAAGTCACTGGGAGAGTGGAGCTCCAAAGCTCCATATGTCAACAAGATTTGCCCTTATAGTGAAGGAAAATAAACAGTCAAAAGACAAGCAGGCTCCTCGTGAAATATTGAAACTCTGAAGGCGTACGTACATGTGTTCTAATGGAAATGCCACAGGCTATGCCGGAAAATTGCCACATCGCGTTCATCAGTGTACATTAGAGCGGAAAAATATAACCTTTATCCGGTATGATAATTATTTAATCAAGATACCTTGTTTTTATCATCATGTATCTTTAATGTTCTTTTAATGCCGTTGTTGGCTTGTGGAGTGCTCATCAAGGCAACACACACTGCTGATTGGGATCCTCCTCAGAGTGAACACACACACACACACAAAAGCAAGCACACACACACAAGCATGCACACACATACATATGCATGTACACGCACACTCACACACACCTAGCTAGGGGGATTATTGCAGACAGTATGTCAGTGCAGTTTGATGCCACTGGTTTCCATGGTAATGTAATCTATGATGGCGGCTTGCTGGCAGGGAATGGGAGGGGTGGGTACTGGTAGAGTAAAGTCTGAATAAGAGATTAAAGCAGGAAGTGGCCAGGAGCTTCCTCCAAGCCATTGTCAGTCACACTGGTTAACTGATACACATGATCATCCTGTAGGGCACACAGGATCCATCTCTCTCTGACAGGACACAGGGAGGGGATGGTGGAGTTGACAGAACAATCTGGTGGCTACACTTTCCCTGAACCCTACATTATAAGGTAATACTAAATAGTGATATAGACAGGATATAACAGATGTTATAAACTCGTATAGCTAGGGCCCTGAAGGCCATATGACGAATGGTTCGAGAAAAGTGTGGCCATCTCTGTGCAACATCTGCCACATGCAAATCTCTGCAAATCTCTTGGAACATAAGAAGTCATTGCATGAACAAAGGAAAATATTTGAATGAACACATGGCCCTGCAAAAAATAATGTGTTTTGCCATTTTCCGTTCTTCCCTCTCTCTCGCTCTTATATTGAGGCGTTCTCTCGAAGTCGCTCCACATGACTGTCTGTCTGTAAACTTGCTTGGGCATGGAATTGTTCCATATTCACAACACAGTCCACACACTCAGTATCGCAGAAGTGGAATAGATATTTCAAATATATACACTGCTCAAAAAAATAAAGGGAACACTAAAATAACACATCCTAGATCTGAATGAATGAAATAATCTTATTAAATACTTGTTTCTTTACATAGTTGAATGTGCTGACAACAAAATCACACACAAATTATCAATGGAAATCAAATGTATCAACCCATGGAGGTCTGGATTTGGAGTCACCCTCAAAATTAAAGTGGAAAACCACACTATAGGCTGATCCAACTTTGATGTAATGTCCTTAAAACAAGTCAAAATGAGGCTCGGTAGTGTGTGTGGCCTCCACGTGCCTGTATGACCTCCCTACAACGCCTGGGCATGCTCCTGATGAGGTGGCGGATGGTCTCCTGAGGGATCTCCTCCCTGACCTGGACTAAAGCATGGAGCGAGACATGATGTCCCAGATGTGCTCAATTGGATTCAGGTCTGGGGAACGGGCGGGCCAGTCCATAGCATCAATGCCTTCCTCTTGCAGGAACTGCTGACACACTCCAGCCACATGAGGTCTAGCATTGTCTTGCATTAGGAGGAACCCAGGGCCAACCGCACCAGCATATGGTCTCACAAGGGGTCTGAGGATCTCATCTCGGTACCTAATGGCAGTCAGGCTACCTCTGGCGAGCACATGGAGGGCTGTGCGGCCCCCCAAAGAAATGCCACCCCACACCATAACTGACCCACCGCCAAACCGGTCATGCTGGAGGATGTTGCAGGCAGCAGAACGTTCTCCACGGCGTCTCCAGACTCTGTCACATCTGTCACATCTGTCACATGTGCTCAGTGTGAACCTGCTTTCATCTGTGAAGAGCACAGGGCGCCAGTGGCGAATTTGCCAATCTTGGTGTTCTCTGGCAAATGCCAAACGTCCTGCACGGTGTTGGGCTGTAAGCACAACCCCCACCTGTGGACGTCGAGCCCTCATACCACCCTCATGGAGTCTGTTTCTGACCGTTTGAGCAGACACATGCACATTTGTGGCCTGCTGGAGGTCATTTTGCAGGGCTCTGGCAGTGCTCCTCCTGCTCCTCCTTGCACAAAGGTGGAGGTAACAGTCCTGCTGCTGGGTTGTTGGCCTCCTCCACATCTCCTGATGTACTGGCCTGTCTCCTGGTAGCGCCTCCATGCTCTGGACACTACGCTGACAGACACAGCAAACCTTCTTGCCACAGCTCGCATTGATGTGCCATCCTGGATGAGCTGCACTACCTGAGCCACTTGTGTGGGTTGTAGACTCCGTCTCATGCTACCACTAGAGTGAAAGCACCGCCAGCATTCAAAAGTGACCAAAACATCAGCCAGGAAGCATAGAAACTGAGAAGTGGTCTGTGGTCACCATCTGCAAAACCAGTCCTTTATTGGGGGTGTCTTGCTAATTGCCTATAATTTCCACCTGTTGTCTATTCCATTTGCACAACAGCATGTGCAATTTATTGTCAATCAGTGTTGCTTCCTAAGTGGACAGTTTGATTTCACAGAAGTGTGATTGACTTGGAGTTACATTGTGTTGTTTAAGTGTTTCCTATATTTTTTTGAGCAGTGTATTTTTCCCAAAATGAATTATAGCAAGCTTTTTATTACTTTCCAATGCTAGTCGCAATTAATAAAGTCTTACATCTGAAAGTACAAGTGATATTCTATATATATATATATATATGTAATATATTTAGTGCATTCGGAAAGTATTCAGACCCCTTGACTTTTTCAACATTTTGTTACGTTACAGCCTTATTCTAAAATTGATTAAATTGTTTTTTTTTTCTTCTCATCAATCTACACCCAATATTCCATAATGACAAAGCAAAAAACAGGGTATTAGAAATCTTTGCAAATGTATAAAAAAAATACACAACTGAAATATCACATTTATATAAGTATTCTGACCATTTACTCAGTACTTTGTAGAAGCAACTTTGGCAGCGATTACAGCCTTGAGTCTTCTTGGGTTTGACGCTACAAGCTTGGCACACCTGTATTTGGGGAATTTCTCCCATTCTTCTATGCAGATCATCTCAAGCTCTGTCAGGTTGGATGGGGAGCGTTGCTGCACAGCTATTTTCAGGTCTCTCCAGAGATGTTCGATCGGGTTTAAGTCCGGGCTCTGGCTGGGCCACTCAAGGACATTCAGAGACCGAAGCCAATCCACGTTGTCTTGGCTGTGTGCTTAGGGTCACTGTCCTGTTGGAAGGTTTCAATCTTGGTTTCATCAGACCAAATAATATTGTTTCTCATGTTCTGAGAGTCCTTTAGGTGCCTTTTGGCAAACTCCAAGCGGGCTGTGGTCACTCTACCATAAAGGCCTGATTGCTGGAGTGCTGCAAAGATGGTTGTCCTTCAGGAAGGTTCTCCCATCTCAACAAATGAACTCTGGAGCTCTGCCAGAGTGACCATTGGGTTCTTGGTTACCTCCCTGACCAAGGTCCTTCTCCCCAATTGCTCAGTTTGGCCTGGCAGCCAGTTCTAGGAAGAGTCTTGGTGGTTCCAAACTTTTCCATTTAAGAATGATAGAGGCCACTAAATTTGCAAACATTTCTAAAAACCTGTTTTCGCTTTGTAATTATGGGGTATTGTGCGTAGATTGATTCAATATTTTATTTATTTAATCAATTTTAGAATAAGGCTGTAATGTCACAAAATGTGAATCTATCTATCTATCTATCTATCTATCTATCTATACAGTCCCACAACTGATTGGCTCAAACGCAAATTAACTTTTAATAAGGCACACCTGGTAATTGAAAATGCATTCCAGGTGACTACCTCATGAAGCTGGTTGAGAGAATGCCAAGAGTATATACACATATACACATACAGTATACAGTACCAGTCAAAAGTTTGGACACACCTACTCATTCCAGGAATTGTCTTTATTTTTACAATTTTCTACATTGTAGAATAATAGTGAAGACATCCAAATTATGATATAACACATATGGAATCACGTAGTAACCAAAAAAGTGTTAAACAAATCAAAATATGTTATATTTGAGATTCTTCAAATAGCCACCCTTTGCCTTGATGACAGCTTTGCACACTCTTGGCATTCTCTCAACCAGCTTCATGAGGTAGACACCTGGAATGCATTTCAAGGTGGGGGGGGGGGGGGGGGGGGGTATACAGTAGATAGTCCCATTTGGTAAAAGACCAAGTCCATACTATGGCAAGGACAGCTCAAATAAGCAAAGTGAAACGACAGTCCATCATTACTTTAAGACATGAAGGTCAGTCAATATGTAAAATGTCAAGAACTTTTAAAGTTTCTTCAAGTGCAGTCGCAAAAACCATCAAGTGCTATTATGAAACTGGCTCTCATTAGGACCACCACAGGAATGGAAGACCCAGAGTTACCTCTGCTGCAGAGGATAAGTTCATTAGAGTTACCTTGCTCGCGCACGCTTTTTCAGTTCTGCCCACAAGTGTTCTATAGGATTGAGGTCAGGGCTTTGTGATGGCCACTCCAATACTTTGACTTTGTTGTCCTTAAGTCATTTTGCCACAACTTTGGAAGTATGCTTGGGGTCATTGTCCATTTGGAAGACCCATTTGCGACCAAGCTTTAACTTCCTGACTGATGTCTTGAGATGTTGCTTCAATATATCTACAACATTTTCCTTCCTCATGATACCATCAATTTTGTGAAGTGCACCAGTCTCACCTGCAGCAAAGTACCCCCACTGCATGATGCTGCCACCCCCGTGCTTCACGGTTGGGATGGTGTTCTTCGGCATGCAAGCAACCCCCTTTTTCCTCCAAACATAACGATGGTCATTATAGCCAAACAGTTCTATTTTTGTTTTATCAGACCAGAAAAAGTACGATATTTGTCCCCATGTGCAGTTGCAAACCGTAGTCTGGCTTTTTTATGGCGGTTTTGGAGCAGTGGCTTCTTCCTTGCTCAGCAGTCTTTCAGGTTATGTCGATATAGGACTTGTTTTACTGTGGATATAGATACTTTTGTACCTGTTTCCTCCAGCACCTTCACAAGGTCCTTTGCTGTTGTTCTGGGATTGATTTGCACTTTTCGCACCAAACTACGTTCATCTCTAGGACACAGAACGCGTCTCCTTCCTGAGCGGAATGACGGCTGCGTGGTCCCATGGTGTTTATACTTGCGTACTATTGTTTGTACAGATGAACGTGGTACCTTCAGGCATTTGGAAATTGCTCCCAAGGATGAGCCAAACTTGTGGAGGTCTACAATCTTTTTTCTGAGGTCTTGGCTGATTTCTTTTGATTTTCCCATGATGTCAAGCAAAGAGGCACTGAGTTTGAAGGTAAGCCTTGAAATACATCCACAGGTACACCTCCATTTGACTCAAATTATGTCAATTAGCCTATCAGAAGCTTCTAAAGCCATGACATCATTTTCTGGAATTTTCCAAGCTGTTTAAAGGCACAGTCAACTTAGTGTATGTAAACTTATGACCCACTGGAATTGTGATACAGTGAATTATAAGTGAAATAATCTGTCTGTAAACAATTGTTGGAAAAATTACCGACTTGCCAAAACTATAGTTTGTTAACAACAAAAGTGTGGAGTGGTTAAAAAACGAGTTTTAATGACGACCGACCGACCGACAGGAAAATATGTTGCTTAGGGAAAAACAATATCCCAAACGGTTTCCCATGCTCAGTATGCTTGGCTGTTCTAGAGGGAAAAAGAGTCCAAGAGAATTACCAGCTAGTAAATGAATGAAAGAACTCTGAAAGTTCTGACGGAAGAAAGTATTCTGTTTCAGTGATTTCAAATTCAGAACTTCACAAAGTTGTGACAGCAGCAGAAGATATGACATTTGATTTAAATCAAAACAAAGATTAATAACACAAAATAGAATAGTTTTATAGGAACAAATAACCTCCAATAGTGAGCCAGGCCAGTCAATGCAAAGCAATGTAATGGAAACATCACCTAGTCCTGTCTCCACCGAACACAATGTTATTTCACGGGATATTCAATAAAGAGGAACAGGGATTCATAAGGATACTGTGCCCATTGGGCACAAACTGGTTGAATCAACGTTGTTTCAACGTAATTTGTCAACGTATCATGACGTGGAATCTACGTGGAAATAAACTGTTGTTTTGAGGGTGATATTTCAACCACACGATTATGTCATTATTAGGGTTGCTAAATTCCGAGTACTTTCAATCAATTCCCTGGTTTTCCGAAATCCCGGTTGGAGAATTCCCGGAATCAAGAGGGAATAAGCAGGAAATCCAGAATCCTCCAACCAGGATTGCAGGAAAACCAGGGAATTTATTTGGCAAACCTAGTCATCATTGTAACCCATTTTCAACATATACAAACCTTGTATAAAATATGTTGAATTTGTACCTTTGAAACAACGTCAGATCTTCAACATTATATACAGTGGGGAAAAAAATATTTAGTCAGCCACCAATTGTGCAAGTTCTCCCACTTAAAAAGATGAGAGAGGCCTGTAATTTTCATCATAGGTACACGTCAACTATGACAGACAAAATGAGGAATTTTTTTTCCAGAAAATCACATTGTAGGATTTTTTATGAATTTATTTGCAAATTATGGTGGAAAATAAGTATTTGGTCAATAACAAAAGTTTCTCAATACTTTGTTATATGCCCTTTGTTGGCAATGATACAGGTCAAACGTTTTCTGTAAGTCTTCACAAGGTTTTCACACACTGTTGCTGGTATTTTGGCCCATTCCTCCCTGCAGATCTCCTCTAGAGCAGTGATGTTTTGGGGCTGTCGCTGGGCAACACGGACTTTCAACTCCCTCCAAAGATGTTCTATGGGGTTGAGATCTGGAGACTGGCTAGGCCACTCCAGGACCTTGAAATGCTTCTTACGAAGCCACTCCTTCGTTGCCCGGGCGGTGTGTTTGGGATCATTGTCATGCTGAAAGACCCAGCCATGTTTCATCTTCAATGCCCTTGCTGATGGAAGGAGGTTCACTCAAAATCTCACGATACATGGCCCCATTCATTCTTTCCTTTACACGGATCAGTCGTCCTGGTCCCTTTGCAGAAACACAGCCCCAAAGCATGATGTTTCCACCCCCATGCTTCACAGTAGGTATGGTGTTCTTTGGATGCAACTCAGCATTCTTTGTCCTCCAAACACGACGAGTTGAGTTTTTACCAAAAAGTTCTATTTTGGTTTCATCTGACCATATGACATTCTCCCAATCTTCTTCTGGATCATCCAAATGCACTCTAGCAAACTTCAGACGGGCCTGGACATGTACTGGCTTAAGCAGGGGGACACGTCTGGCACTGCAGGATTTGAGTCCCTGGCGGTGTAGTGTGTTACTGATGGTAGGCTTTGTTACTTTGGTCCCAGCTCTCTGCAGGTCATTGACTAGGTCCCCCCGTGTGGTTCTGGGATTTTTGCTCACCGTTCTTGTGATCATTTTGACCCCACGGGGTGAGATCTTGCGTGGAGCCCCAGATCGAGGGAGATTATCAGTGGTGTTGTATGTCTTCCATTTCCTAATAATTGCTCCCACAGTTGATTTCTTCAAACCAAGCTGCTTACCTATTGCAGATTCAGTCTTCCCAGCCTGGTGCAGGTCTACAATTTTGTTTCTGGTGTCCTTTGACAGCTCTTTGGTCTTGGCCATAGTGGAGTTTGGAGTGTGACTGTTTGAGGTTGTGGACAGGTGTCTTTTATACTGATAACAAGTCCAAACAGGTGCCATTAATACAGGTAACGAGTGGAGGACAGAGGAGCCTCTTAAAGAAGAAGTTACAGGTCTGTGAGAGCCAAAAATCTTGCTTGTTTGTAGGTGACCAAATTCTTTTTTTCCACCATAATTTGCAAATAAATTCATAAAAAAATCAGACAATATGATTTTCTGGATTTTTTTTCCTCAATTTGTCTGTCATAGTTGACGTGTAACTATGATGAAAATTACAGGCCTCTCTCATCTTTTTAAGTGGGAGAACTTGCACAATTGGTGGCTGACTAAATACTTTTTTTCCCCACTGTATATATTTTTAAACAATAGACTAGGCAGCACCTCCTACCGGATAGTTAATCTACAGCTATTCATTTGGTCTCCCATCCAGGGTTTTAACCAAGCCCAGCCCTGCTTAGCTTTTATATTCTACCAATGTGCTATCGTGAGAATGATTATTGAGAGACCTCTTAATAAATAAATATTTTCACTGTTGCCATTGAAGTCATTCCAAAGGGTAGGTTTAAAAGAACAAATAAAATGTAACCGTACTTTATAAGTCATGTATCATCAATTATACTATTTAGGCCTATATAGCATTTGCAAAGTCATCAATAGCTATTGTTTCAATTCAACCCAAGGTTCAACAAACAAGGACAATACATATAGGCCTAGGATTTCAAGCATTGGTTGATTTCAAATTGAATCTTCAAGTTAATCATTAATATGTTGGATCCACATCTCCATCTCAACCAAATATCGAAGCTAAAGTATAGGACTAAATCAAATCAAACTTTATTTAAAGTAGATGGTTTCCTGAGTGGCGCAGTGGTCTAAGGCACTGCATCGCAGTGCTGACTGTGCCACTAGAGATCCTGGTTCGAATCCAGGCTCTGTCGCAGCCGGCTGCGACCGGGAGACTCATGGGCGGCGCACAATTGGCCCAGCGTCGTCCAGGGTAGGGGAGGGAATGACCGGCAGGGATGTAGCTCAGTTGATAGAGCATGGCGTTTGCAACGCCAGGGTTGTGGGTTCGATTCCCACGGGGGGCCAGTATAAAAAAATATATATATGTATTCACTAACTGTAAGTCGCTCTGGATAAGAGCGTCTGCTAAATGACTAAAATGTAGATTAGATTGAGTCCTATTCTTTAACTTAGATTTTTGGTTGAGATGGAGATGTGAATCTAATATATCCATTATTCATTTGTATACAAACTGGATATTGAATTGTGTTTGGTTGTCAACGCAACCAAATATCAACATTTGAAAATGTATTTTCTGCTTTGATAGTTCCATCTGTGCCACTGACTTTGGAATTTGTTGACAACCAGACAAGATGCCGCCAACAGACACAGTCACCCTGTTTCTAGCTCCTAGCCAACTTCGCAGTTTTTTGTTATTCTTATTTCTTACATTCTTTGCTCAGAACGTTTCTTGTATTATTACCTACTGACAAAAATAACTCATGGACATTAGATAGGCGGTCACTAACCAGAAATTAGATCAGAAATTCAACTTCCCTGACCTGGATCCTTTGTTTGAACTTACTGAGGGAGCTCTATTCATCTCGTGGGCTGCACCAAGACGCCAACGTCGGAGAAGAGGAAGAAAAAGTGGGGTCCTAGTCAGACTCAGGCGGAGTGAATACCATCCACCGCTTCCGAGAATATTACTTGCTAACTGAAAGCGGGAACCACCGCTTTTAACCATGGCAAGGTGACTGGGAACATGGATGTGTACAAACAGACCAGCTATGACCTCCGTAAGGCAATCAAAGAGGCAAAACGACAGTACAGGGAATAACAATTCAATGGCTCAGACACAAGACATGTGTGGCAAGGACTCCAGAAATTCATGGATTATAAAGGGAAAACCAGCCACGTCGCAGAAAACGACACCTTGCTCCCAGACAAGCTAAACAACTTCTTCGCCCACTTTGATGAAAACAACATCAAGCTGCCAACACGGGCCCCCTCCACTCACGAGGACTGTGTGCTCTCGTTCTCTGTGGCTGACGTGAGTTAATAATTTAAGCGCGTTAACTCTCGCAGGGCTGTCGGCCCAGACGGCATCCCAAACTGAGTCCTCAGAGCATTTGCAGACCAGCTGGCTGGAGTATTTACATATTCAATCTCTCCATATCCCAGTCTGTTGTCCCCACGTGCTTCACGATGTCCACCATTGTTCTTGTACCCAAGAAAGCGAAGGTAACTGAACTAAATGACTATCGCCCCGTAGCACCGTCATCATGAAGTGCTTTGAGAGGCTAGTTAAGGACCATATCACCTCCACTGTACCAGACAACCTACACCCACTACAATTTGCATACCGCCCCAACATATCCATTGACTACAGCTCAGCCTTCAACACCATAGTGCTCTCCAAGCTCATCACTAAGCTCGGGTCCCTGGGTTTGAAGCCCTCCCTGTGCAACTGGGTCCTGGACTTCCTGACGGGCTGACCCCAAGTGGTGAAGGTAGGTAACAACACCTCCGCCATGCTGATCCTCAACACAGGGGCCCCACAGGAGTGCATGCTCAGCCCCCTTCTGTACTCCTTGTTCACCCATGACTTCGTGGCCACGCATGTCTCCAACTCAATCATCAAGTTTGCTGATGACACAACAGTGGTAGCCCTGATTACAAACAATGACGAGACAGCCTACAGGGAGGAGGTGAGAGCTGTGGCGGAGTGGTGCCAGGAAAATAACCTCTCCCTTAACATCAACAAAACGAAGGAGAGGATTGTGGACTACAGGAGACAGCAGAGAGAGCACGGCCTCATCCACACTAATGGGTGGAGACGGTCAAAAGCTTCAAGTTCCTTGGCGTGCACATCACTGACAACCTCCACCTACTCCACAATACTAACCGAAATGACAGAGTGAAAAGAAGGAAGCCTTTACAAAATAAAAATATTCCAATACATGCATCCTGTTTGCAAAAGGCACTAAAGTAAAACTGCAAAAAATGTGGCAATTAAATCAACTTTACAGTGGGGAAAAAAAGTATTTAGTCAGCCACCAATTGTGCAAGTTCTCCCACTTAAAAAGATGAGAGAGGCCTGTAATTTTCATCATAGGTACACGTCAACTATGACAGACAAATTGAGGAAAAAAAATCCAGAAAATCCCATTGTAGGATTTTTAATGAATTTATTTGCAAATTATGGTGGAAAATAAGTATTTGGTCACCTACAAACAAGCAAGATTTCTGGCTCTCACAGACCTGTAACTTCTTCTTTCAGAGGCTCCTCTGTCCTCCACTCGTTACCTGTATTAATGGCACCTGTTTGAACTTGTTATCAGTATAAAATACACCTGTCCACAACCTCAAACAGTCACACTCCAAACTTCACAATGGCCAAGACCAAAGAGCTGTCAAAGGACACCAAAAACAAAATTGTAGACCTGCACCAGGCTGGGAAGACTGAATCTGCAATAGGTAAGCAGCTTGGTTTGAAGAAATCAACTGTGGGAGCAATTATTAGGAAATGGAAGACATACAAGACCACTGATAATCTCCCTCGATCTGGGGCTCCACGCAAGATCTCACCCCGTGGGGTCAAAATGATCACAAGAACGGTGAGCAAAAATCCCAGAACCACACGGGGGGACCTAGTGAATGACCTGCAGAGAGCTGGGACCAAAGTAACAAAGCCAACCATCAGTAACACACTACGCCGCCAGGGACTCAAATCCTGCAGTGCGAGACGTGTCCCCCTGCTTAAGCCAGTACATGTCCAGGCCCGTCTGAAGTGCATTTTGATGATCCAGAAGAGGATTGGGAGAATGTCATATGGTCAGATGAAACCAAAATATAACTTTTTGGTAAAAACTCAACTCGTCATGTTTGGAGGACAAAGAATGCTGAGTTGCATCCAAAGAACACCATACCTACTGTGAAGCATGGGGTTGGAAACATCATGCTTTGGGGCTGTTTTTCTGCAAAGGGACCAGGACGACTGATCCGTGTAAAGGAAAGAATGAATGGGGCCATGTATCGTGAGATTTTGAGTGAAACCCTCCTTCCATCAGCAAGGGCATTGAAGATGAAACGTGGCTGGGTCTTTCAGCATGACAATGATCCCAAACACACCGCCCGGGCAACGAAGGAGTGGCTTCGTAAGAAGCATTTCAAGGTCCTGGAGTGGCCTAGCCAGTCTACAGATCTCAACCCCATAGAAAATCTTTGGAGGGAGTTGAAAGTCTGTGTTGCCCAGCGACAGCCCCAAAACATCACTGCTCTAGAGGAGATCTGCATGGAGGAATGGGCCAAAATACCAGCAACAGTGTGTGAAAACCTTGTGAAGACTTACAGAAAACGTTTGACCTGTGTCATTGCCAACAAAGGGTATATAACAAAGTATTGAGAAACTTTTTTGTTATTGACCAAATACTTATTTTCCACCATCATATGCCAATAAATTCATTAAAAATCCTACAATGTGATTTTCTGGAAAAAATTCTCATTTTGTCTGTCATAGTTGACGTGTACCTATGATGAAAATTACAGGCCTCTCTCATCTTTTTAAGTGGGAGAACTTGCACAATTGGTGGCTGACTAAATACTTTTTTTCCCCACTGTATGTCCTGAATACAAAGTTTTATGTTTGGGGCAAATCCAACACAACACATCACTGAGTATCACTCTCATATTTTCAAGCATGGTGGCGGCTACATCATATTATGGGTATGCTTATCATCGGCAAAATAAAGGCACCACAGTAAAACTGTCTCGCACTGCTCGTATGAACTGCTAAAACCAAAACAACATATTCTGTTAGCTTTCGGTTATGGCTTTCACTCCACAGCAGCAGGAGTTAGTTGGTCTTGACGCGCCAGGGCAGCTTGTACACAACCCAAAGCCTGTCTGGCCTCACATGGTACGAGACTGTAATCCATCACCAGGAAGACAAAAGGCTAGGGGAGAAGACTAACAAATCAACTCCAAAATCTCATGAAACCAGAAATGGTGGACGGTTGGGCATGGGGCTAGCAACCCCAACGGTTGGCACCTACAACACCAACTATGAGAGAACAATGGGGAAGCACGGCTGTGGAGAGATTAATGACAACGGGGAGAGACTGGCAACATTCTGCATCATAAATAACCTGGTGATTGGTGGCAGCCTGTTTCCCCACACGAATATCCACAAGCTCACATGGTACTCTCCTAATAAAAAGAGACAATAACCAAATTGACTAGCTGATGATCAACGGCAAGAAGTTCGCTGAGGGACGTCAAGGTGCGATTGGGGGCAGACGTTGCCAGTGATCACCATCTTGTGACTGCCAACATCAAACTAAAGCTAAAATGTTGAAGACCACGGACAAAAGGAATAACAACATTTGATGTTGGCATGCTGGGGGACCAAACCGTCATGAAAACCTTCATAATGCAAGTTCGCAACAAGTATCAAGCCATTTCAAACAACACAGAAAAAGAAGATGAGGAGGCGACTGAGGGAAATATAGACAGGAAGTGGGAGAAAGTGTTTAAAGCTTACAGTGAAAGCAGCAAGAAAACCATAGGACACAGACGAAGGCAACACAAAGAATGGATCACCCCAGAAACATGGGAAATGATCGAGGGATGAAGGGACCTGAAAAAGAAAACAACAGATGCCAGATCACAAAGGCAAAAACTGAAATTGAAGGAGCAGTACAGAAAAATCAACACACGAGTCAAAAAGCTAGTAAGAGACAAAAGGGCCTACCTGGAGGAGCTGGCAAGTGCATCTGAAAAAGCAGCAGCAAGCAGCCAGCAAGGAACAGTACACAAAATCACTAACCTAATCTGTGGCAGAAAGGTCAAGTAAAATACTCAAATCAAAAGACAAGCAAGGAAATCTCCTGAATACAGAAAATGAACAGGAAGCAAGATGGACAGAACATGTGAGATAGGTTCTCTACAGAGAACCCCTTGTGGATGCAATTAACACACCTGAAGCTGATCCAGAAGATCTAGACATAAACACTGATCCACCAACCAAAGAAGAAATAATCACTACCACCAATACACTAAAGAATGGGAAAGCTCCAGGTCCTGATAACCTCAATGCATAGCTGTTCAAAATCGGTCCAGTATTGGCTACCAACATCCTTCTTTCACTCTTCACTGACATCTGGATGAAGGCAAATATATCTTCAGATTGGACCAAGGGTCATCATACAGGTAGCTAAGAAGGGCACACTATCTGATTGCAACAACTGGAGGCCATCACACTTTTATCCATTCCCAGCAAGATATTTTGCAAGATTATCGTACAACAGATGTCTTCAGTTGTAGACAAAGTGCTTAGGAACAAACAAGTGGGTTTTAGGGGAGGAAGGAGCTGTACAGACCAGATCTTTCCCCTCAGGAACATCATTGAGCAATGTAGTGAGTGGCAACGGAAACTCTACATCAGCTTTATTGACTTCCAGAAGGCTTTTGACAGCATTCACCGCGAACATCATTACATTTACATTTACGTCATTTAGCAGACGCTCTTATCCAGAGCGACTTACAAATCATAAAACAGTTATTCAGCAACTTTTCATGCACAGTGGAAACGAGCGACGTGAGCTTTGCTGTGCAGTCTGGAGTTCATCAAGGTTGTGTGATGTCAGCCTTACTCTTCAACCTGGCAATAGACTGGGTCATGCGGTGAACAACAGAAGATCAGGCAAGAGGATTACGATGGACCTTGTATTCTAGAAGACCTTGACTTTGCCGATGACCTGGCTCTTTTATCACACACACACACCAACATCTACAAGACAAAACTGACAGAATCCAGTTCTTTGGCCAGCAAGTCAGCCTGGTTAACAACATCAGCACAGTAAAAGCAGTCAAAAATCAAGGAACAGGACCTGGAGTTAACCCACAGTTGTACTTACCTTGGCAGCATAATATGCCATTAAGGAGGCACCAGCAAAGAGATCTGCACCAGAATCAATAAACCAAGAGCAAATTTTCAAAGTTCAATAAAGTCTGGAAATCCAGACAATATAGTACAAATACAAAATTCAAAATATACCAGAGCAGTGTACTGGAAACTCCTTTATGGTTCACCATACTGGAAAATGACCGAAGTAGACCTGAAAAAACTAACTGCCTTCCACAGAACTTGTCTCCGGTGAATCATGCGCATCTTCTGGCCAAACACAATATCAAACACCAACCTCCTTAGACAAACAAAGCAGGAAGCCATGGATGCCATACTCAAGATGCCGCTGGAGCTCGATTGGACATGTCCTGAGAAAGAGTACAGACTGTATCCTAAGAATAGCTGTCCATTGGACTCCAGAGGGCAGACGTAAGAGGGGGAAGCCCAAGACAACGTGGAGGAGAACAATCGAGACCGAGCTTCAACAACATCAGAAGAGCTGGGGCACGGTGGAGAAGATGCCCAGAGACAGACAGAAATGGAGTCTGTATGTGCCAGCCGGCGCAACGGGGATGAGTGAGTGAGTGTGTCATCGGCAAGGACTAGGGAGTTTTTTGGGGATAAAAAGGAATGGAATAGAGCTAAGCACAGGCAAAATCCTAGAGGAAAACCTGGTTCAGTCTGCTTTCCAACAGACACTGGGAGACAAATTCACCTTTCAGCAGGACAATAACCTAAAACACAAGGCCAAATATACACTGGAGTTTCTTACCAAGATGACATTCAATGTTCCTGAGTGGCCTAGTTACAGTTTAAACTTAAAATCGGCTTGAACATCTATGGCAACACTTGAAAATGGCTATCTAGCAATGATCAACAACCAACTTCACTGAACTTGAATAATTGTTGGAAGAATAATGTGCTAATATTTTACAATACAGGTGTGCAAAGCTCCTAGAGACTTACCCAGAAAGACTCACAGCTATAATCCCTGCCAAAAGGTGATTCAGGCGCAGGACACAGAAGCTTAGTCCAACAGACTTTACTAGTCAGAAATATGACAATACAAAAAGAACGGGCCTCAAACAACGGAGGCGAGCGATACGCAAACAGTGCGTAAAACACGAAATATAAGCGATGCGCAAACAGTGCGTCAATACACTTAAATACACCAGAGCAAAACCCCAACGGACAGGCGGACAACAACACACAACTACAAACAAAACCAAAGGAAACTTATAGGTGACATAATCAATAAGTGATAAGACACAGGTGCACCAAACAGACAAAACCAAACAAACATAGAGAACATCAAACGGTAGCAGCTAGTACTCCGGGGACGACGAACGCCGAAGCCTGCCCGAACAAGGAGGAGGAGCAGTCTCGGCGGAATTCGTGACAATGTATTGACTCAGGGGTGTGAATACTTATGTAAATTAGATATTTCTGTATTTCATTTTCAATACATTTGCAAACATTTCTAAAAACATGTTTTCATTTTGTCATTATGAGGTATTGTGTGTAGATGGGTGAATTATTATTATTTTTTAATCCATTTTGAATTCAGGCTGTAACACAGCAAAATGTGGAATAAGTCAAGGAGTATGAATACTTTCCTTTCTTATTATTTTTAGCACCTGGTAATTAAATTTACGTCATTTAGCAGACGCTCTTATCCAGAGCGACTTACAGTTAGTGAACACATACTTTTTTTTATACTGGCCCCCCGTGGGAATCGAACCCACAACCCTGGCGTTGCAAACTCCATGCTCTATCAACTGAGCTACATCCCTGCCGGCCATTCCCTCCCCTACCCTGGACCAATTGTGCGCCGCCCATGAGTCTCCCGGTCACGGCCGGCTGCGACAGAGACTGGATTCGAACCAGGATCTCTAGTGGCACAGTTAGCACTGCGATGCAGTGCCTTAGACCACTGCGCCACTCAGGAGTTTGTAATCTCAGGCGGTCTCCGTCCCAGTACTAATCAGGCCTGACCCTGAACAGGCGTGTTCAGTATGGTATGGCCACAAGCTTATATATGCATTAGGTCCCTTGGCTCACACTTTTGTCCCAGCCACAGCTAATACACCTGACTCCAATAATCAACTAATCATGATCTTCAGTTGAGAATGCATTTAGTTTAATCAGCTGTGTTTGCTAGGGATGGGGGAAAGTGTGACCAGTGTTGTAGTACTCCAGACCGGTCTCAAGTCTGGTCTCATGACACTCCTTGTCTCGGTGTCAGATACATTTGTACTCGGTCTTGACTCGGTCGCAGACAGTGAGGACTCTTAATTTCTTCCGGAGACCAGCAGAGTAAAAAACTCAGAATTATCAGCTTCCATTCAGTCAGCGCATAAAACCGCTTCACCAGGCCAAATATATACACTCCTTTCTTGAAACATTAATATCTTAACAGCCTTTATATTTATTACAGACATGTTTGCGCAGTGACAAACCTATAGGCCTTAAGTGTGTGACAGGTTCGTGATTCTGAAAGTACAGCAACCGAAATACCAGCGCACTCATAGGAGAGTGCACTTTTTGTAAAACACAAAAGGACCAGTGGTGTAGTGCAGGGTATACGCAGGTATACGCCTTATACCCACTTATTTTCAGTGGGCATTGCGTATACTCACTTCTTAATCCTTACTGATGCGGTAGTGTAACGGAGGTATACGTCTTATCAATACAATAGAGAAATCATGCACAAAGTAGGCTATACAATCGCAAAACTAGTTAAATATATTCACATTGCCGCTGCACACAGCCTAGTTTCAGCGGAATATCATCTGCAGGCAGCAAGTGTGTGCAGCTCTCAATTGGTTTTGGCATGGAGCAGAAGAATGACATCTGTAGCCAGTAGGGTAGGAAAGACATTTAGACTTATGATATCTATTAGGAAATGCTAACTAAGGCAACAATGGGTTTGCAAACTAGGTATTGAAAACGTTTAGTCCGAAGTGTTGGGAGCTTTTGGGAAAGAGCACAGTTAGAAAGATATGGCATATAGAAGCAAACCGGATGGACGTCATGAAAATGATCGGAGAGGTTGAGAGTAGAAGTTCAGGAGCAAAAACAAATAAAATATAATTATTGTAAAATTGAATGTGTCCATAAGGTGTAGATAGTAAGTATAGGCTGGAAGTAGAGGCCTGGGCATTGTTGTTCACTAATTTACCCCAAGTAGGGAAAGGATGGCGGGGTTGAAAAGTAATAAAGGGGAGTATATATATAAAAAACATGGGGGATTGGAAGTGATGCAGACAATTACATTGATGGAAGTTACAATCTATCTGCAATATTAAGCTGATCTACCCCCCCAAAAAATTAAAATAAAATAAAATAAAAACTATGGGTTTGCAAACTAGGTATTGAAAACGTTTAGTCAGAAGTGTTGGTTAGTAGGCTATTTGTGACTAGCAATTGTCATCATGCACCTGTTTGCATCAGGGGCGTAGACATGGGTGGGCCTGGGTGGACAGAGGCCCACCCACTGGGGAGCAAGGTCCTGACAGGTGCACCCAATCAGATTGATGTGGTTTAAGCATTGTTGTAGACTTAGACCATCAACTTTGTCTTTTTTCTATTTAAAAAAAGTGTGATTTCTAGAGTGAAAATCTGAAAGATCTATAGGAAATCTCATAGAAAAACATAGGAAAACATAAGAATTTTCACACAGGGTGCATTTCCTTTGCTGGGTGGGCCGTTTGGGAACTATTTTGCAAAATTAGAGTGTACCCACATCTCCAGGCACCACTACACCACTGAATAGGGCCGAAGGAAAAACAGCAGTCACACACAGCATGATGTTGAACTCGGACATAATAAGCCAGTAGGTCCCAATCATAAGAATACAGAAACACAACCATTAAGCATTTCTCAATCAAAATGTACAGCTATAACTTCCCATTTCACGTTTAGCACACAAAGTAACCGGTGACCTAAAGTTTAAAGTGGAACTGACAGCGTTTTAACTACTTTGCAGATATTAAACAAACATACAATCACAATGTCTACTACTACTTTGCCGAGTGGCGCAGCGGTCTAAGGCACTACATCTCAGTGCTAACTACATCTCAGTGCTAGAGGCGTCACTACAGACCCTAGTTCGATCCCGGGCTGAATCACAACCGGCTGTGATCGGGAATCCCAAAGGGCCGGCGCACAATTGGCCCAGCGTCGTCTGGGTTAGGGTAGGGTTTGGTCGGGGTAGGCTGTCATTGTAAATAAGAATCTGTTCTTAATTGACTTGCCTAGTTAAATAAAAGTGAAAAAAACAACACTATCAGTCAAAAATATCAAATTCCTAGTTTATGCTACAAAACAAACTTTATCAGAGGTTTGAAAAATAGGTTATATTTGACTCAACGTTCCATGACGTACACTAAGGCATTGTTGGCAGAATAGATGGATGCAGTTCAATGCATGATCAATATAATTCACCAATACATTTCATGGTAGTCCAAAACATATTGCTATCAGGTAGTAAATCACATCTGGCCTGGTACATTGTTTGCTGCCTCCATTCAGGATGCACTGTTTCAGTTTCAATGACTCAATATTCTGGACAAAAACAGACAAATGTAACTAAGGCTGGGAATGTCAAATACAATCAAACTAGCAAGGGCAATGATCACAAGTCAGTCATAACATGGCAAATATGTAGCATATCTATTCATGTAGCAAGCTAAAAACACAGAGCCTAACAGCTAGCTAGCTAACGCTAGGAAGATGTCATGTCATGCCATTGGAGGAGTGGGTAAGTGTGACTTTTTCCCTTGTATCGTTTTTCTGTGGCTATACACAGCTAGAGATGCAGGTGTCATTTGGTTAGCTAGCAAGAACTTGAACAACTGTTATCCAGTTAGCATATCTCTTGCGTTCACAAATTCACTCTGGCTATCTAGTCAGATTTCAGAGCACTCTCGTCTGAGTGTACCAGAGCGCAGAACAACTGATGAATTTACAAACGTGCAACACCCGCTGAATATGACCGGTGTCAGTAAACGTAGGCCAAAAAAGTAATAGTTAGTCAAGAACGCTCTAGATAACATGTAAACAGCCTAACCAGCTCTGCTGCGGCGAGTAAAGTGGTCAGTGTGAGGTGTTCTCTCATTTGTGTCTGGAAGTAGCTAGTTAGCAAGCTAGCCAACTCTATCCACTTGGGTGCTTGATTGGGACAAGCATGCATTGACAGGCAAGCTGCAGAAGGACTAGGAGGCTCCAATTCCCCATTGTTTATCAGTGCAATTTTGACAGCCAACTAGCTGAAAAAGTTTGAGAGGGTTTATCTAATGTTCCTTCGTTAGATTTTAGCTCATCTTGCTCTGGCTAACATTAGTTGTTGATCTTGTTGTTGTTGATGTGCATAACTGAGGAAAAGAGAGCCGACCTTTTCATGGTTGTTTGATCAATAGAACTGTAAATATCCCAAATGTAAGAGGACTCCCGTGGTGTTTACATATTTGCTGAAATCCATTCAGGTGTATTTTGTGGCTTTTGGAGAATGCGTTCTAATGATCTAAAGTCACGCTGTTGCAACTGCCTGTAAACACACAGTCCAGTTCAAAGTCAATGATGGCAGGCCCATGTGGCAAATGGCTTGTTTGTATTAAAGGCCTACTGTAGCTCCGATTGACTATAGCGCACCAGTCTGTGTAGACTCTGGTCCTGGACAAGACAGATGTTTTTATTCTGTTTTATTTACTGCAGTGTCTATTAATTGTCCAAACGCATGGCCGCTTTCCCACTCTATATTTTTATAGAATTTTCACAAATGCCTTAGTATATGTAGCTAATTTTCCCCCAACATTGGACACCCCCTAATTTCGGACACTCTCTAGCGGCTGGAGGACTAAGTCACCTCAAGCTCAACATTTAAATGGACTTGAAAATAACGGTAGGTTTTGCGACTAAATGCACCCTTCGAGCTAGCTGTCCACAATTTATGTAAGTTAGTTTAGGTTATGAGGGTTTTCCAAAAAGTAATACATATATACACATTTTGTGGGACATGCTGTATATTGTAAAATTTGACTACGCGACAGACTACACATCATTTAATATCCAACTTCTAACCTATGAAATATAATTCACGGATTTGCTAATGTTGCTACCTTAGTTTCTAAATGTTGATAGACTGCTTAGTAACCAAAAAGGAAAGAAATTGTAAGTGTTACATAATACATATCACGAAAACAGCTGAATGTTATCAAGCTTTACCGTATAAAAATTGGAGTCGTATGACTGGGGTGTTTTGCGCAATCTGCAAAAAAATATTTTGAACTTTGAACCTTGAACCTTTTGACACCTATCACTGTTGGTTATGTTTCATCTTACAACAGCTACATAGAGGCAGTATTTAGTCAAATGTATGCATCAATATTAAACTAATTGGGACACTAATTTTCATTACAGATAACATCAAACAAAAAACGTGGTTACACTTTCAGTTATTGTGAAACCTTTCATCACCACCTTTCAATGCCTTAGCTTTGAATTGTAAATGTTTATACATATTCAGGTGGAGTTATCTTTCTAAAATGTTTTAGCTAGCTAACGTTAGCTTGCTAGCTAACAGTACACTTTAGCTTGAAATGAAACCACTTTCTGTCAAAATTAGAAACGTGTAATATCTAAAAATGTAGCTAGCTACTAAACTATCTTACCCGTATACATCATCATGCATGATAGACGCCTCTCCCTCTCACGGATGGCATGCCATGGTTGCCCGAGACAGGTGTTTTCGCCATTTCTCTTTAGCTATCATACTCTAATTCCGCTGATTTCAAAACTCGATCCCCCAGAAAGTGGAGAGCAACACTTATGCAGCTCCACTTTACGATATATATATATTTTTTAAAGACGCGTTAGACAGGATTACCAACACAGACTGACCGGCTCAAAAAGACAGAAGGCTTCTCTCGGCATGTCCAACCCACTTGTCACGGTTTCGGCCGAGGCTGCTCCTCCTCCTGGTTCGGGCAGGCTTCGGCGGAAGTCGTCCCCGGAGTACTAGCGGCCACCGATCTATGTTTCATGTTCGTTTGGTTTTGTCTTGATGTTGTACACCTGTGTCTTGTTAGTCCTCGTTAGTGTCCTATTTAGTTCTCGTTGTGTGTGTTTGTCTTTGTGTGTGATTGCTCTTCTGTTTTGTGTTGGAGCTACGTACTTCCCTCCAGTGTTTTGGAGAGGTTTTTCGCACATGTTAGTGCGCCGTTTGTTTGACGCCTGTGTGCGCCGTTATTTCACCTTCGGGCTTATTGTGCTTATTTTCTACGTGAATATTGCACTAAAGTCTTTTGGACTGAGCTTCTGCGTCCTGTGCTTGATTCATGCACCACACCCACCTTCAGCACCCCTTGACAGAATCACACACCAGAATGGAATCAGCAGGATCTGCAGTTACGCCTGAGTCGCTCGAGGAGCATGTTCGCGGCCAAGATGACCAGATACGACAACTGGGGACCGCTCTACAGGACATCATCAACACCCTGCACCGATGGGAGGCCAGCGGGGTACCCACACCTCCACCTACCCTGCCAACCCCATCGGCCGGTCCACCAGTCCCAGGTCCGGAACCCAGGGGGATTCGGCTCTCGCTCCCGAGGGCGTATGACGGAACAGCTGCCGGGTGTCAGGGGTTCCTCCTGCAGGTGGAGCTCTACCTGGCCACTGTACACCCGGTGCCCTCGGGACACGAGAGCGTTTCCGCCCTCATCTCCTGTCTCACGGGCAAGGCGTTGGAGTGGGCTAACGCCGAGTGGAGGAAGATGGATGCCAACACCATCTCCTACGCCGAGTTCTCCCACCTTAGACAGGGGAGGAGGAGCGCACAGGCGTTTGCTCTAGAGTTCCGGACTCTAGCGGCGGACGCAGGGTGGAATGAACGGGCCCTCATCGACCATTTTCGATGTAGCCTACGGGAGGACGTTCAACGTGAGTTGGCCTGCAGGGATACCCATCTCACCTTCGACCAGTTGGTCGATATGTCCATCCGTCTGGACACCCTGCTGGCCACCCATGGACGTCCCGAGGGGGGTCCGTCCATTCCGCCCTCCGGCACCTCCGAGCCGAGCCCTATGGAGCTCGGGGGTGCCGGCGCTAGAGAAAGGAGGAGGAGGAGCCCGAGGGGGCCTGTCTCCTGCACCAAGTGCGGTCGTGGAGGGCACACTGCGGCCAGGTGCTGGGGAGGGTTCTCCGGGGGAGAAGACAACAGGCCATGCACTGGGGGGGCCTCCCAGGTGAGGAGACGTCCCACTTACCCAGAGCTTTCTGTTGCGCACGTTTGTATACCTGTGTGTTTTCCACAGGTTGCACCTCATTCCCAGCATAAGGCGCTAGTAGATTCAGGCGCAGCTGGGAATTTTGTTGATCGGAAGTTTTGTTTAGATTTAGGGATCCCTCTCCTACCTGTTGACAAACATTTTCCCGTTCATGCCTTAGATAGCCGCCCGTTGGGGTCGGGGTTGATTAGGGAGATCACAGCACCACTTAGGATGTGTGCGCAGGGGGGTCATGAAGAGACTATACAGCTGTATCTGATCAACTCTCCTGCGTACCCAGTGGTGCTGGGAATTCCCTGGTTAAGCACCCATAACCCTGCTATTTCGTGGCAACAGAGGGCTCTCGATGGGTGGTCTGCTCAGTGCGAGGGGCGATGTCTGGGTGTTTCCGTGGGGGCGACTTCGGTGGAAAGTCCAAACCAAGTGCCCGCACTGCACATTCCGCCTGAATATGGGGATTTAGCTCTCGTGTTTAGTAAAACTAGGGCGACGCAGTTGCCTCCTCATAGAC
The DNA here is from genome assembly GCF_964263955.1 of Coregonus lavaretus. NCBI lineage: Eukaryota > Metazoa > Chordata > Actinopteri > Salmoniformes > Salmonidae > Coregonus > Coregonus lavaretus. The sequence goes on along the minus strand of NC_139993.1, from coordinate 48,358,164 downwards.
AGGGGGATTGGGCGATTGATCTCCAGGCAGGAGCAGCGCTCCCACGGAGCCACGTGTATCCTTTGTCTCAAGAGGAGAGAAAAGCTATGGAGACTTACATAGCCGAATCTTTGAGACAGGGATACATTCGGCCCTCCACTTCTCCCGCCTCCTCGAGCTTCTTTTTTGTAAAGAAGAAAGATGGAGGGTTGCGCCCGTGCATTGATTACCGTGGTCTCAATCAGATTACTGTGAAATACAGTTATCCACTCCCTCTGATTGCGACCATGACAGAGTCATTGCATGGAGCACGGTTTTTCACAAAATTGGATCTCAGGAGCGCGTATAACTTGGTGCGCATTAGGGAGGGCGACGAATGGAAGACAGCGTTTAGTACCACGTCAGGTCATTTCGAATATCTCGTCATGCCATATGGGTTGATGAATGCTCCATCAGTCTTCCAATCCTTCATAGATGACATTTTCCGGGATATGCAGGGACAAGGGGTGGTCGTGTACATTGATGACATTCTGGTGTACTCGTTTACCCGAGCCGAGCATATAACCCTGGTGCGTCGTGTATTGAGGAGGCTGTTGGAGCATGACCTATATGTCAAGGCAGAGAAATGTCTGTTTTTCCAGGAGTCGGTCTCCTTTTTGGGTTATCGGTTGTCCGCGTCAGGGGTGAGAATGGAGGTGGATCGTGTGTCCGCTGTGCGTAATTGGCAAACTCCAACCACTGTAAAAGAGGTGCAGCAGTTCTTGGGCTTTGCGAATTACTACCGGAGGTTTATCCGGGGTTTTGGACAGGTGGCAGCTCCCATCACGTCCCTTCTGAAAGGGGGTCCGGTGCGCCTGCAGTGGTCAGCTGATGCGGACAGGGCCTTTAGGAGACTGAAGGACCTGTTTACGTCGGCTCCGGTGCTGGCGCATCCGGATCCCGCATTACCCTTTCAGGTTGAGGTAGACGCGTCTGAGGCTGGTATAGGGGCCGTTCTCTCTCAATGGTCCGGCACGCCACCTAAACTCCGCCCCTGTGCTTTTTACTCAAAAAAGCTCAGCCCGGCGGAGCGTAACTATGACGTTGGGGACAGGGAGCTGTTAGCTGTAGTTCAAGCCCTTAAGGTGTGGAGGCATTGGCTTGAGGGGGCTCAACACCCTTTCCTCATTTTGACTGACCATCGGAACCTCGAGTACATCCGGGCAGCGAGGAGACTGAACACTCGCCAGGCTCGATGGAGTATGTTTCTCACCAGGTTCGTATTTAAAATCACGTACATCCCTGGGTCCCAGAATGGTAAGGCAGATGCGCTGTCCCGGCGGTATGACACGGAGGAGAGGTCCGTTGAGCCTACTCCCATACTACCGGAGTCTTGCCTTGTGGCACCGGTGGTGTGGGAGGTCGATGCCGAAATCGAGCGAGCGTTGCGTACCGACCCCAGCCCTCCACAGTGTCCTGAGGGTCGGAAGTACGTTCCGCTCGAGATTCGGGATCGACTCATTTACTGGGCTCACACGTCACCCTCCTCTGGACATCCGGGTATTGGCCGGACAGTGCATTGCCTTAGCACTAAATACTGGTGGCCCACTTTGGCTAGGGATGTGAGGGTTTATGTCTCCTCCTGCTCGGTGTGCGCCCAGTGTAAGGCGCCCCGACATCTGCCCAGTGATAAGTTACAACCCCTGCCCGTTCCACAACGACCATGGTCCCACCTCTCGGTGGATTTTGTGACAGACCTTCCCCTCTCTCAGGGGAATACCACCATCCTGGTCGTTGTGGACCGGTTCTCTAAGACCTGTCGCTTCTCCCTATGTCGGGTCTTCCTACTGCCCTACAGACCGCTGAGGCCCTATTTACCCACGTCTTCCGGCATTACGGGGTACCCGAGGATATAGTGTCTGATCGAGGCCCCCAGTTTACCTCCCGTGTTTGGAGAGCGTTCATGGAGCGTTTGGGGGTCTCGGTTAGCCTTACCTCAGGGTACCACCCGGAGAGTAACGGGCAGGTAGAACGTGTCAACTAGGATGTGGGTAGGTTTCTGAGGTCGTATTGCCAGGGCCGGCCGGAGGAGTGGGCACGGTACATTCCCTGGGCCGAGATGGCCCAGAACTCTCTCCGCCACTCCTCTACCAACCTAACCCCCTTCCAATGTGTGTTAGGTTACCAGCCGGTTCTGGCACCTTGGCAGCAGAGCCAGATCGAGGCCCCTGCGGTGGATGATTGGATGAGGCGCTCGGAAGAGACGTGGAACGCTGCCCACGTTCACCTGCAGCGGGCCGTCCTTCGTCACAAGGCGAGCGCTGATCTCCACCGCAGTGAGGGGCCGGTGTACGCACCCGGAGATCGAGTCTGGCTCTCTACCAGAAACCTACCCCTCCGACTGCCCTGCCGGAGGCTGGGTCGGCGGTTTGTGGGGCCCTTTAAAGTCCTGAGAAGATTGAACGAGGTGTGTTATAGGTTACATCTACCTGTTGAGTATAAGAATATTAACCCCTCGTTCCATGTGTCTCTTCTCAGGCCGGTGGTAGCTGGTCCACTCCAGGACAATGAGATAGGGGAGACTCCTCCGCCCCCACTGGACATCGAGGTGGCTCCGGCGTACACCGTTCGGTCCATTTTGGACTCAAGACGCCGGATGGGGGGTCTCCAGTATCTCGTGGAGTGGGAGGGGTACGGCCCGGAGGAGCGGTGCTGGGTGCCGCGGAGGGACATCCTAGACCCATCTCTCCTGTCGGAGTTCCACCGGGACCATCCCGCGCGCCCTGCTCCGCGTCCTCCTGGTCGTCCCCGAGGCCGGGGTCGGCGCACGGCTGGAGCCGCGCGTCAAGGGGGGGGTACTGTCACGGTTTCGGCCGAGGCTGCTCCTCCTCCTGGTTCGGGCAGGCTTCGGCGGTCGTCGTCCCCGGAGTACTAACTGCCACCGATCTATGTTTCATGTTCGTTTGGTTTTGTCTTGATGTTGTACACCTGTGTCTTGTTAGTCCTCGTTAGTGTCCTATTTAGTTCTCGTTGTGTGTGTTTGTCTTTGTGTGTGATTGCTCTTCTCTTTTGTGTTGGAGCTACGTACTTCCCTCCAGTGTTTTGGAGAGGTTTTTCGCACATGTTAGTGCGCCGTTTGTTTGACGCCTGTGTGCGCCGTTATTTCGCCTTCGGGCTTATTGTGCTTATTTTCTACGTGAATATTGCACTAAAGTCTTTTGGACTGAGCTTCTGCGTCCTGCGCTTGATTCATGCACCACAATTATGTATTTGTAAAGAAAATTACTTGTCTAAAATATAATATATATACAGTATATATACACAGTACCAGTCAAAAGTTTGGACACACCTACTCATTCCAGGGTTTTTCTTTATTTTTAATATGTTCCTCACTATAGGATAATAGTGATGACATCAAAACTATGAAATAACACATATGGAATCATGTAGTAACCAAAAAAGAGTTAAACAAATCAAATATATTTGATATTTGAGAATCTTCAAAGTAGCCACCCTTTACCTTGATGACAGCATTGCACACTCTTGGCATTCTCTCAACCAGCTTCATGAGGTAGTCACCTGGAATGCATTTCAATTAACAGGTGTGCCTTGTTAAAAGTTAATTTGTGGAATTTCTTTCCTTCTTAATGCATTTGAGCCAATCAGTTGTGTTGTGACAAGGTAGGGTTGGTATACAGAAGATAGCCCTATTTGGTAAAAGACCAAGTCCATATTACGGCAAGAACAGCTCAAATAAGCAAAGAGAAATGACAGTAAATCATTACTTTAAGATATGAAGGTCAGTCAATCTGGAAAAGTTTCTTCAAATGCAGTCGCAAAACCCATCAAGCGCTATGATGAAACTGGCTCTCATGAGGACCGCCACAGGAAAGGAAGAGTTACTTCTGCTGCAGAGGATAAGTTCACTAGAGTTACCAGCCTCAGAAACTGCAGCCCAAATAAATGTTCAAGTAACAGACACATCTCAACATCAACTGTTCAGAGGAGACTGCGTGAATCAGGCCTTCATGGTCGAATTGCTGCAAAAGAAACCACTACCAAAGGACACCAATAAGAAGAAGAGACTGGCTTGTGCCAAGAAACACGATCAATGGACATTAGACCGCTGGAAATCTGTCCTTTGGTCTGATGAGTCTAAATGTGAGATTTTTGGTTCCAAACGCGGTGTCTTTGTGAGACGCAGAGTAGGTGAACGGATTATCTCCGCATGTGTGGTTCCCACCGTGAAGCATGGAGGAGGAAGTGTGATGGTGTGGGGGTGCTTTGCTGGTGACACTGTCAGTGATTTATTTAGAATTCAATGCACACTTAACCAGCATGGCTACCACAGCATTCTGCAGCGATATGCCATCCCATCTGGTTTGCGCTTAGTGGGACTATCATTTGTCTTTCAACAGGACACTGACCCAACACACCTCCAGGATGTGTAAGGGCTATTTGAACAAGAAGGAGAGTGATGGAGTGCTGCATCAGATGACCCGGCCTCCACAATCACCCGACCTCAACTCAATTGAGATGTTTTGGGATGAGTTGGACAGCAGAGGGAAGGAAAAGAAGCCAACAAGTGCTCAGCATATGTGGGAACTCCTTCAAGACTGTTGGAAAAGTATTCCAGGTGAAGCTGGTTGAGAGAATGCCAAGAGTGTGCAAAGCTGTCATCAAACAACGGGTGGCTACTATGAAGAATCAAAAATATAAAATATATTTTGAGTTGTTTAACACTTTTTTGGTTACTACATGATTCCATATGTGTTATTTCATAGTGTTGATGTCTTCACTATTATTCTACAATGTAGAAAATAATAAAAATAAAGAACAATCCTTGAATGAGTAGATGTGTCCAAACTTGACTAGTACTGTGTATTTCTTCCTTTACTTTCCACGTTTATCTCTGCAACACAAACTCCAACAGTGTTTTCATTGTTTATGTCAATGCACAAAATCAAATCAAATTGTATTTGTCACATGCGCCGATTACAACAGGTGTAGACCTTACTGTGAAATGCTTACTTACAAGCCCTTAACCAACAATGCAGTTCAAGAAATAGAGTTAAGAAAATATTTAATAAATAAACTAAAGAAAAAAAAAAAATCAAAAGTAACACAATAAAATTACAATAACAAGGCTATATACAGGGGGTACCGGTACCTAGTCAATGTGCGGGGGTACAGGTTAGTCGAGGTAATTTCTACATGTAGGTAGGGGTAGAGTGACTATGCATAGAAAATAAACAGTAGCAGGGATGTAGGGGAGGGAATGGCCAGCAGGAATGTAGCTCAGTTGTTAGAGCATGGCGTTTGCAACGCCAGGGTTGTGGGTTTGATTCCCACGGGGGGGGCAGTAAGAAAAATAAAAAAATAATGTATGCACTCACTAACTGTAAGTTGGTCTGGATAAGAGTGTCTGCTAAATGACTAAAATGTAATAAAGAAAGGGGGGGGGAGCGGTGTCAATGTAAATAGTCTGGGTGGCCATTTTGAATAATTGTTCAGCAGTCTTATGGCTTGGGGGTAGAAGCTGTTAAGGAACCTTCTGGTCCTAGACTTGGCGCCCCGGTACCTCTTGCCGTGCAGTAGCAGAGAGAACAGTCTATGACTTGGGTGACTGGAGACTTTGACAATTCTTTGGGCTTTCCTCTGACACTGCCTAGTATATACAGTGAGGGAAAAAAGTATTTGATCCCCTGCTGATTTTGTACGTTTGCCCACTGACAAAGACATGATCAGTCTATAATTTTAATGGTAGGTTTATTTGAAAAGTGAGAGACAGAATAACAACAAAAAAATCCAGAAAAACACATGTCAAAAATGTTATAAATTGATCTGCATTTTAATGAGGGAAATAAGTATTTGACCCCCTCTCAATCAGAAAGATTTCTGGCTCCCAGGTGTCTTTTATACAGGTAATGAGCTGAGATTAGGAGCACACTCTTAAAGGGAGTGCTACTAATCTCAGCTTGTTACCTGTATAAAAGACACCTGTCCACATAAGCAATCAATCAATCAGATTCCAAACTCTCCACCATGGCCAAGACCAAAGAGCTCTCCAAGGATGTCAGGGACAAGATTGTAGACCTACACAAGGCTGGAATGGGCTACAAGACCATCGCCAAGCAGCTTGGTGAGAAGGTGACAACAGTTGGTGCGAATATTCGCAAATGGAAGAAACACAAAATATCTGTCAATCTCCCTCGGCCTGGGGCTCCATGCAAGATCTCACCTCGTGGAGTTGCAATGATCATGAGAACAGTGAGGAATCAGCCCAGAACTACACGGGAGGATCTTGTCAATGATCTCAAGGCAGCTGGGACCATAGTCACCAAGAAAACAATTGGTAACACACTACGCCGTGAAGGACTGAAATCCTGTAGCGCCCGCAAGCTCCCCCTGCTCAAGAAAGCACATATACAGGGCTGTCTGAAGTTTGCCAATGAACATCTGAATGATTAAGAGGAGAACTGGGTGAAAGTGTTGTGGTCAGATGAGACCAAAATCGAGCTCTTTGGCATCAACTACTCTCACCGTGTTTGGAGGAGGAGGAATGCTGCCTATGACCCCAAGAACACCATCCCCACCGTCAAACATGGAGGTGGAAACATTATGCTTTCGGGGTGTTTTTCTGCTAAGGGGACAGGACAACTTCACCGCATCAAAGGGACGATGGACAGGGCCATGTACTGTCAAATCTTGGGTGAGAACCTCCTTTCCTCAGCCAGGGCATTGAAAATGGGTCGTGGATGGGTATTCCAGCATGACAGAGACCCAAAACATACGGCCAAGGCAACAAAGGAGTGGCTCAAGAAGAAGCACATTAAGGTCCTGGAATGGCCTAGCCAGTCTCCAGACCTTAATCCCATATAAAATCTGTGGAGGGAGCTGAAGATTCGAGTTGCCAAACAACAGCCTCGAAACCTTAATGACTTGGAGAAGATCTGCAAAGAGGAGTGGGACAAAATCCCTCCTGAGATGTGTGCAAACCTGGTGGCCAACTACAAGAAACGTCTGACCTCTGTGATTGCCAACAAGGGTTTTGCCACCAAGTACTAAGTCATGTTTTGTAGAGGGGTCAAATACTTATTTCCCTCATTAAAATGCAAATCAATTTATAACATTTTTGGCATGCATTTTTCTAGATTTTTTTGTTGTTATTCTGTCTCTCACTGTTCAAATAAACCTACCATTCAAATTATAGACTGATCATGTCTTTGTCAGTGGGCAAACATATAAAATCAGCAGGGGATCAAATACTTTTTCCCTCACTGTAGGTCCTGGATGGCAGGAAGCTTGGCCCCAGTGATGTACTGGTCCGTACGCACTACCCTCTGTAGCGTCTTGTGATCAGATGCCGAGAAGTTGCCATACCAGGCGGTGATGCAACCGGTCAGGATGCTCTCGATGGTGCAGCTGTAGAACTTTTTGAGGATCGGGTGACCCATGCCAAATCTTTTCAGTCTCCTGAGGGGGAAAAGGTGTTGTCGTGCCCTCTTCACGACTGTCTTGGTGTGTTTGGACCATGCTAGTTTGTTGGTGATGTGGACACCAAGGAACTTGAATCTCTCAACCCGCTCCACTACAGCCCTGTCAACGTTAATGGGGGCCTGTTCGGCCCTCCTTTTACTGTAGTCCATGATCGGCTCCTTTGTCTTGCTCATATTGAGGGAGAGATTGTTGTCCTGGCACTACACTGCCAGGTCTCTGACCTCCTCCCTATAGGCTGTCTCATCGTTGTCGGTGATCAGGCCTACCACTGTTGGGTCATCAGTAAACTTAATGATGGTGTTGGAGTCGTGCTTGGCCACGCAGTCGTGGGTGAACAGGGAGTACAGGAGGGAACTAAGCACACACCCCTGAGGGTTCCCACTGTTGAGGATCAGCGTGGCAGATGTGTTGTTGCCTACCCTTACCACCTGTGGGCAGCCCGTCAGGAAGTCCAGGATCCAGTTGCAGAGGGTGGTGTTTAGTCCCAGGGTCCTTAGCTTAGTGATGAGCTTTGTGGGCACTATGGTGTTGAACGCTGAGCTGTAGACAATGAACAGCATTCTCACATACAGTTGAAGTCGGAAGTTTACATACACTTAGGTTGGAGTGATTAAAACTCGTTTTTCAACCACTCCACACATTTCTTGTTAACAAACTATAGTTTTGGCAAGTCGGTTAGGACATCTACTTTGTGCATGACAAAAAAAATGGTAGACCTCCACAAGTCTGGTTCATCCTTGGGAGCAATTTCCAAATGCCTGAAGGTACCACGTTCATCTGTACAATCTATAGTACGCAAGTATAAACACCATGGGACCACGCAGCCGTCATTCCGCTCAGGAAGGAGACGTGTTCTGTCTCCTAGAGATTAACGTACTTTGGTGCAAAAAGTGCAAATCAATCCCAGAACAACAGCAAATGACCTTGTGAAGGTGCTGGAGGAAACAGGTACAAAAGTATCTATATCCACAATAAAACAAGTCCTATATCGACATAACCTGAAAGGCTGCTGAGCAAGGAAGAAGCCACTGCTCCAAAACCACCATAAAAAAGCCAGACTACGGTTTGCAACTGCACATGGGGACAAAGATGGCACTTTTTGGAGAAATGTCCTTTGGTCCGATGAAACAAAAATAGAACTGTTTGGCCATAATGACCATCATTATGATTGGAGGAAAAAGGGGGGTTTTGCAAGTAGAAGAACACCATCCCAACCGTGAAGCACGGGGTGGCAGAATCATGCTGTGGGGATTCTTTGCTGCAGGAGGGACTGGTGCACTTCACAAAATAGATGGCATCATGAGGAAGGAAAATGTTGTGGATATATTGAAGCAACATCTCAAGACATCAGTCAGGAAGTTAAAGCTTGGTCGCAAATGGGTCTTCCAAATGGACAATGACCCCAAGCATACTTCCAAAGTTGTGGCAAAATGGCTTAAGGACAACAAAGTCAAGGTATTGGAGTGGCCATCACAAAGCCCTGACCTCAATCCTATAGAAAATGTGTGGGCAGAACTGAAAAAGCGTGTGCGAGCAAGGACGCCTACAAACCTGACTCAGTTACACCAGCTCTGTCAGGTGGAATGGGCCAAAATTCACCCAACTTATTGTGGGATGCTTGTGGAAGGCTACCCGAAACGTTTGACCCAAGTTAAACAATTTAAAGGCAATGCTAACAAATACTAGCTGAGTGTATGTAAACTTCTGAGCCACTGGGAATGTGATGAAAGAAATAAAATTGAAATAAATAATACTCTCTACTATTATTCTGACATTTCACATTCTTAAAATAAAGTGGTGATCCTAACTGACCTAAAACAGGGAATGCTTACTCGGATTAAATGTCAGGAATTGTGAAAAACTGAGTTTAAATGTATTTGGCTACGGTGTATGTAAACTTCTTACTTCAACTGTAGGTGTTCCTTTTGGCCAGGTGGGAAAGGGGAGTGTGGAGTGCGATTGAGATTGCGTAATCTGTGGATCTTTTGGGGCGGTATGTGAATTGGAGTGGGTCTAGGGTTTCCGGGATGACGGTGTTGATGTGAGCCATGACCAGCCTTTCAATGCACTTCATGGCTACCGACGTGAGTGCTACGGGGCGGTAATCATTTCGGCAGGTTACCTTCTCTTTCTTGGTCACAGGGACTATGGTGGTCTACTTGAAACATGTAGGTATTACAGACTTGGTCAGGAAGAGGTTGAAAATGTCAATGAAGACACTTGCCAGTTGGTCCCACGGCCTTGTGAATGTTGACCTATTTAAAGGTCTTGCTCACATCGGCTATGGAGAGCGTGATCGCACAGTCGTCCGGAACATCTGGTGCTCTCATGCATGCTTCAGTGTTGCTTGGCTCGAAGCGAGCATAAAAGGCATTTAGCTCGTCTGGTAGGCTCGCGTCACTGGGCAGCTCGCGGCTGGGTTTCCCTTTGTAGTCCATAAAAAGTTTGCAAGCCCTACCACATCCGACGAGCATCAGAGCCGGTGTAGTAGGATTCAATCTTAGTCCTGTATTGATGCTTTGCCTGTTTGATGGTTCATCGGAGGGCATAGTGGGATTTCTTATAAGCATCCGGATTAGCGTCCCGCTCCTTGAAAGCGGAAGCTCTAGCCTTTAGCTAATAATAATAATAATAATAGCTCTGTGCGGATCTTGCCTGTAATCCATGGCTTCTGGTTGGAATATGTATGCACGGTCACTGTGGGGAAGACGTCGTCGATGCACTTATTGATGAAGCCGGTGACTGAGGTGGTATACTCATCAATGCCATTGGATGTATCCCGGAATATATTCCAGTCTGTTCTATCAAAACAGTCCTGTAGCGTAGCATCCGCGTCATCCGACCACTTCTGTATTGAGCGAGTCACTGGTACTTCCTGCTTTCGTTTTTGCTTGTAAGCCGGAATCAGGAGGATAGAATTATGGTCTGATTTTCCAAATGAAGGGCGAGGGAGAGCTGTGTATGCGTCTCTGTGTGTGGAGTAAAGGTGGTCTAGAGTTGTTTTTTCCTCTGGTTGCAAATGTGACATGCTGGTAGAAATTAGGTAAAATGGATTTAAATTTGCCTGCATTAAAGTCCCCGGCCACTAGGAGCGCCACTTCTGGATGAGCATTGTCTTGTTTGCTTATGGCCTTATACAGCTCGTTGAGTGTGGTCTTAGTGCCAGCATCGGTTTGTGGTGGCAAATAGACGGCTACGAATAATTTAGATGAGAACTCTCTTGGTAGATAATGTGGTCTACAGCTTATCATGAGGTACTCTACCTCAGGCGAGCAATACCTCGATACTTCTTTAATATTAGACATCGCTCACCAGCTGTTATTGACAAATAGACACACACCCCCACCCCTCATCTTACCAGGCGTAGCTGCTCTGTCCTGCTTATGCACGGAAAACCCAGCCAGCTCTATATTATCCGTGTTGTCATTCAGCCACGACTCTGTGAAACATAAGATATTAAATTTTTTTATGTCCTGTTGGTAGGATAGTCTTAATCGTAGATCATCCAGTTTATTTTCCAATGATTGCACGTTGGCCAATAGTACGGATGGTAGTGGTGGTTTACCCACTCGCCTACAAATTCTCACAAGGCCCCCCAACCTCCGCCCCCTTTTTCTCTGTATTTTCTTCACGCGAATGACGGGGATTTGGGCCTAGCCTCGAGAAAGCAGTATATCGTTCACGTCAGATTCATTAAAGAAAAACTCTTCATCCAGTCCGAGGTGAGTAATCGTTGTTCTGATGTCCAGAAGCTCTTTTCGGTCATAAGAGACGGTAGCAGCAACACTACGTAAAAATAAGTTACAAACAATGCGAAAAAACAAACATAATAGCACAGTTGGTTAGGAGCCAGTAAAACAGCAGCCATCCCCTCCGGCTCTGTCACTGAAATTAAAGTTTTATTTGATGTAAATTAGTCATACTCATTTATATTTGAGTATTAAACTTTTAGCTACTTTCTCAAAACATAAGATTAATCTGTAAAACAAATTATGAGACATTATTTGGTTACAACACTGAAAACGATGTTGGTGAAGAACCATTTTTAAGAGTTAACAGGAGGGCGCACCAGGCTATGCAATGAAAAGTTGACAGGCAAGTAATATTTTTTTAATCGAAAGGCTAGCCAACTATCTAGTAAACACTTTGGAGATGAGGTTGGGTCTCTTTTTTGAACAAAATTAAACAGAAATATCTTGTAATTTAACTAAACCGCTTATCAAAAAGCTGATAATAGTAGTATTTCCACTGAAATGTCAAACATGCTATTTGCTAACCTGTTAGCTAATATTTTTATGACACCAATAATCACAAAACATTGATGGCTTGATCACAGGATAACACTGTTGAAGGTATATTGTTTCTTAAACGCTGTTGAATATGCCGATAATAAGGGGTTCCACGCTAATTCCCAAGCATTCTAAGAATTTATGAAAATGAGAAAATATTTTTTAAAGTGTCAAATTCTTCCTGGTGGTGTATATGAACATATTTTTTATAAGATTTCATGTTGCTAAAATGCTTTCAGTTCCACTTTAAATGCAACAATGTTTCACACGCTTAAGTTATTTTCAAAGAGATGGCTAACAGCAAGCGTGCTGCAAAAAAAAAACATAGTTTCACTCACCAGATGATGATAATTTGCAAATTAACTTCTTGTTGAAAGTTATTCTTGAGAAGGGAGAAGCTAACAAATTAGCAACAACATCCTTTTTGATAACACCTGCTGCAGTCCCTGCAAACTAGCCGACAACAAAAGTTAGCTAGCTAGACTGTGGAAAAACTACTGCTCACTATTGCGCAGTGACCTGTTAGCCTTCAATAAAGCAGAAGTTTCCATACATTTTTGTAAAAACGCTTCCACCCATTAAGTCAAAATGTGATTGGTTGATTCCACTGTCACTCCAAAATTTTGCCCTAATAGAGTTGAATGGCAGATGCCTTTATCTAGCTTCTGATGGCCTAGCCAATGGCTGACTTAGCTGGCTAGATTTATCTCCCCAGAGACAGCAAAGAAAAATCCTGATTGGATTTTTTTTTTCTCTTCAGTGTTAACCCTTTTCTATCGAACAAAAACTGAAGAGATTATATCAGAACATCATTGAAAATAATAATATACAGTGGGGGAAAAAAGTATTTAGTCAAATCAAATCAAATTTTGTTGGCCAAATGCGCCGAATACAACAGGTGCAGACATTACAGTGAAATGCTTACTTACAGCCCTTAACCAACAGTGCATTTATTTTTAACAAAAAAGTAAAAATAAAACAACAACAAAAAAAGTTTTGAGAAAAAAAGAGCAGAAGTAAAATAAAATAACAGTAGGGAGGCTATATATACAGGGGGGTACCGGTGCAGAGTCAATGTGCGGGGGCACCGGCTAGTTGAGGTAGTTGAAGTAATATGTATATGTGGGCAGAGTTAAAGTGACTATGCATAAATAATTAACAGAGTAGCAGCAGCGTAAAGGGATGGGGTGGGGGGGCAGTGCAAATAGTCCGGGTAGCCATGATTAGCTGTTCAGGAGTCTTATGGCTTGGGGGTAGAAGCTGTTGAGAAGTCTTTTGGACCTAGACTTGGCACTCCGGTACCGCTTACCGTGCGGTAGCAGAGAGAACAGTCTATGACTAGGGTGGCTGGAGTCTTTGACAATTTTGAGGGTGTGACACTCTGGCTCCATGGACTTTGATATTTGAGCCAGGGTTGTTCACTTTCATTTGTTTGGGTGTATTTCATTTGGTGGTGTTGGGGATGGGTGAGTTTCATTTTGTTTGTGTCTATGGTGATTGGTCTATGACTCCCAATCGGAGGTAACGAGTGTCAGCTGTCGGCTCGTTATCTCTGATTGGGAGCCATATATATTCTGTGTGTTTTCTCCTTTGTTTTGTGGGTTATTGTTTCCGTGTTGCTGTTAGTCTGTATCAGTATTTTGTACTTCACGTATCGTCTTTTGTTTTGTTTTCGTGAGTACGTTATTTAATAAATATCATGTTCACTCGCAACGCTGCGCATTGGTCTCCTCCTTCAGACGATCGTGACAGAATAACCCACCACAAAAAGACCAAGCAGCGTGTCCAGCGGCAACAGGACCTACCTACACAGGATTTATGGACTCCCATAAAGGATTCATGGACATGGGAGGATATTCTGGATGGTGAGGGGCCTTGGGATCAACCGGGAGAATATCGCCGTCCTCGTGAAGAGCGGGAGGCAGCTAAAGCCGAGAGGCGGCGATATGAGGAGGCAGCACGGAGGCAAGGCTGGAAGCCCGAGAGTACTACCCAAAAATTTCTTGGGGAGGAAGCGCCGGGTAAGGAGAGAACGCTGGTGGATGTCCTCCTCGGCTGGGGACATATTACGCAGGAGGAGGCCGTCCGGTACCAGAGGGCGATGAAGGGGGAGAACCTGGCAGGAGAGGAGCAACGGCATCAGCAGGGCCATCGTCGGAAGGACGAGAGGCAACCCCAAAATTTTTTTGGGGGGGGGCACATGGCTTGGGCGCCTGGGCAGCAGGAGGCTGCCACAGGGAGAGCTGGAGAGAAGGCTATCGGATTACGGGAGCCATTGGCGAGTAGAGGGAGGGAAGTTGTTGTGGCACGGCATGAGAGACTGAAGTGTGTTACCAGTCCGGTCCGGCCCGTTCCTGATCCCCAGTTAAGGCCAGTGGTGTGTGTTCCCGGTACGGACCGGCCTGTTCCTACTCCACGCACCAGGTCCACGATGTGCGTCGCCAGCCCGGCCCGGCCTGTTCCGGCCACTCGCACCAGGGATACGGTGCGCGTCGCCAGCCCAGCCCGGCCTGTTCCTGCTCCACGCACGAATCCTACGGGGTGCGTCACCAGTCGGCCAGAGTCTGCCGTCTGCCCAACGGCGCCTGAACTGGCCGTCTGCCCAACGGCGCCTGAACTGGCCGTCTGCCCAACGGCGCCTGAACTGCCCGTCGGCCCTATGGCGTCTGAACTGCCCGTCTGTCAAGCGCTGCATAAGCCGCCCGTCTGTACTGAGCCTGCAAAGCCGCCCGTCTGCCATGAGCCTTCAGAGCCGTCCGCCAGATCGGAGCCGCTAGAGCCTTCCGCCAGACAGGAGCCGCTAGAGCCTTCCGCCAGACAGAATCATACACCTGCTATGGAATCAGCAGGAGCCGACGCAACCCATACTAGACTGGAAGCTCAGGTTCGGGACCAGAAAGAGCAGCTCCTGCAGATGGGAGCCGCCCTGCTGGAGGTGATGACTGCAATCCGAGGCTGGGGTCCGCCTCCACCGCCAGCCTCCCAGCCAGCACCATCAGCCAGCCATGAGCAGCCAGATCTGTCAACCAGCCATGAGCAGCCAGATCCGTCAGCCAGCCATGAGCAGCCAGATCCGTCAGCCAGCCATGAGCAGCCAGATCCGTCAGCCAGCCATGAGCAGCCAGACCCGTCAGCCGGCCATGAGCAGCCAGATCCGTCAGCCAGCCATGAGCAGCCAGATCCGTCAGCCAGCCATGAGCAGCCAGATCCGTCAGCCAGCCATGAGCAGCCAGATCCGTCAGCCAGCCATGAGCAGCCAGATCCGTCAGCCAGCCATGAGCAGCCAGATCCGTCAGCCAGCCATGAGCAGCCAGACCCGTCAGCCAGCCATGAGCAGCCAGATCCGTCAGCCAGCCATGAGCAGCCAGATCCGTCAGCCAGCCATGAGCAGCCAGATCCGTCAGCCAGCCATGAGCAGCCAGATCCGTCAGCCAGCCAGGATCCGCCAGAGCCGTCCAGCCAGGATCCGCCAGAGCCGTCCAGCCAGGATCCGCCAGAGCCGTCCAGCCAGGATCCGCCAGAGCTGTCCAGCCAGGATCCGCCAGAACCGTCTAGCCAGGATCCGCCAGAGCCGTCCAGCCAGGATCCGCCAGAGCCGTCCAGCCGGGATCCGCCAGAGCCGCCCAGCCGGGATCCGCCAGAGCCGCCCAGCCGAGATCCGCCAGAGCCGTCCAGCCGAGATCCGCCAGAGCCGTCCAGCCGGGATCCGCCAGAGCCGTCCAGCCGAGATCCGCCAGAGCCGTCCAGCCGGGATCCGCCAGAGCCGTCCAGCCGTGATCCGCCAGAGCCGTCCAGCCGGGATCCGCCAGAGCCGTCCAGCCGGGATCCGCCAGAGCCGTCCAGCCGGGATCCGCCAGAGCCGCCCAGCCGGGATCCGCCAGAGCCGTCCAGCCGGGATCCGCCAGAGCCGCCCAGCCGGGATCCGCCAGAGCCGCCCAGCCGGGATCCGCCAGAGCCGCCCAGCCGGGATCCGCCAGAGCCGCCCAGCCGGGATCCGCCAGAGCCGCCCAGCCGGGATCCGCCAGAGCCGTCCAGCCGGGATCCGCCAGAGCCGTCCAGCCGGGATCCGCCAGAGCCGTCCAGCCGGGATCCGCCCGCCAGCCAGGATCCGCCAGAGCCAGCCAGCCAGGATCCGCCATTTAGTCCGGTACTGCCCCTTAGTCCGGTACTGCCCCGTAGTCCGGTGCTGCCCCTTAGTCCGGTGCTGTCCCTTAGCCCGGTGCTGCCCCTTATCCCGGTGCTGCCCCTTATCCCGGTGCTGCCCCTTAGGCCGATGCTGCCCCTTAGTCCGGTGTTGCCCCTTAGTCCAGGTGGGGTTAGTTGGAGGGTGGTCATTGGGAGGAGGCTACCGAAGCAGGTTGTGACTGTGGTGGGGTGGGGATCACGACCGGGGCCAGAGCCGCCACCGTGGACAGACGCCCACCCAGACCCTCCCCTAGTCCTGATGTTGGTGCGCCCGGAGTTCGCACCTTTAGGGGGGGGTACTGTGACACTCTGGCTCCATGGACTTTGATATTTGAGCCAGGGTTGTTCACTTTCATTTGTTTGGGTGTATTTCATTTGGTGGTGTTGGGGATGGGTGAGTTTCATTTTGTTTGTGTCTATGGTGATTGGTCTATGACTCCCAATCGGAGGTAACGAGTGTCAGCTGTCGGCTCGTTATCTCTGATTGGGAGCCATATATATTCTGTGTGTTTTCTCCTTTGTTTTGTGGGTTATTGTTTCCGTGTTGCTGTTAGTCTGTATCAGTATTTTGTACTTCACGTATCGTCTTTTGTTTTGTTTTCGTGAGTACGTTATTTAATAAATATCATGTTCACTCGCAACGCTGCGCATTGGTCTCCTCCTTCAGACGATCGTGACAGAGGGCTTTCCTCTGACACCAATTGTGCAAGTTCTCCAACTTAAAAAGATGAGAGAGGCCTGTAATCTTCATCATAGGTACACGTCAACTATGACAGACAAATTGAGGAAAAAAAATCCAGAAAATCACATTGTAGGATTTTTATGAATTTATTTGCAAATCATGGTGGAAAATAAGTATTTGGTCACCTAAAAACAAGCAAGATTTCTGGCTCTCACAGACCTGTAACTTCTTCTTTAAGAGGCTCCTCTGTCCTCCACTCGTTACCTGTATTAATGGCACCTGTTTGAACTTGTTATCAGTATAAAAGACACCTGTCCACAACCTCAAACAGTCACACTCCAAACTCCACTATGGCCAAGACCAAAGAGCTGTCAAAGGACACCAGAAACAAAATTGTAGACCTGCACCAGGCTGGGAAGACTGAATCTGCAATAGGTAAGCAGCTTGGTTTGAAGAAATCAACTGTGGGAGTAATTATTAGGAAATGGAAGACATACAAGACCACTGATAATCTCCCTCGATCTGGGGCTCCACGCAAGATCTCACCCCGTGGGGTCAAAATGATAACAAGAACAGTGAGCAAAAATCCCAGAACCACACGGGGGGACCTAGTGAATGACCTGCAGAGAGCTGGGACCAAAGTAACAAAGCCTACCATCAGTAACACACTACGCCGCCAGGGACTCAAATCCTGCAGTGCCAGACGTGTCCCCCTGCTTAAGCCAGTACATGTCCAGGCCCGTCTGAAGTTTGCTAGAGTGCATTTGGATGATCCAGAAGAGGATTGGGAGAATGTCATATGGTCAGATGAAACCAAAATAGAACTTTTTGGTAAAAACTCAACTCGTCGTGTTTGGAGGACAAAGAATGCTGAGTTGCATCCAAAGAACACCGTACCTACTGTGAAGCATGGGGGTGGAAACATCATGCTTTGGGGCTGTTTTTCTGCAAAGGGACCAGGACGACTGATCCGTGTAAAGGAAAGAATGAATGGGGCCATGTATCGTGAGATCTTGAGTGAAAACCTCCTTCCATCAGCAAGGGCATTGAAGATGAAACGTGGCTGGGTCTTTCAGCATGACAATGATCCCAAAAACACCGCCCGGGCAACGAAGGAGTGGCTTCGTAAGAAGCATTTCAAGGTCCTGGAGTGGCCTAGCCAGTCTCCAGATCTCAACCCCATAGAAAATCTTTTGAGGGAGTTGAAAGTCCGTGTTGCCCAGCGACAGCCCCAAAACATCACTGCTCTAGAGGAGATCTGCATGGAGGAATGGGCCAAAATACCAGCAACAGTGTGTGAAAACCTTGTGAAGACTTACAGAAAACGTTTGACCTGTGTCATTGCCAACAAAGGGTATATAACAAAGTATTGAGAAATTTTTGTTATTGACCAAATACTTATTTTCCACCATAATTTGCAAATACATTCATAAAAAATCCTACAATGTGATTTTCTGGATTTTTTTTTCTCATTTTGTCTGTCATAGTTGACGTGTACCTATGATGAAAATTACAGGCCTCTCTCATCTTTTTAAGTGGGAGAACTTGCACAATTGGTGGCTGACTAAATACTTTTTTCCCCCACTGTAATTCTCATTATTATTACAATATTATTATAATCATTATTTTATAAATCCTTAGCCCTTCTCTGAAAGCGTAGAAGGCCCATTGTTCCCCACTGTGTTTGTAATCATTTGTAGAGTCGCTCTATTTTTCTTCAGGATGCATTTTTTCACTATTCTGAATGTCTAAAGAATCCATTTGTTGTTCTGAAATATGAACACAGAAATACTGGACATTTTGAACTCTTATTATGGTGGTGATTTGACAAAATTACAATCATGGTCCTGAACTGGACTCACATTTTTCTGGTCTCGGTCTTGACTCATCCCGGACCCCTTATCCCCCTTGTCCCCCTTCCCAGTCTCGGTCTTGACTCAGTCTCCCCCCCCCCCTCCTTCTGGTCTTGGTCTTGACTCTGACTTGATTTGCTCCGGTCTTGGTCTTGAATCGTTCTCACTTTAGGTGGTCTCAAACACAACACTGTGAGTGTGACACGCCATTATACAGTGCCGTGAAAAAGTATTTGCCCCCTTTCTGATTTTCTCTAGTTTTTCATATTTTGTATACTGAATGTTATCAGATCTTCAACCAAAACCTAATATTAGAGAAAGGGAACCTGAGTTTACAAATATATTTTATTTATTTAATTTAATTAACAAGATATTCTAATAATGGTTTACATATTTTAATTAAAAATGTAATTTTGATGAATTTATTCATACTATTTCATCCTTCCACAAGATATAGTCCCGACACAAATCTAGGGTTGCTACCCAGGCCGGCTGGTTGTTAGTTCTATCAGATCGAATGCCAGAAAGAATGCAAACTAGCTGCACTTAGTTTCGTTTGACCTTTTTTCAATTGACATTTCTTTGTATATATCCATAAAAATGATGCCAGCTGATTCATGATTTCGACAGGCTGAGAAACGCTGCCTGCCTGTCCGTCTCGTTCCAACTCCTGACACGTTCGTTACTATGGGACAGCTGGAGGTCGAATTTGAATATTGAAACAAAGTTGCAAATGACGGAGAGACAGACATCAAGGTTTATACAAATCTCTGCTGTTGGAAACTAAATGTTAGTCTAAAAGAAATGTGAGATAATGTCTAGATGCTTTTTATAGTGGAGATCAAGTTTATACATTGCCTGGCTGGGCTGATGAGACAGTGGATTGCGCAGTCAGATGGACCAGAGTAAATAGGCATTTTAACATCATAGACACCTGTTTTGAGCCACAACTGTTTAGCTAAAACAATATATAATAATAATAATAATTTATTGCTTGTTTTGCATGTTATTTTGGCATTAATACATGTCATAATCAGTTTGCAAACAATGTAAAAAAATATATATATATTTGAGTTAATTAAGTCGCATACAAACATGGTCTCTGTTTTTCTTTCTTGAGTAAGGCAGCTCCAAAATGCAGGTGTTTCAGCCTTGCTCAGTGCTTTCTGTGGTGGTGGGGCAGCCAACGGAAAATACAGAGCATAGGGGTTGGTAATGTTCTTTAGTTGCGCCGTGATTTGGCTCAGTGTTCTGTCACACATGGGGACACTACGTCACCGCAAAATCTACAGGAGAGCTCAACAATTCAAGCCCCTTGGGTGCTGCCATAGTGTTACATTAGAAGTGCCCATCCAAGAAGGCTCAAGGTCATTGGCCACAGATAAAATTAAGTCAAATCACGTTATATCTACGGTAGCTTTGATTGGACTGATCATGTCAACATCATACTTTCAAAATCTTAGCTAGCAAACTAGGCAAGCAGTCATCGTCATGAATCAAGTCAACAATCTACTGGCAAATCCTTTTAAATCCTTGTCATATAAAGACAAATTATAGATAAAACGTATCGGTGCTCATCGGCCATTGGACATACATTTTACACAACAAGTTGGAAATCCCAAATTCAACAATGAGTGGTTTGTAAGGAATCAGTGGCTAACTGCAAGCGTTGCAAAGCAATCACTAGCCTGCTATTCAGTGGACTGGGTGTGTAGTCCAAGTCTGGGTTTAAGGGTCTCCTTTCCAAGCTTAAAAGGATAAACATTCACATGCAACACCATGGGGCAGAAAATATTGAAAACATTGGCCATGCTGTCAATCTAGCATGATTTCTGCCACGTTCAAAACAACTGGAAACTTGGAACTGGAAAATCTCAGACTTCAGTCAGTTCAAGACAACTGGGAACTCTGAAAAAAACGAGCTTCGACTGGGAAAATACGTTTTGAACGGTCATCCAACTCAGAATTCCAAATCGGGAACTCAGGCCTCTTTCTAGAGCTCCGACCTGAAGGTCACTGACGTCATGATTCAACCTTGTTTTTTCAGAGTTCCCAGTTGTCTTGAAAGCACCTTAAATCCAGAGAATGCCAGACTTTAATGACAAAGTTTCATGACAACATTTTCCCACAAGAAGGACCACTTTTCTGTTCAAGTGAGCACAGCACAACAAGGTGAGTCCAAAAATGTATTGTATGCTACTGCATTAATTATGTAATATGCCAGTGAGATATGTATACTCTAGCTAAGAAAGTATGTGGATGATGTGGATATACTCGGAATACATATCCCAAAGGAAATAAATGATCTCACTTCAATAAATTTTAATAGAAAGTTAGCAAAAATAGATAAGATCTTACTACCATGGAAAGGAAAATACCTGTCAATTTGTGGAAAAATCACCCTGATTAACTCTTTAGTATTATCCCAGTTTACCTATTTGCTTATGGTCTTGCCTACGCCTAGCAAACAGTTTTTTAAATTATATGAGAAAAAAATATTCAATTTTATTTGGAACGGCAAGCCAGACAAAATTAAAAGAGCATATTTATATAATGAATATGAATTCGGAGGACAGAAATTATTAAATATTAAAGCATTAGACCTATCACTAAAATCTTCAGTCATCCAAAAGTTATACTTAAATCCGAACTGGTTCTCAAGCAAATTAGTAAGATTGTCTCACCCACTGTTCAAGAAAGGCCTTTTTCCCTTTATTCAGATTACAACCTCTCACTTTCAGTTATTTGAAAAGGAAATAATCTCCCAAATGTCACTATTTCTAAAACAAGCCATAGAAAGTTGGTTGCAATTTCAATTTAATCCTCCAGAAACGACAGAACAAATAATGCAACAAATATTGTGGTTAAATTCAAATATACTAATTGACAAAAAACCTTTATTTTTTGACAGAATGTTTAAAAAAGGTATAATCTTCGTAAATGATATCATCGGTAGGACTGGTGGAGTTATGTCGCACATGCAGCTAACAAAAACATATGGAAATGTCTGCTCTACCCAAAATTACAACCAAATAATTGCAGCCTTACCGCAAAAGTGGAAGAGGAAAGTTGAAGGGGGAGAAAGTAAGGAACTTGTCTGTCGGCCTTGCATTAAAGAACATAATTGGTTAAGGAAAACTGTGATAAATAAAAAAGTATATCAGTTTCACTTAAGGACCAAAGGATTGACAGCAGTCCCATATAGATTGCAAAATAGTTGGGAAGAGATCTTTGACGTACCGATCCCATGGCATAGTGTTTATGAACTGACACGCAAAACGACACCGGATTCAAAAATTAGAATCTTTCAATTTAAATTATTATATAAAATTCTTGCTACCAATAGAATGTTATTTATATGGGGGATACAATCTTCCCAGCTCTGCAGATTTTGCTGTGAAGAGATAGAATCATTAGATCATTTGTTTTGGTTCTGTCCATTTGTAGCTTGTTTTTGGACACAGGTCCAGGAATGGCTAAAGGATTGCAATATTTACCTGGAACTAACCTTGCAGATAGCATTACTGGGTGATCTGAAAAGTCATAGTCAATCAATCAATAATATAATAATACTTTTAGCAAAAATGTTTATTTTTAATTCACAATCTGTAGAAGCAATGAGAATAGAAAGGTTCAGAACTTTTGTAAAACATCACAGTATGGTTGAAATATATATGGCAAATAGAAATCCTATATGGATGGTGTTAAGAGATAGATGGGAGGTATTGAATAGAGTTGAAGGATGGGACTAATAACAAATAACAACAAATAATAACAAAGATAGCTAATAATGTAAGCATACTGTGTCCATAATAAGTATATAGGTTGTATGTTGGGAGCTTTTGGGAAAGAGCACAGTTAGAAAGATATGGCATTTAGAAGCAAACCGGATGGACATCATGGGGATGATCGGAGAGGTTGAGAGTGGAAGAAGTTTAGGAGCAAAAAAATAAATATATATATGTATATATGTATATATATATATATATATATATATGTATATATATATATATGTATATATATATGTATGTGTGTGTATGTATGTATATATATATATATATATATATATATATATATATATATATATATAGATAGATAGATAGATATAGAATTATTGTAAAATTGACTCTGTCTATGGGGTGTAGATAGTGGGTGTGGACCGGGGGTGGGGGCCTGGGCGTTGTTGTTCACTGGTTTGCTCCGGGTGGGGAGGGGATGGTGGGGTTGAAAAGTGGTAAAGGGGAATATATATAAAAAATAAAAAAAACATGGGGGATTGGAAGTGATGCAGACAATTACATTGATAGAAGATACAATCTATCTGCAATATTAAGCTGATCCATCACCCCAAAAAAAAAAAAAAAAAAAAAAAAAAAAAAAAAGTAATACTAAGTGTATGTTGTGTAGTAACGTGTTAGTTGCCCATGTGCCTCACCCTAACTGGTCCCTTTCCACCTCATAACTTAGCCTATTGTTCTGACTTGGTGGTGCACATGTAGCCTATAGCCTGTTTTAGAGAAATGTAATCATCAAATATTGTTCTACGGTTCTGACTTGGTGTACAGGGAGAATATTGTAAGAACGGCCCATGTTCTGAATTCTGTCGCAGTACATTTCAAAAGTGCTGAACAAATAGTTATATTGACTACGTCCGTCCTAGCTCACTCATTAATGTCTTAATCAAAATTACGGATTGCTTCTCATCCGCTCGTCGTCCCCTTATGCCATAGTTTGTACATCTCAATTGTCAGTAGAAACCACATTTGTTTAAGCAAGTCAGCCATATCAGCTATGTTTTTTTTAAAGGCTGTAAATGAGGCTGAATGAGCTGTTTCGCTCCCAGACAAGGCTCCGCTAATAGCTAGGTGTAGCAATGATAAGGATTCACTCCATGATGCTGAAAAGAAAGCTCTGCTGTTGGGATATCTTTATGTAGGCCCTAACAGTTTATAGGCACCGTTTGTCACCGTTATAGTGCAATTAATGTATTGTTTAGTGTTGTGTTTTGTAGTGGCTTTGCTGGTATGCATCAAAAAATATATATTTTTAGTTGGTCCACCAAGATTTACATGCTAAAATCGGCACTGGTCATAGTTTAGCTGTTAACACACGGTGCATTTGCACGGTATAATTAAACGGCTATAGTTCTTACATGTTCTATGTTTGAGCTGTTTTTGAAAGCAAAAGTCGAATTGAAAACATTATTGACATTGTTGAATTAAATTGTTATTATGGCAAGCTAGGACTGATGGTTTGGTTAGCTAAACTACCAAGTCTGTTTGTTTGGTTACCACAGCAACTACTGTAGCTAGCTATCTACACATTTCTAATGGCAAATGAACACATTTCTAGCGGCAAATGTGTTAAATTATAGCCATGGTTTAAAATGGATAATCAACTCGAGGCTCTGTGTTCTCTGGAAAATAATGCTAGCGCGTTGTGGAACACACCTTCCAAACACACCACCTACTTTTCCATAGAATGCAAACCCCTTAATGATTAGTTGACAAGTTGAATCGGAAGCACAGTTCCCGCTCAGCCCAGTCAAAGCTATTCGCTGCTCTGGCACCCCAATGGTGGAACAAGCTCCCCCACGACGCCAGGAAAGCGGAGTCACTGACCACCTTCCGGAGACACTTGAAACCCTACCTTTTTAAGGAATACCTGGAATAGTATAAAATTAATCCTCCCCCACCCCCCCATAATAAAAATATAATTAAAATTAATATAGTGGTTAACCCACTGGCTATCATAAATTGAATGCACCAATTTGTAAGTCGCTCTGGATAAGAGTGTCTGCTAAATGATGTAGCCACCTGGACAGCTGATGAAACTGAGGAGTATTTCTGTCTGTAATAAAGCCCTTTTGTGTGGAAAAACTAATTCTGATTGGCTGGTCCTGGCTTCCCAGTGGGTGGGCCTGGCTCCTAATTGGGTGGGCCTATGCCCTCCCAGTCCCACCAATGGCATCGCCCCTGCCCAGTCATGTGAAATCCATGGATTAGGGCCTAATTTATTTATTTAAATTCACTGATTTCCTTATGAACTGTAACTCAGTAAAATCATTGAAATTGTTGCATGTTGCGTTTATATTTTTGTTAAGTATATATACAGTGCATTCGGAAAGTATTCAGACCCCTTTACCTTTTCCACATTTTGTTACGTTACAGCCTTATTCTAAAATTGATAAAATAGTTTTTTTCCCTCATCAATCTACACACAATAACCCATAATGACAAAGCAAAAACAGGTTTTTAGTAATTTCTGCAAATATATATAAAACAAAAAAATCATATGACATTTACATAAGTATTCAGACTCTTTACTCAGTACTCTGTTGAAGCACCTTTGGCAGCGATTATAGCCTCAATTTCTATTGGGTATGACGCTACAGGCTTGGCACACCTGTATTTGGGGAGTTTCTCCCATTCTTCTCTGCAGATCCTCTCAAGCTCTGTCAGAGATGTTCGATTAGGTTCAAGTCCGGGCTCTGGCTGGGCCACTCAAGCACATTCAGAGACTTGTCCCGAAGCCACTCCTGCGTTGTCTTGGCTGTGTGCTTAGGGTCGTTGTCCTGTTGGAAGGTGAACCTTCGCCCCAGTCTGAGGCCCTGAGCGCTCTGGAGCAGGTTTTCATCAAGGATCTCTCTGTATTTGCTCCGTTCATCTTTCCCTCGATCCTGACTAGTCTCCCAGTCCCTGCCACTGAAAAACATCCCCACAGCATGATGCTGCCACCACCATGCTTCACTGTAGGGATGGTGGCAGGTTTCCTCCAGACATGATGCTTGGCATTCAGGCCAAAGAGTTCAATCTTGGTTTCATCAGACCAGAGAATCTTGTTTCTAATGGTCTGAGAGTCCTTTAGGTGCCTTTTGGCAAACTCCGAGCGGGCTGTCATGTGCCTTTTACTGAGGAGTGGCATCCGTCTGGCCACTCTACCATAAATGCCTGATTGCTGGAGTGCTGCAGAGATGTTTGTCATTCTGGAAAGTTCTCCCATCTCCACAGAGGAACTCTGGAGCTCTGTCAGAGTGACCATTGGGTTCTTGGTCACCTCCCTGACCAAGGTCCTTCTTCCCCGATTGCTCAGTTTGGCCAGGCGGCCAGCTCTAGAAAGAGTCTTGGTGGTTCCAAACTTCTTCCATTTAAGAATGATGGAGGCCACTGTGTTCTTGGGGACCTTAAATGCTGCAGAAAATATTTGGTACCCTGCCCCAGATATGTGCCTCGACACAATCCTGTCTCGGATTTAATTAATTGAATTTACCACAGGTGGACTCCAATCAAGTAGCAGAAACATCTCACGGATGATCAATGGAAACAGGATGCACCTGAGCTCAATTTCGAGTCTCATAGCAAAGGGTCTGAATAATTATGCAAAAAGGTATTTCTGTTTTTAAAAGTTTATAAGTTTGCACAAATTTCTAAAACCCTGTTTTTGCATTGTCATTATGGGGTATTGTGTGTAGATTGATGAGGGAAATGTTTTATGTAATCCATTTTAGAATAAGGCTGTAACATAACAACATTTGAAAAAGGGAAGGGGTCAGAATACTTTCCGAATGAACTGTATAAATTTATATTCTGGCTTGTTCTGATATTTGTTTACTTTTTTTTAAGGGGGTAGATCAGCTGTAATATTACAGATAGATTGTAACTTCCATCAATGTAATTGTCTGAATCACTTCCAATCCCTCATATGTTTTTTTCCGCAAATATATATATATATATATATATACAGTGGGGGAAAAAAGTATTTAGTCAGCCACCAATTGTGCAAGTTCTCCCACTTAAAAAGATGAGAGAGGCCTGTAATTTTCATCATAGGTACACGTCAACTATGACAGACAAATTGAGAAAAAAAATTCCAGAAAATCACATTGTAGGATTTTTTATGAATTTATTTGCAAATTATGGTGGAAAATAAGTATTTGGTCACCTACAAACAAGCAAGATTTCTGGCTGTCACAGACCTGTAACTTCTTCTTTAAGAGGCTCCTCTGTCCTCCACTCGTTACCTGTATTAATGGCACCTGTTTGAACTTGTTATCAGTATAAAAGACACCTGTCCACAACCTCAAACAGTCACACTCCAAACTCCACTATGGCCAAGACCAAAGAGCTGTCAAAGGACACCAGAAACAAAATTGTAGACCTGCACCAGGCTGGGAAGACTGAATCTGCAATAGGTAAGCAGCTTGGTTTGAAGAAATCAACTGTGGGAGCAATTATTAGGAAATGGAAGACATACAAGACCACTGATAATCTCCCTCGATCTGGGGCTCCACGCAAGATCTCACCCCGTGGGGTCAAAATGATCACAAGAACGGTGAGCAAAAATCCCAGAACCACACGGGGGGACCTAGTGAATGAACTGCAGAGAGCTGGGACCAAAGTAACAAAGCCTACCATCAGTAACACACTACGCCGCCAGGGACTCAAGTCCAGACGTGTCCCCCTGCTTAAGCCAGTACATGTCCAGGCACATCTGAAGTTTGCTAGAGTGCATTTGGATGATCCAGAAGAGGATTGGGAGAATGTCATATGGTCAGATGAAACCAAAATAGAACTTTTTGGTAAAAACTCAACTCGTCGTGTTTGGAGGACAAAGAATGCTGAGTTGCATCCAAAGAACACCATACCTACTGTGAAGCATGGGGGTGGAAACATCATGCTTTGGGGCTGTTTTCTGCAAAGGGACCAGGACGACTGATCCGTGTAAAGGAAAGAATGAATGGGGCCATGTATCGTGAGATTTTGAGTGAAAACCTCCTTCCATCAGCAAGGGCATTGAAGATGAAACGTGGCTGGGTCTTTCAGCATGACAATGATCCCAAACACACCGCCCGGGCAACGAAGGAGTGGCTTCGTAAGAAGCATTTCAAGGTCCTGGAGTGGCCTAGCCAGTCTCCAGATCTCAACCCCATAGAAAATCTTTGGAGGGAGGTGAAAGTCCGTGTTGCCCAGCGACAGCCCCAAAACATCACTGCTCTAGAGGATATCTGCATGGAGGAATGGGCCAAAATACCAGCAACAGTGTGTGAAAACCTTGTGAAGACTTACAGAAAACGTTTGACCTGTGTCATTGCCAACAAAGGGTATATAACAAAGTATTGAGAAACTTTTGTTATTGACCAAATACTTATTTTCCACCATAATTTGCAAATAAATTCATTAAAAATCCTACAATGTGATTTTCTGGAAAAGAAAATCTCGTTTTGTCTGTCATACTTGACGAGTACCTATGATGAAAATTACAGGCCTCTCTCATCTTTTTAAGTGGGAGAACTTGCACAATTGGTGGCTGACTAAATACTTTTTTTCCCCACTGTATATATATATATACACACATACATACACATACATACATACATACATACATACATACATACATACATATACACATATAAATACATATATATACATATCGTTTAAAAACAAAATGTATTTTCCTTTATTACTTTCCAACCCCACCACCCCCACTGTGTTTACCTCCATCTAACCATAATAACAACGTCCAGCACTCGCGAAAAGGGCTAATACAAAATGTGAGTGTTGGCTGTCTTTATTTGTTAAAGCTGGATTGCACCCAAAGACGCAGCTCCTGTACAGTACACTCTCCTGTTCAGAGTTGAGCACACCAGATTTTCCAACTGAATTGGCTCTATTTTCCATCATGTATTCCTAGTGACAGCAGAAGTGTGGTGTGAGTTTTGTGAGTGCGGTCAGGTGCTGATGCAATGTCTCGCCAGGTAGGCCGAGGTTTAGGCTCACTAGCTTCAACAACCATGCCAGAATGAGGATTCTATCTGACATGCATTACTTCATGGGAACACTTGGTACTCCCAAGCTTTCTCAACATGTCTCATGTTATCTATTTGGGTCTTTCTGGTTTGTTTCAGTTACATACACAGAGGAACAAACTCTCTTATAATGTTATTGTTGTCTCAATCTTCAATATTTCTTGAAATGACCTTCTAACAGGGACACAAATGTAATTTACAGATTTTGCTAATTAGAAAATAATTCCTTTATTTTCTTCCGGGCTTTACAAGTCCCCAAAATAACATAAAATCCCTCCTCGACGTTCAAGGAACATCACGGCTCCGTTGAATAGAAAGGCCCTACCAGATAACAAAAATGTCATGCATAGCAAATTGGTGTGAAAATGACTGTCCAGAACAGTTTATAATGAAGACAGCAGCACCCACCCTGCCTCTGCTACCACCAGGCCTCTCTCTAACAGCATTCCCATCATGGATGCGGCCCTGCTCTGACTGATAACGGTGTGTACTATCTCCTATTCTCCCAGCCCCTTCCCAGGAATAGTTGCTCAATGTGATTGGTTTGGGCGGCTGGTCTGAAAGCCTGTGCATAATGCTCACATCATTTTCACACCACATGTCGCTGCAAATAACAGCTGCCTGGCCCTAGCTCCATGCTGTGTGGCCCTAGCTGTCTCTCGCTCTTTCTTTCTTTCTCTCTTACTTTCGCTCTCTCGCCCTTTTCTTCCTGCAGTCCTAAAGACAAAGTACCGTCAAAGGAGTAGTACGCACACAGAGAGAGAGAAAGAGAATGAGAGACAGACAGTTTGTCAGTATCCACTCAAGCACACGTCTGCACACATGCACGCACACACGTGCATAAGGTTTCTCAGCACAGTATCGAACTTGAGTCGTCTGTATACCACAACACTAGTATTAGTACGCTGAGCCAAAGCCTAGGCATTAGCTTGGGGAGCTAACACAAGTCTTCAAGCAAGGTTATCATCACATGAATGTGGTTCAACAAAACACTTCCATTACACAGGCACACAGACAAACACACACAGACAATATGATACATTGAAATAAATATAATCGTATCTTCATCGCACAACCCCAAAACATCAATACTTAATTTGTGTATTTGAAACCATCCCTTAAGGACAAATGTCTTAACCAGTGTTTAAAACTAGCATGGAGGGAAACGAATGGATGTTAACTTTCCATCTTCCTATCATCTTTACATCAATTGTATAATATGCCTCACCTGCTCAATTTGTTGGCAATCAATTATAAACTGAAAAGTGGGAGAAAACAGAAAGTTTCAGAGTTGTCTGGTGACAGTAAATAAATGGATTTCTGTCACCTTGGTGCGCAAATTATTAAAGCGTGTGTCCATTTGGTTTTAACACAACACTTCAGAGACAATGAAAATAATCTAAAGAAGGAACTCAATGAGCTTCTCTCTCTCTTCCATCTCCACAACATCTGCCTGCTGCAAGCTTTCTTATCAACACATCTATCAGCACTCAGAACTCTGTTATTACTGTGTGTAATACCATGACATTTAAAGGACCTTCAAGAAAAAAATGAACCTTCAGATTTAACCTGCTTCTAGACTGCTCTGCTTGGTTCATCAACTGGAATCATGTCATGGTTCTGAGAGAAAAGGATAGTGAAAGAGAGAGGGAGAGATAGAGAGAGAGAAGAGTAGACAAAGCTTTTGTGGTTTCAGAGGGATGTGTTGAGAAACTAGAAGTATAGTTTTAGTCTTATTTTAATGAGTTGAGCATGGCCGACAGTGTGCAGGTATCTTCAGTGCACTGAACTCCCAGCATAATTCTAAGTGACCTCCATAACAGCAAGGTGCACTGTTGAACTTTCAGATATCCTGTTGTTGTATCAAAGTTCAATACCAGTAATGAAAGAAGCAATTGCTTTTTATTTTATTTTTCAAAGAAGAAGAAATCTGGCCCACACATTTCCTACAAACCCATCCATTTCTGCTGGGCTGACATCACTGGAAAGTTCTAACTGTTTAGTTCTATTTGCTTTCAGGTCTGATTGCATGGGTTGTTTAGCTGTCTAAGAGTCTAGTGTCTGTCCCAGTCTCTGCGTCTCTCTTTCTCTGACTTTGCAGTCCACTCACACAGGCTCTGCTTTGGACAAACACAGTAGTCTCTTCACTAAGTAGTCTCCACCGTTTCCAGACCACAGCCTCCTCTAGCTCCACACTGGCTGCTCTGTTTAGCCTCTTTGTGACCAACACATTTGCACCTGTTTTCTCTCTCTCGCTCTCTCTCTCTCTCTCTCCCTCTCTCTCCCTCTCTCTCCCTCTCTCTCCCTCTCTCTCCCTCTCTCTCCCTCCCTCCCTCCATCCATTTAGTTTCTTCTCACTGCATCGAGGTGCCTTTGAGAAAATCCACTGGCAGCTAGCTCTATGCAAATCCACACAAACAATGGTTTGGGCAAGGAAAACATAGTGCTTGTTAAAGTGAAGATGAAGGTTCCTCTTTCTCTTTCTCTCTTTCTCTCCCTCTCTTCATCTTTCCTTCTCTCTCTCTCCCTCAATATCTCTTTCCCTCACCCTCTCTCTCACACCCTTTTTCTCAAAATATTTATCTCTGTCTCCCTCTCGCTCCTTCTCTCTTTATGTTAATGTATGCTGTAAGCCTCCATAGGTTCAGCTGAGTTAGTGTTAACTATAGCTCCTATGATGCTATATTAGGGAGGAAGTATAGTACCTCTCAAGGATCCCAGTCCTAGACGGTTTGCTCATCCTTGGCACATTTGCTGAGATTTGTTAAAATAAAGATATGGTTGCAGGAAGGCTAGAAAGTCCTGAACCAGAACAGAAACAGAGAGGGCCATATACTGGAGCAGACACTAGCCTGGCATGAAGGAAAGCTATCATCACTGAATGCCTCTCAGGGAGGGAGGGAGAGAGGTAGGGGAGAGAGAGGGAGAGATAGAGAGAGTGATGGTGAGCAACAGAGACGTAGCCAGAGAGGCAGTGAAGGGTGTCAATATATTATAAAATTGAATTAAAGTATAATTAGGAAAATCATTACCTGACACTTCTGCAGTGGGGTTTGGTTAATCTACTCAACAATCCTTCAGTGAATGGACTGCGTCTTATGAGACTTTTCTTTTATTTCAGGGTGACTGACTTGTACGATAGGAGCTGAATTCATAATGTGGTCCTTTGTAGCTCAATTGGTAGAGCATGGCGCTTGTAACGCCAGGGTAGTGGGTTCGATCCCTGGGACCACCCATATGTAAAAATGTATGCGCACATGACTGTAAGTCGCATTGGATAAAAGCATCTGCTAAATGGCATATTATTATTATTATTATAATACCCTTCCTGAGACTGACAATCAAAGGTGATGCCCAATCAATTCAATCAAATGTGATGCCTAAGCAATGTCTACCTAGTTTGATCAAAGTACACATAATTACTTTGTAAACTGGGGGTGTCATTAGACATTTTACATTTACATTTACATTTTAGTCATTTAGCAGACGCTCTTATCCAGAGCGACTTACAGTTAGTGACTGCATTCATTATTTTATTTTTTTCAAACATAAAATGTATCTCAGGGTGTCATCAAATATATCTGACCACCAACAAAAAAAGTTTTAGGCTCTTTTCTTTTTCATTTTTTTTTCTTTTTTTTTGGAGGGGGGGTAGATCAGCTTTAATATTGCTGATAGATTGTAACTTCCATCAATGTAATTGTCTGCATCACTTCCAATCCCCCATATGTGTCATGCGTCAGTGTGTAGCGGTAGGACATTTTATGGACAGTCAATTTTACAATAATTCTATTTTGTTTGTTTTTACTCCTGAACTTCCTCTACCCTCAACCTCTCCGATCATTTTCATGATGTCCATCCGGTTTGCTTCTATATGCCATATCTTTCTAACTGTGCTCTTTCACAAAAGCTCTCAACCTATAACCTATATACATATTATGGATACAGTATGCTTTACATTAGATCTTGTTGTTATAAGTTGTTGTTAGTTGTTATTAGTCCCATCCTCCAGCTCCATTCAACACCTCCCATTTATCTCTTAACACCATCCATATTGGATTTATATTTGCCGTATATTGTTTCACAAAAGTTCTGAACCCTTGAAAGTAAACATTTTTGCTAAAAGTATTATTTTATTATTGATCGATTGACTATGACTTTTCAGATTACCCAGTAGTGCTATCTGCATGGTTAGCTCCAGGTAAATATTGCAATCCTTCAGCCATTCCCGGACCTGTGACCAAAAACAAGCTACAAATGGACAGTACCAAAACAAATGATCTAATGATTCTATTGGTAGCAAGAATTTTGTATAATTTAAATTGAAAAATTATACGTTTTGAATTTTGCGTATCAGTTCATAAACACTATGCCATGGAATTGGTACATCAAAATTCTCTTCCCAACTATTTTGCAATCTATATGGGACGGCTGTCAATCCTTTGGTCCTTAAATGAAACTGGTATACCTTTTTATTTATCACAATTTTCTTTAACCAATTATGTTCTTTAATGCAGGGCTGACAGACAAGTTCCTTACTTTTTCCCCCTTCCACTTTCCTCTTCCATTTTTGTGGTAATGCTGCAATTATTTTGTTGTAATTTTGGGTAGAGCAGACATTTCCATATGTTTTTGTTAGCTGCTTGTACGACATAACTCCACCAGTCCTACCTATGATATAATTTACGAAGATTATACTTTTTTCTTTATCAAAAAATAATGTTTTGTTATAAATTAGTATATTTGAATTTAACCACAATATTTTTGCATTATTTGTTCTGTCGTTTCTGGAGGATTAAATTGAAATTGCAACCAACTTTCTATGGCTTGTTTTAGAAATAGTGATATTTGGGAGACGATTTCCTTTTCAAATAACTGAAAGTGAGAGGTTGTAATCCGAATAAAGGCAAAAAGGTGGTGACCGGACAGGTCCCAAATGCCAACATGCAGTTGGGACCTTCACCAATGATCAGGACAGGGCAGGAGAGGGAGGGAGAGAGGGAGAGAGAGAGCGAAAGCTAAACATGTTACAAAATGTTTAGGCTACAAAACAAAAAACAAGCCCATCACATGAATCAAATAAAATTACATTGTATTTGTCACATGCTTCGTAAACAACAGGTGTAGACTAATAGGTAATTACTTACGGGCCCTTCCCAACAATGCATAGAGAAAGAAAAGTAATAACACGTAATAATAAAGGTTATAATAAATACACAGTGAGTAACAATAACTTAGCTATATACACGAGGTACCAGTACTGGGTTGATGTGCAGGAGTATGAGGTAATTGAGGTAGATACAGTACCTTTAGAAAGTATTCACACCCCTTGACATTTTGTTGTGTTACAGCCTGAATTTAAAATTAATTAAATTGAGATTTTGTGTCACTGGCCTACACACAATACCTCATAATGTAAAAGTGGAATTATGTTTTTAGACATTGTCTTGAGTCAATAAGTTTTCAACCCCTTTGTTATGGCAAGCCTAAATCAGTTCAGGAGTAAAAAGTAACATAATAAGTTTCATGCACTCACTCTGTGTGCAATAATAGTGTTTAACATGATTTTTGAATGACTACCTTATTTTTGTACCCCACACATACAATTATCTGTCCCTCAGTCAAGCAGTGAATTTCAAACCACAAAGACCAGGGAGGTTTTCAGATGCCTCACAATTTAATAAAATGCAAAATATCCCTTTGAGCATGGTGAAGTTATTAATTACACTTTGGATGGTGTATCAACACACCCAGTCAATACAAAGATACAGGCGTCCTTCCTAACTCAGTTGCCGGAGAGGAAGGAAACTGCTCAGGGATTTCACCATGAGGTCAATTGTGAATTTACAACAGTTCCAGAGTTTAATAGCTGTGATAGGAGACAACTGAGGCTGGATCAACAACATTGTAGTTACTCCACGATACTAACCTAAATGACAGAGTGAAAAGAAGGACGCCTGTACAGAATAAAAAATATTCCAAACATAAATCCTGTTTGCAATAAGGCACTAAAGTAAAACTGCAAACAATGTGGCAAAGAAATGAACATTATGTGCTGAATACAAAGCATTATGTTTGAGGCAAATCCAACAACACATCACTGAGTACCACTCTTCATATTTTTCACCATGGTGGTGGCTACATCATGTTATTGGTATGCTTGTCATCGGCAAGGACTAGGGAGTTTTTTTAGGATAAAAAGAAATGGAATAGAGCTAAGCACAGGCAAAATCCCAGACGAAAACCTGGTTCAGTCTGCTTTCCAACAGACACTTGGAGACAAATTCTCCTTTCAGCGGGAGTTACTTACAGTGGGGAGAACAAGTATTTGATACACTGCCGATTTTGCAGGTTTTCCTACTTACAAAGCATGTAGAGGTCTGTCATTTTTAT
Source organism: Coregonus lavaretus (assembly GCF_964263955.1). Classification (NCBI taxonomy): domain Eukaryota; kingdom Metazoa; phylum Chordata; class Actinopteri; order Salmoniformes; family Salmonidae; genus Coregonus; species Coregonus lavaretus. Next base: position 48,323,499 of record NC_139993.1, on the reverse strand, counting down.
CATAGGTACACTTCAACTGTGAGAGACGGAATCTAAAACAAAAATCCAGAAAATCACATTGTATGATTTTTAAGTAATTAATTTGCATTTTATTGCATGACATAAGTATTTGATCACCTACCAACCAGTAAGAATTCCGGCTCTCACAGACCTGTTAGTTTTTCTTTAAGAAGCCCTCCTGTTCTCCACTCATTACCTGTATTAACTGCACCTGTTTGAACTTGTTACCTGTATAAAAGACACCTGTCCACACACTCAATCAAACAGACTCCAACCTCTCCACAATGGCCAAGACCAGAGAGCTGTGTAAGGACATCAGGGATAAAAGTGTAGACCTGCACAAGGCTGGGATGGGCTACAGGACAATAGGCAAGCAGCTTGGTGAGAAGGCAACAACTGTTGACGCAATTATTAGAAAATGGAAGAAGTTCAAGATGACGGTCAATCAACCTCGGTCTGGGGCTCCATGCAAGATCTCACCTCGTGGGGCATCAATGATCATGAAGAAGGTGAGGGATCAGCCCAGAACTATACGGCAGGACCTGGTCAATGACCTGAAGAGAGCTGGGACCACAGTCGCAAAGAAAACCATTAGTAACACACTACGCCGTCATGGATTAAAATCCTGCCGCGCACGCAAGCTCCCCCTGCTCAAGCCAGCGCATGTCCAGGCCCGTCTGAAGTTTGCCAATGACCATCTGGATGATCCAGAGGAGGAATGGGAGAAGGTCATGTGGTCTGATGAGACAAAAATAGAGCTTTTTGTTCTAAACTCCACTCGCCGTGTTTGGAGGAAGAAGAAGGATGAGTACAACCCCAAGAACACCATCCCAACCGTGAAGCATGGAGATGGAAACATCATTCTTTGGGGATGCTTTTCTGCAAAGGGGACAGGACGACTGCACCGTATTGAGGGGAGGATGGATGGGGCCATGTATCGCGAGATCTTGGCCAACAACCTCCTTCCCTCAGTAAGAGCATTGAAGATGGGTCGTGGCTGGGTCTTACAGCATGACAACGACCCGAAACACACAGCCAGGGCAACTAAGGAGTGGCTCCGTAAGAAGCATCTCAAGGTCCTGGAGTGGCCTAGCCAGTCTCCAGACCTGAACCCAATAGAAAATCTTTGGAGGGAGCTGAAAGTCCGTATTGCCCAGCGACAGCCCCGAAACCTGAAGGATCTGGAGAAGGTCTGTATAGAGGAGTGGGCCAAAATCCCTGCTGCAGTGTGTGCAAACCTGGTCAAGACCTACAGGAAACGTATGATCTCTGTAATTGCAAACAAAGGTTTCTGTACCAAATATTAAGTTCTGCTTTTCTGATGTATCAAATACTTATGTCATGCAATAAAATGCAAATTAAATACTTACAAATCATACAATGTGATTTTCTGGATTTTTGTTTTAGATACCGCTTCTCACAGTTGAAGTGTACCTATTATAAAAATTACAGACCTCTACATGCTTTGTAAGTAGGAAAACCTGCAAAATCGGCAGTGTATCAAATACTTGTTCTCCCCACTGTAACAGACAACATTGAATGTTCCTGAGTGGCCTAGTTACAGTTTTGACTTAAATTGGCTTGAAAATCTATGGCAAGACATGAAAATGTCTGTCTAGCAATGATCATCAACCAACTTGACAGAGCTTGATTTCTTTTTAAAGAATAATGTGCAAATATTGTGCAATCCAGGTGTGCAAAGCTCTTAGAGACTTACTCAGAAAGACTCACAGCTGTAATCGCTGCCAAAGGTGATTCAAACCTCTATTGACTCAGAGGTGTGAATACTTATGTAAATTACATATTCTATTTCAATCTTATCTGTACCACAATTCGTAAGCATCTGCCAACCATTGCCCAAACTGGGTTGAATAGCAAATACCCCTCACTGAAATGGGCACAGGGGTGACATTTTCCAGTGCTCCCAATTTTAAAATGTTACAAGCACCCAGATAGAATTTAAGAGCACCCCAAAATATGAAGACTTTTAATGGCAAAACTGTGATGCTGTCATCCTATGACCCAAAGAAGGGACTCTTTGAATGCATTCTGGTGTTACTGATTTTTGAGTCAGAGGACTATTTTGGGGTATTTTGGAGTAAATTGCAGAAGCAGTTGACCAGCATAAAGCATTTATAGCCTATGTTTAGTAGACTATATGATCATGTTGCTAATCCACAAGTATTTCCTTTACTGCTCTCCACCATAATAGTTGATTGTCACTAAGAGAAAATTATCATCTTTCAGATGATGTTAAGATCATCTCTCTACCCCCATTTTTGTGTGATTGGCAAACTGTTTAGCCTATCAACCAAATCTAGCAATGCGTTATGAAGAGTATGCGGTTGCGGGCTGGCTGCTTCTGACAGGGAAGGCTGTGCTGCTTCTGACAGGGGAGGCTGTGCTGCTTCTGACAGGGGAGGCTGTGGTGCTTCTGACAGGGGAGGCTGTGGTGCTTCTGACAAGGGAGGCTGTGCTACTTCTGACAGGAGAGACATCCACAGTTCAGATGTTAGAGTCAGCATCATAGTCCTCGGTTGAGGTCCCATTGCCCTGGTCACTTGAAGTTTAAAAATCAATGCACTGCCTGTGCCTTTTCAGTCCAAAGCCCCTCTGTGGTGTTGGGCCCTGCATCTTCTTTGGTGACCCTATATTCTGAACTCTCTTGTACAGTCCTTTGTACATTGTACAAATGTGGCATGTAAGGACATGATCACATAATGGTTTTCCTGAAATATACATGTATGCACTTCCCCCCATTAAATCTGAGGTTGAAAAATTGGTGAAGTGTTCCTTTATTAAAATGGACATACTTCCCCATCTATGTGTAAAGCCAGAGGGCTGGTCTTGCAGCATAGGGTCTCTTAGCCAAGTCTCTTAGCCATTGCCATTATCTCTTCTTTTGAAGAGTTTCTGTCATCTTCATGTCTCAACAGTTGCCCTCAGAATGGAGACCATGTTTGTAATGGTGTTTCTCACCAACCTACAGCGAAGCTCCGTTGACATGGTGAATCCCCTCTCTTTGCCAACAAGCTTCATCTCTAAGTAATGCTTCCGCACTGACTCCAACTCGGTGTCTGTGTATATAACATACTCAGGGCTGTGTACTGTATGTGTACAATTTTATTTGAAGAAACTCCTTTCTGGTTACTCTTGCTGTTTCCTGGGAGGTCGCTTTGGGGTGTCTTCTTTGAAGTGGATGCCATTCCATCAGCGAGACCGGCTTGGTGTCCAGGAGTTGAGGTCTGCTCCTGTGAATGAAAATATTTGAGTTGTCTATAAAGCCATATAGCTTTTCACCCAAATGGCAGGTGCTTTCAGACCTCACAGTTAGTCTAATGTTTATGTGCATTCCAATGACCCTACCTTCAGTAATGTGGATCCAGCTACATGAGTCTACTCCATATAAAAATTATTTAAACATTGAAATGACAAAGTATTTTTTCCCCTACAACATTAATTATTGCGTGAAAATATTGGAGAAAATTGTTTCTAGAAAGCATGTGCACACAGAAGCTCTGGTTTACCTATTGGTTTAACTCAGGATGAATCATTTCCCAGATACTTATTCTCCTCAGAAAGTGCTCTGGTCCGGAAAAAAATCCCTTACATCATCCCTTGTCAGGGTGCGCAACAAGACTTCACTGAATTTTGCAACTGTAACACAATACAGTTGTTGTATTTTCAAAGTACTACCCTGAATTGGAAAAACAACAAAGTGAGTGCCCACAACACCAAAAATGCAGGAAATTGTTACGGCTCTCAAATTTCTGGATGCCAGGACTAATAGTCTGTGACATCAAAATTGAAGTTATAAACATATTTTGAAGCTATTAATTATTTAATTATATTTGTATCATAAACACTGGTGTATGAGTTAGCCAGCAAGACAGTCGTCTAAACAACGCATGTTATGGTAAATACACAATGCTAGGTTGCACCAATGGACTAACGTTAACGTTGCAATCTATGTGCCGTTATTCAAAATGCCGACCAGTTTTCCCTATTCATTGACCCTTTCTGCCCCTATACAAGTCATAAAAGTCTCTCTCTCTCTCTCCCTCCAATCACGGATGACCTGAGCCCTAGGACCATACCTCAGGACTACCTGGCCTGATGACTCCTTGCTGTCCCCAGTCCACCTGGTCGTGCTGCTGCTCCAGTTCCACTCTTCTGCCTGTGGCTATGGAACCCTGACCCTGACCCTCACTTGTCCCAGACCTGCTGTTTTCAACTCTCTCTCTACCGCACCTGCTATTTCAACCTCTAAATGCCCGGCTATGAAAAGCCAAGTGACATTTACTCCTGATGTACTGACCTGTTGCAACCTCTACAGCCACTGTGATTATTATTTGACCCTGCTGGTCATCTATGAATGTTTTAACATCTTGGAGAAAAATCTGGCCTTAATGGCCATGTACTGTTATAATCTCCACCCGGCACAGCCAGAAGGGGACTGGCCACCCCTCAGAGCCTGGTTCCTCTCTAGGTTTCTTCCTAGGTTTCTGCCTTTCTAGGGAGTTTTTCCTAGCCACCGTGCTTCTACAACTGCATTGTTTGCTGTTTGGGGTTTTAGGCTGGGTTTCTGTATAGCCCTTTGTGACATCTGCTTTATAAATAAAATGTGGTTGATTGATTGATTGATTGATATTGATATACAGTAGGTCCCCTCCTCCATTATCAAATCCTCAAATGCCATTGAAAAGGGTGTAAAGTGACAATCAATTTGCCAAGTTAGTTAAGGTAATGTTACATTAACACATAGTTTTAGGCAATGCCAATGCTTATCGCTCAAATAGCTACTTAGCCGACCACAAACCAACACACTAACGCTGTAACATTGTTACCTACCTTAGTAGCCTGCTAGCTAACATTAGCTAGCTTGGGTAGGTAACTAGCTAGCTAATAAAAAATGGCAGCTAACATTAGCTAGCTAACTACCAAACTTTAACTTACCTTTTAAAATGACATACAAATTGTCCATGTCTGACTTCCTCCGTACTAATCTGCATTAAAAGTCAACAGTTAGCTAGCTTTTGTTGACTGGTCAATTCGGTGAACTCTTGTGCAATCTAATGTGAGCTAATAGCTAACTGGCTAACGCTAGCGCTAACTTGCTTGCTAGCTAAGCTCCTTTGTTCCCGACTTCCCGCCTTGACTGGTTTCTAGCTGTTAAGTTAGCTAGTTAGCCAAATAGATACAGTAGCTAACTTTAAATTGCAAATGCTTACTGTAGTCTAAAATATATTTTACACTTATTCTGCATTTTATCTATGAAGTGACTGACTCCAACAAGTTATTTTTTTCCCAACAACTTTCTTAGACTTGACTCGGTTTTGTTTTTCAAAGTTCAAACTGGATGGCTGGAAAGTGGAAACCACTGTGCATGTGAGGAGGGGGTTCCCTCACCAATGCCGATTTAAAAATGTTTCTCCCATTTGTTTAATAAGATGTGATAATGGTTGATTTGTACATTATTGAACACAAACAGCTTATTGCCATAATTTGAAAATTATCATTACTATTATATAATTGATTTCCCTCCACACACACTATGGGGAATGATATAAACCAAAATTAGCACGGGAGTAATATCGAGAAAACACACAATTCTTTCATTTTTTATGATAGTTACTGGAAATTGCTGTCTGGAGTGGGACTCAGTACCACTCAACCTGCTGACTACAAATACTAGCTATCTAGCTATTTTTGTCCCTTCAACTTAGAGCATTGTTTAACAAATGCAATGAAATGGTGGTGTGTTATTTGCTTTGTATTTGTGGCCTTGACTTTGTAGTCTCTTTTTGGCCAAAACAATAAAGTACATGGCCGCAGTCCCGATTTCCGTGCCATCTGTTGTATCGACGGCTGTGTAGAGGAATACAGAGTTTACAACTCGTTTGACTATCATATTAAACATACGCATACTTTCTATCTGTCAAATGGATGCCCACCAAGAAGCAGGACTACCGATGGAGCTAACAGAGGGCCTTGTCAGCTACCCAACAATCCACAATCCTACGGACGTGAGAATCTTGAAACACCCATTTTTTCTGGATGCACTTCACCCGAACAGACCCAAACAACCAATCTTGTTGCTTTGTCAGTGCATGGAGATGTTGATTTTGAGGATACTCCACAAGAGGTACAAGAGACAGATGCTGGCGTCGATGTTAAATTGGATACTAAGGAGTCGATGCAGGTGGATGCTTCAGTGGCAGTGGCACCACAAGACTGTGGCATGGTATGTAGTAGCGCCAGCTAGATATACATCTTGATAGCTAACATTGTCTTTCTATCTGGATATGAAGCTTTACAAAAATGTATGAAGTGTAACTGCTAACTTATACAGATGAATGGTGGTCCCAACCCAGAAGGTTTATCACACATTAGACTGGAATTGACGTCTCCCCAATTTATTGTATTATTTTTACGATTTATTGCAAGATGCTTTTATTCACTAATGTAATGATGTTGATGGATTGCATAATAACGCAGTTACAGCAAGTATTCTCACTCTGAAAGGTATGCATGTATTTATATTGGTGCTTTATGCCTAACTCTGGTATTCACTGACATTACAGGAGGCGTGTCATGCATCAAGATGAACAGTAAATCTGACCAGATGTGCTACTGCCTTAAATATTTTTGAAAACAATCAGAGGTATTGTTCCATCATTACACACTTTAGTCCTTAGATATGTTGTGGTCTTGGTAAATTGGACTTTCAAAACACTTACAGTTGTCACAATCGTCGAACACAGTGGACCAATGCGCAGCGTGATGAGTGAACATACTTTTAATTTGATTCACCACACGAAACAAAACAACAAAACGATACGTGAAGTCCTAAGTAACAGACACAAACCATACACGGAACAAGATCCCACAAAACACTGTGGAAAACAGGCTGCCTAAGTATGGTTCCCAATCAGAGACAACAAGCAACAGCTGATACTCGTTGCCTCTGATTGAGAACCACCCCGGCCAACACAGAAACACATGAGCTAGATAATCAACCTAGAACACAAAACACATAGAAACAACACACCCTGGCTCAACATAACAGAGTCCCAGAGCCAGGGCGTGACAGTACCCCCCCCCCGAAGGCGCGGACTGCGACCGCGCCAAACATAAACCGAACAGGGGAGGGCCGGGTGGGCATTCCTCCTCGGAGGCGGTTCCGGCTCCGGGCTTGACCACCACCCTCCGTAGCGCCCCTGGTCCGGTCTGGCCCCGCTGGCTGGAGCTGGACATCGGTGGAGCGGATTGCTTAGGCTCCGATGTGGAGCAGCTGACCGGTACCTGACCAGGCACCGGTGATCCAGGCACGGGCTGTGCCGGACTGACGACGCGCACCACAGGCTTGGTGCGGGGAGCAGGTATGGGCTGAACCGGGCTGACGAAACGCACTACAGGCTTGGTGCGGGGAGCAGGAACAGGCCGGGCCGGGCTGGCGACGCGCACCATTGGCTTGGTGCGGGGAGCAGGAACAGGCCGGGCCGGGCTGGCGACGCGCACCATTGGCTTGGTGCGGGGAGCAGGAACAGGCCGGGCCGGGCTGGCGACGCGCACCATTGGCTTGGTGCGGGGAGCAGGAACAGGCCGGGCCGGGCTGGCGACGCGCACCATAGGCTTTGTGCGGGGAGCAGGAACAGGCCGGGCCGGGCTGGCGACGCGCACCATAGACTTGGTGCGGGGAGCAGGAACAGGCCGGGCCGGGCTGGCGATGCGCACCATTGGCTTGGTGCGAGAGGCAGGAACAGGCCGGACCGGGCTGGCGACGCGCATCACAGGCTTGGTGCGAGGGACAGGAACAGGCCGGACCGCACTGGGAACACACACCACTGGCCTTACCCGGGGATCAGGAACGGGCCGGACCGGATTGGCAACACACCTCAGTACCTCTCGCCGTGCCTCTACATTTTCCTTCCCTCTACTCGCCAATGGCTCCCGTAACCCGGTGGCCTTCTCTCCTCATCCACTAACTCGCCCCTTATCTGCCTCCAGCAGTCCCGTCGTCCACGGTGTGAGCCCCCCCCTAAAAATGTATTGGGTTCGTCTCTCCCCCGTGGCTATGGCCTCCATGGCTCTCGCCAGACTCTCCAGCCTCTGCTCCCAAGTCCAACCTCTCTCCTCCTCATGCGGCTTGATCCAGTCGAGGTTGATATCCATTAGAGTCCTCTCTGGCGTTGGCTCCTGGACACGCTGCTTGACCCAGTCGAGGTGGACATCCATTAGATTCACCTCTGGCGTTGGCTCCTGGACACGCTGCTTGGTCCAGTTATGGTGGGATCTTCTGTCACGATCGTCGAACACAGTGGACCAATGCGCAGCGTGATGAGTGAACATACTTTTAATTTGATTCACCACATGAAACAAAACAATAAAACGATACGTGAAGTCCTAAGTAACAGACACAAACCATACACAGAACAAGATCCCACAAAACACTGTGGAAAACAGGCTGCCTAAGTATGGTTCCCAATCAGAGACAACAAGCAACAGCTGATACTCGTTGCCTCTGATTGAGAACCACCCCGGCCAACACAGAAACACATGAGCTAGATAATCAACCTAGAGCACAAAACACATAGAAACAACACACCCTGGCTCAACATAACAGAGTCCCAGAGCCAGGGCGTGACAACTGTATTATTTATTATACTAGATGGATTACTTATAAAATACTAAATACAGGTTGAAGTGGGACTTAAGATCACTTATTGAAGACTAAATACTGGTAGGACTTATTGTCTCTGCCCAAGACTCATGGGCTCTATCCGACTACAGAAAGGAGACATCACATTGAACAATGCTAATGTATTGCTGCATTTTGATTGTGGCTGGACTAGTGTGATACATTCATGCCATTCATTTTTTGTGCTTGTTTTTGTCTTTTTGTTTCAGAGGAGTGTCAATAACATTGTATCTGGGGTGCAACAATATCAAGCTTCACTTATGGCTGACCTGAGGGTTAAATGAAGCAGGTGTTCGAGAGACATTCTGAGTCTCAAGCTCTGTCAGACCCAACACACCTCCAGGCTGTGTAATGGCTATTTGACCAAGAAGGAGAGTGATGGAGTGCTGCATCAGATGACCTGGCCTCCACAATCACCCGACCTCAACCCAATTGAGATGGTTTGGGATGAGTTGGACCGCAGAGTGAAGGAAAAGCAGCCAACAAGTGCTCAGCATATGTGGAAACTCCTTCAAGACTGTTGGAAAAGCATTCCAGGTGAAGCTGGTTGAGAGAATGCCAAGAGTGTGCAAACCTGTCATCAAGGCAAAGGGTGGCTACTTTGAAGAATGTCAAATATAAAATATATTTTGATTTGTTTAATCCTTTTTTGGTTACTACATGATTCCATATATGTTATTTCATAGTTTTGATGTCTTCACTATTATTCTACAATGTAGAAAATAGTAAAAAAATAAAGAAAAACCCTGGAATGAGTAGGTGTGTCAAAAACCTTTGACTGGTACTGTATGTGCATGCGATTTGAATCAAAGCACTGTTTTTTGAAGCAATGGTCTTCTAAATTGAACTTAATATTTTTTGCAAATCATTGGTGAAGCTGTTTGAACGCAGTCAAACAGTGATTGGCTCACAGCACCCCATTTTTTCTATATGAAAGGGAATTGGGCCCAGTTTCTGAGATGAAAAATTTACAATATGTTCAGGCAAAAGTTAGACTTCTGTGGTATTCATAAATTACAACATGTTGTGTCAGTCAAGTGGCTTGTTCTAAATGGGAATAATTATATAAGTCAAAAGTATCTGATCGTTACCAACATGAATGACAATGTTCAAGAATTTAGACTGATAAACAACATAATTGTATCAAACTCTTCCTAATATTTATTTGAATATCAGCCTCATGATACTTTGGATCTGAAAAGGGATTTGTTAGCATATAAAGTTGCTGTCCCTAACCTTGCCCAGGCCATAGTTGGTGGATGCTGAAAAGCGTATCGATTTTAAGTCCTACTACTCACTCACTTTCAAAAGCAGCATGTACAGTGCATTCGGAAAGTATTCAGACGGCTTGACTTTTTCCACATTTTGTTACGTTACAGTCTTATTCTAAAATTGATTGAATTGTTTTTTTCCACATCAATCTACACACAATACCCCATAATGACAAAGCAAAAACAGGTTTTGCAAAATGTTTGGCAAAAAATAAAAATACACAGAAATATCACATTTACATAAGTATTCAGAACCTTTACTCAGTACTTCGTGGAAGCGTCTTTGGCAGCAATTACAGCCTTCAGTCTTCTTTGGTCTGATGCTACAAGCTTGGCACACCTGTATTTGGGGAACATCTCCCATTTTTCTCTGCAGATCCTCTCAAGCTCTGTCAGTTTGGAAGGGGAGCATTGCTGCACAGCTATTTTCAGGTCTCTCCAGAGATGCTCGATCGGGTTCAAGTCCGGGCTCTGGCTGGGCCACTCAAGGACATTCAGAGACCGAAGCCACTCCTGCGTTGTCTTGGCTGTGTGCTTAGAGTCGCTGTCCTGTTGGAAGGTGAACCTTCGCCACAGTCTGAGGTCCTGAGCGCTCTGGAGAAGGTTTGCGTCAAGGATCTCTCTGTACTTTGCTCCGTTCATCTTTCCCTCGATGCTGACTAGTCTCCCAGTCCCTGCCGCTGAAAAACATCCACACAGCATGATGCTGCCACCACCATGCTTCACTGTAGGGATGGTGCCAGGTTTCCTCCAGACGTGACACTTGGCATTCAGGCCAAAGAGTTAAATCTTGGTTTCATCAGACCAGAGATTCTTGTTTCTCATGGTCTGAGAGTCCTTTAGGTGCCTTTTAGTAAACTCCAAGCGGGCTGTCATGTGCCTTTTACTGAGGAGTGGCTTCCGTCTGGCCACTGTACCATAAAGGCCTGATTGGTGGAGTGCTGCAGAGATGGTTGGCCTTCTGGAAGTTTCTCCCATCTCCACAGAGGAACGCTGAAGCTCTGTCAGTGTGACCATCGAGTTCTTGGTCACCTCCCTGACCAAGGCCCTTCTACCCCAATTGCTCAGTTTGGCCAGGCGGCCATCTCTAGGAAGAGTATTGGTGGTTCCAAACTTCTTCCTTTTAAGAATGATGGAGGCCACTGTGTTCTTGGGGACCTTCAATGCTGCAGACATTTTTTGCTACCCTTCCCCAGATCTGTGCCTCGACATAAGTCTCTGAGCTCTACGAACAATTCCTTCGACATCATGGCTTGGTTTTTGCTCTGACATGTACAGTACTGTCAACTGTCATCATGTCCAGTCAATTGCATTTACCACAGGTGGACTCCAGTTGTAGAAACATCTCAAGGATGATCAATGGAAACAGGATGCACCTGAGCTCAATTTCGAGTCTCATAGCAAAGGGCCTAAATACTTATGTAAATAAGGTATTTCTGTTTTTTATTTTTAATAAATTCTCACAATTTTTTTAAAAATATATATTTTCACTTCGTCATTATGGGGTATTGTGTGTAAATTGAAGTGGGGGGAAATAATGTAATCCATTTTAGAATAAGGCTGTAACGTAACAAAAAGCGCAAAAATTCAAGGGGTCTGAATACTTTCCGAATGTACTGTATGTTCCAGTGAAATATTTTCTTGGGGATGTCCTTGCACTTCAGAGTTATAATGAATATGTGTTCTAATGTGGTCCTGTGTAGCTCCATTTGTAGAGCAAGACACTTACAATGCCAGCTTTGGGTTTTTTTTTCCCACTGTGATCACATTAAAAAAATGTATGCAGTCACATAATGTAAGTCGCTTTGGATAAAAGCGTCTGCTGTGGCATATTCAATAAAAGCAGTTTGAGTCATATCTGGATTGTAATTAGTTTTTTATACAAATATCAGTTTGATAGTCTCTTCAAGTAATTTTCTTAAAACAAGCCTACATATCTTAAAATACCTGTCATCGGTAGATTCCAGCTTCAAAAAGCTGTTCCCTCAAGAATGTGCCTCATTTAACTTGTAGAATTCCCTATACTAAGGCGTAATACGATAACTGAATATATTCTTAAAACAAGCTAAATAGTCTAACACAATCAGCACTTGATAATTAAATCATTCTTAAATAAGATAACATGATTTTAAATTATGAATACAAGAAATAAAGGCTTGTTCAGATTTGTCTTTTTTGCAGTGTACTGCTTAGGCTTAATGAGTGTTAGAGTCATACTTATCCTTTCTTTATATTGAATGACAAAGTAAATCATATGGTAAACAAGGCATAATGACTTTAGTTTAATGCACTTTGGTAGCATCATGCATCTTTGTACTTTGTAAATATTGTAAAACAAATGTTTATTTTAAATGTTTACTTTGCTTGGCTAGATATAGAGTGCTTTTAGAAAGTATTTGTACCCCTTGACTTATTCCATATTTTGTTGTGTTACAGCCTGAATTCAAAATTGATTAAATATATTTGTTTCTCACCTGTCTACACACAATACCCCATAATGACAAAGTGAAAATATGTTTTAAGAAAATTTAGCAAATTTCTTGAAAATGAAATACAGACATTTCTAATTTACATACGTATTCACACCCCTGAGTCAGTACATGTTAGAATCTCTTTTGATAGTGAGTACAGCTGTGATCTTTCTGGGTAAGTCTCTAAAAGCTTTGTACAGCTGGATTGTACAATATTTACACATTATTCTTTTAAGAATTCTTCAATCTCTGTCAAGCTGGCTGTTGATCATTGCTAGACAGCCATTTTCAAATCTTGCCATTGATTTTCAAGCCGATTTAAGTCAACACTGTAACTAGGCCACTCAGGAACATTCAATGTCATCTTAGTAAGCAACTCCAGTGCATATTTGACCTTGTGCTTTAGGTTATTGTCCTGCTGAAAGGTGAATTTGTCTCCCAGTGTCTGTTGGAAAGCAGACTGAACTAGGTTTTCCTCTATTCTTAGCTCTATTACATTTATTTTTATCCTAAAAAACTCCCTATTCCTTGCCGATGACAAGCATACCCATAACATGATGCAGCCATCACCATGCTTGAGTATATGAAGAGTGATGTTCAGTGATGTGTTGTGTTGGATTTGCACCAAACATCACGTTTTGTATTCAGGACATAAAGTTAATTTCTTTGGCACATTTTTTGCAGTGTTATTTTAGTGCCTTATTGCAAACAGGATGCATATTTTGGAATATTTTTATTCTGTACAGGCTTCCTTCTTTTCACTCTGTCATTTAGGTTAGTATTGTGGACTAACTACAATATTGTTGATCCATCCTCAGGTTTCTCCTATCAAAGCCATTAAACTCTGTAACTGTTTTAAAGTCACCATTGACATGGTGAAATCTCTGAGTGGTTTCCTTCTTCTCCGGCAACTGAGTTAGGAAGGACGCCTTTCTCTTTGTAGTGACTGGGTGTATTTATACACCATCCAATCTGTAATAACTTCACCATGCTCAAAGGGATATTCAATGTCTGCTTTTTAAAATCCATCTACCAATAGGTGCCCTTCTTTGCGGGGCATTGGAAAACCTCCCTGGTCTTTGTGATTAAATATGTGTTTGAAATTCCAAAACCACCCCAGTGTTGTTTTGGAACAAGTGTTGGTGACAGCTGATGGGGTGTTGTACAGTCATCCTACCAGTGACCTTCAGCCTGTAAAGCTTTAGTACAGCCTTGCCATGTAATCTGCTGTCACAGTGTGTGTCCAAACAGCATCTGGCCCTGCCTTTTACTGCCTGCCCACCTCTCAGACAGACAGAGACTGCACCCCTGTCTCCATCTATTCTCACTATATTAGGAACCACACAGATGCAGTTGCCATGGTACAGTACCAATCAGGGTTTGCATGTTGTTGTGTCATCACGTATAAGCCATTGACATGGCCTGAGGAGATGTGCACAGTAATACCTGACCTTTTTGTAAAAATAAATAAATCAGCCGAGGAGCCTGATATCATAATTATGGTTATGTGGGATGACGGCATCAGTGACCCAGCAGGATGTCAGTGTTGTTGGGATCATGATTCTGAACAGGATGCATCCCATCAAGCAGACCCTTAGGGGGGGCTCTCTGACCTGGGTCAGCTCTCTTAGCATGGAGGCAACGCTATACCCATCAGTCAGGGAATCACACACACACACTCACATCATGCATACACAAGCTCTTGCACAAACAAACACACACACACACCCACACACAGATGCATAAGCAAGGTTATATGGGGATTCTGACAACCTAAGGTGAACTCTTACAAGGTAGAACAAGTGTAAACACTGTCATATTACTGATTTTACATAATCTCCACATGTCAAGATTGTGATTATCTTCCAATATTCAACTGCACTCTGTTCCTTGCATAGCTTATTGACCAATAGTCATTCAGCCAATGCTGCTTGGCATCTGTATTTGTACAAATAACAAAGACACACACCCCCACACCAACGCATGCACACACACACACACACACACACACACACACACACACACACAGTCTTCTGTAACTAACCTTGTGAGGACACACAATTCAGTCCCATTCAAAATCCTATTTTCCCTAACCCCTAAACCTAACCCTAACCTTAACCCCATAAACTAACCTTTACCCTTGATCCTATCCCTAACCCTAAAACTACCCCTAGTTCCTAACCCTAACTCTAAACCTAATTCTAACCTTACCCCTAACACTAATTCCAACCTTAACCCTAAACCCCCTAGAAACAGCATTTGACCTTGTGGGGACTAACAAAATGTCCCCAGTTGGTCCAATTTTTGTTTGTTTACCATTCTTGTGGGGACTTCTGGTCCCCACAAGTATAGTTAAACACTTCCACACACACACACACACACATTTTTTTTTCCTTGATTAGCAACATGTTGAATATTCTGATTTGCTTGTATATAGTCCTCAGATACATCCACATTCCACACAGGTGTGTGGGATGCAGATCAGAGCAGATTGGGTTCTAGCAAGCTGTTAGCTTCACTGCTGTAATGATAATTATGACAGTCAGCCATGCCGTTAGTTACAGTAATCAGCCCAGGCCTCACCGCCGCATGGAGAGCGGGAAATGGAAAATTGTGAGACAGACCTCTATGATAAGGCCAGGCCACTGTCCTACAAGCTCACAGCTTTCTGGGCCAAAGTCATTTATCACCTGCTACTGCTGTACACGGAGACAGCACTACTTCCTATCAGTGACCTACACGCCCCATAAACCCACAACACACAGCTCACACATACAGTAGGACAGTCCTCCTAACACTACTTTTTTATCCTGGAAAAATATGCTCGAAAGTTGCTTTATTAGTCTGCATCCTGTTTGTTTTGTTTTGTTTTAAACCATCCTTGACTCCTGGAATTTTGGAGATGAACGAAAACCAAACACAAAATATTACTGTTGATTTTTAGTATTCCCTCTTCTTTAATCCACTCCAAATGCAACATTTTTGTTATGCAACCCATCTATAAATTAATTGGTTTCTCCTAACAGGAGTGGACAGATTCTGAATATAAAATAACAATTTTGGGACCACAAATGGTTTCAATTCCCTGGTGGTTAGAATGTCTGGTAGCAGCCGTTCACCGGCTTAACCTTAGCATATTACCACAGTTGGTTTGTCCAGCCCTCGGGCCCCAATCCCCTTCACGGATAAACTGAAGGCCTAATGGACAGTGGTAATTTTAGGTTACGTATTCCCATCTGATACATATCCTGCCTTAACTGTTAATAGATACTGTAGCTGTGTATGTGAGTGGAATCATAATGCTGTTGAGGATGGAATTTCGTTTGTAGTGCAGGGTAACTGGGTAACTGGCCTTGGTATGGAAGTGGTTAATTATGCATGACATTTGTTGTAATCATGTTGTTTGTCTTAATTGTGTGCTTTTAAACTGTAAATTGTATGGATCAGGTTCAAAACACCTTGTGCCAAGCCTTTGATATTACTAATTGCCCCTCTGCCTACTCTTACTCTTAGATTTACAATGAACAAGGAGAAAGAAGCCATTTGTATCATCGGGTTCAGCATATCATCCTTATTTTCTCTCTTTTCCAAACCATTAATTACATGCATACTGTAATTCAATTAAATGTTCTGCTTAATTGACCGGCAAGGTCTCTATGTTCCGCATAACATATTTTTACTGGTGAGTCAAAATCCGCAGGGTTGGGCTGACTCTGTAGTGCCTAACTTCCATGCCCATGTTATGCCTTCTTGTCTTCAAAAGGAAACTTGAGTGAATGAATCTACTGTAGCTCACTTTCCTGGCTTGGAGTGCTGAAAATATTGTGAGGGTTTAAACAGTCTTGAAGCCTTCGGCAGGGAACTAAAGTGAACTGGAGTGCATGTGCAAAATACTATAGTAAATCGCATATGATTTCACCTCAAACAAAGCCACAGTACTCAAATAAAATAAAATGTTATTTGCCACATGCGCTGAATACAACAGGTGTAGACCTTACAGTGAAATGCTTAATGACAAGCCCTTAATCAACAATGCAGTTTTAAGAAAAATAAGTGTTAAGTAAAAAATTGATAAGTAAAAAATGTATAAATAATAAAATAACAGTAGGGAGGCTATATACAGGGGGTACCGGTACCGAGTCAATGTGTGGGGGCACAGGTTAGTCGAGGTAATTGAAGTAATATGTACATGTGGGTAGAGTTAAAGTGACTATGCATAGATATTAAACAGAGAGTAGCAGCAGCGTAAAAGAGGGGGTGGGGTGGGGTGGGGGGGACAATGCAAATAGTCCGGGTAGCCATGACTAATAATATAAATAATATGCCATTTAGCAGACGCTTTTATCCAAAGTGACTTACAGTCATGTGTGCATACATTTTTACGTTTGGGTGGTCCCGGGGATCGAACACACTACCCTGGCGTTACAAGCGCCATGCTCTACCAATTGAGCTACAGAGGACCACATGACTAGCTGTTCAGTAGTCTTATGGCTTGGGGGTAGAAGATGTTAAGAAGCCTTTTGGACCTAGACTTGGCGCTCCGGTACCGCTTGCTGTGCGGTAGCAGAGAGAACAGTCTATGACTAGGGTGTCTGGAGTCTTCAATAATTTTTAGGGCATTCCTCTAAAACCGCCTGATACAGAGGTCCTGGATGGCAGGAAGCTTGGCCCCAGTGATGTACTGGGCCATACGCACTACCCTCTGTAGTGCCTTGCGGTCGGAGGCCGAGCAGTTGCCATACCGGGCGATGATGCAACCAGTCAGGATGCTCTCGATGGTGCAGCTGTAGAACTTTTTGAGGATCTGAGGACCCATGCCAAATCTTTTCAGTCACCTGAGGGGGAATAGGCTTTGTCATGCCCTCTTCACGTCTGTCTTGGTGTGTTTGGACCATGATAGTTTGTTGGTGATGTGGACACCAAGGAACTTGAAGCTCTCAATCTGTTCCACCACAGCCCCATCGATGAAAATGGGGGAGTGCTCAGTCCTCTTTTTTTCCTGTTGTCCACAATCATCTCCTTTGTCTTGATCACGTTGAGGGAGAGGTTGTTATCCTGGCACCACACGGCCAGGTCTCTGACCTCCTCCCTTTAGGCTGTCTCATCGTTGTTGGTGATCAGGCCTACCACTGTTGTGTCGTCGGCAAACTTAATGATGGTGTTGGAGTCGTGCCTGGCCATGCAGTCATGGGTGAACAGGGAATCCACTTGCAGTAAACCCCAACCAGTCCATCTATGTCTGTATAGCAGCATGACTTTTAAGGTCTATTTCGGGAATATACATTTTCAAGTGTCTGTACTGTAACCAGACAACATTATGTCTTCAATAAACAAATCACAACATATGGTACTGATCTTACAAATTAGTGACAAAAGCTGTCAAGTATCTGGCTAATTAACCCTCCCGTTGTCCTAGGGTCAAAATGACCCGCCACTGTGTTGAAACAACTTTATTTATTTTTTATTTTTTGGGGATCATTTGTGAGAAGGAGGCAGTGAGACTTTAAAGAAAGTATCACTGCCTCCTTCTCACAAATGATCCAAAAAATATAAAAATTAAATAAAGTTGGTTCAACACAGTGGCGGGTCATATTGACCCTAGGACAACGGGAGGGTTAAAATATTATCTTTGGTATCTCTTCCCTGTTTGCTTGTCACAGAGACACTTCACTGGTGTCATTGAACAGTCTCAGGCTAAAATGAATATTTACCTCTTCTAATGACTGTTTGGCAGTCTGTGTAGAGAAAATACTGTGTATACCTGACGATGTCACCTGAGTAACACTTTATTGGAAGGTCTGCTTATAAGCTGTTTATAAACACTATTACATTATTAATTTGCCAATATTTATCAAATAAATACAAACAAACTGAGCATTTATGAAAAATGACAACAATATGTGCTACCAGTATATGACAACGATATGAAGTCACCTCACCTGCAATTGCTCAGGGACAGTATTTTTGCAAACTGCAGCCTCTGCAACACAAACCTATCCAGACAAGTCCTTGTTATTCTGTTGTGCCACGGCAACCTGGACAGACTTTCTGTCCCTATAATGAGCACTCTGCTTTGACACACTCTTAGATTTTCCTCTGGCTTTCCAACTGTGCTTTCCATGGCCAATCAGATACAATACTGGCAATCAATTGCAAATCGCTTTGACCATCTTTCTTTATAAACACTCACAGTTAGACAGGCACACAGGCAGGCACGCACACACACATGCACACACATATATAGTCCAGTCACACTTATGATTGATTCTGACCTATAAATAAAATATAGCCTGGTGGTTCTCTCCACCATTGCGTAGTTATGCCATGTGGAGACACGTCAGTACATGAGTCACCTTTTATAGCACCAAACAGAAGCAGGTGGATGACCAAAGGAAAGTGAAGGATCATAGTGAAGGATCCAACATCAGTCTCATTATCCAAGGATCCAGTGCTACAGAGTTGGCTGTGTTCCTTTTTCATAGTCTGCACACAAACAAGGCTCTGGTCAAAAGTGATGCACTTTAGGCCTATGGGGATTAGGGTTTGAGATGATTCCCTATTATCGTTTAAGGTCTATCGGAAGTCATTAGTCTTATTACAGAGGATTGGAGAGAAGGCACAGCTTTAAGAGTTAGAATTATATTTCTATGAGTTCAACCTCCTGAGAGCTGATGACATGGTAGAGAATCGACTCAGTCTTTCACTTGAGACTGGGCTATGGGATTTCAACTCTCCTTTGAACAGCACAGCAAACATATCTCATCATGACTCAATGTTGTTGGTTTTCTAATCCAATCCTCTCTTGATCATCTGCAGGAACGCATTATATGCCCTTCCCTTCTGCTCTAACTCTGTGTGACATGCTCAGTGTCAAACGCATCAATTCAGAGGAATAGCAGAGGTAGGCTACTGTCTGAGACCTGGATTAGCTTTCAAATTAGGTCTGAATAACATAGGCCTGTAGATACACCAAAGTCATGTGATGATGATATCAACCACAAAGAACTATTATCAATCTTCCTCTTCCTCTGCTCACCATCATTATCATTATCATCAAATGGCTAAGGGCGAGGCCAGACTAATCCATGGAGAACAGATACCAAATTAGAATGGATTCGTTTTGGTCTGTGGTCCTTGCACGTGTGGAGTTTGTGAAGTATAAAATGACCTATTTTCTAATTGGCTAAACAGAGGGTAAAATTGTATGGAAATTGTATGGATGAAAAATGTATTCAAACAGCTATATCGGTCCGCTAATACAGGACTAGTAAAGGCTCAGTGCACTACTTCTGTAAAGAAAAAAATAATATAGATTTTGTTTTAATATAGATTTTTCAGGGGGTGCTGCAGGACCCTTAGCACCCCTACTTCCCGCGGCTATGGCCAGGACAACAACCTCTCCCTCAACGTCAGCAAGTCAAAGGAGCTGATCATGGACTACAGGAAACTGGGGGCTGTAGTGAAGCGGTTCGAGAGTCCACATCACTAAGGATCTATCATGGTCCACACACAAATACACAGTCGTGAAGAGGGCATGACAATGCCTCTTCCCCCTCAGAAGGCTGAAAAGATTTGGCATGGGCCCTCAGATCCTGAAAAAGTTCCACAGCTGCACCATTGAGAGCATCTTGACTGGCTGCATCACCGCTTGGTATGGCAACTGCTTGGCATCCGACCTCAAGGCGCTACAGAGGGTAATGCGTACATCCCAGTACGTCACTCGGGCCGAGCTCCCTGCCATCCAGGAACTCTATAAAAGGCAGTGTCAGAGGAAGAACCTAAAAATTGTCAAAGACTCCAGCCACCCAAGTCATAGACTGTTCTCTCTTCTACCGCACGGCAAGCGGTACAAATGCACTAAGTCTGGAACCAACAGGACCCTGAACATCTTCTACCCCCAAGCCATAAGACTGCTAAATAGTTAGTTAAATTGTCAACCAAATAGCTACCCGGACTATCTGCATTGACCCTTTTTGCATTAACTTTTTTGACTCATCACGTACGCTAATGCTACTGTTTATTATCTGTCACTTTATTCCTAGTCATATGTACTCTACAAATCTACCTCAATTACCTCATACATCGACTCGGTATTGGTACCCCATGTATTTAGCCAAGTCATTGTTATTCCTTGTGTATTTATTATTACGTGCATTATTTCTCGATTTCCTTTCTCTCTGCATTGTTGGGAAGGGCCCATAAGTAAGCATTTCACTGTTAGTCTACACCTGTTGTTTACAAAGCATTTTATGAAAACCATTTTATTGGTCGCTCTACAATATTTTTCTCCTTTTTGACCAGCCAATTAGAATATACATTTATTTTTTACCAACACTTTGTCAGATAATATTTAACCCCTTAACATTGTAAATCAACATAAACAACAGCTTAATGTATTTTGATATTTTTACTACATTTAATTAAAAGAAAGATTGTGTTGCCTTTCTGTCACGTGTTACTTCTATTTTAATGACAATTGAGGCTTTCCAGAATGTAATTTGACAATTTAATTGGAATTTATAATCAAAGGCAGAAAAGGTTAATGATTATAAAAAAATATATATTAGTAACAATTTACTTTAACCCCTTACACTCATGGGAATTGGCCTGTATTCTTACAGAATAAATACAGTGAGGGAAAAAAGTATTTGATCCCCTGCTGATTTTGTACGTTTGCCCACTGACAAAGAAATGATCAATCTATAATTTTAATGGTAGGTTTATTTGAACAGTGAGAGACAGAAAAACGCATGTCAAAAATGTTATAAATTGATTTGGATTTTAATGAGGGAAATAAGTATTTGACCCCTCTGCAAAACATGACTTAGTACTTGGTGGCAAAACCCTTGTTGGCAATCACAGAGGTCAGACGTTTCTTGTAGTTGGCCACCAGGTTTGCACACATCTCAGGAGGGATTTTGTCCCACTCCTCTTTGCAGATCTTCTCCAAGTCATTAAGGTTTCGAGGCTGACGTTTGTCAACTCGAACCTTCAGCTCCCTCCACAGATTTTCTATGGGATTAAGGTCTGGAGACTGGCTAGGCCACTCCAGGACCTTAATGTGCTTCTTCTTGAGCCACTCCTTTGTTGCCTTGACCGTGTGTTTTGGGTCATTGTCATGCTGGAATACCCATCCACGACCCATTTTCAATGCCCTGGCTGAGGGAAGGAGTCCTATATCACCCAAGATTTGACGGTACATGGCCCTGTCCATCGTCCCTTTGATGCGGTGAAGTTGTCCTGTCCCCTTAGCAGAAAAATACCCCCAAAGCATAATGTTTCCACCTCCATGTTTGATGGTGGGGATGGTGTTCTTGGGGTCATAGGCAGCATTCCTCCTCCTCCAAACACGGAGAGTTGAGTTGATGCCAAAGAGCTCGATTTTGGTCTCATCTGACCACAACACTTTCACCCAGTTCTCCTCTGAATCATTCAGATGTTCATTGGCAAACTTCAGATGGGCATATGCTTTCAGCTGCCTTGAGATCATTGACAAGATCCTCCTGTGTAGTTCTGTGCTGATTCCTCACCGTTCTCATGATCATTTTAACTCCACGAGGTGAGATCTTGCATGGAGCCCCAGGCCGAGGGAGATTGACAGTTCTTTTGTGTTTCTTCCATTTGCGAATAATCACACCAACTGTTGTCACCTTCTCACCAAGCTGCTTGGCGATGGTCTTGTAGCCCATTCCAGCCTTGTGTAGGTCTACAATCTTGTCCCTGACATCCTTGGAGAGCTCTTTGGTCTTGGCCATGGTGGAGAGTTTGGAATCTGATTGATTGATTGCTTCTGTGGAAAGGTGTCTTTTATACAGGTAACAAACTGAGATTAGGAGCACTCCCTTTAAGAGTGTGCTCCTAATCTCAGCTCGTTACCTGTATAAAAGACACCTGGGAGCCAGAAATCTTTCTGATTGAGAGGGGGTCAAATACTTATTTCCCTCCTTAAAATGCAAAATCAATTTATAACATTTTTGACATGCGTTTTCTGTATTTGTTTGTTGTTATTCTGTCTCTCACTGTTCAAATAAACCTACCATTAAAATTATAGACTGATCATTTCTTTGTCATTAGGCAAACGTACAAAATCAGCAGGGGATCAAATACTTTTTTCCCCTCACTGTATGAAAAGCAAATGCATAACCATGGTAGAAATGAAAAGGGAACAGTTTGGAGATTATGGGAAAATTATTAGACTAAAGGTGAGGACACAACAGTTCACCTGACACAAGACTGAATCCAAACATTACACAGTTGATTTTATGTGCATTTTACATTTACTGTACTTTTCACTGCATTTGTTGATAACGAAATCTGAAAATACTCTGTATACATTCAGTAACATGATAAGAATATTATTGGAAAGTTTGGGGTAGGTGCAACATAAGACATACAGTACATATGACAAGGGTTTGAGTTAGAGGTCTAACTGGTGTATCAAAGTGGCCACACACCTCTCCAAGGTGTGCAGAGAAAAAACATTTTTGTTGCTCTCCTAACTGTGCCGTTGAGGAACCAGAGCAAGCACAATTGTAGTTGTTTTGTTTGGAACACTGCCCTGCATCCCTGCTTTTACACAATTATTGTTGTTTTTTACGCATTCCAAAAACTGTCCATTATAAATCTATGTTCTATTGCCAGCCTGACTAGCTAAATTATAAAATACGATATTACAGTGTTAGGCTTTCACAAGGCAATTCAGAAAAGCAGATGATCATTTTGACTCGCATAGAATGGAGTCATGAGTGCATTCAGATTCGTGGTCCATGGCAACTTTTCTTCACAATACAACAAACACAGGCTCATTCTGTTATAATTCATCTTATAATTGTACATCAAACATAGTGATCATAAACTTGACTATTTCCACATGTTGTTGTGTAACAACCTGAATTTAAAACGTATTACATTTAGATTTTTTGTCACTGGCCTACACACAATACCACATAATGCCAAAGTGGAATTATGTTTTTCGAAATGTTAACAAATTAATTTTTAAATGAAAAGCTGAAATGTCTTGAGTCAATAAGTATTCAACCCCTTTGTTATGGCAAGCCTAAATAAGTTCAGGAATAAAAGGTCACATAATAAGTTACATGGACTCACTCTGTGTGCAATAATAGGTTTAACACAATTGTTTTATGACTACCTCATCTCTGTACCCCACACATACAATTATCTGTAAGGTCCCTCAGTCGAGCAGTGAACTTCAAACACAGATTCAACCACAAAGACCAGGGAGGTTTTCCAATTCCTCGCACCTATTGGTAGGCCTACATGTGTAAATGTTTTATCCTCAGAGTTCATACTGCTTGGTGACCTAAACTGAGATATGCTTAACACCCCAGCTGTCCTACAATCTAAACTAGATTCCCTCAATCTCACACAAATTATCAAGGAACCTACCAGGTACAACCCTAAATCCGTAAACATGGGCACCCTCATAGATATCATCCTGACTAATTTATCCTCTAAATATACCTCCACAGTCTTCAACTAGGATCTCAGCGATCACTGCCTCATTGCCTGCATCCGTAATGGGTCCGCGGTCAAACGACCACCCCTCAACACTGTCAAACGCTCCCTAAAACACTTCAGCGAGGAGGCCTTTCTAATTGACCTGGCCCGGGTATCCTGGGATGGATATTGACCTCATTCCGTCAGTAGAAAATGCCTGGATGTTCTTCAAAAGTGCTTTCCTCTCCATCTTAAATAAGCATGCCCCATTCAAAAAATTCAGAACTAAGAACAGATATAGCCCCTGGTTCACCCCAGACTTGACTGCCCTTGACCAGCACAAAAACATCCTGTGGCGTACTGCATTAGCATTGAACAGCCCCCGCGATATGCAACTTTTCAGGGAAGTCAGGAACCAATATACACAATCAGTTAGGAAAGCAAAGGCTAGCTTTTTCAAACAGAAATTTGCATCCTGTAGCACAAACTCCAAAAAGTTTTGGGACACTGTAAATTCCATGGAGAATAAGAGCACCTCCTCCCAGCTACCCACTGCACTGAGGCTAGGAAACACTGTCACCACCGATAAATCTACGATAATCGAGAATTTCAATAAACATTTTGCTACGGCTGGCCATGCTTTCCACCTGGCTACCCCTACTCCGGCCACCAGCTCTGCACCCTCCGCTGCATCTTGCCCATGCCCCCCCCCCCCCCTGCTTCTCCTTCACCCAAATTCAGATAGCTGACGTCCTGAAAGAGCTGCAAAATCTGGACCCCTACAAATCAGCTGGGCTAGACAATCTGGACCCTTTCTTTCTAAAATTAGACGCCGAAATTGTCGCAACCCCTATTACTAGACTGTTCAACCTCTCTTTCGTATCGTCTGAGATCCCCAGAGATTGGATAGCTGCCGCGGTCATCCCCCTCTTCAAGGGGGGTGACACTCTAGATCCAAACTGTTACAGACCTATATCCATCCTGCCCTGCCTTTCGAAAGTATTTGAAAGCCAAGTTAACAAACAGATCACCGACCATTTCGAATCCCACCGTATCTTCTCCGCTATGCAATCTGGTTTCCGAGCTGGTCATGGGTGCACGTCAGCCATGCTCAAGGTCCTAAATGATATAATAACCGCGATCGATAAAAGACAGTACTGTGCAGCCGTCTTTATCGACCTGGCCAAGACTTTTGACTCTGTCAATCACCGCATTCTTATTGGCAGACTAAATAGCCTTGGTTTCTCAAATGACTGCCTCGCCTGGTTCACCAACTACTTCTCAGATAGAGTTCAATGTGTCAAATCGGAGGGCCTGTTGTCTGGACCTCTGGCGGTCTCTATGGGGGTGCCACAGGATTCTATTCTCGGGCCGACTCTATTCTCTGTCTATAACAATGATGTCGCTCTTGCTGCTGGTGACTCTCAGATCCACCTCTACGCAGACGACACCATTTTGTATACATCTGGCCCTTCATTGGACACTGTGTTAACAAACCTCCAAACAAGCTTCAATGCCATACAACACTCCTTCCGTGGCCTCCAACTGCTCTTAAACGCTAGTAAAACTAAATGCATGCTCTTCAATCGAACACTGCTTGCACCCGCCCGCCCGACTAGAATCACTACTCTTGGCGGGTCTGACTTAGAATATGTGGACAACTACAAATACCTAGGTGTCTGGTTAGACCGTAAACTCTCCTTCCAGACTCACATTAAGCATCTCCAATCCAAAGTTAAATCTAGAATCGGCATGCTATTTCGCAACAAAGCCTCCTTCACTCATGCTGCTAAACATGCCCTCGTAATACTGACTATCCTATCGATCCTTGACTTCGGCGATGTCATTTACAAAATAGCTTCCAACACTCTACTCAGCAAATTGGATGTAGTCTATCACAGTGCCATCCATTTTGTCACCAAAGCCCCATATACTACCCACCATTGTGACCTGTACGCTCTCGTTGGCTGGCCCTCACTACACATTCGTCGCCAAACCCACTGGCTCCAGGTCATCTATAAATCTCTTCTAGGCAAATCCCCACCTTATCTTAGCTCATTGGTCACCATAGCAACACCCACCCGTAGTATGCGTTCCAGCAGGTATATCTCACTGGTCATCCCCAAAGCCAACACCTCCTTTGGCCGCCATTCCTTCCAGTTCTCTGCTGCAAATGACTGGAACGAACTGCAAAAATATCTGAAGCTGGAGACACTTATCTCCCTCACTATCTTTAAGCATCAGTTGTCAGAGCAGCTTACCGATCACTGCACCTGTACACAGCCCATCTGTAATTAGCCCACCCAACTACCTCATCCCCATATTTTTATTTACATTGTTATTTATTTTGCTCATTTGCACCCCAGTATCTCTATTTGCACATCATCTTCTGCACATCTATCACTCCAGTGGTAATACTAAATTGTAATTATTTTGCACTATGGCCTATTTATTGCCTTACCTCCATAACTTACTATATTTGCACACACTAGATTTTCTATTGTGCTATTGACTGTACATTTTGTTTATTCCGTATGTAACTCTGTGTTTGTTGTTTTTATCGAACGTCTTTGCTTTATCTTGGTCAGGTCGCAGTTGTAAATGAGAACTTGTTCTCAACTGGCTTACCTGGTTAAATCAAGGTGAAATAAAAACATAAAATAAAAAAGGTTGCAGTAACACATCCAAACCTGAGCGGAAACCAGATTGCATACCAGAGAGAATACTATAGACATCAAGAAAGCCAGTCAGTTGATTATTGACAAGTTTTTCCAACACTTTTGATAAACAGGGCAAAATAGAAATTGACCTATAAGAGTTAGGATCAACTTGATCTCCCCCTTTAAATAAAGGACGCACCATGGCTGCCTTCCAAGCAATGGGAACCTCCCCAGAGAGGAGAGACAGGTTAAAAAGGTCAGAGATAGGCGTGGCGATGATAGGGGCAGCAACCTTAAAGAAGAAAGGGTCTAAACCATCTGACCCAGATGTTTTTTTGGGGTCAAGTTTAAGGAGCTCCTTTAGCACCTCGGACTCAGTGACTGCCTGCAGGGAGAAACTTTGTAGCGGGGCAGGGGAATAAGAGGGAGGAGCATCGGGGCTAGTCGCATTAGAAGGGGTGGGAGATGAGGAGATGTTGGACGGGCAAGGAGGCATGGCTGCGTCAAATAGGAATCCTGACTCAGCCATGTGCTCCTTGTCAGTAACAACCACATCATCAACATTAAGGGACATGGGCAGCTGTGAGGAGGGAGGTTTATTCTCCAGGTCTTTAACCGTTTTCCAGAACTTCTTGTAGTTAGACCCACAGAGAGAAAACTGCTCCTTAAAGTGACTAACTTTGGCCTTCCGGATAGCCTGAGTGCACTTATTTCTCATTTGCCTGAATGAGAGACAGTCAGTCTGAGTATGTGTGTGCCGAGCCTTTCGCCAAATGGAATTCTTGAGGTGTAGTAACTCTGCCAGATCACAGTCGAACAAGGGGCTGAACCTGTTTGTTAACAATGCCACTGAAAATATCAAAAAATAAGAAGGTCCAAGCTGATTCTATACCAATTTACAGAGGCCAGGTCATGAAGGAAGGCTTGCTCATTAAAGTTTTTTAGCAAGCGTCTATGACAAATCAGGACAGGTCGTTTCACTGAGCAGCCATTATGAACACAGGCTGTAAAAACACCAGACTGAAACCTATCAGGATTATTTGTGAGGATAACATCAAGGAGAGTAGCCTTTTCTGGGTGTTTGGAGTCATACCTTGTGGGATTGGTAATAATCCAATAAATATTGCTTTGGGAAGTTGTGAAACTTTCCTGCCATTGTTGGGCTCAAGGGCTTTGACACCTCTCACTTCACACCTAATTGATCTGATCTGTTCTAGCCAGCTTTGTAGCCTTAACTTAGCATTCAGTCCTTATTTACATTTTAGTAGACGCTCTTATCCAAAGCGACTTACAGTTGGTGAGTGCATACATCTTACATGCTGGCCCCCCGTGGGAATTGAACCCACAACCCTGGCATTGCAAGCGCCATGCTCTACCAACTGAGCTACACAGGGCCCGATATATTTTACTTTATAAGGTAAAATATATCATTGTAATGTATTTTTCTTCTTGGCTTTAAAAGTAGCTTCAGACTAAACATTACTCACTCAGTTCCAGGTTGGATGGTGTTTTCAGGTTTCTTGTGCTTCTTTTGCTGGTCGATGATTTGCCAGAGCATTTGCTATATAGACCTTGGAAATAAGAATCTTTGGTAGTAGGAATCCTTCCAGGTAGTTTTGTCCAAAATCAGGTTGTAGGTTTGGAGTTTTGATTTGGAGTGAAGGTTATGTTGTGAAGGGTAGTATCCTGTATACCGTGGGGGAAAAAAGTATTTAGTCAGCCACCAATTGTGCAAGTTCTCCCAGTTAAAAAGATGAGAGAGGCCTGTAATTTTCATCATAGGTACACGTCAAATGTGACAGAGAAAATGAGAATTTTTTTCCAGAAAATCACATTGTAGGATTTTAAATGAATTTATTTGCAAATTATGGTGGAATATAAGTATTTGGTCAATAACAAAAGTTTTTCAATACTTTGTTATATACCCTTTGTTGGCAATGACATTGGTCAAACGTTTTCTGTAAGTCTTCACAAGGTTTTCACACACTGTTGCTGGTATTTTGGCCCATTCCTCCATGCAGATCTCCTCTAGAGCAGTGGTGTTTTGGGGCTGTCGCTGGGCAACATGGACTTTCAACTCCCTCCAAAGATTTTCTATGGGGTAGAGATCTGGAGACTGGCTAGGCCACTCCAGGACCTTGAAATCCTTCTTACGAAGCCACTCCTTCGTTGCCCGGGCGGTGTGTTTGGGATCATTGTCATGCTGAAAGTCCCAGCCACGTTTCATCTTCAATGCCCTTGCTGATGGAAGGAGGTTTTCACTCAAAATCTCACGATACATGGCCCCATTCATTCTTTCCTTTACACGGATCAGTCGTCCTGGTCCCTTTGCAGAAAAACAGCCCCAAAGCATGATGTTTCCACCCCCATGCTTCACAGTAGGTATCGTGTTCTTTGGATGCAACTCAGCATTCTTTGTCCTCCAAACACGACGAGTTGAGTTTTTACCAAATAGTTATATTTTGGTTTCATCTGACCATATGACATTCTCCCAATCCTCTTCTGGATCATCCAAATGCACTCTAGCAAACTTCAGACGGGCCTGGACATGTACTGGCTTAAGCAGGGGGACACGTCTGGCACTGCAGGATTTGAGTCCCTGGCGGCGTAGTGTGTTACTGATGGTAGGCTTTGTTACTTTGGTCCCAGCTCTCTGCAGGTCATTCACTAGGTCCCCCCGTGTGGTTCTGGGATTTTTGCTCACCGTTCTTGTGATCATTTTGACCCCACGGGGTGAGATCTTGCGTGGAGCCCCAGATCGAGGGAGATTATCAGTGGTCTTGTATGTCTTCCATTTCCTAATAATTGCTCCCACAGTTGATTTCTTCAAACCAAGCTGCTTACCTATTGCAGATTCAGTCTTCCCAGCCTGGTGCAGGTCTACAATTTTGTTTCTGGTGTCCTTTGACAGCTCTTTGGTCTTGGCCATAGTGGAGTTTGGAGTGTGACTGTTTGAGGTTGTGGACAGGTGTCTTTTATACTGATAACAAGTTCAAACTGGTGCCATTAATACAGGTAACGAGTGGAGGACAGAGGAGCCTCTTAAAGAAGAAGTTACAGGTCTGTGAGAGCCAGAAATCTTGCTTGTTTGTAGGTGACCAAATACTTCTTTTCCACCATAATTTGCAAATAAATTCATTAAAAATCCTACAATGTGATTTTCTGGATTTTTTTTCTCAATTTGTCTGTCATAGTTGACGTGTACCTATGATGAAAATTACAGGCCTCTCTCATCTTTTTAAGTGGGAGAACTTGCACAATTGGTGGCTGACTAAATACTTTTTTCCCCACTGTATGTCCTTGCGGAAAAATCTAAGTTTCTAACTCTAAATCTATCTTTTTGTAAAAACATGCTGAAAAAATGTCAGCACACATCAGAACATGTTTGTATTCTCAAACCTGTGTATTGTAGGCATATGCACTGCTCACATAATCCATCCACGCACTTTATTCCATGGTCTTTTTCATATCATTTTTTTGGTGGCTAGTCGGAAAAGGCCTACCTGCACCTTCATTTTGACATTGTATCCTCGGCACATCTCATTGTTATCTTTGTTGCATATTTATAATGACATGTGTTTTTATCATCTGCAATAGTTTTATATTTGCAAATCATGCAATCATTATTGAAATGAGAATTGTTAGTTGGCGCCAAATATCATCCATAGTCTCTGTCCAAACAGGAAGTGTCTTTGTCTGCTATACCTGGTTTAAACATTTTAGTCATTTAGCAGACACTCTTATCCAGAGCAACTTACAGTTAGTGAGTGCATACATTTTCATACTGGCCCCCCATGGGAATTGAACCCACAACCCTGGCGTTGCAAATGTCATACTCTACCAACTGAGCTACGCGGGACTAAAACAATGACTGTATATATGAATGGACAAAGCAATCGATTACGTGACACCATTGATTCCTATATGAAGACTAAATATCGCATTGAAGCCAAATTAAGTCAGTTGAGATGGCATCTCATGGAGACATGCACAATTTGAGCTATTCCAGGAAGTGACGTTGCAGGCTAGCTCAGTTCTGCCCCCTCTCATTGAGTAACTCAAGTTGAAGGCTGACTGGGGTACTGCAGGCTGCCATTAGCAACTAAATTATCCTTATAACTTCTTCGGTGTGTGGACATACATCTGGTGTATTAGAAGCAGTTAATGATACCATGATTGGCTTCAAAAAATGTTTATTTACACAAAGATTGACCACAAAGATTGTCATTTTTCCATTCACTGTAAAAGGTCTAAGGGCCAGGGCTGGTTACTAAGCTAACATATGTAATTGTTTTTAAATGGTCATATCAAGGATCATTTAGCTATTTTATTTATAATTTTAGGACCCCTGTAGGTATCCCCAAAATATATTAAAACAATATTTGATGAAACATTAAATATGGCCTTACCACATTCGGCCTTGAACTTAAATGGATTCAATGAGAAGGGGCAGTCATTCTCCCCTGGCTTGAACCCTGGGTGCTAAATGACTCAAATGTAAAAAATAATATATATATATATATATATATATATATATATATATATTTGTCATTTTGAATCTTTTGCATGTAGCATGTAACTTTTTAATGGCCCAAGCCAAGTTGATGTTTTGTTATGTTCTTTTTTTTTGTCCTGTGAGGTATTTTCCTCCCTTCAAAAATAATTTGGATCTGAAACTCCACATCTTTTGTAAAATAAGCAAGTCTTGGCTTTCAAGGGCTGAGCCAACCTTACAATCTTCAAAGCCGGTAACCTACAATAAACGTTTAGCGGACATTTTAGTCATTTAGCAGACGCTCTTATCCAGAGCGACTTACAGTTAGTGAGTACATATATATATATATTTTTTTTCATACTGGCCCCCAGTGGGAATCGAACCCACAACCCTGGCGTTGCAAAAAACATGCTCTACCAACTGAGCTGTGTAGCCGACAGTCAGATGTTTTGCCTCTCAAATATTTGTATTCGACGAATGGCCCCTGATTTATTCTGACAGAAGTGAGGAGCCTATTCTATAGGTAATCTCTTGACCATCCGTTACATTATACAGCCAGACCTAAACCCTGCCTCTCTTATCTCCATTCAGCCAATGGGGAGTGGAGTGGGCTCGGTTTGGGAATAAATTGGACATTTTAACGGTGCTAGAGAGCAAGCCAGCGAATATCACTCTAATACATGCTACTAAACTGACTGGAATACAAGAGCATCGCACTCCAGTGCTCCAAGTGCGTCTCTCCAATCAAATGTAAAAATAAATTAGAAAAGAAGACCATTTGGCTTTTTTGACGTTGAGAGGAAAGCAACCACCTATTTTATGCATAAATTTGTTTTTTCTTCTGAGGAACATCATAAACAACTTCTTGTCCCTCGGAAAAAAAACAACAGAAGATTCAACTGGAAGGTGGCAATTATTTTTCCTCCGGTTGAATGAGTGGCGCGCCCTTGTTCGTCTCTGTCCGGTGCACTGTTGCCTTCTTCTTCCTTTGGATTTTACATAATCGAGGGTAGCCTACCCACTGGAGGTATGATGCGGTGAGAGGGAGCTCCAGCCATTCAGGTGGATGTCGCTCAGTCGCTATTTCTCTAACTTCCCGTGGCCGTGATATATAGCGTATGAGCATCTGACCATGTAAACGGAGGTTTATCCAGTTGGGTCTCCATCACATGCGCGTTATCTTATGCATTGCGCTGATCACAACTTTACGGTCCACTCAGAAGATCCGCTGGAGAGAAATTGTAACAATAACTTCACTGATAAGCTTAGTCCCACACCGCAAGCAGAATCAGGTAAAATGGCTTTCTACTAATGTCATACCACGGATGTGTGAAAATACAACAGCCTATTAATTGTAGACAATTTGACACCTGTGTAGAAAAGGCTATTTACATGATTATATGAATTTGGCTGTTTATTGATTGGAAAACGTATAGATAATTTACAAACACACTACACTATAGTATTTAAATCGCATAGTGCTAATTCAGGAGATCAGCTTTTTTTGGAAAAGCCTTATTGAAAAATACAGTCAGGAAGCCTAGATAATGGAAGGTCAAGAAATGACAAGCTCCTAGTACCTACAGTATTTTCACTGTGATGACACAAGCACAGTATCAGACACACACACACACACACACACACACACACACACACACACACACACTGTGATGACATGTTAGCCTTTGGTTATTACTCTCATTACAACCTCATCCCCTTCTCTAACATCTAACCCTCCTTTCTGTCTCCCTCCTCTCCTTCAGGACAGGGGGAGAGAAGTTTGGGGAGAATGAGGAGTCGTCGGGTGCGGGGGAAGCATGAGCGGCCGGTGTATCACTGTTAGACGGGTGGCTCTGATGGTTCTATGGGAGTGTACAGCTCTAAGCCTCCTACAGTCCTGGGTGGTAGGGGTGGCGGCCGCGGGTGCCAGCAGGGCCGGGGCAGGAGCTGGGGCATCTGCAGGGGCAGCGGGCTCCAGCGATGCCACGGGGCCCTTCGCCTGGCTCCTGTCTGACAAAGGGCCCTTTCATCACTCCCAGGAGTTTTCTGACTTTACGGAGCGCTACCAGCAAGGATTCACCACCAAGTACAAGATATACAGGTGAGTCTGGCTGCATGGCTTAAGTAAAGATGGCTGCAGGGTTTAGAGAGAGACTGGTGAGATCATCGAAAGTTTGTTGAGTAGCAAGGTTCTGTAACTGTAAGTCGCTCTGGATAAGAGCGTCTGCTAAATGACTAAAATGTAAAATGTTCAGAGTAAGATCAACACTATGGTTTAGAGATACCTGTACAGGTGACATTGTTACAGGTGAGATTGCCAGTGTGTTTGTGTTACGAAGCAGAGGGGTTTAGCCTTGCAGCTGGCATTTCTAGTTTCAAAAGAACATGAAGGACGAGGCAGTTTGCAAAGTCTGACAGAGTGGCCGCATATATCGCAGCTCACAACCAGTGTTCTTCATTAATAACATATACTGCACTGACTGCTGGCAAGGTCAGGGGGTGAATACTGGGGTTGTTTGATGTAGTGAGTGCTGTATGCTTTGTCACCTGTCCATACCTATAGTGTTTGTTGTGATTTTTCCATTCTCGTGCAAGGCGTGTGGGTGTGTGTGCGGTGTGTGTGTGCTTTTGCACGTGTGTCCCTCGTGTGTGTGTGTGATGTTGTCGTGGCATGGGTTTGCTGGAACAGCATAGTGGATGATACCAGCTAAAGTGTCCTGACTGACACACAGTCGTGTTTGGCAGCTGGCTGAGTTGACACGGCCAGGCACAGATGGGGAATGTAGCGCTGCTCTGGTTACTCCGATCTCTCGCTCTCTCTTTCTCTTTCTCTCTCTCTGATCTGGTAATCTGTCTGTCTTTCTGTCTCATCCCTTTCTCTGGCTCTGTGTAACTTGCCCCAACACACACTCTTTCTCTGTCTCTCTCTCGCTCACACAAACCTGTAAATATTTTCCAGTGCTCCAGTGACCTTTTCAGTCAGGACCAGGGAAAGGGAGTCAAGAGGACTGTGAAAGTATTAGCTCTGTCTCTCTCGCTCGTTCTCTCTCTCACTCTCTGTGCCTTACTCCCCCCTGCTGGTGACTCTTAGCACAGAGCTACACCTGCTGACTCTGGAAGAGAAAGGGCAATAGTATCTTAGAATTGCAACACCTCAGTGATTCTCATCCCTTATTGAGGACTGTGATATGTAAGAAACTCTCCGTTCTCGTGTGCAAGCGATAGTTATTTTGAGCTAAGCAGCAGTACAGACTATAAATCAACCATAAGAGTTTTTACATATTACATTATTATCTGTCTTTTGTAACTGTATTGTTGTGTCGTGGCCAAAAAACTTAAGTACAGTAGCTGTTTTTAATTTGTGTACATATCGCTATGCTTTAATTCCGACCATCCACAGTTAAGATGTAAACATATTCCAACACATCATCTTAGCTGAAAATTACCTTGACTCCAGTTGATCTAAGAAGTGATGGCGTGTAATGTTTAATTAGATACACAAACCAGTGAGGAACCATAAGGGCCTTCAGAGAAGGCCTAAGGATTGATCAAATCATTGTTGTATTTTTTAAATACAAATGTAGCTTTAATTTCTATTTCATTTATATATTTTCAATAGTATTTCAATGGTTTTCTGATTATTCTATTATTTTCAATGATTATCTGATTTAATGTCTTCAGTTTGTATTGGAAAGGAAAGTGTTAACTTTGAAGAGGAAAAAATAACCAATTAGGATTTTTCTTTGGTGGTTTCTGGGGAGATAAATCTAGCTATATAGATTAGCCATTGGCTAGGCCTTCAGATGCCAAACAGAAGGAGGGAGTTATATTATGGTGGCCCGGGTTGAACCGGGCAATGGCCCGTCACATCATCGGGCGAAAGCGGGGAGGGAAGAGTGCCCTTCTCAAATCAAATGGTGATCTGCGCCGCTCTGTCATGTTATCAACAAGGCAGCATCTGTTTTTCATAAAAATAAATGTTTGAATTTTCAAACTAGTTTTCTTTGGGAAGGCATGTAAAGAGTTTTTTATCAAAAGCAATCACTTTGCATGTGAAAACACAGAATCCTACTCATCACTCCACGTGCTTAAATACGTCACTTTTGTTTTGAGCCGACTTCGCTGTCGGCTAGAGCAAGGCACCTGGCTCACGCCCGGGAGGCAGCCCGGTTCCAAAACAAATGCAATCACTTTTCACCTGGTTTAAACTCCTCCCACCGGGGTAACCCTTGCCAGATAAACGAACCCCCTCAATACCTCTGCCATTCAACTGTATTAGAGCAGAATTATTTGACAGTGGAATCAACCAATCGCATTTTGACTTGCAACGGGTGAGACCGTTTAAAAAAAAGAAAAATGTCAGAGTGAATGGGATGATTTGATTATTTTGCTGTGTGACTGCTGTCTTTCTATCGGCCGTGCTATATAGGCCTATGTTTTATAAAATGTGCGATCTCCTACATGGAGTGTGCAGGTATAACGGTTGCTGTCTTTTCAGGACCACGAGCCTAGCTGTCACATCCTTTGATGTGTCACTGACTGTTGTTGCTATTGGTGATAGTGTGATAGTGGTGGTGTGGGCTACCATTAATTGGTTGCGCAGTGTGGTTGTTGTTGCGGGTCACATTATTTTGTGCCGGTACTGTTATGTCTCTTTGCGAGTGAAATCCCTGTTTGATTAATTCATGATGTCAACAAAAAGCATTGCTTCTTCTGCATTAGACCTAGATATAATGTCGGGTGCATAAAGTGATGCTATGACTGTACTTTGTCTCGATTTCTGAGTTTGATACAACGTTTTGGAAGATATTTTTTCTCACTGAAGGCCTAGGTCCAATAGCCTCTGACATAAACATGTTTGTTCTGGAGAGGCATTGAGAGGTGTCTTGATAAACGCCTACAATATTGAATTATACGATAGTGTCATTCAATGGCTGGTTACTGTAACTCTGCATGCCACTGGTTTATTTTCAGAGCCATCCTAAGGCAACAGCCAGTTCTCATTGAATACAGAATAGAATAGTCCTCCAAGAGGGAAATAATTTTCAGTCACCTAAAAATCACAAAACATAGCCACACAAATCCATTTTCCAGTCACATAGAACATCCACCTCTTCAAATGGTTAATATATAGACTCTGCATAACCTCTCCTCTCCCCCAGCCAAAGGTTGAGTGATGCCTCAGGACAGTCACAGTAGCGTGTCCCTGTAGCTCGGGGAGTCGTGACGAGGAGCTCATAGAGCACAGGGCTTATGGTTCCTGACAAGTGTGTGATGGGGGAGTTATATGGGGCAGAGGTCCGTGGTGGTGTCACCTCTGCCATAGCGACAATATGTGTGTGTGTTTGTGCAGCAGAGGTCCATGGTAGCGTCTGTCCAGAGCCTACACTGTGTGTCGGTGGTGACAGAACACTCACTCTCAGGGGCAGCTAAGTGAAGAGGTGAGGAGTGCTGATGGCAGTCTGGTGCTGTGTGTGCTTATGTGCATGGTCTTGTGTGTGTGTGTGTGTGTGTGTGTGTGTGTGTGTGTGTGTGAATAAGCTATACAGATGTAGGATCTTAATGTGATCACTCTTTTGTTGCTGAGAATTTTCCTGAACAGCAGGAAATGCAAACTTGTACAAAAAGGCTTCTAAAGTTTGTAATTTCCACTTTAAAATGTCAGACTTGATTTGCCCTAACAGAAAATTTACCAACCCCTACAAAAACAATCTATTAATTAGAATCCACATAATAATTCACATTTCCTGTTGCTGCAGGATTATTATTTTCCTGCTGTAGCAAACTGGCTCAAATTAAGATCCTACATTTATATATACAGTGAATTCGGAAAGTATTCAAACCTCTTGACTTTTTTCACATTTTGTTATGTTACAGCCTTAATCTAAAATGGATTACATTTTATTTTTTTCCTCAGCAATCTACACACAATACTCGAAATTTTTGCAAATGTATTAAAAATAAAATACAGAAATAACTTAATTACATAACTATTCAGACCCTTTGCAATGATACTCAAAATTGAGCTCAGGTGAATCCTGTTTCCATTGATCATCCTTGAGATTTTTCTACAGCTTGATTGGAGTCCACCTACGGTACATTTAAATTGATTGGACATGATTTGGAAAGGCAAACACCTGTCTATATAAGGTCCCACAGTTGACAGTGCATGTCAGAGCAAAAACCAAAATATGAGGTGTGAAGGAATTGTCCGTAGCGCTCCGAGACTGGATTATGTCGAGGCATAGATCTGGGGAAGGGTACCAAAACATTTCTGCAGCATTGAATGTCCCCAACATTCCATCATTCTTAAATGGAAGAAGTTTGGAACCACCAAGACTCTTCCTAGAGCTGGCCACCCTGCCAAACTGAGCAATCGGGAGAGAAGGACCTTGATCAGGGAGGTGAGCAAGAACCTGATTGTCACTCTGACAGAGCTCCAGAGTTCCTTTGTGGAGGTGGGAGAACCTTCCAGAAGGACAACCATCTCTGCAGCCCTCCAACAATCAGGCCTTTATGGTAGAGTTGCGAGACAGAAGCCACTCCTCAGTAAAATGCCCATGACAGCCTGCTTGGAGTTTGCCAAAAGGCACCTAAAGACTGTCAGACCATGAGAAACAAGATTTTCTGGTCTGATGAAACCAAGATTGAACTCTTTGGTCTGAATGCCAAGCGTCACATCTGGAGGAAACCTGGCACCATCCCTATGGTGAAGCATGGTGGTGGCATAATCATGCTGTGGGGAAGTTTTTCAGTGGCAGGGACTGGGAGACTAGTCAGGATCGAGGGAAAGGTGAACGGAGTAAAGTGCATAGAGATCATTGATGAAAACCTGCTCCAGAGCGCTCAGGACCTCAGACTGGGGTGAAGGTTCACCTTGCAATAGGACGACGATCCTAAGCACACAGCCAAGACAACGCAGGAGTGGCTTCGGGACAAGTCTGTGAATGTCCTTGAGTGGCCCAGCCAGAGGCCGGACTTGAACCCGATCGAACATCTCTGGAGAGACCTGAAAATAGCTGTGTAGCGACGCTACCCATCCAACCAGACAGAGCTTGAAAGGATCTGCAGAGAAGAATGTGAGAAACTCCCCAAATACAGGTGTGCCAAGCTTGTAGCGTCATACCCAAGAAGACTCGAGGCTGTAATCATTGCCAAAGGTGCTTCAACAAAGTACTGAGTAAAAGGTCTGAATACTTATGTAAATGTGATATTCTTTTTTATTTATTTTTAAATAAATGTGCTACAATTTCTACAAACATGTTTTTGCTTTGCCATTATGGGGTATTTTGTGTAGATTGATGAGGGGAAAAAACTATTTAATCAATTTTAGAATAAGGCTGTAACGTAACAAAATGTGGAAAAAGTCAAGGGGTCTGAATACTTTCCAAATGCACTGTATGTGTGTGAGATTCCAGACGCCGCTACAGTAATGTGTGCTTGCGCAGAGTATGAGGTCCTGGCACGTCTGCTTTGTTGTGACAATAGAGACACAATGAGGATCAACAGTGAACATGGTGTGAAGCTCCACCCCGCTCTGCCAAACACCATAGATTACAAACCAGGCCAATATGATGATGGCTGTTTACAAAGTTACAGTGATTACAGTCAAGGTGATCACATTCACACCTGCTTCCGGTATTGAAGAGAGGCCAGGTACTAAATCCACATATGTTAGGCTCCCTCCATTATGTGACAGTAGCCTCATTTTGTGGCCCAGGCTAAAGACCTACGGCTGGGATCGGGATTAGGGAGAGGGTAATACCGTAATGACCCTGTTGTGTGATGAAAATTAGCTCCTCATCCTGGAGATACAGCGATACGCTACAGTGACTATACGTGCAATTCTATCCAAAAGCCATGACGCTAAATCCATATCACATTGTTTTTATGAACCATAACAAGGAAATCATTCTCTATTTGGTGAGTGTTTGATCCTTTTTGGTGTTGTTGGTGGCATGTTCACTATTGGGATCATTATTCAGTTAGGATCATAGCTGTTCACCATTCCAATACTCCATCTCACTTTTGTCTCTCTCACGCTCTCTCTCCTCTCTAACTTGCTGTCTCGCTCTCTATTACACAAATTAAGCAGCTCAATTAGGAAAGTTGATTGTGCTCCTTTGAATGTGGAGCTGGCTTTTGACTTGAAGCTGGCGTGGGCGACTGTATGTAGGGGCTGTTTACTTCGGCGTCATGTG
The DNA here is from genome assembly GCF_964263955.1 of Coregonus lavaretus. Classification (NCBI taxonomy): domain Eukaryota; kingdom Metazoa; phylum Chordata; class Actinopteri; order Salmoniformes; family Salmonidae; genus Coregonus; species Coregonus lavaretus. The sequence goes on along the minus strand of NC_139993.1, from coordinate 48,284,243 downwards.
TGGCGACTTTGAAGTCGTTGCAATCAAAAGGATATTTTTTCCTGGGTCTAAAAATTCTAAACTATTCCTCTGTTGCTGATGGGGCATGCACATTGAACATTCAGAGGGATCAGTGTCACATTAGATTAAACCCTGAAAGAGAAATGCACAATTTATTTTTATTTTATTTATTTCACCTTTATTTAACCAGGTAAGCCAGTTGAGAACAAGTTCTTATTTACAACTGCGACCTGGCCAAGATAAAGCAAAGCAGTGTGATAAAAACAACAACACAGAGTTACATTTGGGGTAAAACAAAACATAAAGTCAAAAATACCACAGAAAATATATATACAGTGTGTGCAAATGTAGCAAGTTATGGAGGTAAGGCAATAAATAGGCCATAGTGCAAAATAATTACAATTAGTATTAACACTGGAATGATAGATGTGCAAGAGATGATGTGCAAATAGAGATACTGAGGTGCAAATGAGCAAAATAAATAACAATATGGGGATGAGGTAGTTGAGTGGGCTAATTTCAGAAGGGCTGTGTACAGGTTCAGTGATCGGTAAGGTGCTCTGACAACTGATGCTTAAAGTTAGTGAGGGAGATACGAGTCTCCAGCTTCAGAGATTTTTGCAGTTCGTTCCAGTCATTGGCAGCAGAGAACTGGAAGGAATGGCGGCCAAAGTAGGTGTTGGCTTTGGGGATGACCAGTGAGATATACCTGCTGGAGCGCATACTACGGGTGGGTGTTGCTATGGTGACCAATGAGCTAAGATAAGGCGGAGATTTGCCTAGCAGTGATTTATAGATGGCCTGGAGCCAGTGGGTTTGGCGATGAATATGTAGTGAGGACCAGCCAACAAGAGCATACAGGTCACAGTGGTGGGTAGGATATGGGGCTTTGGTGACAAAACGGATGGCACTGTGATAGACTACATCCAATTTGCTGAGTAGAGTGTTGGAGGCTATTTTGTAAATGACATCGCCGAAGTCAAGGATCGGTAGGATAGTCAGTTTTACGAGGGCATGTTTGGCAGCATGAGTGAAGGAGGCTTTGTCCACATACTCTAGGTCAGACCCGTGGAGAGTAGTGATTCTAGTCGGGTGGGCGGGTGCCAGCAGCGTTCGATTGAAGAGCATGCATTTAGTTTTACTAGTGTTTAAGAGCAGTTGGAGGCTACGGAAGGAGTATTGTATGGCATTGAAGCTCGTTTTGAGGTTTGTTAACACAGTGTCCAATGAAGGGCCAGATGTATACAAAATGGTGTCGTCTGCGTAGAGGTGGATCTGAGAGTCACCAGCAGCAAGCGTGACATCATTGATATACACAGAGAAAAGAGTCGGCCCAATAATTGAACCCTGTGGCACCCCCATAGAGACTGCCAAAGGTCCAGACAACAGGATGGCCGGGGTGTTAAGCATATCCCAGTTTAGGTCACCAAGCAGTACGAACTGTGAGGATAGATGGGTGGCAATCATTTCACATATGGTGTCCAGGGCACAGCTGGGGGCTGAGGGGGGTCTGTAGCAAGCAGCAACAGTGAGAGACTTATTTCTGGAAAGGTGGATTTTTTGAAGTAGGAGCTCAAACTGTTTGGGCACAGACCTGGATAGTATGATAGAGCTCTGCAGGCTATCTCTACAGTAGATTGCAACTCCACCCCCTTTGGCAGTTCTATCTAGACGGAAAATGTTGTAGTTGGGGATGGACATTTCTGAATTTTTGGTGGCCTTCCTAAGCCAGGATTCAGACACTGCTAGAACATCAGGGTTGGCGGAGTGTGCTAACGCAGTGAATAACTCAAACTCAAGGCTTCTGATGTTAACGTGCAGAAAACCAAGGCTTTTATGGTTACAGAAGTCAACAAATGATAGTTCCTGGGGAGTAGGAGTGATACTGGGGGCTGCAGGGCCTGGGTTAGCCTCTACATCACCAGAGGAACAGAAGATGACTAGCATAAGGATACGGCTAAAGGCTTTAAGAACAGGTCTTCTAGTGCGTTGGGTACAGAGAATAAAGGAGGCAGATTTCCGGGCATTGTAGAATAGATTCAGGGCATTATGTACAGACAAGGATATGGAAGGATATGAGTACAGTGGAGGTAAACCTAAGCGTTGGGTAACAATTAAAGAGATAGCATCACTGGAGGCACCAATTGAGCCGGTCTCTGGGTGTATGGGGGGTGGAACAAAGGAGCTATTTGAGGCAGTTTGAGAATGACTTGGGGTTCTATATTGAAATTGTATAATAACAACTAACTGGAACAGCAATAGGCAAGGCATATTGACATGGGAGAGAGGCATAAAGCAACACAGGTGTTATTAGAGAGAGCTAAGACAACAACTGGTAATGGTGATGAAAGTTTGGGCTGAGGCTAAACAGATAAACAGGACAGGGTACCGTGTAAAGGAACAGTCCAGCAGGCATCAGCTGTGCAGCTGAGTGATCAAGAAAGTCCAGTGAACAGCAATATGTGAGTCCGAGAGCAGTTCGATTTGGTGCTGCAGCACAGCGAGCAGGAAGCACGGCTGTAGTTTGCGTGTGCTAGCGGGCCGGGGCTAGCAGATGGATCTTCGTGGTCGTCGCAACGGGAAGCCTGTTGAAACCACAGACGATTACGTCAGCAGACCAGTCGTTATGGATCGGCCGGGCTTCGTGTCGCTCTAGGAGGTCCCGTCCGGTTGACAGAGAGGTAGATAGCCAGGAGATGTGCCTGAATCGAGGCTAGCTCAAGGCTGATTAGCCAACAACAACATCCATTTGGTTGCAGCTAGCTAGTTGCGATGATCCGGTGTTAAAGGTCCAGTGATTTAGTGATTCCGGCAGAAAATCTGATATGTTCTGGCTCGATAACGCGCTGTGCAGACAGTGCAGACTGGCCAATAATAGTCCAGGCTAGAGCTGGCTGGTAGGTAGTGCAGGCCACGGACAATGGTGAAAAAACGCTAACGGTGGCTAATAGCAAGAAGCTAGTTAGCTGGCTACTCCCGTCCGGTAGACAAAGAGGTAGATAGCCGGGATATGGGCCTGGCTCGAGGCTAGGTCAAGGCTAACTGGTGCTTGCTTCGGGGGCAGTGGTGATTAGCCTACAGCAACATCCATTCAGTTGCGGCTAGCTAGTTGCGATCCGGTGTTAGGGTCCAGTGGTTCAGTTATTCCGGCAGAAAATCCGATGTTCTGGGTGAAAACTGCTAACAGTGGCTAATAGCAAGTAGCTAGTTAGCTGGCTAGCTAGTTTCAACTGGAGATTCTAGATAAAGGTGAGTAAATAATAGAATCCGTTCCACATTGAGTGAGGCGGGTTGCAGGAAAGTATATTTAGTAGAAGGATGAAAAGTGTAATAGGGAAATATGTACGAAAAATACAAAAAACTGGCTATTTAAACGGACACACAACAAAGAACACGACCGCACTGCTACGCCATCTTGGATTTTGACAATGTAAGTCTTCAACTTGTAAAAGAGCACAGCCTGTACAGGAGAAGAAAACAAGTCAAAAGCATGGCAGCACAGGTTGCCAAACATTAACTGTAAAATGATAGAAAAATGTCATAGATTCCAGCCCAGCATTGTCCAGACTTAAGACCATGATTCTTCAAATGCGTGTTAGTGATGGCCTCGAGCAAAAGCCTGCACAGTAGCTCTCTAGGACTAGAGTTGGAGAGCCCTGGGGTAGGCTATAACCTACAATAGTTTAATGCAGTGTACAAGTGGATAAGGAATAAAATGCTATGTTAGCAAATCCATAGATATACTCATTTTATTGGAGCATAACATGTGGCAGAGCAGACATGTGGAGAGAAAGAACTCACTCAAAATTCATGCATGCTCCTTCCCTCCACTTCAAAGCCAGCAAAATGATATCCCCTCATGATGGACATCTCTGGAGCACCTGATAAAAGCACATTTATAACACCATTAGCCATTAATCTAAAACTGATATTGTGTTGTTGTTGAAAAAGTACATGTCAAAACTTACCGGGACCCAGCACCGCTCCTCCGGACCGTACCCTTGCCAATCCACGAGGAACTGAAGGCCCCCCCACCCGACGCCTCGAATCCAGGATGGAACAGACGGAGTACGCCGTGGCCCCCTCAATGTCCAGAGGGGGTGGAGGGACCTTCCGCACCTCAGACTCCTGGAGCGGACCAGCCACCACCGGCCTGAGGAGAGACACATGGAACGAGGGGTTAATACCGGGCAGAGGAAGGAGGCGGCAGGCTTTGGAAATGCGGTCCACAACAACCAGGACGGTGGTGTTACCTTGAGAGAGGGGAAGATCTGTAAGGAAGTCAATACACAAGTTGGACCATGGCCGTTGTGGAACTGGTAAGGGCTGTAACTTATCCGCTGGGAGGTGCCTAGGTGCCTTACTCTGGGCGCACACCGAGCAGGAGGAGACATACACCCTCACGTCCTTAGCCAAGGTAGGCCACCAGTACTTTCCGGTCAGGCAGCACACTGTACGACCGATACCTGGGTGACCAGAGGAGGGGGACATGTGTGCCCAATATATCAGACGGTCACGGACAAGAGAAGGCACGTACTGCAGACCAGCTGGGCACTGAGGTGGAGATGGCTTTGTGCGTAACGCCTGCGTCCATCGCCCATACTACCGGCGCCACAATGCAGGAGGCCGGGAGTATGGGGGTGTTGTCTATGGGCCTCTCCTCTGGGTATGGGCCTCTCCTCTGGGTCGTACAGCCATGACAGTGCGTCTGCCTTCACGTTCTTCATACCCAGGATGTAAGATAGCGTAAAGTCAAACCGGGTGAAAAATAGGGCCCACCTGGCCTGGCGAGGGTTCAGCCTCCTCGCTGCCCAGATGTACTCCAGGTTACGGTGGTCCGTCCAGATGAGGAAAGGGTGTTTCGCCCCCTCGAGCCAGTGCCTCCACACGGTCAGGGCGCGGACAACAGCCAACAGCTCCCGATCACCAACATCGTAGTTCTGCTCCACCGGACTGAGCTTCTTGGAGAAGAAGGCACAGGGGCGGATTTTGGGTGGCATGCCCAAGCGTTGAGATAGGACAGAGCCTATCCCTACCTCGGACGCATCCACCTCCACTACGAATGGTAGTGATGGATCGGGATGGGCCAGTACCGGGGCTGAGGTGAACAGAACCCTCGGGTTACTGAAGGCCCTGTCAGCCTCAGCAGACCAGCAGAGCCAGGACGGCCCACCCTTCAACAGTGATGTAATGGGAGCTGCGACCTTGCCAAAGCCCCGGCTAAACCTCCGATAGTAGTTGGCAAAGCCAATAAAGAGCTGCCCCTCCTTTACCGTGGTTGGAGTCGGCCAATTACGCACGGCTGAAATGCGGATCTCCCTCCATCTCCACACCTGAGGTGGTAATGCGGTATCCGAGGAAGGAGACAAACTGTTGGAAAAACACACTTTTCTGCTTTGGCATAAAGGTCATGTTCCAACAGTCGGGCCAGCACTTTGCAAACCAGGGACACATGCTCGGCGCGCGTAGCGGAAAACACCAAAATGTCATCGATGTAGACCACTACACAGCAACCAAGCATGTCCCGAAACACCTAGTTCACAAAGGAATGGAAGACGGATGGAGCATTCATCAAACCGTAGGGCATCACCAGGTATTCGTAATGCCCCGTGGTGGTGCTGAATGCTGTCTTCCACTCATCCCCCTCTCGGACACGCACCAGGTTATACGCACTCCGGAGATCTAATTTTGTGAAGAAGCGCGAACCATGCATTGACTCGATCACAGATGGAATGAGGGGTAGAGGATAACTATAACGTCTTGTCCCCTTGTTCAGTGCTCGGTAATCAATGCAAGGGCGCAGACCTCCATCTTTCTTCTTCACAAAAAAGAAACTCGAGGAGGCGGGTGAAGTGGAGGGACGTCCTCTAGTAGCCAGCAGGTTGTCCAACCGGATGGCCATGTCCACCAGTTGGTTGAAGGACAACATGGTGTCCCAGCAGGCTAGCTCCCTTCGGACGTCCTCTCGCAGATCACACCGAAAGTGGTCGATGAGGGCCCGCTCGTTCAACCAGGACCCAGACGCTAGAGTCCTGTCTCTCGGGGAAAGCCCTGGGGTGGGCCAATGCGGTTTGGAGTGAAGGAGGAGCTAATTAATGGAACTCTTCGACCACCCGCCCGAGGGTAGAGAGGCGGGCGAGGACCGCACAGGACTTCGCCCTGGAGTTTCTGACTTCGCCCTGGAGTTTCGGACTCTAGTGGCTGGGTTCTCTTTACTGCAAAATCGGATTCAAAGTCTTTTTCTGTCAGACAGCAATTTCTGATACTCCATGATATATTCTGATCAACTGGCTTGTTCTTGTGTCAGGAACAGATTGCAACAGATGAAAGATTTTTGATCAAATTCGTAGTTACTGCTTTTTGTAGGGATTCTTTCACATATTCCTCTCTGATCATCAGTCATTAGGTTGTAGATTTTCAACACCTGGCTCAAGGTGGAAGGTGTGCTTTCCTGAATATTGCACATCTTAGAATGCCTTCTTTATAACTTACAAAATACATACAATGGAAAGTACACTGAGTTTACAAAACATCACCTGCTCCTTCCATGACACAGACTGACCAGGTAAATCCAGGTGAAAGCTATGATCCCTTATTGATGTCACCTGTTAGATCCACTTCAATCAGTGTAGATGAAGGGGAGGAGACAGGTTAAATAAGGATTTTCAAGCCTTGAGACAATTGAGACATTGAGACGTGTGCCATTCAGAGGGTGAATGGGCAAGACAAAATATTTAAGTGACTTTGAAGGGGGTATGGAAGTAGGTGCCAGGTGCACCTGTTTGAGTGTGTCAAGAACTGCAATGTTGCTGGGTTCTTCACGCTCCACAGTTTCCTGTGTGCGTCAAGAATGGTCCACCACCCAAAGGACATCCAGCCAAAAGCAGGCCAATGGTAAAAAATGGGTCATTGATGAAAGAGGACAAAGGAGGCTGACACGAATTGTGCAGAGAAACAGACGGGCTACAGTTAGTCAACTGACAGTCCAGTACAACTGTTGTGATGTGACTTTCATTAATATGATGACTGTTATTTATCGAATCAACTAACTATGTTTAATTGTTACTCAATTAAATGAATCATGTAACAATTAACTCATTAGGATTTGGGGCACCACGGAATAAGTTGTTTATAGAGTTACCATCTCCCAAATTAAACTCTAAAAGGTCTTTACCTATCACTATGTATAAAACAGTCAAAGTATCAATCATTACCACTTATCAGTCGCCATTCTGAATGGTCGCAGAATTCTTGGATCCGCAAGAACCCCAGCTTTACTTATGATTCAGATAAGAGCGTCTGCTAAATGACTAAAATGTAAATGTAACAGTGGACTAATGAAAAGAAAATACCAAAAGATCGTTTTTGAGTGGAGTTCCACTTTAATGTTTAAACATTTAGCTAAACATTATTTAAGGTTCTGATTAAATTACTATATTTACAACGTGTGTTTTTATAATATACTCTTGTTAATTTACATCTGAAACCCCCTACTTTAATTGGAAATGTCTGTATTTTGAAGTGGCAATTTACCCCAAAATGTGGCTATTTAGGATGTATTTTTAGTTGATTTACATCTTAAAACATCTACTTTAATCAGAAATTACTGTATTTTAAGGTGTATTTCTATAGAATTACTGTTGAAAACTGTAATTTACAGTAATTTACCCCTAACATTGGCTATTTAGAATGTATTTCGACAATATGTTTGAGTTAATTTACATCTTAAAACAGGTACTTTAATCAGAAATGACTGTATTTTGATTGTGTATTTCCATAACTGTTAAAATGTCAACTGTAATTAGTTTATTTACAGTGAATTTAATGTATTTTGACTCTGATTTCCACGTAAAAGTACATTTACATATAACAAATTAGAATAATTTGTTATAATTGGCATAAACCATTATTTTACAGGCTATAGGAAGTCTGTTTAGGAATATCAAGTTATTAAAAAAGCTTATTGTTTTCCTTTTATCATTTTTGTACCAAAAAGAAAATGCATTTGCACTTTCCTCTATTGGACCATCTGTAGGTAGGATCTTAATTTGAGCCAGTTTGCTGCAGCAGGAAAAGAATCCTGGCGCAACAGGAAATGTTAATTATTATGTGGATTATAATTAATTATCCTTTTTAGGGGTTGATACATTTTTAATTGGGATAAATCAAGTCTGACATTTCTATGTGGAAATTACAAACTTTAGAAGCCTTTCTAAAACTCAAATACACTACAAGCTTGAATTTCCTGCTTTGCAGGAAATTTCTCAGCAACAAAAGAGTGATCAAATTAAGATCCTGCATCTGTAACTGGCAAATCACAGGAATTCCGATCGCTTTCTGTGGTGATGAATACGCTTATAGGCTATTTACCTGTTTGTTTACCTTTTCACGTGGTAAAGTCACCACAGGCCATATCAACGGTGATGGTAGGATTATCTTATAACGTTTGGTTCGAAATGCGAATGGATTCATAAATCATAACAAATAAGGTTTTGAAGTGTCCTATATCTAGGAGATATACACTGAGTGTACAAAATATTAGGAATGCCTTCCTAATATTGAGTTGCATGCCCTTTTGCCCTCAGAACAGCCTCAACAGCCTCGTTAGGGCATGGACTCTACAAGGTGTCGAAAGCGTTCCACAGGGATGCTGGCCCCTGTTGACTCCAATGCTTCCCACAGTTGTGTCAAGTTGGCAGCGTCCAGCAGCATTGCAGTTCTTGACACACTCAAACCGGTGCGCCTTGCACCTACTACCATATCCCGCTCAAAGGCACTTAAATATTTTGTCTTGCCCATTTACCTACTGAATTGCACAGATACACAATCCATGTCTCAATTGTCTCAAGGCCTTCTTTAACCTGTCTCCTCTCCTTTTATCTACACAGATTTTTTAAATTGATTTTTTAACACATATTTAACCCCTTATTTTTTGGGGCCCAAAACTACCTCCGTACTTTCATTCATTTGTATGGGTTAACTTTAGACGGTCCGTAACGCGGAGAGGCCTATTCAAACTGAGAATACCATTGTGTTTGTGAGAGTCTACCCCTTTCTACTGTGGGCTCATATTAGTTTGTAGGCCAAACCTTTCAGATGGTTTACTGAGAAGACTCTGCCACTTTCCACCGTAGATGCGGAAGGGCGACATAGGAGGATGCAGTGGATTGAGACCCAGCCCATGCAAAGAAAACAGATATTGCTAGCTTAAACTGATGGATTTTTTAATTATGTTACTTAGATACTTGCATCAATAGACTCTGGGGGTTATATTGAATCTTTGTCCAGCTCCTGTGAAAAGTTTGGATGTGCGTAAAACCCTCTAGTCTAAGTTGCCTTAATTAATATTACAGTATATGCCCACAGGGAGCAATTACAGTATGGTGCCTGTAACTGTATTTAGACATGGCCTATTTCAAACTAGTTGTTAAATTTTTTATAGAATTTAATTAGAATTATTCACTGTCTTTTTTTTAGGCCTTATCAATAGTGAATTTCTTGCTTATTGACAACGTTTGGCATGTCCATGGCTGAGACATAATGCAATTTACAGTAGGCCTAGCCCCTATATTAGTGCAATGCTATGTTAAACAATATATTTTCATAGGCCTATTGAAGCCATGCAATTACTTAGAACAATGTAGACTTCAAACATGTTCAACAGGCTATTGTCAAACGGCTGATGTGGATGTGGTGTAGGAGTCAAGCGCAGGACACAGAAGCTTCGTCCAACAGACTTTACTAGACGACAAAAATACAACGAAATGGGCCTCAACAAACCCGGAGGCGAACGATTACGCAGCAGTGCGTAAAACACCTCAATACTAACAGAGCACGAAAACAGTGCGACTGTCCTAAAAATACATAAGGCAAAATGAGCAGCACCAAAAGACAGGCGGAATTATTACACACAACTCACGACTAACAAACGATAAACTTATAGGAGACATAATTAACACTAAAAGGAAACAGGTGTACAAGGAAGACAAAACCAAACAAACATCGATAACATACAACGGTGGCAGCTAGTACTCCGGGGACGACGAACGCCGAAGCCTGCCCGAGCAAGGAGGAGGAGCAGCCTCGGCCGAAACCGTGACAGCTATTTAGCAAATATGGGATAGGCTTATATTTTGTTATTTTGTGTCTGTAGGGTATTTTATAAACTAGACTATAGCGTAGTAATGTTTGAATTGGTTGAATTGGTGTTGAAAACAACACAATACATAAAATACTGTTAATACACAACTTAAAGGAACCAGATACTGTATTTAGCCTTGGAGCACGTTCTGATTGGCCAGTGAGGGGTCATCCTTGACCCACCTTCAACCTGTTTATTAATCAAAACCCAGCCCTTTTGCGCCACCGTCAATTACTGCGCCCATAAAATAGTAAAAATATTTCTGACACACCACCTGACCTATGGCACTACTCCCAGCGCTAAGATTTACCATTGCGTTATTACATTTTTTTATAGAGCCCTTAGTGTCCTAGCATCCCTGTAGGGGGCCAGTGGGGGAATTGCCCAGCATTAATGCTAGCTAACCCGCTAGGGTGTGTGTGTGTGTGTTCCCTCGCTAACCTGCGACAGCATCCGTAACTGTACATCAAGAAGCCCGGCGAGGCTTCGTGTCAATCACGGTTAAGCTCTGCTCCACTCCCTCCCTCCTTCTCTCCCCCACGGCTCAGTGGCAGGAGTACCAGGAGTACCAGTAATTGACCCTCGTTATGGAGAAACGGCATCATGAAACAGGCCCTGATGACCTTCTTTTTTCTGTTGTTTTTCCTCTGGGGGTACTTTTCATTGGTGAGATTTTGATTGACAGCTACTGTGGACTCCTGGGGGGTTCTTTCCAAAAAGAAATTAGTGTTAAATTGAGGGTGCGTATGTGCGTGCGCGTGTGTGTTCCCTGATTGTTCCACGACAGACCTGATAAGCTATTCCGACCCACAGTAGATCACCTCCAGTGTTATTCCATTTAATGGAATAATACACCTCAGCAGCACTCATGTCTGACAGTTTTACAATGATCCTTTCTCTCCATAACAGGCTTGACCAAAAAAGGCTGGTTATTATGGGCTGTTTGAGCAGCATGGTAATCTATGAATCGAGCAGCAGCCTCTCTGAGTTCACTAGATAAAGACAGTTGGCACCCTGTTCTGCCAGCACGGATATCAATACCCTTTATCCTTATCAGAGGGTCTGATCCTCAACATAGGAGCCTTGAGAGAGCGAGAGAGAGAGAGAGAGAGAGTGTGTGTGTGCCCTCCGAGCAGCATGTCTTCCCCAGTGATTACAGACCAGTCCAGCCGCAGGGCTTCACAAGTCACTCTACATAACCTGAGATTGCACCATTGTGTAAAAAGCAGTGGAGAAGTACAATCTTTTCACGTTGGGCGCAGAGCAATTCTCAGAACAAAGTGTAAACAGCGTGGCACCATTAAACTTTTAAGAAATGGCACAGAAAGATCCAAATGGCACCGGAGAGGCCGTGGCATGCAGACATGATATTTTCCACCCAGCATGGCCTGAATCTAAATATGAGTCTGCTCATGCAGGGCAAGCTGTGTCCCGTTTGTCCACTCTGTAATTGGAACAGTAGAATAATATGTTGTATTCTTCTCTCAATACTCAGAGCACGAATGTGAAAAACAGATAAATGTTGTCCTGGTCTTGGGCTGTCCACTCTTCATTCTGTCAGAGGGGACTGCATTGGGTTGTGGGCTGTGTCTGGCTGAAACATGCTCTCTGTCCTCACTATGACTATGAAAGAGGGTGTTTGCAAATGAAGTGTGTGTGGGGGGGCGCATGCACATCCCTGCCTGTGTGTGTGTTTGTTAATGTGTGTGTGCGTGCTAATGTGTGTCTGTGACATTGCAGGGAGTTTGGCCGCTGGAAAGTGAACAGCCTGGCTCAAGAGAGACAGAATAACAATGGTCTGGCCCTGCCCCTGGACCCCGAGTTCCTCCAGACCATCAGGCACCTGGGCAGACGGCCCAGCCTCAGCTCCATCACAGACAGCATCATCAGGAAGTACGGAACACACTTCCTGCTCTCAGCCACCCTGGGGGGTAAGAATAATATAATATTTATTTATTGGTGTAATGATTGGAAGACCTTTTTTCTTTCAACTCAATCCTCTGTATGCTGCTGATGCTCAGCTTCAAAAACACATACAGTAAATTCTCTCTTTGCTGTAAAGGTGTTGTATTGGATGTGTTGTTCTATTCCCCGGCCCAGTTCTCAGTGCATATTCTGCTCCACTCTGTGCCCCTGTGTGTGTTTAGGGGAGGAGTCGTTAATGATCTTTGTGGACAAGCGGAGGTTGAGTAGGATGGTGGAGGTGAGAGAGGCCAACAGTACGGCCGTGACTCTGGAGGCCCTGCACCAGCTGGCTGCCTCCTACTTCATTGACAGAGAGAGCACACTTCGCAAGCTGCACCACATCCAGATAGCATCCACAGCCATCAAGGTACCCCCCCCTAGCTGGGTCCATTAATCACTGTGTCAGTCATTATTACTGAGTAAGGAGTGTGATCAGCTGAGTTTGCCCTTTGCACAGCAGGACATCTTTGTCAGACTCAGCATTCGGAGTGATTAGTTTCCATGTGAGCCTGTGATTTATTTACACGTACCTGTGGCAATGACAGGATTATCATTGAGGAATTTCCCATGCATAGGCACCTTGTATTAGAGCTGTGTTTCCCAAATGGCCGTTTTGGACCAGCTGGTGAGCCACTCGTGTCCAATTTACATTTCTTTAAGAGTGATGGTTTAAAACTGGACTGCTAGACTGTTTTGTACATCTTGAGGCTTGGGGAACCACTTCTAAAGAATGTGGGGAAGTGGAGAAGGTGTGTGCTAAAATACATGTGACAGTCGTCCCTAACACAATTGTACAGTTCAGCATTGATTTTGAACATGATCTAAGATGAGGTAGAGTTAAAAACTCACTTGCAGTTTGAAAGCATCCATCCATTTATCATTGACTTATCCCGGTGCTCTCCCGTCTTGGGCCACCACAGACAGATAAGGCCCTATATTCCTTAAAGTGAATTGGCAACAGGACACATCATGGCTGCGTTGGCAGCGTCCTCGTGGACAAAGTGCTGCTAAAATAGTCTGATTGAGATGAATGGAGCAGAAGTCATCTGAGGTGCATTTGTTTGGGAGGCAGTTTCAGGTGACTGATGTGAAATATTCACAGCAACAGCTGCCTTTAATTCAGGCCATGGATTTTTACTTCACCAAGATGAAGACGGATGGCAAAACAAAAGCGTCTCTTAGAAAGAGAGCACCGGACAACGGCTTTAAGAGAACAGATTTTGAAGAGGAGAAAAGCCTGTCATCCTGGTATAATGTAGGAGCTATAGCTATAACACTCCGGGTGCAAAATAAAGGGAAGGGGAAAATGAAAAAGATAAAGAGGGGCGGGGAGGGGAAGTGGTGCCTCTACAATTACGCATCAGAGTGATGAATCCTCGGTTCTATTTCAACAATTTCTTAGAGAGCTTGCCCCATTTGTCAGCCATTTTGGGTATGAGTTAAGGTGTCACACGCTAATGAATAGAAGACGTATGAAGAATACTGGGGTTCCGCCATCTGTAATAAATGGTGCTTTAACCTACCAGCGAGCAAGGAACACTGACAGGAGACACTAACAGCGCTGGGTGGACATAAATCAAATGGTTAAAGTTTGATTTACAATCCAGGTCCGTTTCTACTAAGGTTTATTACAATTACCCTGAAAAACAACTAGCCATCGATGGGGAGAGGACAGAGGAGTGTTTTTGACCCAATTTGCTGCCCTGCTACTGCAGTGTTTAGTCATTCATGTCCTCTTATGGTTAATTTGTAGGAGAATAACGAGAAATTTTGAGGCTGAGCTTTGGAAATCAAGGAAATCTAGTGAGAAATGATGGTAGCGGTCGTTCATGATGTAGAACATATCTGATGGGGATAAATAAAAAACAAAGCACTCTGTCTTGTTTTATCCCTTGTGTATCAATGAATTATTCATTTCAGACAGATTTTGTCATCTTCATTATTATATTGTTGTGTCCTCTTTGACATTTTGCGATGTCCTCCCCTTCAAGAAAAAGACACCCTCAGATGCAAAAACAAGAGGAAGTTTGTTATTAAGGTCTTATATACTCTGGGGGAACTTTACAAATTAGATAAAGGTATGAGCTGCAGTCGGCTTCGCTTACCCTTTAACCTCTGTCTGGGTCGTCGTCAGTCAAGCTACTAATTTGCAAGCTGTGAGTAATCTTAACCTTTAGCCAGCTCTGTTTCCTCTCTCTGCAACATTGTCTGGCAAGAGCACCATAATTATTAAGCTCTGAGAGAAGGGAAGAGGGACACTAATTTGTTCCTAATCAAAAGGAGTCTCTCTCTCAGCCCCATCCAAGTTGGTGAAACAGACTCCCATCTAAAACAATATATCATAGTTTCCCTTGCCACAGTATTAACTCCTACTTTCTTCTCTTAAAGGTCCCCTGCTACTCCCCTGCGGATTTCAATGAGCCTCCATTTATTTAGGGGGAACAAATATCATCTCATGCTAGTTTATTTTTTCTTCAAGTCGATAAGCTGATCCCCAGCTCTGGTTGACATCGTAGTGTAAGCCAGTGCAACAAAGTGATTTTAAAACATCTTGCCGGAATCCTCAAAGAATGTCTAAACACGCGTAAACACATCTAGGATGTAAATGGGGATATGCGGCATCGACTAAGGCTATGCCTAGTGATTAAAAACAGGCTGATTCTCTGTGGTGCCGTGAAAAAAGCAATTTCCAAAGAAGCGCCGGTCCCAAACATTAATGGCATTCCATACTTTTTTAACAGGTTGTTGAATAGGCCTCTTAATACCCATTATTATTTAAATATCTGACACCTGGGGCTCACTTACTGTCATTTTATGTATTTTATTATGCTTTTGTGGAATTATTCATAGGTGGATTTAACAAAAGGCATGATCTTCATCAGTTTCCATGCCTCTGCCTTAGTGGTATCATGATAATATTAATAACGCTTTAGAAAATAATTGAGCTTCCTCGTCAATTGAGGCATTGCACCATGCATATAAAAGTATACAAGGGTTGTTACTGCATTGCTTTGGAGCACTTGTGATATGCTTATCTTTTCTCCATTCTCGCTTAAAACCATTAGCTATTCCCAAACACTAAACACTAGCAAGACCTTTAAACAATTCCCAAGTGGCAGATTCTTTGGTTGAGGCAGGGGACTCCGGTCCCTGCCTTAATCAGAGGAAGCATCCATAGTTTGAGTGAGTGAGTGCTGGTCCCTTATATCAGGTCTCGTGTGGCTCAGTTGGTAGAGCATTGTGCTTGCAACGCCAGGGTTGTGGGTTCGATTCCCACTAGGGACCAGTACAAAGAGAAAAGAATAGTAGAAAAAAATATGCTGTCACTACTAGTAGTTGTTTTGGATAAGAGTGTCTGCTGAATTACTTAAATGTAAAATATGATGATGCATACCAGACACGTCTCAATCACATCACATAACCAAGTAACACAAACTGCCTATTCAAGGAGAGCCTTTAAGAGCAATCACCAGACCCATTAAATGCTGCTGTTAGAATTTCTGATAGTCAGCACTCGATTATGGCATATTAATACAACCCTCACTCGCTCTCTCCCCAACTCATTTACATTTTTCTATCTACCAAAGTCCCCATAAGTTACTGAACATACTTTTATACAAACAACTGTTAAGAGTATTTTTTTTTTCTAAATCCATTTCTTATAGAAAGGACTAAGTGTGCATATGCTTGGCTTCGCTTGGTCCTTGTTGCAGATGGTCTCATTGCTATGCATAGAAAACCCAGATTTAAATTTAAAAATGTCCCTTTAAGTCGGACATCTGTCTGTGTTAGAAATTAATCTGCCCACCCCTCTAGACATTTCTCGGATTTTAATTATTTGCGTCGAAACATCACAAAAAAAAGAATGGAAATGCCGTCGATAGGCCTGCTGAAGTTGTGGTTTTCTCTCTCTTTTTCACCTACCCACCAATCCTCTCTCTTTCCCCCCCTCCCTCTCCATTTCAAAGTAACTCAGACCTCAATGTTGAATGAAAATGAAAAATAATATTATGTGATTATCCTATAATGAATCACTGATGCTTATATAATGAAGGTTGGTCATGGTTCTGGTGTCTTAATGCTTTGAATGCACACCTTTTGATACAGTTCAGTTTTTGTTCTTCTTCTTTTTCTTTATTGTGTCTCACCCTTCACTCTGTTTTCCCAGTGACCTTAAAGTAGGTGTCAAAGAATGCTAACTTTTCTGCCCAAAGAGGGAAAGGAAAAGTGTCCCATTTCTTCTGGATGTAGAACCATAGTTCCTCATTAATCTACACTGGTGATGTGGTTACTTTTATCGGCCCTTTGGGGAAATATTAAAAGAAGGAGCCACTGTGGCATTAGGGGAGAATAACTTGCAAGTGACGAGGAGGGAGATGGATAGGCCCGCAGGCTGCCAGTTTGTCTTGGAAGGGTGGCAGAGAAACCTTGATATACGGGAGCTTTAAATCATCCTTTTGTCAAGGATGATTGAGCTGTGATTGTGAATGATCTAACCACTCACTCAGAGGAGAACAGAGATCCCCGTGTCTTTCTGATTTGTCAGCGTGAATCTAGTGATATGTATGTGAGGCTTGCATGTAACTGCATCTTTCAAGACTTAAAGCAAAATTGGAAGGAGTTATTCTTTTTTATTTTTTGTTACTTTTTCTTCATACGTAGTTCTTTCTTTTACTTTTTTGCAGACTCCACATTCTTCTCTCCCCTGTGTCAGATGACAGGGCTTTTGGGTTGCATTGCTACTGTATGTCATCACTTTCTCTGCATAGACAAGAAACCCACTCTCACCCTTAAGCTTCTTCATGTACCATACTTTTTGGATATAACATCATGTGGCCTATGAGCAGAGTATACTGAATAGTAAATATGTCTAAATGCATAACCTTGGTGTTGCATCATACACCAAATAACTAAACTACTGTATCTAGACTACTTGTAATGTTTGTCGATGTGAACATTTAAACGTGTCTCAATAAGGTGTAAAATATTTAGTCCTGTGGAAGTACAGATGGTAGGAAGTGAGTGAGTGTACTATTGTTGTTGTTAATCTCATTCCACATGACATTCAGCTCTGCATCCCTACATTTTTTATGACTTTAGTGGCTCTCTCTCACAGTGTAGTGGAGTATTGCCATGTGCCTCTTTCTTTCCCGTTAGGTGACCGAAACCAGGACAGGCCCTCTTGGATGCAGTAACTATGACAACCTGGACTCAGTCAGCTCTGTTCTGGTTCAGAGCCCTGAAAACAAGATTCATCTGCAAGGTCGGCCATCCATAATTGAACCCACCCAGACGTTCTGATGGAATTGTCACAGTTTATATTCTCTGCCAAGCGTTAGACAAGAGGCACCAGAGTGTCAGAAGGAATATAGCTTCAATCCGTCTTTGTCTGCCATTGGAAACCGAACCCCTGGATTCCTAAGTGAATCACAGGGATTTGTAGACATGTATGAACAAGCCAGTGGAAATGTATCTATAAAGTGACCAGAGAGTACCTCCTCTTCTGTCCTATAGTAACTTACAGTAGAAAGGCTATAGTTACTACAGTATTTGAGTCTAGTTTACATTATTACAGTAATTTGTCTTGTAGTTTAGCCAGTATTGTCATATATAAACTGTACCATATCCTCTCCTCTGTCCTCTCCCCAGGTCTCCAGGCCATCCTACCAGAGTACCTGAGGGCCAGGTTCGTCCAGGCGGCTCTGAGCTACATCGGCTGTAACGAGGAGGGTCAGTTTGTGTGCCGGGACAATGACTGTTGGTGCCGCTGCAGTCCAGGCTTCCCCCAGTGTAACTGCCCCGACGTGGACCTGAGGGCCATGGAGGCCAGCCTACTGCACATCAGGGACACCTGGAACATGGCCAACCAGGACTTTGAGGAGTCGGGTATGGAAGTATGACATTGACAATACACTCACAGAGGCGTATATAGAGAGTTTGTAACATTGAAGATACTTGCACAAATGTACTGCTATGTCAAATCAAATCAAATATTATTTGTCACATGCGGCGAATGTAACAAGTGTAGACCTTACCGTGAAATGCTTACTTACAAGCCCTTAACCAACAATGCAGTTCAAGAAATAGAGTTAAGAAAATATTTACTAAATAAACTCAAGTATAAAATGAAAAGTAACACAATAAAATAACAATAACGAGGCTATATACAGGGGGTACGGGATAGAGTCAATGTGCGGGGGTACAGGTTAGTCGAGGTAATTTGTACATGTAGGTAGGGGTAAAGTGACTATGCATGGATAATAAACAGCGAGTAGCAGCAGTGTAATAACGAAGGGCGGGGTGTCAATGTAAATAGTCCGGGTGGCCATTTGATTAATTGTTCAGCAGTCTTATGGCTTGGGGGTAGAAGCTGTTAAGGAGCCTTTTGGACCTAGACTTGGTGCGGTAGCAGAGAGAACAGTCTATGACTTGGGGGACTGGAGTCTTTGACAATTTTTTGGCCCTTCCTCTGACACCGCCTAGTTTATAGGTCCTGGATGGCAGGAAGCTTGGCCCCAGTGATGTACTGCGCCGGTACTGGGCCGTACGCACTACCCTCTGTAGCGCCTTACGGTCGGATGCCTAGCAGTTGCCATACCAGGCGGTGATGCAACCGGTCAGGATGCTCTCGATGGTGCAGCTGTAGAACTTTTTGAGGATCTGGGGACCCATGCTAAATCTTTTCAGTCTTCTGAGGTATGCCACAGAACCTTACACAACACGGAAATCAGTGTGACGTCTGCTGTCTATGGGTTCACATGTACAGTACCAATCAAAAGTTTATTTTTTACTATTTTCTACATTGTAGAATAATAGTGAAGACATCAAAAGTATGAAATAACACATACAAAATCATGTAGTAATCAAAAAAGTATAAATATCTCAACCAGCTTCACCTGGAATGCTTTTCCAACAGTCTTGAAGGAGTTCCTACATATGCTGAGCACTTGTTGGCTGCTTTTCCTTCACTCTGCGGTCCGACTCATCCCAAACCATCTCAATAGGGTTGAGGTCGGGGGATTGTGGAGGCCAGGTCATCTGATGCAACACTCCATCACTCTCCTTCTTGGTCAAATAGCCCTAACACAGCCTGGAGGTGTATTGGGTCATTGTCCTGTTGAAAAACAAATGATAGTCCAAATAAGCCCAAACCAGATGGAATGGCGTATCTCTGCAGAATGCTGTCGTAGCCATGCTGGTTAAGTGTGCTTTGAATTCTAAATAAATCACAGACAGTGTCACCAGCAAAGCACCCCCACACCATCACACCTCCTACTCTATGCTTTACGGTGTCTCACAAAGACACAGCGATTGGAACCAAAATTCTCCAATTTGGACTCCAGAATAAAATAACAAATTTCCACCGGTCTAATGTCCATTGCTCATGTTTCTTGGCCCAAGCAGGTCTCTTCTTATTATTGGTGTCCTTTAGTAGTGGTTTCTTTCCAGCAATTCGACCATGAAGGCCTGATTCACACAGTCTCCTCTGAACAGTTGATGTTGACATGTGTCTGTTACTAGAACTCTGTGAAGCATTTATTTGGGCTGCAATTTCTGAGGCTGGTAACTCTAATGAAATAATCTTCTGCAGCAGATGTATCTCTGGGTCTTCCATTCCTGTGGCGGTCCTCATGAGAGCCAGTTTGATCATAGCACTTAATGGTTTTTGTGACTGCACTTGAAGAAACGTTCAAAGTTCTTGATATTTTCCGTATTGACTGACCTTCATGTCTTAAAGTAATGATGGACTGTCATTTCTCTTTGCCTATTTGAGCTGTTCTTGCCATAATATGGACTTGGTTTTTTACCAAATAGGGCTATCTTCTGTATAACCCCTACCTTGTCACAACACAACTGATTGGCTCAAACACATTAAGAAGGAAAGATATTCCACAAATTAACTTTTAAAGAGGCACACCTGTTAATTACATTTACATTACATTTTAGTCATTTAGCAGACGCTCTTATCCAGAGCGACTTACAGTTAGTGAGTGCATATATTATTTTTTTATTTTCTTCATACTGGCCCCCTGTGGGAATCGAACCCACAACCCTGGGGTTGCAAACGCCATGCTCTACCAACTGAGCTACATCCCTGCTGGCCATTCCCTCCCCTACCCTGGACGACGCTGGGCCAATTGTGCACTGCCCCATGGGTCTCCCGGTCGCGGCCAGCTACGACAGAGCCTGGATTTGAACCAGGATCTCTAGTGGCACAGCTAGCACTGTGATGCAGTGCCTTAGACCACTGTGCCACTCGGTAATTGAAATGCATTCCCGGTGACTACCTCATGAAGCTGGTTGAGAGAATGCCAATAGTGTGCAAAGCTGTCATCAAGGCAAAGGGTGGCTACTTTGAAGAATCTAGCATATTTATATACATATTTAACTATTATTCTACAATGTAAAGATTTTTACAAATAAAGAAGAACCCTTGAATGAGTTGGTGTGTCCAAACTTTTGACTGGTAGTGCATATTTAGAGGCTGAATTATTCATATTAAATGTCAGGCCACTCTTGAGAAGTCTGTAAACATATACAGTGCCTCCAGAAAGTATTCACACCCCTTGACTTTTTCCACATTTTGTTGTTTTACAGCCTGAATCTAAAATGGATTAAATTGAAATTTGCTGACACTGGCTTACACACAATACCCCATAATGTCAAAGTACAAATTAATTAAAAGTGAAAAGCTAAAATGTATTGAATCAATAAGTATTCAACCCATTTGTTATGGCAAGCGTAAATAAGTTCAGGAGTAAACATTTGCTTAACAAGTCCAATAATAAGTTGCATGGACTCTGTGTGCAATGATAGTGTTTAACATGATTTTTGAATACCTCAATTCTGTACCCCACACATAAATATCTGTAAGGTCCCTCAGTCGACCAGTGAATTTCAAACACAGATTCAACCACAAAGACCAGGGAGGTTTTCCAATGCCTCACAAAAAGGGCAGACATTGAATATCCCTTGAGCATGGTGAAGTTGCTTTTCTACACCCAGTCACTACAAAGATACAGGCGTCCTTCCTAACTCATTTGCCGTAGAGGAAGGAAACTGCTCAAGGATTTCACAATGAGGCCAATGGTGACAGTTACAGATTTTAATGGCTGTGAAAGGAGAAATATTAGGATGGATTAACAACATAGTAGTTACTGCACAATACTAACCTAATTGACAGAGTGAAAAGAAGGAAGCCTGTACATAATAAAAAATATTCCAAAACATGCATCCTGTTTGCAATAAGGCACTAAAGTAAAATGTCAAAAAATGTGGCAAAGAAATTAACTTAATGTCCTGAATACAAAGTGTTCTGTTTGGGGCAAATCCAACACAACACATCACTGAGCACCACTCTTCATATTTTAAAGCATGGTGGTGGCTGCATGGCTGCATCATGTTATGGATATGCTTGTCATCGGCAAGGACTAGGGAGTTTTGTAGGATAAAAATAAACAGAATAGAGCTAAGCACAGGCAAAACCCTAGAGGAAAACCTGGTTCAGTCTGTTTTCCAACAGACACTGGGAGACAAATTCACCTTTCAACAGGACATTAACCAAAATACAAGGCCAAATATACACTGGAGTTACTTACCAAGGTGACATTGAATGTTCCTGAGTGGCCTAGTTACATGTTTTACTTACATTTGCTTGAATATCTATGGCAAGACTTGAAAATGGCTGTCTAGCAATGATCAACAACCAACTTGACAGAGCTTGAATAATTTTTTTAAGAATAATGTGCAAATATTGTACAGTCCAGGTGTGCAAAGCTCTTAGAGACTTACCCAGAAAGACTCACAGTCATAATCGCTGCAAAAGGTGATTCGAACATGTATTGACTCAGGGTTGTGAATACTTATGTAAATTAAATATTTCTGTATTTCATTTTCAATAAATTTCTAAAAACATGTTTTCACTTTGTCATTATGGGGTATTGTGTGTAGACGGGTGAGGAAAAAATAATATTTAATCAATTTTGAATTCAGGCTGTAATACAACATAAGTCAAGGGGTATGAATACTTTCTGAAGGCACTGTATGTTTAATTCACATGGCCCATGCGAGGGACTAAACCCACAACCTTGATGTTGGCAGCATTATAGTGTAACTGTCTGAGCCAGTTGGACCAATTATACCCTCCACACCATCTGCCCTGCTGCTTTGTTGATGTGAGGTGTTTCATTTGCCCTGGTTCAGTACCTGTAGTTCTGCAGTGGTTCGTCTCAGAGCAGAGCTGTGGGAAGGCATTAAGAGGGAAGCATTGTTACCTAGCTGTTTTCAGCCGCTGACAAGATAATAATGGTGGGAAGAGGCCTGACTTTCAGGGATGAGGTGTCATTGTCGTTGCAGTGAAATAGCGTTCCTTTCTTGGCAGGAACGGACAGTTTTTTTCTCTCTCTCTCTCTGGTTGTGTCCCGGGAATGGTGCCAGCCTAAGCAGGTTTACTCAGGGTGCAATGAAGCACTCTAATTCATCTGAATACAACAGCTGGAGGCTGATGATTTAAAACATGTAAACATCCTTTACCAAGCACATCATGGAATCTAATGGCCGTAAAGACATTACTATGTTTTCTTCTAATTGCAATCTGAGATCTCTCTCCTAATATAACGCTGGTTTATCAAAAATTCTGTTGTGTTAGTGTAATTCATTTCACAGCAGTACATATTTCACCATGGCTAATCACTCTGAGAGCGAATGACGATTGTAATCAGATATAATCAACATCACTGTTAATTGTAAATATCACTGTCACTTTCTCATTACAGATTAGGTTGAATATATTTTTCAGAATTGAATTCTATCATGAAAGTATATATTAATAGATTTTTGTTCATTCCTGCGATGCCCCCTTTCACTCGTTAAACCTGACACTTACCCTGAAGCAAAGTAATATTTTTTGCTGCTTTTCTGTTTGGCTGTTGTGCCTCTACACATGAGCTTGCTCTGCCAGGAGCTGGCTGGGGTCTTGGTATTTCAAACAGAGACACAGACCCACATTTAGTTCTGCCTCTTTCTATTAACATATGCGTCACACAGTATCACTTCCATTCTCCCCCATGGCGGCCCGGCAAACCAAGTCCCATGTGCTCTCTCTAAAGTGATCCCTTAATGTCGTCTGACTTTATCAGCCAAAATGAACAGAATCATATAAATAAATAAATAAATAAGCGGAGCAGAACGACGAGGGGCCATTAAACCTCTCCACACTTGTCTGCCTTTCAGAGGAGTTCCAGAACTTTTTGCGGAGACTCCCGACGTTCTACGCCCTCAACACATCTGCCATCCAGTACTTCTGGAAGATGGAGCCGGCCGTCCACCAGCGCTACAGACAGCTGGAGCTCAGCAGCAGACAGCTCATCGCCAAATCCAGACGAATTGTCAAAAAACTCTTCACCCTCAGCAAGAGGTGTCGGACACAGCCTAAAGTCATTGTGCTGAGAGAGAGGTGAGAATATATTATGATATATGATAAACATTGCCAGTGATGTTTAGCAGGCATGGATGTGCATGAAGAATCGGGGGGGGAGAGAGTGACAGAGACAGGTGAGAAGATGCTATGATAAACATCGTTAGTGACCTTTAAATGACATCAATATGGATGAAGATTCAAGCCTCAAACTGGTAGTTATTTCTGTGCTATCTCTGGATGGGGTTTCAAACTAATAACATGGTAATAAACACGACACTTTGCTTTCAGCAGAGACCTGAGAAGGGCTTTTGTAGAATTGAAAAAGAATTGTTCCGATGCTGATGACTTGGTCCCGGTCTAGGCTCCCTCCAAAACATCCAGGCCCTGTAAGCAATCCCCCTGAGTATCCCTTTTGTGCCTGAATAGACTCGGGGATGTTGTGAATGTCCCAGTCTAAAATGGCTGCTGTTCAGACATACACATTGTTGATAGGTGAGGGGAGAGAAATTCTGTACTCTGCATATTGCTTTGACATTTCTGAACTGATGTTTTATGTTTCTTATGTTCAAAAGAGTTCACAGGCAATCAATCAGAACATGAGATAGCAGCTCCAATTTCACCAACCCACTTGTCGGGTGAAACTCTGCTGTGCTCGTGTTTTTTTTCTTCATTTTCTTCTAAATTTGTTGTAGAAAACGTTTCACTTGGCAAAATCAGCCCATATTTCTTTGTCATGGGAAAATTCATCCAACTTTAACAAGCATAGAGGACTGATTAATAAAACTTAAACTCTATTTCATACATTAGATATACTGAGATTGCTTTTATTTTCACAGACTATAATAATAATAATAATAATAATAATAATATGCCATTTAGCAGATGCTTTTATCCAAAGCGACTTACAGTCATGCGTGCATACATTTTTGTGTATGGGTGGTCCCGGGGATCGAACCCACTACCCTGGCGTTACAAGCAACGTGCTCTACCAGCTGAGCTACAGAGGACCACATACAGAGAATACAGTAGTTACCTTGCTTGATACTCTGACTAATACGGTCAGCCATAATTCATGTCATAATTCATTAATGTTTATTATTTAGATACAAAATCCCATTGAGAGAGCATCCTTTTCATATGGCTTTCCTTTTACTCTTATTTTTCGCTGTCAAGGACTATATTTGCTTATTTTTTTATTAAACTACTTATAATGGATGTGGCCATGAGGTTCTCATAAGCTGTGAAAATACAGCCACAGAAAATTAGTACTAGTCTCCTAGTACTATTGCTATTGGGGCTCTAACACAGAAGTGATCGTTTACATGAAGAGTCTGACATATTTGTCTTAATGGGTTTTAGTAAAGCAATACAAGCTGCTCTCTACCCTTTCCATTTCCATTATAGGTTTCTTTGCCCCTTCCATTTCCCATAAGGTTTCTCAACCTTATGGTGTTTCACCAAATTGTTTCATGGACGCAATTCATTAAGTAAATCCAGTTATTTACAGAGAATTGGGTGCCAGCACAGAGATGTAGAGACACAGGGCTCTATTTTCGGCTGGTGCTAAGGAGGCGCAGGTTAGTTTGCAATAATGTAAAAACTGATGCACTGGATTTTGAGAGCGGTAGCGCAGCCTATCCAGCCATGATGCACAGTACCCATGGAAGGAGAGATGTGCCTTTTTTGCCTTTGAATCTCGTATTTAGAAACATGAAAAAACTATTTAGTTTAATTTGATTAAAAAAACAAGCATAGCCTACCCTCCCCTTAATCAAGGCTGGTTTAGCAGCATCGCATAGCTACGTCTTTTTATCCTGCCATTAGCCAAGTAGCCTTTGAATAAAGGGGTTTTAAATGGTCTACTGAGAGTGCTTTGAAATATTTTTGATGCAACTGGTCAGGACGCTCTCTATGGTGCAGTGGTAGTATTTGTAGAGGACCAAGGGCAGCATGCCAAATTTCTTCAGCCGCCTTAGGTAATAGAGACTCTGTTGTGCCCTCTTGACAAGAGTGGTGGTTTTATTTGTCCATGACAGGTCCTCGGTGATGTGGACTCCGAGGAACGTAAAACTCGTGATTCTCTCTACTGCAG
The DNA here is from genome assembly GCF_964263955.1 of Coregonus lavaretus. Taxonomy (NCBI): domain Eukaryota; kingdom Metazoa; phylum Chordata; class Actinopteri; order Salmoniformes; family Salmonidae; genus Coregonus; species Coregonus lavaretus. The sequence continues at coordinate 48,258,626 of NC_139993.1, read as the reverse complement.
TCCCGTTGATGTGGATCAATGGTAGGCTATCCATCCCCTCGTCCGATTACCAAAGACATGCTCCTCCAAACTATTCAGTCCTCCTATAATGGCATATCAACAGCGTAAAAAATAAAAAACTGGCTCGCACATAGGCAACGGTACAATTGACAGGAGCCTAGTATTTTTGTAGACGTGCAAATGTTATGCGTAAAGACATTTAGGCCTAAGTGTGCACACAGTGCCATGGAACGAGAGAAGCGATTTATAATATGTTTCTGACTCGATCCTATTTAGACATTGTTGTTGGTTTAAAAAACAGATTGATTGATTGTTTTTCATTTAATTTGATTAAAAACCAAAACTTATTAGAAAGATTCACCGTCCATTGGTTTATGGTGAGAACATACACTACCGTTCAAAAGTTTGGGGTTACTTAGAAATGTCCTTGTTTTCGAAAGAAAAGCAATTTTTTGGTCCATTAAAATAACATCAAATTGATCAGAAATACAGTGTAGACATTGTTAATGTTGTAAATGGCTATTGTAGCTGGAAACGGCTGATTTTTTAAAAATGGATTATCTACATAGGCGTACAGAGGCCCATTATCAGCAACCGTTAGTCCTGTGTTCCAATGGCACGTTGTGTTTGCTAATCCAAGTTTATCATTTTAAAAAGCTAATTGATCATTAGAAAACCCTTTTGCAATTATGTTAGCACAGCTGAAAACTGGGCCACTCAAGAACATTCACTGTCTTCTTGTTAAGCAACTCCAGTGTATATTTGGCCTTGTGTTTTAGGTTACTGTCCTGCTGAAATGTGAATTAATCTCCCAGTGTCTGGTGGAAAGCAGACTGAACCAGGTTTCCCTCTAGGATTTTGCATGTGCTTAGCTCCATTCCGTTTTTCTTTTTATCCTGAAAAACGCCCCAGTCCTTAACAATTACAAGCATACCCATAACATGATTCAGCAATCACTATGCTTGAAAATATGGAGAGTGGTACTCAGTAATGTGGTATGGATTTGCCCCAAACATAACACTTTGATTTCAGGACAAAAAGTAAATTACTTTGCCACATTTTTTGCTGTATTACATTAGTTCCTTGTTGCAAACAGGATGCATGTTTAGGAATATGTGTATTATGTACAGGCTTCCTTCTTTTCACTCTGTCAATTAGGTTAGTATTGTGGAGTAACTACAATCTTGTTTTCTCCTATCACAGCCATTGTAACTGTTTTAAAGTCACCATTGGCCTCATGGGGAAATCCCTGAGCGGTTTCCTTCCTCTCCAGCAACTGAGTTAGGAAGGACGCCTGTATCTTTGTAGTGACGGGGAGTATTGATACACCATCCAACGTGAAATTAATAACTTCATCATGCTCAAATGGGTATTCGATGTCTGCTTTTTTATTGTTCTTTATTTTTATTCTACCAATAGGTGCCTTTCTTTCCAAGGCATTGGAAAACCTCCCTGGTCTTTGTGGTTGAATCTGTGTTTGAAATTCACTGCTCGACTGAAGGACCTTAAAGATAATTGCATGTGTGGGATACAGAGATGAGCTAGTCATTCAAAAATAATATTAAAGGCCTCCCGAGTGGTGCAGCGGTCTAAGGCCCCAGGTTCGATCCCAGGCTGTGTCACAGCCGGCCGTGACCGGGAGACCCATGAGGCGGCGCACAATTGGCCCAGCGTCGTTGGGGGAGGGTTTGGCCGGCCGGGATTTCCTTGTCCCATCACGCTTTAGCAACTCCTTGTGGTGGGGCCGGGTGCCTGCAAGCTGACTTCGGTCGCCAGCTAGACGGTGTTTCCTCCGACACATTGGTGCGGCTGGCTTCTGGGTTAAGCAAGCAGTGTTTCAAGAAGCATTGCGGCTTGGCAGGGTCATGTTTCGGAGGATGCATACTCTCGACCTCTGCCTCTCCCGAGTCGCAGCGATGGGACAAGACTGTAACTACCAATTGGATATCACAAAAGTGGGGAGAAAAAGGAGTAAAAAGTACAAAAATAAATAATATTAAACATTATTATTGGACACCGAGTGAATCCATGCAAATTATTATGTTACTTGTTAAGTTCATTTTTACTCCTGAATTTATTTAAGGCTTGCCATAACAAAGGGGTTGAATACTTATTGACTCAAGATATTTCAGCTTTTGATTTTTTATTAATTTGAAAAACATCATTCCATTTTGACATTATGGGGTAATGTGTGTAGGTCAGTGACAAAACAATCTCAATTTATTCCATTTTAAAATCAGGCTGTAACAACAAAATGTGTAAATGGTCAAGGGGTGTGAATACTTTCTGGTGTATTAGAATAAATTATTGGTACCATTATTGTCTTTACATTCTTTTATTTTTTACACAAAGATTGACCACAAAGGTTGCAATTTTTCCATTCACTATAATGGGGGGATCCTGTTTTCTGCTAACAATGCCTGCAGTACCGCGGTCGGCCTTCAACTTCCGTGGCTTCAATGAGAGGGGGCAGTCGTTCTCCCCTGGTACTGACAGACTGACTGCTATATGTAACACCTCTTCAGTTGCCACCCACCTTCTCTTTCACTTCACCCCATCTCTCATGCAATACGACTCCAGCAGTATTTACATATCCCCTGCCATGAAGTATTCTTGGGTCGGCTTGGTGGGAGAACAGTGAGGAGAGATATGCACAATACCCATGTGGGCGACAAGACCAGGCCCAGTAGATATAAATGTTTCTGAAGCTATAAAGAGAATTGATTAACATACACAGCCAAATGTCTTATAGATAAATAACCCATTATAGATACGTTTTAAAGGAGAACATTTTATTTTCTGCTTATCCACTTCCATATATTTTCATAAACTGTCGTCAATTCTTCATAAACTGTTGCTGTGTGCACATATACCCACATAGATACTGCATTTATCATTGTTTACAGTATGTCTCATCTGGGGTTTTGAAAATACCGTGACACCCTGCCTGCATATATATATGAATTAAACACTCTGCGACAACCTACTGACATGGCCAGACATAAAATGCTACAGGGGAAAACCTAATATATTGTTATTTCGTCAGGAAAATACAGCTGTATCATGATATGAACCCAAAGAAGATGGAACTTTGTATTGGGGAATGTGAATATCTGCCAACATTGCGGTTATTTTAGTGAACTTGATATCCCCAAAGTGACTGTACGTACGTACGTATGTTCATACCCCAACCAAAAGCCATGGAAGCCATGAATTACAGGCAACATCCGCACGAGCTGCCGCTTTCAAGGAGCAGGACTCTAACCCGGACGCTTATAAGAAATCCCGCTATGCCCTCCGACGAGTCATCAAACAGGCAAAGAGTCAATATAGGACTAAGATTGAATCGTACTACACCAGCTCCGACGCTCGTCGGATGTGGCAGGGCTTGCAAACTATTACAGACTACAAAGGGAAGCACAGCCACGAGCTGCCCAGTGACACAAGCCTACCAGACGAGCTAAATCACTTCTATGCTCGCATCGAGGCAAGCAACACTGAAGCATGCATGAGAGCATCAGCTGTTCCGGATGACTATGTGATCACGCTCTCCGTAGCCGATGTGAGTAAGACTTTTAAGCAGGTCAACATTCACAAGGCCGCAGGGCCAGACGGATTACCAGGACGTGAACTCCGAGCATGCGCTGACCAACTGGCAAGTGTCTTCACTGACATTTTCAACATGTCCCTGACTGAGTCTGTAATACCAACATGTTTCAAGCAGACCACCATAGTCCCTGTGCCCAAGAACACTAAGATAATCTGCCTAAATGACTACCAACCCGTATCACTCACGTATGTAGCCATGAAGTGCTTTGAAAGGCTGGTCATGGCTCACATCAACACCATTATCCCAGAAACCCTAGACCCACTCCAATTTGCATACTGCCCCAACAGATCCACATATGATGCAATCTCTATTGCACTCCACACTGCCCTTTCCCACCTGGACAAGAGGAACACCTATGTGAGAATGCTATTCATTGACTACAGCTCAGCGTTCAACACCATAGTGCCCTCAAAGCTCATCACTAAGCTAAGGACCCTGGGACTAAACACCTCGCACTGCAACTGGATCCTGGACTTCCTGACGGGCCGCCCCCAGGTGGTAAGGGTAGATAACAACACATCTGCCACACTGATCCTCAACATGGGGGCCCCTCAGGGGTGCGTGCTCAGTCCCCTCCTGTACTCCCTTTTCACCCATGACTGCATGGCCAGGCACGACTCCAACACCATCATTAAGTTTGCCGACGACACAACAGTGATGGCCCCATCCTGTCACGTCACTTCCCGTTGAACGCGAAATGAGGAAGAGTTGCTAGCTTCTACCACGACAAAGCCCAAAGCCAGTGGGAGTACAGTTGTCGAGGACAGTGGTGTCTCTCTATCACATGTGAGCCTGGAAGGGAAGAGAGAGCCAAGCCTATGGGTTCGTAGCTTCAACCCCGCAGCACACACACACACACCTATTGATTAATGGACTGCTGAATGTATATTTTTTTATCTTGCTTTGTTTGCTCTTTTCAGTATTATGTCTATCTCTGATAATGTACACAGGAAAGGGTTGAAAATAGCCCATATTAATACAGTGTCTTGCAAAAGTATTCACCCCCCTTGGCGTTTTTAAATGGATTTTTATTTGGATTTCATGTAATGGACATAGTCCAAATTGGTGAAGTGAAATGAAAAAAATCACTTGTTTCAAAAGATTCAAAGAAATTAATAATGGAAAAGTGGTGCGTGAATATGTATTCACCCCCTTTGCTATGAAGCCCCTAAATAAGATCTGGTGCAACCAATTACCTTCAGAAGTCACATAATTAGTTAAATAAAGTCCACCTGTGTGCAATCTAAGTGTCACATGATCTGTCATACACCTGTTCTGAAAGGCCCCAGAGTCTGCAACACCGCTAAACAAGGGGCACCACCAAGCAAGCGGCTTCATGAACACCAATGAGCTCTCCAAACAGGTCAGGGACAAAGTTGTGGAGAAGTACAGATCAGGGTTGGGTTATAAAAAAATATCAGAAACTTTGAACATCCCACGGAGCACCTTTAAATCCATTATTGGAGTATCTGTCCATAGGACCACTTTAAGCCGTACACTTCACAGAGCTGGGCTTTAAGGAAGAGTGGCCAGAAAAAAGCCATTGCATATGGAAGAAGGTACTCTGGTCAGATGAGACTTAAATTGAGCTTTTTGGCCATCAAGGAAAAATGCAATGTCTGGCGCAAACCCAACACCTTTCATCACCCCGAGAACACCACCCACCACAGTGAAGCATGGTGGTGGTGCAGGCATCATGCTGCTGGGATGTTTTTCATCAGCAGGGACTGGGAAATTTAAGGAATGATGGATGGCGCTAAATACAGGGACATTCTTGAGGAAAACCAGTTTCAGTCTTCCAGAGATTTGAGACTGGGACGGAGGTTCGCCTTCGAGCAGGACAATGACCCTAAGCATACTGCTAAAGCAACACTCAAGTGGTTTAAGGGGAAACACTTAAATGTCATGGAATGGCCTAGTCAAAGCCCAGACCTCAATCCAATTGAGAATCTGTGGGATGACTTAAAGATTGCTGTACACCAGCCGAACCCCTCCAACTTGAAGATTGGGCAAAAATCCCAGTGGCTAGATGTGCCAAGCTTATAGAGATGAGATACCCCAAGAGACCTGCAGTTGTAATTGCTGCAAAAGGTGGCTCTACAATGTATTGACTTTGGGGGGGTGAATAGTTATGCACGCTCAAGTTTTTTTGTCTTATTTCTTGTTTTGCATCTTCAAAGTGGTAGGCATGTTGTGTAAATCAAATGACACAACCCCCTCGAAAAAAAATCCATTTTAATTCCAGGTTGTAAGGCAACAAATAGGAAAAATGCCAAGTGGGGTGAAAACTTTGGCAAGCCACTGTATATGTAGCCTTAGAAATAAGGTTCATGAAATCAATAACTTGCTAACATCAGATAACATTCATATATTAGCCATTTCTGAGATTCACTTAGATAATTCATTTGATGATAAACAGTAGCAATACAAGAATATAACATATGTAGAAGAGACAGAAATGCTTATGGGGGAGGTGTTGCTGTATATATTCAGAGCCATATCACTGTAATGCTTTGAGAATATTTTATGTAAACTGTTATTGAAGTGTTGTGGTTGCAGGTTCACTTGCCACATCTAAAGCCTTTTCTTTTGGGGTGTTGCTATAGGCCACCAAGTGCGAACAGTCAGTATCTAAATAATATGTGTGAAATGCTTGATAGTGTATGTGATGTAAACAGAGGGCTACTTTCTTGGGGACCTGAATATTGAGTGGTTTTCATCAAGCTGTCCGCTCAAGAGGAAGATTCTCACTGTAACCAGTGCCTGTAATCTGGTTCAGGTTATTAATCAACCTACCAGGGTGTTTAAAAACACTACAGGAACAAGATCATCCACATGTATTGATCACATTTTTACTAATACTGTAGAACTTTGTTCTAAAGCTGTATCCGAACCCATTAGATGCAGTGATCACAATATAGTGGCTATATCCAGGAAAGCCAAAGTTCCAACAGCTGGTCCTAAAATAGTGAATAAGAGATCATACAAATGATTTTGCTGTGAATCATATGTGGATGATGTAAAAAATATTTGTTGGTCTGATGTGATTAATAAGGAGCATCCAGACGCTGCACTTGATACATTTAAGAAATTGCTTCTTCCAATTATTGATAAACATGCACCTGTTAGGAAACTGACTGTTAGAACTGTTAAGGCTCCATGGATTGATGAGGAATTGAGAAACTGTATGGTTGAAAGAGATGGGGCAAAAGGAGTGGCTAATAAGTCTGGCTGCACATCTGACTGGTTGACTTACTGCAAATTGAGAACTTATGTGACTAAACTCAACAAAAAGAAGAAGAAACTGTATTATGAAGCCAAGATCAATTATATAAAGAATGATGGAAAAAAAAACTTGAGTTCTTTACATGAAATTATGGGCAGAAAGACAAATTCAACTCCGTCTTTCATCGAATCAGATGGCTTATTCAACACAAAACCATTTGTTGTTGCCAATTATTTTAATGATTACTTCATTGGCAAAGTGGGCAAACTTAGGCAGGAAATGCCAACAATGAACAGTGAGCCATCGTATTCATGCATAAAAAAATCATAATAATGAAAGAAAAGCATTGCAAGTTTGAATTTTGTAAAGTTAGTGTGGGAGAGGTGGAAGAATTATTGTAATCGATCAAACTTGACAACTTAGATGGAAAGCTACTGAGGATGGTAGCTGACTCTATAGCCTCTCTTATATGTCATATCTTTAATCTGAGCCTAGAGGAAAGTCTTTGTCCTCAGGCCTGGAAGAAAGCCAAAGTAATTCCGCTACCCAAGAATGGTAAAGCGGCCTTTTACTGGTTCTAACAGCAGACCTACAGTTGAAGTCGGAAGTTTACATACACCTTAGCCAAATACATTTATACTCAGTATTTCACAATTCCTGACATTTAATCCTAGTAAAAATTCCCTGTCTTAGGTCAGTTAGGATCACCACTTTATTTTAAGAATGTGAAATGTCAGAATAATAGTAGGGAGAATGATTTATTTCAGCTTTTATTTCTTTCATCACATTCCCAGTGGGTCAGAAGTTTACACACACTCAATTAGTATTTGGTAGCATTGCCTTTCAATTGTTTAACTTGGGTCAAACGTTTCGGGTAGCCTTCCACAAGCTTCCCACAATAAATTGGGTGAATCCATTCCTCCTGACAGAGCTGGTGTAACTGAGTCAGGTTTGTAGGTCTCCTTGCTCGCACACACTTTTTCAGTTCTGCCCACACATTTTCTATAGGATTGAGGTCAGGGCTTTGTGATGCATTTTGCCACAACTTTGGACATATGCTTCGGGTCATTGTCCATTTGGAAGACCCATTTGCGACCAAGCTTTAACTTCCTGACTGATGTCTTGAGATGTTGCTTCAATATATCCACATAATTTTCCTTCCTCATGATGCCATCTATTTTGTGAAGTGCACCAGTCCCTCATGCAGCAAAGCACCCCCACAGCATGATGCTGCCACCCCCGTGCTTCACGTTGGGATGGTTTTCTTCAGCTTGCAAGCGTCCCCCTTTTCCTCCAAACATAACGATGGTCATTATGGCCAAACAGTTCTATTTTTGTTTAATCAGACCAGAGGATTTTTCTCCAAAAAGTAAGATCTTTGCCCCATGTGCAGTTGCAAACCGTAGTCTGGCTTTTTTATGGCAGTTTTGGAGCAGTGGCCTCTTCCTTGCTGAGTGGCCTTTCAGGTTATGTCGATATAGGACTCGTTTTACTGTGGATATAAATAATTTTGTACCTGTACCTCCAGCATCTTCACAAGGTCCTTTGCTGTTGTTCTGGGATTGATTTGCACTTTTCAACCAAAGTACGTTCATCTCTAGGAGACAGAACGCGTCTCCTTCCTGAGTGGTATGACGGCTGCGTGGTCCCATGGTGTTTATACTTGCATACTATTGTTTGTACAGATGAATGTGGTACCTTCATGCGTTTGGAAATTGCTCCCAAGGATGAACCCGACTTGTGGAGGTCTACAATATTTTTTCTGAGGTCTTTGCTGATTTCTTTTGATTTTCCCATGATGTCAAGCAAAGACGCACTGAGTTTGAAGGTAGGCCTTGAAATACATCCACAGGTACACCTCCAATTGACTCAAATGATGTCAATTAGCCTATCAGAATATTCTAAAGCCATGACATCATTTTCTGGAATTTTCCAAGAGCTGTACTGTTAGATTTCAGTGCAGCCTTTGATATTATTGACCATAACCTGTGCTTTTCAACCTCTGCCATATTGTGGATTCAGAGCTATCTATCTAATAGAACTCAAAGGGTTTCTCTAATGTCAAACATGTAAAGTGTGTTGTACCACAGGGCAGCTCTCTAGGCCCTCTACTCTTTTCTATTTTTACCATTGACCTGCCACCGGCATTAAACAAAGCATGTGTGTCCATGTATGCTTATGATTCAACCACATACGCATCAGCAACCACAGCTAATGAAGTCACTGAAACCCTTAACAAAGAGTTGCAGTCTGTTTTGGAATGGGTGGCCACTAATAAACTGGTCCTGAACATCCCTAAAACTAAGAGCATTGTATTTGGTACAAATCATTTCCTAAGTTCTAGACCTCAGCTGAATCTGGTAATGAATGGTTTGGCTGTTGAACAAGTTGAGGAGAGTAAATTACTTGGCGTTACCTTAGATTGTAAACTATCATGGTCAAAACATACAGATTCAATGGTTGTAAAGATGGGGAGAGGTCTGTCCGTAATAAAGAGATGCTCTGCTTTTTTGACAACACACTCCAAAAAGCAAGTTCTGCAGGTCCTAGTTTTGTCTAATCTTGATTATTGTCCAGTCGTGTGGTCCAGTGCTGCAACGAAAGACCTAGCTAAGCTGCAGCTGGCCCAAAACAGAGCAGCACGTCTTGCTCTTCATTGTAATCAAAGGGCTGATATAAATATTATGCATGCCAGTCTCTCTTGGCTAAGAGTTGAGGAGAGACTGACTGCATCAGTTCTTATTTTTATAAGAAACATTAATGTGTTGAAAATCCCAAATTGTTTGTATAGTCAACTTACACACAGCTCTGACACACACACACACACACACTTACCCCACCAGACATGCCAACAGGGGTCTTTTCACAGTCCCCAAATCCAGAACAAATTCAAGAAAGCGTATAGTATTTATAGAGCCATTATTGCATGGAACTCTGTTCCATCTCATATTGCTCAAATAAACAGCAAACCAAAAAAAACAGATAAAGCAACACCTCATGGCACAACGCCTCTCCACTATTTGACCTAGACAGTTTGTGTGTATGTATTGATATGTAGACTACGTGTGCCTTTAAAAATGTTTTATGTAGTTCTGTCCTTGAGCTGTTCTTGTTAATTAATGTTCTGTATTATGTCATGTTTCATGTTTTATGTGGACTCCAGGAAGAGTAGCTGCTGCTTTTGCAACAGTTAATGGCAATCCTAATAAAATACCAAATACTAAAACAGTGGTAGGTCTGATCACCAACAACGACGAGACAGCCTATAGGGAGGTCAGAGACTTGGCCGTGTGGTGCCAGGATAACAACCTCTCCCTCAATGTGATCAAGACAACGGAGATGATTGTGGACTACAGGAAAAAAAAGAGGACTGAGCATGCCCCCATTCTCATCGACGGGGCTGTAGTGGAACAGGTTGAGAGCTTCAAAGTCCTTGGTGTCCACATCATCAACAAACTAACATGGTTCAAGCATACCACGACAGTCGTGAAGAGGGCACGACAAAACCTATTCCCCCTCAGGAGACTGAAAAGATTTGGCATGGGTCCTCAGATCCTCAAAAAGTTATACAGCTGCACCATCGAGAGCATCCTGACTGGTTGCTTCACTGCCTGGTATTGCAACTGCTCGGCCTCCGACCGCAAGGCACTACAGAGGGTAGTGCGTACGGCCCAGTACATCACTGGGGCCAAGCTTCCTGCCATCCAGGACCTCTATACCAGGCGGTGTCAGAGGAAAGCTCTAGAAATTGTCAAAGACTCCAGCCACCCTAGTCATAGACAAGCGGTACCGCCAAGTCTAGGTCCAAAAGGCTTCTTAACAGCTTCTACCCCTAAGCCATAAGACTCCTGAACAGCTAAACATGGCTACCCGGACTATTTGCATTGTCCCCCCCCCCCCTCTTTTACGCTGCTGCTACTCTGTTTATTATCTATGCATAGTCACTTTAACTCTACCCACATGTACATATTACCTCGACTAACCGGTGCCCCCACACATTGACTCTGTACCGTTACCCCCTGAATATAGTTTCCCTACTGTTATTTTATTTTACTGCTGCTCTTTAATTATTTGTTATTTTTATATTTTTACTTATCTATTTTTTTCTTAAAACTGCATTGTTGGTTAAGGGCTTGTAAGCATTTCACTGTTGTATTCGGCACATGTGGCAAATAAAATTGTATTCACTCACACATACTTACACTGACATCCCTACACACACACTCACACACACATACTGACGCCCCACACACACACATTCACATACTCATTTACAAAGGACAAAGTAAGCATTTTACTGTTAGTCAACACCTGTTGTTTACGAAGCAATGTGACAAATATAATTTTATTTGATCGTAGTGCAGATAGTGTTCCCAGAACTGCAAAGTGTATGGCCATACTAAGTGCATTTCCTGAAGAAAAGAAACAGTCTGGAAGTTTATCCTCATTGTGTTTGTCTGTGTTTTGCAGGTCCTTCCCTTACTGGCTGAACTATATCTTGTCCATCATGTACTGCAGTGAGAACAACCACATAGGTTCATACCTGGAGGAGACGAGAAGCTGCTCTTGCCCCTACGAACACCCATCCTGCCAGGGCGTCATCCCCTGCACCATGGGCGAGGGCTCCTTCTGCGCCTCCTGCTCCTACGACAACCGCTCCCGCTGTGCCACCTGCAATCCTGGGTACATGCTCAGCCAGGGGGTCTGCCGCAACGAGGTGCCGGACTCCACAGACCACTACATAGGCTTTGAGATGGACATGCAGGACCTGGAGCTGAGATACCTGCTGCAGAAGAAAGACACCCGTATTGGCATCCATGGGATCTTCGTCAGCAACGATGTCCGGCTCAACAACTGGTTTGACCCGTCGTGGAGGAAGAGGATGCTGCTGACACTCAAGAGCAACAAGTACAAGTCCAACCACGTCCACATGCTCCTCGGGATGACCCTGCAGATCTGCCTTACTAAGAACAGCACCCTGGAGCCAGTGCTGTCTGTCTACATCAACCCCTTTGGGGGCAGTCACTCTGAGAGCTGGATCATGCCCATACACCAGAACAGCTACCCCGACTGGGAGAGGACTAAACTAGACATTCCCCTGGACTGCTACAACTGGACGTTGACTTTGGGCAACAAGTGGAAAACATTTTTTGAGACTGTCCACTTCTACTTGCGGAGCCGGATCAGTGCTCCGTCGCCCCTAGGGAACGCCTCATTCTACTACGAACCTTTAGAGTTCCTGGAGCCTGGTAAGAACCTGGGCTACATGAAAATAAACAGCATCCAGGTGTTTGGCTACAGTATGCACTTTGACCCGGAAGCGATCCAGGACCTGATTCTGCAGCTGGACTACCCGTACACTCAGGGATCGCAGGACTCAGCCCTGCTTCAGTTGCTGGAGATCAGGGACCGGGTCAACAGACTGTCCCCTCCTGGACCTCAGCTCCTGGACCTCTTTTCCTGCCTGCTGCGCCACCGCCTGAAATTATCCACCACAGATGTTGTCCGAATACAGGCAGCATTGCAGGTTTTCTCTGCAAAACAGCCGAACTCCATGGAATACGAAACAACCAAATTATGTAGCTAATAAGGGGCCGGAGTCCAACTACACAGATGCTTGTGCTGCTATCACACTGACCTGATTACAGTTAAGAGCAATTTTGTAAGGCACTGAGGGACATTTTTTGTTGTTGTTATGATGTTGAGCTCTGTTCATCGGGATTAATGTAAAATTATATATTGTGTCATAGAAACATAAGGGGGCTTATTCTTACATGATAAGAATAAGAAACAGAGTTGATTTCTGACCGTGATGGAAATAAATATCATCACTGATATGTTGCCCATAGATTGCACAGATCTCAATAATCACTTAAAATGTGAAACCTTTGCTGATAATTAAGTGTTATCTCAACAGTGTGTTTGGTTTGACACCAGCATGGCTTTACTTAAGTCCTTCACTTTGTTATTGAACACACCTTTTTTTTATTCTCACACTCTGCTGTTGAATCCCACTCCACCTCATGTGTCCAGAGCAAAATGAGACGCTAAGGAAATCAAATGTTCCTTGTTTTAAGTTTAAATTCCCACACAGGCTTTTCTATTTCACATATTTGTAAAATTAGAGTTATACAATACTTCAGACATGCAGAAATAAAACACGATAAACGCAATGGCTAGTATGTTTATGTTACTTTTATTTTTTATAATGCAGTCGTTTGTGAACAGTTATGAAACAGTGTCTATATGATGTATGAAAACATTCTGAATTTGCTCATTCACTAAATAAAAATCATTTTTATGTGCCGTCTGTAAATAGTTTAGATGTCTATTTTTATCAGAGAACCTATGTATGATAAATATATTTATATTTGATCTTTGGTTAATTAATCTAGATTATATCATATTTGATGCAACTGGCACAAAAAGAGACACACTAAAATAAAGTTATTTCCAGATCCTGTCAATTAACACCAATTCACAAAATGACAGGGATATAAATGGAAGTGTGTCAGTTAAGATTATATTTCAATATCAATCTCTTCTATGAAAAGGAAATGCTTCATGCAAACCACAGAATATCTCATTAGGATGTTCCATTCAGTGTATTGAGAGGATTTCTTATCCTGTAATTTGAGAGCAGGATAGCCATACATTCTAAGAAATGTTGCCTTGAGTGAGCCTTTGCAATTCATCTGTGTAAAAGACTTGGACAAGGCAACATTGCCCGACAACAGAATAATATATTAAAGTCACAACAAACCCTAGAGCACAACTCGCTCCAGTGTTTGGCATAAAACGCCAGGTGACTTATTCTTCGACTAATGATTTTTCCCCTTGGATAGCCTTGAAAGCAATCCAGCCAATTCACTGCAGGAAAAAAGTGTAAAATGCTAAAGGAGTGGTAGCCTGGAAGGTTTCCCTATAACTTCAGATGATCATCAATCAAAGTGGAGGCATTCCTTATTTATCGATTTACTCCCTTTTCGTTCTGGCTCTCATTATTTAGTACCTTTTCAGATTTTGTGAGAATATGAGGCATGAATCTTTGAAGTATTATGTGCCAATATGAAATATGGCTTTAAGAAAAAGACAATGCTCATTGGACGTCTGATGACATAACAGTGAAACAAAAGCTGCCATGGGTACACTTGAAATGTGAGTTGAAGGACTTTCAATTGTCTTTGTTTAATTACATCCCACTGGGCACAAACTGGTTGAATCAACATTGTTTCAACACAGTTTGTGCCCAGTTTTGTCAACCTATTGTGACGTGGAATCTACGTGGAAAATACATTGGATTCGAAAAAGTCATCAATGTAAACTTGTTTTGAGGGTGACATTTCAACCACATGATTATGTCATTATGGTAACCACATTTCAACATAGACAAACCTTCTATAAAATATTTTGAATTTGTACCTTTAAAATGTCAGATCTTCAAAGTAAAATCCACTATCAGAAAAAAACAATAAGCTGGGCAGCACCTCCTAATGGAGAATTGATCTATCTACAGCAACCTTTTGGTCTCCCATCCATGATTTTAACCAAGCCCTGCTTAGCTATGATATTTGTCACTGATTATTACCAACATGCTATCGTGAGAATGATGTTGAGCGATTTCCACTTAAAAACTAAATAGATTCACTGTTGCTATCGAAGTAATTCCAAAGGGTAGGTTTAACAGAGCAAATGAAATGTAATCATATAACATCAATAATGCTATTTAGGCCTATATTATTTTATTTAACCTTTACTTGAAGTTGAACTGACAGCATTTTAGCAACATTAAATCTTATTAAACTCTGTTCATAAGAATGTATATATATATATATATATATATATATATATATATATATATATATATATATATATATATTACATTTTCTGACAAGTGAGCACTTAGATTTTCACTTTTTCATAAATTACGTATATTAAGGCATTTGAGAAAATATAGAGTGGGAAAGCGGCCGTGCGTTTGGACAATTAATAGACACTGCAGTAAATAAAACCTAATAAAATAATTAGGTGTCTACACAGACAGTTACGCAATAGCCAATCAGAGCTACAGTTGGCCGTTACGCAAACAAGCCATTTGCCACAAGGGCCATCATTCACTTTGAACTGACCTGTGTGTTTACAGACCGTTGCAACAGCGCGACTTTAGATCATTAGAACGCATTTGGCGAAGCCACAAAATACACCTGAATGGATTTCTGCAAATATGTAAATAACACGGGAATCCCCTTACATTTTGGAACTTTACAGTCCTATTGATCAAACAACCACAAAAAGGTAGGCTATATTTCCCTTTATGCACATCAACAACAACAAGATGAACAACGAATGCTAGCCAGAGGAAGATGAGCTAAAATCTAACAAAGGAACATTAGATAAACCCTCTCAAACTTTTTCAGCTAGTTGGCCGTCAAAATTGCACTGATAAACAATGGGGAATAGTACATAGCCAGCTCGTCTTTCTGCAGCTTGCCTGCCATATGCATGCTTGTCCAAACCAAGCACCCAATCTAACTGGCTAAAGCTGACTAGCTTGCTAGCTAGCTACTTCCAGAGAACACCTCACTTTGACCATTTTATTCAACCTAGCAGAGCTGGTTAGGCTGTTTATATGTTATCTAGAGCATTCATGACTATCAATTACTTTTTTTGCCTACATTTACTGACACCGGTCCTATTCAGCGTGTGTTACGCGTTTGTAAATTCATCAGTTATTCTGTGCTTTGGCACACTCAGACGAGAGTGCTCTGAAATCGGAGTAGATAGCCAGAGGGAATTTGCGAACGCAAGAGATATGCTAACTGGGTAACAGTCATTCAAGTTCAGCATAGCTAGCTAGCTAGCTGGCAAAGCGATTCACATTTCTTGCTAGCTAAGCAAAATACACCTGAATCTCTAGCTGTGTAGCCACAGAAAACAATATGAGGGAAGAAGTCAGTCAGTCACTCACCCACTCCTGCAATGACATGACATCCTCCTAGCAGCTAGCTAGCTAACGCTAGGTTTTGTGTTTTTTGATTGCTACATAAAAGGATACGCTAGATATTAGCCACGTTATGACTGACTTGTGATCATTGCCCTTGCTAGTTTGGTTGTATTGACATTCCCAGCCTTAGTTACATTCGTCAGTTTTTGTCCAAAATATTGAGTCATTGAAACTGAAACAGTGCATCCCGAATGGAGGCAGCAAACAATGACCAGGCCAGCTGGGATTTACAACCTGATAGCAATATTTTTGGGACTACCAAGAAATGTATTGGTGAATTATATTAATCATGCATTGAACTGCATCCATCTATTCTGCCAACAATACCTTACTGTACATCATGGAATGTTGATTAAAATAGAACCTATTTTTAAAACCTCTTATAAAGTTGGTTTTGTAGCACAAACTGGGAATTTGATATTTTTGACTGATATTATGATTGTTTGTTTCATATCTGCAAAGTAGTTAAAATGCTGTCAGTTCCACTTTAACCAGGCAACTCAATTAAGAACAAAATCTTATTTACATTGACAGCCAGGTAAAAGGCAGGAGATATGCTTGTTAAAAGTTTTGAGTTTCAGTTCACCTTGATCCTATGGGTGTTATTTTGAAAATGCCTGATCTCTATGGCAAGACGCATAATTCACTCAAGTTTTGTCAAAATCGGGCCAGTGGTGTCTGAGATATTGCGTGTGACTAACGTACGAACGGATGAAGACCGATCCATATTCCCCTCTCAGATTTTCATTGGGGGGCACAATAACAGTGCTTTAGAACACAATGAAAATAGAAATAAGAAAGAAATAAGCCAAATAAAAAGGACAGAGCCCTCTACACGACCTCTCCAATTAGTCTTGCGAGAGAGAACTTGGTGACAGCTTGGTAAGTTCTGTCTCGTATGACTGCTTGGTGTATCACTAACCATGATCAAAAAAGGCAACAGTAAACATGTAGTCCCTCACGAATGATGCTGCACACCCCTTGGGCAAATAAGTGTAATTTAGTAAAATATGGATTGCTACGCATCATTTACGCCCCCAAAAAAGTTAATTAGGCCAGCGGTGTCTGAGACATTGTGTGGGTTAGCTAGACTCATGTACCTGACATTATGTGCCAAATTTCAGCACTCTGAGTCAAACGGATCAAGAGATATAAACATGTCCCCGTTATAGCGCCACAATGTGGTTGATATGAATGTTCTTGCATATGTTGAATCTTGACAGTGTTTGCAACATATGTACCAAATTGTGTTACAATATGAATATCCTTGACTGATTTATATGCATTTATGTACCAGGCCACGCCCACGTAAATGTTGATTGGCCATGTTGTTTTAGGTACTAGTCTGGAAAATATTGAGATTGTTTGGGATGAGTCGGACCGCAGAGTGAATGAAAAGCAGCCAACAAGTGCTCAGCATATGTGGAAATTCCTTCAAGACTGTTGGAAAAGCATTCCAGGTGAAGCTGATTGAGAGAATGCTAAGAGCGTGCAAAGCTGTCATCAAGGCAAAGGGTGGCTATTTGAAGAATCTCAAATATAAAATATATTTTGATTTGTTTAACACTTTTTTTGTTACTACATGATTCCATATGTGTTGTTTCATAGTTTTGATGTCTTCACTATTATTCTACAATGTAGAAAATAGTTTTAAAAAAAAAACTTGAATGAGTAGGTGTTCTAAAACTTTTGACCGGTAGTGTATGTATTTTACTCAAGGCATATTTAGAATCTACAGGATATGTATTTCATCCTAGGGACTGTTGAACTGTTTTCTGTACAGTAGGAACATACTGTCGACACTTATTAGATTTATCTCAATGGTTAAAAATGTGCTGAATTCTTAGAATCAGCGGGGTGGTCCCGTGGTACCCTGTCCAGCCTATCAGCCCGCCCTCTGTGAGTATCCCTATAACTACAGGACTTGCTAACAGACTGGTTTATCAAGTTTATTCGCGGTGCAGCCACACCAGTTGAACAAATGATCCACATTCCCTTGGAACCAAACACCTATAGATGAGACCTATCCTACTCAGACAGAAGCAATCATCCTAGAGGTCATCCTGTGGAATGCACTGTTTGCTCATTCAAGACTAACTGACTGAGTTTACAATCCATCCTGGCTGGGATCAGAGGAAGAATTCACTGCTCTCCTGGACAGAGGACTGAGAACTGAGAGAGAGAGAGCTCCTTCAGCTGTGAGCTATTTCGCACTACTGTTGAGAGAGACTTGGAAACAAACCTTTTCCCTGGCTCCATCCCATCCTAACAGAATCCAACTGGGCAGGCAACACCAACATGCAAGTAATTTACCCTATTACATTCTTAATTTCCTCTGATAGTGGCGTTGTGTGGGTAAAGTGGTGGAAGTCATTGAGTATTGTAAAATGGCAGGTCTAATTTACAAACCAATGATCGATACTGTCCCGGCACTGTCCACATCGGATGCTAACTGGTGGCCTAGTCCATGCCTATTCCTCGTTGGTGAGCTCTATAGTTTCGCTGTTGTGAAAGCCTATGTCGATGTAGTCCACTCACATTTTCTCTTTCAATTAATAAGATCATATCATTTTCAAAAGTCCTGTGAATGTGTTGTTGTATTTGCTTGAGTTGAGTATTGACATGTGGAGCTTTATATTGACATGGAGCTTCTCACCTCAATAACTGTGTTGTATCCTATTATACCCTGTCTTGATATTGTATCTTTTAAATACTTAATATTCTTATTTTGTCTTAACTTATTTAGTCTAGTAAATAAAACCTTGAATTAATTATTTGTGGCATTGAAGTCATTTGCCAGTGACTGGGTTTTTGCAGTTCCAGAACTAACAGCTATTAATAATGAGAATATTGTAAATTGACTGTTGATTAGACTATTGTTGATATAGTGATTAATGGTATAAAAGTTCATGATAACTACTGATAGAGTTAAGTCAAGGGTTTCTCTATATCCAACCCTTAATGGGTCCCTCGAAGATTAATTTGGATAGGATAAACAAATAAATCAGATAAATTAATTATTCCAGTAATTAATCAGTAAATTATCTTGAATATTAATTAGCCAAAAGTCACAAAAAAAATGTGCCCCATTGCGTGGAGCTTATAGAGAAACGGCTGCTTGCTTTTGAACTTCAATGCACAAATAATTATACTTAGAACTCATAGTCCATAACTCAAAGCTTATCAGTGAAGTAGCTTGTATGTATGTTTCCCTTAAGTCAGAAGTAATAAGACGCTTGTCTGTGTGTTGCAAACTGACTGGCCCAGTCAGGATGGTAGTTGTACTTTGAGAATTTAAGATTAATTAGTGTCCTAATGAGCATAGTATTTATCATAGCCTACTGTGGCTACTGGGACCATTGACTCACTTTTGCAATTGTCTGTAGGAAAGAGGGGTTTTCCCACTTTCAAATATTAGCGCTTCTACAGATTACTGTGTGTTCCGGGAAAACAGATTGGAATTGGATGAATTTATGTTTTGATCTGGGTGTTCCAGTTTTAAAATCATTTTGCTAGCAGAAATACCCAAAGTTGTTGGCTATTCGCTAGAGGGGTGGGGGCTGGAAGGCATTTCCCTATTTTGATTGATAGGAAAGCATTTGATAGGATTGATAGAAAACCATGTGATAGAATTGATAGGCAGGCATTTCCCTATTAATTTGTTAAAGCGTGGTTAAAAACCTAATTTTGGTGACCAATAGGGAGAGCATGACATCGGACTCTGAATAATTGGATTTACAGTATTCCCCTGAAAAATAATTTCATTAAGGTAAACGAAGGTTGATGTGAATATTGTCACAAAACGAACTGTAAGACGTTAAGCTTAAGCAAAAGGGAACTTGTATTCTCTATTTCAACCCCGACACGAGATCAGAGTGATACGCCCTCTTCGGCGCTTGGCACAGAGATATACAGTTCTGGTACAAAGAGAAAACGGGAAGCTGGGTGTGTATGTATGTATAGCCCATTGAGCTATAAAAGAATGGTATAGCCTCCGCCAAGAGGTCTAAACGCCATAACGAGCTTACACTCACTTTGTGTTGGCGACGGAACAGTGTCTTGGAATTCTTCCTGTTCTCATATTCTGCGATCTCTCAGAGGCTAAATAATTAGCCACAGTGCTAATTCAGTGTCAAAGTGACACACTCTCGCTCTCTTAGGATGGAAATCCCATCTTTATACAAATCTTGCGTGATTTCAACACTTCTGGGTACACCTTTGTGTAGCACCGTTGACGCGTTTCCCAGTGTGTGGTAGTCATCTACCCTACTTGGACAGCTCGCGTCCTCCCTCTGGTGGCGAAAAGTTGATAGCACCACAGCTAAATAGGACAACCATCTTATGCTGCCAACTTACTTCCCTCCGCACTTAATCAGCGCTCCATTTGTCGTACATTACTTAAACGATTAAGCTACGAAGTTGGTATTTGTGTATGATCACAGTTTCATCATTTTTGGCCATTTTGCTAATTTACAAAACAATCCAATAGCGCAGCTAGTTTGAACACTGACTCTAATCACTGATCCTGTGTTGATAATGATCAATCATTCTTGATTCATTGTGGTTAATTATTAATGTATTAATTTGCATTTATAGGTTACTGCTTGATTGATTATTCATCAACACTATTCAATATTTTAACCACATTAAAACAGTTAACAATTACACTTCAACATACAGTTGAAGTTGGAAGTTTACATACACTTAGGTTGGAGTCATTAAAACTCGTTTTTAAACCACTCCTCAAATTTCTTGTAACAAACTATAGTTTTCGCAAGTCGGTTAGGACATCTATTTTGTGCATGACACAAGTAATTTTTCCAACAATTGTTTACAGACAGATTATTTCACTTATAATTCACTGTATCACAATTTCAGTGGGTCAGAAGTTAACATTCACTAAGTTGACTGTGCCTTTAAACAGCTTGGAAAATTCCAGAAAATGATGTCATGGCTTTAGAAGGTTCTGATAGGCTAATTGACATCATTTGAGTCAATTGGAGGTGTACATGTGGATGTATATCAAGGCCTACCTTCAAACGCAGTGCCTCTTTGCTTGACATCATGGGAAAATCAAAAGAAATCAGCCAAGACCTCAGAAAAATAATTGTAGACCTCCACAAGTCTGGTTCATCCTTGGGAGCAATTTCCAAACGCCTGAAGTTACCACGTTCATCTGTACAAACAATAGTATGCAAGTATAAACACCATGGGACCACGCAGCCGTCATACCGCTGAGGAAGGAGACGCGTTCTGTCTCCTAGAGATGAACGTACTTTGGTGCTAAAAGTGCAAATCAATCCCAGAACAACAGCAAAGGACCTTGTGAAGATGCTTGAGGAAACAGGTACAAAAGTATCAATATCCACAGTAAAACGAGTCCCATATCGACATAACCTGAAAGGCCGCTCAGCAAGGAAGAAACCACTGCTCCAAAACCGCCAAAAAAAAGCCAGATTACAGTTTGCAACTGCACATGGGGACAAAGATCTTACTTTTTGGAGAAATGTCCTCTGGTCTGATGAAACAAAAATAGAACTGTTTGGCCATAATGACCATCGTTATGTTTGGAGGAAAAAGGAGAAGGCTTGCAAGCCGAAGAGCACCATCCCAATCGTGAAGCACAGGGGTGGCAGCATCATGCTGTAGGGATGCTTTGCTGCAGGAGGGACTGGTGCACTTCACAAAATAGATGGCATCATGAGGAAGGAAAATTATGTGGATATATTGAAGCAACATCTCAAGACATCAGTCAGGAAGTTAAAGCTTGGTCGTAAATGGGTCTTCCAAATGGACAATGACCCCAAGCATACTTCCAAAGTTGTGGCAAAATGGCTTAAGGACAACAAAGTCAAGGTATTGGAGTGGCCATCACAAAGCCCTGACCTCAATCCTATTGAAAATCTGTGGGCAGAACTGAAAAAGTGTGTGCGAGCAAGGAGACCTACAAACCTGACTCAGTTACATCAGCTCTGTCAGGAGGAATGGGCCAAAATTCACCCAACTTATTATGGGAAGCTTGTGGAAGGCTACCCGAAATGTTTGACCCAAGTTAAACAATTTAAAGGCAATACTACCAAATACTAATTGAGTGAATGTAAAATTCTGACCCACTGGGAATGTGATGAAATAAATAAAAGCTTAAATAAATCATTCTCTCTACTATTATTCTGACATTTCACATTCTTAAAATAAAGTGGTGATCCTAACTGACCTAAGACAGGGAATTTTTACTAGGATTAAATGTCAGGAATTGTGAAAAACTGAGTTTGTATGTAAACTTCCGACTTCAACTGTACCTTTGATACAGTAACTCATATTAAACAGGTTGTTTTTCTCAGTTATTGATCAACTGCCAAGTACTAATCAATGCAACGTATTTTTCATTGCCAGCTTACCTAATTGTAAACAACCCAATTAACCCATTGATATACAGAACATACTGTGATCAACTTTAAGTAACACATTTTATTGAATGACATTAAATTAATTACACCATGGCGGGTGGATTCATACAGCTTTGCTCATTAATACTCCAGTTGATCAATACATTGCCCTACTAATTTCTTAATTTTTAGAGGCTAATTTCTTAATTGTGAATACTGTAATTGACTAAATTCAGTTATCCACTGTCGGTATACCTCCTCTCATCAATAAGAGGATACCCTTTAAGGTGTCTGTCCATCTTTTAGTTCCAAATTTATATTAAAAACTTCAACTAGAGCGAGAAGCCTGGCCAAACTTTCAGAAGGGATTCCTGAGATTTCTGCTCTATTGAACAAACCCTCTATTACAGAGATGTTCATCACCACCTATGCAAGGATATTAACCCCAACTATGCAGAAGAATTTAACATTTTCGATAACAACGCAATAAGCAACATAACAGCAGATATAGCAACCTCCGTCCTTCAAAATAGGCCTTCTGTTCTAGCCCTGGTGAAGGTTCTCTCCAGTCTAGCCCTGAATTATGGTCGCCAGCTAAGATGAATGACAATCCAGTACCTCATGGCGCAGGAAAAACATGAAAAGGAAGCAACTGACATGCTGGGACGGCTGGAGAGAACCAGGAAGAGGTTGCAGCGGTCTGAAAGAGAATGGCCACAGAGGAACTGCAACTGAAGGCTGACCAATTGAGGGAAATAGCACAACTGAACGATAATGAGCAAACCCAAACTCTCAAGCTAAATATTCATATTCAAGAACAGCTTGATAAAGCATCGCAGAAATATGGTTGAAATTAAAACCCAACTTGACAAATCAGACAACCAAGCTGCCAAATGACTGCAAAACTCCATACTGTCGAGGCATCTTTTAGCAATGCTTTTAAGGAGACCGCTGATTTAAACAGGAAAATACGGGCAAAAGACCCTAAAACCACCAAACTCTTGGAGACCTCATTCCAACTGCAGGACGAGAAAAACCAGGTAAGAAGCCAGGAGGAGGACATTTTTAAACGACTAGGGGACATTTCTTCCTTGAATGCATCACTCCACGACTGAGACACCTCCTTGTGCAATGTGCAGGAAAAGTATGAGTCCGAAAATAACATATGTAAAACTTATGAGAAAAGTCCTTAACTATCCAATTGAACAGGGCACCACCCTCAAACGCCAGTTGGAGGTGCTTCAGAGAAGTTTCTCACCTTCAGATGGATCCCAATGGGACGGCCAGACCTACAGCCTGAGCGTTATACGTACATGTTGGAGGACGACGGAAGATTCAGGTCTTCCCCTCGAACAGGTGACCCACTCTCTCTTCCTCCCAGCCACTTGGCCCAGAGCAACGCTCTTTCCCTTGGCCATTCAGGCTCAAGCGGCACATTTCCTCTTGGCCTCTCGGCCCCAGAACCCGCTCCTAGCAACGCTATTCTTCGCCGCAACATTACCGGGGAAAACTCTTGGATAAAATCGTCAAAAACACCCGCACTTTTGACCCCGTGCCCTGAAAGTCCAATGACACGGAGGCATACTTGGCTGATCTAAGGGAGACCCTAGACAACCATCCAGAGGCCATCGATGCAGATTGGCTTTACCTGCTGAAACGCACGTCCAATAGGCACTTTACGAACTTTGTCCATCACCAACCTAGTCATGTGCAGAACATCCTCAAGCCTACCTCCACCATATCTGTACAGCCTACTTGTGTAACCTCACTGAACCAGGCATGGAAGAACTCTTAGCGATTAGACAGATGTTTTTAGCAAACATATCCCAGATACGTTACCTTCTTAGGAACAATGGCTCATGATGGTGTGCTCATTTCTGACCTCCACGAACTTGCCAGTACAGCTTACAATGTCTCAAAGGTGAGCCACGCTAAGACCCCTGACCCCTCTGTGTTCACTATTCAACATGAGCATTCCATCCAGACAGAGAACGCGGCCGCCCCAAAAAATGGGCAACCTGACTACCAACCACAACACAATAATTCCTATCATGGCCGGCATAAGAATAACGACTGGTACATGCCTAACAGGTCGTACATTTACATTTACATTTACGTCATTTAGCAGACGCTCTTATCCAGAGCGACTTACAAATAGGTGCATTCACCTTATAGCCAGTGGGATAACCACTTTACAATTTTTTTCATTTTTTATTTATTTATTTAATTTAATTTTTTGGGGGGGGTGTTTTGGAGTAAAGGGGGGGGGGGTAAAAGGATTACTTTATCCTATCCCAGGTATTCCTTAAAGAGGTGGGGTTTCAAATGTCTCCGGAAGGTGGTGAGTGACTCCGCTGTCCTGGCGTCGTGAGGGAGCTTGTTCCACCATTGGGGTGCCAGAGCAGCGAACAGTTTTGACTGGGCTGAGCGGGAACTATGCTTCCGCAGAGGTAGGGGAGCCAGCAGGCCAGAGGTGGATGAACGCAGCGCCCTCGTTTGGGTGTAGGGACTGATCAGAGCCTGAAGGTACAGAGGTGCCGTTCCCCTCACAGCTCCGTAGGCAAGCACCATGGTCTTGTAGCAGATGCGAGCTTCAACTGGAAGCCAGTGGAGTGTGCGGAGGAGCGGGGTGACGTGAGAGAACTTGGGAAGGTTGAACACCAGACGGGCTGCGGCATTCTGGATGAGTTGTAGGGGTTTAATGGCACAGGCAGGGAGCCCAGCCAACAGCGAGTTGCAGTAATCCAGACAGGAGATGACAAGTGCCTGGATTAGGACCTGTGCCGCTTCCTGTGTAAGGCAGGGTCGTACTCTCCGAATGTTGTAGAGCATGAACTTACAGGATCGGGTCACCGCCTTGATGTTAGCGGAGAACGACAGGGTGTTGTCCAGGGTCACGCCAAGGCTCTTCGCACTCTGGGAGGAGGACACAACGGAGTTGTCAACCGTGATGGCGAGATCATGGAACGGGCAGTCCTTCCCCGGGAGGAAGAGCAGCTCCGTCTTGCCGAGGTTCAGCTTGAGGTGGTGATCCGTCATCCATACTGATATGTCTGCCAGACATGCAGAGATGTGATTCGCCACCTGGTTATCAGAAGGGGGAAAGGAGAAGATTAGTTGTGTGTCGTCTGCGTAGCAATGATAGGAGAGGCCATGTGAGGATATGACAGAGCCAAGTGACTTGGTGTATAGCGAGAATAGGAGAAGGCCTAGAACTGAGCCCTGGGGGACACCAGTGGTGAGAGCACGTGGTGCGGAGACAGCTTCTCGCCACGCCACTTGGTAGGAGCGACCAGTCAGGTAGGACGCAATCCAAGAGTGAGCCGCGCCGGAGATGCCCAGCTCGGAGAGGGTGGAGAGGAGGATCTGATGGTTCACAGTATCAAAGGCAGCAGACAGGTCTAGAAGGACAAGAGCAGAGGAGAGAGAGTTAGCTTTAGCAGTGCGGAGAGCCTCTGTGACACAAAGAAGAGCAGTCTCAGTTGAATGACCAGTCTTGAAACCTGACTGGTTTGGATCAAGAAGGTCATTCTGAGAGAGATAGCAAGAGAGTTGGCTAAAGACGGCACGCTCAATAGTTTTGGAGAGAAAAGAAAGAAGGGATACTGGTCTGTAGTTGTTGACATCAGAGGGATCGAGTGTTGGTTTTTTGAGAAGGGGTGCGACTGTGTTGGTTTTTTGAGAAGGGGTGCGACTCTCACTCTCTTGAAGATGGAAGGGACATAGCCAGCGGTCAAGGATGAGTTGATCAGCGAGGTGAGGTAAGGGAGAAGGTCACCGGAGATGGTCTGGAGAAGAGAGGAGGGGATAGGGTCAAGCGGGCAGGTTGTTGGGCGGCCTGCCGTCACAAGTCGCAAGATTTTATCTGGAGAGAGAGGGGAGAAAGAAGTCAAAGCATAGGGTAGGGCAGTGTGAGCAGGACCAGCAGTGTCATTTGACTTAACAAACGAGGATCGGATGTCGTCAACCTTCTTTTCAAAATGGTTGACGAAGTCATCCACAGAGAGGGAGGGGGGGGGGGGGGGGGGATTCAGCAGGGAGGAGAATGTGGCAAAGAGCTTCCTAGGGTTAGAGGAGGATGCTTGGAATTTAGAGTGGTAGAAAGTGGCCTTAGCAGCAGAAACAGATGAAGAAAATGTAGAGAGGAGGGAGTGAAAAGATTCCAGGTCTGCAGGGAGTCTAGTTTTCTTCCATTTCCGCTCAGCTGCCCGGAGCTCTGTTCTGTGAGCTCGCAATGAGTCATCAAGCCACGGAGCTGGAGGGGAGGACCGAGCCGGCCGGGAGGATAGGGGACATAGAGAGTCAAAGGATGCAGAAAGGGAGGAGAGGAGGGTTGAGGAGGCAGAATCAGGAGATTGGAGGGAGAAGGATTGAGCAGAGGGAAGAGATGATAGGATGGAAGAGGAGAGAGTAGCGGGAGAGAGAGAGCGAAGGTTGCGACGGCGCATTACCATCTGTGTAGGGGCAGAGTGAGTAGTGTTGGAGGAGAGGGAGAGAGAAAAGGATACAAAGTAGTGGTCGGAGACTTGGAGGGGAGTTGCAGTGAGATTAGTAGAAGAACAGCATCTAGTAAAGATGAGGTCAAGCGTATTGCCTGCCTTGTGAGTAGGGGGGGACGGTGAGAGGGTGAGGTCAAAAGAGGAGAGGAGTGGAAAGAAGGAGGCAGAGAGAAATGAGTCAAATGTAGACGTAGGGAGGTTGAAATCCCCCAGAACTGTGAGGGGTGAGCCATCCTCAGGAAAGGAACTTATCAAGGCGTCAAGCTCATTGATGAACTCTCCAGGGAACCTGGAGGGCGATAGATGACAAGGATATTAAGCTTAAATGGGCTAGTGACTGTGACAGCATGGAATTCAAATGAGGAGATAGACAGATGGGTCAGGGGAAAAATTGAGAATGTCCAGTTGGGAGAGATGAGGATTCCTGTGCCACCACCCCGCTGACCAGATGCTCTCGGGGTATGCGAGAACACATGGTCAGACGAGGAGAGAGCAGCAGGAGTAGCAGTGTTTTCAGTGGTAATCCATGTTTCCGTCAGCGCCAAGAAGTCGAGGGACTGGAGGGTAGCATAGGCTGGGATGAAGTCTGCCTTGTTGGCAGCAGAACGGCAGTTCCAGAGGCTGCCTGAGACCTGGAACTCCACGTGGGTCGTGCGTGCAGGGACCACCAGGTTAGAGAGGCAGCAGCCACGCGGTGTGAGGCGTTTGTGTAGCCTATGCGGAGAGGAGAGAACAGGGATAGGCAGAGGCATAGTTGACAGGCTGCAGCAGATGGCTACAATAATGCAGAGGAGATCGGAATAAAATGAACTAAACATCTGGGAAAGGAGAGAGCGGGGCCTCCCTCACCACAACTCCCAAATATAACTCTCCCAACTTCCACCTCAGAAACTATAATTGTTGTAAACTACAGCGGTTCAATGTTTTCTAGGAGTAGACTAACCTAGTTTATTCAGCTAGCTAACTAGGTGCAGTATTATTCCGTGAAAAACGTCCGGGCACCTCGTCGTCCGGGCACCTCGTCATACGACAGTCAACCTAATAACAAACATGCTGCGACCCACTCATACAAAGGGTCAGACTAAAAATGTAACCGAATATTGAATGGGGACGCAATACTACGCGAACAGCTAGAAAAAAAAACTGAAAAAAACAATCACAATGACTAGGCGTAGAACAGGCAGTACATAACCCAGCTCAGGTTAACCTCTTTAAAAAAATGTTTTACCTTTATTTAACTAGGCAAGTCAGTTAAGAACAAATTCTTATTTACAATGACGGCCTACACCGGCCAAACCCAGACGACGCTGGGCCAATTGTGCGCCGCCCTATGGGACTACCAATCACGGCCGGTTGTGATACAGCCTGGAATCGAACCAGGGGGTCTGTAGTGACGCCTCAAGCACTGAGATGCAGTGCCTTAGATCGCTTCGCCACTCGGGAGCCCATAATAGTAAAGTTAATGACATTACGGCTCCCGCCTCCACTGAAAATCCAATCACGTGTCCTCCAGATCCCGAAATAAGCCTGTCTGTCTAAATCATCAAAACAAATACTAATGACGCGCCACAACCCTATGAAACACCCCCTCTCCACTTTGTTGGGGATATGACAAGAAAAGGACCTTACCCCGTGCCAGTCCTTGAGGACGGTCTGTCCTGTGATGCCCAGATATATTCTTGCTCGACCATGTCTCTGACATTGCTGGATGACATTAAAAGAGTTGTCAACCTGGCTAAATGTTGGCTAAACCTAAACTTAGAATGTACAGTCTCATCAAAGAAAACTACACCCCTGGACCATATGTCCGCCTGAACATAACAACAAGCCAAAGGTCAGTTTGTGCACAACTCAGATCCAGCATCCTCCCTCTGGCTATAGATATGGATAGATTTAATTATGGAACGATGTGACACTAAACATTGAGGTTTCACTCAATCAACCTCACCTCTCACAATGCGGCTTCTCCTAAAACTATACTTCCTGAACGTGTCCCTTATTCACCCTGTGTACGTTACCAGCCTCAACACAGAGCCACTGCTAATTGGGTCAGACTTAATGGATCGCTTGGTCCCGTTGATGGACTTGGGC
The DNA here is from genome assembly GCF_964263955.1 of Coregonus lavaretus. Taxonomy (NCBI): domain Eukaryota; kingdom Metazoa; phylum Chordata; class Actinopteri; order Salmoniformes; family Salmonidae; genus Coregonus; species Coregonus lavaretus. Next base: position 48,229,810 of record NC_139993.1, on the reverse strand, counting down.
AAGAACCAAGTGTGGTCACCTTCCCAAAACACTTGGTGCAACTAGGGCTGTGGCGGTCACGAAATTTTGTCAGCCGGTGATTGTCAAGAAAATAACTGTCGGTCTCACGGTAATTGACCGTTAATTAACATAAACACATTTAGCATCTCCTGGCTTCCACAAATAGCCTACAAGCCACTGATGCTGACCTTTGGAACATCTATATTTTAAAAAGTATAATAAATCCATGTAATATAGCCTACACCTTCACAATAAATCCATAATTTATTTTAGACAGGTCTAAAGAAGCATGATATGAAGAAAATGTAGTCTATTTCAGAAGAACAGAATAGCATATTCTGAATTGTCCTTATGTTAGATCCTGATCTGGCTATGCCAAATGGCTGTGGGCTACACTAGTTCATTTAGCAGACAAGATTTGCTTAGAATTCCGTGGCATTATTTTATAGAATGAAGAATACAATTGAACAAAGCTGAATAAAATAGAAAGGATATTTTCTCCAAACGATTTGAGGGAGTGCGCACATGCGGCTATTCTGTGTTGAGCGGTTAACAAAGAAATAGGTATTCTTAAATGCTTAATTTAGAGTTATTAATGTAACTTTAGTTGTTCTACAAACGTTGGGCTATATGTTTAGATGTTTAATATATTGTAAGGCTGCATGATGCGACTCTAATGATGATTTGAAAAAAGTAGCTTGAAAGGCATGAGCTCTGCTTTGTTTTTTGCACTGGCTGTACACACTACATCAGTCACTCATTCACAATTTGACAAGCACTTGATAATGCCTAGAATTTCACGGCGGCATCCCCTTTGTGCGGCAGTAATGCACCCTAAAAAAATACATGCCTTTTGCGGCCAATGGCCATTGTGCCCTTCTTCCTGAGTGCTGCGCGCTCCGCCACGTGATCGGGTCTTTCTCACAGGCTACAAGTGAAGACAGACACATTGGGGACCCAACTGCGAGTGTCCTTATCCAATTCCAAGGTGCATATTGAAGATATTGTCCACATTTACTTTTCGTCAGCCAACAAGATGAGTAGGCCTAACGAACAGCAAAAGCACTAGTTTATGTCAATCTACTATCCCCCATTTTACAATGGTCGACCTATTATATTATGTGCGAGAAATAAATATTCCAAACATAGTCTGGGACAGTTGTGGGATGCGATAGATCCCAAATTAATACAACCACTAGCATCAAAAAACATTTTTTACACGATGTGGCTGACGCAACAGATCAGAACATTTAGCTTAAAATGTTGATAAGCTATTAGGCTATTTCTTCACATTATAAGCGCAGCAATGCGCACATGGTAGGTAGTAGGCTATAAGCGCTAATGTACCATTAGCGGAAAACACCATTATCAAAAGTGACTGCAAATGCGATTATGCATGTAATGCTTTTATTATAAAGTTGCATTTTTATGGTGAAAATTATCTTCCCCAAACTTGAAACTCACGCGCTGCTTATGTATGCCAGTTAGCCTCTACATCCCTTGTAAAGTGGATTAATGTGCTTAATTTTAAGAAGTTATTTGGCCGCTTTAGTTGTAATACAAACCTTATGAAAACATATAGGCCTATGGGCTAGGCTACATGAGGTGTGCGACTATGATTAGAAAAAGTAACCAAAAAAAGGCATTGTTTCTTATGCTAGGCATTATTCACAAGTGATAGGCTAATATTGTCACACATCAGACTATTCTTGATTTATTCTTGTCTTTACATATACTAAATAATATAAGTGTGAAATTTGTTTTAATTTAGAATGGACCATTATCATGCAACTGTATCGAAACAGGGGCAGCGGGAAAAAATACATGTCATCTATGCAATTAAATAGCGAATGGAGGACGCTTATCCCTGTGGTTTATTTTCATGCCAGCCAGGTAGGCTATACTCCTGTTGTAAATATAAGCAATGTGCTTAATATTAGGAATGTAGAGAAATAAATATAGTAGGCCTAGCCTATAGAAAGCTGATGGGATCCTCGTCTTTTTAGTAGAGGCCATCACTCTGTTTTCTCGCGCAATTGCATAGCCTATTGAAATGTTGCGGATGTTCGGGTCAGATTAGGCGCCAAACTTGATACAGTCCACAACGTTCTGTGGTCCTTGGCGTCACCATCTCAGAATGGTTGTTCTTTTGACCCCATCCAGATGGGCTCTGGACAAACCATTCCCCAAGCCTGTCAAGTCTTGAACGAGTCGGCAGTGGTTATTCTGGTGAGAACTGCTGAAGTATCAATCCAGCTGAATTTAGCACCCGGCCAACGCTTGGACAATACTGCCACTTTCTTTCAGCCCTCTTCCCGACCATTCAACTTGAGGCTGATTATTAAAGGCAATCCGCTGCTGGAGGTCAACTCCAGATCCACTTACCTCTTGGTGCAAAATTATATGGAAGCAGATTTGATCATACCCTGGCACCATTGACTAGGGACGTTAACAGACTACTCTTTTCATGACTTTGAACTAGTTGTTCCTGTGATTGATCCAATTCCTTCCTCTATGGAGCCCTGCAGCATCAGAGCTGTAACTCACTTGCCCTTCAAAGGCTATTGCAATAATTGCTGCCCTTCCAGGAAGCGAAGCATCCACGTTCAGATTGGACTTTGTTCCTGACAACTAGATCTATTCCATCATGGCTGAAGATGACACGCTTTCCCCTTCGGAAAAGGTAGAACACCTCTTTGACACAACGGCAGGCATCCCTCCCGCAGCTAATCCGGTGACATCGACTGGCGACACACCAAGCAATCTCCCTGAACCATTTCCTGGTTTCGAATCGCAGGTGCAAGAACTGTTGGCCACAGCAGACGCTCTAGTGTATGACACTCAAATAAAGCAAACGTGTGACTTGTTCGACAAATACCAGGAAATTTGGTAGAAAGATTCCCTGGATTGTTGTCTTACTGATCGCATTCCCACACCACCTCGTGCACCCCCAACATTTGTGCGTCAGTATAAGATCCCTCTTGCTGCATACGCCGCTGTCCAATAAATCATAAATTCCCTGCTGGCAAAGCAGATAATCAGGGAATGTAACAGTACCTAGAGCACCCCGTGTGGCCTGTCTTGAAACAAGGGCAAATGGTGACTTAACATCGATTACCATACAACTCAACAAACTGGATCTGTTGTCTTGTTGTCCTATGACGCAACTTGACCAAGAGCTGCCTCGGTTCACAAATGTAAAATATTGTCTAACGTAGACATGGCAAATGGCTTCTGGACTATGAAGGTCAATCCACGAGATCAGCACAAATTAGTGTTCTCGTTCTGGGCTACTCAAATTTGTCTGCGGAATTTAACATCTTCCTACACAAAACCATGCCAGACGCAGCCACTGGGGGCACTCTCATATACGTTAACGATGTTCTCATGAGGAGTGAGAACTGGTCTCACCACCTCAATGAACTGGACCATGTTCTTACTCAACTAGGGGCAGCCAGCGCCAAGTTGGCCATCACAAAAGGCTAGTGGTGCAAACCCAAAGTCAACTATGTAGGACTCCTGATGGGCCCTGATGGAATCTTAGCCCAATCCAACAGGATACATGCTATCCAAAACATAAAAACTCCTGCAAACCTTCATGGACTATGCAGCTTCTTGGGTGTATGCAACTACTCCCGCCAGTTCATAGAACATTATGCATACCTGGCCAAACCATAGACCCTACTGCTTCAGAAAGACACACCATTTGTCTGGGAAACCGCACACAACAAAGCTGTGTTTGAAAGTTAAGCTTTGCTCAGCTCCATGCTTAGCCTACACCAACAAGAACAAGGTGTTCTTTCTGGATGCTGGATGCTGGATTCTCAGCACACTGCCTCAGTGCTGGTTTGTCCCAAAAGATTGACCAGGAGAGACGCATAGCCCAGTCAAGCGCAAATAATCAGACTGCGAAACGGCTTTGCTCTCAACCGTTTGGGCAATCAAGCATAGGGGGTCAAGGCTACGTGTGAAGCCTTGGGACAAGTGGCCCACTGGTCACAGATGGAACAGCATGTGGCACAGTACGTAAGGGGATGCTTAATCTGTTGCCAGTTCCAACCTTCCAAACTGCTTCACAGAACACCCTTACAACGCAAGGGTGTATCTTAACCCTGGCGTTCAATCCAGATTGACTGGATCGGTCCAGTCGCCAGGTCTACTCAAGGTAACATGTACCTCCTTACAGTGACCTGTGCATTCACAAAGTGGGTAGAATGCCTGCCGGCCACCAAATACTCAGCAGAAACCACTGCCATTCTTCTGCTGAACCATGTCTTCAGCCGCTTTGGCCTGCCAGGAGAAACCGTAGACAGCGAACGCAGAACTCATTTTTCAGCCACTGCAATGACCGAACTGTGGCGACTTCTTGGAGTTGGAGTTAAGCTTCACATGGCGTACAATCCCAGGAGTTCTGATCAGGTGGAGAGAAGCAACAGAATGATCGTTAGCATCTTAAAGAAGTACATGTCAGCCAATCACAAAGATTGGGACCTCAAACTCCCACTGGTGCTAATGGCCATCAGAGCCACACGTCACAGGTCCACTGGTGTCATGCCATTCGAAATGATGACAGGCAGACCAATGATTCTCCCACTGCACCTCCTGTACCAACTTGGAGACCACACTGCATCCACCGTGTACACTGCTCATCAATACGTGGCCGACTTGCCGACTCACCTCCAGACCTCCTTTGCGTACGCTCAAGAAAACTTGGAAAAAGAGTGCCAAAGGTGGGGGCCCCGTGTAGCTCAGTTGGTTGGTAGAGCATGGCGCTTGCAACGCCAGGGTTGTGGGTTCGTTTCCCACAGGGGGCCAGTATGAAAGATTTATTAAATAAAAACCCACTACGACCACAAGGCCTCCCACCAAGAATTCCAAGTAGGGGAGAAGTGTGGTATTACAACTTTGCCAAACCCATGGGCGTCACTAAAAAAATTCCTTCAAGTGGGTTCACAGGAACCTGGTCAAGTTGTACACTCCCCCTATGGGAATTGAAGGGGCAGACCAGCCCCCTTAATAAGCTAGAACTCTACAGTACGCTCTTAGGTACCTCAAAGGAACACCAAACTGGTCCCATACAAAAGACCAGTGCGTTTTCCTTTAATAATTGTTTTCCTTTCTACATTGTTGTTGTTTATTTGCCTTGTTCTTGTTTGATGTTTGCCCTGTGGCGTTCTGCCTTAAAGTTGCATTGCAATTAAGGAAACAGGATAAATGTAAAGTCAAACAAATACTGAATGTGTATGCCAAGATCTAACCAAACAATCCCTCTAACCATGTGTTCTTGTAGGATGGGATTCCTCTGTCTGATCCTGGCACTCTGCGTTCTTGTCGAATCCAACCAACCAGATGTTATAACGAGCAGACCCCCAGTGGGTATCGTCCTGCGTGACGATCCAGGACTACTAATCACCAACTGGAGAGTATACACTCCGAGTGTACGTCCGCCGGGACGCTGAGAAGGTGTAACGCAAACACATTCCGCCCAGCGCACAACTGAGTTGGGCCAGTTCTGATTGGACCGGGCCAGGGAGTTAAGCACGCCCAGCTAGACACCGCTCACATGTTGGCCCAACTCCAAAAATTCACAGTGACCCAGTCAGAATTATCAGAGCCCAGTTGTCAGAAGCGATTCATTGGGGTCTTACTCTACTTAAGGGGCAGCGGTAGGGTCACTATCGTCTTTAGGTACCACTATTATCAGAACTCCGGATAAGACCCAGATGCAGACAGTTCAAATCACAGATGGATTTCGCATTTTTCCGCTTTGACGAACAGCTGGTTCTCCAGAAAACGCTGGAGGACTTGTCGGACATGTTCTTGAGTCGAGCGGGAAAAAACGAGGATGTCATCGAGGTAGACGAACACGAACCAGTTCAACATGTCACAGAGAACGTTGTTAACCAGGGCCTGGAACACAGCAGGAGCATTGGTCAGTCCGAATGGCATCACCAGGTATTCGTAGTGCCCGCTTGCAGTGTTAAAGGCGGTCTTCCACTCATCCCCTTCCCGTATCCGTACCAGATGGTAGGCATTCCGGAGGTTCAACTTGGAGAAGATGGTAGCCCCCTGGAGAGGCTCGAAAGCCGAGGCAATGATTGGAAACAGGTAACGTTTTTTAACCGTGATGTCATTCAGGCCCCGGTAGTCGATACACGGGCACAGGGTTTGTCCTTCTTCTCCACAAAGAAGAACCCTGCACCGGCGGGGTAGGCAGAAGGACGGATACACCCTGCAGCCAGGGAGTCCTCAATGTCACCATCATCTTGGTCTCTGGACCCGACAGGGTATTAAGCCGCCCCCGAGGCAGTGTAGTGCCTGGGAGAAGGTTGATGGTGCAGTAATAGGGCCGATGTGGAGAAAGCGAGGTGGCACGGGCCTTGCTGAAAACCTCCCGGAGGTCCTGGTATTCCGCGGGAATGGCGGAGAGGGCCGGGGCTTTTCCCAAGCACGCAGGAAGACGTCCCGGGGCAGGCTGCGCCGACTTCAGGCAATGAGCGTGGCAGAACAGGCTCCAACCCTTGATCGAACCCACAGTCCAGTCAACAAGGGCATTGTGTCTCTGGAGCCATGAAAACCCCAACACAATGGTTACCTGAGGGGATTTAATAAGGAAAAACTGGATAGACTCGCTGTGGTTACCTGACACTCTTAGGTTGCTAGGAACCGTGTTGTGGGTGACTGCCAATCGAACGCCCATCCAGCGCTCTGACGTCCATGGGAATGGAGAGGGGTTGAGTGGGGATTCCCAGCTCAGACACCAGGGTAGCATCCATAAAACTCTCATCGGGCCCAGAGTCAATGAGTACCCAGAGAGATTTGGACCGGTAACCCCACAGCAGGAGTGCATGGAGAGGGGTATGAGTAAGGGGACACTGGACATTCTCCCCAGCGTACTCATACCTCCTGATGAACCAGGTCTATTTACAGGACAGGTAGAAATGTAATGGCCTGTAGTCCCACAATACAGACAGCTCTTGGTGTTCAGTCTGTGTAACCATTCGGCATTAGACAGTCTAGCTCTGCCAAGTTGCATAGGCTCCGGAGGAGGCGAATCGACAGACCTCGGTGACTCTCAGGGGAACTCGGGTAACCTCTGATTCTCTAGGCAATGTAGACACCAAGGACCCCCGGGATTCCTCGGAGGCGAGGTCATGGCCAGTTCGTACTATCAGAACTCAAGATAAGACAAAGATGCAGACAATTCGAATCACATATGTTTATTTACAAAACGGGGCAGGCAAATGACAGGTCAAGGGCAGGCAGAGGTCTGTAATCCAGGGCAGTGTCAGAAAGGTACAGAATGGCAGGCAGGCTCAGGGTCAGGGCAGGCAGAATGGTCAAAAACGGAAGAACTAGAAAACAGGGACTAGAAAGAACAGGAGTACGGGAAAAAACACGCTGTTAGGCTTGACGAGACTAGACGAACTGACAACAGTCGTGTATTCTGTAGTGTCCTCGTGTAAATAGCAGTTTTTTTTTGTTTTTGTCTTTTTCGTATATACTTCTCAATCTCACTTTCCATCCTTTAACTAAATATACTTTCCTGCAACCCGCCTCACCCAATGTGGAACGGATTCTATTATTTCTTTATACCTTTTTATCTAGAACCTCCGGCTGAAACTAGCAAGCTGGCCAGCTAACTAGCTACTTGCTTTTAGCCACCGTTAGCGGTCTTCACCATTGTCCGTGGCCTGCACTACCTACCAGCCAGCTCTAGCCTGGACAATTATCGGCCAGTCTGCACAGTGCGCTATCGACCCAGAACATATCAGATTTTCTGCGGAAATCACTGAATCACTGGACCTTAACACCGGATCATCGCAACTAGCTAACTGCAACCGAATGGCTGTTGTTGTTGTTGGCTAATCACCACTGTCCTGAAGCAAGCACCAGTTAGCCTTGAGCTAGCCTCGAGCCAGGCCCATCTCCCGGCTATCTACCTCTGTGTCAACCAGACAGGACCTCCTAGTGTTGACACGGAGCACCGCCGATCCATCATGACTGGTCTGCCGACGTAATCGTCTGATGTGGTTTCAACAGGCTTCCCGTTGCGACGACAACGAAGATCCATCTGCTAGCCCCGGCCCGCTAGCACACGCAATCAACACCCGTGCCTCCTGCTCGCCTGTGCCGTAGCAGCCACCGAACTGCTCCCGGACTCACCTATTGCTGTTCACTGGTCCTTATGATCACTCAGCTACACAGCTGATGCCTGCTGGACTGTTCCTTTATATGGTACCCCATCCTGTCTATCTGTTTAGCCTCAGCCCAAACCTTCGTCACCATTACCAGCTGTTGTCTTAGGTCTCTCGAATAACACCTGTGATTGCTTTATGCCTCTCTCCCATGTCAATATGCCTTGCCTATTGCTGTTTCGGTTAGTTCTTATTGTACTATTTCACTGTAGAGCCCCCAGTCCCACTCAACCTGCCTCAGATAGCTCCTTTGTCCCACCCCCCATACACACGGAGACCAGCTCAATCGGTGCCTCCAGTGATGCTATCCCTTTCATCGTTACCCAACGCTTAGGTTTACCTCCACTGTACTCATATCCTTCCATATCCTTGTCTGTAGATAATGCCCTGAATCAATTCTGCCCCTTTTATTCTCTGTACCCAGCACACTAGAAGACCAGTTCTTAAAACCTTTAGCCGTATCCTTATTCTATTCCTCCTCTGTTCCTCTGGTGATGTAGAAGTTAACCCAGGCCCTGTAGCCCCCAGTATCACTCCTACTCCCCAGGCGCTATCATTTGTTGACTTCTGTAACCATAAAAGCCTTGGTTTCTTGCATGTTAACATCAGAAGCCTCCTCCCTAAGATTGAGTTATTCACTGCGTTAGCACAATCCGTCAACCCTGATGTTCTAGCAGTGTCAGAATCCTGGCTTAGGAAGGCCACTAAAAATTCAGACATTTCCATCCCCAACTATAATATTTTCCGTCTAGATAGAACTGCCAAAGGGGGCGGAGTTGCAATCTACTGTAGATATAGCCTGCAGAGCTCTATCATAGTATCCAGGTCTGTGCCCAAACAGTTTGAGCTTCTACTTCAAAAAATCCACCTTTGCAGAAATAAGTCTCTCACTGTTGCCGCTTGCTACAGACCCCCCTCAGCCCCCAGCTGTGCCCTGGACACCATATGTGAATTGATTGCCCCCAAACTATCCTCAGAGTTCGTACTGCTTGTTGACCTAAATTGGGATATGCTTAACACCCCGGCCGTCTTACAATCTAAACTAGATACCCTCAATCTCACACAAATTATCAAGGAACCTACTAGGTACAACCCTAAATCCGTAAACATAGATATCATCCTGACTAATTTACCCTCTAAATACACCTCCGCTGTCTTCAACCAGGATCTCAGCGATCACTGCCTCATTGCCTGCGTCCGTAATGGGTCGGCGGTCAAACGACCACCCCTCATCACTGTCAAACACTCCTTAAAACACTTTAGCGAGCAGGCCTTTCTAATTGACCTGGCCCGGGTATCCTGGATGGATATTGACCTCATTCCGTCAGTAGAGGATGCCTGGTTGTTCTTTAAAAGTGCTTTCCTCTCCATCTTAAATAAGCATGCCCCATTCAAAACATTCAGAACTAAGAAAATATATAGCCCCTGGTTCACCCCAGACTTGACTGCCCTTGACCAGCACAAAAACATCCTGTGGCGTACTGCAGTTGCATCGAACAGCTCCTGCGATATGCAACTTTTCAGGGAAGTCAGGAACAAATATACACAATCAGTTAGGAAAGCAAAGGCTAGCTTTTTCAAACAGAATAAGAGCACCTCCTCCCAGCTGCCCACTGCACTGAGGCTAGGAAACACTGTCACCACCGATAAATATAATATAATCGAGAAATTCAACAAGCATTTTGCTACGGCTGGCCATGCTTTCCACCTGGCTACCCCTACCCCTTCCACCAGCTCTGCACCCTCCGCTGCAACTTGCCCATGCCCCCACCCCCGCTTCTCCTTCACCCTAAATTCAGACAGCTGATGTTCTGAAAGAGCTGCAAAATCTGGACCCCTACAAATCATCTGGGCTAGACAATCTGGACCCTTTCTTTCTAAAATTAGCCGCCGAAATTGTCGCAACCCCTATTACTAGCCTGTTCAACCTCTCTTTCGTATCGTTTGAGATCCCCAGAGATTGGAAAGCTGCTGCGGTCATCCCCCTCTTTAAAGGGGGTGACACTCTAGTTTCAAACTCTAACAGACCTACAGTGAGGGAAATAAGTATTTGATCCCCTGCTGATTTTGTACGTTTGCCCACTGACAAAGAAATGATCAGTCTATAATTTTAATTGTTCAAATAAACCTACCATTAAAATTATAGACTGATTATGTCTTTGTCAGTGGGCAAACGTACAAAATCAGCAGGGGATCAAATACTTTTTTCCCTCACTGTATATCCATCCTGCCCTGCCTTTCGAAAGTATTTGAAAGCAGAGTTAACAAACAGATCACCGACCATTTCGAATCCCACCACACCTTCTCCGCTATGCAATCTGGTTTCCGAGCTGGTCATAGGTGCACATCAGCCACGCTCAAGGTCCTAAACGATATTATAACCGCGATCGATAAAAGACAGTACTGTGCAGCCGTCTTCATCGACCTTGCCAAGGCTTTCGAGTGTGTCAATCACCGCATTCTTATTGGCAGACTAAATAGCCTTGGTTTCTCAAATGACTGCCTCGCCTGTTTCACCAACTACTTCTCAGATAGAGTTCAATGTGTCAAATCGGAGGGCCTGTTGTCTGGACCTCTGGCAGTCTCTATGGGGGTGCCACAGGGTTCAAATCTCGGGCCGACTCTATTCTCTGTGTATATCAATGATGTCGCTCTTGCTGCTGGTGACTCTCAGATCCATCTCTACGTAGACGACACCATTTTGTATACATCTGGCCCTTCATTGGACACTGTGATAACAAACCTCCAAACGAGCTTCAATGCCATACAACACTCCTTCCGTAGCTTCCAACTGCTCTTAAATGCTAGTAAAACTAAATGCATGCTCTTCAATCGAACGCTGCTTGCACCCGCCTGCCCGACTAGAATCACTACTCTCGGCAGGTCTGACTTAGAATATGTGGACAACTACAAATACCTAGGTGTCTGGTTAGACTGTAAACTCTCCTTCCAGACTCACATTAAGCATCTACAATCCAAAGTTAAATCTAGAATCGGCTTCCTATTTCGCAACAAAGCCTCCTTCGCTCGTGCTGCCAAACATGCCCTCGTAAAACTGACTATCCTACCAATCCTTGACTTCGGCGATGTCATTTACAAAAGAGCCTCCAACACGCTACTCAGCAAATTGGATGTAGTCTATCACAGTGCCATCCGTTTTGTCACCAAAGCCCTATATATATATATATATATATATATATATATATATATTTTTTGTCATTTAGCAGACGCTCCAGAGCGACTTACAGTTAGTGAGTGCATACATTTTCATACTGGCCCCCCGTGGGAAACGAACCCACAACCCTGGCGTTGCAAACACCATGCTCTACCAACTGAGCTACAGGGGACATATACTACCCACCATTGTGACCTGTACGCTCTCGTTGGCTGGCCAGGTCATCTATAAATAACTGCTAGGCAAATCCCGCCTTATCTTAGCTCATTGGTCACCATAGCAACACCCACACGTAGTATGCGCTCCAGCAGGTATGTCTCACTGGTCATCCCCAAAGCCAACACCTCCTTTGGCCGCCACTCCTTCCAGTTCTCTGCTGCTAATGACTGGAACGAACTGCAAAAATCTCCTTCACTAACTTTAAGCATCAGTTGTCAGAGCAGCTTACCGATCACTGCACCTGTACACAGCCCATCTGTAATTAGCCCACCCAACTACCTCATCCCCATATTGTTATATATTTTGGTCATTTGCACCCCAGTATCTCTATTTGCACATCATCTTCTGCACATCTATCACTCCAGTGTTAATACTAAATTGTAATTATTTTGCACTATGGCCTATTTATTGCCTTACCTCCATAACTTACTACATTTGCACACACTGTATATAGATTTTCCATTGTGTTTTTGACTGTACGTTTTTGTTTATCCCATATGTAACTCTGTGTTGTTGTTGTTTTTATCGCACTGCTTTGCTTTATCTTGGCCAGGTCGCAGTTGTAAATGAGAACATGTTCTCAACTGGCTTACCTGGTTAAATAAAGGTTAAATAAAAAAATAAAAAAATTGGTGCACCCGCGCAATGGAGGATGTAATGAAGACTTATACTAGGATCACTAGTGCCGGGTCTGAGTCAATACCAATCTTTGGTTATGGATGATTTTCTAGTACATATGTTGTAGAATGAAATGCCTATATGCCTTAAATGTTTATGGATTAAGAACCAATTAAAGGGTTAAAACAGAGCAGGAACATGTCTTTAGTGCAAATGCTGTGCTTCTGATAAGAATGGTTCCTTCTTAACGCCCTGCAGCTGGTCTGGGTATGTCAATGACGTGATGGAGATACAACTTCTCGTTGTAGCTGTGTGGAGATTGGAGTAACAATGGAACTAGTGTTATCACTTGTTTGTGCTTTTGACCTGACAAACATAGCCACATGCACATAGTCACAAGTAAAAACCATAGTGGCTCAGGGTCCTTGGAGGATGGCTGTTTGGAAAGGCTTAAATGTATGTTATGGACATGACATGTGTAAACCATGTTTAAGTATTAATTGATATGTTTTATAATGTGTTATGAAATTATAAGGGTAAAACAGAATGAACATGATTGATACTTTGTACTCCAGATGCATGCCTGGATAGTGAATATAGTCAATACAGAGTGTGATTGTTCTTTAACATAGATACAGTGGGGAGAACAAGTATTTGATACACTTCCGATTTTGCAGGTTTTCCTACTTACAAAGCATGTAGAGGTCTGTAATTTTTATCATAGGTACACTTCAACAGTGAGAGACTGAATCTAAAACAAAAATCCAGAAAATCACATTGTATGATTTTTAAGTAATTAATTTGCATTTTATTGCATGACATAAGTATTTGATACATCAGAAAAGCAGAACTAATATTTGGTACAGAAACCTTTGTTTGCAATTACAGAGATCATACGTTTCCTGTAGGTCTTGAGCAGGTTTGCACACACTGCAGCAGGGATTTTGGCCCAATCCTCCATACAGACCTTCTCCAGATCCTTCAGGTTTCGGGGCTGTCACTGGGCAATACAGACTTTCAGCTCCCTCCAAAGACTTTCTATTGGGTTCAGGTCTGGAGACTGGCTAGGCCACTCCAGGACCTTGAGATGCTTCTTACGGAGCCACTCCTTAGTTGCCCTGGCTGTGTGTTTCGGGTCGTTGTCATGCTGGAAGACCCAGCCACGACCCATCTTCAATGCTCTTACTGAGGGAAGGAGGTTGTTGGCCAAGATCTCGCGATACATGGCCCCATCCATCCTCCCCTCAATATGGTGCAGTCGTCCTGTCCCCTTTGCAGAAAAGCATCCCCAAAGAATTATGTTTCCACCTCCATGCTTCACGGTTGGGATGGTGTTCTTGGGGTTGTACTCATCCTTCTTCTTCCTCCAAACACGGCGAGTGGAGTTTAGACCAAAAAGCTCTATTTTTGTCTCATCAGACCACATGACCTTCTCCCATTCCTCCTCTGGATCATCCAGATGGTCATTGGCAAACTTCAGACGGGCCTGGACATGCGCTGGCTTGAGCAGGGGGACCTTGCGTGCGCTGCAGGATTTTAATCCATGACGGCGTAATGTGTTACTAATGGTTTTCTTTGAGACTGTGGTCCCAGCTCTCTTCAGGTCATTGACCAGGTCCTGCCGTGTAGTTCTGGGCTGATCCCTCACCTTCCTCATGATCATTGATGCCCCACGAGGTGAGATCTTGCATGGAGCCCCAGACCGAGGGTGATTGACCGTCATCTTGAACTTCTTCCATTTTCTAATAATTGCGCCAACGGTTGTTGCCTTCTCACCAACCTGCTTGCCTATTGTCCTGTAGCCCATCCCAGCCTTGTGCAGGTCTACAATTGTATCCCTGATGTCCTTACACAGCTCTCTGGTCTTGGCCATTGTGGAGAGGTTGGAGTCTGTTTGATTGAGTGTGTGGACAGGTGTCTTTTATACAGGTAATAAGTTCAAACAGGTGCAGTTAATACAGGTAATGAGTGGAGAACAGGAGGGCTTCTTAAAGAAAAACTAACAGGTCTGTGAGAGCCGGAATTCTTACTGGTTGGTAGGTGATCAAATACTTATGTCATGCAATAAAATGCAACTCACTAACTGTATGTCGCTCTGGATAAGAGCGTCTGCTAAATGACTAAAATGTAAATGTAAATGTATATAGTGGAGTAACTGTGTAGGTTGTATAAGCATGACTATGCATTTGTGTCTGTATAAAAGGAGAGCTCCGAATCAGGGAAAACAGATGTTCTGCAGATCATCTCGGCTTTCGTTACTTCGTGTAATAAAAGTATATTTTCATTCTACAAAAACTCTTGACTATTGATTTTTAACATGTATAGTGATAATTATCCGCTGGCGTGTGATCCCGAGACCCCTATAAACATTACTGCCGCTGCTTCCACAGAGGTCTCCAGGTCAGCCCTGTAGGCCTCCCTAAGCTGATGCTCCTAGGGCCTTATGACCTTATAAGTAATCTAAAACTTGTGCCTTAAGCAACACACCATTAAAGTAGGATCGCCCTATGTAGGACACATTAGCCAAGTGTCTTATTAGAGTCATTTAGCCAAATGCATGAACGGTATAAAAATGTCTGCATAGATTAAGGTGTGGTAACCAAAATGAATTTGTTTATTTACCAATTTTTCTAATAAAAAGGAATAAAGTATTCCATACAACCATGAATTAAATGCCACGGCGTCCACTCATAGGAAAGGAATTGTAATGGCATATTGCTTGAATTTCATGTGCCCTTAACTTTGTCACCAAGTTACAGCCTAGGTCGACCAAGATGGCTCACCGGACGACGTGGTCGGGAAACACAGCCACTAAGGGACACCTCATGGCCACTCCTACATTGTGGTTCACAGCTCAGGAAACCCTTCCAAGCTGAAAGCACAAGGGGGGACTGTTGTAAAGAGAGCCCATGAGTGAAGGTCATGTGCCCTCCAGGCAAAGATTGACAGTTTTGATGTTGACAAATGCCCATCAGTTATGAATGGTGGAGAACAGATATTCCCTATGTACCATATTCCAGGCCAGAGTAAGTGTTCTGTTATTGACAGCGGCTTCCTCAAGCTATGAATGATAAAGGAGCAAATGTTGCCTGTGCACACATCAATGGGGCGAAGGGGGGTCAGCCCTTCTGGTCACTGAGTAGCTTACAAGACGCCCCTATCACAAGAACAATAAACACCTCTCCCTTTCCTCTTTTTACGACTTTAAGTGTCCCCTGAAGGAGGTCAAAGAGACAAAGAACTGACACTTTCTGCAGATCAGCAGACAATTTTTACGACCTACATGTGTTACTGGGGATTACCAACTAGACTTTCGGGCACCATAGATGTGTATTCTAAGAAAGGGGGGGTTCAGGCTATGATATTCCTTGTAACAAGAGTAAAAAGTATCGCCAATGTTGGTAGAACTTGAAAGATACTGTGATATTTTTCTTTAGATTTTTCTATGTCATTAAAAAGGGGTATAATGTGCATTTGCTGTAACAACATAAAATGTATGTATTTTAGTCAAGGCATGTTTCGAACCTACAAGCTACGTATTTCATCCTAGGTACTGTTTAACTCTTTTCTGTACACTAGGAACATACTGTGGACACTTATGAGGAAACCTCAGATTTATCTCAATGATCATAAATGTGCTGAATTCTCAGAATCAACTGGGTGGTCCTGTGACTACCAGTCCGGCTTATCAGCCCGCCCTTTGTGAGTATCCCTATAATTACAGGACTTGCTAACAGACTGGTAGATCAAGTTTCTTCACAATGTGGCCACGCCAATTGAACAAATGATCAACATTCCCTTGGAACCAAACACCTATCGACAAGAGATATCCTGCTCAGACAGAAGCAATCATCCCAGAGGTGATCCTGCAGAACACACTGTTTGCATTCACAATCCATCCCGGCTGGGATCAGAGGAAGAATTCACTGCACGGAAAAGCTCTAATAGACTTGACTCTCCTGGACTGAGAACGGAGAGAGAGAGAAGTGGGTATAGCTCTTTCAGCTGTGAGCTACTTCGGCCTGCTGACCTCAGCGCTACTGTCGAGAGAGACTTGGACAACAAACCCCGGCTCCATCCCATCCTAACCGACATGCAAGTAAATTAGCCTATTGCATTCTTCCTTTCCTCTGAAAGTGGCGCTGTGTGTGTAAAGTGGTGGAAGTCATTGAGTATTGTAAGATGGTAGGTGTAATCTACAAACCAATGATCAATACTGTCCTGGCACTGTCAACATCGGATGCTAACTGGTAGCCTAGTCCATATCTATTCCTGGAAGGTGAGCTCTATAGTTTCACAGTTGTGAAAGCCTATGTCGATGTAGCCCTCTCACATTTTCTCTTTCAATGAATAAGATCATATCATTCTCAAAAGTCCTGTGAATGTGTTGTTGTATTTTCCTGGGTTGAGTACGGAAGCCTATTCATATTGACCTGTGGAGCTTCTCACCTCAATAACTGTGTTGTATCCCATTGTACCCTCTCTTGATATCGTATATTTTAACTACCTAATTTTGTACTTGTTTAGTCTAGTAAATAGAACCTTGAATTAATTATTTGTGGCATTGAAATCATTTGCCAGCGACTGGATTTTTGCAGTTCCAGAACTAACGGCTATTAACAATGAGAATATAGTCAATTGACTGTTTATTAGACAGACTATTCCTTGAAGTACATTACTGGGGCCGAGCTCCCTGCCATCCAGGACCGCTATATCAGGCGGTGTGAAAAGAAGCCCCGGAAAATCGTCAAGACCCCAACCACCCAAGCCATAGACTATTTTCTCTGCTGCCGCACGGCAAGAGGTACCGATGCATCAAGTCTGACACCAACAGGCTCTTGAATAGCTTCTATCCCCAAGCAATATGACTGATAAATAGCTAACAAAATAGCTACATGGACCGAGTTTACCTTGTATCTTTATTGACCTTTTATTTCAGTGTTTGCACTGTCTCTATGCACACTCACAGGGCCCTAAACACTCACACACACTGTCACTTCAACACACACACAAACACTGACTCCATCTTTTACTCACTCACACATAATGTGCACATACATTTATATCTTATATCCTACTCACCTTAGCCCTATTCATATCTACCTCCATCACTCCGGTATCCCTGCACATGTAAATATGGTATTGGAACTGACTTTTTAAATATTTCTTGTATATAGTATACATACTTTACTGTGTATTTCATGTTTCTTATTCTTATTTCTCATGTTTCTCATGTTTATTTTTCCAGTAAAACAATGTTATTGATTATTGTATTGTTGGGTTTTGAGTTTGCAAGAAAGGCATGTTCCTGTACTTGTGCATGTGACATTAAACTTGAAACTATTGTTGATATAGTTAATGGTATAACGGTTAATGATAACTACTGATAGCGTTAAGTCAAGGGTTTCTCTGTATCCAACCCTTAATGGTGCCCTCTTATATTATTTTGGATAGGATAACCAAATTAATCAAACAAATCAGCTCAATTAACCATTTCAGTAAATAATCATTAAATGATCTTGAATATTAATTAACCAAAAGTCACAACAACCCAAACTCCCAGATATTTGTACGTTTTGAATTGCTCTGTAGAATGTCCTTACAAGGAAGTAATTACATGGTTTTCAGAGTGTTTAGTATTGGAAAATACCATGCATTTTGTTTTAGAGAAATTCAGAACAAGCTTCAAAACGTACAGATTTTGTTGAATGATGTTAAAAGCGGTTTGAGCTTTTTCAAAAGCCAAAGTAAAACTGCTGCCACTTGAACAGTGTCATCTGCATAATTATTTTTACATCAGGAGTCTCAATATGTCTCCCAATGTTGTTGATATAAATAATAAACAACAGGGGACCTAAAATGGATCCTTGAGGCACGCCCAAGCACAACTCTACGGTGTCCAACCTACAACCATCTGCCTTAACACACTGGTTTCCATTTGACAGGTAGTTCACAAACCACTCCAGAGTATGACCAGTAATCCCAATACGATTTAATCTCTGCACCAAGACAGTATGGTCTACAACGTCAAACGCCTTTGACTATGAATACAAATACACAATGCAGCTTCTTCTCCAGGGCACAGTGAATATCAATCAAAACCCTCAAAGTTGCTGTGACAGTACTGTGGCTAGACTTGAACCCTGATTGCATACCACTCAAAATATTGTTTTCCTGGAGGTAGGCCTTAAACTGCTTATTGACTAGGGACTCCAATACCTTTGCCAGAACAGATGATTTAGATATGGGCTGATAGTTCTTCAGTAGAGTGGGATCACTTCCTTTCAAAAGAGGTAGGACAAATGCTGTTTTCCACAACCTGGGGATTTCATTACATTCTAGGGTAAGGTTAAAGATGTATGTTAAAGGGAGATTAACATCTGCAGCTAATTGTAGTAGGCGGGGTTCTAGATCATCAGGGGATTTTTTTACATCAATTTAACCCTATCAAATAATTTGTCTGCATCATGAAAATGTTAATTAAAAGAGTTCAGAATAGAGGTTTTCTCAGTTACCACCTGTGAGTCAACCAGCAGCTGTTCAGGGAGCTGTGCATCTTTTTTGCACTCTAAACCTTTCACTGCTTGCCAAAATGTGGAAGGATTATTCAGATTATCAGCATTAGATTTGAGGTGGTGGTCTGCTTTCAGCTCTTGGGTCATTTTCACACCCTGATTCTGAAGGCGTTTAAAAGCCATCCAATCATCAGCCGTATCAGACCTTCTTGCTTTAGCCCACAACGGATTCTGTTTCCTTATGATTTCAGCTAGTTCATCTGAGAACATAGGGTTGTCTCTGCCCTTAATTCTTTGTTGATTGAAAGGGGCACACATACATCCTGGAATGCTTTATGGAAGTAAGAAAAGGCACATTCAACACCAGGGATGAATTCAACTCTATTCCAGGCAATGTTAAAAACACAATGTAAAAAAAAAAAAGGTTTCTTTTCATGATGAAACGTGGACGTAGTTTAGGAATTTTACCATCCCTTACAGAGGCAACAGCAAAGTGGTCACATATAATTTGCAAAAACACCAGAAGCATTAAAATGATGTGGAGTGTTGGTTAAAATAAGATCAATCAAAGAGGATTTTAGAGGACACTTTGCATTCAACCGTGTTACATTGTTAACAATCTGAGCAAGATTATAGGTATTACATAGATTCTTGAGTTGGATGTCAACCAGTCTAGGTTCATGTCACCCATAAGCACAAATTCAGATTTGACATTCTGTGATAACTCAAAAATACAATCCAGAGAGCCAGCAATAGCATATGGGGGTCTATAACAACCGGGGACAACAAGATTCAAGAATTTGCAGACATGTACAGTATATTCAAAGACGGATATTGAAATTGCTTGGGTTTGGTAACAGAAGTCAGAATGGTTGCCGAAATCTTGTCTTTTATGTATATAGCTCCCTTAGATTTGCGATGGGACCAAAAAACATTGTAACCATCAATGCCAATGTCTTTGTGTGGTCCTCTGTAGCTCAGCTGGTAGAGCACGGCGCTTGTAACGCCAAGGTAGTGGGTTCGATCCCCGGGACCACCCATACACAAAAATGTATGCACGCATGACTGTAAGTCGCTTTGGATAAAAGCGTCTGCTAAATGGCATATTATTATTATTATTATTATTTGTCACTGATAGTTTTTTTGTTGTTGCAAGGTTTCAGAAAGCATAAATACATCTAGGTCTGAGGTTTTTATGCAAACATTCACAAAATCATGTTTTGGAAGAAGACTTCTTACATTTATCCGCAAACTTCAGACCATTCTGACATTCTGGGTTATATTGCACATTTCCTGACAGTAAAAGCAGCAAAATATCAGATTTTACAACATTTGGATTCACAGACAGTACTAGAACCATAGTCCAGAGGAACCAGAGTCTTTAACACAACGTGTGTGTACAGTCCAGAGACATGGTTAAGTACTGAAGGAACAATCCAGACATGTAAACGCAAGCATGCAGTTTCTTCCATGTCAAATTAGAAAAATGTGCGGCGCAATCTCCAGCGCAATAGTGGGGCAAGCATATGGTTTCTCCAAAGATGCAACATGGGGAAAACACTCAAAGTTCTTTGCATTTAAGGGACAACAGGACCTAAATGCATCATCCTCAGTGTAAACGTCAACGGTAGACAATAACAACAGCAACATGTTCGTTTGTAGCCTATGACAAATAACCATAAAACGTTTTCTAAATATTAAGCATATGAGGTTGCACACTAATCACAAGTAGGCCTAAGCTACAATAAATAAGCTACAATATAATAACAATAGGCCAAGTAATCCAAATCTAAATGCGTACAAATTCTCAAGTAAAAGTCCACACAAGTCCACAGGCTAAAGATAATATTTGGATCAGAGACCGCAGTGTGTGAGTGTAAGTGTGTGCTGGAGCGATGAGCGAAGCTCGGGGGAGAATGGGCCAAGTGGCGGGGGTACCTGTACCAGACAGGGGGGGAGCAGGCCTCGGTAGTCGAGAGCAGACCCAAATATGGAAGCCAAGCAGTGTACCATGCCACAGGTGTAGCCTAGGTATCACACCCGCTTGGGAGAGGCTTGTGTTGGGAGGCTGGGTAGGAGAGGAAACTTTCAACCAGAGGTCTGTGGTGGAGGAGCTTTCAGCAATGGCAACGGAGCAATTGATATCTGTTTGCTTTCTCCTATAAGCGAAAAGATGGAGTATCTTTTATATAGCCCTGTCACGATCGTCGTAAGCAACGGACCAAGGCGCAGCGTGATATGCGTACATCTTTTAATGAGTACTACACAATAACACAAAACAACAAAACGATACGTGACGTCCTAAGGTTAACAAACACAAACCTCTCCGGAACAAGATCCCACAAAAGACAAGTGCCAAACAGGCTGCCTAAGTATGGTTCCCAATCAGAGACAACAAGCCACAGCTGCCTCTGATTGGGAACCACCCCGGCCAACATAGAAACACATGAACTAGAACATGAACATAGAACACTAAACATAGAAACTAACACCCTGGCTCAACATATAAGAGTCCCCAGAGCCAGGGCGTGACAAGCCCAAGTAACTTGTTGACTATATCAAAACATTACCGGAGTATTTGGAATGATTATAACAAAAAACACTCCCAAGCAAACAAATAGAAGCGTACGAGACACGTGTTCAGTTGCCGTCTTGGTGGGAAGTCTTACAGGGTCACCTAAATTCAACTCAGAATAAAAATAAAAAAGTACAATACAATAGGCCTAGTGTTTCAACCCCTGATTTCAATTGTAATTATATTTTGTGTTATTGAATTGTGTTTGGTTGTCAACGCAACTAAAAATCTTAATTTGAAGCACGTTGCTTGGATAATTCCATCTGTGCCACTGACTTAGTCTAGCTTTAATTCCAGTTTGTCTTCAAATTAATCATTTATATGATGAATTCACATATCCATCTCAAACAAAAATCAAGGTTAAAGAATAAGACTAAATCAAATCAAAATTTTTTTTTTTTTTTTTTTTTTTTAAGATTTGATTTGATTTAGTCCTATTATTTAACTTACATTTTTGGTTGAGATGGAGAATTGAATCCAACATATCAATTATTAATTTGTAGACAAACTTGAATTAAAGCCAGACTAAGTCAGTGGCACAGATGGAACTATCTAAGCAGAAGATACATCTCCTTCAAATGTTGATATTTGGTTGCGTTTTCAACCAAACACAATTCAATATTACTTTTTTAATACAATACTGTAAATAGCCTAGTTAAGGCTTTCTTACAAAGTAATGTAACATTCAACCTTAAAATGAGTAACACATCCATTGCCACATTTTGAGGTTACTGTAACTATACATTTCTTAGGTAATCATATTAAGCATGCATATTCAAGATAGCATGCATAGGTTGTCATAGGTCTGTGGAGATCTTCACAATTGCTTTAATAATTAGTGCAGAATCTCAAACAACATTGATGATTTGCACCATGTACTTTTAATATAATCTCAACTGCAATCCAGGTCATTTGGTTCTGCTATTAGATGAAGCACAGTGATAACATATTAAGCTGTTGTATAAATAAACAAAATATGTGACATTGTATTCCCATTTGAACTTTGCTGTGCTTTTAAATGGTTGAAAACACAGTGATAGACATTTGGGTGACAACTAAACCAAAATCAGACATTGTTTTTCCATTGGAATTTGGTTGTGCTTTTATATGGTTGAGAGCATAGTGATAACACATGGGAAATTACACTAACTTTTAGTTATCTTTTTGAGAGGTTGGAAATAGGTAGTAATCTCATTGATCAATGTCTCAACCAAATATTACCTAATTATCCATGTTGAAATGACATGGTGTTCCCAGTGGGATGTAGGTGGGTGCAGGTATAAGTTATGTTTGGTCAGTAATGAGACGTCGCCATCCCTAATTAAATCCCATCGCTCATCCCAGCAGCTGGTGTAGTCGGCAGGACACCAGCAGTAGGCTATACTATATGGGCAGAAAATTGCTTCACCAAAGGTCAGGCACGTGTGTGGAATCTAGTTTCCAGTGACAGGAAGAGAATAACCCAGCTTTGGCCCTCTCTGTCTCTAACATTTCCATTGATGGATGGCTGCTGGAGGAAGAGAGACAGGCTGCGTATCAAAGCTCATTATCTCAGGTGTTTCTCTCACTAGCTGCCAGTCTCTTGTAATCTATAGAGTTTTATGTCTTACTCTGGGTCCTGGAATAAAGGTATTTCACCTGAGAGGCCTCGGAGTGAGAAAGCTTTGGGTTGTCTCGACAGCGGGCCTGATGGGAGGCAAGTGTTTACATTCTGGTTTAAATCTCCCAACCCTAGCTCAGCTTGAGACTCAAACATTCCTCAGCATCAGCTCAACAGCTCAGACACAGGGAGCGAAGCAGGAGGAAAATAGTAAATAGAAAACAACAGTGGTGGTCAACCCTCCTGCCGGAGAGCTACTGTGCTCTCCTGCTTTAACAGATCTGCCTTACGAATCAGCTGCTCGTCAGGACCTTGATTAGCCAAATAAGGTGTGTTAGATCAGGGTTGGAGTAAAATCCTGCATACCCAGTTTACCCAAAACATCTCAGGTTCATTAGTTCATCCTTGTGTAGAGCTATCTCCTGCTGATATTACTTTATTTGCTGTAATATCTCTCCCTCTGAAGCAGTAGAAAAATCTTATTTAGTGTACTCCACATATTTATATTCAAACTCCAACTAATGTCATTCAGCCAACAAGGCAAGATTCAACCTTGAGTCTTTATAAACATAGATTTTCATAAAGACCTCATTATTCCTGAAATGGTTCATAATTGTTGTTTTATTGTTTAGTGGATGTTTATTCCTCAGCTAGGTACTGTAGAGCTCCCCATGGTGTATTCTCTGCATCTTTCTCCAAATGATCTTCGTAGTTCACCACACAACTGCAATCAAGTGCAATTCCCAATGTGACACCTAGTTTCCCTCGCTCACCGCTAAAACAGTAAAATCTGAACTGATATAGCCTTAATAGTAGCACTAAAACATAATGTTCATGCATGAAAGTGAAATAGCACAGACTTCTGAATTTGGTGGGCTGAAGGTGACATTATTACAACGAGGCACAATCCTCTGAGAAAATGTTCCCTTAGAAACTTTATCTATGAGGTGAGAGACAAGGTTTCCCTGTGGTGAATGACTTCTACCAGAATAACTCCATAAGTCCATTCATTTCCTACATGGTCAGAACAGACTGGAAGTCAAAGAGTTGTGAAGGTAATTGACATTCCCATGGCCTACCTACAGTGTACTTGAGCTGAATATTTTGAGTACAAATGTTTAGGTGCATAAATTATATTTATGCGCATTAGGTTTCTCTGCCAGAGGGCCTGAGTGAAACTAATTTAGTGGCAATAAAACTAAATTAATGGAGTACAAGCATCAGAGCACATAAAGAGGTAATTCTGTCTGAAAGTAACATTAACATCCTGAGAGTGTAATTGTGAAAAGGGGGCCTATAAAAAATAGTGATTTGGTCGGCCAAATGCAAATGAATGCGCCTCTCACTTTACTCGACTCTGCAACTCCTCCAAGTTTCAATCAAGCATGACATTTCCGCTGGATTAGAAAAGGCAAGGCTTTTCTCTAAATCATCAGATTTTTGCATAGCTCTGAAATAGGCTGCATGAGATGCATTTGATAATGAAGCAGAGATGAGGGGCATTCTGAATATATGTCCCTTACCTCGTTTGACACTGGGGACCATTTAGGAGTGGCATTTCAAAGGAATGTCCTTTCCATTCGCTCTCCAATTACTAACATTGATTGGTGCCTTTTCTTGAAAGAGAACAGGAAGGAAAAATCATATCCACAATAAGGCTGTTAAGTTGTAAGAACTTCCAGGTCCAGGCACTACTTATTTTGGTGCCATTTGGTTTTACTTTTATAATTCATATTTATTTCTATATTCATATATAATTCATATTTATATTTTCAAAAGGGGTAACTACTATTGTGTATTATTTATTTGTGAAAATCTCTACAGTGTATGTCTGTTACAGTAATGACCCCATGCAATCTCCCAGAAGTACCATGCTGTTGTAAATACTGTGTTGTGGCGTTGCCTTCTTCTATACCACGTTCAAAGTGGTGTCAGAGCATACAGAGAGTAATTGCATGGCTGTTGCAGTATTGAATGGGTCAGTAAGCCCATTCCTCTCAGATCTCTTTTCATTCTTCTATCAGTGAAAACAGGAAGGAGAAATACAGTGCTCCAGGAAAAACATCACAGTGCGCCCTCTTTTCCAACCTACTTATGTATGCCTTAGAAGTATATTAGTGCCTGTATCTATTCCAATTGCTTATGATAGGGGAAAACCACTTCTTCCATCTGGGACCAGAAAAGCACATTTGAAAAATGGCCCAGACGTGCTCCTAGGTTCCCAACCTCAATCTATGATACAGTGGCACATTCTGAGCGTCTTCTCCAGAGTCGCAGCACACAACCACCGGGGCTTGGTCATGTTGCCCAGGCAATTATCAAAGCACTCTCGCCCAACCGCACCTGCCCACTCCTGCCCCTCCACACCACGTGTCTCCAACGTCACTCCAGGGCAAGACACAATTAAGGTGGACACCCCCCGTTCAATTAACATGGAAAACTAATGCAGGGGCAACATGTAGAGAATGAGCTACCATAGCAGTGTTATTACTTGTTTGTGCATCTATTTGTGAAAGCATTTCCACAGGGCAGGCTCTCAGGCATCCCTTGCCGTGAAGTGTACCAAGTGCTCAGACTCACGAGGAGCTAGGATGAGATTGTCTTAATTGTGACAAAGCCAGGAAGGCGAGGTCTTCTGTTACAGTGCTGTAATATTAATCACAGGACATACTCTATTCCAAGACAATGAACATCAGTGTAATAATAGTTTGAGAGTAGAGCCTCACTTTCCCCCACTGAAGGACTGGCAAGGAAGTTCAACATGCAGGATAAATAATGATTTGTTTTGTATAACAATGCTTCTCTGTGAGGTAAACATTGGAGAAGTGGATACAGCGGGCGCCTCACAGAGCCTCTGAGGGTTATTGGCATCCACAAACACCTTGTTTGTCCCCGCTCTACATTTTTATATATATTTTTAGGGACTCTAGTTTCCTTTCGATTGGCACGGTGCGCTGGAAGGGGTTGCCACGGTTTGACAAACAAATGACAGCTTGATGCTTGTCACTTGCACCCCTGTAGTAATCTGCGCACTAGTCATCTTTCTCCTGGGTGTTTCCTCATTTAGGATGGAGTTTCACTCATGGCTCTCTCTCCCTCTTTCTTTCTCCCTCTCCAGTATATACAACTGCCTGACTTGGGGCACCTCCCCATTATGTGCATCCTGATACCTGCCATGGCTAATGAGGAGAGGGACTGGAGCAGCAAAGTCGGAGCATTTGGATTAATGGGAGTTGTGCAACAGGGAAGTTTGGGAATAGTGTGTACTCTACTCTATTCTCTCTTGCAGTTCATTACTGTGGATATATGACATTTTAGAACGGAGAGCTGAGTCGCTGGCTAATGATACAGTGGGACAAACACTGGGGACAGGTTGGCTCAGTCAGGACTGGAGACACCTGAGGAGGTTTCTGCCAGAGGGAACATCAACAAAACCAGCTCTATTATTCTTGTCTGTAGCATTATGTAGCATGGACCCAGTCCCAACACTTTGTTATTTGCTATAGGATAGGTCTGTAGTGCAGCACCTTAAAAATGGAGAGCTACTGAAGAATGAAAGATGAAAGATTTGGTAACACAAACCACGTTTCCATCCACAGTTTTTATGCGAGTAATGTCTACCATATTAAAATAAAATCACGACAGCTGTGATGGAAACAGGAAGTTTCGTTTCAATTTGATAAATACCGACAGATCATTTGTTTGTTCAACATGGTAGGATCTTTTTATGTCTGTAAAATTAATTACACAAGAAATGGCGGCGGAAACGCGATGATATGGTGTGTGGTCTTCCTGCTATAACTCTGGAAACCATGCAGTATACAAGGCTACAGATTAAATAAATTACAGGGTGGTGAAAGCAGTGGTGGTCAGTGCCGTTTAAGATGAGGGAGGCCGGTTTTCTTTTCATGAGCATGGCCTTATTTCTATTACAGCCACTGGGTGAAGTGCCCGGTAATTGTAATGAATACTCGGACAGAGTGGTAAGATCCAATCGCAGAATAGCGATGCTTTATTAGAGTACAGACAAGGGAATAGCTTAATCGTGGTCGGGCGGGCTGTGGTCAAAACCGGGCCAGGCATAGACAGGCAAAGGTACCAAAGGAGCGGGCTTAGTCGTAGTCGAGGTCACAGGCACAGGATCAGAGAACGGTAATCACTGGGGCAGACAAGCAGAGGATTAAGCAATACGGGGAGTCAAACAGCAAGGCACAGGTCGGATACACGGGTAATCAAAACAACAAACTCTCTCTCTCTCTCTCGGAACAAAACGCTTAGCAAGTCACAACGGAACAATACCTCGCACTGACTGAATCTCTGAGCACACCTTATATCCTACCCTAATTACGGACAGGTGTGCTCAGAACTCAGGTGAACCAGATCGAGTCTGATGACTCCCCCTCTCTGTAGATCGGGGAAGTGTCAGACTCTGTCTAGACCCAGCCAACCCCCGATCCCTTACAGTATCCCCCTCCCCAGGGCCGGCTCCTGACGGCCTTCTACCTCTACCGGGTGGTCTTCCTCTGGGTCGGGGTCCGGGATGATCTGGGTGTTCAGCGTGGAAAGTGGCCTTGAGAGCGGGGTCTAGTATGTCCTTAGCAGGAACCCAGGACCGTTCCTCCGGTCCATATCCCTCCCAGTCCACGAGATATTCGATGCCCCCTCGTCTCCGTCTTGACTCCAGTATCTCGTGGACTGTATAGGTGGTGTCCTGTTCATCCTCCAAAGGTGGTGTAGTAGGTTGTTGAGCGATTGGTGGATACATCGGGCTATAATGAACAGGTTTCAGCAGGGAGACGTGGAACGTAGGGTTTATCCTGTAGTGTCGAGGGAGTAACAGACGGTAGGTGACAGGGTTAATACGTCTCTGTACTTTGAAGGGACCAATGTACCTGGGTTGGAGCTTCTTGCAGCTCCGTCGGAACCGCAGGTCTCGGGTAGACAGCCACACTCGTTGTCCGGGTTGATAAGTGGGAGTAGGTCTCCGGCGTCGGTCGGCATAGGTCTTTTGCTGCTGTGAGGCTTGACTGAGATGTTGATGGGCCGTCTCCCAGACCTGCGCACTCCGACGGAACCACTCGTCCACCGCCGGTACCATCCCGGGTGCGGTATCCCACGGAAACAGGGGTGGTTGATACCCTAGAACACACTGAAAGGGCGTTAGATGTAGGGAGGTGTGAATGAGTGAGTTCTGAGCATACTCTACCCAAGGAAGGAATCGGCTCCACTCTTGCGGCTGCCGCGAACATTGTTGCCGTAGATACTTCCCAATTTCCTGGTTGAGCCGTTCGGTCTGCCCATTGGCCTGGGGATGATATCCGGAGGTGAGGCTCACCGAGATACCCAAGCGTTCGCAGAAGGCCTTCCAAACCCGGGATACGAACTGGGGTCCTCGGTCGGAAACAATATCCTCTGGAACACCAAACTGCCGGAACACCTGGTTAAACATAGTCTCCGCCATCTGAGTGGCGTTAGGTAAACGGGTCATGGGTACTAACCGACACATCTTTGAGAATCGATCGATGACCACGAGAATAACAGTATGGCCCTCTGATTCTGGTAGGTCGGTAACAAAGTCCATCGCAATGTGCGACCAGGGTCGTTGAGGGGTTGGCAATGGCATCAGCTTACCCTCCGGTAGTGCTCGAGGCGTCTGGGACTGAGCACAAACTGGGCAGGATAATACGTAGTCTCGGACGTCATCTGTGAGGGAATCCCACCAGTATTTTCGACTGATGAGTCGAGTAGTTCGAGTGATTCCGGGATGACCAGATCCTAGCGACGTGTGGCACCATTCCATCAGTTGAGGTCGAAGCGGAGCTGGTACAAACACCTTCGACACCGGGGTTTCTGGAGGGGCTGGTTCCGCTTGTAGGCTCTCCTGAATCGTGTCATCGATAGCCCACCTCACAGGGCCAGCACGGCAACTCATGGGGAGGATAGGTTCTGGTTCAACCGGTCTGTCAGCGCGCTCGAACCGATGGGAAAGCGCGTCCGCCTTACAATTCTTGGACCCGGGAATATAAGAGACAGTGAATTGGAAACGGTTGAAGAACAAAGACCACCTTGCCTGTCGGGAGTTCAGTCGTTTAGCACTGTGAAGATACTCCAGATTGCGGTGGTCCGTGAGCACTTGGAACGGATGAGCTGCTCCCTCCAGCCAATGTCTCCACTCCTCCAGTGCTAACTTCACCGCCAGCAATTCACGATTTCCCACGTCGTAGTTCTGCTCGGCCGGATTCAGCTTCTTAGAAAAAAAAGCACAGGGTCGTGATTTGGGCGGCTCACCTTGGCGCTGGGATAGCACGGCTCCAACTCCAACCTCCGAGGCGTCCACCTCCACGATGAACGGCAACGTAGGATCCGGCTGACACAAAATGGGAACGGTGGTAAATCGTTGTTTCAATGTCTCAAAGGCCCGCACTGCCCCCTCCGTCCATTTCAGACCACGCCCCTTGTGGCTGGTCATCGCCGACAGGGGAGCTGCGGTGGTGCTGAAATTACGCACGAACCGTCTATAGTAATTGGCAAACCCCAAGAATCTCTGAAGCTCTTTCACCGTCTGGGGTTGAGGCCAGTCTCGTACAGCTTGTACCTTGGATTCATCCAGTCTTACCCCGTCGGGAGTGAGTATGGCCCCAAGGAAGGAAATCGTTGTGACATGGAATTCACTCTTCTCGGCCTTCACGAACAGAGAGTGTTGGCGGAGTCGGTCCAGAACCTGTCGTACATGGGACACATGTTCACTCAGAGAGTTAGAGTAGATTAGGATGTCATCAATGTACACTATGACGAAACGATCAATCAAGTCCCTAAAAATGTCATTCATGAACGCCTGGAACACAGAGGGCGCGTTAGTAAGTCCATAGGGCATAACACAATATTCATAATGTCCTCGATGGGTGATGAAGGCGGTCTTCCATTCATCCCCCTCTCTAATGCGCACCAGATTGTACGCACTCCTGAGGTCCAGTTTACTGTAGATGGAGGCTTGCCCCACCTGCTCGAGGGCCGCTGGAATCAAAGGAAGGGGATAACGATTTTTTATGGTGATATCGTTCAAACCTCGATAGTCTATGCAAGGACGAAGTCCGCCATCCTTTTTCTTAACAAAGAAAAAACTGGATGCGGCGGGAGACGTAGATGGGCGAATGGCCCCTTGCTGAAGTGCCTCATCAATATACTTGCTCATTGATTCCCGTTCCGGCTGAGACAAAGGGTAGATTCGTCCGCGAGGAGGGGTAGCCCCGGATAGCAGATCAATAGCACAATCCCAGGCCCGATGCGGTGGTAGCACGGAAGCCCTCTCCTTGGAGAACACCTGCACGTAATCCAGGTACTCTGTAGGAACAACAGTAGACACCGCACCCTTCGTATCCTCCACAGTAGACGTTTTGCAAGGTAAAATGAGGCACTCAGCCCTACATACCTCACTCCAAGCCGTGATATCGCCAGATTTCCAGGAGATGACCGGATCATGGGTAACGAGCCAGGGGTGGCCAAGGACTAGCGGCTCCCGTGGGGAGGAGATGACGAACAGAATGATGGTCTCATGGTGCAGGGAGCCCACTTGTAACTTGATTTCCCCGGTACGGTGCGTAATGAACCCAGTGCCCATGGGCTCACCGTCTAGCGCGTTGACTCTCAGGGGAGGTTGAATTGGGATAAGTTGAACTCCCAACTCCTCAGCAAGACCCATATCCAGAAAGCTGGCAGCCGCTCCGGAATCAATAAGTCCCTCCAACCTGCGCACTTTCTCTCCGACAGATAAGGTGACAGGCACATACATTTGTTTAGATGTAATGTTCAACACTGGAGTCTCACTCACCGGTTTGGCAGTTCCGAGGCGATATCCTGGGGTACGGTTAGGTCGTACCGGACATTGACGAACGAAATGACCCGCCTGACCACAATACAGGCATAGTCCGTCTTGCCGACGTTGTTGTCTCACCGAACCTGGTAGAGGTGACCGTCCCAGTTGCATAGGTTCCTCCTCAGATTCTCTCCTCCGCTCTGTCGATTGCATAGCACCAGTGATCGAGGGCTCCCGGACTGTGGATGCCTTGTGTTGCACTATAAGATTATCAATAGAGATGGCTATTTTGATAAACTCATGTAGCGCAGTGATATCTCCTCGACAAGCCAACTCAGTCTGTACGTCTTTGCGCAGCCCTCTTCGGAAAACTGTGAGCAAAGCAGTTTCGCTCCATCCGCTACCGGCTGCTATAGTACGGAACTCTAAAGCGTAGTCGGCTACTGTGCGACGGCCCTGCTGAAGTTCGCATAGTTGGTCTCCCACACTACGCCCAGATACTGGGTGGTCGAACACCTCTTGAAACAGTCTCTTGAACTGAACTTCCGCATTCAACTCGGGGACCTCAGCTGCCCAAAGCGCAGTAGCCCAATCCAGTGCTCTTCCCGTTAGCAGAGAAATCATGAAATCCACCCTGCTACGGTCATCGGAAAACATAGTACTATTATACGACATATACAGGGACATCTGGAGTAGAAACCCCTGACATTTGCCAGGTTCCCCGTCGTACCTTGTCGGTATAGAAATCGGAGGTGCATGACGAGGACTGACCGTACTCGGGGTGGTGCCTTCCGCTGCACCAGCGTTGAGTAGCTGTAGGAGTTTATCCATGCGTTTCTCCTGTATCTCCCATCGCCTCTGTAATTCCGCTGGATCCATGGTAATGGCGAGGTATTCTGTAATGAATACTCGGACAGAGTGGTAAGATCCAATCGCAGAATAGCGATGCTTTATTAGAGTACAGACAAGGGAATAGCTTAATCGTGGTCGGGCGGGCTGTGGTCAAAACCGGGCCAGGCATAGACAGGCAGAGGTACCAAAGGAGCGGGCTTAGTCGTAGTCGAGGTCACAGGCACAGGATCAGAGAACGGTAATCACTGGGGCAGACAAGCAGAGGATTAAGCAATACGGGGAGTCAAACAGCAAGGCACAGGTCGGATACACGGGTAATCAAAACAACAAACTCTCTCTCTCTCTCTCTCGGAACAAAACGTTTAGCAAGTCACAACGGAACAATACCTCGCACTGACTGAACCTCTGAGCACACCTTATATCCTACCCTAATTACGGACAGGTGTGCTCAGAACTCAGGTGAACCAGATCGAGTCTGATGACTCCCCCTCTCTGTAGATCGGGGAAGTGTCAGACTCTGTCTAGACCCAGCCAACCCCCGATCCCTTACAGTAATCAGGTTGATGCTGCTTTCCAATAACTATTGAGGGTCTTATTCTGGTGACATGACGAACGATGCTTGACTGCCGTTTGACAAATAAAAATGTTCTTGCTCTTAGTCTTATCCATAATCATCTCATCATGTAGACAAGTTTACCAGCACAGTTTACCGTACTGTATCTGTGAGCTGTTGGCTAGAGCACACATGGAAGACCAGAGTAGGCACATTTGCTATTTAACGTATGTCAGTGTTTGAAGTGGATGTGGTGTTGGAGTCAGGCGCAGGACACAGAAGCTTAGTCCAACAGACTTTACTAGTCAGAAATATGACAATACAAAAGAACGGGCCTCAAGCAACGGAGGCGAGCGATACGCAAACAGTGCGTAAAACACGAAATATAAGCGATGCGCAAACAGTGCGTCAATACACTTAAATACACAAGAGCAAAATCCAAAACCCCAACGGACAGGCGGACAACAACACACAACTACAAACAAAACCAAAGGAAACTTATAGGTGACATAATCAATAAGTGATAAGACACAGGTGCACCAAACAAACATAGAGAACATCAAACGGTAGCAGCTAGTACTCCGGGGACGACGAACGCCGAAGCCTGCCCGAACAAGGAGGAGGAGCAGTCTCGGCGGAATTTGTGACAGTACCCCACCCTTGACGCGCGGCTCCAGCCGTGCGCCGACCCCGGCCTCGGGGACGGCCAGGAGGACGTGGAGCAGGGCGCGTAGGATGACTACGATGGAACTCAGTCAGGAGGGATGGATCTAAAATGTCCCTCCGAGGCACCCAGCACCGTTCCTCCGGACCGTACCCCTCTCACTCCACGAGATATTGTAGACCCCCCATCCGACGTCTCGAATCCACGATGGACCGGACTGAGTACGCCGGAGCCCCCTCGATGTCCAGTGGGGGCGGAGGGGTCTCCCTTATCTCACTCTCCTGGAGTGGACCAGCTACCACCGGCCTGAGGAGAGACACATGGAATGAGGGGTTAATGTGATAGTCATTGGGCAGTTGCAACCTGTAACACACCTCATTCAATCTCCTCAGGACTTTAAATGGCCCCACAAACCGCCGGCCAAGCTTCCGGCAGGGCAGGCGAAGGGGCAGGTTTCGAGTCGAGAGCCAGACTCGATCTCCAGGGGCGTAGACTGGACCCTCACTGCGGTGGAGGTCGGCGCTCGCCTTCTGCGAGAACCGGCTGATAACCTAACACACACTGAAAAGGGGTCAGGTTAGTAGAGGAGTGGCGGAGAGAGTTCTGAGCCATCTCTGCCCAGGGGATATACCCCGACCACTCCTCCGGCCGGCCCTGGCAATAGGATCTCAGAAACCTACCCACATCCTGGTTTACTCTCTCCACCTGCCCATTACTCTCCGGGTGGTAACCCAAGGTAAGGCTAACCGAGACCCCCAAGCGTTCCATGAACGCCCTCCAGACTCTAGAGGTGAACTGGGGACCCCGATCAGACACTATATCCTCGGGAACCCCGTAGTGCCGGAAGACGTGGGTGAACAAAGCCTCAGCGGTCTGTAGGGCAATAGGGAGACCCGGCATAGGAATGAGATGACAGGCCTTAGAGAACCGATCCACAACGACCAGAATAGTGGTATTCCCCTGGGAGGGGGGAAGGTCCGTGACAAAGTCCACCGAGAGGTGAGACCACGGCCGTTGTGGAACGGGCAGGGGTTGTAACTTCCCCCTGGGCAGGTGTCTAGGCGCCTTACACTGAGCGCACACCGAGCAGGAGGAGACATAAACCCTCAAGTCCTTAGCCAATGTTGGCCACCAGTATTTAACACTAAGGCAGTGCACTGTCCGGCCAATACCTGGATGTCCAGAGGAGGGTGACGTATGAGCCCAATAAATGAGCCGATCACGGACCTCGAGCGGCACGTACGTCCGACCCACTGGACACTCTGGGGGAGTAGGGTCGGTGCATAACGCCCGCTCAATTTCCGCATTGACCTCCCATACCACCGGTGCCACCAGACAAGACTCTGGCAGTATGGGAGTGGGCTCAATGGACCTCTCCTCTGTGTCATACCGCCAGGACAGGGCATCTGCCTTACCGTTCTGGGACCCTGGGATGTACGTGATCTTAAAAACGAACCGGGTCAGGAACATGTTCCACCTAGCCTGACGAGGGTTTAATCTCCTAGCTGCCCGGATGTACTCCAGGTTACGATGGTCGGTCAGAATGAGAAAAGGGTGTTGAGCCCCCTCAAGCCAATGCCTCCACACCTTTAGGGCTTGAACCACGGCTAACAGCTCCCTGTCCCCTACGTCATAATTATGCTCCGCCGGGCTGAGCTTCTTAGAATAAAAAGCGCAGGGACGGAGCTTAGGTGGCGTGCCTGAGCGTTGCGACAATACTGCCCCAATACTGGCCTCTGACATATCCACCTCTACCTGGAACGCTAAAGCGGGGTCCGGGTGCGCCAGCACCGGAGCTGAGGTGAACAGGTCTTTCAGTTTACAAAATGCCATGTCCGCCTCAGCTGACCACTGCAAACGCACCGGGCCCCCCTTCAGCAGGGAAGTAATGGGAGCTGCTACCTGTCCAAAATCCCGGATAAACCTCCGGTAGTAATTGGCAAAACCCAAAAACTGCTGCCCCTCTTTCACAGTGGTTGGGGTTTGCCAGTTACGCACGGCTGACACACGGTCAATCTCCATCTTCACCCCTGACGTGGACAACCGATGACCCAAGAAGGAGATGGACTCCTGGAAAAACAGACATTTCTCTGCCTTGACATACAAGTCATGCTCCAACAGTCTACCCAACACTCGGCGTACCAGGGCTACATGCTCGGCACGTGTAGCAGAGTACACTAAGATGTCGTCAATGTACACTACCACTCCCTGCCCATGCAGGTCCCGGAAGATCTCGTCCACAAATGATTGGAAGACTGAAGGAGCATTCATTAACCCGTATGGCATGACAAGATACTCATAATGACCTGAGGTGGTACTAAATGCTGTCTTCCATTCATCCTCCTCCCTAATGCGCACCAAGTTATAAGCGCTCCTGAGATCCAGTTTTGTGAAGAACCGCGCCCCGCGTAATGATTCAGTCATACTCGCAATCAGAGGAAGAGGGTAACTGTATTTCACAGTGATCTGATTGAGACTACGATAATCAATACACGGGCGCAAACCTCCATCTTTCTTCTTCACAAAAAAGAAACTCTAGGACGCAGGGGAAGTGGAGGGCCGTATGCATCCCTGTTTCAGAGACTCAGCTATGTATGTCTCCATAGCCGCCGTCTCCTCTTGAGACAGAGGATACACATGGCTCCGCGGAAGTGCCGCACCTGTCTGGAGGTTTATCGCACAATCTCCCTGCCTATGAGGTGGCAATCGTGTCGCCCTCGTCTTGCTGAACACGAGTACCAAATCCTCATACTCAGGGAGAATGTGCATTGTGGGCACTTGGTTCGGACTCTCCACCGTGGTCGCCCCCACGGAAACACCTAGACATCGCCCAACACACTGGCCAGACCATTCCTTGAGAGCCCTCTGTTGCCACGAAATGGTGGGGTCATGGTTGACTAACCAAGGAAGCCCCAGCACCATGGGATACGCAGGAGAGTCAATTAGGTACAACTGAATAATCTCCTCATGACCCCCCTGCGTCTTCATCTTTAGTGGCGCTGTGACTTCCCTAATCAACCCAGACCCCAACGGGCAGCTATCTAGGGCATGGACAGGAATGGGTGCATCAATGGGCAGGAGGGGAATCCCTAACCTAGAACAAAATTTCCGATCAATAAAATTCCCAGCTGCGCCTGAATTGACTAGCGCCTTATGCTGGGAATGAGATGCAACCTGAGGAAATACTACAGGTATACAAAAGTGAACAACAGAGAGCTCTGGGTGAGTGGGGCGCCTACTCACCTGAAATGACTCTCCAGTGCGCGACCTGTTGTCCCGATTCCCTGTAGACCCTCCCCAGCACCTAGCCGCAGTGTGTCATCCACGGCCACAGCTGGTGCAGGGGACGGCCCCCCTCGGATTCTCTCTCCTTCTCCCTCTAGCGCCAGCACCCCTGAGCTCCATTGGGCTCGGCTCGGAGGTGCTGGGGAATGGAATGGAGGCCCCATCTCGGGACGTCCGCGGGTGGCCAGCAGGGTATCCAGACGGATGGACATGTCCCCTAGCTGGTCAAAGGACAGATTGGTGTCCCTGCAGGCCAGCTCTCAACGAACGTCCTCTCGCAGGCTACACCTATAGTGGTCGATGAGGGCCCTCTCATTCCACCCCGCATCCGCCGCTAGAGTCCGGAAATCCAGGGCGAAATCCTGTGCGCTCCTCTTCCCCTGTCGGAGGTGGAACAGACGCTCCCCCGCCTCTTTACCCTCAGGAGGGTGATCGAAAACAGCCCTGAAGCGGCGGGAGAACTCTGCGTAGCTGATGGTGGCGGCGTCTATTCCCCTCCATTCAGCGTTGGCCCACTCCAACGCCTTGCCGGAGAGACAGGAGATGAGGGCGGACACGCTCTCGTATCCCGAGGGCGCCAGGTGTATGGTGGCAAGGTAGAGTTCCACCTGAAGGAGGAACCCCTGACACTCGGCTGCTGTGCCATCATACGCCCTCGGGAGCGAGAGCCGAATCCCACTGGATTCCGGAACCGGTCTGGTGGGACTGGCCGATGGTGGTGGTAATGTAGGAGGAGGTGTGGGCACGCCTCCCCTTTCCCATTGGCGCAGGGTGTTCATGACCTCCTGCATGGCGGAGCCGAGTTGCTGGATCCTGGCGTCCTGGCAGCTGACCCGATCCTCCAGCGACTCTATTGATGGTGTGTTGTTCTGTCAGTGTTTGAAGTGGATGTGGTGTTGGAGTCAGGCGCAGGACACAGAAGCTTAGTCCAACAGACTTTACTACTCAGAAATATGACAATACAAAAGAACGGGCCTCAAGCAACGGAGGCGAGCGATACGCAAACAGTGCGTAATACACAAAATATAAGCGATGCGCAAACAGTGCGTCAATACACTTAAATACACAAGAGCAGAATCCAAAACCCCAACGGACAGGCGGACAACAACACACAACTACAAACAAAACCAAAGGAAACTTATAGGTGACATAATCAATAAGTGATAAGACACAGGTGCACCAAACAGACAAAACCAAACAAACATAGAGAACATCAAACGGTAGCAGCTAGTACTCCGGGGACGACGAACGCCGAAGCCTGCCCGAACAAGGAGGAGGAGCAGTCTCGGCGGAATTCGTGACAACGTACCAGTTTTTGTGACTAAACTATCGGTAGAATTGAAAATGCAATGGAACACATTGAACTTTAGATTTTTATTCAGTATATGAAAACTTTAATTTTGTGTGCACAATGTCATCACGCGCTGATTGTTATCCGCAAAAAGTCAGTTTGGTGGAAACACCGTTGGTAGGAAAATGCACATATTTTCTACACATTGATTTTAGAAAATGTGCATGAAAATGTCTCACCAATTGGATGGAAACCTAGCTACAGTCATATAAGATATATCTTATCTGTCGAAAATTTGAATTGTTTTAGTTGCCTTTTGGGTGAGAATTATTTTAAATGTTTTTGTATTGATTGAACCGTGCAAACAATACATAGGTTTATGAGGTCAATTCTGAATAGCATTGATCACCTCTGGATTTGACAGCATACAGCAAATTGGCAGGTGTTAAAATCTCGGTGTTGAGGTAAAAAGTGTTATATCTGAGTGTTGACACCAGTGGGATTGAAATTGACGCCACCTGGGGTAAATAAATGAAGTGTTAACCAGGAGATGTTGTTGTTACTCGACTGTGTTGAGTTAATTTCCATTAACTCTCTCAGAGTGATATGGGAGGGGCCTCATTATCATATTTCCCAGCATGTTTGTGGCCGGTTGCTTTATAGAATAGTTTGTTTTAATATCTATGTTTCTGCATGCACATTGATTGATTAATTGATCTTATATTAACACAAAGGTAAATAACATAATTTTTTTTTAACTAATCCAATCTGTAAGTGGTTGGATTTATTACACCCATTACTGAGATGGTTGTGCCAGTTTAGATTATTTAGGTAGTCTCATTTAGCAATCTTCCCTAACTTGGTATCATTCTAACTGCAGATTGGGGGTGATTTGAAGTTCCAATTGTTGAATTCCAAAATTTTAAGATTTCAATAGGAATTATACTAAACAAAAATATAAACACAATATGTAAAGTGTTGGTCGCATGTTTCATGAGCTGAAATAAAAGATCCCAGAAATGTTCCATACGCACAAAAACCTTCCTTCTCTCAAATTTTGAGGACAAATTTGTTTACATCGCTGTTAGTGAGCATTTATCTTTTGCCAAGATAATCCATCCACCTGACAGGTGTGGCATATCAAGAAGCTGATTAAACAGCATGATAATTACACAGGTGCACCTTGTGCTGGGGATGCAATTGGCGTGCTGACTGCAGGAATGTCCACCAGAGCTGTTGCCAGAGAATTTAATGTTAATTTCTCTACCAAAAGCTGCCTCCAACTTCATATCTGAGAATTTGGCAGTACTTCCAACATGACTCACAAACGCAGACCACGTGTAACCACGCCAGCCCAGGACCTCCACATCCGGCTTCTTCACCTGCGGGATCATCTGAGACCAGCCACCCGGACAGCTGATGAAACTGAGGAGTATTTCTGTCTGTAATAAAGCCCTTTTGTGGGGAAAAACTGATTCTGATTGGCTAGGCCTGGCTCCCAAGTGGGTGGGCTTATGCCCTCCCAGGGCCACCCATGGCGGCGCCCTTGCCCAGTCATGTGAAATCCATAGATTAGGGCCTAATTAATTTATTTCAATTTACTGATTTCTTTATATGAACTGAAACTCAGTAAAATCCCTGAAATTGTTGAATGTTGCGTTTATATTTTATATTTTTGTTTGCAAGCAGGCAAAATATGACTTGCTGATGTGGTCTGCAAACCAGGAGTTTTAGAACACTGTGTTGGAGTAAAACTAGGCCGTCGAAATATGTTATTGTCAAATAAAGTAATGTATTGCCATAAATAATTACATTTGAATGATAAAGTATTCACTTAGGCACTCACTTAGTGAAGGCTACGGGAATGAAAGAATGCAACAACCATGTCTCTGTCACAAGTAAACACAGTCATGAGTGGTACTGGTACCTCTAAAATTCACTCAAAAGGCACCCTGGGAAATCAATATGCAAATAAGGCTTTACACCCCACAGTGTTTAACCAGTTAAATGTATCTAAATGTAATCAAAAATGTAATCTAGGTAATCCGCAAAAGTAATTATTAATCATGAGAGGGCCATAACCAATAGCTAGTAATGCTGCATACTCAAAGAAAGGTTAAAATATAACCTTACTGGTCAAAGTTGCTGAGGTGTAGTCACTTTTGAAGACAAAAGCTCAAGTACACAGTACAGATATGATAAGAAATATGAAAATATGAAATATTTTATGTGATGTATTTCCTTTTCAACAAAACTGTATGAATAAGGCTTGAAATAACTTACTGTATATGCTTTCTAATTATAGTATAATGAAGTTATAAAATGGCTAACTATAACATGCCAGTTCATGTATTATGTTGTACTCTGTTAATAAATGTTAAGCTTGTACACTGCCAGTTCTGCCTGTTCTGCAGTCTTAATGAGACTGACATACAGTAACAGTCAAACGTTTGGACACACCTACTCATTCAAGGGTTTTTCTTTATTTTTACTATTTTCTACATTGTAGAATAATAGTGAAGACATCAAAACTATGAAATAACACATATGGAATCATGTAGTAACCAAAAAAGTGTTAAATAAATAAATGAATATGTTATATTTGAGATTCTTCGAAGTAGCCACCCTTTGCCTTGATGACAGCTTCGCACGCTCTTGGCATTCTCTCAACCAGATTCATGAGATAGTCACCTGGAATGCATTTCAATTAACAGGTGTGCCTTGTTAAAAGTTAATTTGTGGAATTTCTTTCCTTCTTAATGCATTTGAGCCAATCAGTTGTGTTGTGACAAGGTAGGGGTGGTATACAGAAGATAGCCCTATTTGGTAAAAGACCAAGTCCATATTATGGCAAGAACAGCTCAAATAAGCAAAGAGAAATGACAGTCCATCATTACTTTAAGACATGTTTCAAGAACTGCAGTCGCAAAAACCATCAAGAGCTATGATGAAACTGGCTCTCATGAGGACCGCCACAGGAAAGGAACCCAGAGTTACCTCTGCTGCAGAGGATAAGTTCATTAGAGTTAACTGCACCTCAGATTGCAGCCCAAATAAATGCTTCACAGAGTTCAAGTAACAGACACATCTCAACATCAACTGTTCAGAGGAGACTGCCTGAATCAGGCCTTCATGGTCGAATTGCTGCAAAGAAACCACTACTAAAGGACACCAATAAGAAGAAGAGACTTGCTTGGGCCAATAAACACGGGCAATGGACATTAGACCGGTGGAAATCTGTCCTTTGGTCTGATTTGGTCACAACCGCCGTGTCTTTGTGAGACGCAGAGTAGGTGAACGGATGATCTCCGTATGTGTGGTTCCCACCGTGAAGCATGGAGGAGGAGGTGTGATGGTGTGGGGGTGCTTTGCTGGTGATACTGTCTGTGATTAATTTAGAATTCAAGGCACACATAACCAGCATGGCTACCACATCATTCTGCAGCGATACGCCATCCCATCTGGTTTGTGCTTAGTGGGACTATCATTTGTTTTTAAACAGGACAATGACCCAAAACACACCTCCAGGCTATGTAAGGGCTATTTTACCAAGAAGGAGAGTGAAGGAGAGCTGCATCAGATGACCTGGCCTCCACAATCACCCAACCTCAACCCAATTGAGATGGTTTGGGATGAGTTGGACCGCAGAGTGAAGAAAAAACAGCCAACAAGTGCTCAGCATATGTGGGAACTCCTTCAAGACTGTTGAAAAAGCATTCCTCATGAAGCTGGTTGAGAGAATACCAAGAGTGTGCAAAGCTGTCATCAAGGCAAAGGGTGGCTACTTTGAAGAATCTGAAATTCAGTTGAAGTCGGAAGCCAAATACATTTAAACTCAGTTTTTCACAATTCCTGACATTTAATCCTAGTAAAAATTCCCTGTTTTAGGATCACCACTTTATTTTAAGAATGTGAAATGTCAGAATAATAGTAGATTATTTAATTATTTATTTCAGCTTTTATTTCTTTCATCACATTCCCAGTGGGTCAGAGGTTTAGATACACTCAATTAGTATTTGGTAGCATTGCCTTTCAATTGTTTAACTTGGGTCAAACGTTTCGGGTAGTCTTCCACAAGCTTCCCACAATAAATTGGGTGAATTTTGGCCCATTCCTCCTGACAGAGCTGGTGTAACTGAGTCAGGTTTGTAGGTCTCCTTGCTCGCACACGCTTTTTCAGTTCTGCCCACAAATGTTCTATAGGATTGAGGTCAGGGCTTTGTGATGGCCACTCCAATACCTTGACTATGTTGTCCTTAAGACATTTTGCCATAACTTTGGACGTATGCTTGGGGTCATTGTCCATTTGGAAGACCCATTTGCGACCAAGCTTTAACTTCCTGACTGATGTCTTGAGATGTTGCTTCAATACATCCACATAATTTTCCTTCCTCATGATGTCATCTATTTTTTGAAGTGCACCAGTCCCTCCTGCAGCAGAGCACCCCCACAGCATGATGCTGCCACCCACGTGCTTCACGGTTGGGATGGTGTTCTTCGGCTTGCAAGCGTCCCCCTTTTCCTCCAAACATAACGATGGTCATTATGGCCAAATAGCCAAAAATCTATTTTTGTTTCATCAGACCAGAGGATTTTTCTCCAAAAAGTATGATCTTTGTCCCCATGTGCAGTTGCAAACCGTAGTGTAGCTTTTTTATGGCAGTTTTGGAGCAGTGGCCTCTTCCTTGCTGAGCGGCCTTTCAGGTTATGTCAATATAGGACTCGTTTTACTGTGGATATAGATACTTTTGAACCTGTACCTCCAGCATCTTCACAAGGTCCTTTGCTGTTGTTCTGGGATTGATTTGCACTTTTCGCACCAAAGTATGTTCATCTCTAGGAGACAGAACGCGTCTCCTTCCTGAGTGGTATGACGGCTGCGTGGTCCCATGGTGTTTATACTTGCATACTATTGTTTGTACAGATGAATGTGGTACCTTCATGCATTTGGAAATTGCTCCTAAGGATGAACCAGACTTGTGGAGGTCTACAATTTTTTTTCTGAGGTCTTTGCTGATTTCTTTTGATTTTCCCATGATGTCAAGCAAAGAGGCACTGAGTTTGAAGGTAGGCCTTGAAATACATCCACAGGTACACCTCCAATTGACTCAAGTGATGTCAATTAGCCTATCAGAATCTTCTAAAGCCATGACATCATTTTCTGGAATTTTCCAAGCTGTTTAAAGGCACAGTCAACTTATTGTATGTAAACTTCTGACCCACTGGAATTGTGATGCAGTGAATTATAAGTGAAATAATCTGTCTGTAAACAATTGTTGGAAAAATTACTTGTGTCATGCACAAAGTAGATGTCCTAACCGACTTGCCAAAACTATAGTTTGTTTACAAGAAATTTGTGGAGTGGTTGAAAAACAAGTTTTAATGACTCCAACCTAAGTGTATGTAAACTTCCGACTTCAACTGTATATAATATATTTTTATTTGTTAATCACTTTTTTGGTTACTACATGATTCCATATGTGTTATTTCATAGTTTTGATGTCTTCACTATTATTCTACAATGTAGAAAATTGTAAAAATAAAGAAAAACCCTTGAATTAGTAGGTGTGTCCAAACTTTTGACTGGTACTGTAAGAGCATGTGATACCAAAGAGCCTACTAGAATTCCATTATTAAGCCACCATTTCGTTACAGTATTTTCTAAAGGTCTCTCTTGATCAAAATGTCTGGCCACATCTCACAGAGCTTGGCTTCCTGAACTCGTTAGGAACTCGCCTTTCCTCTTATATTAATCTTGTCCGTCTATGACAAACAAAAAGTGTTTTTGTTTAAAATCTATTTATTATTTTAGATTAAATTATGTAAATCGATCACTGAATGTGCTACCGTGATGAAACCACTCTGGTAGGAGGAACATCCCAGCTTCAAGTGGTTTCAGATTCCACATCCTACGTCACACAGGCAAAGAAATATACTCTGTGTCCGTTGGAACCATGGCTATCGCTCAATGGAAAGCATTTCGATCTACATTGTCCACAGATTGACTATAAGCGATAATGTCTGTCAGAACCACGCAGGTTCCCTAACACTGAGATTGTAACAGCATCAGCTCTAATAAAGTGTTAATTTAAGTCGGAACACCCATGGAATTACCCTAACTCTTGGGGTGTTAGTTCATCAATACTTTGAAAAGTGTTAGTTTAACTCTATTTTGGTGGGTCACATATACTGTAATTATTAAGAAAGTGTTACATTTAACACTGTGGGTTTTAAAATTCCGACTGCAAATTTGCTGTAGATAAACAAGAAACCCTCTCTGATTTGAAGCAGACGGCATCGTGCAAATGGAGGTCAAAATGTAACTGTATTGAGTCCCACCTCATTGGGTTTCCAACAACAAAAGGAGTCAGCAGAATCCCTTTGAAAATGACTTAACCCAAACCACTCTTTTGGGGATAAAATATGCTGTCTATACACAGTGAGTATTTATCACATCTCAAATTGATAGTGTCAACAGCCTTATAGTGTCTCACGGCCTATAGCATCCCTGAGTTACTCCAGATCTGCAGTTCAATAACTAAAGCCTAACCATCCTCTCAGAACCCCAGCCCACAAACTGGAGACAAATTATATTTTGATTTGAAATGGACCATTTCCTTAAACAACTGTATTTCTAAAAAGCACTCCCCTTTTTCTCCCCTCTCCTCCCCTACAGTTGTCTCTCTATTAGTGTTGGGGGACGTACCAACGAGCCAAGCTATACGCAGGACTTGGAGGCTGGCTGAGTGATCAACTAAACCTTGGGGCTGACAGGACTGCTAGCCCCAGAGGAGGCCCCAGTTAGACTAATGTGGTTCTCTATTTAACAAGGCTGGAGGAGGGAGAGACAGGGGTGAAGGGGAAGGAGGTGGTGAGAAAATGGGGTGAGAAAGGGGTATGAGAGGAGGGATGGAGGAAATAGGAAAGGAGTGAAAAGGGCTAGTGAGAGGTGGAGAATGAGTGTAAGGGGATAGTTAGAGGGAGGGAGGGGTAGAAGAAAGGTATGAAAAGGGTCAATAATGTATGAGTGAAGGACAGGTTTACAGGGAGGACTACCATGCGGGGAAGCAGTGAAATATAAGGTGTGACAGGTCTGAGGCTTAACTAACGAGCTAGCCTGACTGAGAATGGGGCTGCTGAAACCTCTCCCAGGGGCTCTGGAGTGATGCATACAGTTGTTTACCAAGCACTCCTGATCAAATGTCCTTCTTTCCCCACCTAAGTGAGGAGGGATATTAATGGCTGTTTTCTGGAGCAAGCAGCATTTGAAAGTGCAGTTATTGTTTTGATTGCAGAGCCAGTGGTATTTTCAAGTGAATTGACAGCTAAGG
Source organism: Coregonus lavaretus (assembly GCF_964263955.1). NCBI lineage: Eukaryota > Metazoa > Chordata > Actinopteri > Salmoniformes > Salmonidae > Coregonus > Coregonus lavaretus. The sequence goes on along the minus strand of NC_139993.1, from coordinate 48,185,121 downwards.
TTGATGGTTGCTGGTTAATGTCCATGAGGTGTTGAGGGAGACAGAGCATTGTTAAAAATGATTCTCCAGTGTACGCGTAACGAGGGATGGGTGTAAAAACAGAGTAATTAGAGAGTGGCAGAGCTGTTCGTTATCACAGATGAAACAGATCTGTTTTTTACCATTGACAGAAACACTCCTCACATTGCCAGTCTCTTCCTGATAAACACATTTCAAACACAGAGCCCACTGAGATTCCTTAACTTACATTGCTTAACAGACAAGTGTGATGTCAATTCATGCAAGTCTATTTTTCAGTTAGGTTTTTAACTAATTACAGGCATTATGTATGTGCATTGTCCAATATATTGCCTTCACTGTCGTTAGACAGGAACAAACCTCACTGCACTGAGGAAAGTATACTGTGGTAAAATCGCACTTAAGCAGCCATACAATCCTGTTCTCTGTTCATTTCGTTCCCCAACAGTCAGAATCTTTACGACAGTGTTTCCTGTCACCAAAGTGCTGGGCTCAGCATTTAGTATCCTTATTAGTGTCATTTCTGCTGCCACTGCACTAGGAACAGTCACAATGACTATGTGACATGTTCAGTAGGAGAACCCCTGGGTATGTTTGCTAGTAGGTAAAGTGGATGTCAGAATACAGCCGTTGGCATCTGCTGCTGAGAAACAGAAGACCTCACACTCTCTAGCGATGAGGAGTCCCATCTTTTGTACCTCTCCAGCCCCTCATTATCTATCGCTAACAGCAGTGGAAACCCTGTCAACAATCTCTATAGACGACAGAGATACAGAGGACAGGGAGAATGAAAGCTTCTGTATTCACTCAAATGAATAAAGTGGGTTGGAGCTAGATCATGTTCCAGCTTTCCCTATTAATGGTATCTAAAATGAACGGCAGTATTTGGAAGATACTGTAAGTAAAAGTTCCAAGTGAATACATTGAAGATTGCAAATGAGAGATGGTGTATGTAAGATTCAGCATGGCAATGTTAATATACACTATATATACAAAAGTATGTGGACACCCCTTCAAATTAGTGGATTCGACTATTTCAGCCACACCCGTTGCTGACAGGTGTATAACATCGAGCACACAGCCATGCATTCTCCATAGAGAAACATTGGCAGTAGAATGGCCTTACTGAAGAGCTCAGTCATTTTTTATGTGGCACCGTCATAGGATGACACCTTTCCAACAAGTCAGTTCGTCAAATTTCTGCCCTGCTAGAGTTGCCCCGGTCAACTGTAAGTGCTGTTATTGTGAAGTGGAAACGTCTAGGAGCAACAACGGCTCAGCCGCGAAGTGGTAGGCCACACAAGCTCACAGAACGGGATCGCCGAGTGCTGAAGCGTGTAGCGCGTAAAAATAATCTGTCCTGCAACACTACACTACTGACTTCCAAACTGCCTCTGGAAGCAACGTCAGCACAATAAATGTTTGTTGGGAGCTCCATGAAATGGGTTTCCATGGCTGAACAGCCTCACACAAGCCTAAGATCACCAGGCGCAATGCCAAGCATTGGCTGAAGTGTTCTAAAGCTCGCCGCCTTTGGATTCTGGAGCAGTGGAAACGAGTTCTCTGGTATGATGAATCACGCTTCACCATCTGGCAGTCCGACGGACGAATCTGGGTTTGGCGGATGCCAGGGGAACGCTACCTGCCCAAATGCATAGTGCCAACTGTAAAGTTTGGTGGAGGAGGAATAGTGGTCTGGGGCTGTTTTTCATGGTTAGGGCTAGGCCCCTTAGTTCCAGTGAAGGGAAATCTTAACGCTACAGCATACCATGACATTCTAGACAATTCTGTGCTTCCAACTTTGTGGCAACAGTTTGGGGCCCTTTGTCGAGATCGCTGTGGAAGAACTTGACTGGCCTGCACAGAGCCCTGACCTCAACCCCATCTAACACCTTTCGGATGAATTGGAATGCCGACTGCGAGCCAGGTCTAATCACCCAACAACAGTCCCCAACCTCACTAATGCTTTTGTGGCTGAATGGAAGCAAGTCCCCGCAGCAATGTTCCAAAATCTAGTGGAAAGCCTTCCCAGAAGAGTGGAGGCTGTTATAGCAGCAAAGGGGGGACCAACTCCATATTAATGTCCGTGATTTTAGAATTAGATGTTTGACGACCAGGTGTCCACATACTTTTGGTCATGCAGTGTATGTTCACCTTTTCAGCTCAGATTTGCTACTCCAGCTTTTTCCCTTTAAAAAAACAACAACATTGGCCCCAGTCCTGCATTCAATATATTTGCTGCCAAAGACCACTGTACATCTACATTGTGTTGGACTTGTTAACAAATACATTTTGCATTCATGGCACAATGTATCAAATCCAACCATATAGTTCTAGCATGTATATAATAAGCAGAGAAAACACAACTTAGATATATATACTGAACAAAAATATAAATGCAACATTAAACAATTTCAATGATTTTACTGAGTTACAGTTCATATATGGAAATCAGTCAATTGAAGTAAATTCACTAGGCCCTAATCTATGGATTCCACATGACTGGGCAGGGGCTCAGCCATCGGTGGGTCTGGGAGGCCATAGGCCCACCCACTGGGGAGCCAATCAGAATGAGTTTTTCCCCACAATAGGGCTTTATTACAGACATAAATAGTCCTCAGTTTCATCAGCTGTCTGGGTGGCTGGTCTCAGACGATCCCACAGTTGAAGAAGCCGAATGTGGAGGTCCTGGGCTTGCATGGTTACACATGGTCTGCGATTATGAGGCCGATTGGACATGCTGCCAAATTCTCTAAAACGACATGGTAGAGAAATTAACATGAAATTCTCTGGCAAAAGCTCTGGTGGACATTCCTGCAGTAAGCATGCCAATTGCACACTCCTCAAAACTTGAGACATCTGTGGCATTGTGTTGTGTGACAAAACTGTGCATTTTAGAGTGGCCTTTTAGTGTCCCCAGCACAAGGTGCATCTGTGTAATGATCATGCTGTTTAATCAGCTTCTTGATATGCCACACCTGTCAGGTGGATGGAAATGTTCACTAACAGGCATGTAAACAAATTTGTGCACAAAACTGGAGATAAATAAGCTTTTTGTGCGTATGGAAAAATTCTGGGATCTTTTATTTTAGCTCATGAAACATGGGACCAACACTTTACATGTTGCATTTACCTTCCCTCACACAATGCAGCCAATTATTTCCCCCACTCTGAAGAAAGTGCAGCAGTGCTGACTCTCAAATACTAACACATTCTGCTACCACCTTTGAAGACTGACTTCCCCAACTTCACTTCAAGTTACTCTGGGCCACAAAAATTCATCAAAAACGTGCTTGTCAGTGTGAGTTTTCAATATCCAATTATTTAATTAATATATGGATGGGGTTCTTTATATATATTATTTTTTTATATATATATATATATATATATTTTTTTTTTATATTTACCACAGAGATAATTCAAAACTTCTGCTTATTTATCATGTTCCCTCTCATTTCACTGCTGTAGCTGCGCTACTGGTTGATGACTGGGAGTGGAATATGCGAGGTTGCAGGTAATGTAAAAGCACAGTTCAGAGATCAACAACGATGCAGGGAATGACAATACAGAGCCAACTGCAGCCTGGGGGATCCAGCTTCCTCTCTCAAAGGTGGTTCCTCTATTGTATGCAGAAAACGGTTTGTGTGCATCTCAATGAAGCATATCTCTATTCTACCCAACATCAATAGGCCCTCAAATCCACCTCTGGAACCTTTCATACTGACAGCCCTAAACAGCAACCACACATCAGTCAGTCACCCCCCACCCCAGCACAGCCAAGCACGTTATGAGAGAACAGAGGCCTCACCTCCCTGTCTTCCGCTCTGTAACTCTGCCTCTCTGCTGCCTCACATATAATTAGAGGCCGGGGAATATGTTTGACTAATCATCAGTGCGACGCGGGTCCTTGAAAAGCGATCATCATTAGGTGATTTCTGTTCACGGTGCCACATCAGCGTCGCCTTAGGGGGCTACGGCAGATCTGAGGAGGCCTCTCATCTCACCTCGACTAATTTCCCTTTGTTGTTTTTCAGCATGTTGTTTATAAAGCCGACACCACACGCACACACACATAAACACATAGGGAACCACACTCTCATCAAAAACACACACACAGATATGCACACATATGCACACACAAACATACAGCAGTTGAATCAGAGTACACCGTTTGTAATCTGTCTGTCTGTTTAAATAAGGATATGTTGATAAATGACTTTCCATTTGTGTACTTGTCTAAAAATTCTTCAAAATGACTTTTAGATCAAAGACTTGTCAAAGCTTTAATTCATGTTATTGAATGTGTTTAAGTAAGTAACATAAAGAGAGAAGTGTATTCTCCAACTTCTTGGTCTCCAGTGCCTGTGAAGACAAGGCCAAACAGAGAGAGAGAGGTGGTCTACAGAACACAGCAGCGAAGCCAAGGAGGAACAATTAGAGGAAAAACAATTACAAGCCGTCTTTATGTTTCCTCACTGCAAGGCACAGCGTGATCCACAGGCTGACTGCTTTAGTTTGACTAAATGTGGAATTTAAGAGTCTTTAAATGAGGACATTGGGGAGAGTGGATTTATGTCCTGCTGAGGCGGTTAAAGAACTTCCTTGTTTTACATTTGTACAGGAAGCAGGCTCTGAATATTGATGATTTGCTTTAAGTTTTGTGTGTACATAGGAACATTGTGGTACATACTGTACTTTAAATGTAGGAAGACACAGTGGTATGTCAGTGGTGTGTGAGCTAGCTGCAAGTCAAGGTGTATACTCTCCCATGACATCACTTCTGACCAGATGAGTTTTTCCTGTTATAATCAGATTGGTCTATCTTTCTCTCTCTCTCTCTCTCTCTCTCTCTCTCTCTCTCTCTCTCTCTCTCTCTCTCTCTCTCTCTCTCTCTCTCTCTCTCTCTCTCTCTCTCTCTCTCTCTCTCTCTCTCTCTCTCTCTCTCTCTCTCTCTCTCTCTCTCTCTCTCTCTCTCTCTCTCTCTCTCTCTCTCTCTCTCTCTCTCTCTCTCTCTCTCCAGATAGTTATCAGGGATTCATGTGTCGACGGTATCAATCACACCTCCACTTCCGTGACCCGTTCCAAAGCGCAGCCAGCATCATGAAAAATAGGAGAGATGATTGCATGAGATTGCAGCCCGTCTTCCTTAAATGGTTCGTAAGTAATGGCTCCCAACAATTTCCATGTTTCATTGACAGCCAAGTTCACATCATTGCCAGCAGCAATACATGTACAGAAAAAGCAGACCGTGGTATTAAAGTTGTTTTTTTGTCTCAGTGCTCTGGGAGTGTTTTAAGTAATTTATTGAGTGGATGTCTCAGTATGTTGTTCACATTTAATAATCACTGATCAAGGACAAACCCCAAAAAACTAAAATGTGGATACCGATGGCATATTCCACTGTTACAGAGTATTTGCTTTTCCAAGGAAATAAACTCAGCAAAAAAAGAAATGTCCTCTCACTGTCAACTGCGTTTATTTTCAGCAAACTTAACATGTGTAAATATTTGTATGAACATAACAAGATTCAACAACTGAGACATAAACTGAACAAGTTTCACAGACATGTGACTAACAGAAATGGAATAATGTGTCCCTGAACAAAGGGGGGGCCAAAATCAAAAGTAACAGTCAGTATCTGGTGTGGCCACCAGCTGCATTAAGTACTGCAGTGCATCTCCTCCTCATGGACTGCACCAGATTTGCCCGTTCTTGCTGTGAGATGTTACCCCACTCTTCCACCAAGGCATCTGCAAGTTCCAGGACATTTCTGGAGGGAATGGTCCTAACCCTCACCCTCCGATCAAAGAGGTCCCAGACATGCTCAATGGGATTGAGATCCGGGCTCTTCGCTGGCCATGGCAGAACAATGATTCCTGTCTTGCAGGAAATCACACACAGAACGAGCAGTATGCCTGGTGGCATTGTTATGCTGGAGGGTCATGTCAGGATGAGCCTGCAGGAAGGGTACCACATGAGGGAGGAGGATGTCTTCCCTGTAACGCACAGCGTTGAGATTGCCTGCAATGACAACAGGCTCAGTCCAATGATACTGTGACACACCGCCCAAGACCATGACGGACCCTCCACCTCCAAATCGATCCCGCTCCAGAGTACAGGCCTTGGTGTAACGCTCATTCCTTCGACGATAAACGCGAATCCGACCATCACCCCTGGTGAGACAAAATTGCGACTCGTCAGTGAAGAGCACTTTTTGCCAGTCCTGTCTGGTCCAGCGACGGTGGGTTTGTGCCCATAGGCGACGTTGTTGCCAGTGATTTCTGGTGAGGACCTGCCTTACAACAGGCCAACAAGCCCTCATTCCAGCCTCTCTCAGCCTATTGCGGACAGTCTGAGCACTGATGGAGGGATTGTGCGTTCCTGGACCTGTCTCGCAGGTGTGATGTTCGGATGTACCGATCATGTGCAGGTGTTTTACACGTGGTCTGCCACTACGAGGACAATCAGTTGTCCATCCTGTCTCCCTGTAGCGCTATCTTAGGCGTCTCACAGTACGGACATTGCAATTTATTGCCCTGGCCACATCTGCAGTCCTCATGCCTCCTAGCAGCATGCCTAAGGCACATTCACGCAGATGAGCAGGGACCCTGGGCATCTTTCTTTTGGTGTTTTTCAGAGTCAGTAGAAAGGCCTCTTCAGTGTCCTAAGTCTTCATAACTGTGACCTTAATTGCCTACTGTCTGTAAACTGTTAGTGTCTTAACGACCGTTCCACATGTGCATGTTCATTCATTGTTTATGGTTCATTGAACAAGCATGGGAAACAGTGTTTAATCCCTTTACAATGAAGATCTGTGAAGTTATTTGGATTTTTACTAATTATCTTTGAAAGACAGGGACCTGAAAAAGGGACGTCTCTTTTTTTGCTGAGTTTATAAACAACTCAGACTATGTAATGAATTATATATGGATACAAAATAACAATTTAGCTGCACATACAGTCAAATTCAACATCCAGTACTGTTTGTATTCCATTGAGAATTCTCTCTCAGGGGCGTATGATAACTGCCTATGAAATGCTCAATGTTTCCCTGCAAGCAATTGTATACCATTCATTTTATGTTTCTCATTCTGGTTAAACATTATTACAACTTCTTCCCTGTGGCCTTATATTATAACGGTCAAAATGAATGACATGTGTGGAGCATGTTATGAGGAATTTTTTATAATAACCTCTTGAGTGTTCTATGCTGAGTAATTTTGTACTGTGCTGTTTGGGAGAGGGCATACCACTGAGCCCTGTGGTACACCACTTTGAGCAAGACAAATTGAGATGAATAAGATGAACTTTGTAACCTCACAGAAGTCAACTTTACCAGACTGATGTTTACTTAATAACAAAAACAACCATCATGCTAAAGTACAATAAACTAAAAAAATAAATAGTAGAAAATGAAGAATCAAGATTGTTGTTTTTATATCTCAGTTACATACTGTATATCAATATTGTATCACTCAAATGGAGATGCTGAAGATGTTCCATACACACAAAAACCTTCCTTCTCTCAAATTTTGAGCACAAATTTGTTTACATCCCTGTTAGTGAGCATTTATCTTTTGCCAAGATAATCCATCCACCTGACAGGTGTGGCATATCAAGAAGCTGATTAAACAGCATGATCATTACACAGATGCACCTTGTGCTGGGGACAATTTAAGGCCACTCTAGAATGTGCAGTTTTGTCACACAACACAATGCCACAGATGTCTCAAGTTTTGAAGGAGTGTGCAATTGGCAGGAATGTCCACCAGAGCTGTTGCCAGAGAATTTAATGTTAATTTCTCTACCATAAGCCGCCTCCAACGTCATTTTAGAGAATTTGTCAGTACGTCCAACCGGTATCACAACCCCAGACCACGTGTAACCACGCCAGCACAAGACCTCCACATCCAGCTTCTTCACCTGCGGTATCGTCTGAGACCAGCCACCCGGACAGCTGATGAAACTGAGGAGTATTTCTGTCTGTAATAAAACCCATTCTGATCGGCTGGGTCTGGCTCCCCAGTGGGTGGGCCTATGCCCAGCCATGTCTGCGCCCCTGCCCAGACTAGGGCCTAATGAATTTATTACAATTGACTGATTTCCTGAAATGAACTGTAACTCAGTAAAATCTCTGAAATTGTTGCATGCTGTGTTTATATTTTTGTTCATTAATATTATAAATCACTAAATGCTTAATTTCACACAAGAGACATCCAATAGTCCTATGAGATCCAATTTCTATATACAACGTACACTGAGTGTACAAAACATTAAGAACACCTGCTCTTTCCATGACATACACTGACCAGGTGAATCCAGGTGAAAGCTATGATCAATTATTGACGTCACCTGTTAAATCCTCTTCAATCAGTGTAGATGAAGGGGAGGAGACAGGTTAAAGAAGGATTTTCAAGCATTGAGACAATTAAGACACATACACATTGTGTATGTGTGCCATTCAGAGGGTGAATGGGCAAAACAAAATATTAAAGTGCCTTTGAACGGGTTATGGCAGTAGGTGCCAGGAGCACCGGTTTGAGTGTGTCAAGAACTGCAACGCTGCTGGGTTTTTCACGTTCAACTGTTTCCAGTGTGTATCAACAATGGTCCACCACCCAAAGGACATCCAGCCAACTTGACACAACTGTGGGAAGCATAGGAGTCAACATGGGCCAGCATCCATGTGGAACGCTTTTGACACGTTGTAGAGTCCATGCCCCGACGAATTGAGGCTGTTCTCAGGGCAAAATGGCATGCAACTCAATATTATGAAGGTGTTCTTCATATTTTGTACACTCAGTTCAAACATCAACCTTACCATAAAAAACTGCCTTTTGGCAAACAGCTCATATTTTCACATACAAATTAGTTTTATGACAAACTGTTGCAGTAAATTTGCAACAACTTGTGAACTTCTGGCAAACAATTCTGGAAAACTTGTGGCAAAACAAGTTTGCTGCAAACTCAGTATGAGGTGAACTGGAGTCGTCGTGTGGGGTTGTGTCTCTCTCTGGCGGGAGGTAAGCTTGGCTTATATGGTGTCGAGTAAAGCTTAACCATGTATTTAGATTGTAGTTAGGTATTGTAGGTAGTTTATCTAGGTAGTTATCGTAGGTTATTGTAGGTAATTATTGTAGGTAAGTATTGTATTCGGCTGAGCCCGGTGAAGCACGAGGCTAGCTAACCCACTACCGAAGCACGAGGCTAGCTAACCCACTACCTGGACTAGCTAGTGGGTAGCTACTAGTAACTATTAGCAACTGTGGATAGTTGTTTCCAATGTTATTTCACGCTTAAGAGTACCTGTAATTATGCCAGCTAACTGCCTACCATTCAGCTGTTTTTCTAACCTCATTATCTGAAGCATTAACGTTAGGTAGTTAGTAGCTACTGTACTTGAAATGTAGCTAGCTTGTTGCTACCTGGATAGCTAACTAAACAATAGCTGGAATGACCTAGCGAACAGACGCGAACTGGCTGAATCGATTCAGTGGCTAGCTTTGCACTTAACTGGCTAACAGTAGTTATAACCTACATTTGTGTTTTGTTTTTACATACTGGTAACCAGAGACGTTCAAGGGAATTCGGGACATGGGTGACTGGTTAACGTTAGCTTGGCTCTCTCTGTGCGTTCGTGCCGTGGGAGGAGGGTTTTTTCGTTGGCAGAGAGCAATGGCTAGCTAGTATGCTAACTATTCTAGCTAACTAACTGGCTGATGAAGTTGACGACGGACTCACTCAAACTGTCAAAACTAACCCAAAACTTTACACAACGTTAGACACGGACACGAATGATCTGCTTGGCGTGTTAACACACTGGTGGTTTGTTGTAACTGAGTATTGGTGCTAAACCGTGTTATTGGAGGCTGGCATGCTAGTTGGCTAAGGCGTCATAGGATTCGGTGCCCTGGACGGTTTTCACAGAAGAATACTGTACCAACTTAGCTAGCTGAAAAAACTAAGTTAGTCTATTCCTAGAAAACATTGAACCGCTGTATTTTACAACAATTATAATTTCTAAAGAGGAAGTTGGGAGAGTTATATTTGAGTGTTTCAGTGAAACGTAAGTGAGGGAGGCCCCGCTCTCTCGCTTTCCCAGATGTTTAGTTCATTTCATTCCGATCTCCTTTGCATTATTGTAGCCATTTTCTGTAGCCTGTCAACTATGTGTCTGTCTATTCCTGTTCTCTCCTCTCCGCAAAGGCTATACAAACGCCTCACACTGCGTGGCTGCTGCCACTCTAACCTGGTGGTCCCTGCACGCACGACCCACGTGGAGTTCCAGGTCTCTCCAGTCCCTCAACATCTTGGCGCTGACAGAAACATGGATTACCTCAGAAAACACTGCTACTCCTACTGCTCTCTCCTCGTCTGACCATGTGTTCTCGCATACCCCGAGAGCATCTGGTCAGCGGGGTGGTGGCACAGGAATCCTCATCTCTCCCAAGTGGACATTCTCTCTTTCTCCCCTGACCCATCTGTCTATCTCCTCATTTGAATTCCATGCTGTCACAGTCACTAGCCCATTCAAGCTTAACATCCTTATTATTTATCGCTCTCCAGGTTCCCTTGGAGAGTTCATCAATGAGCTTGATGCCTTGATAAGTTCATTTCCTGAGGATGGCTCACCCCTCACAGTTCTGGGTGACTTTAACCTCCCTACGTCTACCTTTGACTCATTTCTCTCTGCCTCCTTCTTTCCACTCCTCTCCTCTTTTGACCTCACCCTCTCACCGTCCCCCCCTACTCACAAGGCAGGCAATACGCTTGACCTCATCTTTACTAGATGCTGTTCTTCTACTAATCTCACTACAACTCCCCTCCAAGTCTCCGACCATTACTTTGTATCATTTTCTCTCTCGCTCTCCTCCAACACTACTCACTCTGCCCCTACTCAGATGGTAATGCGCCGTCGCAACCTTCGCTCTCTCTCTCTCCCGCTACTCTCTCCTCTTCCATCCTATCATCTCTTCCATCTGCTCAATCCTTCTCCCTCCAATCACCTGATTATGCCTCCTCAACCCTCCTCTCCTCCCTTTCTGCATCCTTTGACTCTCTATGTCCCCTATCCTCCTGGCCGGCTCGGTCCTCCCCTCCTGCTCCGTGGCTTGACGACTCATTGCGAGCTCGCAGAACAGGGCTCCGGGCAGCCGAGCGGAAATGGAGGAAAACTAGACTCCCTGCGGACCTGGCATCTTTTCACTCCCTCCTCTCTACATTTTCTTCCTCTGTTTCTGCTGCTAAAGCCACTTTCTACCACTCTAAATTCCAAGCATCTGCCTCTAACCCTAGGAAGCTCTTTGCCACCTTCTCCTCCCTGCTGAATCCCCCCCCCCCCTCTCTGTGGATGACTTCGTCAACCATTTTGAAAAGAAGGTTGACGACATCCAATCCTCATTTGTTAAGTCAAATGACACCGCTGGTCCTGCTCACACTGCCCTACCCTAAGCTTTGACTTCTTTCTCCCCTCTCTCTCCAGATGAAATCTTGCGACTTGTGACGGCCGGCCGCCCAACAACCTGCCCGCTTGACCCTATCCCCTCCTCTCTTCTCCAGGCCATTTCCGGAGACCTTCTCCCTTACCTCACCTCGCTCATCAACTCATCCTTGACTGCTGGCTATGTCCCTTCCGTCTTCAAGAGAGCGAGAGTTGCACCCCTTCTCAAAAAACCTACACTTGATCCCTCCGATGTCAACAACTACAGACCAGTATCCCTTCTTTCTTTTCTCTCCAAAACTCTTGAGCGTGCCGTCTTTAGCCAACTCTCTTGCTATCTCTCTCAGAATGACCTTCTTGATCCAAACCAGTCAGGTTTCAAGACTGGTCATTCAACTGAGACTGCTCTTCTCTGTGTCACGGAGGCTCTCCGCACTGCTAAAGCTAACTCTCTCTCCTCTGCTCTCGTCCTTCTAGACCTATCTGCTGCCTTTGATACTGTGAACCATCAGATCCTCCTTTCTACCCTCTCCGAATTGGGCATCTCCGGCGCGGCTCACTCTTGGATTGCGTCCTACCTGACAGGTCGCTCCTACCAGGTGGTGTGGCGAGAATCTGTCTCCACACCACGTGCTCTCACCACTGGTGTCCCCCAGGGCTCAGTTCTAGGCCCTCTCCTATTCTCGCTATACACCAAGTCACTTGGCTCTGTCATATCCTCACATGGCCTCTCCTATCATTGCTACGCAGACGACACACAATTAATCTTCTCCTTTCCCCCTTCTGATAACCAGGTGGCGAATCGCATCTCTGCATGTCTGGCAGACATATCAGTGTGGGATGACGGATCACCACCTCAAGCTGAACCTCAGCAAGAAGGAGCTGCTCTTCCTCCCGGGGAAGGACTGCCCATTCCATGATCTCGCCATCACGGTTGACAACGCCGTTGTGTCCTCCTACCAGAATGCAAAGAGCCTTGGCGTGACCCTGGACAACACCCTGTCGTTCTCCGCTAACATCAAGGCGGTGACCCGATCCTGTAGGTTCATGCTCTACAACATTCGCAGAGTACAACCCTGCCTTACACAGGAAGCGGCACAGGTCCTAATCCAGGCACTTGTCATCTCCCGTCTGGATTACTGCAACTCGCTGTTGGCTGGGCTCCCTGCCTGTGCAATTAAACCCCTACAACTCATCCAGAATGCCACAGCCCGTCTGGTGTTCAAGTTCTCTCACGTCACCCCGCTCCTCCACACACTCCACTGGCTTCCAGTTGAAGCTCGCATCTGCTACAAGACCATGGTGCTTGCCTACGGAGCTGTGAGGGGAACGGCACCTCCGTACCTTCAGGCTCTGATCAGTCCCTACACCCAAACGAGGGCATTGCATTCATCCACCTCTGGCCTGCTGGCCCCCCTACCTCTGCGGAAGCACAGTTCCCTCTCAGCCCAGTCAAAACTGTTTGCTGCTCTGGCACCCCAATGGTGGAACAAGCTCCCTCACGACGCCAGGACAGCGGAGTCACCCACCACCTTCCGGAGACACTTGAAATCCCACCTCTTTAAGGAATACCTGGGATAGGATAAAGTATTCCTTCTACCCCCCCTTACCCCACCCCAAAGAAAAAAATAATAAAGAAAAAATATATATTGTAAAGTGGTTGTCTCACTGGCTATCATAAGGTGAATGCACCAATTTGTAAGTCGCTCTGGATAAGAGCATCTGCTAAATGACGAAAATGTAAAATGTAAATGTAAATATGCAAATTAGATCCGGTTTTTGGTTACTGTGTGTTAACATTGAAATGTATCTACATAAACCAAATCACATATACATTTCAATGAACTTCACAGAGAAAAAAAATTATACTACATTTTGTAAATTGTGACGAGTACTGAGGATACGAAGAGGCAGCACGCAGAAATCAACAATGTAAAGGTTTACTTAACACTGAGCAAGAGAACAACAAAGAGCGAGTACACGACATGACACTAACAATCACACACAACACAACACTGAGCAGTCCAGGTCTATATAAGGGTGGTGATGAGATGAGGTGCAGGTGCGCTGGAGGTGATTAGGGTGCATTGGGTTTCCATTCCGGTGTTGCCGAGGTGGTGCGCTCAGACCGGTGGCTCAGTAGACCGGCGAATCACGGGAGGAGACGTGACATAAATATACTAAACAACATGTATTCAATGTCTTTAACAGATACAAATAAATCCAATACAACTTGAAATCATCAGCATGGTAATGAAGAAAATAGCAAAGACGGGATATGTCCCAAATAAATTGTTGATATGAGAGAAATGTGAACACTATGGGGATGTTGACCTTAGGATGTTTATAGGGACAACTACAGAATTATTTACATGAGCCAAGTGATAACTGAGCAATAGCGTTCAACCAACTAACAACATTTTAATAATCAAAACAACAAAAACTAAGTCAATCCCAGTTCAGAACTATTGCCTTTTTGAGTGAACTTTGGATATGGCGGCCCTGTTTAAGTCCTTCGTCCAAAGCTTGTTGAATGCATGCACTGAACAATCAGAAAACACAAAACAAACAAAATTAGGATACTGAAAACAATTACATCAATATATATATATATATATATATATATATATATATATATATATATATATATATATTTGGCATCTTAAAAGGTAGAAATTGTGTTATGCCTAATATGGCAATTCATGCTATTTTTCTAAATGAATTATTGTTACTCAAAATGCTGGCTTTAAAATATCCCAATTTGGGTAAACCCAGTGCTGGGTCAATATTGGTCAAACACAGCATTGGTTTAATTCAACCCAGCGGGTTTGGGTTGTGCTTCTAACCCATCGCTTTGGGTTGAGCCCTCGACCCAACTGCTGGGTAAATTAGACTATATTGATGGGTTAAAACAACACAGTGTGTTGGTTATGACATAAACCCAGCACATTGGGTTGGGAGATTGGGTAATTTTCTATGTAATACTTACTTATTTTCTGTGTCATCCTAAATTCAATTTTGCTTGCATATTTCTGTCTTCTCTACCATCCCACTCCCTTTCCTACACACACAATCAAGATACAATGTTGAATTTCAAAAAATTGATTTTTATTACCTGTATTTCAGAACATACATCACGTCAGAGAATTATCCACAATGTACAAGGATATATAAACATTTTAAATAGCACATTGAAACAAAGCCCTATTGTCTAAGTATGTGTTATTTCACAAGATAAGATTTCATAACATAGGATTGATTATTACAATGTGTTTATATTATTTCATTAACCTAATTGTTAGACTGAAGTTGAACTTGATATGCACACTCAGATTGCAATCTGAGCGAAAAATAAAGCATGCGTGCATGTGACACTGTCTGTCTTAAGTGGTATTAACACAGATCTGACATACACTACATGACCAAAAGTATGTGGACACCTGCTCATCGAACATCTCATTCCAAAATTATGGTCATTAATATGGAGTTGGTCCCCCCCCCCCCTTTGCTGCTATAACAGCCTCCACTCTTCTGGGAAGGCTTTCCACTAGATGTTGGAACATTGCTGCGGGGACTTGCTTCCATTCAGCCACAAGAGCATTAGTGAGGTCAGACACTGATGTTGAGCGATTAGGCTTGGCTCGCAGTCAGCGTTCCAATTCATCCCAAATGTGTTCGATGGGGTTGAGGTCAGGGCTCTGTGCAGGCCAGTCAAGTCCTTCCACACCGATCTCGACAAACCATTTCTGTATGGACCATCTTTGTGCATGGGGCATTGTCATGCTGAAACAGGAAAGGGCCTTCCCCGAACTGTTGCCACAAAGTTGGAAGCACAGAATTGTCTAGAATGTAATTGTATGCTGTAGCGTAAAGATTTCCCTTCACTGGAACTAAAGAGCCTAGCACGAACCATGAAAAACAGCCACAGACCATTATTCCTCCCCCACCAAACTTTACAGTTGGCACTATGCATTCGGGCAGGTAGCATTCTCCTGGCATCCATCAAACCCAGATTAGTCCGTCGGACTGCCAGATGGTGAAGCGTGATTCATCACTCCAGAGAACGCATTTCCACTGCTCCAGAGTCCAATGGAGGTGAGCTTTACACCACTCCAGCCGATGCTTGGCATTGCGCATGGTGATCTTAGGCTTGTGAGTGGCTGCCATGGAAACCCATTTCATGAAGCTCCCGACGAACAGTTCTTGTGCTGACGTTGCTTCCAGATGCAGTTTGGAAGTCAGTAGTGTAGTGTGTTGCAGGGCAGATGATTTTTACGCTCTACACACTTCAGCACTCGACGGTCCCGTTCTCTGAGCTTGTGTGGCCTACCACTTTGCGGCTGAGCCGTTGTTGCTCCTAGACGTTTCCACTTCACAATAACAGCCCTTACAGTTGACCGGGGCAACTCTAGCAGGGCAGAAAATTGACGAACTGACATGTTGAAAAGGTGGCATCCTATGACAGTGCCAGGTTGAAAGTCACTGAGCTCTTCAGTAAGGCCATTCTACTGTCAATGTTTGTCTATGGAGATTGCATGGCGGTGTGCTCGATTTTATACACCTGTCAGCAACGGGTGTGGCTGAAATAGCCGAATCCACTAATTTGAAGGTGTGTCCACATACTTTTGTATATCAGAGCTAAACAATAGATATTCACATTCACTAACACACTTCCGCTATCTTAGGCTATCTTAGGTTTTGCCATACAATAATGGTCTACATTTGGGTCGAGTTAAAACATTCTTGAACAGAGAACTAGTGTAAAATATTACATTTGAAGGTCACTCTACTAAGGACATGGACTAATGACTCATTACTTAAGTAGTAACTGTATTTCATTCACAATCCCCAAAATGTAACATTTGTATTTAAAATTAATTGTTGTAATAGAATGAAAGCGTACCAGACAGCGCTTCAGTAGTTGAACTAAAGGCAAACGAGCCACATACCGTACTGTAGGCAAAAAGCAGGCACAAATACATCAAAAAACTAACTAAAAGTCAAATTAACAAAGCTATAAATAGTGCCTTAAGAGCATATTAGCATTGGAATGAGACACTCATGGCTCATCCATACATCAACCTATTAATTCACAGGAACACATCAGCTGGAGGGCTTTGCTTCCTCCTGTCACTTCTCACACTGCAGAGAAGATACTTATCCACTATTGTTCAGTGGGAAAAAAGTTACTTACTGCGGGGGATTCTGTTCCTGGCAGCTGATACACCGTGGTCTGTAGGAATTCCCATGCTGAGGGACACAGTCTGGGAAAGTTGATATCAAACACATAATAGGACTTGAAGCACACATCCAATGCCTCAAGCAGTGTACCTTGCTCCAATGCCTGTCCACTAATGACTGTAAACACCTGTGAGCAGTCACCAAGAGCCAACATAAATGGGTAGGATCTGGTCACCTCTGCCTGGTGCAGGTACTCAACCATGTTGGTCCCAACCTGTTAGAGAAATCATTTGATTTTAGAATATGGGGAATTGTGCAAAGAATGGAGTCACACTGACATCACACAAAATGTATTTTGTATATTTTATAGCCATTTACATCAATCAACACCCAATCCCTACATCTTCCATTCCTTTGGGACTGTGGCTCATAGGTCGCTCTGGATAAGAGCGTCTGCTAAATGACTAAAATGTAATGTAAAATGTTCATTACATTTTTGTCATTTAGCAGACGCTCTTATCCAGAGCGACTTACAGTTAGTGAATGCATACATGTTTTTTTTTTTTTTTTCTACCCCCTGTGGGAATCAAACACACAACCCTGGCGTTACAAACGCCATGCTCTATCAACTGAGCTACATCCCTGCCGGCCATTCCCTCCCCTACCCTGGACGACGCTGGGCCAATTGCGCGCCGCCCCATGGGTCTCCCAGTCGAGCCAGCTATGACAGAGCCTGGATTCGAACCAGGATCTCTAGTGGCACAGCTAGCACTGCAGCCTTAGACCACTGCGCCACTCGGGAGACATTCACACAACACTAACCACGTTTCCCTCCAACCATTTCATGTGGATGAATTACCTGATGCATGAAAAAAGTCACGACCGTGCTGATGGAAACATGAAATGCCGGAACAATTTTATAAATGCCTATAGACAATTTGTTAATTCGACATGGCGGGATCTTTTTGTGTCGTTAAAATTAATTATGCCAGAGATGGCAGTGGAAACTCCTTTATGTGCAAATATTGATATAATAACTATCATATCAAAGTAAATGTCACACCCTGGCTCTGGGACTCATTATGTTGAGCCAGGGTGTGTTCATTCTATGTGTTTATTTCTATGTTGGTAGTTCTGTTGTGTTTATTTCTAGGTTGGTCTGAGTGACTCCCAATCAGAGGCAACGAGTGTCAGCTGTTTGCTGGTTGTCTCTGATTGGGAGCCATATTTAACTGTCTGTGTTTCACTTTGGGTTTGTGGGTTTTTGTTCTGTGTTCGGTCATTGTCACCGTGGACTTCACGAGTCGTGTTTTGTTTTGTTTAGAAACTTTAACTAATTAAAGTCATGTTTGTTTCTCACGCTGCGCCTTGGTCTACTCATTACTATGACGATCGTGACAGAAAAACCCACCATACCAAGACCAAGCAGCGTGTCCAGGAGCAGGCAGCCTGGACGTGGGAGCAGATCTTGGACGGGCAGGGGTCCTGGACCTGGGAGGAAATCCTGGCCGGGATGGATCGCCGGCCATGGAGTGAGATGGGGGAGGATTAAGGCCCTGGCGAGAGAGGAGCAGCGGCGTCAGCAGTGCCATCGTCGGAAGGACGAGAGGCACCCCCAATAATTTTTTAGGGGGGGGCACACGGCATGGGCGACTGGGCAGCAGGAGGCTGCCACAGGGCGAAATGGGAGACGAGGAGAGAAGGCCACCGGGTTACGGGAGCCATTGGCGAGAGGAGGGAAGGAAGTTGTAGAGGCACGGCGAGAGGTACTGAGGTGTATTGCCAGTCCGGTCCGGCCCGTTCCTGATCCCCGTTTAAGGCCAGTGGTGTGTGTTCCCAGTACGGTCCGGCCTGTTCCTGCTCCACGCACCAAGCCTACGGTGTGCGTCGCCAGCCCAGTCCGGCCTGTCCCTGCTCCACGCACTAAACCTACGGTGTGCGTCGCCAGCCCTGTCCGGCCTGTCCCTGCTCCACGCACCAAGCCTACGGTGTGCGTCGACAGCCCTGCCCGGCCTGTTCCTGCTCCACGCACCAAGCCTACGGTGTGCGTCGCAAGCCCTGCCCGGCCTGTTCCTGCTCCACGCACCAAGCCTATGGTGTGCGTCGACAGCCCAGCCCGGCCTGTCCCTGCTCCACGCACCAAACCTACGGTGTGCGTCGCCAGCCCAGCCCGGCCTGTTCCTGCTCCACGCACCAAGCCTACGGTGTGCGTCGCCAGCCCTGCCCGGCCTGTCCCTGCTCCACGCACCAAGCCTACGGTGTGCGTCGCCAGCCCTGTCCGGCCTGTCCCTGCTCCACGCACCAAGCCAGGGGTGCGAGAAGTCAGCCTGGTAAGGCCCGTTCCTCCTCCACGCACCAAGCCAGGGGTGCGAGTCGACAGACTGGACCAGGGGCACTATGGGGGGTGTATTGGAGGGTGGTGGTCAAGGCCGGAGCCAGAACCGCCGCCGAGGAGGTATGCCCGCCCAGCCCTCCCCTGTTTTGTTTAGTTGAGGCGCGGTCGCAGTCCGCGCCTTTAGGGGGGGGGGTACTGTCACACCCTGGCTCTGGGACTCATTATGTTGAGCCAGGGTGTGTTCATTCTATGTGTTTATTTCTATGTTGGTAGTTCTGTTGTGTTTATTTCTAGGTTGGTCTGAGTGACTCCCAATCAGAGGCAACGAGTGTCAGCTGTTTGCTGGTTGTCTCTGATTGGGAGCCATATTTAACTGTCTGTGTTTCACTTTGGGTTTGTGGGTTTTTGTTCCGTGTTCGGTCATTGTCACCGTGGACTTCACGAGTCGTGTTTTGTTTTGTTTAGAAACTTTAACTAATTAAAGTCATGTTTGTTTCTCACGCTGCGCCTTGGTCTACTCATTACTACGACGATCGTGACAGTAAACTTGGAGTCACGCAATGATATGTTGTGTGGTCCTCCCACTACAACTCGGGAAAGCATGCAGTTTATTAGGCTACTGATTAAATAAATTATGATGAACTTCACAGGGTGGTGAATGTGCATGGTGATGTCTTATTTGACAAATACAAATAATATCGCTCTTATCCATAAAAATGTCATATAATAGATAGCCTACCCACACTTTACAGTGGGGGAAAAAGGTATTTAGTCAGCCACCAATTGTGCAAGTTCTCCCACTTAAAAAAATGAGAGAGGCCTGTAATTTTCATTATAGGTACACGTCAACTATGACAGACAAATTGAGAAGAAAAAATTCCAGAAAATCACATTGTAGGATTTTTAATGAATTTATTTGCAAATTATGGTGGAAAATAAGTATTTGGTCACCTACAAACAAGCAAGAGTTCTGGCTCTCACAGACCTGTAACTTCTTCTTTAAGAGGCTCCTCTGTCCTCCACTCGTTACCTGTATTAATGGCACCTGTTTGAACTTGTTATCAGTATAAAAGACACCTGTCCACAACCTCAAACAGTCACACTCCAAACTCCACTATGGCCAAGACCAAAGAGCTGTCAAAGGACACCAGAAACAACATTGTAGACCTGCACCAGGCTGGGAAGACTGAATCTGCAATAGGTAAGCAGCTTGGTTTGAAGAAATCAACTGTGGGAGCAATTTTTGGAAATGGAAGACATACAAGACCACTGATAATCTCCCTCGATCTGGGGCTCCACGCAAGATCTCACCCCTTGGGGTCGAAATGATCACAAGAACGGTGAGCAAAAATCCCAGAACCACACAGGGGGGCCTAGTGAATGACCTGCAGAGAGCTGGGACCAAAGTAACAAAGCCTACCATCAGTAACACACTACGCCGCCAGGGACTCAAATCCTGCAGTGCCAGACGTGTCCCCCTGCTTAAGCCAGTACATGTCAAGGCCCGTCTGAAGTTTGCTAGAGTGCATTTGGATGATCCAGAAGAGGATTTGGAGAATGTCATATGGTCAGATGAAACCAAAATAGAACTTTTTGGTAAATACTCAACTCGTCGTGTTTGGAGGACAAAGAATGCTGAGTTGCATCCAAAGAACACCATACCTACTGTGAAGCATGGGGGTGGAAACATCATGCTTTGTGGCTGTTTTTCTGCTAATGGACCAGGACGACTGATCCGTGTAAAGGAAAGAATGAATGGGGCCATGTATCATGAGATTTGAGTGAAAACCTCCTTCCATCAGCAAGGGCATTGAAGATGAAACGTGGCTGGGTCTTTCAGCATGACAATGATCCCAAACACACCGCCCGGGCAACGAAGGAGTGGCTTCGTAAGAAGCATTTCATGGACCTGGAGTGGCCTAGCCAGTCTCCAGATCTCAACCCCATAGAAAATCTTTGGAGGGAGTTGAAAGTCTGTGTTGCCCTGCGACAGCCCCAAAACATCACTGCTCTAGAGGAGATCTGCATGGAGGAATGGGCCAAAATACCAGCAACAGTGTGTGAAAACCTTGTGAAGACTTACAGAAAACATTTGACCTGTGTCATTGCCAACAAAGGGTATATAACAAAGTATTGAGAAACTTTTGTTATTGACCAAATACTTATTTTCCACCATAATTTGCAAATAAATTCATTAAAAATCCTACAATGTGTATTTCTGGATTTTTTTTCTCATTTTGTCTGTCATAGTTGACGTGTACCTATGATGAAAATTACAGGCCTCTCTCATCTTTTTAAGTGGGAGAACTTGCACAATTGGTGGCTGACTGAATACTTTTTTTCCCCACTGTATGTGCAAGCTGTTGGCTAGAGCGCATGTGCCAAGACCAGAGTGGGCACATTTGCTATGTAACGCAACAGTTTGTGACAAAACCATCAGTAGAGTTGAAAATGCGATGTGTGACTTCCAAATATCTCTAAGTGTCATTCCAAAATGTGATTATTACGCAACAGTACAGTTAACCCATGGTGCCCTCAAACTAAGGCTCGCTGCCTGCTAATTTATTTATAGGCTATGATTCAACCTTCAAATTATTTTCTAACAAGTTTTATTTTCTAACAACAGTTTAAATTGAGGTGTGTTCCGCCTCCTCATTAATTAACGTAGAAGTAGCCCATTTCACTGTTGACGACAACTTACATTTGAGGCATTACTGAGCCGGACAAACGTCTCTCTTCGACGAGAGCCCAAGCACTTCCCCAGTGTTTGCGCAGATCAAGTGTGCAGACATTTGCCCATCTCAAGTCAGAACAGAAGTTCAGATCTTGCACAAACATTTTTCCCCCCTGGCACATTTTTCGGCTGGTGCCCGCATTGCCTTCATTGTTGTTTTCCTTACTAATAATAACTTTGGATGTGTGCGTTCCTTTCAAAGTAAGTGCCTTATTACGTTATCGTTGTAGTTTCTGTATATCGTGTTTTCTTTCTACTGTAGCACACCGTATGTATGGCGCATAATGTATTTACTGTCTTGTTCACGTTTTCAAGTACTGGTGTCAAATCATGCATTCGGATTCTTGCATAGATTGTAATAGACATATATGATGTGTGTAAAATACTTTTTCGAAGGTTGTACTGATTAGGATGAGCTAATGCTAAGCTAATTGCCAGCTATGTGTGGCGCCATGTTTGTCGACATCATACAATGAATTCTGGTTGTCACGTAAACGTCTGTCAGACCAAAGATGTTATAACAAAACAAGATGAAGGGATGGTTCACTCGTCTTATGAGTAAACTTACAGAAGTGAATGATGGTAGATGACACACCCCTTCAACATGAATACTGCAAACAGACCCAACTCATCTTGTAACCTCTTATCTTTGGTTGACGTGAAAAAACAAACATGGCGGCATGCACAAACTACCCATTGTCGGATTACTTTTGATTTTGCGAAAGTGTTTTAGTATATTATTTTTCTATCACTTTTGAGCTCACCCGTTATGTGATGAATTGAAAATAGTAATTGCTATTAGCTAATTCATATTATGGTTTCTGTCAGCCAAGAGTTAGCTAAATATGACCACTTGTGTTAGGTCACGCTTTACTCAGTTAGCGCTACGACTAATGTAGCCTACATTTTCTGGTTTGGATGATAATTGTGTTATGCTGTCACCACTTCTGTGAATGTCTGAACATTGCATCCAAAAATAAACTGCTCACATAACTTCTTTACCATTCGGCCATCAGATTTGCCACCAATGCTCCTTATAGGACACATCACTGCACTCTATACTCCTCTGTAAACTGGTAATCTCTGTATACCCATCGCAAGACCCACTGGTTGATGTTTATTTATAAAACCCTCTTAGACCTCACTCCCCCCTATCTGAGATACCTACTGCAGCCCTCATCCTCCACATACACCACCCGTTCTGCCAGTCACATTCTGTTAAAGGTCTCCAAAGCACACACATCCCTGGGTCACCCCTCTTTTTAGTTCACTGCAGCTAGCGACTGGAACAAGCTGCAAAAAACACTCAAACTGGACAGTTTTATCTCCATCTCTTCATTCAAAGACTCAATCATGGACACTCTTACTGACATTGTGGCTGCTTCGCGTGATGTATTGTTGTCTCTATCTTCTTGCCTTTGTGTTGTTGTCTGTGCCCAATAATGTTTGTGCTGCTACCATGTTGTGCTGCTGCCATGTTGTGTTGCTACCATGTTGTTGTCATGTGGTGTTGCTACCATGCTGTGTTGTCATGTGTTGCTGCCATGCTATGTTGTCGTCTTAGGTCTCTCTTTATGTAGTGTTGTGGTGTCTCTCTTGTCGTGATGTGTGTTTTGTCCTATATATGTATTTTTATCCCAGCCCCCGTCCCCGCAGGAGGCCTTTTGCCTTTTTGCAGGCCGTCATTGTAAATAAGAATTTGTTCTTAACTGACTTGCCTAGTTAAATAAAGGTTAAATAAATAAATACATAATTGTAAACAAATTTGTAAAGGCTGTGTTTGTGCAAAATGTGGCCAGCTCAAATGCTGACTGTTGTGTCAATCGTAACTGGACGTCCTAAATAAGTGTTCTAATCACACCGGTTTGAGAGTACGCTGCAGAGATCACTGTAGAATGATCACACCCGTGTGTTCGTACGTGTCAAAGGGTTAACTTGTATTTTTTTATTCAGTACATGGGAATTTAATAGCAAAAGTAATTTTTATGTGCACTACATCGTCACGCACAGCCTTTTATCCGCAAAAAGTCTGTTTGATGGAAACACATCTCTTGTGGGAGAATAAGCATATTGTTTTATGCAGATTTTAAAATATTCGCATGAAAATCTGTCGCAAATTGGATGGAAACCTACCTAATGTCTTGGAGTGTGCAGTTATGCGTAACAGATTTTGGAATGCTGTTCCTTTCATTCAAGGTTTACAATCCACTATTTAAACAGGCTGCAAGTCAATGAAGGACTTTCTGGTCTCATTGAAGCTGGGTCGGAAAGTCTTCTTCTTCTTCTCTATCTTGTAGACTGGTGTGGTCCTCTGTAGCTCAGCTGGTAGAGCACGGCGCTTGTAATGCCAAGGTAGTGGGTTCGATCCCCGGGACCACCCATACACAAAAATGTATGCACGCATGACTGTAAGTCGCTTTGGATAAAAGCATCTGCTAAATGGCATATTATTATTATTACTGGTGTTGGGAGGACTACTGGCAGAGTCTTTAAAGTGATGTCAACTTGTGTATCTGGAGAGAAGAATGTTTAGTGAATAACTTGATTCATTCAGGCTAAAAATGAATGAGCATCTGAGGCACCAGCAGCAGGGTGATTTCAAACTATACCTGTACTTCGAAGAGAAGATCTTGGGCCTGCTTCTCTCCAGTTATCAGTGAGTTTCACTGAGCAGTCCGGGTTTAAAATGTAGAAGTCCTGAGCAATCTGTACTAAAGCAGACAAACAATTACTTTTTTTGTGAAAACAATTTTACAATAAACAAGTACATACATTGACAAAAACAACAGATAACTTAACATATACACTACCCGTCAAAAGTTTTAGAACACCTACTCATTCAAGGGTTTTTCTTTATTTTTACTATTTTTTACATTTTAGAATAATAGTGAAGACATCAAAACTATGAAATAACACATATGGAATCATGTTGTCGTCTTAGGTCTCTCATTTATGAAAATGTATAAACTCACTAACTGTAAGTCGCTCTGGATAAGAGCATCTGCTAAATGACTAAAATGTAAAATGTAATGTAGTAACCAAAAAAGTGTTAAACAAATCAAAATATAGTTTATATTTGAGATTCTTCAAATGGCCACCCATCCCCTTAATGACAGCGTTGCACACTCTCTCAACCAGCTTCACCTGGAATGCTTTTCCAACAGTCTTGAAGGAGTTCCCACATATGCTGAGCACTTGTTGGCTGCTTTTCCTTCACTCTGCTGTCCGATTCATCCCAAATCATCTCAATTGGGTTGAGGTTGGGAGATTGTGGAGGCCAGGTCATCTGATGCAGCACTTCATCACTCTCCTTCTTGGTAAAATAGTCCTTACACAGCCTGGAGGTGTGTTGGGTCATTGTCCTATTGAAAAACAAATAATAGTCCCACTAAGCCCAAATCAGATGGGATGGCGTATCACTGCAGAATGCTGTGGTAGTCATGCTGGTTAAGTGTGCCTTGAA
This sequence comes from Coregonus lavaretus, assembly GCF_964263955.1. Taxonomy (NCBI): domain Eukaryota; kingdom Metazoa; phylum Chordata; class Actinopteri; order Salmoniformes; family Salmonidae; genus Coregonus; species Coregonus lavaretus. The sequence goes on along the minus strand of NC_139993.1, from coordinate 48,159,950 downwards.
TTCTAAATAAATCACAGACAGTGTCACATGCAAAGCACCCCCACACCATAACACCTCCTCCTCCATGCTTTACGGTAGGAAATACACATGCGGAGATCATCATCCAGAAGAAGTGTCAGACTTAGCTAGCTAACTTTAACTAGCTACCGTTACATACACTGACATAGTTAGCTAGCTAGCCAAACGTCGAAAAAACCTTACATTTAGTTATATTTCACGACAACACTTCAGTGAGCTAGCGTCGCGAGCATGGCTACGAGGCTAACGTTAGCTAGCTAGCAGAGATATCTCTACCAGAGATATTAGCCCAGAAAATGTCTAGCCAACTAATGGTCGTTATCTAATGCTCAAGCAAACCTTAGCTAGCTACCTAATTATGATAGAACAACCAAAATTATTTAACCTGAATGACCATCAAATTCATAATTTGTAACGTTTGTTACTTACCGTTTTCACGGTTTTCAGCCAGCCAAAACACCCATAGTCTGTTTAAATAATGTTAGCCGCTTTCCACTCAGTCAGTCACTCAGTTGTTCTAGAACTAGAAGACTTGTAAGTTTCCACGTCTCGACACTTTCTCACGTTCTGGTACATCTCAAGGCCATGCATGCAATAAGCCTTGACCTGTCTGATGCACACATATTTTTTTGTCCTCAGTTTGATTGAAGGCCTCAATTCTTACTATTGCCGTGTAACTGATTGCTTCTATAAAGAGAGAAGGAACAACACATGATTAAGATGAGCTAGCTACTAGTTTAAAGCATGAACAATCTAATTGTTACAAAGAATGAATGTATGGGCATCAATCTTGAAGACAATACACTCCTTTATCGCTCAAAAAAGTGTTATGAGTGAGTGCATCACAAACATATTTGCCTGGGTGTTGATGCAGCCTCCTCCAACACCACTGGTAGGGGAAGGATTACCCATCTGCAAAAGTGAAGTTTTGCTTTGATGTCAAATCAACTCATATTGTTGCTAGATAGATAGCTGCCTTAGCTGTTGTGCTAGCTAACATGCTACTGAACCGTGACACTAGTATATTGACATGCATATTGGTAGTAAAACACAGCAATGTATTCACCTAAAATGATGTGTTTAGGCAAGCCATTAGTTAGCTAGCTACCTATCACATGAATTGTGCAAAGATATGATAGCTAATGTTAAGTAGCTAAGTGCTAGCCAGTCAGTGGCGCTGGCAGATTGAAACTGGTATCAACAAAATGTGTTTCACTCTATCCCATAAAATATGACATTGCTAGCTAGGCATCATTTAGCTAATAAAATGTTGAAGTTTAGTAGGATGTTTAATAAGTTAGACACTCACCTGACAACTGAGCTTGGTTTACAACAGATTTTTCTAAACCCCCTAATTGTTCGTCAACGGTTATTGGTCTTGGAACTCTTGTGTTCATCAGAAACGGCTTCTGGTGAACTGTTTGGCACTAGTGGCAATAAATATTATGGTTGCCAAAAGTTTGCTGCAGATTCAACACTAGTGGCAAACATTTGCAAACTTCTGGCAAAAATATGTGGCACACTATTTAGTTTGCAGTAAATTTGCCACAAACTTGCAGGAAGTTCACAGCAATAAATGCATTTTTGTATGGGCCCACTGGGCAAAAACTGGTTGAATCAACATTGTTTCCACTTAATTTCAACCCAAAAATTATATGTGATGACGTTGAATCAACATGGAAAACTGATTGGATTTGCAAAAAGTCATGAATTTAGGGGAATTTCATATTTTAACCTTAATGACTGGGTGACATTTTTTGTTGAATTCACATTGAATTCACATTAGTTTACAACTCAACCAAATGTAAATCAAAATAGATGTTAAACTGATGTCTGTGCCCAGTGGAATGTAATTTGACTCCCCTTCGTGAAGCATTGCTTTGGGGACTTCAGCCACAGGAAGCCAATATAATATTACAGATGTGATTCAAATTCATGAATATTACAAAATCTCTATGGTAACCACCACGTTTCGTTCATGATGAGCTAGCTACCTGGTCAATGTGATCCAATATTACTAGGGCAACGACTAGACTACGGTACTTAACGACTTACTTACTGTGCGTGTGCCACTGAGTCTCAGATTGCTGTCGGTGCTATTTTTACCAGATTCTAAAGTCTCGCTGGCATGTAAATTGTTTTATTTTTATATAGTGTTTGGCCAGCAATCACTCAGTGACCCATCTGGGACAGAAAGAGACCTTAGTAGAGGTTTTTATTGTTTGGAAGATGGATGGGGTGTCTCATTAAATGCATGGGAGCTCACAAGCAGGTGAGGAAAAAACATATTTAATGTGTTTATCCTCAGGCCACAATGCCTTGCGGTCCTGGACAATAGGTTGATTTATTTACACATAACCATCATCTTCTGTACATGCAGTTTAGCCCGGTTAAGTTAAGCAAGTAGTTCTGAGTGCATTTACCGATGATAGCAGTTGGTTTGAACCAGTTTACCAAGTTAAGGATGTTTCTGACTATCAACTACACTGACTTCATATCACAGGCACAGGCAGTCAACTAATACAACGAAAGCTCTGAGACAGATTTGTCCAATAAACATCAACAAACTAATAAAAATGCACCCCCACTCCTCCTCTATTAATGACCAAAATGCCATTAATTGCCCTGATTCCTCCTGAGATCACAGACAAGAAGTCGAGATGACAAGAAAATGAAATATCTGATAGGTTGTCTGATCCTATTTGCTGTGTTGTTGTGTATCCTGTAATGAAAATTCCTGAATTGGAGCTAAATTGAGGAAAAGTAATTTATTTGGCTGCTCTGCTGGATGAGGCTTCATACTTTATTAAGGTCATATATTCCAGCTCCGCTGAGACTGTTCTAGAGAAATTCATATTTTAGCAGCTGACAAGAGACAAGTCACTCAAAATCAACTCACTATGCAAATGAAAAGAAAAATATTATATTAGTCTCAAAGAAGAGAGAAATGACATCAGCAGAGAGGAGGGAGGAAAACAAGAGTTTTGTTTAGTTACCTAGCATAACACCTACAATATTCATGTAACTGGTTTAGAAGTACCCATAGTTTTTCCTGGTCAGGTCATGTAGTCAAGATAATCTCCTTTGTTTATCTCGTCATCCACCCCTACTGTGGCCTACTGTATGTGTTCTAGCTTGGTGATATGAAAGGACTGGTCCTGTGGATAGTTGTTGGGGTGTGATGCTAGGCTAGAGAATTTTCTACTATGGTGCTCTGATCTGCATAATTAGCCTGTGCAGCAGGAGCCCATGTTCTGTGAAAGGTCAGGCAGAATTAGAGTACTGTAGGTAGGCTGGTGTATGATGGCCAACTCTGACCGCCGCCGCACTCGCCACCAGCAGAGAATTACCCCGGGAATTTTCACAGGTGTCATGACTTGCCCTCATGGGCTGAGGATCAAAGAGGCCAGCTAGGCAAAGGTTTGAACACCCCCTCTCCTGGGGGCCAGTTTTATGACCGGTTGTAAATACCATGCAGATTTTCTCTTCCTTGCCGTGAACTATTGGGAGAAAGGACCCCTTTGTCAACACAGAGATTCTTCCCGCCAAAACTCCAACATCCAAAAGTGGATAATTAAACAATATTTCTACCACAAAGAATGTGGGAAATTGTCGATGGGTCTTAAAGGACAATCATGTCGAATTCGTTACTATGTTGTGATGTAATTAAAGATGGTGGAACAACATAACTGTATCTCTGGGGGTGTACACTTCCCAGTTATGAGGTTTGCATCTAATTGTTGTATAAAATGAATGATTAAGTATAATAATACTTTTGTGAAGATAACAATATGATTTTAGCATTCTAGATGAGATGATTGTTTCCATATTGATTTGTTCTCAGTCAGTGGCCATGCCCAGATGAGCACAAACATGATGAAACGCCCCCTTTTCTACTCAAGTATAAAACCCCTCGTGACGAAATTCACTTCAGACCAAGCAGATTACGGTATAAGCTGGATGTTGCAAATTGTTGAATTTCTACCAGACCAGGAAGCATGAAGCTGAAGCTACGCGGCTTAAAATGGTTGAAACTCTACAGAACAGCCGACATGCAGCGCGAGCTGAATATGGCAAAATGTTGAAACTCTGAAACTCTCAACCTCTACACGAGGTGAAGAAGAAAACAACGCACTAGACCTTATCATCTTAGTCTGCAGCAGGCATGTATACTCGTCTAGAGAACTTTCACTAAAGACACGAGTTGGGAAGGACAATCCCTCTCAGACAACCGTTGGTATATCTGAAGCATCTATTCTAACAGATCAACTCTACGAACTACAGGGTACGCTGAAGTATCCATTCTAACCACCACTACGACCAGAAACTCTGGTGGGCAAACCAGAGTCCTACATCATCAACTCAACTATTCGAGGACAGCTACATGTAAATACATGTTGCATTTCTAATCCGAATGAGCGGTTATTAGGGTTTTAAGCATTTGTATTTCCGTGAGCGTAGTTTCCAAAGTAACCACGATAGTTTGAATCTCTGTCTCTCCCTTCCACTCAGACCCTCCTTCTACCCAAGCATCCATGCTATTGTTCGTCTAGTCCACTAGGGACCTGTTCTCATTGTATTACGTTAGTAATCAATAACCTATGTGTGTGTGTGTTTGTATTCTGTGTTATTATTTAGTTAGTTAGTAAATAATTAAGCCAATTTGTGTATTGCTGATTCATCAATAAGGTTAGGGTTTTTGCAGGTTCAAGGATTATGCGACGTTTAGAATGAGACTGATAAGAGGTAATTATTTAATAAGTGACTGTTATCGTTAAATAACATATATCTTCTAAGAGTTTAATTCGGGAGATGGTAACTCGTTAAACAACTTCTTCTGTGGTGCACCAAATTCCTAATGAGGTAATTGTTACATGATTTGATAAATAACAGTCATACATTAAAGTAAGTCACGTCACGGTCAGTAGTCTACTGAGGCCCAGGGAAATGGTGGTGAGATGGGAACAGGCAGGAAGCGAACAAACAGCACCTCGACCTGATCACGCCTCAGCAGATCCACCAGGGTGATTGTCTGGGTTCTGTGATGCGTCACAGGAGGGCCTAGAACACCAGCAGAAAGTTGAGGAGAGGTGCCGTAGAGTAGAGTGTTTTGTTAGTTAGACTAGGGGAGAAATTACACTTACTTGATGTTCATCATATTGTTGTCAGGGTATAATAGGTGCCAGGGTATAATACTCATTATAGATTATTTATTTAAAGGCAACATGGAAAACTCTCATAATAGTTTTGGCAACAAAGCGAATTAGATAAAGAGAGAGAAAATGTAATTTTAAAAAACTGAGAGAGGGGGAGACAGGGTGAGAAAGGGAATGAGAAAAATGAAAGAGTGTGGATATCTGAACTTTAGAAATAGGTTGGAGCTAACTGTTAGCATTCTGATAGGTCATTTTACCAGAACACCACAGAGTTAATATTCAGTCCTCAGGTATAGGGGGAAATGGAAATATTTCTGTGCGTCTGTCAGCAATATTTGTAACTCTCAGCAGAATTCAGTGACACTTTCACAGTTGGGTTTTCATTTCATTATTGGAGCCTCAAACCATGAATAAGACTTTTATATTAATGCATTGTTTGCTGTTTTTATCTGGGAAGTTGAAGTGTTTGTTGCAACATTTGCGGTATTGTATATTATATTTTTGACACGCATACTATAACCCAATACAGGCCAGGAGTGTTTTCACCATCTAGTCCTCTAGAGTCGAAGGGATGAGAAGTGAGACTTCCACAACTGCCTGTCCTCCTTTGCAGACCCAATTTACTCTTCTCCACTATTCTGGTGTCACTTTTTTGGTTTTAACAGTACACGAATTGTGCAAAGGAGAGTAAATGTAAATTGAACATATTTATAGAATCAATTAATTTCCCTTGAGTTTGACTGAATGTAAAGTCATTACATATGACATTCAAGGAGAATATCCCATATATAAGATTGAATCTGTTTCAAATGCATAACTGGTGCTTATGGAAACCATGCCAGTATATTTATTGTCCATTTATTCTATCTGTCTCTTCTCTGTATAGTATGAAAACCAGTGGACATGTCAAAGTGATTGGTGTCTGCTTTAGCATCCCAGGAGGAAAGTGTACTCTGTTCTAATGCCTGTAAAACATCTCCCTGCTTGAGAGCTTCTCTCCCCAGAGGATTGAGACACCAAACCTTGTCAGTGACGGAGATGTCTCATCTGTGGTCCAAATCAAGGTATTTTTTCTGTTGAGGATGTCATGGCTTTGAGGTTACAGTAGCCAACATTGTGTTTGTTTTTACATTTTTGTTTTGTACTAATATATTGGATATTTGAGGATGATTCAATCAGGAAGTTATCCGGAGAAGACATCTGAAAATCAGTTTCCAGAGTATGGTGTCATTGAAGGGTCACTCAACAGTCTTTCAACCACTTTGGATTTTCTTTGGTGTACAAATATGATTTGTACATTGAAATGTTAATCAAGCCACACAACATTCATTATTAATATTTTTGCATAATACAGTATATTTTCAAAGTGAAGACGTAACCTTCACATTCTACAGTTAGTTAAATGATTCAAAAGCATACCATGTACAAATGACTCTCAGTCAAGGTTTTCCAAAATAGATCAGATATTGAACTGTAGTCCCTTTTGGCTGTATCTGTGACCTTCTCAAGTGATTTTAAACTGTCTCTGCCCTGACGCAGATGGCCACTTAGCTGTCACGAGCACATGCCACATCATCTCAGAGTGATGGAATGTGGGTGGAAAAAGTAAGTGCCCCATGGCTGATGTCCATTAGCTAATGGAAATATAGACATTTTATAGACATTTCACTCTGGTGGAGAGAGTTTGTAATTAGGAGATATTTCTAAATAGCAGCGGAGTGAAAGGTCAGGGTGGATGGTGGATCGGTGGGTTTGTGACGGGACCGCAGGGCCGCGCCCTGTAATGTTGATACCATTTTAGGGAGAGAATATCTCCGGGAGATAAATGCATTTCCTCTTTAAGGTAAATTGAATTCACAGAGTGTGACACATTGAGAACAATGAGATGCCTGGCCTGGTGACGGAGTCTGAGACTGGGGTCAAACCAGAGATATTGCATGTTTTGATGGACACCACAGACCTGATACCAAAGGCACTTTTATTTTGTTTTATATCCTTATGTTGATGTTGTTATACCTTTCTTTTTATATTAAACTTTTCTGCCACTGCTCAATATTTAAAGATATATTGATGACTTGTGACCAAACAGAGGTGTTGAAAAGAGAGATATTCAACACTAGGAACAATTATTTACATACAGGGTAATTATTTATGCAATTTTACCAATGGTGTATTAACAGTAACACACCAGTTGCAAAATAAATACATTCAGTTGTTTCTCTAACGGAAAGATGGATGTTTTTTTTACCATTCTAATGCATTATTCATTCACATTTGACAGATTCTGCCAGCTATTGATTTGGTATAGGTCTAAGTAGTCAAACAGTACAATTATTAATAGATAACGACATAAGTCATCTTTAATTTCAGCCTCAAGCGCTGACACCACTGACAACCCTCTTGGTTCTTTGACAGAGTAGGTCAGTGTAGATTACAGGACCATAACTACATGCCATTTCATTACACATTAGTGCTTCCCACTATATTCTTTTGAAAAAAGTGTTTTGTTGATTTGTTTTACGTTTTTTTACCTACCTTGTCAGTGGCTGTTGACAGAGTAAAACCACGACTATTCACCATAACATTTCACAGTAATATGTGCTTTCTGTATTTGTTTTGTTAGTTTCTGAAGCAATTAAATTACATTTATAACAGTACATTCTGAATCTGTGAGACTGATAACAACACAGAGAAAAAGACCAGTGTGAATTTCACAGAGGATTGTTTTATTGTTTGACCTAGGTACATAAACAATTGTACCATCAGAACATTCCTAGTTTACCTCATTGGTTTGGATGTTTTAATTTGGGTTTACAGACAGAAAGAGACTCGCATAATCATGTCTATTTTTACCACAGCTAATATTCCAGTGACGTTTAGGTACAGTCTTCATTAGAACCAAATGTCATTCCTCCACTTTCATGCCTGTAATACTCAGTGGCAATGATTCATAATTATTAGCTAATATGACACTCATTTAGCTGCAGCTTAACTTAAACGGGAGGAATTTATCCCATTATTCTCAAAGTAAACTTTTCTGCTCAACATACTCAGAGGACACATTTGAAGGGTTTCTTGTTTTTTCCAAAATGTTATGGCAAGTACTCTATACACTCTCTGATACTTCTGATGCTCTTGTCAACTACTAACACACATGATCCATACAGACAAGGGTAAGTTGAGCTACATAGGGCTCTGGTCAAAAGTATACATGAGAATAAGGTGTCATTTGAGATCCAGCCTTGTACACTGCAGTATCCCTCAGTGTTGCGCTTCCCATGGCCATCCCAGCACATCCTTACAAGGCATTGTCCTCTGTTAGATTAGTTAACCATGGGCCCCCAAGCCCTACAGTGCTGAATTAGAAGAAGTGTATGTCCACAAAACAGATGGGGGATTCAACCTGTGACTCCTATGAACATTGGCACTTCCAGCGGCATATTTCTCCCAGATATTATAGGGTGGATGATGAATGGAGGGGGACAGCAGGTGGAGTGTTTTCCAGCTAGGCCTGGATAGTTCCATCTGACACCAACCTAGGCCAGTGGGAAGCCATGAGACATGAGGAGCCCATCCCTCTGGACAGGATAAAGAGAGATACTCACCTCCCTGTAGCCTAGAGTCAAGACCCATGGAGGAGTGGAGGAGTGGGGTGAACTGTGAGGAGAGGAGTTTATGAGAGAGAGTACATCTAGGTGTGTAGGTCTCTTCTTGCGTTATTGTTGATTGTGTGAGAGAAAGGTATGGTTGAGTGTTTTGAATTATTATTTAACATTTTCTTTAACAAAGACATCCCATTGAGATATGCACCTGAGACCTGCGTCATTCAGCATACCAGTGCATTCAAATACGGCTGAAAAAATCACATTATAGGAGCTCTATGGGAAAAACCATCTTCAACCAAAAAGTGTTAGTAACAATACCATCGCTACAATCAAAGAGTAATAATCTGAGTTAAACAATATCATGATAGAAAAACAAATGAAAATCAAATAAAGTGCAAAATTCAACTGAAGTGAATACAGTACCATATCTGGGCAGCCAAGACTGGTGTTTAATATGATCTAATTAATCTAATTGTTTAAGTGATTAATGTCCAATGTTTCAACAAGCGGGCATTGTTTGAGTTTTAAATCTGTGAGTAAGTCTTCCAAATGTCTGCATTACTGTCTAACACATGATTTATACACAGTATCAATACAGACATTATGCTTCTGATCCAGACCTGTATTATTCAGCCTGTGTTATTATCCTCAACATGAGAATAACTCAATTGCCTCAAATTACCGAATGTATAAAAATCATAAATGTTTAACGGGTAATTACTAGATTTAAGAGCTTTTATGACTATGTTTAAAGGCCGTTAAAGTCATCAGCAGCCAGTAAAAAATATTGGCGTTGAAGTTAATTTCCATTGGGATCTGAAGACAATCTCACGCCGCAGCGGAGGACATTCACTAATGTTGTCATGGCAGTGGGGAAAGGTCGATGTACGCTGGCCCCCGGGTCCCTGGGAGACACTGAGAGAGGAGGGAAATAGATTAAGATCCTGTGTATTGATAAACCATCACTGACAATGCAAACTACCCAGTGGGAACCCCATGACATGCTCTCTTTCAGACAAGGGTCTTTCAGAGTGAGACCACTGGGGGAGATAGTTTAATTATAGAACACACTCTGATAGATGTGTGTAGTTTACTCTCATAGATGCAGCTAATTTGTGCTCGGCACGGCTAGAGATGTACATGGCAGTTGATGGAGATCTGGTGAATTATACCTATCTGAACGTTTTTTAATTTCTTTGTGACAGAATGTGATGTACAGTGCATTCAGAAAGCATTCATACCCCTTCACTTATTTCAAATTTTGTTGTGCTACAGCCTGAATTCAAAATGGATTAAATATATTTTATTTCTCACCAATCTACGCACAATACCCCATAACAACCAAGTGAATATATGATTTAAGAATTTTTTTCACATTTATTGAAAATGAAATACAGAAATATCTCATTTATATAAGTATTCACACTCCTGAGTCAATACATGTTAGAACCACCTTTGGCAGCGATTACAGCTGTTGAGTTTTTCTGGATAAGTCTCTAAGATCATTGCACACCTGAATTGTACAATATTTGCACATTATTCTTTTAAAAATGATTATTTGTCAAGTTGGTTGTTGATCATTTTTAGACAGCCATTTTCAAGTCTTGCCATAGATTTTAAAGCTGATTTAAGTCAAAACTGTAACTAGACCACTCAGGAACATTCAACGTTGTCTTAGTAAGAAACTCCAGTGTATATCTGGCCTTGTGTTTTAGGTTATGGTCCTGCTGAATGGTGAATTTGTCTCCCAGTGTCTGTTGGAAAGAAGACAGAAACAGGTTTTTCGCTAGGATTTTGCCTGTGCTAAGCTTTATTCAATTTATTTTTATCCTTAAAAACTCCCTTGCCAATGACAAGCATACCCATAACATGATGCAGCCACTGCTATGCTTGAAAATATGAAGAGTGGTACTCAGTGATGTGTTGTGTTGGATTTGCCCCAAACATAATGCTTTGTATTCAGGACATAAAGCTAATTTCTTTGCCACATTTTTAGCAGTTTTACTTTAGTCTCTTATTGCAAACAGGATGCATTTTTTTGAATATTCTATTCTGTACACACTTCCTTCTTTTCACTCTGTCATTTAGGTTAGTATTATGGAGTAAATACAATGTTGTTGATCCATCCTCAGTATTCTCCTGTCACAGCCATTAAAAGGATGCCTGTATCTTTGTAGTGAATGGGTGTATTGATACACCATCCAAAGTGTAATTAATAACTTCGCCATACTCTTAGGGACATTCAATGTCTGCTTTATTTTGACACATCTACCAATAGGTGCCCTTATTTGCGAGGCATTGGAAAACGTCCCTGGTCTTTGTGGTGGAATCTGTTTTTGAAATTCACTGCTCGACAGAGGGATCGTACAGATAATTGTATGTGAGGGGTACAGAGATGAGGTAGTCATTCAAAAATCATGTTAACCACTATTATTGCACACAGAGTGAGTCCATGCAGCTTATTATGTTACTTGTTCAGCAAATGTTTACTCCTGAACTAATTTCAAAAATATATACAGTGGGGTGAACAAGTATTTGATACACTGCCAATTTTGCAGGTTGTCCTACTTACAAAGCATGTAGAGGTCTGTCATTTTTATCATAGGTACACTTCAACTGTGAGAGACGGAATCTAAAACAAAAATCCAGAAAATCACATTGTATGATTTTTAAGTAATTAATTTGCATTTTATTGCATGATATAAGTATTTGATACATCAGTAAAGCAGAACTTAATATTTGGTACAGAAACCTTTTGCAATTACAGAGATCATACGTTTCCTGTAGGTCTTGACCAGGTTTGCACACACTGCAGCAGGGATTTTGGCCCACTCCTCCATACAGACCTTCTCCAGATCCTTCAGGTTTCGGGCTGTCGCTGGGCAATACGGACTTTCAGCTCCCTCCAAAGATGTTCTATTGGGTTCAGGTCTGGAGACAGGCTAGGCCACTCCAGGACCTTAAGATGCTTCTTACAGAGCCACTCCTTAGTTGCCCTGGCTGTGTGTTTCGGGTCGTTGTCATGCTGGAAGACCCAGCCACGACCCATCTTCAATGCTCTTACTGAGGGAAGGAGGTTGTTGGCCAAGATCTTGCGATACATGGCCCCATCCATCCTCCCCTCAATACGGTGCAGTCGTCCTGTCCCCTTTGCAGAAAAGCATCCCCAAAGAATGATGTTTCCACCTCCATGCTTCACGGTTGGGATGGTGTTCTTGGGGTTGTACTCATCCTTCTTCTTCCTCCAAACACGGCGAGTGGAGTTTAGACCAAAAAGCTCAATTTTTGTCTCATCATACCACATGACCTTCTCCCATTCCTCCTCTGGATCATCCAGATGGTCATTGGAAAACTTCAGACGGGCCTGGACATGCGCTGGCTTGAGTAGGGGGACCTTGCGTGCGCTGCAGGATTTTAATCCATGACAGCGTAGTGTGTTACTAATGGTTTTCTTTGAGACTGTGGTCCCAGATCTCTTCAGGTCATTGACCAGGTCCTGCTGTGTAGTTCTGGGCTGATCCCTCACTTTCCTCATGATCATTGATGCCCCACGAGGTGAGATCTTGTATGGAGCCCCAGACCGAGGGTGATTGACCGTCATCTTGAACTTCTTCCATTTTCTAATAATTGCACCAACAGTTGTTGCCTTCTCATCAAGCTACTTGCCTATTGTCCTGTAGCCCATCCCAGCCTTGTGCAGATCTACAATTTTATCCCTAATGTCCTTACACAGCTCTCTGGTCTTGGCCATTGTGGAGAGGTTGGATTCTGTTTGATTGAGTGTGTGGACAGGTGTCTTTTATACAGGTAACGAGTTCAAACAGGTGCAGTTAATACAGGTAATGAGTGGAGAACAGGAGGGCTTCTTAAAGAAAAACTAACAGGTCTGTGAGAGCCGGAATTCTTACTGGTTGGTGGGTGATCAAATACTTTTGTCATGCAATAAAATGCAAATTTATTACTAAAAAATCATACAATGTGATTTTCTGGATTTTTGTTTTAGATTCCGTCTCTCACAGTTGAAGTGTACCTATGATCAAAATTACAGACCTCTACATGCTTTGTAAGTAGGAAAACCTGCAAAATCGGCAGTGTATCAAATACTTGTTCTCCCCACTGTATATATATATATATATATATATATATATATAATTCCACTTTGACATTATGGGGTATTTTGTGTAGGCCAGTGACATAACATCTCAATTTAATCCATTTTAAATTCAGGCTGTAACACAACAAAATGTGGAAAAAGTCAAGGGACTTTGCAATTATACAAACAATTCCCAAAAACTTCACTTAATACAAAAAATATGACATATTACTGGATAGCTATAGATTTCTGCTTTTGGTCCCCCTGCAACACATATTCAACGTCATGCTCAGAAATGTTATGCACATTGCACCTACAGAACACATTTATTTATAGCTTATTTATGCATGAACTGTACATTGTGTGTAGACTCAAGGGATTGCCTGGTGAATGTATTCTGAGGCAAACTGGGCTATACTCCCATATTCACGTAATCATTAGTCATATACAGTAACCACGCACTGGGGGCGATCAAACACACACAAACTCATACACACAAACAAACAGACACACAGACACACACATACATACTCCTGATGGGCCGGTTATGCATGCATTTTCCTCTCTCTGGGTGCTTTGGTCCCTCTGAACCCAAACGTGTGTTGGTGAGAACAACTTCATTACACTTCTGTTACCTCGACAACCACATAAATCACACACCACCAGCTTGCGACACACACAGACACACACACACACACACACACACATACATATACACACACACACCTTGCAGCCCGATGCCTAGGGAGAGCTTTGCTCAGTAAATCCACTGCTCTTGGAAAAGAAACATCTTTGGGTCAGCTCTTTATGTCTTCAGGGACAATCAGGGGAAGCAAAAATCTGCTATTGCCACAGACAATTGATCATCAGGGGCTCCTGGGCTCTGGAGCCTGGGCCGTCTCTCTCTCCATTACCTGACTGAAATAGGCCTCTCTCTGGAGGCCCAGGCCTCATTGAACAGGAGAGGTTGCCACGGTAATTATATCCTAGACCAGGCCCCAAGCCCCCGAAATCGCTGCTCATTAGGCTGCTGTTCCTCACACATTGCTACACTCACCTGTCTCTGGTCTGGTGCTAGCCTCAATGTGTTGCTCCCATCCTGGTTGTGGAGAGACTTACAGAGAGATGTGTTGTTGTTGCTGTAAAACGTTGGTATTTGTATTACTGACCACATTTCCATGCACAGTTTTTATGCAAATAAAGTCATATTGTGATGGAAACAGGACATTTCGGTAAAAAAAATTAAATAACAAAAAAAAAAGATTTGTATGTACTCACTAACTGTAAGTCGCGCTGGATAAGAGCGTCTGCTAAATGACTAAAATGTCAAATGTAAAATTAACTATGCAAGAAATGGCAATGGAAACACCTTTATGCACAAATATTGATATATTAACCATCATATCGAAGTAAACTTGTAGTCACGAAATGATACAAAACTAACATGCAATTGAAACTTTAGATTTTTATTCGGTACATGAAAACTTAAGCGATAAAATACATTTTGTGTGCACTACATCATCACGCTGTGATTTTTATCCACAACAAGTTCGTTTGGTGGAAACACACCACTGGTGGGAAAATATGCATTTTTTTTAACATTTGCATTAAAATCTGTCGCCAATTGAATGGAAACCTAGCTATTGTGTTGGTTTTGTCCCGCACTCAGTCAGAACTTCAACCTCAACCATTGTGTGCAGAAATAGAAACCTGGTACAGCTGAGATTTAGTCTTTCTCTCATCCTCGTGATCCTCTTTCTCTCTCTCTGATTCTTTCTTTCTCTCTCCTCTCTCCTTTTCCCCTCTCAATATATCTCTCGCTCTCTTTCTTTCTCTCTCTCACATATTTTTTATTCTTTCATTATCACTTTCTCTCTCAATTTTTTGCACTCTCTCCCTGTTTTGTTCCTCTTGTTAAGCGGAACCTCTGGTCCCAGCCCCCAGGTGAATCCTTCTCTACAACGACAATTAAACCCAAATCCAACCACCTCATTGATAATTAATTGAAAAGCTGGTCCCATCTCGTGGCTTACCTAAACCCAATCGCTGCTGCTACTGGTCATTACCTGAAACAGATGGATGGTGGCAGGCTGATCCTTCCCTACACCTTCCTCTTTAATGCATCCATGATTACGCGGGCGGTGCTATGGTTGATCAACTTGCAGCTCACCACAAATGAGGTTATAAGTGAGTCGAGAAGGCCAGGGTCCAGGTGTCTCGCAAAATAACCCAGCCAGGTCACCCGTGATACAAGTCAGTATTCGACGTCCATCCATGTCTGAGGACGTCGGGCGATGACGTTGAAACCGGCCACTAGGGGCAACAGTGAGCGCTGTTACCTTCAAGTAGGTTTCGGTTTTGCTAGGGTATTAACATCTGCCTCTGGTGCCAAAGGTTGTATGTTCGAATCCAGCAAATAATATTTTTTTTGAGTTTTTTGTTTTAATCCTATACCAAACCTTAACCCTTACCTTAACCATTCGGAGTTAATGCCTAACCTTAAGATTTCGAAGTTATTGCCTAAACTTAACCTTAAAAACTTTGATATTTGGAACAACTTCGAAATTTGACGTTTGATATTAACGTCTAAATCTGACGTGACACTGTGAGAGCTTGTTGAAATAACCCAGCTCTGCACTCCAGGCACACCACAGCTTTAATCACACACACACACACACAGAGAGACAGACACACACACACTCGCACTGTCTCTTCCTATTGAAAGAGACACACCTGCCTTCATTAGGGCTTCTGACCTGGAGCACGCTGGGGCATCCGGCTGAAGCACATCAACACCAAGCAGCCAAGCAGAAACAGAGCACTGCACATTCCATACATAGGATGAATAGGGGATGAGTGAATGAGATTTGGAAATAAGACAATCTAGTATGTATTGGTTTGATGTCTTGGAAATGTGATTTTTGTGGAGAGGTTACTGTAAAGATGAATGTTTGTCCGTATGGATGTCACATCTATTACGATCAATGATCTAGTGAGATAAACACACATCACTTTAGTACAATTGAATATTTGTATTTTTGTGTTTATTAAGGATCCCCATCCATTACATTTTAGACATTTTAGTCATTTAGCAGACGCTCTTATCCAGAGCGACTTACAGGAGCAATTAGGGTTAAGTGCCTTGCTCAAGGGCACATCGACAGATTTTTCACCTAGTTGGCTAGGGGATTAGAACCAGCAACCTTTCAGTTACTGGCACAATGCTCTTAACCACTAAACTACCTGCCGCCCCACAACCAGCAACATTAAGGCACTTATATACAATATAAAATATTGCATGACATTACATTTCATAACACTTTTCACAACACATTAAGTGTGTTCCCTCAGGCCACTACTCTACTACCACATATCTACAATACAAAATCCATGTGTATGTGTGTGTAGAGTGCGTGTCTTATCATGTGTATGTGTGTCTGTGCCATAACACTGACCATGTATGCTCCAAACAAAATGTAATCCTACCATGATGAGCAGATGCCATGCAGTGATATGAGTGAAGTTTATCAGGTTAGCCTTTAAACAGCAGTGTGATAAAAGAGCAGAGATCCAGTGTTCCTTCCTGTCTGATCCCCTGGCAGAGAGAGAACAGTTGGTGAGTGAGGCATGCTGTGCTGCTGACTGACAGCTTCTACTGGAGGAGCAGCCATCATATAATAATGATGAGGCTAGTACAAGTGAGGAAATGTGCTGGGACTGTAAACAATAGGATAGGCACTCGGTTGAGAGATTCAAGTTGGTGTCCACATCACTAAGGATCTATCATGGTCCACACACACCAACACAGTCGTGAAGACAACGCCTCTTCCCCCTCAGGAGGCTGAAAAGATTTGGCATGGGCCCTCAGATCCTTACAAAGTTATACAACTGCACCAATGAAAGCATCTTGACTGGCTGCATCACCACTTGGTATGACAACTGCTTGACATCAGACTGCAAGGCGCTACAGAGGGTAGTGCGTACATCCCAGTACATCACTGGGGCCGAGCTCCCTACCATCCAGGAACTCTATAAAAGGCAGTGTCAGAGGAAGAACCTAAAAATTGTCAAGGACTCCTGCCACCCAAGTCATAGACTGTCCTCTCTGCTACCGCATGGCAAGCGGTACCGGAGCACCAAGTCCGGAACAAACAGGACCCTGAACAGCTTCTACCCCCAAGCCATAAGACTACTAAATAGCTAAATAGTTAGCATTGACCCTTTCTGCAAAAACTTTTCTGTCTCATCACATGCAATGCTGCTACTGTCTATTATCTGTCACTTTATTCCTAGTTATATGTACATATCTACCTCAATTAACTCGTACCCCTGCACATCGACTCGGTACTGGTACCCGTGTATATAGCAAAGTTATCGTTACTCATTGTGTATTTATTATTGCTTTTATTATTGTGTTTTAATTTTCTATTATTTCTCTATTTTCATTCTCTCTGCATTGTTGGGAAGGGTCAGTAAGTAAGTATTTCACTGTTAGTCTACACCTGTTGTTTAATATATATATATATATATTTGATTTGACTCGTCGAACACACAAGCACGTGTGCTCCTGTTGTACAACAATAAGAGTGGTATACTGACTGCCTCTCTCTCCCATATCGTACTGTTCTCACATTATAGCTGCCTTTCAATCGTATAGCTGTCATCATAATGCATAAACTATCTCTATTCCTATATCTTTCAATACACTTTGTTTTAATTCCTTCCCTGTGATGCATATTGGGCAGTAACCATCCATTATAAAATACATTAAAGCCGTGGGGATTGGGTTAAGGCTGAAGGGTAGACATAGATACTCCTTTTAGAGGTATGACTCATTTGAATAAAGCAGTTTGTTTATACCACGTTGCAGAGCTTTGCAGTGTCTTAGACACACACATGCATTGAGATACATTAAAATAATTGTTTTAATGGGAAATATACACACACACACTATACACACATGTACACATGGATTTTGTATTGTAGATACAGTGAGGGAAAAAAGTATTTGATCCCCTGCTGATTTTGTACGTTTGCCCACTGACAAAGAAATGATCAGTCTATAATTTTAATTGTAGGTTTATTTGAACAGTGAGAGACAGAATAACAACAAAAAAATCCAGAAAAACGCATGTCAAAAATGTTATAAATTGTTTTGCATTTTAATGAGGGAAAACAAAACATGACCTAGTACTTGGTGGCAAAACCCTTGTTGGCAATCACAGAGGTCAAACATTTATTGTAGTTGGCCACCAGGTTTGCACACATCTCAGGAGGGATTTTGTCCCACTCCTCTTTGCAGATCTTCTCCAAGTCATTAAGGTTTTGAGGCTGACGTTTGGCAACTCGAACCTTCAGCTCCCTCCACAGATTTTCTATGGGATTAAGGTCTGGAGACTGGCTAGGCCACTCCAGGACCTTAATGTGCTTCTTCTTGAGCCACTCCTTTGTTGCCTTGGCCGTGTGTTTAGGGTCATTGTCATGCTGGAATACCCATCCACGACCCATTTTCAATGCCCTGGGTGAGGGAAGGAGGTTGTCACCCAAGATTTGATGGTACGTGGCCCCGTCCATCGTCCCTTTGATGCGGTGAAGTTGTCCTGTCCCCTTAGCAGAAAAACACCCCCAAAGCATAATGTTTTCACCTCCATGTTTGACGGTGGGGATGGTGTTCTTGGGGTCATAGGCAGCATTCCCGTCCTCCAAACACGGCGAGTTGAGTTGATGCCAAAGAGCTCCATTTTGGTCTCATCTGACCACAACACTTTCACCCAGTTCTCCTCTGAATCATTCAGATGTTCATTGGCAAACTTCAGACGGGCATGTATATGTGCTTTCTTGAGCAGGGGGACCTTGTGGGTCAGTCCTTCACTGCGTAGTGTGTTACCAATTGTTTTATTGGTGACTATGGTCCCAGCTGCCTTGAGATCATTGACAAGATCCTCCCGTGTAGTTCTGGGCTGATTCCTCACTGTTCTCATGATCATTGCAACTCCACGAGTTGAGATCTTGCATGGAGCCCCAGGCCGAGGGAGATTGACTGTTATTTTGTGTTTCTTCCATTTGCGAATAATCGCACCAACTGTTGTCACCTTCTCACCAAGCTGTTTGGCGATGGTCTTGTAGCCCATTCCAGCCTTGTGTAGGTCTACAATCTTGTCCCTGACATCCTTGGAGAGCTCTTTGGTCTTGGCCATGGTGGAGAGTTTGGAATCTGATTGATTGATTGCTTCTGTGGACAGGTGTCTTTTATACAGGTAACAAGGTGAGATTAGGAGCACACTCTTCGTTACCTGTATAAAAGACACCTGGGAGCCAGAAATCTTTCTGATTGAGAGGGCATCAAATACTTATTTCCCTCATTAAAATGCAAATCAATTTATAAAAATTTTTACATGCGTTTTTCTGGATTATTTTGTTGTTATTCTGTCTCTCACTGTTCAAATAAACCTACCATTAAAATTATAGACTGATCATTTCTTTGTCAGTGGGCAAACGTACAAAATCAGCAGGGGATCAAATACTTTTTTCCCTCACTGTATGTGGTAGTGGTGGAGTAGGGGTCTGAGGGCACACAGTGTGTTGTGAATGTATTGTAATGTATTTAAAATTGTATAACTGCCTTAATTTTGCTGGATCCCAGGAAGAGCTGCTGCCTTGGAATAGCAGCTAATGGGTATCCATAATAAATACAAATACAAATATGCATTAGGGTCTATATTCAGATCAAACAGAATGTGCTCTATTTCTGTACAGCTGTACTATCTTAATTTGCTCACTCTGTTGTCGCAGATAATTTTCCAGCGCAGCAGGAAATACAAAACTTGTATTGTATTCTAGGTTTAATTTCCACTTTAAATTTTCAGACTTGATTTGCTCTAATGAAAAACGTATCAACCCCTACAAAAATGTCCAATAAGTATAATCCACATAATAAATCACATATACAGTTGCTGCAGGATTATTATCCTGCTGTGAGAATCTGGTTAAATTAAGATATTGTATGTATGTACAGTGGGGAGAACAAGTATTTGATAAACTGCCGATTTTGCAGGTTTTCCTACTTACAAAGCATGTAGAGGTCTGAAATTTGTATCATATGTACACTTCAACTGTAAGAGACGGAATCCAGAAAATCACATTAATTTGCATTTTTTTGCATGACATAAGTATTTGATTAATCAGAAAAGCAGAACTCAATATTTGGTACAGAAACCTTTGTTTGCAATTACAGAGATCATACGTTTCCTGTAGGTCTTGACCAGGTTTGCACACACTGCAGCAGGGATTTTGGCCCACTCCTCAATACAGACCTTCTCCAGATCCTTCAGGTTTCGGGGCTGTCGCTGGGCAATACGGACTTTCAGCTCCCTCCAAAGATTTTCTATTGGGTTCAGGTCTGGAGACTGGCTAGGCCACTCCAGGACCTTAAGGTGCTTCTTACAGAGCCACTCCTTAGTTGCCCTGGCTGTGTGTTTTGGGTCGTTGTCATGCTGGAAGACCCAGCCACGACCAATCTTCAATGCTCTTACTGAGGGAAGGAGGTTGTTGGCCAAGATCTCGCGATACATGGCCCCATCCATCCTCCCCTCAATACGATGCAGTCGTCCTGTCCCCTTTGCAGAAAAGCATCCCCAAAGAATGATGTTTCCACCGCCATGCTTCACGGTTGGGATGATGTTCTTGGGGTTGTACTCATCCTTCTTCTTCCTCCAAACACGGCGAGTGGAGTTTAGACCAAAAAGCTCTATTTTTGTCTCATCTAGACCACATGACCTTCTCCCATTCCTCCTCTGGATCATCCAGATGGTCATTGGCAAACTTCAGACGGGCCAGGACATGCGCTGGCTTGAGCAGGGGGACCTTGCGTGCGCTGCAGGATTTTAATCCATGACGGCGTAGTGTGTTACTAATGGTTTTCTTTGAGACTGTGGTCCCAGCTCTCTTCAGGTCATTGACCAGGTCCTGCCGTGTAGTTCTGGGCTGATCCCTCACCTTCCTCATGATCATTGATGCCCCATGAGGTGAGATCTTGCATGAAGCCCCAGGCCGAGGGTGATTGACCGTCGTCTTGAACTTCTTCCATTTTCGAATAATTGCACCAACAGTTGTTGCCTTCTCACCAAGCTGCTTTCCTATTGACCTGTAGCCCATCTCAGCCTTGTGCAGGTCTACAATTTTATCCCTGATGTCCTTACACAGCTCTCTGGTCTTGGCCATTGTGGAGAGGTTGGAGTCTGTTTGATTGAGTGTGTGGACAGGTGTCTTTTATACAGGTAACGAGTTCAAACAAGTGCAGTTAATACAGGTAATGAGTGGAGAACAGGAGGGCTTCTTAAAGAAAAACTAACAGGTCTGTGAGAGCCGGAATTCTTACTGGTTGGTAGGTGATCAAATACTTATGTCATGCAATAAAATGCAAATTAATTCCTTAAAAATCATACAATGTGAGTTTCTGGATTTTTGTTTTAGATTCCGTCTCTCACAGTTGAAGTGTACCTATGATCAAAATTACAGTCCTCTACATGCTTTGTAAGTATCAAATACTTGTTCTCCCCACTGTATACTCTTGAAGAAATTACTGAAGGAGCCCACTTATACAGACAGGATATGAGCAATTGAAGAAGAAGGTGAAGGCATGCAGCATGCCCCATCCATAGACCAATTTGAGCATGCTTGAGTGGCACAGTAAGGATATTTTTTGAACCAGAGATGATTCTATCCCAAATCCTGTTTTCTCTTCCTGTTCAAGAGAAGATCTGTCTTCTGCCCCCAAACTCCAATTAGAGGCCCAGCAAGGGGTAGAGTGTGTGTGTGTGTGTGTTGTGTGTGTTTGCATACGTGTGTGTGTGTATGTGTGTGTGCGTGCGTGCGTTTGTGTGTGCTGACTGGGCCACAGCTGTGTAGTGGGGTCAGAAGGTGTCCTTGTGGCCTGAGTGCATTATTCAGACATGGGCTCTGCTGCTGCAGCCTCTGACACTGGCTCTCAGCTTTACGGACAACCATATCTCAGCCAGAGCTCTGTTACTCTCCTCTATCTGGCAATGATGCTGGAAGGGAAGGTTGGAATTAATGGTTGAAATCCCATTTGTGGTTAGAAAATGGTGAGTAAATTGGTGGCTTCTTCTAACTGCGTGTGCAAATTTGACGATTAACCCTAACCTTTACCCTTGACCCCAAACCCTTAACATTAATCCACAGTTTGTCAGTAGCCACAGAGAGAGAAAGAGAGCGAGAGAGAGAGAGCGAGAGAGAGAGAGAGAGAGAGAGAGAGAGAGAGAGAGAGAGAGAGAGAGAGAGAGAGAGAGAGAGAGAGAGAGAGAGAGAGAGAGAGAGAGAGAGAGACTCATGGCTGATGGGTCTGTAGGGGGAAGAGTAGGTTTATTTTAGCCTGGTAATGAGGTGTAGGTCTGGGACACAGGGACCTCTACAGGAGCCACTGTTTGACCATCCCAGCCCACAACTGTTTGAAAAAGAGTAGAAGGAAACAGGGGATGTGATTGATTTATTTGAACAAACATACAGTATATTCCTTGGTGTATACATTAAGGTCAATCGTTTTTGTTCCAATAGATTTATACTGACAAACAATTTGGATTTCACTGATTTTTGTTTTATTTAACCCCAAAAAGATTAGTCTTAACTAAATTCGATTTGATGAATATCAAAATAATTAGCTTAAAGATCTCTCCTTTGATATTTCTAGCTTATGTGGTGTCTTGCTGGAGCCATGGACATTTTATATTTACCTCAATTCTACACCCAGGCTTAAAATCTCTCCTCACAACCAAATGAGACTTTTATTGGATGGATATGAAATATAGCATTCTAAATCTGAACTGACTGAAAGATGGATGTTGTGGCATCCTAGGGCCCATTAGAATGTGAAGAGCTTATCATAATAATGGAGGTTAGATTTAGGATGACTGTGTTCAGACACATAAATCCTCTCCTCCCTCTCTTCCCTCATTCACTGGAGAAGTGCCAACTTATTGGAGAGCTCAATCTTCAAACACTCTGTGGTTGTCTGTGGGCCGTCTCTGCCCACACAAAAACACACACATTCACATCTCTCTCTCAGCTCTCAACACCTTGTCTTCTTGTCTACAAGTAGCCTACACAACGCTCAGATAGATCTCCAGTAGATTTTTCATGAATCAGTGATTCCAAAAACATAGACTAAGGGCTAGATTCAATCAGTTCTTCCTTAACCCGTGATAACCGACAACCGCATAGCAGTTTCTTTGATTTTATTTAGGAGATGTCAGAGGGTTAACTGTGTTGGAGCTGTGAAATCAGCAAACGTCTCCAGGCGTTACCTATAACGGTCATTGCCATTGGATGCTCCGAGTCACATTAGTAATAATCTCATGCAGCCTTGTTACAAGTTTAAACACAGGAATGTATTTTTTTATCTACAGCTCAATTAGGCTCATATAAATTATTTTGTTCAATGATTTTCAATTTGAGTGTCATTCATTCTATATGGCCTACACTTTCTTGTTCTAAACTTCTGACGCGAGGGAAGGGTGTGGCTTTGTGACAATGACCACACTAGCAACCGCTCACCGATTTCACAGCTCTAATGCAGTTACACCTCAGACACTGCCAAAACACCAGCTATGCGGGTGTCGGCTATCACCAGTTAACGCTTGATCTAATTGAAGCTAGGCCTAATATTCAGTTTTGCAAAAGCCAATCCACTGCATCACATTTTTCAATTTGGTTGTGCCTTACAGGACACTCCATTAGCTTCAAGGTTAGGAAACAGTTGTTTGTGTCAGGGGAAAATGTAAGTTAGAGACTACAGGTCCTGTTAGCACATAAATAGGATAACGTTTAGTTCTAAGGTAAATTATTTCGTGTTTAGCAATGAAGGGATGCTAATTCTATGGTCATTTAGCAAGCTGGTTGGAAAATAATGAAGGAGAAAACAAATATGGTATCTGGTATGTGGCCTGTGTTACTATGGCGACTGTATCTCCAACTGGCAAGCTGGTGAGTGACTGGTAGAAATCAACTAAAGTTAACCTTTGTGTGTGTGTGGGTGTGTCAGTGTGTTTGAGTGTGAGTGTGCATTCATGTTTTCAGAGAAACATAGAAAAGCTTTTACAGAGCTCGCTAATTCTTCATTCTGAGCACACTTGGCCACATTTGTTATCTGTCAAGATTTATAACACAGAAGAAAGTGACTGCACTTACAGTGCCTTCAGAAAGTATTCACAACCATATAATTTTTCTACATTTTGCTGTGTTATAGCCTGAATTTAAAATTGATTAAATTTAGATTTTGGGGTCACTGGCCTACACACCATACCCCATAATGTCAAAGTGGAATTATGTTTTTCGAAATCTTTACAAATTAATAGAAAATGAAAAGCTGAAATGTCTTGAGTCAAAAAGTATTCAACCCATTTGTCATACCAAGCCTAAATAAGTTCAGGAGTAACAATGTGCTTAACAAGTCACTTAAAACAGTTACAGAGTTTAACCTCTTAAAGATCTGACCTTTTTTTTCAATTTTCGCCTAAAATGACATACCCAAATCTAACTGCCTGTAGCTTAGGACTTGAAGCAAGGATATGCATATTCTTGATACCATTTGAAAGGAAACACTGAAGTTTGTGGAAATGTAAAATTAAAGTAGGATAATATCACACATTAGATCTGGTAAAATATAATACAAACAATAAAACATGGGATTTAGATTTATCATCTTTGAAATGCAAGAGAAAGGCCAAAATATAATATTGGAGTTTAGGCGCAATTTTGGCCACTACATGGCAGCAGTGTGTGTGCAAAGTTTCAGATTGATCCAGTGAAGCATTGCAATACTGGACTATTTTGTATCAAGTCTGCCCAAATGTGCCGAATTGGTCAATTGATACATTTTCAAGTACATAACTATAGAGAACATACAAAAATGATATGGTAATACAAAATGTAAGTTTACACACTCCCAGGAATGTCATACATGATGGATCATTAGCTTATACACTAACTTTCACACATCTAGATGGCCAGGCGGGGTGGGTGTGGAGCCAGAGACAGCAGGGGTTCAAACTGTAGAACCCAGTTCCTACATTTGAATATAAAAATGGATTTTATCAAACAAAACTATGCCCCCCCCCCCCCCCCCCCGCATCTCCTTCACAGAAATTCAGACAGCTGAACTCGTAAAACTGACTATCCTACCGATCCTTGCCAAGAGTGTGCAAAGCTGTCATCAAGGCAAAGGGTGGCTATTTGAAGAATCTCAAATATAAAATAGATTTTGATTTTTTTAACACTTTTTTGGTTACTACATGATTCCAGATGTGTTATTTCATAGTTTTGTTGTCTTAACTATTATTCTACAATGTAGAAAATAGTAAAAAAAATTAAGAAAAACCCTTGAATGAGTAGGTGTTCTAAAACTTTTGACCGGTAGTGTATATGTTTTATTGTCACATAAGAGCGTCTGCTAAATGACGTAAATGTAAATAAGTGCAGTGAAATGTGTTGTTTTACAGGGTCAGCCATAGAAACACGGCACCCCTGGAGCAAATTAGGGTTAAGTGCTGTCAGCTCAGGTATTCGAACCAGCGATCTTTCGGTTACTTACCCAATGCTCTAACCGCTAGGCTACCTGCCACCCTAACTCCAGCTCCCCAGCAGTTCCCTGCTGGCTCTCTCACTTCTCAAATGACTGTCTCACTTCACCGCCGTTGGATTGCAGTCGTTTAGGATCATTACTAGGTATTTGATGGGAAGTGCATCGCCCAATCATTTTATATATGAGGAAATATGCAATATGTATAGCAGTAGGAATACTTTATTTCATGCTAGATTTAAGCAGAAAGTTCAGTTGTCTTTTCCGGATTTCTAAAGCCCAAATTCAGTCTTGTTTCTGCTTTAATGTTTGTGATCTATCAATTTCACTAAAATAGAAAGTAGTCACGCACGCACACACACACACACACATGATTAGCCCGCACACCAAGTGTATTTTCCATAACAGTCGGCCTGACAGTAATTAATTGTGATACGCTGCATTGATAAAAAAGGAACATGAGAATTTTTGAACTAGATTTCCTGAAAGTGACTTTTGAAATAACCTTGCTGTGCGTAGGAATAAATAATACAATTTTATTCCATGCTTTGAATAATGCATAGGCCTACAGAGGAAGGTTGCCAAAAAGGTGGTGGGATGTTCATTATCATAATGATGTTCAACACAACAGCCTAATATGTCATGATACTGTGACAATCAAAACCATCTTCTTCTCAGATATTGCATTTCATTATCAAATGTTCTCAGTTTCGCTCAAATGCAAACGCAGAAATATCCAACAAGGTTTTTTTGTTTCAGGTTTCACAAAGAGTGGTTGTGACATGAAAGCTATTTGGAGCTATTTGTTTGGAGGAGTTGTCAACATGGAAATGGGATAAATCAAATGACAAGCAACACAGCAAAAACATAAAGAAGTGACATTTACCTTGAGTGAAGTACTACCGTTCCCCTGCTGCTGGATAAACATACTTATTTATTCTATAAATTTAGAGCCTGTATCGAATGGATTGACTGCTGAGCCCAGCTCCAAACATGACATTTAAGGCATTATGATCTGGCATGGCTCCATGTGTCAGTGAGGGGTTAGGGTTGGGGTGGGATCCTTATGGTGCTCTGAACTGTGACATGTGAGTTGAGAGATAAAGACCAGCAGTGCGCTCAACCTGAACCTAAACAGCATGGTTCTTAACGTGACCCATGGTGCCTCACCCCTTTAAAAGGCCTGGGATTGATATGGGTTAAGGCTACCTAGAGAGGGTCAGGGGGTAGTGCTGAGTGAGATCCCACTGACAAACCCAATTCCCCCCTAAGTGGATCAATACATTTCATTCATTCATTTATAACCCTAACCCTCAAGGTCCAATCCTCATTTATCTCATTGGCAGCCAGGAGATATCAACCTGCATCAGCGTCACTGTCTTATTGGGGGTTGGGGGTTGGAAGAGGTAAGGTTGGCACCACGATGTTTCTCTAGGGTAGACAACCAGGGATGTCGTGCTAAAATATAGGTGTAAAGTCATCGGTGGCTCGTCATAATAAACACTGACACTAACGACGTGAATGTAGTGTGATTGGGGTGTAAAGTCTTCACTACATCCCTGACCTCGATGCTCTTTTAGGGTAGACATCCCCCACCACCACCACGCCAACCCTGCCTGGCCATGCTGGCCTCGCGTGCCACCCAATGAGGCTTTAGACAGCCCCAGGGCCATGGTTACATCTGCTGGGGTTGACAATGTGGAAGAGAGAGAGGAGAGCATAGGGAGTCAGATGAGATGGTTAGGATCCCCATTAGCTACTGCACATGCAGCAGCTACTCTTCCTGGGGTCCACATAAAACCTACAAATACATGACAGAACAGTAATAGACAAGAACATTACATACAAATAAAATATAAGAGTTATACACTGTACTGTGTATAGGAAAGACACCAAGGGACAACAAAAATGCTATTTACACACTATTCGTATATACATATTCATTTTCTTATATACAGTACAGTTAAATTAGATCTTTAAAGAGAGGAGAGGCACTGTGATACAGTGTTTTTTCTTATCTGTTTTTTAAAGCCAAACTTGCTTTTTGCCTGAGTAACCTCTGGTGGCAGACCATTCCATGATGACATGGCTCTATACATACTAAACCAGCTAGCTGCATTTGCTAGCTAAGTAAGTGAAACTGAAAGTGGAAAAAAATGATGAAATCTCTCTCTATCTCCCTCTTGCTTCTCCATAATTTCAGAATAAATTAATTTGTTCAAAACTTGTTGTCTTTCTCTCTCTTTGAGTTAGATATACATTTTACGTCATTTTAGCAGACGCTCTTATCCAGAGCGACTTACAGTTAGTGAGTGCATACATTTTCATACTGGTCCCCCGTGGGAATCGAACACACAACCCTGGCATTGCAAGCGTCATGCTCTACCAACTGAGCTACACGGGACCATGTAGCTTATGTTTTCAGTACTAGATTCATTCTCTGATCCTTTGATTGGGTGGACAACATGTCAGTTCATGCTGCAAGAGCTCTGATAGGTTAGAGGACGTCCTCCGGATGTTGTAATAATTATTGTGTAATTCTATGGAAGGTGGTGAGAACCATGAGCCTCCTAGGATTTGTATTGAAGTCAATGTACCCAGAAGAGGACGGAAGCTAGCTGTCCTCCGGCTACCCCATGGTGCTACCCTACAGAGTGCTGTTGAGGCTACTTTAGACCTTCATTGTGAAAAACAATGTGTTTTAATCAATTATTTGGTGATGTGAATGTATTTATTATAGTTTAATCTAAAAAGGATAACTTTTTTAATGTTTTAAACATTTTATTTTTATGAAATTCACTGTGGAGGATGGTCCTTGTCAAGGATCCCCCCGGTACTGCTGCTCATTCTGTTCACCAGCTCCGGAGGTCTACGCCACCGGCCTTCTAGGCGTCACTGACCTGATTCATTACCACCAACCCCGGACTGTCTTGTCTCATTACGCACACCTGGTTCCCATTCCCCCTGATTAGTATGTGTATATATGTGCCCTCTGTTCCCCATTGTCCTTGTCGGTTATTGTCCCATGTCCGTTGGTCTGGTGAGTACATTTTGTTACAGTTTACATGCCAAGTAATTGTGCACTTGTTATTACGGGTCTCATCCCGTGTATTTTTTAGAGGTTTCCACCTCGCTCTTTTGTTTGGGTTACAGCCCTGTGTTATATATATATACGTCTTTGTTTTTTTCCATGACGTACCTTATGTTGGGTTGAATAATCGAGCACACTGCCATGCATTCTCCACAGACAAACATTGGTAGTAGAATGGCATTACTGAATAGGTCAGTGACTTACAATGTGGCACTGTCATAGGATGCCATCTTTCCAACAAGTCAGTTCATCAAATTTCTGCCCTGCTAGAGCTGCCCCGGTCAACTGTAAGTGCTGTTATTGTAAAGTGGAAACGTCTAGGAGCAACAACGGCTCAGCCGCTATGTGGTAGGCCACACAAAGCTCACAGAATGGAACCGCCGAGTGCTGAAGTGTGTAGCGCGTAAAAACCGTCTGTCCACGGTTGCAACACTCATTACCGAGTTCCAAACTGCCTCTGGAAGCAACGTCAGCACAAGAACTGTTCATCTGGTGCTTCATGAAATGGGTTTCCATGGCCGAGCAGCTGCACACAAGCCTAAGATCACCATGCGCAATGCCAAGTGTCAGATGGATTGGTGTAAAGCTCGCCGCCATTGGACTCTGGAGCAGTGGAAACGCGTTCTCTGGAGTGATGAATCACGCTTCACCATCTGGCATCTAACGAACAAATCTGGGTTCGGCGGATGCCAGGAGAACACTACCTGCCCGAATGCATAGTGCCAACTGTACATTTTGGTGGAGGACGAATAATGGTCTGGGGCTGTTTTTCATGTTTCGGGCTACGCCCCTTTGTCCCAGGGAAGGGAAATCTTAACGCTACAGCATACAATGGTATTCTAGACGATTCCGTGCTTCCAACTTTGTGACAACAGTTTGGGGAAGGCCCTTTCCTGATTCAGCATGACAATGCCCCCGTGCACAAAGCGAGGTACGTATAGAAATTGTTTGTTGAGAGCGGTGTGGAAGAACTTGACTGGCTTGCACAGAGCCCTGACCTCAACCCCATCGAACACCTTTGGGATGAATTGGAACTCCGACTGCGAGTCAGGCCTAATCGCCCAACATCAGTCCCCGACCTCACTAATGCTCTTTTGGCTGAATGGAAGCAAGTCCCCGCAGCAATGTTCCAACATCTAGTGGAAAGCCCAGAAGAGTGGAGGCTGTTATAGCAGCAAAGTGGGGACCAGCTCCATATTAATGCCCATGATTTTGGAATGAGATGTTCGACTAGCATACTTTTGGCAATGTAGTGTAACTGAGTGACGCATTAAATCTGTTTTTGGGACTGTGTAGAAACACATAGTGGGGTGTCTGGTGGGGTATGTATGTCTGTTTGAAGTGTATGCAAATTGATTATGCATGTGGTTAGGCATTTTCAACATGGGTGATGTGACTGGAAGCTGGAGGGGGGTAAAAGAGGAGGGAGGGGAGATGACTCGAAAAGCAGAGAAGATGGGAGGAGTGGGGGATCAATGAAGGAAAGAGTGAGGGGAGATGAGAGGAAGGGTGATGTGAGAGGTGCCATGTTGGCATGTGTTTTAGAGGTCAGCGCTCAGGGGTTACCATGGACATAGGAGAATGACTGAGGTGGCAACGTTTACTTATTTACAGGTGTTTTGTTTATTTCTTTATTCATTGTCTGTTACTTCATTGCAACAACAATTATTCATGTCTTCCATCTTTAAAAACAGTGCAAATCAATCATACAGACAGAACAAGAACATTGAGACATGTTTACAATAAAAACCTCTTTCAATGTACTTTTTTCAGTACTTGAGATTTGAAACGCTTGGAAGTTCATTCATTTTCTGTTGACGTGTCGGTAACTCTGCCGCAAATTCTGTAGACAGAACAATATGTTGCTCTCCAGGATGATTTAAGAGCAGAGCAGTCAGATGTTCCAGACTGATTGATGCTGGAGACAGCTGGATCCTCTTGCTGTCTTGTTTGATGTGTTGTTCTTGTTTGGTACATATGCTTATGAAGTACTTGCTTACGTTGGAATCCATCAATCAATCAAAACACAAACGCTTCATTCTCCGCAGACCGACACGGTATGATTAAAGGCTATAGGCCTTGTCTTGAAATTGTGACTTTGGTTTACTTATGCTATCCCTATAAACTTGAACGTTTGAAACTCCCCAATATTTTTGCCCTGTAGTTGGATGGCCTCGGTTCTCCATGTTCCTTTCTACTCAGAGAGAGTGAGAAGATGGAGAAAAAGAGAGAGGGAGAGAAAAATAAAGAGAATAGAGAGAGAATGAGAGAGAGTGTGAATTCCCGACCACGGCACTCACACTCACCCTCGAAGGGATAAACGGATGAAACATACCGGGGGAGGGATATATTTCGGACTGTGCCGAGTCAGGATGTCTCCCGCCGTGGCAGAGGAGCACAATAGCAGTTTATGCTGACAAAAACCATTACCTCGTTCAGCCATAAACCCTTCACAAGGTCAGGAGGGGCTGTAGAAGAGGATGTATATATGGCTCAGTCCTGACCACTACCACCGCACAGTGCCTGGCCTATTTCCTAATGTAAGGTCCATCTCTAGAAGGCTCAAGCCATCACGCCATTGTCAGCTTAATCAGTATTAAAGTCACTCAAAGTGACTCCACAATGCTTTGATGGTGATGGGGGATTTGCGTTCCCATTCTGGACTACAGAAGCTTTTTGAGTTGTGTAGCCTGTGCTCTTTTACCAAATCAACACGAGCCCTCTGCACCTTCACAGGAATTAGTATTAGCTAAACTCCCAGAGAAAATAACAAATGTCAAACATTGCTTTGAGAAAATTAACAAACTAGAAAGAACGTGACAGGACAGAGTTGTTGAAAGCAGCCCCAGGCTTGTGTGAGACTGGACAGTCAGTTACTTCAGCTATAACCTTTACTGTTGCTCTAATGCACTGGCGACCTTGTGAAGTGTGTGCCAATCTGTGTCAGTGCCAGGGGGCACCACTGGGGGCAGTGTCTCTCCCTGGGTTAGGCCACTGCAGTGCTGCTTCCTGTCAGAAGAGATCGAGGTTCCATGTCACTGCAGGTCATCATAAATGTTACATACAGATATGATGAGCCAGTCTGGATCGGGATGTTATCTCATTAACTTTCACTGTTCCCTTTTTTGCATGAGGGGGGTTGTGTGTGTCTGTCTACTACAGTCATTCATCCTTCTTTTGTTAAACTCATCTCTCCTTCCCTCATTACACTCATTCCC
Organism: Coregonus lavaretus; assembly: GCF_964263955.1. Taxonomy (NCBI): domain Eukaryota; kingdom Metazoa; phylum Chordata; class Actinopteri; order Salmoniformes; family Salmonidae; genus Coregonus; species Coregonus lavaretus. The sequence goes on along the minus strand of NC_139993.1, from coordinate 48,128,177 downwards.
CCATCCCTCCATTCTTCCCTACACTCATATCTCTGTTCATCCATCCTTCTATCCATATTTCATTCTCCCTAAAAGACTGATGGACGGAGGTATTTTGTGTCGGAAAAGATCAATGGACACAACAGGCCCTAAGGAAGAAGAGAGGACACTGTCTGACAACTGCCCGACCGCCCCTGGTTTCATCCAGCCTCAGTGGTTTCACTCTCTGGTCTTAAAACTCTGGCGGAGGCTGTTGTTGATGTGATGTCCTCAGATTCTGTTTTATGATGGGGCGGTCACAGCGATCCCTTCCCTTTCCTGCCTCCTCCTCTGCAGTCTTGGCGGGCGCGCTGTATGCTAATTCACCTAAACTAAAATCCAATGGAGTATGCCAGTCAAGGTAAATCATGCAGCCGTTTTTATCTCCCTGTCATTACATTGTGGCAGATGTATAATGATTCATTATAATGATAAATCTGCAACAATATCTCAGCGTGGGGGGGGGGGGGGGGGGGGGGGTACCGTACCGTACCACGTCGCTCAAGATGCTTGTTAGAAATAAAAACAATGACACAGGAAGGATTCAGAACAGCGATGATAAATAAAGAGGGAGAGAGAGACAAAGAGACAGATAGAGATAAAGAGAGTGCATCAGCTGTACACAATGCGCAACACTCCCTCAGGTTGTAATGGGTAGCTTAGGTCTTTGTCTCTAGCCATTGATTGTTGTGTCATTGTCTCATGACATCAATGACAACACAATGTGACCCTCTAAATTCCTGGGCTTATGCAGGGATTGAGCTGCTGTGTTGACAACCTTGGGGAGTTATGATCCAAAACACTCCCTAAGTCTTACTAAAGACCCAGAAATAGCTCATTGACTGCACCGTGCAGCTGGCAGCACCGCATACCTTGTGAAATGATAAGAGAGCGAATAGATTATTTCATGCAGCCCCATACATACTGTATGTATATAACGGTCCTATGATGTCTAGAACAGAACGGTAGGCTGTTTTCATTACTTACACCAGCACGGAAAGAGAGAGTGTCTTACCTAGAGGTGTTTCATTGATCTATTTGTGTTTCTGATATGATAATGGTTTTCTGATTCGCATGTAAATCTATCAGCCCAACAGTACCCTGTTCAGGGTGACAGAAGAAATGCCATATCCTCCCAAGCCAACCCAAACATGCATAATCCATAAATTGTGCCAACAGCAAATTAAGAACATTAATCAGGACAGAAGAGAAGAGCACGGCTGGTCATCTGGACAAAGTCATAGACAGACTAGGAGGCAGCACTTCAGGGGTTGATGCAGTAAGGTCAAACCCAGTCAACAGAACGGTTCCTATTTTACGGTATTAATGTTACTACTAAGAAGTGACGAGAGGGATTTTAGAGGTGAGTGTTTGTATGTCTCCTGCACCCTTAATTGTTCACCTCTCAGCCAATGTTGTTATTGTAAAGGAGAATTTGTTCGCAATGACTGTCCTAGCTAAATAAAGTAAGATAATAAATCATACTTGAACTTGGTAATGCCACTCATATATAATCTAGCTCATTCGACTTCTATTAATCTATGTTTTCAGGGTGAAGGGCGTCTTGTAGTTCGGATTGTTTTGTTTTAATCTGATTGCTGTTGTCCTGGGTCATTTTAAAAGGTTCACCGCCATCACCTTATGAGACACTTATAAAATGACTTCAGTTTGGCATCCTGACAGATCTATTAAAGAAGTGCTGCCTGGCTTATGACAGACATGATCAAAGCCAATTCAATTGTGTTACTGTCGGAAACATCTAAAATCGTAACAGCTAATCTGCAGAAAAAAAAGACAGCTAGGATATTGAGACAGACATGCAGACAGAGATCGAGACATAAATGACACGTGTGTGTGTGTCTGTGATTGTGTCATGAAAGACATGATCCCAGTGTCTCGGCTATTAACACTATGGATGTGCAGTAGTTGTAGTAGAATATTCAAGGACCCCCTGTTTGTCATTATGGCAACATAAAACTCTGAATCAAACCACAGCAGCTAATGGCTTATCACTGGTTTGTATGCTAAATTAAACATTACTGGATCAATACAATGGGGGAAAAAAGTATTTAGTCAGCCACCAATTGTGCAAGTTCTCCCACTTAAAAAGATGAGAGAGGCCTGTAATTTTCATCATAGGTAGACGTCAACTATGACAGACAAAATGAGGAAAAAAAATCCAGAAAATCACATTGTAGGATTTTTAATGAATTTATTTGCATATTATGGTGGAAAATAAGTATTTGGTCACCTACAAACAAGCAAGATTTCTGGCTCTCACAGAGCTGTAACTTCTTCTTTAAGAGGCTCCTCTGTCCTCCACTCGTTACCTGTATTAATGGCACCTGTTTGAACTTGTTATCAGTATAAAAGACACCTGTCCACAACCTCAAACAGTCACACTCCAAACTCCACTATGGCCAAGACCAAAGAGCTGTCAAAGGACACCAGAAACAAAATTGTAGACCTGCACCAGACTGGGAAGACTGAATCTGCAATAGGTAAGCAGCTTGGTTTGAAGAAATCAACTGTGGGAGCAATTATTAGGAAATGGAAGACATACAAGACCACTGATAATCTCCCTCGATCTGGGGCTCCACGCAAGATCTCACCCCGTGGGGTCAAAATGATCACAAGAACGGTGAGCAAAAATCCCAGAACCATACGGGGGGACCTAGTGAATGACCTGCAGAGAGCTGGGACCAAAGTAACAAAGCCTACCATCAGTAACACACTACGCCGCCAGGGACTCAAATCCTGCAGTGCCAGACGTGTCCCCCTGCTTAAGCCAGTACATGTCCAGGCCCGTCTGAAGTTTGCTAGAGTGCATTTGGATGATCCAGAAGAGGATTGGGAGAATGTCATATGGTCAGATGAAACCAAAATATAACGTTTTGGTAAAAACTCAACTCATCGTGTTTGGAGGACAAAGAATGCTGAGTTGCATCCAAAGAACACGATACCTACTGTGAAGCATGGGGGTGGAAACATCATGCTTTGGGGCTGTTTTTCTGCAAAGGGACCAGGACGACTGATCCGTGTAAAGGAAAGAATGAATGGGGCCATGTATCGTGAGATTTTAAGTGAAAACCTCCTTCCATCAGCAAGGGCATTGTAGATGAAACGTGGCTTGGTCTGTCAGCATGACAATGATCCCAAACACACCGCCCGGGCAACGAAGGAGTGGCTTCGTAAGAAGCATTTCAAGGTCCTGGAGTGGCCTAGCCAGTCTCCAGATCTCAACCCCATAGAAAATCTTTGGAGGGAGTTGAAAGTCCGTGTTGCCCAGCGACAGCCCCAAAACATCACTGCTCTAGAGGAGATCTGCATGGAGGAATGGGCCAAAATACCAGCAACAGTGTGTGAAAACCTTGTGAAGACTTACAGAAAACGCTTGACCTGTGTCATTGCCAACAAAGGGTATATAACAAAGTATTGAGAAACTTTTGTTATTGACCAAATACTTATTTTCCACCATAATTTGCAAATAAATTCATTACAAATCCTACAATGTGATTTTCTGGAGAAAAAAAATCTCATTTTGTCTGTCATAGTTGACGTGTACCTATGATGAAAATGACAGGCCTCTCTCATCTTTTTAAGTGGGAGAACTTGCACAATTGGTGGCTGACTAAATACTTTTTTCCCCCACTGTAACTGTTGCATAGCATTAACCTGTGTGTTAGTGTGTTACCTACTCTCCCCCCACCCTCCCTAACACACACAAACACACACCATTTGATAATAGGGTACAGCAATTCCATACCCCGTTCCCAATGTGAGGATATTACATAAATTAACATTTAATAATTTACATTTCCTAAAATGACTTTCAAACGTTTTAATTAGTGAGCACTTTGCACACTACACTCTTGCAGCAGATGGGTGCTCGTGTCAGCCAATTTGAAGAACCAGCAATTACCAATGCATTTGCATTCATACCCCTCCTCTCCCCTCCATCCTTTCCCCTCCTCTCAAACCATCTCCCTTACTGAGTGTTTTACATTTATCCCACTGGGGTTCTGACTTTGCAGGTGGTCAAGTGCCTATTGAGGATGTCGAGAGGATCCCAGAGCAAAAATAAAACTCTCCTTCCAAAGGTTAATTATCAAATGGAGAATCCCCAAATAGTTTTAATGCCCCTTCAGACAGGAACCTGGAATGACACCATTTACATGATTAAAAAGTTATGTTATTAGAGCTCTGCTCTGAATATGAGACAAGGGGGTTTAATTCAAACAAATCATCCCTGCTGGATTCACACAGTAGTTGTATACTGAAAAAGCCCAAGTATTAATGGTACTGTGAAAACATAAGGTAGACAAGGTGAGTGTGATGAGGTGGTGTTGAAGGAGTCAGGCGCAGGAGGGTAAATCACAGAATAACAGGCTTTAATCCGCAAAATACAGGTTTATGCAGAAATGCGTCAAATACACTCCAGGGCACAAAACAGACGCATTGGAAAATACAAGGCACACAGGAAAATACTCCTGTCGATACAAAATACACGAGCTCCACCGAGCTTCACTAACCTCCACAATAAACAATCACCCACACAGACAAGGAAGCAGAGGGAACACTTATACAATGACTAATGAGGGAATAAGGACCAGGTGTGTGTGATTGAAGACAAGACAAATGGAGTGATGATAAATGGATCGGCAGTAGCTAGTAAGCCGGTGACGCCGAACGCCGAAACCTGCCTGAACAAGGAGGGGAGGCAGCCTCGGCGGAAGTCGTGACAGTGAGACTTGCCGTTTTCAGAATAATACAGATTATGTGTGTGGGCTCTAGACACTCCAAGAAAAACTTGATTGAATCCGGGCCAAAGTGTTAGTGTTGCTACCATTGATGTCACTCCAGTTCCAATGTGTTGATGATTTCTCCTTCCCCCATGGCATGTGGCATGTCTACCTAAACCCAATCTTTCAAACACCAGGAAGCAATCACAGTAGCATGTAACCTAAACCCGATCACTGCACCTGTACACAGCCCATCTGAAATTAGCCCACCCAACTACCTCATCCCTATATTGTTATATATTTTGCTCATTTGCACCCCAGTATCTCTATTTGCACATAATCTCTTGCACATCTATCATTCCAGTATTAATACTAATTGTAATTATTTTGCACTATAGCCTATTTATTGCCTTACCTCCATAACTTGCTACATTTGCACACACTGTATATATATTTTCTGTTGTATTTTTTGACTTTATGTTTTGTTTTACCCCATATGTAACTCTGTGTTGTTGTTTTTATCGCACTGCTTTGCTTTATCTTGGCCAGGTCGCAGTTGTAAATGAGAACTTGTTCTCAACTGGCTTACCTGGTTAAATAAAGGTTAAATAAAAAATAAAAAATAAAAAATAAAAAACCCCAGTGGTTTGTTTGTGTGTGGGTGGGTTACGTTACCCCACCTCTCACTTTTTTCCACCGGAGGGTCTGTCAGTGAGATGGAGAGGGTTATGACTACTGTTCAGCCACTGTTCTGGGTGTCACCCCAGACAGACAGACAGACAGACAGACAGACAGACAGACAGACAGACAGACAGACAGACAGACAGACAGACAGACAGACAGACAGACAGACAGACAGACAGACAGACAGACAGACAGACAGACAGACAGACAGACAGACAGACAGACAGACAGACAGACAGACAGACAGACAGACAGACAGACAGACAGACAGACAGACAGACAGACAGACAGACAGACAGACAGACAGACAGACAGACAGACAGACAGACAGACAGACAGACAGACAGACAGACAGACAGACAGACAGACAGACAGACAGACAGACAGACAGACAGACAGACAGACAGACAGACAGACAGACAGACAGACAGACAGACAGACAGACAGACAGACAGACAGACAGACAGACAGACAGACAGACAGACAGACAGACAGACAGACAGACAGACAGACAGACAGACAGACAGACAGACAGACAGACAGACAGACAGACAGACAGACAGACAGACAGACAGACAGACAGACAGACAGACAGACAGACAGACAGACAGACAGACAGACAGACAGACAGACAGACAGACAGACAGACAGACAGACAGACAGACAGACAGACAGACAGACAGACAGACAGACAGACAGACAGACAGACAGACAGACAGACAGACAGACAGACAGACAGACAGACAGACAGACAGACAGACAGACAGACAGACAGACAGACAGACAGACAGACAGACAGACAGACAGACAGACAGACAGACAGACAGACAGACAGACAGACAGACAGACAGACAGACAGACAGACAGACAGACAGACAGACAGACAGACAGACAGACAGACAGACAGACAGACAGACAGACAGACAGACAGACAGACAGACAGACAGACAGACAGACAGACAGACAGACAGACAGACAGACAGACAGACAGACAGACAGACAGACAGACAGACAGACAGACAGACAGACAGACAGACAGACAGACAGACAGACAGACAGACAGACAGACAGACAGACAGACAGACAGACAGACAGACAGACAGACAGACAGACAGACAGACAGACAGACAGACAGACAGACAGACAGACAGACAGACAGACAGACAGACAGACAGACAGACAGACAGACAGACAGACAGACAGACAGACAGACAGACAGACAGACAGACAGACAGACAGACAGACAGACAGACAGACAGACAGACAGACAGACAGACAGACAGACAGACAGACAGACAGACAGACAGACAGACAGACAGACAGACAGACAGACAGACAGACAGACAGACAGACAGACAGACAGACAGACAGACAGACAGACAGACAGACAGACAGGTAGGTAGGTAGGTAGGTAGGTAGGTAGGTAGGTCTATGTGACTCTCCATCTCTGACACCTCACCTTGTCAGTCCCCAGGTCACAGCAGTAGAGGTCACAGCAGAGACATGGACCTCTCTGGTCCACGCTGTACCCACTAGCTGTCCAGTCACCTCCATATGAGGGCTAGTACGATAGTGTTGGAAAAGTATGAGGGGCTGGCCATAGTAAAACGGATGTAACTCATCCATTGTCTTGAATTACGCTGGTCATTGTTTAGAACGTATACTTTATAATACCCATTCATCTTTGTAATCCTGGTATAAAGTTTACTTTTGAAAGTATACTTTTTAATCTTCCGTTCATCATTGTAACTGTTTAGGTCATTTGCTGCTGTAGTTTATGGGGCAGTCCTAAGACCTGTAACTAGTCGGCCATGATGGATCCGGGCTCAGACCACAATGGAGAGGCTCATCTGAAATGTTATCTAACCTTTATATAGCTGCACGTAAGACATTGACAACTATGTTTATTTAATCATAATAACCTTGATGTACAAAATAATGTTCAACTCCTTGTCACTTTCCATTCATGGAGTTGTCTGTTGAGTAAAGAGCAAGATGAATAAAGAAACATCCTACTGGGCACACACTGGTTGAGTCAAAGTTGTTTCCACTCATTTCAATGAAATGACGTTGAACCAACGTAGAATAGACGTTGAATTGACGTCCGTGCACAGTGTGATGTCTGTCCTTAAATGTATTGTTTTGTTTAACATTTTCATTTAACCTTGAATTATTCATCCAGGTTAGGCTTGCTGAGAGACCAGCTAGTCCTAGGTGGCATTTTCCACTTCTTTGTCACTGTCCTTATAATTTGTTGTCAATGGAGCCACATCAAGGACAAGATGAAGAGAGGGACTTTCTCTCCTGGTGACAACAACTCAGCTTTATTTACAACAACTCAGCTTTATTTACATGTAGTATCACCCTTGCCTGTATGAAAGGACAACACTATCTGGCCCCAACAGCATATCTATTCAATGCTCTCTCTTTAAAAAAACTAACTGCAAAAATGTTTTACGAACTACCACCCAGATGGTATTCATCTCTAGATATGAGCCCAGATATTTACCATGTAGTTTTGCACCTGTGGCATACACTCTCCGCTCCACGCCTAAGACATGTATTGTGCTGTCACAGACTTCACTGATTCCTGCCAGTAAAAGAAAAAGCAATTGCCTATTTTGATCTCGCTTTTCTTCCTGTACTCCCGGGAAATATTTTCTAACACAATTTCAGAACGATCCCACACACCCATGAATAAATGTTTTTCCTATGTTGACTCCGTGCATGGCTGCATCTTAATAGTGCACAGTGGATTCCTCTCCGCATCTCTTTTCCCTCATTTGCGCTGCTGAGAAAGCCAGACTCCTGAAAGCTATTTCCCAGCTAGTAGGCATCGACCAATTATGCATTCACCTGCGGTAAGTTTTCAGGTCAGCGCAGATGAAAAAGAGGAAATTAGGAGATGAGAGGAGGCAATTTTTTTGTATTGAGATGCACCCCATGTGTGGAGCGAGGCATCAAAGGCACCTGGGTGATTGGCACGGTTTCTACGGTTTCCAGGGGCTGGCTTTGATGAAGTATGCGGTGTGGTGCGCCTGCCAGCCTCGCTGCCCGACTGTGGCCTCGGTAAAATAAGCAATCAACAGCCATGGCTGTGGCTCCCCCAGAGCATTCTCTGTGTGTGTGTGTGCTTTTAACCTTTATGCAGAATAGATTATCTGCTGAGGTAAAGGAGAGGGCGCTGGACACACACACTGACACACACACACGGACTTGAATGGTGTCAAATGGCAGAGGGGCTGAGTCCCGCTCGGACAGCATGTATAGCAAGTGCTCACTGTGGCCTTCCTGACCAGAACCCCGCCCCCCCCCCCCCCCCCCCTCTCTCTCTCTCTCTCTCTCTCTCTCTCTCTCTCTCTCTCTCTCTCTCTCTCTCTCACTCACTCACTCACTCACTCACTCACTCACTCACTCACTCACTCACTCACTCACACACACACACACACACACACACACACACACACCCTGACACCCCATGAACCAAAAGAGACTTTCACAAATGGCAAGATTATGTTTGCAACTCACCAACTGGTACATGTTACAGTCAGGAAAACATAGCAGATTCAGGCATACTGTCCAATAAGGGTACAGTGCCACCTATTGGTAATGCCCTGTAATAGAGCAGGGGAGGTACTGCCCAAATTATATCCATCTCTGTTCCGTTTCTGTTACTATTAGGCTACGGCCACACTTAGACGCATGAACACAGATTAAATTGTATTTGACCTACATCATTGTTCGTTTTTTTCTGTCAAAGGTACAACTCAAGTCAACTATTGTCAGATGAGTTGCATACGTAAGGAGGACCGTCTGTGTGTTTTTTGTCAGACAATGCAGCTCCGTTGTCATTCATCTGACAAAGGATGACTCCTACTGAAAAAGCATTGGATCCATCCAAAATGGATCCACCCTTATACCAGGAACAAGTGTCTGTGTTCATGTGTGCATAAGTGTTTGCGCATGTGTGAGTATGTGTATGTGTGTTTGATGTTGTCTGATGTGTGAGTGTTTGTCTGATGTCTGAGTGTTCCGGTTCAACCTACAATTAGACGCAATTAGTCTGTACTAGTGACGGCAGGTAGCTTAGTGGGTAAGAGCATTGTGCCAGTAACTGAAAGGTTGCTGGTTCTAATCCCAGAGCCGACTAGGTGAAAAATCTGTCGATGTGCCCTTAAGCAAGGCACTTATCCCTAAATGCTCTGGATAAGAGCGTCTGCTAAATGACAAAAATGTGAAATAGCTGAACCTGAATTAAATACTTCCCTCTCTATTGATTAGACCATCTGTGCCTAGTCCTCTGAAATCACAGAGCTGGCCACAAGAAATAAGACTGTTATTTAAAGTAGACTGTCTTTTCAGGTAGGCAAAGCAAAAGGAAAAATTATAACCACAAATAAGTGCTAAGTGGCATAAAAAATCCAAGTCTAGGCACTTGTATGGGTTTGCAAGTTAAAAAGCTTTTAATGTGTGGACTAGTTCATTATTAAATTACACCAAAGTGTTTTAGCTAAGGCCTTCATCATGCTGTCTGAGACACCATGATGAACACTATGATGAAGGTGATAGCCAAAACCCTTTTGCTGTATTTTAGTTATGAACTAGCCCACACATTAAAGGTTTTTTAACTTGCAAACCCACACGAGTGCCTGGATTTAGATATTTTTCATGCCACTAAGCACTTATTTGTGGTTATAATTTTTCATTTTTCTTTTCAATATACAGAAGATATTCAAATTATAGTTAAAATACATTATCTCATGACGACAGCATAAAGCTAAGAACTCGACGGCTTTACATTTGGCCATCCCCCATTCCTCGTGGGATGCTCAAAATGACCCAAACCCCAGTGGATCGCTGCATATAGGCTAGTGAGGAGAGGAGCCCGTCATTCGCCTCTCATCTGAATAATATTAGAGAGGATAAATGAGGGCCATTATGAGCAAAGAGAGCCTCAATAACACTCCACAATCGAATCACAACGTTGCAGGGACCATGTCGGCTCAGAAGTGCCTGAACTCATTTAAAACAAGCCCGCAGCTGGGCTCCTCTCCAACTCGCCTAGTAACCTGCTAAGCTGGTCCACCACTGAAATCCTTCCCCCACAAACGGAATCTCTCCACGCCACATTGTGCAGACGGTGAGTTAACTCCAAATACCATGTCCTCTAGTGCCCTTGAGCATTATAGTTGAGACATAGTTTTATAAGCAACACATTTGGTTTTGGTTTTAATCCGGTCTCACCATAACGTTCTCTGTCTGATTTGTGAAACAGTTCGGCAGCATGTTCCAGGACGATCGAGCAGAACACTGTGAGAACCATGTAGGCAGTGATTCTGTGCATCTTCTCTGTTTTCAAATGTCCTTTACTGCTCATTGACCATATCTCATCATTGATGTACTTACATTGTACCACCGATATATTACTTAGCTATTCCTGTTATTACCTGTAAAATAAAATAAGTCACAGTTTACATTGATATATATTTTTTTACATTCCTTTGAATCCCCTCCTAGTGATATTCTACTTTAGATAGCATGCAGATACCAAGCACACACAGTTTCACCCCATTTTTCATACAAGCTCCCATCTAACTGCTTTTAGAGGCTGTAAAGCAGTCCCTGGAGTGCTGTCACAGACTCTGAATATAGTCGAGAGAGTATGTCAAGGATATGTATGCAGCGGCACACTCCAAACTGTCAAGTCACAAGAGGCATCCACACACACACAAACACACACACACACACACACACACACACACACACACACACACACACACACACACACACACACACACACACACACACACACACACACACACACACACACACACACACCTCAGATACCTCACACACACCCTCATTACCATTTCTCCTATTCTTTAGTTCAGGTCCTGTAGACCCATGTCTCCATGGAATTGTCACGGTTCAGACAGACGACCAGAGGACCACAATTGCGTCACACCAGAAAGTTTATTAAACTTAAGGGAAAAGGGAAGTAGGGAGTGAATGAAGGCTCCAGGGGTAACAGGGATCCCGTCCAATGCGCTGGGTCTGTGCCCCCCCCAGTGGCAGCGATGCGTCCTATGAAGCCGGTGGTGGGTGGTCCAGAAGTCCTGGGGGGGGGAGACACAGACACAACAGGGCGGAATGAAACCAGGCAGCAGTACAGTTCAAGGGAAATCCAAAATACGTAGTAGCAAGGCAGAAGGCTGGTCAGAGTTACCGGGATTGAAGAGTAGTCAGGAGTCGTAATGGCAGAAGCAGGTCTGGATCTCCTGAGGCAGAAGAGTATCCAAAAAACAGGCAGGTCCGGGGTCACAAAACCAGGGTGAGCCAGAAGCGCGAGCAAACAGGTTCCGGGTGTGAGCTTTGCAGACGATCTGACACCGGAGAGCTGAAAGACAGGGCCTTAAATACTGGGAGAGGTAGTGGGTAATGCAGCGCAGCTGGCAGAGTAATTAGAGCAGAGCAGAGCAGGGACAGGTGGAGCTAGTTAGGCTGAGTCGAGAGAGTGGTGAGCAGAGTGGAAGAAAATTAAGGTGGTAACCCGGTGGAGTGAGAGGCCCATGACAGAACCCCCCCCCCAAGGGACGGCCCCAGAAGTCCCAAGAGCAACACCACGCCGGGCGGGAGGAGGGGAGCCGGAGGAGGGCTAGAACTCCTCCGAACGGTCCGAGTGAACGTCCTCATCCTCGGAGGAAGCCGGAGGGCCGTGGTCGGGAGATGGGACAGGTCCCGAGACAGGATCAGGCACAGGACAGGAAGCCGAGCGGGCCGGACGGTTAGGGACCCCTCTGGGGCGGCCCCTACGGATTGCAGGTTGATCAGGATGCCGTTGGTGGAAAGCGGTGATGAGAGTCCTATCCACAATCCGACTAGCTGGCACCCAGGTCCTTTCCTCAGGTCCATAGCCCTCCCAGTCAATGAGGTACTGGAGACCCCTACCCCTCCGTCTGGACCGAAGCAGGCGGCGGACGGTGTAAACCAGACCACCATCGACGAGCCGTGGAGGAGGAGGACCAGGTGCAGCAGGGACCAGCGGACTCTCATGGATGGGCTTAATCTTAGACACATGGAAAGTGGGGTGCACCCTCAGGGAATTAGGCAGTTGGAGCCGGACAGCAGTTGGGCTAATCACTCTTATGATAGGGAATGGGCCAATGAACCGAGGTGCCAGCTTCTGCGACTCCACCCTGAGTGGCAGGTTCTTCGATGACAACCACACCCTTTGACCAACATGGTAGGTGGGAGCAGGAATTCTCCGACGGTTGGCCCCGGTAGTGTAGCTGGCAACGGATCTGAGGAGTGTGGCTCGGGCTTGTGACCAGGTGCGGCGACATCGACGGGCAAAAGCAAGTGCAGATGGGCAAGTAACCTCCTCCTCCTGGCTGGCAAATAGAGGAGGCTGGTATCCATAAACACATTGGAAAGGGGACATACCGATGGCAGAGCAGGTCAGAGAATTGTGTGCGTACTCCACCCATGTCAATTGCTGCGACCAGGAGTGGGGGTTGCGTGAAGTCATGCATCGCAGTGCCTTCTCGAGCTCCTGATTAGCCCGCTCTGACTGCCCATTGGATTGGGGATGGAATCCGGAAGTCAGACTGACTGTGGCTCCCAGCAGGTGACAGAACTCCTTCCAAAAAGCGGAGGAGAATTGTGGACCACGGTCAGAAACTACATCCTTTGGCAGTCCGTGGATCCGGAAGACGTGTTCCAGGACCACCTGGGCGGTCTCCTTGGCGGTTGGGAGCTTGGGGAGGGGAATGAAGTGTGCCATCTTGCTGAAACGGTCAACGATGGTGAGAATGACGGTCATGCCACTTGAAGGGGGCAGCCCCGTGACAAAGTCAAGGGCGATGTGAGACCAGGGACGTCTGGGCACAGGCAGGGGCTGCAGCAATCCGGCTGGGGGCTGGCAGGACGACTTGTGTTGGTTGCAGATGGGGCAGGCTTGGACGAATTCCCGTACATCCTTCCTCAGAGAGGGCCACCAGAACCTCTGGGCGAGCAGGTTGTAAGTGCGGGTGGAGCCAGGGTGACAAGCTAGGCGGGAGTCATGTCCCCACTGAACGACCTGGGACCTCAGGTCTTCGGGGACAAAAAGGCGGTCAGCTGGGCAAGTGCTGGGACCTGGCTGGTTACGGAGAGCCTCCAGCACCTGTTCCTCAACAGCCCAGGTCAGAGCTGCAACGATGCAGGGACTTGGCAGAATCGACACAGGGTCCTTGGAGGGGGTGTCATCCTTCTGGAATTGACGGGAGAGGGCGTCTGGCTTGGTGTTGCGTGATCCAGGCCGGTATGACAGAGTGAAATTAAACCTGGTGAAGAACAGGGCCCAGCGGGACTGCCTGGAGTTCAACCGTTTGGCCGTGCGGATGTACTCCAAGTTCTTATGATCGGTCCAAACGAGAAATGGAATGGTGGACCCCTCCAGCCAGTGACGCCACTCCTCCAAGGCAAGCTTCACAGCCAGCAGCTCACGGTTCCCTATGTCGTAATTGCACTCAGAGGGGGACAACCGACGTGAGAAAAAGGCACAGGGATGGAGCTTCCTATCCTCCGCAGCCCACTGAGAAATCACAGCACCAACTCCCACATCCGAGGCGTCCACCTCCACAATGAATTGCCGGTCCACATCAGGCATCTGGAGGATGGGAGCGGAGGTGAACCTCACCTTGAGGGTACTGAAGGCTTTGTCGGCTGCTGGGGTCCAGGTGAAGGGTTGCTTGGTGCTGGTTAGAGCAGTGAGAGGGGCAGCAACGGTACTGTAGTTCCGGATAAACTTCCTATAGAAGTTAGCAAACCCCAGAAACTGTTGCAGCTTCTTTCTGTTCTCCGGAACTGGCCATGAAGTGACTGCTGATACTTTGGCAGGATCCATTTGGATACTTCCCTCCGCCACTATGTACCCCAGGAAGGCCACTGTCTTGACGTGAAACTCACATTTCTCTGCCTTGGCGTAGAGGGAATTCTCCAGAAGACGATGAAGGACTTGCTGGACATGGCGGGTGTGTTCAGACAGGTTTCTGGAGTAGATTAAGATGTCATCCAGGTAAACGAAGACAAACTTGTTTAACATGTCCCGCAGTACATCATTCACTAGAGCCTGGAACACAGCAGGAGCATTGGTGAGGCCAAAAGGCATAACCAGATACTCGTAGTGGCCTGTTGGTGTATTGAATGCGGTTTTCCATTCATCTCCCTCCCGGATCCGCACTAGGTGGTAAGCGTTTCTGAGATCCAACTTGGTAAAAACAGTGGCTCCCTGGAGCAACTCAAAAGCAGAGGTGAGCAGAGGCAGAGGGTAACGGTTTTTCACTGTGATGTCGTTGAGTCCCCTGTAGTCGATGCAGGGGCGAAGAGATCCGTCCTTCTTCCCCACAAAGAAGAAGCCAGCACCAGCAGGAGATGAAGATGAACGGATTAATCCTGCGGACAGAGAGCCATTGATGTAGTCCTCCATGGACTTTCTTTCAGGAGCAGACAACGAATAAAGACGACCCCTTGGAGGAGCTGTTCCAGGGAGGAGGTCGATGGCACAGTCGTACGGTCGGTGAGGGGGCAGAGATGTGGCTCTTGCTTTGTTAAACACCTCTCTGAGACCATGGTAGCATTCTGGGACATTGGAGAGGTCAGGAGCGGAGTTAGTAGGTACTGGCCGAGGGGGTAGTGCGGCAGCAAGCAGGCAGGTTCGGTGGCAGTCCTCTCCCCACTCCCTGATCACCCCGGTCACCCAGTCGAGCTGAGGGTTGTGCCGGCGGAGCCATGGGTAACCCAGGATGAGGGGTTGGCCTGGAGAGGGGAGCAGGTGAAACTGGATAGTTTCTTGATGGTTTCCGGACAGACCCATCGAGACCGGGGCCGTGACATGAGTGACCGATCCGAGTAAGTGTCCGTCCAGTGCCCGGGCAGGAATAGGAGGTGTCAAACGGAGGTTCTCCAGTCCCAGTTGGCGTGCCAGCTTGATGTCCATTATGTTGGCTTCGGCGCCAGAATCCACCAGAGCAGCCAGGGTGTGAGTTGAGTCAGAGAGGCGGAGGTGAACTTGCAGCAGGGGTTTGCGGTCGGAGGACTGGATGGTCATAGAACTCAACCGGACTCCCCCTATGCCCGGTGAGCTTCGGCCCTTTAAAGGGCAGGTTACCACACGATGTCCATCACCTCCACAATAGAGGCAGAGGTTTGAGGTGAAGCGGCGCTGGCGCTCTGCAGGAGTGAGGGAGGCTCGCCCAATCTCCATAGGCTCAGACTGATCAAGCTGACCTGGGTGAGTGGCAGTAGATGACAGGAGTCCAGTCGGATCTCTCCGAATGCCGGTAGTAGGTGGACCTTGGCGCCCCCTCTCACGACGACGGGTCTGTATCCTTCTGTCGATCCTGACAGTCAGTGCGATGGCTTCATCAAGAGTGGAAGGCAGTTCATGGGAGACCAACTCGTCCTTGATATAGTCAGCCAAACTATGGAAGAACGCGTCCACCAACGATGGTGTGTTCCAAGAACTTCGTCTAGCCAGGGTTCGGAAGTCGATGGAATGGTCTGCGACTGTACGTCTGCCTTGTCGAATACTGAACAGTTCACGAGACGCCTCTGCGGTGGGTGAATCCAGGTCAAACACCTTCAGCATCTCCTCAGCAAACAGGTCGAAGGTTGCACATGCGGGGGTTTGACGTTCGAACTCTGCTGTTCCCCAGAGTCGAGCTCGGCCCGTCAGGTGAGTGATGGCATACCCAACTTTAGCCCCCTCCGTGGCGAAGGTCCTTGGCTGCAAGGAGAACTGAAGTCGGCAGCTAGTCAGGAATGGCCGGACCTGGGTTGAATCGCCGTTGAACCGCTCGGGGTTTCCAATCTTGGGTTCCGGAGCAGCGGCTGCAATGACCGGGGCAGGTAACTCGGGGGCTGGGCTGGTGGGCAGACTGGCTGGGGTAAGGTTGGTGAGGAGTTGAATGATCATGGCGAGTTGTTGTTGCTGCTGCTGGAACTGCTGCTCATGCTCATCGGTTTCCATGTCGGGGAAAGTGTGCGCTGAGTCCATAATGGTCAGATCGTACTGTCACGGTTCAGACAGACGACCAGAGGACCACAATTGCGTCACACCAGAAAGTTTATTAAACTTAAGGGAAAAGGGAAGTAGGGAGTGAATGAAGGCTCCAGGGGTAACAGGGATCCCGTCCAATGCGCTGGGTCTGTGCCCCCCCCAGTGGCAGCGATGCGTCCTATGAAGCCGGTGGTGGGTGGTCCAGAAGTCCTGGGGGGGGGAGACACAGACACAACAGGGCGGAATGAAACCAGGCAGCAGTACAGTTCAAGGGAAATCCAAAATACGTAGTAGCAAGGCAGAAGGCTGGTCAGAGTTACCGGGATTGAAGAGTAGTCAGGAGTCGTAATGGCAGAAGCAGGTCTGGATCTCCTGAGGCAGAAGAGTATCCAAAAAACAGGCAGGTCCGGGGTCACAAAACCAGGGTGAGCCAGAAGCGCGAGCAAACAGGTTCCGGGTGTGAGCTTTGCAGACGATCTGACACCGGAGAGCTGAAAGACAGGGCCTTAAATACTGGGAGAGGTAGTGGGTAATGCAGCGCAGCTGGCAGAGTAATTAGAGCAGAGCAGAGCAGGGACAGGTGGAGCTAGTTAGGCTGAGTCGAGAGAGTGGTGAGCAGAGTGGAAGAAAATTAAGGTGGTAACCCGGTGGAGTGAGAGGCCCATGACAGGAATTTGAGAGTAAATAAGAGCGTGTTGGAACTAGATTCGTCAGGCAGTACACCGTGGCCTCTAGGAAATTGGAGTCAGTTCCTCAAATTAGCTGCTGCGTTGTGAATCTAAATGGAATAATTTGCAGCTGATCACTCACGCCACCTAGTCTGTTCTCTGCATAATTTCTCCATCTCAGACTTGTGTACTATGGAAGAGCCATTTGACGTTTCTGGGTCAGATCTTGGTGTTTTTTTAAGGTTCAGCTGAAAATGGATACATGGGGAGGGACTGTTTCTGTATCCATAATGGCATATTAATTGCATAACAATGGCATAATGAGTTCCATGATTGAAATGAAGGTTTGAGGTTTGCCCTGGAACATGCAGCACAGGCAATGACACAGACCTACACACAAACGCACACAACGCACGCACACACACACATGCACACGTCCACGGCGCCTCTCAGTCCGTACTCCCTTTAGAAACAGTGAAGTGAAGCTGGATTTCATCTCTTAAAGCTCTATCTGTATCCCCTCTAGCCACAGCCTACCTTGTGTCTCAATCCCAGTCGACCTTACAAGCAAACTCTCAGAGGCAGCAACAATGTCAGAGAGAGCAACACATGAAAAGCAAAGGGGGGTAGAGAGAAGGGAAGAAAGAGAGAGAGAGGGAAATGCAGGGATACAAATTTGAAAGAAAATGTACAGTAAAAGATGAGTAGCGAGAGAGAGAGAAAGAGAAAAAGAGAAGAAGAGAGAGAGAGACAGGCAGTGAGAGACCGGTGCTCCAGAGCGTTGAGCCAGTTAAACGTTTTAAGACGGTGGAAATGTTAAGATGTTAAATCATAGACAGTGCTGCTGAGGGCCAGCATAATCATAAAACACAGAGCCTCCCTGGCCACAGCAGATTAGATGGATGTTACTAAATAAAATGATCTTACACTTACAGGGTTTATGTTACTTTTGACCCAGAACCAACCCTTGTGTTTCCTTTGAGTAGTCCTGAGAGGACTAATGATTTCAGAAACATGGAAGTTGACATCAAAGCCTTATGTTGAGTAAAATGTTTAGAAAGTTTTTATCTAATTAAACATTGAGTTCATTTACAGTTGTGGGGCCACAGTCTGGGGATAGTTCAGTGGCTGAGGGAATATGAACTTTGCTTGATTTAAAATTACAGGATTAAAGGCAAAGGGCAGAGGGTGTGAAATGGGTTCAGCACTGAGATACAGTGAGGGAAAAAAGTATTTAGTCAGCCACCAATTGTGCAATTTCTCCCACTTAAAAAGATGAGAGAGGCCTGTAATTTTCATCATAGGTACACGTCAATTATGACAGACAAATTGAGAAGAAAAAAATCCAGAAAATCACATTGTAGGATTTTTAATGAATTGATTTGCAAATTATATATGGTGGAAAATAAGTATTTGGTCACCTACAAACAAGCAAGATTTCTGGCTCTCACAGACCTGTAACTTATTCTTTAAGAGGCTCCTCTGTCCTCCACTCGTTACCTGTATTAATGGCACCTGTTTGAACTTGTTATCAGTATAAAAGACACCTGTCCACAACCTCAAACAGTCACACTCCAAACTCCACTATGGCCAAGACCAAAGAGCTGTCAAAGGACACCAGAAACAAAATTGTAGACCTGCACCAGGCTGGGAAGACTGAATCTGCAATAGGTAAGCAGCTTGGTTTGAAGAAATCAACTGTGGGAGCAATTATTAGGAAATGGAAGACATACAAGACCACTGATAATCTCCCTCGATCTGGGGCTCCACGCAAGATCTCACCCCGTGGGGTCAAAATGATCACAAGAACGGTGAGCAAAAATCCCAGAACCACACGGGGGGACCTAGTGAATGACCTGCAGAGAGCTGGGACCAAAGTAACAAAGCCTACCATCAGTAACACACTACGCCGCCAGGGACTCAAATCCTGCAGTGCCAGACGTGTCCCCCTGCTTAAGCCAGTACATGTCCAGGCCCGTCTGAAGTTTGCTAGAGTGCATTTGGATGATCCAGAAGAGGATTGGGAGAATGTCATATGGTCAGATGAAACCAAAATATAACTTTTTGGTAAAAACTCAACTCGTCGTGTTTGGAGGACAAAGAATGCTGAGTTGCATCCAAAGAACACCATACCTACTGTGAAGCATGGGGGTGGAAACATCATGCTTTGGGGCTGTTTTTCTGCAAAGGGACCAGGACGACTGATCTGTGTAAAGGAAAGAATGAATGGGGCCATGTATCGTGAGATTTTGAGTGAAAACCTCCTTCCATCAGCAAGGGCATTGAAGATGAAACGTGGCTGAGTCTTTCAGCATGACAATGATCCCAAACACACCGCCCGGGCAACGAAGGAGTGGCTTCGTAAGAAGCATTTCAAGGTCCTGGAGTCTCAACCCCATAGAAAATCTTTGGAGGGAGTTGAAAGTCTGTGTTGCCCAGCGACAGCCCCAAAACATCACTGCTCTAGAGGAGATCTGCATGGAGGAATGGGCCAAAATACCAGCAACAGTGTGTGAAAACCTTGTGAAGACTTACAGAAAACGTTTGACCTGTGTCATTGCCAACAAAGGGTATATGACAAAGTATTGAGAAACTTTTGTTATTGACCAAATACTTATTTTCCACCATAATTAGCAAATAAATTCATTAAAAATCCTACAATGTGATTTTCTGGATTTCTTTTCCTCATTTTGTCTGTCATAGTTGACGTGTACCTATGATGAAAATTACAGGCCTCTCTCACTTTTTAAGTGGGAGAACTTGCACAATTGGTGGCTGACTAAATACTTTTTTCCCTACTGTACATGATCAAAAGTATGTGAACTCCTGCTCGTCGGACATCTCATTCCAAAATCATGGCCATTAATATGGAGTTGGTCCCCCCTTTGCTGCTATAACAGCCTCCCTTCTGGGCTTTCCACTAGATGTTGGAACATTGCTGCGGGGACTTGCTTCCATTCAGCCACAAGAGCATTAGTGAGGTCGGGGACTGATGTTGGGCGATTAGGCCTGGCTCAAAGTCGGTGTTCCAATTCATCCCATAGTTGTTCGATGGGGTTGATGTCAGGTCTCTGTGCAGGCCAGTCAAGTTCTTCCACACCGATCTCAACAAACCATTTCTGTATGGATCTCACTTTGTGCACGGGGACAGTGTAATGCTGAAACAGGAAAAGGCCTTCCCCAAACTGTTGCCATAAAACACAGAATTGTCTAGAATGTCCTTGTATGCTGTTGCATTAAGATTTCCCTTCACTGGAACTAAGGGGCCAAGCCCGAACCTTGAAAAACAGACCCAGACCATTATTCCTCCTCCACCAAACTTTACAGTTGGCACAATGCATTGGGGCAGGTTCTCCTGGCATCCGCCGAACCCAGATTTGTCTTTCAGACTGCCAGATGGTGAAGCGTGATTCATCACTCCAGAGAACACGTTTCCACTGCTCCAGAGTCCAATGGCGGCGAGCTTTACACCACTCCAGCTGATGCTTGGCATTGCGCATGGTGGTCTTAGGCTTGTGTGTGACTGCTCGGAAACCCATTTCATGAAGCTCCCGACGAACAGTTCTTGTGCTGACGTTGCTTCCAGAGTCAGTTTGGAACTCGGTAGTGAGTGTTGCAACCGAGGACAGACGATTTATACATGCTACGCGCATCAGCACTCTGCAGTCTCGTTCTGCAAGCTTGTATGGCCTACTACTTTTCGGATGAGCCGTTATTGCTCCTAGACGTTTCCACTTCACAATAACAGCACTTACAGTTGACCGGGGCAGCTCTAGCAGGGCAGAAATTTGAAGAACTGCCTTGTTGGAAAGGTGGAATCCTATGACGGTGCCACGTTGAAAGTCAATGAGCTCTTCAGTAAGGCCATTCTACTGACAATGTTTGTCTATGGAGACTGCATGGCTGTGTGCTCGATTTTATACACCTGTCAGCAAAGGGTGTGGCTAAAATAGCCACATCCACTAATTTGAAGGGGTGTCCACATACTTTTGTGTATATAGTTTATGTACTGTAACATAAGTCAGAGAATACAAAGCATTAATCATTTTTAACTTTTTATTTCAAAATGAAATATGAAAAGTGCATATGTCAAGTGTGTTTGTGTACAGTGGGGAAAAAAAGTATTTAGTCAGCCACCAATTGTGCAAGTTCTCCCACTTAAAAAGATGAGAGAGGCCTGTAATTTTCATCATAGGTACACATCAACTATGACAGACAAAATGAGAAAAAAAATTCCAGAAAATCACATTGTAGGATTTTTAATGAATTTATTTGCAAATTATGGTGGAAAATAAGTATTGAGAGAGAGAGAGAGAGAGAGAGAGAGAGAGAGAGAGAGAGAGAGAGAGAGAGAGAGAGAGAGAGAGAGAGAGAGAGAGAGAGAGAGAGAGAGAGAGAGAGAGAGAGAGAGAGAGAGAGAGAGAGAGAGAGAGAGAGAGAGAGAGAGAGAGAGAGAGAGAGAGAGAGAGAGAGAGAGAGAGAGAGAGAGAGACTCCATAATCTCCAGCTCATGCATTTATTGGTACATAATTACAGTGACACCAGATGGCACACAGAACAAATCAAAGAGTGATGTATTTTCATCAAAATTATAATAAAAAGTCCCCCACACATCTGAACTACTATGTAATGTA
The DNA here is from genome assembly GCF_964263955.1 of Coregonus lavaretus. Taxonomy (NCBI): domain Eukaryota; kingdom Metazoa; phylum Chordata; class Actinopteri; order Salmoniformes; family Salmonidae; genus Coregonus; species Coregonus lavaretus. The sequence goes on along the minus strand of NC_139993.1, from coordinate 48,106,390 downwards.
CTGTACATAAAAATTTTGTAAATTGCAAAACTTCGGTGACTTTTTCAGTGATTGTTGTTTCGTTGATGCCAGACAGTTCACTGATCAAACAATTAAACTACTAGTTTGCACACCGCCAAATCTTCAAGATATACGTATATTTTATGTAGAGGTTAACTTTGTAAAGTCTGCATCCTTAGAAATAATACTGCCGCATGCATACGTATCTGTTGCCCCTTCCAGCCCAGACTGATAAGGACCCACAGAGGGCTGCTCTATCTGCTGCCTGTTCTATTCACAGTGGACGGCAGAGCAGGCAGCCTCCAGTCCTATCTCCAGCCCCATCTCCCCTCGGTCGCACTGTGCCAGACAGACCAGAACCTGCATAAAAATAACCAGAATGGGATATCAATGGAGCAGAAACATGTCAGCAGGCGGATACAGCCAGGAAAACATTGCATCATTACACTCAGTGTGGGAAAGCACGGGAGCCTGTTTCATACACAGGCCAGGTCAAATCTCCAAAGACTCTGTATTCCCTATGTTGTTCAGTACTGAACAGTATAAAGAAAGGGTTCTGGCCAACTGTAGTGTGATGTATAGGGAATATGAAGTCCTAGGAGACACAACCAGAAGAATTACAAACAAAGCTAAGAAGCTATTCTCATTGACAAACATTTAAGGAGAGGCAGTGCGACAAGATTTGAATTTACATAATATGTACAAACCCACATTTACATTACATCCTTGCCTTACTTTTTGTGGTGGCTAGCAATGTGACATTCTTGATCTGCAGCTTCAAATTTACCGTAGATATCAGTATCACAGTAGCTACTGACTAGCCAGTAAGCTTGCAAACTATTCAACAATGCAAGCATTTTTTCTTTTAAAACATATTATCTACGGTCTTGAATAATGCAACCCAAACCATATTAGACTCTTGAACAATGCAACAATTCACAAGCATGTGCAAACAATTAAAGGGTTTATTTTATTGTTTGTATATGCATTAGCTAAATGTAGTGTAGTATCGAGTAAATGTTGCTAGTCATTGCTGATAAACAAAGGAGTCCGCTCATACTGAACCTTCGATCATAAGTTTATTCATATCACAAGCTTTCAGCATGAGTTACAGGTGTCATGCCCACCCGGAGAGCGACGCCCCAGATTGCAATGGTCGCTCTAACCTCTCCTTCGTTTTTCCCCCAGTATATATAATCTCCCCAAGATGTGGGTGGCTCCCTCTACTGTCCAATCCCCTGTCTACAACACACTTCCTGTCTGTTGTATGTGGCGTTACACTAAAACATTCCCTCTTGATACTAAAATCAACGTCCTCTCCGGTTCCACTTAAAAACATTAACAACGTCATAATCTTCATATACGACATTCCCCCCTTCGAGACTAAACAGTCTCGAAAACAAACAGAATAGGATTATGACAAGTAACAATTTATCTTATTGAGTATCTTTAACATTAAACCAAAAACATTCTTCTCTAAGTGTAAATACCTTTCCATGAAATATGAATAAATGTTTATGAAGTGTGAATACATTACTATGAAATATGAACAAATCTTTATGGAGTGTGAATACATTACTATTGAAATATGAACAAATCTTTATGAAGTGTGAGAGCGAAAAACTGTCTGGCAGCCATCTTTCCAGATATCCATCCATCAATTAAGACAGTAAAATTCTCTCACGGTTCCTCTGCCCCAGGCAACCACCTAGGTACTCCCGATGAATTCATAAATCTTTATCAATGCATTTGAAACTATGATGCAATTAAATACACATGTAAGCCCCTGCAAACAAAATACTATCCAAAAAATGTCCACTCTAAGGCTGGTCAACCCATCGGACCCTATAGTGAATCTCTATCCCTGCCTAGACTCCCTGTCCCTAAGCATTCACGAAATAAACAAAAACATCTAAGATCCCCACATGTATCCAATAACATCAAATATCATTCTACAAAAAGTAATACCTAAGAATATGACACATATTATGTATTACACATGCAAATATGTCTATATTTCATTGCAGACACTGGAATGTAGTCCACTACACTTCATCTCCCCCGTAGTCTCCTCTTCCAATGCATTGTTGATGATGGAATCGGAATCTTTCCACACCTTCCTTGTTCCATCTCCTCCAGTCATTGTCCTTTCATATTGTCCCTTCATATTGTCCTTGTTTGAGTATTTCAATCTCCACATATTCCCCCAAATGCTTCTGGAAGAAAAGAAAAGACCAAACAGTATCTTTTGCAAAACAACACTTTCAAATTAAACATCAATATCAACTAAGAATATAAATATTATATATAAATGATGTATGAATCAATATAAATGATAGAATAATGAAATAGGATAATGATTCATTCATACACTTCCCCCCTTTGATTCATAAAATCATACTAAAATCACCCTAATATTGAAAAAAAAAAAATTGAAAAATGATGAAATATTCAAAAAGGATATTTATCATCAATACTCCATCCAGTCCCACTTGTCCCTCTTCATCCAGATCAGGAACAGTCAACAACGGCATCTGAGTGTTGTCTCCAGGCATCACTACTCCAACCTATCTCAATATCCTAGCTTTCTCAAAGGTCAGTAACAAATCACAAACATCACACACAGTGCTATCAAAGCTGCCATTAAAATCTAATCCATCACTGCTCCTACTGGGCCTAACTGATCTTGCAACCAAATCTTCGCTGACCATCCAGCTCCTTCAGATCTACCAACCGCATCCCTTATATTCTTCAACGCATAGTGATACTATCTGAACTATCTGGAATCAAAGTATAGCTAATATTATCAATATGATCTGCCAAAAATGTTACACCATACCATGGGAAAAGTCCCCCCTTCTCTCTTAGAATTATCCTCCAATGATAGGCTTCCCAGACTATGAAATGTCGCCATGTCCCTTTCCACCCTACTTCCAAACCTAGAATCAGATTTATCTGTGTCCGGTGCTACCCCTCTTTTAATGGTAGAAACCTCATATGGAAGCTTCAACGTTGACATGTAACAACATCCTATCCATCCATAGGGTAAGAATATATACGCTTTATCACCACAAACCCTCCAAATATCTGTAAAATTCCCAATAGTCACATTGTCAGGCAAAAGCTAATCTTTCACCATCAAAGTCTTGCTGTTCTTACTACCTGGAACATAAAAAGTAACATTATATTTCTCATTACTACCCTTAAGGTCATGCTTACCCAAAGTCATCATATAATCCTCACAATCTGATATTCCCATAAACATACCCCTTACATCATATGTTTTATTAGAACAAAAACTACTTTTAGCCCTCAATGGTTTCACCTCCAATGCATCAGGGTTCGCTGATACCTGATTTTCCTTCCCATCTAACAAAATTCACATAGGGTAATTCATTTAACCAAGAACACCTAAACCTAGGCGTAAACAAATGTTTTGACAGCGACATTATTTTATCTGTTACTGATTGTTGCTGATACAATAGCCATGACAAAGCATAAGATTGACACATACTTGATAGAGGTCGAGCGACCGTCTCTAAAATGTTTGGTGCTGGAATTCTCAACAGACATGGACCCTCAAGATTCCTCACTGATCTTACAGAATGAGCTAGCTGCTGGAACCAAAGATTCCTACCTGCCCATCCATCTTTAATTTTCACAACAGAAGAATCAAACCCATTTAGTTTCTCTCTTCCCTAACGAGCGGTACTGATCAGATACCTCTCCTTGTCTGTCATTAAAATCAAAGACCTCATCCTGTACCTCCATGATAGTATCCTTCACTATTTCAGATGAATCTATATTGTTCTCTACCACTATCTGCTCTCCTATTTTAACCCTATCCTTACTATCATTGACAGCACTCTCCATCCATATCATTTCAGAAAAGTCGTTGTTTGTGTCTGTGTCATACTTCCTACATTTGTTACCGCCGTCGTACCATTAATCCCTTTCAAAGTTACCATTAAAGTAGTTGATTTAGTTGATGTATTAACACCCTTAACTACTTCTAGTGGGAAAGCTACCAATATCCTCTGTGTATTATTTACTGTTGGAGTGACTACTGTAATCTACTTCTCCTGAACTCCTTCGGTGACTGTGGAAGCTTCAACAGATTTCAAATCTTCCATTATAAGCGTCACTTTACGAATTACATAGCCTTTTAACCAATAATTCTTAACCGGAACAAATTTTAATGCTTGCACTAGATAAGTACACATATATTCTCCCTGATCTTTCTCTGTAACATTACGCAAAATAAATGAACAATCACTCATAACCCTCTTCCACTTCATATCGTTGTACAAACTATACCTCCTTTGACTAGGTGCAACAGCTTCTACTTCTGGTCCTGATAACAATACTTCTTCTCCATAATTATCTCTCCATGTGGGAGGAATGTCCCCTCTCCACTCCATCTCTCACCTCTACAATGAAGATGAGCTGGATCACTCATCCTAACCCTAATAACAGTCTTTTCCTCTAAAATTGGTGCTGGAGCTATTGGTTCCCTTATAATCAAATGCGATATATTTATGGCTTTAATAACTATCACTGTTGAAAGAGTTAACTTGCTTCTCACTGTTGTTTTAATATGCTGAAGTGTTAATGTCCTTATTGTTACTTCATCTAGTTTCCCCAAAGCTTTGAACTCTTTGCTTGTACTTCCATCTATCACCACTAGTGTCACCTTTTTTTTTTTAGCTCTCAGTCCTACCTCCAATCCCTGACTTTCAAACTTTTGATTATAACAAAATACACCTATAATTACCTTGATCTCCCTGCTGGGAACTGTAAATATAGATACTCAATCACCCTCAATTTTCTCTTATCATTCAGCAACGCATACTTTCTCAATGCATCTGCTCCTAACAGATCTAAATTCCTACCATATCTATCTTCCCACTAAACTCTAAAATGTCCTTCACCACTGTTCTCTCTCTCTTACTACTAACTTTGAAACTTAGCTTACTGTCTTAGAGTTCCTTCAACCCTAGTTCTCCTAACTTTTTAATCTAATCTTTTCTCCTAACTTTTAAAAACCTTTTCCACTGATTTATTCACAAAATCCTTTACCACCAAATTTTTTGAATATGTGATTGGGAAGTCCCCACCTGCTTCTGACTTCTTTACACACAGACTTGGCAAACGACTAAACATCTTTTAGCCTAGCCTGAAATCTCTTGGTGTAGGAATGTAACCCAGAATAACAGTCACCCCTTTTAACTTTATTCTTCAGACAGATTGTCTAATAGGCAGTCTAATAGATTATCATCCTTCCTATGATATTATCTTTTTAAGCAAATATGATTCCCAAACCCCTATTCTTTTAAAATCTTCTACCAGACAGTCGTCTAGTGTACATCTTATTGTACAGTTCAATTTACACAATGCATCTCTTTCCAACAATGCAATAGGTATATGTTCTAATATTAGTATGTCTATTTTAATTTCTCCTTGATTTTTATAGCAGAGCTCAATTTGTTCCTTAAGAGTAATTAGCTGTTTTACTACCTCAAATCCCTATCCTAATTAGTTAATTTTACATAGTGAGATGTTTAACCTCTTTAGGCTCAACACAGATAAAAGCTTTTCCACTATTCACTATCACTTCTCATAGTCCTCTGTTTTTACTTCAATTGTTAGATATTTTCTCTTCTTCTCTAATCAATGCTATCAGCTGACACCCCCCTTTCGGATCTTCTAGGCACCTCTAGAATCCTTGCTCCGGACCCCTGTAGGGGTTCACCGGTCCTCCAGATGATCTTGACTGGCCCCTGTATCTTCCTCTGAAATTCCCTCTGATGTTTCCTCCTGACTTATTGCACTCACAGGTAAAGTGACCAATCTGTCCACAATTATAACACTCTTCTGAAAGTTGCTGGAAGTGTGGCTGAAATCTTCCTCCTCTTCTAAGCCTTCTCGTCCTTTTCCTCTCCAATTCTGTATCTGTCCAGAAACTGGCTGTGGATATGGATAACTGGTACCCCCCTTGGTGGCTGGTACAATTGCATTTGACCTTGTTCAGTTGAAGCTGTAACAGTGATTGTTGATTTGGTTCACTCTGATTCTTCATAACCAAAGCTTCTCTTCTCCACCAGTTGTATGATTGAGTTTTCTGAGAGTTTCTTGGTCCTGTTCCTTCTTGTTGTTGACATATCAGTATTCTTCAAAAGCTTATATTCTAAGTTCTGTCCTCGAAATATCATCTTCCATCATCTTCTTACTATTGGCCTTTCCTTGACCTCAATGTATTCTTCTCCTCCAATTCTTGGGATTATTTTCTCTGCAGTTTTTCTTCTCTTCTGTATCTTCATCCTCATCTTTCCGAACCTCATTCTTCTCTTAGTTTCCAGACATCTCGGTTTTTTCTTACTTCTGGAGTTTTGGATTCATTTTTATTGTCGTTTCTGCTTGTCCTCTATCTATTATTCGTTCATCTTCATCTCTGATGCAATAATCACCCTCCTGGATGATCACCGGAAGCTGAGGATAAACATCCCTAAGCTCTACTTCCTTCTCATAAGGTGGGGGTGTTTTTGCTGAATCCGTATGTGAGAAAGGTGTACTAACTTCTGCCATTAGTTTTTCTGTCGCCTTCTCTTCCTTTAGCCTTTTCTCTATACCTTTGTTTATCTTATCGCTGGAATCTTTTATCAGTTTTTGTTTGAGAATGAAGGGCAACTTTTGTTTCATTTGCCGGATAACCTAGCAATACTTTAGTTAAAGGATTACTATTTTGTACTATATCAACCGGTGTAATTACCTTCATAGCCTTGCTGTCCTTTCTCCCCATTGTAACAACCCTTTTATATTCCTTTATTGTGAATTATTTTATTTTAGACTATATAGGCTATGGCTTCCCCCCTTTAATTATTAATATAAACCAATCAATCAATCAACCAAAATATGAATATTAAAAAATTCAACCAAAATTTTTATTCAAAAAATATTTTTAATTAAAAAAATAAAAAATCATTTAAAAAATTAAAAATTATGAATAATTAAAACCAATTTTTTATTTCTATATCCTATCTTACCAATTTATCAATTAGTGGCTATCTTACCACAACCCATCCGGAAAGTAAATACAAGTAGTCCACTTCACAGCAATCCTAAAAACAAAGCCCTCTAACCTTACAACACTACAATTCCCATAAACCCCCTTGCTCTATAAGCACCCAATTATCTTAATTTTACAGAATAATGTCAGTACTCGATTTCCAACACAACTGTAATCAAACCCAAGTGATGCCAGAGACTCTAAAATGCAAATTTTATTAAAATGATCAGTCTGTTGCCAAGCCTCGGTGAAATTGTCATAACATCAAATATCCTGTAGGGGAAGATTTTGCAAACAGACCAGTACCAAAACCTTTTTGACTCGATCCTCCCCTTGTCACGTGATGTCACGTCAGCGCCTCTCTTTCTCCCTCTCTCTCCTCTCGTCTCGTCCTATCGTTCCTCTCATATGACAAAAGAGCATAGAAACAGAAAAAGAATTTAGCAGTCATGCAATCACTGAGTTATCCACATTCAATATTCCCCCACTCATATTCGCTCTAAGACTTAACTCAGGACTAAATAGCTCAATAACATTTTTATTTATTTTAATCCGTCATTTAATTTAATTTATTATAATCCGTCAACATATATCTAATTTATAAATTCACTACATCTCAACAAATAGTTTCATTTTCAAACAACAGCCGCTTTAACAACTAGAAGATTCGTGTTAAAATACTCCTGAGTGGCGCAGTGGTCTAAGGCACTGCATCGCAGTGCTAACTGTGCCACTAGAGATCCTGGTTCGAATCCAGGCTCTGTCGCCGCCGGCCGCGACCGGGAGACTCATGGGCGGAGCACAATTGGCCCAGCGTCGTCCATGGTAGGGGAGGGAATGGCCGGCAGGGATGTAGCTCAGTTGATAGAGCATGGCGTTTGCAACGCCAGGGTTGTGGGTTCGATTCCCACGGGGGGCCAGTATAAAAAAAATATGTATTCACTAACTGTAAGTCGCTCTGGATAAGAGCGTCTGCTAAATGACTAAAATGTAAAAAATCTCTCCTCTTTGTTCCCTCGTCTGTGTCTCTGTCTCCCCCTGCAGTGTAACAGAAGTATGACCCATTTACCCAAAATTCCCCTTGTTGTAGTTTTAGTAAACAACGTGTTGTAGTTTAGTACCGTAAAACAAACGTGTCATAATCTAGTGCCGTAAACTCCCCCGTTTTGTAGTGTAGTGTCGTAAAATCAAACGTGTTGTAGTTTAGTAAAATCCCACGCATGCGCGATACATTCAAAAATACTTTTTCACCGTGGAAGGGAGATTCTTAGCTCTCTCCCCAACCCAAATAGACAGTTACCAGTCCTGCTGTACCTCCGTTTTCCCCTCATAGTCAACAACATTTAACAGCGCTCACAAAACTAGAACCGAAATTCTACACACAAACATAATTTAAGAGGCTTTATTCCATCGCAGTGGACCTCTACGGTAACATGTTAGCATGCAGCATATTAGCATTTAGCATTAGCCTGTATGCACCATGTAGCATGAAAACAATGTACCCGACATTGCGCCTTCAATTACTTTTCTTTGTTCCTACTAACTTTAGGCAGCCGTGAGTTCTGGATATTTTATGAGAGGTTACTCCAGACAAATGCTTCGTCAACCACCAGCTGAGATGTAACATCAATAGAATGTATATTCCAAAACCCGTGTTCCCAGAACACACCTGAAACCCCTAACGCGTTACCAGGATTTATGGCCCACCCTATGGTCGCCTCGTTTGTTCCGAGGGCTTATCAAATCCTGCAATGTCCTAACTTGTATACATATCTTGGCCCCCGATTGTTCTTGACTTCCTATTCAAGCAACACATCTCTATAGCCAATCTATAGGCTCTCCCCCCTTTTGCAGTGCAAAAATAAATTTATAATGGTTAGCCAGACCCCCAGTTCTCAGCAATAACGCAACACGACCCACACATTGGTCCTAATGGTACATCTCTCCAGTGCACAATCAAATAGCATCCAAACTAACAAATTCCCAAAGCGGTAAGAAAAACCTCACCCTTATCTGGCCATGACTTCAGAACGAGTTAGCTTGGCGGCTGAATGAATGGAACAAAGAAGAGATGCAGTCCTTCCCTTTTCGTGACGCCATCTGTAGTATCGAGTAAATGTTGCTAGTCATTGCTGATAAACAAAGGAGTCCGCTCATACTGAACCTTCGATCATAAGTTTATTCATATCACAATCTTTCAGCATGAGTTACAGGTGTCATGCCCACCCGGAGAGCGACGCCCCAGATTGCAATGGTCGCTCTAACCTCTCCTTCGTTTTTCCCCCAGTATATATAATCTCCCCAAGATGTGGGTGGCTCCCTCTACTGTCCAATCCCCTGTCTACAACACACTTCCTGTCTGTTGTATGTGGCGTTACACTAAAACATTCCCTCTTGATACTAAAATCAACGTCCTCTCCGGTTCCACTTAAAAACATTAACAACGTCATAATCTTCATATACGACAGTAGCTTGCAAGACAACAACACAGTTAGCTAGCTATGCTAGCTAGTAACATTATCATATCAAACATGAACACTTACCCCTCTGATACAAATATAAAAGTACAATTTCAGCGTATTAAAGTTAACTTAGATCAAACCAGGCTTCATTTGATCAATATCATGGAAGTCATTATATGAGGTAAACACAAAATTGCGACTGAAAATGTTGATAATTGCCCTGCTGAGTTGATCAGCATCTTGCTGCATGCTTCTTGCAGTGGCCCTTTCTTAAATATACAGCAACAATTTCAGAATGTAGCAGGCTGTTACTGCAAGTTTACGTTTCAGTAATGTCTCTTGAGAATCAATGCCTCTTGAGAATCTCTCGAAATTCTCCTTCATTCTCGTCAATGAGAATAGACCCTAAGAACAGATTTGGGAGAATGGTACAGTGTGTGGGGTGTGCATGAATGTGTGTGTGCATGCAAGTGAATGTGTGTGTGAGTGCATGTGTCACCAGGCTCTTGTATGAATGGACCCCCTAGGGTTCTCTGCTCCTCTGCTAATGAGATGCTCAACTAACGAGCTGGAGTTTAACATAAGAGCATTGACGTGAGGTTACACCGAGTCGTAATTATGGACATGTGACAAGGGACCCACGTGCTTGAGAATGTACCATACAACATGCATCAAACACATGCCCCTGGCTTGGTCTGTATGGAGCCCACACAGGGTTGTCATTAAAAGTGCAGTCGTTAAATGCGGGACTATCATTAAAGCAATAGTAAGTCAGCTGCTAAACATAGTGCTGCCTGGCTGGGTCAGGCGTCAGGCCCGGTGCTCACATTAAAATGCACAGTGCACTAAATTATCAACATCAGTGGAGGAGTAGATAATGTGCTGTAGAGAATCATCGGTGCTTAGCAGCGATCAAAGACAAGTGGACGCTAGCCAGGCAACTAATGCAGAAAGGGACCTGATATGCTTTTAATCCTGTTGAAATGGGCAGATTTATAATTGCGGGGTATAATGGACTTATGCTACTCAATACAATTCAGAGAGTGTCCACTGCAGTGTGCAGGAAGTGGCCCCTCTGGTCAGATCCAATAGAGGTTTGTTAGGACCAGAGAGAAGCTCAATTAAGCACTGGTCTCTTCTAACTCTAATAAATGTTCACCTCTGGGATATTAACTCTGCTCTCGTCCCTGCTCGTTATGCTATTTTCAATCATTTTTCCTTAGCCTTGAGAGAGAGGGGTTGTCAGGTCAGTATACCTCTATGACCGTTTCACGCCCACCTCCCATTACCGGTTACGTTGCCGGTGCTATAAACGTGCAGTGAGATTCATAATTGTTCTGATTGTATGACAGGGTCGGCTCTCTCTGCCTGTGATGCAGGCTTGTGAAGAGCACTCAGAGTAAACCGGCCGTCTTTTATAAGACTGTAATTGGCTGATTGGCAGGGGGGAGAAAGCAGCACCGTCTCGTGAAATGGATGGCCAAATGAGGCCACTTGTGTGTGGCTGTGTGTGTGTGTGTGTGTGTGTGTGTGTGTGCGTGCGTACGTGCGTGTGTGTGTGTGTGTTCCCCAGGGTAAGGGTACCTATTAAGGGCTGTTTTCTGCTCCACACTCATTGTTACAGTACCTGGTCCTCCGTGATTCCTTAACCCCATTGTCTCCTCTCTCTTACAACACAATCCAGTAAACTATCAACCCAACACAACCCAGTAAACTATCAACCCAACACAACCCAGTAAACTATCAACCCAACACAACCCAGTAAAATATCAACCCAACACAACCCAGTAAACTATCAACCCAACACAACCCAGTAAACTATCAACACAACGCAACCCAGTAAACTATTAACATAACACAACCCAGTAAACTATTCACACAACGCAACCCAGTAAGCTATTAACACAACGCAACCCAGTAAACTATCATCCCAAATTGCCCACCGTTCTATGAAAGTCAAAGCCAAACAGTTTTTGTTCTTGTTGTTAATAAACTCCAAACTATCATTTGCCTGGGCATTGCTCAATGTTAACCTCCCTATGTCTGTATGCTCTTGCCAGGGGCCCTTGTGTCTCCTTGGCGGCTTTCACAAGCTCAATAATAATAGGTAAAAAACCATTAGACCCTTATACATAATCTTTTCACTGTGGATATTTTCAATCAGCTCTTTTATATTGCAGAAGCTTTTCCCAGCAGGGCTTTGTGAAAGGTGGAAGGTAGAGAGGGTGAGCAGAGCTGCGTAAACAGTCGGTCTTCTTGTCTAGATTATCTATGCTCCTTTTAGGCAGCGCTCAAGGCTTGTTTTGTTTAACAAAAGGCAGATTAATGCATAATGGTGAGAGATCAGCTAACAGAGCAGCGATCAGGAAATTGATATCAGAAAGGTCCTCATCCTCCTGTTCTCTGAATGGGCCTGTTTTTCTTCCCTTCTTTTTTTTCTGTCAGACCAACAAGTAAACAGGAAAATCATCCCACAACACAAAGAGCTACCTAAATAGCACAATGAACCTCGAGGTTTACAGTCTGTGACGTTTTTATCAGACAATGGATGAGAGAACTATACAGAGTTCTGCTGCTTAGAGAGGTACACTATATGACTGAGGTATTGTTCAAGCCAAAAGAATAAAACACCATTATGTGCCAATATTTTAATAAGCTAGGCTTCAAACACAAAGCGTCTTTGTCAGGTTAAAGAACACTTCCCCAGGCAGAGGTGACCTCCCAACCTCTCACACGTAATGAACACATATAGCCTTTAATTAGGGATCAATGAAAGCTTAACCCAGGACCCAGCACCTCTGGCCCACAGGTTTTTTTACTCTTCATAGCCCCCTGTGGGATGGAATGGGAGGTGGGTGAGGTGTGGTAACTCTGCAGGTGAGAGGAGAGGCCAGGCTGAGACCTATAGGCTGTGTGAGAGAGAGTTAAGGAGGCAGCATGTAGAGACGGCCCTGAACGCAAAGAGGTCGGCATGAATTAACCTACCTTATCACAATAGAGTGGGAAAACTGTGCATGTGGTGCACAGAACAGAGCAGACCAGTTTTTTCTCACGTTGCCATGGAAACAGGTTCCCTCTACTACTCAGCGAGGAATCAATTATTTTTTTGGGACATTTTATTCATTGCATTGGGTTAATGCATATTGTCTGGGTTGCATCGTCCCGCTTCCCGCTTTACATAGATGTGCAAAAACAGCATTTGTTTGGCTGCCATGGAAACGCATAAGGGAATTCCAATACAAACCAGGGGGTCTGTCTCACTTTATCATGCAGTCAGAATGTGCATTCCATATTGGTCAATGCTGCTTTATTAGGCAGTAAATGTTACTAAATACATATTAGCTAAATTCAAATGCGGGCTGCAGAATTACAGATCATTTGGTATCATTAATTCAATGGGAGTGTGTGTATGTATGTGTTTGTGTGTGTGCCTTTCTTTGTTTGTTTGTGTGTGTGTGTATGTGTGTGAAGGTACAAACAGTAAAATCAATGACAGTGTTGATCGAAACAGCGTTGTGCAGGGCTGCAGGGGACTATACGTTTATAGTGTATCCCCTTCCACACCGGCCTAACAACAAAATCAATTAATGAAACGGGTTAAACAAGCAAAAAGTAATTGTCTGGTTCCTCAGAGAGCTATTAACCATCTGTAGGATCATGCCTCTACAAACACAATCAGTAACCTTACGCTCAGCACACGGCGCAATATGGCCGCGGCAGTCCTTAATCACGTGAGGAGTGATTATTCATTTACGAAGTCAGTCAGAGACTCCCAGGTGTGTCTTTAAGTCAGCCTTCTGGACTGGCGGGGGCAGAAAAACAAATTTGAAGGCAATGTATCAATGCATGACGAGCAGTAGTCTATAGGTTATGACCCTTGGGGTATACACAGATGTAGGATCTTAATTTTATCACCCTGTTGGAGGAGAACTTTCCTGAAATGCAGGAAATGTTTGAAAAGGCTTCTGAAGTTTGGAATTTCCACTTAGAAATCTCAGACTTGATTTTCCCTTACTAAAAATGTATCAACCCCTACAAAGATTTATATTAATTATAATCCACGTAATAGTTTACATTTCATGTTGCTGCAGGACTATTTTCCTGCTGTAGCAAACTGGCTCAAATGATATGTAGGTTGAGAGCTTATTGGGGGTTGATTGAACAGCTATTATTGATTGGTATCCCTGCCAACATGTATGTACGATTGACCAGGTATTAAACGTGAGTTGTCAGAACTACACTGATGTATCCAAAAGGTTGATGATAAGCCCACTGAGCTAAAGGCTAAGGGCTAGTCACTTTCAGCTCTAAGTCAAGATCTGACCACAGGGACCCAACAACATCCATACACAAAGCCTGCCGATGTTTGTACTTGACTTCTTAAGCAAACAGAGACAGACAACATGCAGTGCACAACTATGAGATTTCATCAGACAGACAGTTGTGTTTACAATAATTAGAAAGACAGTTGTTTTTACCATGTCTGTCCATCAGGTCTGAGGCCCAACACATGTTCCAGTGTAGCAGAATGAGGGGATCAGCAATTCCAGAGAATAGAGAGATGGTAAACTGGGTGTTGTTGGAGAGGATGGTGAAGACTTAGGTAGAGGTGGTCAGAGAGAGAGAGAGAGAGAGAGAGAGAGAGAGAGAGAGAGAGAGAGAGAGAGAGAGAGAGAGAGAGAGAGAGAGAGAGAGAGAGAGAGAGAGAGAGAGAGAGAGAGAGAGAGAGAGAGAGAGAGAGAGAGAGAGAGAGAGAGAGAGAGAGAGAGAGAGAGAGAGAGAGAGAGAGAGAGAGAGAAAAAAAAACACTAGACACTATGGAACACAAAGCTTTTACTATCTCATTCTGGAATATACAAGGTCTGAGGTCATCCACCTTTGGCCTAAAGAGCAGGAACCCAGACATTGTCATCCTACAAGAAACATGGTATAGAGGAGACGGACCCACTGGTTGCCCTCTAGGTTACAGAGAGCTGGTGGTCCCATCCACCAAACTACCAGGTGTGAAACAGGGAAGATACTCTGGGGGTATGCTAATTTGATATAGAGCAGACCTAACCCACTCTATTAAATTAAATTTTACATCTGGCTAGAAATTTATAAGGAAATTATCTCAACAGAGAAAAATGGCTTCATGTGTGCTACCTATATCCCCCCAATAGAATCCCCATACTTTAATGATGACAGCTTCTCCATCCTAGAGGGGGAGATCAACCATTTCCAGGGCCAGGGACATGTACCTGTCTGCCGTGACCTAAATGCCAGAACTGGACAAGAACCTGACACTCTCTGCACACAGGGGGACAAACACCTACCTGGAGGTGACAGTATTCCCTCCCAAATATGCCCCCCTAGACACAACTATGACAAAACAACCAACAAAAATGGGTCACAACTCCTGCAGCTCTGTCGCACGCTGGGTCTGTACATAGTCAATGGTAGGCTTCGAGGAGACTCCTATGGTAGGTACACCTACAGCTCATCCCTTGGCAGTAGTACTGTAGATTACTTTATCACTGACCTCAACCCAGAGTCTCTCAGAGCGTTCACAGTCAGCCCACTAACACCCCTATCAGATCACAGCAAAATCACAGTCTACCTGAACAGAGCAATACTCAATCATGAGGCATCAAAGCTAAAGGAAGTGCACAATATTAAGAAACGCTATAGATGGGAGGAAAGTAGTGTAGAAAACTACCAAAAAAACAATTAGGCAACAACAAATTCAATCCCTTTTAGACAACTTCCTGGACAAAACATTTCACTGTAATAGTGAAGGTGTAAACTTGGCAGTAGAAAGCCTAAATAGTATATTTGACCTTTCAGCTTCCCTATCAAATCTAAAAATTGCAAGCAGACAACCTAAGAAAATTAACAACAATGACAAATGGTTTGATGAAGAACGCAAAAATCTAAGAAAGAAATTGAGAAACCTTTCCAACCAAAAACATAGAGACCCAGAAAACAAGAGTCTACACCTTCATTACGATGAATCACTAAAACATAACAGAAATATACTACTGAAAAAGAAGGAACAGCACGACAGAAATCAGCTCAATGTAATTGAAGAATCCATAGAATCTAACCACTTCTGGGAAAATTGGAACACGTTAAACAAACAACAACAAAAATAGTTATCTATCCAAAATGGAGATGTGTGAATAAACCATTTCTCCAATCTTTTTGGCTCTATAACAAAGAACAAACCGCAAAAACATGTACGACAGACCACGTATTCACCCTACACACCCTAATTGACAAACAAACAAACCAAAACAAAGGCAAAAAACACACACATTTCTTTCCACAGGGCCGTGGGGTGAGACAGGGATGCAGCTTAAGCCCCACCCTCTTCAACATATATATAAACTAATTGGCGAGGGCACTAGAACAGTCTGCATCACCCGGCCTCACCCTACTAGAATGTGAAGTCAAATGTCTACTGTTAGCTGATGTTCTGGTGCTTCTGTCCCCAACCAAGGAGGGCCTACAGCAGCACCTAGATCTTCTGCACAGATTCTGTCAGACCTGGGCCCTGACAGTAAATCTCAGTAAGACAAAAATAATGGTGTTCCAAAAAAGGTCCAGTTGCCAGGACCACAAATACAAATTCCATCTAGACACCGTTGCCCTAGAGCACACAAAAAACTATACATACCTCAGCCTAAACATCAGTTCCACAGGTAACTTCCACAAAGCTGTGAACGATCTGAGAGACAAGGCAAGAAGTGCCTTCTATGCCATCAAAAGGAATAGAAAATTCGACATACCAATTAGGATCTGGCTAAAAATACTTGAATCAGTTATAGAACCCATTACCCTTTATGGTTGTGAGGTCTGGGGTCCGCTCACCAACCAAGAATTCACAAAATGGGACAAACACTAAATTGAGACTGCATGCAGAATTCTGCAAAAATATTATTAGTGTACAATGTAAAACACCAAATAATGCATGCAGAGCAGAATTAGGCCGATACCCACTAATTATCCAAATCCAGAAAAGAGACGTTAAATTCTACAACCACCTAAAAGAAAGCAATTTCCAAACCTTCCATAACAAAGCCATCACCTACAGAGAGATGAACTTGGAGAAGAGTCCCCTAAGCAAGCTGGTCCTGGGGCTCTGTTCACAAACACAAACAGACCCCACAGAGCCCCAGGACAGCAACACAATTAGACCCAACCAAAAAAATAAATATATAATTACTTGACACATTGGAAAGAATTAACAAAAGAACAGAGCAAACTAGAATGATATTTGGCCCTAAACAGAGAGTACACAGTGGCAGAATACCTGACCGCTGTGACTGACCCAAAATTAAGGAACGCTTTGACTATGTACAGACTCCGTGAGCATAGCCTTGCTATTGAGAAAGGTCGCCGTAGGCAGACCTGGCTCTCAAGAGAAGACAGGCTATGTGCACACTGCCCACAAAATGAGGTGGAAACTGAGCTGCACTTCCTAACCTCCTGCCAAATGTATGACCATATTAGAGACACATATTTCCCTCAGATTACACAGACCCACAAAGAATTTGAAAACAAATCCAATTTTGATAAACTCCCATATATATTGGGTTAAATACCAGAGTGCAATCACAGCAGCACGATTTGTGACCTGTTGCCACAAGAAAAGGCCAACCAGTGAAGAACAAACCCCATTGTAAATACAACCCATATGTATTTATTTTCCCTTTTGTACTTTAACTATTTGCACATCATATGACATTTGAAATGTCTTTATTCTTTTGGAACTTGTTTGAGTGTAATATTTACTGGACAGACATATAGATAGAGAGGGTGAAGAAAAATCATAAACAGTGGTTAAAAGAGTACAACGGGATAAACTTCTGAAATAGAAAGATGGAGCAAGAGAACTCTGACTTTGCAGTGCGGCCTCTAACAGAAGCGGTGAGAGGAAAGCAGATGAGGGTTCTGGCTTAAAGGAACAGATATGAGAGGGGAGGAGGGCAGCCAAGGAGTTCAGAAAGCCTGGAAGTTACTTCACTGGCAAACTGAAGGAATGGCAGGAATATGGAGAGAGAGAGAGAGAGAGAGAGAGAGAGAGAGAGAGAGAGAGAGAGAGAGAGAGAGAGAGAGAGTGAGCGATAGAAACTTATTAACTGGCAAAATGAAGGGATGGCAGAGATATGGAGGTTGGCAGCTTGGTGGTACAGGCTGCCAACAGGGAGAAAGCGGAGGCTCGCAGGGCACAGCATAAAGCAGTTAGAGCCAGGGATTTAATCAGTCCAGCTATAACACAAGTCTATAAAGTGTTATGTAGACATCTCGCTTTTATAACACCTGAACAGCGTTTTACATTTTTGTGCATTACTCTGGTCAATTAAAATGACCAACACAAAAATGATAGGTTTCCACCTAGGGAGGACTGATTAACATAATGGCAAATAATGATGTCTAAGTTGTTCCTCTTTTTATCTACCAACGCTTAAGCTGAAGTAATTCACAAACAGATAATCGTCAAGCAGGGCAGTCAATATCCACTGAGCATTCCTTCTTAGAAGAGGAAGAAATTGTCTCATTTCACGACAGCTCATCCTTTTTGGTCTTTGTATTTTAAGGTAAATAGCAGATAATAGGATTATTAAGAGTAACAAAATACTCCTTTGTTCCTGAGACCTTTCTCTCTCGAAGCTGACGCCAATATCTATAGTTAACGCCAATACTTCTATAGAGTGCTACTCTACTGGCTGTCTTTGTCTTCACCGAGTAGTTGCACCCCCGGGTCAACAAATCCATTCTTATTAAAATGATGTTTCCAAGCGGGTAATGAAGCATCACTGAGCTGTTGATAGCGCCAACAGAGTTTGGCCTTCAGGTTGTTGTTCACATTGTCCATATCAACAGTCATATTCACATTCACGCCACACAACCAATTACTTCACTTGGAAAACATTCAGTTTCACACTTTCTAGTTTGGTCCCGTGGCGATGGTATGATGACACATTGTGTAAAGTGCTGTGAATGCCACTTCATTCTACAACATACTGTATAAGAGTCACAGATGTAATTTTTTGCTAGCAACATTAACTCAGTCATAAACTAGTCATATTTAAAAGGGTATGCAGTAGCTCTAAATGGCAGTATTGCAGCGTTTTCCTTTGGCATCCACAGTTTAAGCTCATCACCTGAAACCAATTGTTCTCAGAGTAGGGTCAGGTTAAGCGTTTGCATGTGTGTGTGTGTGTGTGTGTGTGTGTATGTGTGTGTGTGTGTGTGTGTGTGTGTGTGTGTGTGTGTGTGTGTGTGTGTGTGTGTGTGTGTGTGTGTGTGTGTGTGTGTGTGTGTGTGTGTGTGTGTGTGTGTGTGCGTGTGTAAATTAACACTAAGAATAATTGACTAGACTTGAGAATGATGGCTTTAACAAGAACCGGCACAGGAACCTTACCCCTGTATCGGGATGGGCATGAGTAATCGAGTACTCGAACGGATCTCAAAGCTCGATCTTTAACCAGAGATCTTTTTTTTTTTTTTTATACTGTACAACTATTTGGTGGAATATGCTTTGTGGCTAACCGATTGGGCAAGTTACATTTTTTACAACATTTGTTTGCTTTGACTCCAGTGTTCCGGTTGTACATTTGCGGGGCACAACAAAAAAGAAACCAAGCCAAGCATCACACCGTTCTTCTCCCTAAATTCTCTTTCCCCTCGATGTATCATTCACTCAATTGCATTCTGACCGTTCCCTCCACATACGTGTGCTGAGTGCGCACACAAGCTCCCGTTAGGCCTACAGAAATAAATGCCTATTAAAACGTATCTAACTGATGGGATGCACAAGCTACATTCCTTGCCAAATGATGCCAGTTTTATCACAAATTGAAATAGGAAAATATGTGTTCCAACAACGAGCTGCAGTTTTGGAATAATTGCGTCCTGTCTATTTTCCACTTAAGCTATTTTGAGAACTGCTAGTGCCATTTAGAATTGGTTAGCCTAGGCTATAACCCCGCTAAACACAGACAGGTTCCACACTGAAAATATGCCAAAACATTAGTTTGATAAAGACAAAGAGTGTATTTTCATCGGAATCATTAAGCATATGCCTACTCCACAAACAAATGTTGCGGCAGTAATGCATCACCATGCAGTGTTCAATGAGGAATTGTTCATCCATTTTGAAAATTCCAAAGAACAGGTAGAATAAACTAAATCGAACATCTGTATATCGAAAAGCCCCGTTTCAAATGATGACTCTGAGAATAACTGTTCCAGGCATGAGATGCGCATCACTTCGCACTGGCAACTTTTTTCCTTAGTAAAAATATTCTGTTATTACATCATGTTTTTTACTATAAAATAGTTCTGTCTTGACTGTGATAAGGGCTTGGAAAATAAGAGTGTCTTGTCTGCTAAATTAACAAAACAAGGCTATGCCATTACACTCTTTTCAAAGATTGTGTTCCACAATATAATATAACCAGTTGATATTACGGTTTCAATAAAAAAAAGTCTTATATGGATCTTTTTTTTGGGGGGGGGGGGGGGGGATCTTGCTTTTTTATTGACTGAATATATTATATGTGGGGCAATTTAGCAATTAGGATATGTTATCTGTAAATGTTTTGATAAAAACTCATGGGAGTACTCGAAAAAAAGAAAATGCCCATCCCTTCCACTGTATCCCCACCAACATCCCCCACGACTCCAATGCTTCCCTCCAAAGGGATGCCAAAAATCTCAAATCCATTATATACTGTATGCTCTCATAGACTTCATTGAAACTGAAAATGTTATGTTCCACTCCGGTGCACTCCTAATAGGCCTGCGCTCAGTGACCAGCCTGGTAAAGCAATTACAAGGCATAGCTGCCACACTGCATCCACCATGACAACAGAGCTTAGCCAGTGGAGAGGCTGCCCAGAGCTATATATATATATATATATATATATATATATATAGAGAGAGAGAGAGAGAGAGAGAGAGAGAGAGAGAGAGAGAGAGAGAGAGAGAGAGAGAGAGAGAGAGAGAGAGAGAGAGAGAGAGAGAGAGAGAGAGAGAGAGAGAGAGAGAGAGAGAGAGAGAGAGAGAGAGAGAGAGAGAGAGAGAGAGAGAGAGGAGAGAGAGAGAGAGAGAGAGAGAGAGAGAGAGAGCGAGAGGGGATAAAGGTGAAGGCAGCAGTTATTTTTAGATATTTAGCTAGGTACCTTTATGTTTCACACTGATCTACCAGGATCAGCCAACCATCCTATGACAGATTCAGTGGTTGGTCTTTCTCTTTCTTTCTCTCTTTTTTCTCCCCCTCGTTGCCACATAAACCATTCTACTGCATCCCATCTGTGTATCATGATTAGATCAATAGAACCATGAATGTTTTGAGTTTACCACAGTTGTAAATGAGATGGGGACAAGAATTACTGTTTGAGTGAGGTTTAAAACAAACTATGATGCAATTTTGAAGCCAAACGGATAAGATATTTGCCTCTTTTATATTCACAGTATAAAAGTTTAATGTATGTCAGCTGGTTGCACTTATGCTGATTTTGCTGGGAAAAATTGGGTCGCTTAAAGCATTTAGCGGACCATTGGAAGTGACTAAGCTCCCATACAGATTGCTAAAACACATGCTAATAGTGAGGTGTAAAATATCATTAACGAGGCTAGCAAGGTCATCAGAAACTAGCCTCTCTCAGTCCAGCATACGATTAATTCATGTTCATACGAATTTATCCGCCTGTAGCTCAGTTTGAACTTAAGTGATTCACTGCACATTTCACTTTCATTAAAATAATGAATGCCAAAATCAGATACCAGTGTCTCTTTTTGTTGGCTGCGAATGCACCATTGATTATCTCTGCCAATCTTCTATTAAATGCTTCCCATTAATATGTAATTAACACAGGGGTGGGCAAACTACGGCCCGCAGGAGGTTTGAGTAAAAAAAATATATAATTTTGGGGTAAAAAAATAACACTCCAGGCCTCTCTTGAACATCAAAAACTTGATAGAAAGTATGTAGAAATGATAATGGACCTATATATTTTCAGATAACTGCCCCTTTTTCTGGGCCGCAAATTGCTTTTGACTAACAAATCAGTCCAGAAAAAAATATGAGCGGCCCTCTACTGAACTTTGAAAATCCCGATGTGGCCCTCGAGCTAAAATGATTGCCATTCCTGTATTAACAGGACTTAATGGGGAATTAGCTTTGCCACAAACTGTACTGAAGTAAGGAAAAAAAAAACAGCACTTTCTTTTTTGTCTGTGTGTGTTTGAAATGCATATTAGCCATTAAAGATGTTTATGATATGATATAAGTGCCATTATAACCAGAAGGTCAATGGGTTATTAGCATTCTGTTGACTCTTGAGAGCAGGCCAGCAAGAAAGTAATGTTATGACTGAGATGCACTGACACTTACAGTTAAGACTGACTGAAGACATCCTCTTTCCATCCCCTATAAGAGAGAGAGAGAGAGAGAGAGAGAGAGAGAGAGAGAGAGAGAGAAGAGAGAGAGAGAGAGAGAGAGAGAGAAGAGAGAGAGAGAGAGAGAGAGAGAGAGAGAGAGAGAGAGAGAGAGAGAGAGAGAGAGAGAGAGAGAGAGAGAGAGAGAGAGGAGAGAGAGAGAGAGAGAGAGAGAGAGAGAGAGAGAGAGAGAGAGAGAGAGAGAGAGAGAGAGCTCATGCATTTATTGGTGCAAATTACAATGACACCAGATGGCACACAGAACAAATCAAAGAAAGACGTATTTTCAGTCTTTCCATCAAAATTAGAATAAAAGTCTCCCACACATCCAAACTACTATGTACTGTACATACAAGTTGAGAATTGAAAAACTTAATTGATGCCACACGGTCAGGGTGTGAATTATACAGTGACATTTGGGACTTCCTATTTGTGCCCGCGCTTGCGTGAACACAACATGTCATAATTTTTTCATCTGACAGTCAAACAAATCACTTCAAAAAGTAGGCTACCTGCGCACGTTAATCCACTCCAAAATAATTCCAGCATCCAAACAGCACCTGCCATTTGATGAAAGGAAAGAGACATTGTTACAAAACACCAAAAAGTGTAATGACATTCGATGATTGTCGTTAGGCCTACACTCTTGTAGCCTGAATTAACTAATTTGTCTTGCTGACGAATTTACTTGTTTTTGTAAAAAGAAAAGTCGGGACACCTGAAAAGGGTCTGAAATATGGAACGCAAATACAGCTGAGTCTGTCCCGATCTCATCTGCACGGGAAACTGTGAGTTCCCAGTTGATCATGTTGCAAGTTCACTAGCAGGCTGGAACCAGTCGGTGCAATGTTGCAATGTTTGCTAGAAGGCTGGAACCAGTCGGTGCAATGTTGCAATGTTTGCTAGAGAAAGCTCAAGAAAGACAGAGAGAAGCAGACAGGCAGAGTAGAGAGATGAATGACATTGAAAGAACCTGAACCAACTGTCACTGGTTAAAGAGAGAGAATGAAAGATAATCTAACAACCGTGCTCAATGCTCTCACAGCTCCAGACCAGAATATTGAATTGGAGTGGAGCAGAGTATATCAGAGCAGAATGACTCTCCTACATACAGCATGTGAAGTGTGTGCTGCTGACACCTCTCCACTCCACCCCTCTATCTCTCCTCATTCCTCATTCTGATAACTCATCTCTTATGGAAGACTGGGTGCAGCAAGCAGGACATTAGCCATCCGCACAGCGCGCCGTGGCAACCGCCCGACAACACCCATTACTCCAAAGAGCCCTTCAGCTATGACATCATCACAGCACATCAGTGACGTTGATTGATTGGAGCAGAGACGTTCCATGCCATCTGATTGGAGCAGAGGCGTTCCGTGCCACCCTAACAAGCTCTAATGAGTTTTAACGCATTACTTCTGATAGATCTAATAGATATGTCCTAGTGGGTATGAACATCGCCATATCAAATCCGTTTTCCGATTCATTTAGCTATGAATAAGATTCTAAATGCCAAGGGACTGCGAACAATGTTAACAATTGTCCAGTCTGCTGTGTGTGCAGCATTAGTATACCTGCCTAAGGCTAGCATTATGTTGAGGGTCTAATATTTGTACATTGTTGTGGAACACGGTAACTATATAATGGCGTGAAAATGTCAATGTTTGATGACATTTGGATTTCAGTGCTACTATTCCTTCTTGTTCGCCTCTGCCCTTTTTCTAGCAGGTGATAGAAATGAAATTGCACAGGAATGAATTAACTCAACCACTGTCATTACTCTGTCTGTCTCTCTGTGCTATCTGATGTAAGATCGCTCTGTCCCACACAAGATGTTCCATGGGTCTTTAGACTGTCAAGACAAGTGTTTTAACACCTCTCTGTCTGGGTGAGGAGACAGAATGTTCTAGTTGTGTTTTGTTAACTTCCTGCTTGAGCTGAATGACTGGTTGAGAGAGAGACTGGATCTCAGTGATTTCCTCAGAGCAGTTAGTGGCCCATTACAGTTTTTTTGTAATAGCTTTGATACAATGTGGTACATTTTCACAACTCTTAGTACAAAACTCAAAACATATCATCAAAAAGGCAGTTGTTTCAAAACTCTAAGCACATTTTCAATTCCAAATCACGTGTTTAGCAGATGTTATAGCGGGTGTAGCGAAATGCTTGTGTAGATTGACAAAGTACAACACACAAAATCATAGTCACTTTTTCACCAAACTTAATCAGCATTTCATCTAGAAATACAGTGCCTTCAGAAAGTATTCAGACCCCTTTACTTTTTCCACATTTTGTTACGTTACAGCCGTATTCTAAAAATGATTAAATCGTTTTTCCCTCATCAATCTACACACAATACCCCATAATGACAAAGCAAAAACAGTTTTTTATTTTAAAAAATATATAATTTATTAAAAATACAAAACTTAAATATCACTTAAATATCACATTTAGATAAGTATTCAGACCGGTTACTCAGTACTTTGTTGAAGCACCTTTGGCAGCAATTACAGCATCGAGTCTTCTTCGGTATGACGCTACAAGCTTGGCACACCTGTATTTGGGGAGTTACTCCCATTCTTCTCTGCAGATCCTCTCAAGCTCGGTCAGGTTGGATGGGGAGCGTTGCTGTACAGCTATTTTCAGGTCTCTCCAGAGATGCTCGATCAGGTTCAAGTCCGGGCTCTGGCTGGGCCACACAAGGACATTCAGAGACTTGTCCCAAACCCACTCCTGCATTGTCTTGGCTGTGTGCTTAGGGTCATTGTCCTGTTGGAAGGTGAATATTCACCCCAGTCTGAGGTCCTGAGCAGGTTTTCATCAAGGATCTCTCTGTACTTATTTATTTTTATTTATTTTTTTTTGGGGGGGGGGGGGGTAGATCAGCTTAATATTGCAGATAGATTGTAACTTCCATCAATGTAATTGTCTGCATCACTTCCAATCCCCCATGTTTTTTTTATATATATATATACACAAATACATACATATATATATATATATATATATATATATATATATATATATATATATATATATATATACATACATACACACATACATACACATATACATATACAGTGGGGAGAACAAGTATTTGATACACTGCCGATTTTGCAGGTTTTCCTACTTACAAAGCATGTAGAGGTCTGTAATTTTTATCATAGGTACACTTCAACTGTGAGAGACGGAATCTAAAACAAAAATCCAGAAAATCACATTGTATGATTTTTAAGTAATTAATTTGCATTTTATTGCATGACATAAGTATTTGATCACCTACCAACCAGTAAGAATTCCGGCTCTCACAGACCTCTTCGTTTTTCTTTAAGAAGCCCTCCTGTTCTCCACTCATTACCTGTAATAACTGCACCTGTTTGAACTCGTTACCTGTATAAAAGACACCTGTCCACACACTCAATCAAACAGACTCCAACCTCTCACAGTTGAAGTGTACCTATGATAAAAATTACAGACCTCTACATGCTTTGTAAGTAGGAAAACCTGCAAAATCGGCAGTGTATCAAATACTTGTTCTCCCCACTGTACATATACATACATACACCCATACACACCCACATACATACATTCATACATACATACATACATACATACATACATACATACATACATACATACATACATACATACATACATACATACATACATACATACATACATACATACATACATACATACATACATACACACACATACATATCCTTTTAAAAATATATATATTCCCCTTTATTACTTTCCAACCCCGCCACCCTTTCCCCACTTGGAGTAAACTAGTGAACAACAACGCCTAGGCCTCTATTTCCAACCCATACCCACTATCTACATTTTATGGACACAGTCAATTTTACAATAATTACATTTTGTTTGTTCTTTCTCCTGAACTTCTTCTACTCTCAACCTCTCCGATCATTTTCATGATGTCCATCCGGTTTGCTTCTATATGCCATATCTTTCTAACTGTGCTCCTTCACAAAAGCTCCCAACCTACAACCCATACACTTATTATGGACACAGCGTGCCTACATTATTAGTTATCTTGTTATTGTTTGTTGTTAGTTGTTATTAGTCCCATCCTTCAATTCCATTCAACACCTCCCATCTATCTTTTAACACCATCCATATAGGATTTCTATTTGCCATATATATTTCAACTGTACTGTGATGTCTTACAAAAGTTCTGAACCTTTCTATTCTCATTGTTTCTACAGATTGTGAATTGAAAATAAACATTTTTGCTAATAGTATTATTATGTTATTGATCGATTGACTATGACTTTTCAGATCACCCAGTAGTGCTATATGCAGGGTTAGCTCCAGGTAAATATTGCAATCCTTTAGCCATTCCTGGACCTGTATCCAAAAACAAGCTACAAATGGACAGTACCAAAACAAATGATCTAATGATTCTGTCTCTTCGCAGCAAAATCTGCAGAGCTGGGAAGATTGTATCCCCCATATAAATAACATTCTATTGGTAGCAAGAATTTTATATAATAATTTTAATTGAAAGATTCTAAGTTTTGAATCCGGTGTCGTTTTGCGTATCAGTTCATAAACACTATGCCATGGGATCGGTACGTCAAAAATCTCTTCCCAACTATTTTGCAATCTATATGGGACGGCTGTCAATCCTTTGGTCCTTAAATGAAACTGATATACTTTTTTATTTATCACAGTTTTCCTTAACCAATTATGTTCTTTAATGCAAGGCCGACAGACAAGTTCCTTACTTTCTCCTCCTTCCACTTCCTCTTCCATTTTTGCAGTAAGGCTGCAATTATTTGGTTGTAATTTTGGGTAAAGCAGACATTTCCATATGTTTTTGTTAGCTGCATGTGCGACATAACTCCACCAGTCCTACCGATGATATCATTTACAAAGATTATACCTTTTTTAAACATTTTGTCCCAAAAAAAAATGTTTTTTGGTCAATTAGTATATTTCAGTTTAACCACAATATTTGTTGCATTATTTGTTCTGTCGTTTCTGGAGGATTAAATTGAAATTGCAACCAACTTTCTATGGCTTGTTTTAGAAATATTGATATCTGGGAGATGATTTCCTTTTCAAATAACTGAAAGTGAGTGGTTTGTAATCTGAATAAAGGGAAAAAGGCCATTCTTGAGCATTGGGTGAGACAATCTTACTAATTTGCTAGAGAACCAGTTCGGATTTAAGTATAACTTTTGTATGACTGAAGCTTTTAGTGATAGGTCTAATGCTTTAATATTTAATAATTGATGTCCTCCGAATATATCATATTCATTATATAAATAGGCCCGTTTAATTTTGTCTGGCTTGCCGTTCCAAATAAAATGGAATATTTTTTTCTCATATAATTTAAAAAACTGTTCGCTAGGCGTAGGCAAGACTATAAGCAAATAGGTAAACTGGGATAACACTAAAGAGTTAATCAGGGTGATTTTTCCACAAATTGACAGGCACCCACCTTTCCATGGTAGCAAGATCTTATCTATTTTTGCTAACTTTCTATTATAATTTATTAAAGTGAGATAATTTATTTCCTTTGGGATATGTATTCCGAGTATATCCACATCTCTCTGTACTTTGCTCGGTTCATCTTTCCCTCGATCCTGACTAGTCTCCCAGTCCCTGCTGCTGAAAAACATCCCCACAGCATGATGCTGCCACCACCATGCTTCACCGTAGGGATGGTGCCAGGTTTCCTTCAGATGTGACACTTGGCATTCAGGCCAAGGTTTCTCATGGTCTGAGAGTCTTTAGGTGCCTTTTGGCAAACTCCAAGCGGGCTGACATGTGCCTTTTACTGAGGAGTAGCTTACGTCAAGCCACTCTACCATAAAGGCCTGATTGGTGGAGTGCTGCAGAGATGGTCGTCCTTCTGGAAGGTTCTCCCATCTCCACAGAGGAACTGTGGAGCTCTGTCAGAGTGACCATCAGGTTCATAGTCACCTCCCTAACCAAGGCCCCTCTCCCCCGATTGCTCAGTTTGGTCGGGTGGCCAGCTCTAGGAAGAGTCTTGGTGGTTCCAAACTTCTTCCATTTAAGAATGATGGAGGCCACTGTGTTCTTGGGGACCTTCAATGCTGCAGACATTTTTTGGTAGCCTTCCCCAGATCTGTGCCTCGACACAATCCTGTCTCGGAGCTCTACGGACAATTCCTTCGACCTCATGGCTTGGTTTTTGTTCTGACAAGCACTGTCAACTGTGGGACCTTATATAGACAGGTGTGTGCCTTTCCAAATCATGTCCAATCAATTGAATTTACCACAGGTAGACTCCAACAAAGTTTTAGAAACATCTCAAGGATGATCACATTGCAATACATGTACATATAAAGTAAATGCCTTTCACAATGCAATGCTCACATTACTTTTGATATGATTCTCTTCTCTTTTGTTAAAATACATTTTATTATTACTTAATCCGACTGCTCTTAATTGATGATCACTTAAACATTTGGGAAACCTATAGATTTTACATGTAAACTGGATTGTACAGATTTTGAGAACTACATAATGAAAATGTATGTCTGTAAAGTAGAAATATACAAATTATTATATACACTCGAAAGTACTACTATAATGATGACTTATGATTTTACTTCACAGTAAGTGATTTTTATAACATACTGTTCACACGGCTTTAGTAAAATTGCATTAGCCAATAAGGCCATTTACGTAGCAGACACTTTTATCCAAAGTGACAACAGTCCACACATTTTCGTATGTGTCACGCCCTGGCTCTGGGACTCCGTTTTGTTGAGCCAGGGTGTGTTGTTTCTATGTGTTTTGTGTTCTAGGCTGATTATCTAGCTCATGTGTTTCTGTGTTGGCCGGGGTGGTTCTCAATCAGAGGCAACGAGTATCAGCTGTTGCTTGTTGTCTCTGATTGGGAACCATACTTAGGCAGCCTGTTTTCCACAGTGTTTTGTGGGATCTTGTTCTGTGTATGGTTTTGTAATGTAACCAAGGACTTCACGTTATCGTTTTGTTGTTTTGTTCGTGTGGTGAATCCAAATTAAAAGTATGTTCACTTATCACGCTGCGCATTGGTCCACTGTGTTCGACGATCGTGACAGAAGATCCCACCATAACTGGACCAAGCAGCGTGTCCAGGAGCCAACGCCAGAGGTGAATCTAATGGATGTCCACCTCGACTGGGTCAAGCAGCGTGTCCAGGAGCCAACGCCAGAGAGGACTCTAGCGGATATCCACCTCGACTGGGTCAAGCCGCGTGAGGAGGAGGTTGGACTTGGGAGCAGAGGCTGGAGAGTCTGGCGAGAGCCATGGAGGCCATATCCACGGGGGAGAGACAAACCCAAAACATTTTTAGGGTGGGGGCTCACACCGTGGACGACAGGGCTGCTGGAGGCAGATAAGGGGCAAGTTAGTGGACGAGGAGAGAAGGCCACCGGGTTACGGGAGCCATTGGCGAGTAGAGGGAAGGAAAATGTAGAGGCACGGCGAGAGGTACTGAGGTGTGTTGCCAGTCCGGTCCGGCCCGTTCCTGATCCCCGGGTAAGGCCAGTGGTGTGTGTTCCCAGTGCGGTTCGGCCTGTTCCTGTCCCTCGCACCAAGTCTATGGTGCGCGTCGCCAGCCCGGCCCGGCCTGTTCCTGCTCCCCGCACCAAGCCAATGGTGCGCGTCGCCAGCCCGGCCCGGCCTGTTCCTGCTCCCCGCACCAAGCCAATGGTGCGCGTCGCCAGCCCGGCCCGGCCTGTTCCTGCTCTCCGCACCAAGCCAATGGTGCGCGTCACCAGCCCGGCCCGGCCTGTTCCTGCTCCCCGCACCAAGCCAATGGTGCGCGTCGCCAGCCCGGCCCGGCCTGTTCCTGCTCCCCGCACCAAGCCTGTGGTGCGCATCGTCAGCCCGGTCCGGCCCGTTCCTGCTCCCCGCACCAAGCCAGGGGTGCGCTTCGTCAGCCCGGTTCGGCCCGTCCCTGCTCCCCGCACCAAGCCTGTGGTGCGCGTCGTCAGCCCGGTCCGGCTCGTTCCTGCTCCCCGCAACAAGCCTGTGGTGCGCGTCGTCAGTCCGGTCCGGCTCGTTCCTGCTCCCCGCACCAAGCCTGTGGTGCGCGTCGTCAGTCCGGCACAGCCCGTGCCTGGGTCACCAGTGCCTGGTCAGGTACCGGTCAGCTGCTCCACATCGGAGCCTAAGCATTCCGCTCCACCGATGTCCAGTCCAGCTCCAGCCAGCAGGGCCAGACCGGACCAGGGGTGCTACGGAGGGTGGTGGTCAAGCCCGGAGCCGGAACCGCCTCCGAGGAGGAATGCCCACCCGGCCCTCCCCTGTTCGGTTTATGTTTGGCGCGGTCGCAGTCCGCGCCTTTGGGGGGGGGGTACTGTCACGCCCTGGCTCTGGGACTCCGTTATGTTGAGCCAGGGTGTGTTGTTTCTATGTGTTTTGTGTTCTAGGCTGATTATCTAGCTCATGTGTTTCTGTGTTGGCCGGGGTGGTTCTCAATCAGAGGCAACGAGTATCAGCTGTTGCTTGTTGTCTCTGATTGGGAACCATACTTAGGCAGCCTGTTTTCCACAGTGTTTTGTGGGATCTTGTTCCGTGTTGGTTTTGTATTGTAACCAAGGACTTCACGTTATCGTTTTGTTGTTTTGTTCGTGTGGTGAATCCAAATTAAAAGTATGTTCACTTATCACGCTGCGCATTGGTCCACTGTGTTCGACGCTCGTGACAGAATGTGACCCCAATGGGAATCGAAGCCATAACTCCGGTGTTGCTAGTGCCATGCTCTTATGAACTGAGCCACGTATAAGACCACTACAATACATACGTAAAATACAATACCGTAAATATAATACACGATTACAATATATAGCACCAGTCAAAGGTTTGGACACACCTACTCATTCAAGGGGGTTTTATTTATTTTTACTATTTTCTACATTGTAGAATAATAGTGAAGACATCAAAACTATGAAATAACTCATATGGAATCATGTAGTAACCAAAAAAGTGATAAACAAATCAAAATATATTTAATATTTGAGATTCTTCAAAGTAGCCACCCTTTGCCTTGATGACAGCGTTGCACAGTCTTGGCATTCTCGCAACCAGCTTCATGAGGTAGTCACCTGTAATGCATTTAAATTAACAGGTGTAACTTGTTAAAAGTTGTAAAATGTAAAATGTAAATGTAAAAGTTAATTTGTGGAATTTCTTTCCTTAATGCGTTTGAACCAATCAGTTGTGTTGTGACAATGTAGTGGTGGTATACAGAAGATAGCCCTATTTGGAAAAAGACCAAGTCCATATTATGGCAAGAACAGCTCCAATAAGCAAAGAGAAACGACAGTCCATCATTACTTTAAGACACGAAGGTCAGTCAATCCGGAAAATGTCAAGAACTTTTAAAGTTTCTTCAAGTGCAGTCGCAAAAACCATCAAGCGCTATGATGAAACTGGCTCTCATGAGGACCGCCACAGGAAGGAAGACCCAGAGCTATCTCTGCTGCAGAGGATAAGTTCATTAGAGTTAACTGCACCTCAGATTGCATCCCAAATAAATGCTTCACAGAGTTCAAGTAAGAGACACATCTCAACATCAACTGTTCAGAGGAGACTGAGTGAATCAGGCCTTCATGGTCGAATTGCTGCAAAGAAACCACTACTAAAGGACACCAATAAGAAGAAGATACTTGTTTGGGCCAAGAAACACGAGCAATGGACATTAGACCAGTGGAAATCTGTCCTTTGGTCTGATGAGTCCAAATTTGAGATTTTTGGTTCAAACCGCCGTGACTTTGTGAGACGCAGAGTAGGTGAACGGATAAACTCTGCATGTGTGGTTCCCACCATGAAGCATGGAGGAGGAGGTGTGGTTGTGTGGGGGTGCTTTGCTGGTGACACAGTCAGTAATTTATTTAGAATTCAAGGCACACTTAACCAGCATGTCTACCACAGTTCTACAGTGATACGCCATCTCATCTGGTTTGCGCTTAGTGGGACTATCATTTGTTTTTCAACAGGACAATGACCCAAAACACACCTCCAGGCTGTGTAAGGGCTATTTGACCAAGGAGAGTGATGAAGTGCTTCATCAGATGACATGGCCTCCACAATCACCCGGCCTCAACCCAATTGAGATGGTTTGAGATGAGTTGGAGAAGGAAAAGCAGCCAACAAGTGCTCAGCATATGTGGGAACTCCTTCAAGACTGTTGGAAAAGCATTCCTCATGAAGCTGGTTGAGAGAATGCCAAGAGTGTGCAAAGCTGTTATCAAGGCGAAGGGTGGCTACTTTGAAGAATCTCAAATATAAAATATATTTTGATTTGTTTAACACTTTTTTGGTTACTACATGATTCCATATGTGTCATTTCATAGTTTTGATGTCTTACTATTATTCTACAATGTAGAAAATAGTAAAAAATAAAGAAAAACCTGGAATGAGTAGGTGTGTCCAAACTTTTGACTGGTACTGTAAGTGTTCACACCCCTGAGTCAATACATGTTAGAATCACTTTTGGCAGCGATTACAGTTGTGAAACTATCTGGGTAAGTCTCTAAGAGATTTGCACACCTGGATAGTACAATTATTATTTCAAAATTGTAACATTATTCTTTTAAAAATTATTCAATCTCTGTCAAGTTGATTGTTGAGCATTGCTAGACAGCCATTTTCAAGTGTTGCCATAGATGTTCGAGCCGATTTAAGTGAAAATTGTAACTAGGCTACTCAGGAGCATTCAATGTCGCCTTGGTAAGCAACTTCAGTGTATATTTGGCCTTGTTTTAGGTTATTGTCCTGCTGAAAGGTGAATTTGTCTCCCAATGTCTGTTGGAAAGCAGATTGAACAAGGTTTTCCTCTAGGATTTTGCCTGTGCTTTGCTCTATTCCATTTATTTTCATTAACAAAAAACTCGCTAGTCCTTGCCGATGACAAGCATACCCATAAAATGATGCAGCCACCACCATGCTTGAAAATATGAAGTGGTAATCAGTGATGTGTTATGTCGGATTTGCCCCAAACATAATGCTTAGTATTCAGGACATAAGGTTAATTTCTTTGCCACATTTTTTGCACTTTTACTATAGTGCCTTGTTGCAAAGATTTTTAGGTTAGTATTGTTGAGTAACTACAATGTTGTTGATCCATTCTCAGTTTTCTCCTATCACAACCATTAAACTCTGTAACTGTTTTAAAGTCACTTTTGGCCTCATGGTGAAATTCCTGAGCGGTTTTCTTCCTATCCAGCAACTGAGTTTGGATGATACGCCTGTATCTTTGTAGTGACTGTGTTTATTGATACACCATCCAAAGTGTAATTAATAATTTCACCATGCTCAAAGGGATATTTAATGTCTGCTTTTTTATTTCTTACCCATCAACCAATAGGTGCCCTTCTTTGCGAGGGATTGGAAAACCTCCCTGGTCTTTGTGGTTGAATCTGTGTTTGAAATTCACTGCTCGACTGAGGGACCTTATAGATCATTGTATGTGTGGGGTAGAGAGATGAGGTAGTCATTTAAAAATCATGTTAAACACTACTATTGCACACAGAGTGAGTCCATGCAACTTATTATGTTACTTGTTAAGCACATTTTTACTCCTGAATTTATTTAGGCTTGCCATAATTTAATAATTATTGACACAAGACATTTCAGCTTTTCATTTTGAATGAATTTCTAAGAATTTCTAAAAACATAGTTCCACATTGACATTATGAGGTATTGTGTGTAGGCCAGTGACACAACATCTCAATTGAATCCATTTTAAATTCAGGCTGTAACACAACAAAATGTGGGAAAAGTCAAGGTGTGTGAATACTTTCTGAAGGCACTGTATGGCTTAGATTCGCCATGCCAAAAGGTTTTACCCAAGGTACATGAACAATGAGGATATTTACTGTGATTTCAATGAGAACCTATGGCCAAATGATCGAGACAGGCTTGATGCAAACGTGTGCTTACTAAATAAACATTATGTTTATTTCATTTGATTATATTGTGAATTTTTTTTTCAATGATTACACCTTTGATCACACATGGGGTAGAAATTATGGACATTTTATATTCAGTCAATTTTAATGGGTAGTGCAAGTGTATTGCCTATTGTGAAAACAGTGTAATGTGCTGCAATTTACAGTACTGTAGCATACTACATTCGAAGGGCAATTTTGAAACGTACTGTATCTTACATTTTTTGCTATTGGATTAACTGATTGTTAAAATAACTACATTGAGAAGATATCATTATGTTGTGTTTTGGTGATTAAACCAATGTACTCATTATATTTCACAGTAAACGTATATTTTGGATCAATGGTTGTGTGGTGAAAGATGTCTACAAACAAAATGTATGCATAAAATAAGGTTTTGAATGTAAGACTGGCTGCGTTACAAGTGTTACCAGTTTGGAGTTTTGTACTAAGAGTTTAAAAAATGTACCACATACTTGTGAAAATAGTACCAAAGTAAAAAAAAAAAAAAATTAAAATCTTTAATCATACACAACCATTTTCTGGCTTCACACTTATCAATCAGACAAACGCACGTCGGTGTGTGTATGTGTGTGTGTGTGTGCGTGTGTGTTTTCAGAACAGCAACATCCTTCCTCCACAGCCTGGTCAGTGCTGTTAGATTCCACAACTTGCCAGTCAAATAAATACCTTGAGTAAAGCAGAGCGTGTGAAATCCAGGAGCTCTGCCATATATGTCATTCACTGCGAATGTTAACTGATCCTGTGGTACATCAAACAAAATGTCAAAAGAGCATATCATGGTTGTAATTGTCACAGAAAGCTCTGCAGACCAGTCGATACAACACACCTCATCACCTAAAGAGGTTGATTCATTTTACTTTTTCCACCCTGATATGAAATATCACTCAGTCAATCTCCAGCTAATGAGAAACTGAATCAGTGAAAATGTAGTTATCTCAAACAAATAGAACAAACTGATGAATAAATAAATCAAAAACATATGGGCCAGAGTAAATAAAGGTGTGTTATAAAACAGTTACATGTAAGAAAATAAGTCTAATTGCAATGGTCATTGTACAATTAATTAGATGAGGCAGATGGCTTCAGAGTGTGGACAGCTGGCTGTGGACCGGATGCTGTCTGTCGCTCTCTCCTCTCTTTTTATTCTCTTATTTTTTATCAGCTTTTACAAGCTGGGGGCTTAGATTGTCATAGCCATAAAATATCTGTCAAGTCCATCTCACATCACAGACCGATGCATAGCCATGGAGATGGTTCTACACCTTCTGATGTTCTACTATGAGCTGCCACCGCCACCTTGTGGAGTTCTGCTCTCACGGCATTAAAGAAAGAGAGCGAGACAGAGCGAGAGGGAGAGAGAGAGAGAGACTGTTGGCCAGTCTTGCTAAGCCTCTGAGATCCAGCGTTCTTTGTCAGGTGATCGATTAAGCTCTCGTCAAGATGGATGGTTTTTTCTACACTCAAGTCTCAATCTGCCCAATGCTAAGCACCCGATAACACCTGTATGGGCTGTGTTACAGACGGCCTGAGCTGATGCTTCACAACTTACCATGTTTAGCTGGCCATGGTTGACCAGAATTAGGAGAGGGATCAGAATAAGAAAGGAATTCACAGCTAGTAAACAAGGGTCTCTCTTCAATCTACCTAAAGCGTTACAGATTGTGTGATAGAAATGAAAAGATAATTTCCATTGCCTTCAAATTTAAATCACGCTGTGACACTGAACTTATGCGATACGGATTGAATGGAGCACAAGGTCTTAATGATAGCTTGTTTACCATTTTACGGTTATCATACAAGATATCATACTATTATGTTTATCTTCCAACCACTGCTGGTATTTATAATGATAACAGACACATACTGTAGCTTTTAGGAGTAATCCAACTGTAGCATTATGAATTCAAAAGCAAGGGTTGTAAAAGTACAGAAAACATATTTTTGTTTACACGTCTTTCAAAATTCAAAAGGCACTCACACATCTGAGCTATCTTTTTTGCAGGTGCATGGTAACAGTTGAATAAGATGAGAAAAAAGCAGAAACCCGCACACTGCTCTTGCTAGTATCACTGCTCTTTAATGAGCTTTACGATCGGCCTCAAGGCCTCCATCAGAGCTTTTAGTTTACACGTCTTATCAGTGAGCCTCAGTCAAAGTGCTGTTATGCAGCAAAGCCAGGAAACTACTGTTCAAACATTCCTTTACACACACACAAACACACACACTTATATGGACCTCACAAACACAACTATATCCCGCCGCTCGTTTCAAAGTCAGCCTCATGTGCTCTGGCAGCAGGGCCCTGTGAAAAGAGGAATGGAGTTAGCAGGGGGGCAGGTAAGAAGGGGTGTACAGTTCTATGCTCTCTCTGTCATGTATCATACAGTATGTGAATCAGATCAACCAGACCATAGTGTTTACCTCTATCTGCCTCCTGTGGTCTGGGTCCTGCTCCCACTGTGGGGGTCTGACTCTCACCTCCTCTTTCACAAGCTCAGGCCCACCTGTAGTTGGCTATTGTGCTCTTCCATAAAACTGTCTGTGAATTAAATAAAGAGGACACACAAACAAACACACATAGACACAGACAGACCAACCTGGACTCAGGTGTAGATGTACAGTATCATAGTAAACGTAAATCTGTCTCTCTCCATTTAGTATGATATGTTACGTTTCGTATGGTATGTATTCATTTTTGTATGTCCATCATCCATTTCAAATGATATGTTATGAATTGCAATTTGTACAATATTCTATGAATTTACAATACATATGATATGTTACGAATTCCAATTTGTTGTGGCTAACGTTAGCTATGTGGCTAGGTGGTTAATGCTAACGTTAGCTAGGAGCCTATCATTAGCTAGGCTATGGGTTAGGGGTTAAGGGTTAAGGGTTAAGGTTAGGAGTTAGGTTAGGAATTGGGTTAACATAAAATTTTAAGACCCCTTGATGTATCAAAAAATATATAATAAATTATTTAATGAAAAATTGTATTTGGCCTTACTGCTATTAGCCCATACAAACGCATTGAATATCAGATTCACTACATGGAACAACAGATAGTCCCAAAAAAAACATAAAAAGGAAGTTTGTTCTGAAATGTCTGTCCTATATCTGAGATATATGAGAAAGATCAGGAAACATTTGTACTTTTTTTTTACATGTAACTTTATTTAATTTTTATATTTTTGGGATCATTTGTGAGAAGGAGGCAGTGAGACTTTAAAGAAAGTATCACTGCCTCCTTCTCACAAATGATCCAAAACATATAAAAATTAAATAAAGTTGGTTCAACACAGTGGCGGGTCATTTTGACCCTAGGACAACGGGAGGGTTAAACCCCTTATTCTTGGCACGAAACAGTCTCCATGTCTACAGTACTAACATACACATTTTCAACTGGTACTGGGATACCTTCAGACGAGTCTTGTGAGGCCTGTGGGCATCCTAGAGCAAAACAACATGTACGTGTTCGTGAGAGCCTCACCTTTCCATTGAGGGGTCATATTAGTGTGTAGCCTAAAACGGACGCTACAGACAGAAGTTGGCAGATCGGCTGTACCGACTTCAGACGAGTCCCTAGACGCTTGTGGGGGTCGTAGAGCAGAACACCATAGTGTTCGTGAGAGTCTCATCTTTCCATAAAAGTTTGTAGGCTAAACTGTTCGGACTCTACAGACGATTTTGTGAGAGGACAGATTTTCGGGATGTCTCATGGTCTTGCAAACGCATCCAATGCAAAATCTCTAGCTAATTAGATTTCCGCGGTGCATCGACACTAGGGGTTTTAAAGGGTTATGGTTAGTGTTAGTGGAAGGGTTAGCTTACATGCTAAGTAGTTGCAAAGTAGCTAAAAAGTACTAAGTAGTTGCTAATTAGCTAAAATGCTAAACTTGTCCGTGATGAAATTCAAACATGCAACATTTGGGTTGCTAGACGTTTACGTTATACGGTCACCAAACCCACCCCGACCAACAACCTTCCTTTAGTTTTTGCCTTAAGTAACCTTTGTCTGTTGTAACCATACCAAACATAACATATCATACTTTTGCCCTCAGAACAGCCTCAATTCGTTGGGCCATGGACTCTACAAGGTGTCGAAAGCGTTCATTTGACATTTTTTGTCATTTAGCAGACGCTCTTATCCAGAGCGACTTACAGTTAGTGAGTGCATACATTTTTCATACTGCACAGGGATGCTGGCCCAGGTTGACTCCAATGCTTCCCACAGATATGTCAAGTTGGCTAGATGTCCTTTGGGTGGTGGACAATTGTTGATACACATGGGAAACTGTTGAGCATGAAAAACCCAGCAGAATTGCAGTTCTTGACACAAACCGGTGCTCCTGGCACCTACTACCATACCCCATTCAAAGGCACTTAAATGTTTTGTCTTGCCCATTCACCCTCTGAATGGCATACATACATAATCCATATTTCAATTGTCTCAAGGCTTAAAAATCCTAATTTAACCTGTCTCCTCCCTGATTCTACACTGATTGAAGTGGATTTAACAAGTGACATCAATTAGGGATCATAGCTTTCACCTGAATTCACCTGGTCACTCTATGTGAATAATGGCGCCAGAGAAGATGGCTGCCGTTTTACAGCCCTCTAACCAATTGTACCATCATGTGTGTTTTTCCGCGTTATTTGTAATTTATTTTGTACATAATGTTTCTGCCATTGTCTCTTATAACCAAAAAAGAGCTTCTGGATATCAGGACAGCGATTACTCACCTCGTATTGGACGAAGATTTTTATTGGACGAAGATATCCTACAGACACCCGACAAGGCCCAAATCCCCGTCATTCGCATGAGGAAGAGACGGAGATATCGTGGACGTAGGTCGGGGTGCCTTGTAAGGATCCGACGGCGAGCGAGTAAACTGCCACTCCCATCAATCCTATTAGCCAATCTTCAATCATTTGAGAATAAATTGGATGACCTAAGATTACGGTTATCCTACCAACGGGACATTAAAAACTGTAATATCTTATGTTTCACCGAGTCGTGGCTGAACGACGACATGGACAACATACAGCTAGCGGGCTATACACTACATCGGCAGGATAGAACGGCTGACTCCGGTAAGACAAGGGGTGGCGGTCTGTGTATATTTGTAAACAACAGCTGGTGCACAAAATCAAATACTAAGGAAGTCTCGAGGTTTTGCTCGCCTGAGGTAGAGTATCTTATGATAAGCTGTAGACCACACTATTTACCAAGAGAGTTTTCATCTATATTTTTCATAGCTGTCTATTTACCACCACAAACCAATGCTGGCATTAAGATTGCACTGAATGAGCTGTATAAGGCCATAAGTCAACAGGAAAACGCTCATCCAGAGGCAGCGCTCCTAGTGGCCGGGGACTTTAATGCAGGGAAACTTAAATCCATTCTACCTAATTTCTACCAGCATGTTAAATGTGCAACCAGAGGAAAAAAAAAACTCTAGACCACCTTTACTCCACACACAGAGATGCATACAAAGCTCTCCCTCGCCCTCCATTTGGCAAATCTGACCATAACTCTATCCTCCTGATTCCTGCTTATAAGCAAAAACTAAAGCAGGAAGCACCAGTGACTCGGTTAATAAAAAAGTGGTCAGACGACGCAGATGCTAAGCTACAGGACTGTTTTGCTAGCACAGACTGGAACATGTTCCGGGATTCTTCAGATAGCATTGAGGAGTACACCACATCAGTCACTGGCTTCATCAATAAGTGCATCGATGATGTCGTCCCCACAGTGACCATACGTACATACCCCAACCAGAAGCCATGGATTACAGGAAACATCCGCACTGAGCTAAAGGGTAGAGCTGCCGCTTTCAAGGAGTGGGAGTCTAACCCGGACGTTTATAAGAAATCCCGCTATGCCCTCCGATGAACCATCAAACAGGCAAAGAGTCAATACAGGACTAAGATTGAATCATACTACACCGGCTCTGACGCTCGTCGGATGTGGCAGGGCTTGAAAACTATAACAGACTACAAAGGGAAGCAAAGCCGCGAGCTGCCCAGTGACACAAGACTTCCAGACGAGCTAAACCACTTCTATGCTCGCTTCGAGGCAAGCAACACTGAAGCATGCATGAGAGCACCAGCTGTTCCGGATGACTATGTGATCACGCTCTCGTAGCCGATGTGAGTAAGACTTTTAAGCAGGTCAACATTCACAAGGCCGCAGGGCCAGACGGATTACCAGGACGTGTACTCCGAGCATGTGCTGACCAACTGGCAAGTGTCTTCACTGACATTTTCAACATGTCCCTGACTGAGTCTGTAATACCAGCATGTTCAAGCAGATAACCTGCCTAAATGACTACCGACCCGTAGCACTGACGTCTGTAGCCATGAAGTGCTTTGAAAGGCTTGTCAAGGCTCACATCAACACCATTATCCCAGAAACCCTAGACCCACTCCAATTTGCATACCGCCCCAACAGATCCACAGATGATGCAATCTCTATTGCACTCCACACTGCCCTTTCCCACCTGGACAAGAGGAACACCTACGTGAGAATGCTATTCATTGACTACAGCTCAGCATTCAACACCATAGTGCCCTCAAAGCTCATCACTAAGCTAAGGATCATGGGACTAAACACCTCCCTCTGCAACTAGATCCTGGACTTCCTGACGGGCCGCCCCCAGGTGGTAAGGATAGGTTACAACACATCTGCCACACTGATCCTCAACACGGGGGCCCCTCAGGGGTGCGTGCTCAGTCCACTCCTGTACTCCCTGTTCACCCATGACTGCATGGCCAGGCATGACTCCAACACCATCATTAAGTTTGCCGACGACACAACAGTGGTAGGCCTGATCACAGACAACGATGAGACAGCCTATAGGGAGGAGGTCAGAGACCTGGCCGTGTGGTGCCAGGATAACAACCTCTCCCTCAACGTGACCAAGACAAAGGAGATGATTGTGGACTACAGGAAAAAAAAGAGGACTGAGCATGCCCCCATTCTCATCGACGGGGCTGTAGTGGAACAGGTTGAGAGCTTCAAGTTCCTTGGTGTCCACATCACCAATGAACTATCATGGTCCAAACACACCAAGACAGTCGTGAAGAGGGCACGACAAAGCCTATTCCCCCTCAGGAGACTGAAAAGATTTGGCATGGGTCCTCAGATCCTCAAAAAATTATTCAGATGCACCATCGAGAGCATCCTGACTGGTTGCATCACCGCCTGGTATGGCAACTGCTTGGCCTCCGACCACAAGGCACTACAGAGGGTAGTGCGTACGGCCCAGTACATCACTGGGGCCAAGCTTCCTGCCATCCAGGCGGTGTCAGAGGAAGGCCCTCAAAATTGTCAAAGACTCCAGCCACCCTAGTCATAGACTGTTCTCTCTGCTACCGCACTGCAAGCGGTACCAGAGTGCCAAGTCTAGGTCCAAAAGACTTCTCAACAGCTTCTACCCCCAAGCCATAAGACTCCTGAACAGCTAATCATGGCTACCCGGACTATTTGCACTGCCCCCCCACCCCATCTTTTTACGCTGCTGCTACTCTGTTAATTATTTATGCATAGTCACTTTAACTCTACCCACATGTACATATTACTTCAACTACCTCAACTAGCCGGTGCCCCCCACACATTGACTCTGCACCGGTACCCCCCTGTATATATAGCCTCCCTACTGTTATTTTATTTTACTTCTGCTCTTTTTTTCTCAACACTTTTTTGTTGTTTTATTCTACTTTTTTATTAAAAATAAATGCACTGTTGGTTAAGGGCTGTAAGTAAGCATTTCACTGTAATGTCTGCACCTGTAGTGTTCGGCGCATGTGGCCAATAACATTTGATTTGATTTGTCATGGGAAGAGCAGGTGTTCTGAATTTGTATACTCATTGTATAAAGCGATCTGTGCATTTCAACAACAGCATAAATACACCTACAGTGGGGAGAACAAGTATTTGATACACTGCCGATTTTGCAGGTTTTCCTACTTACAAACCATGTAGAGGTCTGTAATTTTTATCATAGGTACACTTCAACTGTGAGAGACGGAATCTAAAACAAAAATCCAGAAAATCACATTGTATGATTTTTAAGTAATTAATTTGCATTTTATTGCATGACATAAGTATTTGATACATCAGAAAAGCAGAACTTAATATTTGGTACAGAAAACTTTGTTTGCAATTACAGAGATCATACGTTTCCTCTAGGTCTTGACCAGGTTTGCACACACTGCAGCAGGGATTTTGGCCCACTTCTCCATACAGCCCTTCTCC
The DNA here is from genome assembly GCF_964263955.1 of Coregonus lavaretus. NCBI lineage: Eukaryota > Metazoa > Chordata > Actinopteri > Salmoniformes > Salmonidae > Coregonus > Coregonus lavaretus. The sequence continues at coordinate 48,064,207 of NC_139993.1, read as the reverse complement.
AGATCCTTCAGGTTTCGGGGCTGTCGCTGGGCAATACGGACTTTCAGCTCCCTCCAAAGATGTTCTATTGGGTTCAGGTCTGGAGACTGGCTAGGCCACTCCAGGACCTTGAGATGCTTCTTACGGAGCCACTCCTTAGTTGCCCTGGCTGTGTGTTTCGGGTCGTTGTCATGCTGGAAGACCCAGCCACGACCCATCTCCAATGCTCTTACTGAGGGAAGGAGGTTGTTGGCCAAGAGCTTTCGATACATGGCCCTATCCATCCTCCCCTCAATACGGTGCAGTCGTCCTGTCCTCTTTGCAGATAAGCATCCCCAGAGAATGATGTTTCCACCTCCATGCTTCACGGTTGGGATGGTGTTCTTGGGGTTGTACTCATCCTTCTTCTTCCTCCAACACGACGAGTGGAGTTTAGACCAAAAAGCTTTATTTTTGTCTCATCAGACCACATGACCTTCTCCCATTCCTCCTCTGGATCATCCAGATGGTCATTGGCAAACATCAGACGGGCCTGGACATGCGCTGGCTTGAGCAGGGGGACCTTGCTTGCGCTGCAGGATTTTACTAATGGTTACTAATGGTTTTCTTTGAGACTGTGGTCCCAGCTCTCTTCAGATCATTGACCAGGTCCTGCCGTGTAGTTCTGGGCTGATCCCTCACCTTCCTCATGATCATTGATGCCCCACGAGGTGAGATCTTGCATGGAGCCCTAGACCGAGGGTGATTGACCGTCATCTTGAAATTCTTAAATTTTCTAATAATTGGGCCAACAGTTGTTGCCTTCTCACCAAGCTGCTTGCTTATTTTCCTGTAGCCCATCCCAGCCTTGTGTAGGTCTACAATTTTATCCCTGATGTCCTTACACAGCTCTCTGGTCTTGGCCATTGTGGAGAGGTTGGAGTCTGTTTGATTGAGTGTGTGGACAGGTGTCTTTTATACAGGTAACGAGTTCAAACAGGTGCAGTTAATACAGGTAATGAGTGGAGAACAGGAGGGCTTCTTAAAGAAAAACGAAGAGGTCTGTGAGAGCCGGAATTCTTACTGGTTGGTAGGTGATCAAATACTTATGTCATGCAATAAAATGCAAATGAATTACTTAAAAATCATACAATGTGATTTTCTGGATTTTTGTTTTAGATTTCGTCTCTCACAGTTGAAGTGTACCTATGATAAAAAATTACAGACCTCTACATGCTTTGTAAGTAGAAAAACCTGCTAAATCAGAAGTGTATCAAATACTTGTTCTCCCCACTGTATTTCACTTTTGCATGTCAAAAACCGAATGACCACTGCTGCACATGCTGCTACTATTTTGAACAGATTAGATTATACTATTTAGAACGAGCAGCCAGCTTATGAACAAACGTGTGCACCAGGGAGAACGTTTGTTACTATTTACCACAGCTACAAAGTCATAAAGCCTGCCTATTTCTACAATTGATCTTCTTAAAATGTGATTTTCAACCTAACTCTAACCTTAACCCTAACATTGACCACACTGCTAACCTTATGTCTAACCTTAACCTTAAATGAAAACCAAAAAGCTAATTTTTGTTTTCATAATTTTTTACGAGCATGCAGATGCAATAAGTGAAAATGCATGATCTAACTGGGGATAGCTAGCTAACGTAATGTCACAAAGCATGATGCACTAGCCAGGTAACTTTCATTCTGAAATATCTTAATATTTCAGAGTTAGTCTGATATTAGTTTAGAAAGACTTGACATTTTCATGGGAGCTAACTAGCTAGCAAGCTACCATCTATAGCTAGCTAGCTAGCTAGCTGCTTATCAAAGGTAGATAACTGGTTAATTTGACCCAAGAAATCTACCAAATTATTTCGCAATGTTTCTCAAAATAACTGTGGCAGCCTATTTAATTTGATCATGCTTTGTGATACCCCCAATTTTATGCTGTTTTAGTCCACACAACATGTTGCCCTGTCACAGTAGAACATGATGAAGGTTCCGTGATGACAAGGTTCTAGCCAGTGTATCACTCTGTCCTTCAACTCTTGTTGGATGTAGTTGTTTGGTTTATTAGGTCCAAGGCTCCCATGACTGTTATGATTATTTATTTACAAGTTACTTACAATTTGCTTTTTGCCGTCTGTACCTCATTGAGCCGATCTAGTCTCAGGTGCTGAAGTAAGCCGTCTGGCGCGGGAGACTAGAGCAGACCCAGAAGTTTTGACTGAACACACATTTGAGCAACTCAGGAAAGTCCATTTACTTTGTGCTGTTATAACTTATGCTGCAGTTCCCCCTCAAAGCAAATACCTGGCAAAACAGTCCAAGCAATGTTTGCACGGTCTATAAGCCCATGGAGGTGAAGCTGCTGCTGCTCGCAGATTAGTTAGTAACTTTAGTTAGTACTTTTTACCCCTTTTTCTCCCCAATTGGTAGTTACAGATTTCGCTGCAACTCCCATAGGGACCAGGGAGAGGCGAAGGTTGAGAGCCATGCGTCCTCCGAAACACGACCCCGCCAAGCTGCACTGCTTCTTGACACATTGCTCTCTTCACCCGGAAGCCAGCCGCACCAATGTGTCAGAGGAAACATCATACAGCTGGCAACCGAAGTCAGCGTGCATGCACCCGGCTGCCACAAGGAGTTGCTAGAGCGCGATGGGACAAGGACATCCCAGCCGGCCAAACCCTCCCCTTACCTGGACGACACTGAGCCAACTGTACACCTCCTCATGGGGTCTCCCAGTCGCGGCCGGCTGCAACACAGCCCGGGATCGAACCTGGATCTGTAGTGACACCTCTAGCACTGCGATGCAGTGCCTTAGACCGCTGAGCCACTCTGGAGGCCCAAACAGCTTGTTTATCAGACCCCTTGACTTTTTCCACATTGTATTACGTTACAGCCTTATTCTAAAATGGATGAACACACAATACCCCATAATGACAAAGCGAAAACAGGTTTTTTATTTTCTTTGCAAATGCATTAAAGATAAAAAACAGAAATACCATATTTACATACAGTTGTAGTCGGAAGTTTACAGTCGTGGTCAAACGTGTTGAGAATGACACAAGTATTGGTCTTCACAAAGTTTGCTGCTTCAGTGTTTTTAGATATTTTTGTCAGATGTTATTATGGTATAATGAAGTATAATTACAAGCATTCCATAAGCGTCAAAGGCTTTTATTGACAATTACATTAAGTTTATGCAAAGAGTCAATATTTGCAGTGTTGACCCTTCTTTTTCAAGTCCTCTGCAATCCGCCCTTGCATGCTGACTTCTGGGCCACATCCTGACTGATGGCAGCCCATTCTTGCATAATCAATGCTTGGAGTTTGTCAGAATTTGTGGGTTTTTGTTTGTCCACCCGCCTCTTGAGGATTGACCACAAGTTCTCAATGGGATTAAGGTCTGGGGAGTTTCCTGGCCATTGACCCAAAATGTCGATGTTTTGTTCCCTGAGCCACTTAGTTATCACTTTTGCCTTATGGCAAGGTGCTCCATCATGCTGGAAAAGGCATTGTTCATCACCAAACTGTTCTTGGATGGTTGGGAGAAGTTGCTCTCGGAGGATGTGTTGGTACCATTCTTTATTCATGGCTGTGTTCTTAGGCAAAATTGTGAGTGAGCCCACTCCCTTGGCTGAGAAGCAACCCCACACATGAATGGTCTCAGGATGCTTTACTGTTGGCATGACACATGACTGATGGTAGCGCTCACCTTGTGTTCTCCGGACAAGCTTTTTTCCGGATGCCCCAAACAATCGGAAAGGGGATTCATCAGAGAAAATGACTTTACCCCAGTCCTCAGCAGTCCAATCCCTGTACCTTTTGCAGAATATCAGTCTGTCCCTGATGTTTTTCCTGGAGAGAAGTGGCTTCCTCGCTGCCCTTCTTGACACCAGGCCATCCTCCAAAAGTCTTCGCCTCACTTTGTGTGTACATGCACTCACACCTGCCTGCTGCCATTCCTGAGCAAGCTCTGCACTGGTGGTACCCCGATCCCGCAGCTGAATCAACTTCAGGAGACGGTCCTGGTGCTTGCTGGACTTTCTTGGGTGCCCTGATGCCTTCTTCAAAACAATTTAACCTCTCTCGTTGAAGTTCTTGATGATCCGATAAATTTACATTTTACATTTCAATCATTTAGCAGACGCTCTTATCCAGAGAGACTTACAGTTAGTGAGTGCATACATTTTCATAAATGGTTGATTTAGGTGCAATCTTACTAGCAGCAATATCCTTGCCTGTGAGGCCCTTTGTGTGCAAAGCAATGATGACGGCACGTGTTTCCTTGCAGGTAACCATGGTTAATAGAGGAAGAACAATGATTTCAAGCACCACCCTCCTTTCAAAGCTTCCAGTCTGTTATTCTAACTCAATCAGCATGACAGAGTGATCTCCAGCCTTGTCCTTGTCAACACTCTCACCTGTGTTAATGAGAGAATCACTGACATGATGTCAGCTGGTCCTTTTGTGGCAGGGCTGAAATGCAGTGGAAATGTTTTTTGGGATTAAGTTCATTTTCATGGCAAAGAGGGACTTTGCAATTAATTGCAATTCATCTGATCACTCTTCATAACATTCTGGAGTATATGCAAATTGCCATCATAAAAACTGAGGTAGCAGACTTTGTGAACATTTATATTTGTGTCAATCTCAAAACTTTTGACCACGACTGTACATAAACCTTAGCCAAATACATTTAAACTCAGGTTTTCACAGTTCCTGACATGTAATCCTAGTAAAGATTCCCTGTCTTAGGTCAGTTAGGATCACCACTGTTTTTTAAGAATGTGAAATGTCAGAATAATAGTAGAGAGAATGATTTATTTCAGCTTTTATTTCTTTCATCACATTCCCAGTGGGTCAGAAGTTTACATACATTCAATTAGTATTTGGCAGCATTGCCTTTAAATTGTTTAACTTGGGTCAAACGTTTCGTGTAGCCTTCCACGAGCTTCTCACAATAAGTTGGGTGAATCTTGTCCCATTCCTCCTGACAGAGCTGGTAACTGAGTCAGGTTTGTAGGCCTCCTTGCTCGCACACGCTTTTTCTGCTCTGCTCACAAATGTTCTATAGGATTGAGGTCAGGGCTTTGTGATGGCCACTCCAATACCTTGACTTTGTTGTCCTTAAGCAATTTTGCCACAACTTTGGAAGTATGCTTGGGGTCATTGTCCATTTGGAAGACCCATTTGCGACCAAGCTTTAACTTCCTGACTAATGTCTTGAGATGTTACTTCAATATATCCACATAATTTTCCTTCCTCATGATGCCATCTATTTTGTGAAGTGCACCAGTCCCTCCTGCAGCAAAGCACCTCCACAGCATGATGCTGCCACCCCCGTGCTTCACGGTTGGGATGGTGATCTTTTTCCTCCAAACTAAACGATGGTCATTATGGCCAAACTGTTCTATATTTGTTTCATCAGACCAGAGGACATTTCCCAAAAAGTATGATATTTGACCCCATGTGCAGTTGCAAGCCGTAGTCTGGCTTTTTTATGGCGGTTTTGGAGCAGTGGCTTCTTCCTTGCTGAGCGGCCTTTCAGGTTATGTCAATATAGGACTCGTTTTACTGTGGATATACAGTGAGGGAAAAAAGTATTTGATCCCCTGCTGATTTTGTACGTTTGCCCACTGACAAAGACATGATCAGTCTATAATTTTAATGGTAGGTTTATTTGAACAGTGAGAGACAGAATAGCAACAACAAAATCCAGAAAAACGCATGTCAAAAATGTTATAAATTGATTTGCATTTTAATGAGGGAAATAAGTATTTGACCTCTCTGCAAAACATGACCTAGTACTTGGTGGCAAAACCCTTGTTGGCAATCACAGAGGTCAGACGTTTCTTGTAGTTGGCCACCAGGTTTGCACACATCTCAGGAGGGATTTTGTCCCACTCCTCTTTGCAGATCTTCTCCAAGTCATTAAAGTTTCGAGCCTGACGTTTGGCAACTCGAACCTTCAGCTCCCTCCACAGATTTTCTATGAGATTAAGGTCTGGAGATTGGCTAGGCCACTCCAGGACCTTAATGTGCTTCTTCTTGAGCCACTCCTTTGTTGCCTTGGCCGTGTGTTTTGGGTCATTGTCATGCTGGAATACCCATCCACGACCCATTTTCAATGCCCTGGCTGAGGGAAGGAGGTTCTCACCCAAGATTTGACGGTACATGGCCCCGTCCATCGTCCCTTTGATGCCGTGAAGTTGTCCTGTCCCCTTAGCAGAAAAACACCCCCAAAGCATAATGTTTCCACCTCCATGTTTGACGGTGGGGATGGTGTTCTTGGGGTCATAGGCAGCATTCCTCCTCCTCCAAACACGGCGAGTTGAGTTGATGCCAAAGAGCTTGATTTTGGTCTCATCTGACCACAACACTTTCACCCAGTTCTCCTCTGAATCATTCAGATGTTCATTGGCAAACTTCAGACGGGCCTGTATATGTACTTTTTTGAGCAGGGGGACCTTGCGGGTGCTGCAGGATTTCAGTCCTTCATGGCGTAGTGTGTTACCAATTGTTTTCTTGGTGACTTTGGTCCCAGCTGCCTTGAGATCATTGACAAGATCCTCCCGTGTAGTTCTGGGCTGATTCCTCACCGTTCTCATGATCATTGCAACTCCACGAGGTGAGATCTTGCATGGAGCCCCAGGCCAAGGGAGACTGACAGTTCTTTTGTGTTTCTTCCATTTGCGAATAATCGCACCAACTGTTGTCACCTTCTCACCAAGCTGCTTGGCGATGGTCTTGTAGCCCATTCCAGCCTTGTGTAGGTCTACAATCTTGTCCCTGACATCCTTGGAGAGCTCTTTGGTCTTGGCCATGGTGGAGAGTTTGGAATCTGATTGATTGATTGCTTCTGTGGACAGGTGTCTTTTATACAGGTAACAAGTGCTCCTAATCTCAGCTCGTTACCTGTATAAAAGACACCTGGGAGCCAGAAATCTTTCTGATTGAGAGGGGGTCAAATACTTATTTCCCTCATTAAAATGCAAATCAATTTATAACATTTTTGACATGCGTTTTTCTGGATTTTTTTATTGTTACTCTGTCTCTCATTGTTCAAATAAACCTACCATTAAAATTATAGACTGATAATTTCTTTGTCAGTGGGCAAACGTACAAAATCAGCATGGGATCAAATACTTTTTTCCCTCACTGTAGATACGTTTGTACCTTTTTCCTCCAGCATCTTCACAAGGTCCTTTACTGTTGTTCTGGGATTGATTTGCACTTTTCGCACCAAGGTACGTTCATCTCTAGGAGACAGAACGCGTCTCCTTCCTGAGTGGTATGACGCTGCGTGGTCCCTTGGTGTTTATACTTGCGTACTATTGTTTGTACAGATGAACGTGGTACCTTCAGGCGTTTGGAAATTGCTCCCAAGGATGAACCAGACTTGTGGAGGTCTACAAATTTTTTTCTGAGATCTTGGCTGATTTCTTTAGATTTTCCCATGATGTCAAGCAAAGAGGCACTGAGTTTGAAGGTAGGCCTTGAAATACATCCATAGATACACCTCCAATTGACTCAAATTATGTTAATTAGCCTATCAGAAGCTTCTAAGGCTATGACATCATTTTCTGGAATTTTCCAAGCTGTTTAAAAGCACAGTCAACTTAGTGTATGTAAACTTCTGACCCACTGGAATTGTGATACAGTGAACTATAAGTGAAATAATCTGTCTGTAAACAATTGTTGGAAAAATTACTTGTGTCATGCACAAAGTAGATGTCCTAACCGACTTGCCAAAACTATAGTTTGTTAACAAGAAATTGGTGGAGTGGTTGAAAAACAAGTTTTAATGACTCCAACCTAAGTGTATGGAAACTTCCGACTTCAACTGTAAGTATTTAGACCCTTTGCTATGAGACTTGAAATTGAGCTCAGGTGCATCCTGTTTCCATTGATCATACTTGAGATGTTTCTACAACTTGATTGGAGTCTACCTGTGGTAAATTCAATTGATTGGACATGATTTGGAAAGGCACACACCTGTCTATATAAGGTCCCACAGTTGACAGTGCATGTCAGAGCAAAGACCAAGCCATGAGGTCGATGGAATTGTCCGTAGCACGCCGAGACAGGATTGTGTCGAGGCACAGATCTGGGGAAGGCTACCAAAAAGTTTCTGCAGCATTGAATGTCCCCAAGAACACAGTGGCCTCCATCATTCTTAAATGGAAGAAGTTTGGAACCACCAAGACTTTTCCTAGAGCTGAATGCCTGGCCAAACTGAGCAATCGGGGGAGAAGGGCCTTGGTCAGGGAGGTGACCAAGAACCTGATGGTCACTCTGACAGAGCTCCAGAGTTCCTCTGTGTAGGTGGGAGAACCTTCCAGAAGGACAACCATCTCTGCAGCACTCCACCAAGCAGGCCTTTATGGCAGGGTGGCCAGATGGAAGCCACTCCTCAGTAAAAGGCACATGACAGCCCGCTTGGAGTTTGCCATGAAAAACAAGATTCTCTGGTCTGATGAAACCAAGATTGAACTCTTTGGCCTGAATGCCAAGCGTCACGTCTGGAGGAAACCTGGCACCATCCCTACGGTGAAGCATGGTAGTGGCAGCATCGTGCTCTGGGGATGTTTTTCAGTTGTAGGGACTGGGAGACTGGTCAGCGTCGAGGAGAAGATGAACGGAGCAAAGTACAGAGGGATTCTTGATGAAAATCTGGTCCAGAGCGCTCAGGACCTCCAACTGGGGCGCAGGTTCACCTTCCAACAGGACAACGACCCTAAGCACACAGCCAAGACAACGCAGGAGTGGCTTCGTGACAAGTTTCTGAATGTCCTTGAGTGGCCCAGCCAGAGCCTGGACTTGAACCCGATCGAACATCTCTGGAGAGACCTGAAAATAGCTGTGCAGCGACACTCTCCATCCAACCTGACAGAGCTTGAGAGGATCTGCAGAGAAGAATGGGAGAAACTCCCCAAATTCAGTTGTGCCAAGCTTGTACCGTCATACCCAAGAAGATTCGAGGCTGTAATCGCTGCCAAAGGTGCTTCATCAAAGTAATGAGTAAAGGGTATGAATACTTATGTAAATATCATATTTCATTTTTTCATTTTTAATTAATTAGCTAAAATTTATAATAACCTGTTTTTGCTTAGTCATTATGGGGTATTGTGTGTAGATTGATGAGGGGGGAAAAAGTCAAGGGGTATGAATACTTTCCGAATGCACTGTATGTATTTTTTTTGCAAATCACAAGTGGGGCCCCACCTGTAGTCGGCTATTGTGATCTTCCATAAATCTGGCTGTGAATTAAATAAAGAGGGCACACATAGAGACAGACAGACAGACCAACCTGGTAGACGTAACATAGTAAAAGTAATTCTGTCTCCCTCCATTTAGTATGATGGGCGGGCCGCTGCTGTATCATACTAATTTGAGTGTCCCGGATGTACGTTTCCTTTGTTATGTCTAGTCTATGAGACCAGGCTGGACGGACAGACAGAAAGACAGAAAGACACACACACACACAAAGGAGAGTCGTCATTCTAAGCATAACTTTTGATTAGCTAGTTTCATTAGTGCCTTCCTTAGTACCCCTGTTTGACGTGTTAAGGAGTAGAAAAGTATCTCATCCAAGGGCAATGAATTCAATTTGTCCTGCTGGGGGCCATAGGGCTTGAACCCTGCCAATGCTGCTTGCAGCTATATTTTCATATTAAATTCTGAGCTATGAAGGAGGTGGAGGGTGATTATTTATGACAACACCAACACTTGGACTTCACCCCCGTATTTTTCATCTTAATGCTCGCTTTCTGGGTAGCTCTCCCTCTTCAAACCTCAGAGGGAACAACAACATTGGGAGCAGCTAGGTGACTTTACAGTCAATCTCACCTTGGGCTTATCTCCGCCCCCATATCACTGCAGATTAAACAGGCTGAATTAGACTGAGCTCAGCCCAGCCGTGGTGAGACGTGCCTGGGGAACAGCAGAGAGACAATGTGGTTCTGCTGGGACTGGAGCAGGGAGTGTGGGCTTCACGGCAGAGGCTGGGTGGGCCCCACAGTGCTGCTCTGTATCTATGGCTTCTGCTCAATGATGAGACCCTCTGAGCCTTTCCTCACAGACTACCTCACCGGGCCATACAAGAACCTCACCACCAAACAGGTATGGCACATTAATCGTTTATTCATTTAACCTTGATTTAGCTAGAGAAGTCATATCAAAAATGTAGCTCAGCTGGTAGAGCACGGCGCTTGTAACGCCAAGGTAGTGGGTTCGATCCCCGGGACCACCCATACACAAAAAAATGTATGCACGCACGACTGTAAGTCGCTTTGGATAAAAGCGTCTGCTAAATGGCTTATTATTATATTATATTATATAACGGCAAATGCTTTTATGTGAATGTATTGTTGTATGATTTATCCTGCCATTTTCCTGATCTTCCCACAGGTTACAAAGCAGGTGTTCCCAATATGGGCGTATTCCAACCTCTTCCTACTCATCCCAACCTTCCTGGTGACAGACATTCTGAGGTACAAGCCTGTCATTGTCCTCCAGGCACTCAACTACATCTTGGCATTTCTGCTGTTCATCTTCAGCTCTGGCGTGGTGTTGACTCAGTTCGCCCTCTTCATCTACAGTATGGGCACCGCGGCAGACGTGGCCTACTATTCCTATATCTACAGTGTTGTCCACCCCCAGTATTACCAGAGAGTAACTAGCTATGCCAGAGGGGCTGTGCTACTGGGCTACGCAGCAGGAGCCATGTTGGGTCAACTCCTGGTGTCCCTGGGAGGGGTTTCCATCTACTGGCTCAATGTCATTACACTGGGATCCCTCTGTGTGGCGCTGTTGGCTGCCCTCCTCCTGCCCATGCCCCAGAGAAGCCTGGTCCTGGGGGGGACTCAGACTAATATCGGCCCATTCGAGGAGGTTGTGTCCAGTTCATGTGGATCCTGGGTTGTGTGGTGGCTGAGGAGGGGGAGGATGGCCGGGAGGGGGAAAATGAGAGCTCTGAAGAGGTTGGTGGTGGATTGTAAAGAGTGTTACTCCTCTGTGGCTGTGCTGTTCTTCTGTGTGTGGTCAGCCATGGGGAAGTGTGGCTACCACCAGATCACAGGCTACGTGCAGATCCTCTGGGCAATCAAACAGCCCCAGTACAACTTCACAGAATACAATGGAGGGGTGGAGGCTGTCGCCACACTCTCAGGTAACATAACTATTCTCTATAACACCCTCTCCACATGACTCTTGGTAACGCGCTGGAGTTAAACCCCATATTTCACTCTCCTAACAAATGTTGTTTTAACATTGAACTTCAAGTGTACTGCGTATCATCAACTATTACACTTTCTACCCCTTTTAAGGCGATCCAGGACTACACGTATATTCCATGACTGTTGAATGTATTTACTATTCAATATTTGTGTGTTAAACCCTAACAGCATTAAAGACATAGCTGTAAAGATGGTCACCGGCAATAGCCACTAAACTACCACTATTTTCTAACACCCAGTACGCGACAACCAGTAAACACAGCATTAATTACACTGGCTAATTACCTCTGCTGTCTATTGTATCCAGATGGCTCAGACCAGCTGGAACACGTCACAGACAGGCTTTCCTTTGGATTTTTAGCTCTGAAACATTCCCCTATATCCCTGGAAACCACAGGCAATTACTGTGTTTAAATTACATCCTGCTTCATATCTCCACTTTATAAATTATTCTGGTTGACATGCAATCACAGTTTCTATATCTTTGACTAAGTAAATTCAAATGTTTTGTTTAAAGGCTCAATGCAGTCAAAAATGTGATTTTTCTGTGTTGTATATACATTTCCACACTATGGGGTTGAAATAAACTGTGAAATTGTGAAAATTGTGATAATACCTTTTAGTGTAAGAGCTGTTTGAAAAGAGATTTGGCCTTCATGCAGTAAATGTTTTAATAGTCCAATAAGAAAGAGAGTTCCAAACCTCTCTGTCAATAACAGCTTTACTGTGACACTCTGGCTCTAGGACTTTTGTAGGTGAGCTAGAGTGTATGTTGTTTTGTTGGGGATTTGGGTGTTTTTCTATGTTGGTAGTTCTGTTGGGTGTGTTTCTATGTTTGCAGGTCTATGGGTTATATTTCTAGGTTGTGTGTTGTAGTCAATGACTCCCAATCGGAGGTAACGAGTGTCAGCTGTCGGCTCGTTATCTCTGATTGGGAGCCATATTTAAACTGTCAGTTTTCACCTTGGTTTTGTGGGTTTTTGTTTCCTTGTTGCTGTTAGTGTATATCAGTATTTTGGACTTCACTTTCGTCCTATTTGGTTTGTTGTTTTTGATCGTGGTTTCTTTAATTAAATAAAGTCTACGATGTTCGCTCAACACGCTGCGCTTTGGTCTCCTCCTTTCGACGATCGTGACAGAAAAACCCACCATCAAAGGACCAAGCAGCGTGTCCAGGAGCCGAGGGTCTGGACATGGGAAGAGCTTTTGGACGGTAAAGGGTCCTGGACGTGGGAAGAAATCCTGGATGGCATGGATCGCCGTCCATGGAGCGAGACAGAGGAGAGGCGACGGAGAGAGGAGCAACGGCGTCGGCAGAGCCAACGTCGGAAGGACGAGAGGCAACCCCAAGAAATTTTTTGGGGGGGGCACATGGCTTGGGCGACTGAGCAGCAGGAGGCTGCCACAAGGCAGAGTCAGAAGGCTGCCAGGTTAAGGGGGCTGACGGAGGCAGAGAAGGGACGGATTCAGTGGGCTACCAGGTCAAGGGGGCTACTGGGTAAAGCAGGGAAGGAAAGTGTTGAGGCACGGCGTGAGGTACTGGGGTGTGTAACCAGTTCGGTCCGGCCCGTTCCTAGTCCCGAGGTGCAGCCAGTAGTGTGTGTTCCCCGTACGGTACGGCCTGTTCCGGTCCCTCGCACTAAGTGTACGGTGCGCGTCGCCAGCCCGGGTCGACCTGATCCTGCCTCCCGCACCAAGTGTACGGTGCGCGTCGCCAGCCCAGCCCGGCCTGTTCCGGCCCCTCGCACTAAGCCTACGGTGTGCGTCGCCAGCCCAGCCCGGCCTGTCCCTGCGCCACGTAGGATGCCTACGGTGTGCGTCGCCAGCCCAGCCCGGCCTGTTCCTGTGCCACGTAGGAAGCCTACGGTGTGCGTCGTCAGCCCAGCCCGGCCTGTCCCTGCGCCACGTACTAAGCCTCCTGTGTGTCCCCAGAGTCCTGTGCGTCCTGTTGCTTCTCCCCGCACTAGCCCTGAGATGCGTGTCCTCAGCCCGGGACCTCCAGTTCCGGTACCACGCATCAGGCCTATGGTGCGCCTCAGATGGCCAGAGTCTGCCATCTGCCCAACGGCGCCTGTACTGCCCGTCTGCCCAACGGCACCTGAACTGCCCGTCTACCCAACGGCGCCTGAACTGCCCGTCTGCCCAACGCCGTCTGAACTGCCCGTCTGCCCAACGCCGTCTGAACTGCCCGTCTGCCCAACGCCGTCTGAACTGCCCGTCTGCCCAACGCCGTCTGAACTGCCCGTCTGCCCAACGCCGTCTGAACTGTCCGTCTGCCCAACGCCGTCTGAACTGCCCGTCTGTACTGAGCCTGCAACGCCGCCCGTCTGCCATGAGCCTTCAGAGCCGTCCGCCAGACCGGAGCCGCTAGAGCTCTCCGCCAGACAGGATCAGCCAGAGCCTTCCGCCAGACAGGATCAGCCAGAGCCTTCCGCCAGACAGGATCAGCCAGAGCCTTCCGCCAGACAGGATCAGCCAGAGCCTTCCGCCAGACAGGATCAGCCAGAGCCTTCCGCCAGACAGGATCAGCCAGAGCCTTCCGCCAGACAGGATCAGCCAGAGCCTTCCGCCAGACAGGATCAGCCAGTGCCTTCCGCCAGACAGGAGCAGCCAGAGCCTTCCGTCAGACCGGATCAGCCAGAGCCTTCCGCCAGACAGGAGCAGCCAGAGCCTTCCGCCAGACGGGATCAGCCAGAGCCTTCCGCCAGCCATGAGTGGCCAGATCCGTCAGCCAGCCATGAGCAGCCAGATCCGTCAGCCAGCCATGAGCAGCCAGATCCGTCAGCCAGCCATGAGCAGCCAGATCCGTCAGCCAGCCATGAGCCGTCCAGCCAGGATCCGCCAGAGCCGTCCAGCCAGGATCCGCCAGAGCCAGCCAGCCAGGATCCGCCATTTAGTCAGGTGCTGCCCCTTAGTCCAGTGCTGCCACTTATCCTGGTGCTGCCCCTTAGTCCGGTGCCGCCCCTTAACCCAGTGGGGTTTAGTTGGGGGGTGGTAATGTGGAGGAGGCTAGGGAGGCTGGTGACTAAGGTGGGGTGGGGACCACGACCAGGGGCAGAACCGCCACCGTGGACAGACGCCCACCCAGACCCTCCCCTAGACTGTGGGTTGGTGCGCCCGGAGTTCGCACCTTTAGGGGGGGGTACTGTGACACTCTGGCTCTAGGACTTTTGTAGGTGAGCTAGAGTGTATGTTGTTTTGTTGGGGATATGGGTGTTTTTCTATGTTGGTAGTTCTGTTGGGTGTGTTTCTATGTTTGCAGGTCTATGGGTTATATTTCTAGGTTGTGTGTTGTAGTCAATGACTCCCAATCGGAGGTAACGAGTGTCAGCTGTCGGCTCGTTATCTCTGATTGGGAGCCATATTTAAACTGTCAGTTTTCACCTTGGTTTTGTGGGTTTTTGTTTCCTTGTTGCTGTTAGTGTATATCAGTATTTTGGACTTCACTTTCGTCCTATTTGGTTTGTTGTTTTTGATCGTGGTTTCTTTAATTAAATAAAGTCTACGATGTTCGCTCAACACGCTGCGCTTTGGTCTCCTCCTTTCGACGATCGTGACATTTACCACAATGAACTTGGCAATATGAATGTTTTTGGAAACAGATTGGTGAAAAGCATGAACCAAGACTGTTTTGCATGAACATGTAATATATTCCTGCTATCAAAAACCCTTATCCTCTTCACATATGAGTTCTACACACATTGGAGTTATAACTACCAGTGTTATCAGTATAAACTCATCCACTCCAAGCAGCACACATTTCATAGAACGGTCAGAGGGTTCTGTCCTCTCCATCCATATTGTTTCTATAACCTCCTGCCAGGATCAAAAGCACGCTCTGTAATACTAATTACCAGGAATGTGTCCCTGCTTATTTCATTTCAATTTATGTCATTATCTGACTCTCATGGAGGGATTACAGCCAACGCTAGGCTATTAGCAGGTCTGTCTCATAACCCTCTTCAGATGGAAGGCCTCTCCTCTCCTTCTCCTTTCCTCTTTATCCTCCTCTCCTTTTCCTCTCTTCCTCCCCTCCTCCTCTCCTTCCTCAGAATGAGATTAATTCCATTAGGCGTAGCTGTACTCTCCTCAGGCCCAGAAATTGATTAAATACAGAGAGCGGTCAGCAGTTCTTATAAACCAGCTATTATTGATCTGCCAAGGCGGGATGGGCCAATTAATATAGGTTTTAAGTGGATTAAAACAAGCCCAAGCTAGCTATAGTAGCCTATATTGCATTAGCGTCAGAGTGATATGGAGAATATTCAGGGTCCTTTCCTGACTGGGTCTTGTCACTTTCATTGTTACAATTCTGACTTACAGTTTATGTATGGACTACTCTATAGCCCAAAAGAAACATGATGAGTGGTGTATTTGGTTAATAACTTTTTTTCTACCAGATTAGTGAGAATTTATCTACCTATGTTCCCAGGGGCGGCAGCCTCCATAGTTGTGGGCCATGTGGCTCTGGACTGGTCAGTGTGGGGGGAGCTGGTCCTGGGTGTGTTGACTGCTCTGACTGCTGGAGTTCTTTACCTGATGGACCTGACCAACAGCATCTGGATCTGTTACGGCTGCTATGGACTTTTCAAAACCATCTACATGGAGCTCATCACCATGTGCACGTAAGATATCTTTCAACCATAGGAAATATCAAGTTTAGGGACTGGGCAGTCAATCAATCAATCAATCATTGTTTTACTGTACAAAGCAGAATCCTGATAGAGGTGACTCTATGTCTAATGATTCCCTTTGTGTGTCTCTGTAAGGTTCCAGATAGCCCAAGGCTTGAGCAGGGAGCGCTATGCCCTGGTGTTTGGTGTAAACAGTTTTGTGGGCATGGCCCTGCAGAGTCTTCTCACAGCCATTGTAGTCAACACCAAGAGCCTGCAACTCACAATCACCTCACAGGTACTGCAAAGAGAATTACACTGACTACCACACACACATACACTCACCTCACTGAAATAAAATCATCTTACAAGCAATTACTGACAGTAATTGAAAAAGTGGTAGGTATTGTGTAACTACTTGTACTTTCTTGCTTATAACATAGTAATAACAACAGTATGTTGTTACTTACACTGGTAGTTACTGTGTTATAACACATTTGTAATGTAATGTAGCCTAATAAGAGTGTTCCTCTCATCTCCTTCCCCTTGCAGTTCTTTGTCTATGCCAGTTACTTTGCTGCTATGGCCGTGTTGTTCCTTATCAGAGGAGTGTATACTCTTCTCCAGAGCCGATTGGTAGAGCTCATCCCAGCTGAGGGCCTATCAGAGAGAAGAACTGACCTGCCACAAGTCTCACCTCTGGCATGACACTCAAACAAAGGGAAAGAACATACAGCACTGCCACCACACCTAGCCTAAATGGAGAACAAACCAATGCAACGGATACACAACCACCTGTATTATTTCTGTCCAAGGAGTGCAATATCTAAATTTAACCACCAGAGAGCACTGTAACCTTATGAACATGGCCAATATTGTTTCAAGTTTCCAGCTGACTCTTTACTAGCCTGAGTGCAAGTCTATTTCTGCCATAGAGATCCTATTAAATTACTAGAGGGACATTGTCATAAACCCTTAAGTTCCAGAATGAAGTGAAAATGGCAGCCATATTGTTCAGGGAGAAATCCAAACCAGTCTAATTGGAATTAATTTCAGTAGAGGCATAATCCTGAGTTTACTTATGCAGGAAAATAAAAGTAATTCATGTGATTTATCAGAAATTGTGTAATAGAATTATTGTCAACATAAAAATTGTCATATAATTATAAATACAGTTTATACATGTTCTATACCAATTTTCTGTACAAATAGTCTATAAAATATATGTAAACAGACCATAAATGTCTAAATGTTGGTTTTCTTGGAATGCTGTGAGCTCTATTATCAAATCAAATCAAATCATACATTATATGATTGAATATTATGTGATACAATATCAGTACTTGTTGCATTTACAACTTATCTAAGTCCTATCATCAACTGATTTCAGCCAGTGTTTGGGCTGTGGATTGAATGCATTGTTTGAATGGAATGTTGGCATATTGGCAAAAAAAATTTTTTAATGCAATCATTCCTCTAAAACTGTCAATGGCAATGGTTGACCAACTCCCTGACCTTTATACCATCATCACATTTTAGTAATTTAGCAGACACTCTTATCCAGAGCAACTTACAGTTAGTGAATGCATACATTTACTTATTTTATTTATTTTTTCATACTGGCCCCCTGTGGGAAACGAACCCACATCCCTGCCGGCCAAACCCTCCCCTACCTTGGACGACGCTGGACCAATTGTGCCAGGATCTCTAGTGGCACAGCTAGCACTGCGATGCAGTCCCTTAGACCACTGTGCCACTCGGGAGTCATAAGACGGTTCATGTCCATTCTAGTATTCTAATTCCTAATTCTATGGTGTCTGCTCTCTTGCCAACTCCTTATGGAATTGTCTTGTAATGTTTAGCTAAATGACAATGACAATGGAGTAGGCAAAAGCGCAAACAGATCTGGGATCAGGCAAACAAAACCAAATAATCATGTCCTGCATTTTATCAACAATTTTAAACACCACTAATTTAGAAAAAAAGGTAGATTTGTCCCGTATTTCAGTCAGACATTCCAACCTGTCTCTTGCGGTCACGTTGCGCTTATGAAAATGTACAGTTGAAGTCGGAAGTTTACATACACTTAGGTTGGAGTCATTAAAACTCGTTTTTCAACCACTCCACAAATGTATTGTTAATTTCTTTTTGTATTTTTTAGTGATCCAATTGACATTGTAGTCATTTAGCAGACGCTCTTATCCAGAGCGATTTACTATTAGTACATTTAGCATACATTTTTCATACTGGCCCCCCGTGGGCCAGTTTGTTAACAAACTATAGTTTTGGCAAGTCGGTTAGGACATCTACTTTGTGCATGACACAAGTCATTTTTCCAACAATTGTTTACAGACAGATTATTTCACTTATAATTCACTGTATCACAATTCCAGTGGGTCAGAAGTTTACATACACTAAGTTGACTGTGCCTTTAAACAGCTTGGAATATTCCAGAAAATGATGACATGGCTTTAGAAGCTTCTGATAGGCTAATTGACATCATTTGAGTCAATTGGAGGTGTACCTGTGGATGTATTTCAAGGCCTACCTTCAAACTCAGTGCCTCTTTGCTTGACATCATGGGAAAATCAAAAGAAATCAGCCAAGACCTCAGAAAAAAAATTGTAGACCTCCACAAGTCTGGTTCATCCTTGGGAGCAATTTCCAAACGCCTGAAGGTACCACATTCATCTGTACAAACAATAGTACGCAAGTATAAACACCATGGGACCACGCAGCCATCATACCGCTCAGGAAGGAGATGCGTTCTGTCTCCTAGAGATGAACGTACTTTGGTGCGAAAAGTGCAAATCAATCCCAGAACAACAGCAAATGACCTTGTGAAGATGCTTGAGGAAACAGGTACAACAGTATCTATATCCACAGTAAAACGAGTCCTATATTGACATAACCTGAAAGGCCGATCAGCAAGGAAGAAGCCACTGCTCCAAAACCCCCATAAGAAAGCCAGACTACGGTTTGCAACTGCACATGGGGACAAAGATCGTACTTTTTGGAGAAATGTCCTCTGGTCTGATTAAACAAAAATAGAACTGTTTGACCATAATGACCATCGTTATGTTTGGAGGAAAAAGGGGGTTGCTTGCAAGCCGAAGAACACCATCCCAACCGTGAAGTACGGGGGTGGCAGCATCATGCTGTGGGGGTGCTTTGCTGTAGGAGGGACTGGTGCACTTCACAAAATAGATGGCATCATGAGGAAGGATATATTGAAGCAACATCTCAAGACATCAGTCAGGAAGTTAAAGCCTGGTCGCAAATGGGTCTTCCAAATGGAGAATGACCCCAAGAATAATTCCAAAGTTGTGGCAAAATGGCTTAAGGACAACAAAGTCAAGGTATTGGAGTGGCCATCACAAAGCCCTGACCTCAATCCTATAGAACATTTGTGAGCAGAACTGAAAAAGCATGTGCGAGCAAGGAGGCCTACAAACCTGACTCGGTTACACCAGCTCTGTCAGGAGGAATGGGCCAAGATTCACCCAACTTATTGTGGGAAGCTTGTGGAAGGCTACCCGAAACGTTTGACCCAAGTTAAACAATTGAAAGGCAATGCTACCAAATACTAATTGAGTGTATGTAAACTTCTGACCCACTGAGAATGTGATTAAATAAATAAAAGCTGAATTAAATCATTCTCTCTACTATTATTCTGACATTTCACATTCTTAAAATAAAGTGGTGATCCTAACTGACCTAAGACAGGGAAGTTTTACTAACATTAAATGTCAGAAATTGTGAAAAACGGTTTCTTTAAATGTATTTGGCTAAGGTGTATGTAAACTTCTGACTTCAACTGTATATATCATAAGGATCTGGTAGCCTAAGCCTACTGGTTAAGTTAAACACTTCTCCAATCATTGTTGAGATCTGATATTTTATAATACATCATTAAATGGGCATTGCTCATCTAACGTTAGCTACTCCATACAGTCAAATTGGCTTGGTTGCTAATGTTACGTGTGCAGACATTTTTCAGCTCATAAGATAACAGCTGCTAGCTAGCTAGCCTTCGACCAAGATCAACCATGCCTCTCACAACACAAACTGTAGCTCATAAAATTGGCTTACAAAGAAAAAGTTAGCTAGCTAGCACACCAGACAGACACTTTTCGACCATCCAAAACAAAGCTATTTAACGTTAGCTAACGTTACAGATCTTACCTTATGCATTAATTCAGTACATTCCCTCCCCTCTCCATGCAAATGTCTTCTTGTCATTATAATAAAAATGTTCACTGACTGATCAATACAGTGTCAAGTTACTTTTCAGTGTGTTCCCCAAAATCCAAATTTGCCATCCACAAAAGTAACACTTTGTGCGAGTGCACACGTGCACCCAGTTAAAACAACAATATAATTCCTTGCTAGCGCAACTGAAACTGTGCGCAGTCAAAAGAAAACGCCATGCTTGCTAACTTGGTTAGAGCTAACTCTATAAATGACCTAACTGTATAAATGAGACTGTTTTCAACATATCAACTGTTTTTAGACCATTTATTTTTAACCAAGCAAGAGAAATAAACGTTCAATCAGTAATGAGTGAATGAACAACAAAAACATTGTGCAACGAAAGCATCCTGTCATCACCAGACTGTCCAGTTAAATAGAGTTAACATGTTTATAATTAAGTTGACATGTTTATAATAAGGTTTGTAGTGTAACGGTTAGCGTCACCACCTTTGGAACTAAAGGTCCTGGGTTTGCCTCTTGGAGGATACATTTTCACCATTCTCTTTAGTGTATAGTTTTGACACAGAGTGCTTATTTGCATTTATTAGGTGGCTCTTAAAGAGCCTTTGGGTTTGTGGAGTGGCAGGCAAGTGGCAGTGAGAGTGGTGGTGTGTACTACTGCGTGCGTCTTGCTAGAACGGAGGAGAGACCAGCTCACAGACTATCAAGGAAGAAAGAGGTCGTTGCCCTCATCCATGAGATGCACGCCATACAGTACTGCACAGGGACACAGTGCTTTATGGCAGAGTGGCGGATTGTGGGCATGCGCCTGCAAGCTGGCCCATGTGGAACTGACAAACGACTTATGCCAATTCAAAAGCACATAGTACACATGGTACTTGGACACCATTAATACTTAAAATGTATGTTCTAATCCAAGTCTGTGAGTACTTTCACCTTTTCATATTTAAACTGCCATTTATAAATGAGGACATGTGTGCTCTTTTACTGGAGATGGACAGCTGTGTACAGCACTACTTAGGACATTTGTAGCTTAACTTTTTAGAGCACCTATCCAATATCAGATTTGTAAATATGTCTGTAATTTTTCTTAAGAGTTCTGAACTTGTTGCTCAGCAGTTTGTCATTTGTTGCAGCGTTAATATCAGGAGTTATCAAAATTGCTCTTGATGATCTATAGCGTTATGCAGGCTTTTCTCTTCAAGCTCAGTGCTACCACACCTGATTCTACTACTCAAATGTTCAGCAAGACCTCAGCTGTTCATCAAGAGCATGAATAGTAGAATCAGGTGTGGTAGAACTGGGCTTGAACAAAAAAGCCTGCATAAACCTGTAGCTTGTCAAAAGCCATTGTGGCCATCCATGAATTGTATTTACAAAGTTGAGTATGTCTGCTTAATGTACATTTGGTTGTAAATGTTACATTTAGTGATAATTAACTGTTGTTTACAAGTAATGTAGTACTTGGCTTTTCTTCAGTAACTATAAGGTACATTTTCATGTAAATAGTTAATGGTTACATGTTGATTATTTGTGGATTTTCCAGGAGCTTAATCGATTGTCTTGAGAGATCAAGGAAAAGTTTTCCAGTTTATTACTGGCTTAAATTAGTTTGTGTTTTTTCGCTTCCCTCTGGAAAATCAGCTGTTAATATTAAATAAATACTAACAACTACATTATTTATGTTGTCATTTGTCATAATTGTTTACTTTTATTTAACTTTTATTGTTGTGTTATGCAGTACTATAAATCATGTTGTATAATCACCTTCCGGTGAAAAAAACATGGGGGAAAAAATATATATGTTTTATGTGAGAATAGGCATTGGTCTGAAGCCAAAAATAAAGGAAATTCACATGAGCACCACAATGCCTATTCAACCCATGTTCTACCAAGGTTTTCCAGCACACAGTTTTGACCTACTACAGTAGCTATGTTGGTATTGTACTTCAAATTATGTGTAGGCAGGTTGTTTAGGATTCAAACCTTCTCAAACAGCCTAATTCATACTCTTCAGAGGGATAATGAACTTTACAGTGTCCTGCTATAAAGAATTATGTGTACCGGTATATACACTACATGACCAAAAGTATGTGGACACCTGCTTGAACATCTCATTCCAAAATCATGGGCATTAATATGGAGTTGGTCCCCCCTTTGCTGCTATAACAGCCTCCACTCTTCTGCGAAGGCTTCACACTAGATGTTGGAACATTGCTGCGGGGACTTACTTCCATTCAGCCACAAGAGCATTAGTGAGGTCAGGCACTGATGTTGGGCAATTAGGCCTGGCTCGCAGTCGTAGATCCAATTCTTCCCAAAGGTGTTAGATGGGGTTGAGGTCAGAGTTCTGTGCAGGCCTAGCCAAGTTCTTCGACATCGATCTCAACAAATTATTTATTTATGGACCTCGTTTTGTGCACGGGGGCATTGTCATGCTGAAACAGGAAAGGGCCTTCCCCAAACTGTTGCCACAAGGTTGGAAGCAAAGAATCGTCTAGAATGCTGTAGCATTGAGATTTCCCTTCACTGGAACTAAGGGGCCTAGCCCGAACCATGAAAAACAGACCCAGACCATTATTCCTCTTCCACCTAACTTTACAGTTGGCACTATGCATTTGGGCAGGTAGCTTTCTCCTGGCAACCCAGATTCATCTGTCGGACTGCCAGATGGTGAAGCGTGATTAATCACTAGAGAGGACGCGTTTCCACTGCTCCAGAGTCCAATGATGGTGAGCATAACACAGCTCCATCCGACACTTGGCATTGCGCATGGTGATCTTAGGCTTGTGTGCGGCTGCTCTGCCATGGAAACCCATTTCATGATTCTACTACCGACGAACAGTTATTGTGCTGACGTTGTTTCCAGAGGCAGTTTGGAACTCGGTAGTGAGTGTTGCAACCGAGGACAGACAATTTTTACGCGTGGTGCGCTTCAGCACTCGGTGGTCCCGTTGTTGCTCCTAGATGTTTCACCTTCACAATAACAGCACTTACAGTTGACCGGGGCAGCTCTAGCAGGGCAGAAACTGACTTGTTGGAAAGGTGGCATCCTATGACAGTGCCACGTTGAAAGTCACTAAACTCTCCAGAAAGGCCCTTCTACTGCCAATGTTTGTCTATGGAGATTGCATGGCGGTGTGCTCGATTGTATACACCTGTCAGCAATGTTGTGAATCAGGCCTTCATGGTCAAATTACTGCAAAGAAACCACTACTAAAGGACACCAATAATAATAAGATACCTGCTTGGGCCAAGAAACACGAGCAATGGACATTAGACCGGTGGAAATGTGTCCTTTGTCTGGAGTCCAAATCTGAGATTTTTGGTTCAAATTTTGAGATTTTTTGGTTCTGTGTCTTTGTGAGACGCGGTGTGGGTGAACGGTTGATCTCCGCATGTGTAATTCCCACTGTAATGCAAGGAGGAGGAGGTGTTATGGTGTGGGGGTGCTTTGCTGGTGAGACTGTGATTTATTTAGAATTCAAGGCACACTTAACCAGCATGGCTACCACAGCATTCTGCAGCGATACGCCATCCCATCGGGTTTGGGCTTAATGGGACTATCATTTGTTTTTCAACAGGACAATGACCCAACACACCTCCAGGCTGTGTAAGGGATATTTGACCAAGAAGGGGAGTGATGAAGTGTTGCAGCAGATGACCTGGCCTCCACAATCCCCCGACCTCAACTCAATTGAGATTGTTTGGGATGAGTCGGACGGCAGAGTGAAGGAAAAGCAGCCAACAAGTGCTCAGCATATGTGGGAACTCCTTCAAGACTGTTGGAAAAGCATTCCAGGTGAAGCTGGTTGAGAGAATGCCAAGTGTGCAAAGCTGTCATCAAGGCAAAGGGTGGCTATTTGAAGAATCTCAAATATAAAATATATTTGTATTTGTTTTTTTAAAATGTGGTTACTACATGATTCCATATGTGTTATTTCATAGTTGTGATGTCTTCATTATTATTCTACAATTTATAAAATAGTAAAAAATAAAGAAAAGCAGGAATCAGGAATGCAGACAGGCTCTATCTATCTGAGCTACTGTGTCCAACACACCTTCACCTGTTGTTATGTTGGGCACCTACTGACCCCAAAAAATGATGTAATTATGATTTATTTTAAATTCAATGACATGTATTGCTAAAATAAAGGTTTAGTGAAATACAGGCATGCACCACATCAACCTGGTCTCAGAGTATTTCGTATTATTCTCTGTGTAAGTCCGAGACACTCCATTTAGTATGATATGTTATGTTTTGTATGGTATGTATTAATTTGTGGATGTCCATCACCCATTTCATTCGATTTGATACGAATTACAATTTGTATTATATGTTACGAAATTGCAAAACATACAATACGTTACGAATTTGCAAAATGTACGATATGTTAAGAATTTGCAAAGTGTATGATATGTTACGAATTCTACCTAGGTGGCTAATGTTAGCTAGCTGGCTAACATTAGCTAGGCTAGGGGTTAGGGTTAGGGATAAGGGTTAAGGTTAGGGTTAAGTTTAGGAGTTAGGTTAAAGGGTTAAGGTTAGGGTTAGAGTAGGTCCCGTGTAGCTCAGTTGGTAGAGCATGGCGCTTGCAATGCCAGGGTTGTGGGTTTGATTCCCACGGGGGACCAGTATGAAAAATTTATGCACTAACTGTAAGTCGCTCTGGATAAGAGTAAAATGTAGAGGAATTGTTAGCTAAAAGTGTTAAGGTTAGGGTTAGGGGAAGGGTTAGCTAACATGCTAAGTAGTTCCAAAGTAGCTAAAAAGTAGTACGTAGTTGAATAGTTGCTAGAGATTCAAACTCGCAACCTTTGGGTTGCTAGACGTTCGCATTATTCGCCTACCCGACCACCCAGCCTACTTTCATTTTTGCCTTAAGTAACCATCTGTCTTATGTAACCATACCAAAAGTAACATATCATACTAATTTGAGCGTACTGGATTTAAATTTACTATGTTACGTCTAGTCTATGAGACCAGTCTGAACACATTACTGCATGACAAAACAGCTTAATCAAGCCTGATAGTCTTGTAAGTATAAAAGCAAAGCTTGCTTTCATTTAACAAAATAATCCTTGAAAAGGTAGCGGAATGGGATAATGTCTTGCTGTGGTGTGAGAAGAATCCAATACTTTACCTTGTATGCGGTAAAGATCACATTATTGTGGAAGCACCTCCTCTAAGAATATGAATTAGGCTGTTTGAGAAGGTTTGAATCCTAAGCAACCTGCCTACACATAGTTTGAAATACAATACCAACATAGCTACTGTAGTAGGTGTGAGAGTAAAAATTACCTGCTTTGTTTTATATTAATAGTTAACAATGATATGCTTACCATTGGTAAAGAGATTTTGATAACTTGCAATACTGTGCTTCTGAGAAGGGATGGTTCCATTCTCTGCTCCCTGCCGCTGGTCTGTACATATCGTCAAGGACATGGGACGACTCAGAGATAACTTGCAACTCGGGATAGAGATAAAAATTGAGGGACAGAACAACCTGTTATTGTTTTGTATCATCTTTGCTTCTGAGTAACTTGGTCACACGGCATAAGACAAAGAGTCTCTGAGAAGTGACCACAGTGTCTCAGTTCATCCTGTTCTTCTGTTATCTTTCAAGAGCACAGCTGTGTAAGGATGTGAGGTGAACAGTATGAAAAATGTATGCACTCACTAACTGTAAGTCGCTCTGGATAAGAGCGTCTGCTAAATGACTAAAATGTAATTGTAAATGTAACAGACTGGCTTGAACGGAGGGGAGTAACGGTACTAACGTTATCACTTGTTTGTGCACTATGAACTGATACACATAGCCACGATGTCACGGTTTCGGCCGAGGCGGCCCCTCCTCCTTGTTCGGGCAGGTTTCGGCGGTCGTCGTCTCCGGAGTACTAGCTGCCACCGTTCTATGTTTCATGTTTGATTGGTTTTGTCTGTTTGTCACACCTGTTTTGTGTTATGTCTCATTAAGCACCCTATTTAGTTCCTTGTTTAGGTGTTGTGTGTAATTGTTCCCGTTGTCGTGTTGTTGCGCTACCCGTTTCGGTGCGCTATTTGTAGCTTTCCTCCTTGTTTGTTTTTAGGAGAGGATT
Organism: Coregonus lavaretus; assembly: GCF_964263955.1. Lineage (NCBI taxonomy): Eukaryota > Metazoa > Chordata > Actinopteri > Salmoniformes > Salmonidae > Coregonus > Coregonus lavaretus. Next base: position 48,038,067 of record NC_139993.1, on the reverse strand, counting down.
TTCGCACATGTTTTGTGCGCTCGTTTGTTTACGCCTATGTGCGCTTTTCTCGCCTCCGGTCTGTTTGGATTGTATTTTTGTGTGCTCTACTAAAAGTCTTTGTTGGACTTAACTTCTGCGTCCTGCGCCTGATTCCACACCACACCAATCTACAGCAACACCTGACAGAATTACACACCATCGCATGGAATCAGCAGGAGCACCCACCGACATCATGGAGGAGCGTCTCCGTGGTCAAGACGATCGGATTAACCAGATCGGGCACGCCCTGGACCGGGTGATGAACATTCTCCATCGATGGGAGACCAGCGAGGTACCCACACCTCCACCTACCGCACCATCACCATCGGTCAGCCCGCCCGTCCAACAACCGGAATCCAGTGGGATTCGGCTCTCGCTCCCGAGGGCGTACGACGGCACCGCTGCCGGGTGTCAGGGGTTCCTGTTACAGGTGGAACTTGCCACCGTACACCCGGCGCCCTCGGGACACGAGAGCGTTTCCGCCCTCATCTCCTGTCTCACCGGCAAGGCGTTGGAGTGGGCCAACGCCGAATGGAGGAGAATAGACGCCGCCACTGTCACCTATGCGGAGTTCTCCCGCCGCTTCCGTGCGGTCTTCGACCATCCACCAGAAGGGAAGGCGGCGGGGGAGCGTCTATTCTACCTCCGGCAGGGGATGAGGAGCGCTCAAGAGTTTGCGCTGGAGTTCCGGACTCTAGCGGCAGATGCAGGGTGGAATGAGCGGGCCCTCATAGACCACTTTAGATGCAGCCTTCGGGAGGACGTCCGCAGAGAGTTAGCGTGCAGGGATACTACACTATCATTTCACCAGTTGGTGGACATGGCCATTCGGCTGGACACCCTGCTCGCGACCCGCGGACGTCCCAGGTGGGGGTCGCCCATTCCACCCTCCAGCGCCTCCGAGCCGAGCCCGATGGAGCTCGGAGGTGCTGGCGCTAGAGGGGGGAGAAGAAGGAGCCCGAGGGGGGTCTCCTGCACCAACTGTGGCCGTGGAGGGCACACCGCGGCTAGGTGCTGGGGAGGGTCCCCTGGTGAGGGAAACGGCAGGTCACACATTGGGGAGTCCTCCCAGGTGAGTAGGCGCCCTACTTACCCAGAGCTTTCTGTCGTACACATAACTATACCTGTTTGTTTTCCACAGGTTGCACCTCGTTCCCAGCATAAGGCGCTAGTCGATTCAGGCACAGCTGGGAATTTTGTAGATCGTAAATTCTGTGTTGAGTTAGGGATTCCCCTCCTTCCAGTTGATAAGCCTTTCCCTGTACATGCCCTAGATAGTCGTCCGTTGGGATCTGGGTTGATTAGGGAGGTCACGGCGCCACTTAGGATGAAGACTCTATCTGATCGACTCTCCTGCGTATCCGGTGGTACTGGGGCTTCCCTGGTTGATTACCCATGATCCTACGATTTCGTGGCGAGAGAAGGCTCTTAAAGGGTGGTCTGCTCAGTGTGAGGGGCTATGTCTGGGTGTTTCCGTAGGGGCGACTTCGGTGGAGAGTCCGAACCAGATGCCAGCACTGCACATTCCGCCTGAGTATGAGGATTTGGCACTCGTGTTTAGTAAGGCTAGAGCGGCACGGTTGCCGCCTCATAGACAGGGGGATTGTGCGATAGACCTCCAGGCAGGAGCTGCGCTCCCGCGGAGCCATGTGTATCCTTTGTCACAGGAGGAGAAAGGGGCAATGGAGACATACATTGCCGAGTCTCTGAGACAGGGATACATACGGCCCTCCACTTCTCCCGCGTCCTCGAGCTTCTTTTTTGTGAAGAAAAAGGATGGAGGTTTGCGTCCGTGTATTGATTACCGCGGTCTCAATCAGGTGACTGTGAAATATAGTTATCCACTCCCGCTGATTGCGACCATGACGGAGTCCTTACACGGGGCACGGTTCTTCACAAAATTGGACCTCAGGAGCGCATATAACTTGGTGCGCATTAGGGAGGGCGATGAGTGGAAGACAGCATTTAGTACTACCTCCGGCCATTACGAGTATCTCGTCATGCCATATGGTTTAATGAATGCTCCATCAGTCTTCCAATCTTTTGTAGATGAGATTTTCCGGGACATGCAGGCGCAGGGAGTAGTGGTGTACATAGATGATATTCTAGTATACAGTTCTACTCGGGCCGAGCATGTAGCCCTGGTGCGCAGGGTATTGAGGAGATTGTTGGAGCATGACCTGTATGTCAAAGCCGAGAAATGTCTGTTCTTTCAGGAGTCAGTCTCCTTTTTGGGTTATCAGTTGTCTGCGTCAGGGGTGAGAATAGAGGTTGACCGTGTGTCTGCCGTGCGTAATTGGCAAACCCCAACTACGGTTAAAGAGGTGCAGCGGTTCTTGGGTTTTGCAAATTACTACCAGAGGTTTATCCGGGGTTTTGGACAGGTGGCAGCTCCCATAACGTCTCTTCTGAAGGGGGGTCCTGTGCGCTTGCGGTGGTCGGCTGAGGCGGACAGGGCTTTTGGGAGACTGAAGGACCTGTTTACCTCGGCTCCAGTGCTGGCGCACCCGGATCCCACTTTACCCTTCCAAGTAGAGGTAGACGCGTCTGAGGCCGGTATCGGGGCAGTTCTTTCACAACGGTCCGGCACACCACCTAAACTCCGCCCCTGTGCTTTTTATTCTAAGAAGCTCAGTCCGGCGGAGCGGAATTATGACGTAGGGGACAGGGAGCTGTTAGCCGTAGTACAGGCCCTAAAGGTGTGGAGGCATTGGCTTGAGGGGGCTCAACACCCTTTCCTCATTCTGACTGACCACCGTAACCTGGAATACATTCGGGCAGCTAGGAGACTGAATCCTCGCCAGGCTCGATGGACTATGTTTCTCGCCCGGTTTGTGTTCAAGATCACTTACATCCCTGGGTCCCAGAACGGGAAGGCAGATGCCCTGTCTCGGCGGTATGACACGGAGGAGAGGTGCGTGGAACCCACTCCCATACTACCGGAGTCTTGTCTGGTTGCACCGGTGGTATGGGAGGTCGATGCGGAGATCGAGCGGGCATTACGCACCGACCCTAGCCCTCCACAGTGTCCGGTGGGTCGGACGTACGTCCCGCTCGAGGTCCGGGATCGGCTGATTTATTGGGCTCACATGTCACCCTCCTCTGGACATCCAGGTATTGGCCGGACAGTGCACTGCCTTAGTACAAAGTACTGGTGGCCAACGTTAGCCAGGGATGTGAGGATTTATGTCTCCTCCTGCTCAGTGTGTGCCCAGTGTAAGGCGCCCAGACACTTGCCCAGGGGTAAATTACAACCCCTGCCCGTTCCACAACGACCCTGGTCTCACCTCTCGGTGGATTTTGTTACCGACCTTCCCTCCTCACAAGGGAATACCACCATCCTGGTCGTTGTGGATCGGTTCTCGAAGGCCTGTCGTCTCCTTCCCATGCCGGGTCTTCCTACTGCCCTACAGACCGCTGAGGCTCTATTTACTCACGTCTTCCGGCATTACGGGGTACCCGAGGATATAGTGTCTGATCGAGGCCCCCAGTTTACCTCCAGAGTCTGGAGAGCCTTTATGGAACGGTTGGGGGTTTCGGTGAGCCTTACCTCGGGTTACCACCCGGAGAGTAATGGGCAGGTCGAACGAGTCAACCAGGATGTGGGTAGGTTTCTGAGGTCATATTGTCAGGGCCGGCCGGAGGAGTGGGCGAGATATGTGCCCTGGGCCGAGATGGCACAGAACTCTCTCCGCCACTCCTCCACTAAACTAACCCCTTTCCAGTGTGTGTTAGGGTACCAGCCGGTTCTGGCACCTTGGCATGAGAGCCAGATCGAGGCCCCTGCTGTGGATGAGTGGGTGCGGCGCTCGGAGGAGACGTGGAACGCTGCACACGTCCATCTGCAGCGAGCCATCCGTTGACAGAAGACGAGCGCCGACCTCCACCGCAGTGAGGGGCCAGTGTACGCACCTGGAGATCGAGTCTGGCTCTCAACCAGAAACCTGCCCCTCCGCCTGCCCTGCCGGAAGCTGGGTCGGCGGTTTGTGGGGCCTTTTAAAGTCCTGAGGAGATTGAACGAGGTGTGTTACCGGTTACAACTGCCCATTGATTACAAGAATATTAACCCCTCGTTCCATGTGTCTCTCCTCAGGCCGGTGGTAGCTGGTCCACTCCAGGACTTTGAGATAGAAGAGACTCCTCCGCCCCCGTTGGACATCGAGGGGGCTCCGGCGTACACTGTTCGGACCATCCTGGATTCGAGACGCCGGATGGGGGGTCTCCAATATCTCGTGGAGTGGGAGGGGTACGGCCCGGAGGAGCGGTGCTGGGTGCCGAGGAGGGACATTCTGGACCCGTCCCTTCTGACCGAATTCCATTGTGGTCATCCTACGCGCCCTGCTCCGCGTCCTCCTGGTCGTCCCCGAGGCCGGGGGCGGCGCACGGCTGGAGCCGCGCGTCAAGTGGGGGGTACTGTCACGGTTTCGGCCGAGGCGGCCCCTCCTCCTTGTTCGGGCAGGTTTCGGCGGTCGTCGTCTCCGGAGTACTAGCTGCCACCGTTCTATGTTTCATGTTTGATTGGTTTTGTCTGTTTGTCACACCTGTTTTGTGTTATGTCTCATTAAGCACCCTATTTAGTTCCTTGTTGTGAGTTTAGGTGTTGTGTGTAATTGTTCCCGTTGTCGTGTTGTTGCGCTACCCGTTTCGGTGCGCTATTTGTAGCTTTCCTCCTTGTTTGTTTTTAGGAGAGGATTTTCGCACATGTTTTGTGCGCTCGTTTGTTTACGCCTATGTGCGCTTTTCTCGCCTCCGGGCTGTTTGGATTGTATTTTTGTGTGCTCTACTAAAAGTCTTTGTTGGACTTAACTTCTGCGTCCTGCGCCTGATTCCACACCACACCAATCTACAGCAACACCTGACACACGAGAAGAAAACAAGGTAGCTTGTTTTCGTCCGAGCTGACGTGGAGGGGTGGAACCAACCATGACTAAGCATTTTTAGGTCCACTATATAAGACGTCTGTTTATCTCTGTATGTCAGAGCTCTCGGCCCAACACTCAAGAGTGTTGGGTCGACCAGCCTCATTATTGCAGAGCACTCAGTCTATTCATTTGTGTGTTTGGTGTGACCTGCTCCCTTATTAATACGTTTTGAATAAAGTAATATCCTGATTGGTGATTGACCTTGTCTCTCCTCATTGTTAAAGCAGAATTTCCACGACATAGGTCAAACATTTGTGCTGGAAAACTTTGGTAGAGCATGGGTGGAATAGCATTGTAGTGCTCATGTGAATTTCCTTTATTTTTCAGACCAATTACTATTTTCACTTAAGATTTTGTTTTTTGTTTTTAATTCACTGGCCATTTTCTAACTTTTCTGTCCATTCTCTATCCATCCTTTGTCCATTCTCTAGTTCTCTGTCCATTCTCTAGTTCTCTGTCCATTCTCTAGTTCTCTGTCCATTCTCTAGTTCTCTGTCCATTCTCTAGTTCTCTGTCCATTCTCTAGTTCTCTGTCCATTCTCTGATTCTCTTTCCATTCTCTGCTCATTCTCTGATTCTCTTTCCATTCTCTGTCCATTCTCTGATTCTCTATCCATTCTAAATAACATCCTAGGATATCCTGGAGCTAATATTTTAGATGAAGAGTCTTGTTTACCTGTTCAGATCAACCAATCAAATTGATTCTGGTTGTTTATGATAGGATGAGATGATTGGTGGGTGATTGGTATGTCCATATTTGGGAGACATTATTCTAGTGTCCGGTTCAATTTTAATGTCTATTTTGCAGATAACAGATTTTAATATGATGTTTGTACTTGCTGTTGGCAGTTGATGTCAATTTCAAGGAGTTTACCCTGTTGTATTATGTTGACATATTGCTAAGTCTACCTTTATGTTCCCATCCGTCTGCAACAGGTGTACACAGAGACTAGAGGGCGGGGTGGGATACTGTGTTGTTCTCACAAGGCCATCAAAGCAGAAGCAGACGCTTTGTGTCTTATCACCCCCTCAACTCCAATGCAAACAGACTATGTACACATCCTATTCTACTGCATAGTCTCTCTATCATCATCATACCGTACTGCTTCCTCTGGACAGGAAATTACAACCTCAAATGTTCATGTCACAAAGATGGTGTATCTGAGTGTCTGAGTTCCTTCTCTACTCCCTCTTTCTTTGTCTTTTGCTCTGTCACTTATTTAAAAACCTGATAATAGTAAAAAATAAGTCAGGACATAATATAGTTTAGCGTGTTCCCATGTCACACACACACACACACACACACACACACACATACACATACAGATGTAGGATCTTAATTTGAGCCAGTTTGCTACAGCAGAAAAAGAATCCTGCAGCAACAGGAAATGTTAATTATTATGTGGATTATTATTAATGCACATTTTTGTAGTGGTTGATACATTTTTCGTAATGGAAAATCTGAAATATCAGAATACTTTTTAAACTGCATTGCAGGAAAGTTATCCTGCAACAGGGTGATCAGATAAAGATCCTACATCTGTACACACACAGAGACACACACAATGTCAGTATAAAATCAATAGCTATATAGTGAGTAGATAACCCATATTAGTCAATCCCTGTGTTGTCATGGAAGATTTGGTGTGTGTGTGTGGGCATTCATTCACACTGGTATTTTCCACCCACCCACCCACCACTTGCCCAGCCCCAGTACATCACTCTAATGCATACAGGGTCTTCCTTTGCCTCGCCGCATAAATATGTGACATTACCCCCAGAGGAACCCACAGCCTGCCACTGACTAGCATCAATCCAAACACCAGAGACATTACACCCATGCCTCGCTTCACCCCATGATATATTGTTCCCATCAGTGCTACCATTTAATGCCAGGGAGCAGAGTCTGAAATGTCACAGGGCACGTAATTGGGAAGAAAGAGGAAGCAGTGTATATCAGTCATGGCCTGTGATCAGATTAATACCAGAGGGAGGAGAGTCATGACGGGAGGTAAAGAACAAGATCTGTCACAGAGAATTCAACTAAAGTAGCTACAGTGGGGGGAAAAAGTATTTAGTCAGCCACCAATTGTGCAAGTTCTCCCACTTAAAAAGATGAGAGAGGCCTGTAATTTTCATCACAGGTACACGTCAACTATGACAGACAAAATTAGGAAAAAAAATCCAGAAAATCACATTGTAGGATTTTTAATGAATTTATTTGCAAATTATGGTGGAAAATAAGTATTTGGTCAATAACAAAAGTTTCTCAATACTTTGTTATATACCCTTTGTTGGCAATGACACAGGTCAAATGTTTTCTGTAAGTCTTCACAAGGTTTTCACACACTGTTGCTGGTATTTTGGCCCATTCCTCAATGCAGATCTCCTCTATAGCAGTGATGTTTTGGGGCTGTCGCTGGTCAACACGGACTTTCAACTCCCTCCAAAGATGTTCTAAGGGGTTGAGATCTGGAGACTGGCTAGGCCACTCCAGGACCTTGAAATGCTTCTTACGAAGCCACTCCGTCGTTGCCCGGGCGGTGTGTTTGGGATCATTGTCATGCTGAAAGACCCAGCCACGTTTCATCTTCAATGCCCTTGCTGATGGAAGGAGGTTTTCACTCAAAATCTCACGATACATGGCCCCATTCATTCTTTCCTTTACACGGATCAGTCGTCCTGGTCCCTTTGCAGAAAATACAGCCCCAAAGCATGATGTTTCCACCCCCATGCTTCACAGTAGGTATGGTGTTCTTTGGATGCAACTCAGCATTCTTTGTCCTCCAAACACGACGAGTTGAGTTTTTACCAAAAAGTTCTCTTTTGGTTTCATCTGACCATATGACATTCTCCCAATCCTCTTCTGGATCATCCAAATGCACTCTAGCAAACTTCAGACGGGCCTGGACATGTACTGGCTTAAGCAGGGGGACACGTCTAACACTGCAGGATTTGAGTCCCTGGCGGCGTAGTGTGTTACTGATGGTAGGCTTTGTTACTTTGGTCCCAGCTCTCTGCAGGTCATTCACTAGGTCCCCCCGTGTGGTTCTGGGATTTTTGCTCACCGTTCTTGTGATCATTTTGACCCCACGGGGTGAGAACTTGCGTGGAGCCCCAGATCGAGGGAGATTATCAGTGGTCTTGTATGTCTTCCATTTCCTAATAATTGCTCCCACAGTTGATTTCTTCAAACCAAGCTGCTTACCTATTGCAGATTCAGTCTTCCCAGCCTGGTGCAGGTCTACAATTTTGTTTCTGGTGTCCTTTGACAGCTCTTTGGTCTTGGCCATAGTGGAGTTTGGAGTGTGACTGTTTGAGGTTGTGGACAGGTGTCTTTTATACTGATAACAAGTTAAAACAGGTGCCATTAATACAGGTAACGAGTGGAGGACAGAGGAGCCTCTGAAAGAAGAAGTTACAGGTCTGTGAGAGCCAGAAATCTTGCTTGTTTGTAGGTGACCAAATACTTATTTTCCACCATAATTTGCAAATAAATTCATTAAAAATCCTACAATGTGATTTTCTGGAGAATTTCTTTTCTCAATTTGTCTGTCATAGTTGACGTATACCTATGATGAAAATTACAGGCCTCTCTCATCTTTTTAAGTGGGAGAACTTGCACAATTGGTGGCTGACTAAATACTTTTTTTCCCCACTGTACATGGCGATTTTCTATTGACAATTTACCCTGGTGTTTCACCCAAAATACCTTTATTTTTCCATCTATGCCGAACGGCACCCATGTCTCACTGGGCCATGGTTACGGTTGACAAGCCCTGACTTGGGGCCAAGCCCAGGCCCTGGGACCCCTTCAGCCCTGCATTTACATAACAATGGCTAACTGTGAACTTGAACACCTCACAAAGCAACTGTCTTTCATGATGAAGTGTCACACTCCTGATGGAAACACAATTAGACTAGAGCTAAAACACTGGCAACCCAATGGTGTAAGGTAAGTCTCATTGGAAAAACACGAACAGAGTAACGACTCCAAGTTCCCTGTGCTTTTGTTTTTCCTACTACAATGCAGATGCAACCTCTCTTCATCTCACTCTCTTTCTCTCTCTTCAATTAAATTCAAATAAAATAGCATTTTTGGCATGGGAAACATATCAAATCAAATTGTATTTGTCACATACACGTGTTTAGCAGATGTTATTGCGGGTGTAGCGAAATGCTTGTGTTTACATTGCCAAAGCAAGTGAAATAGATAATGAACAAAAGTGAAATAAACAAAAATGAACAATAAACATTACACTCACAAAAGTTTCAAAGGAATAGAGACATTTCAAATGTCATATTATGGCAATGGACAGTGTTGTAATGATGTGTAAATAGTTAAAGTACAAATGGGAAAATAAATCAACATAAATATGGGTTGTATTAACAAAGGTGTTTGTTCTTCACTGGATGCCCTTTTCTTGTGGCATCAGGTCATAAATCTTGCTGCTGTGATGGCAATGGGTTTTATTACGGATTCAGGCATTTTTTGCCAGATCCTAATTGGGATGTCGATTTTTTGTTCCTTTTGATGGCATAGAAGACCCTTCTTGCCTTGTCTCTCAGATCGTTCACAGCTTTGTGGAAGTTACCTGTGGTGCCGATATTTAGGCCAAGGTATGAATAGTTTTTTGTGTGCTCTAGGGCAACGGTATCTAGATGGAATTTTGTATTTGTGGTCCTGGCAACTGGACCTTTTTTGGAACACCATTATTTTTGTATTACTGATATTTACTGTCAGCACGCAGGTCTGACAGAATCTGTGCAGAAGATCTAGGTGCTGCTGCAGGCCCTCCTTGGTTGGGTACAGAAGCACCAGATCATCAGCAAACAGTAGACATTTGACTTAAGATTCTAGTAGGGTGAGGCCAGGTGCTGTTCCAGTGCCCTCGCCAATTCTTTGATATATATGTTGAAGAGGGTGGGGCTTAAGCTGCATCCTTGTCGCACCCAAGTGGAAAGAAATGTGTGTGTTTTTTAATTCTCTCTCTCTCTCTCACACACACACACTTTCTTTCTCTCTCTCTCTCTCTCTCTCTCTCTCTCTCTCTCTCTCTCTCTCTCTCTCTCTCTCTCTCTTGCTCTCTCTCTCCTTCCTGTTTGTACATGTGTCATCTGTTTTGTCGTTCCTCTCCTCCACCGGTTGTCAGTTATTATTACTCATGTTGTATCATAAAACACCTTGATGAGAGACATCTTCCATGTTAGTTGTTGTTCACACGGAGAGGTATAAAGGAGTGTCAATGATATCTGACAACGGCGGTAATGTTTTATATTAAGTTGCCCCTATTACTATCAACTACACAGTAATGACTGTAGTAAAAACATAGTAGTTATATGTGTTACTATGTAATTACATGGCAATAAGGTTGTAGCGCTCTCAGTTATTACACAATTGAAATAAGGAATCCACTTGCTGAAGGTTATTCCACATGTGTAATTTCTGATGTTATTAAACATTTTCTAGCAACACTAGCTTTACCACCCTGTGTTGGTATGTTCTACTAACTAGTTAGTACGTTTTACTAATAGTTATTGCTTTGTGTCTGCAATGGGGAATTACATTTGAATGATTTGAATATCAAATTGAAAAATGTTATCCTGTCTCCTTCTCTTGGTTAGCCTACTGTCTGCAAAGGTTGTTAAATTGTAACTACAAAGTAATAAAAAATGTCAGTTCACTTTACATTAAGTTGCTTGCTGCTGGGTAAGTACATTGTAAATACATGCAATAAAATCAGATTTCGGAATTCAAACTTCAATTGCTCTTAAACAAAGCGTGCCATGACTATGAAGTGATATAGTCTGAATCAGAAAAGAAAAAATATGTGGATTTTTCTCTATCCTCCCCTGATTCAGAATATATCATTTTCATAGTCATGGCACGCTTTGTTTAAGAGCTATTGAAGATTGAAATCCGAAATTTGACCTCGATGCATATCCCTTGTAACAACATTGTAATTGCAGAGTTGGTTGTACATTTCTCCTGGTTAGCCTATAGTCTGCAAAGGTTGTTACATTGTAACTACGTAGTAATTATAAATGTTATACCCTACTGGGTTTCACTTTACATTGTTGCTTGCTCCTGGGTTGGTAAATGATAATTACAAGTATATCCTGTGTAACTACATTTGAGCTAGGTCATAACATAGAAATAAACAAATAGAAAATGACCGGTAGTTAATGACAGGGTGTGCCTTGTTACAATTGTCGTTACCAGGTCCTAGCCTATTTATCAAACCTGTGGATTTGATGGTATTGGCACCTTGTAGTTACATGTAAAAAGGTCAGAGTTATTAACGTGGTAATTCACAGGTGACTTTCAAATGTGTAATTACAGAACAGTTACAATGTGGAACAATACAATGTGCAATAACATAATTACTTACACATCTGGAATAACCTTCAGCAAGTGGATGTGTAATTACACAGTCCTTGTTCCAATTGTGTAATAACTGATTGCGCTACAACCTTATTTCTATGTCATTACATAGTAACATCTATTTAACTCCTATGTTGTTACTATAGTAATTACTGTGTAGTTACATAGTAATAGGGGCAACCTAATGTAAAGTGTTACCACAAATGCTTACAATATGGGGAAGCATACAGCACAGAGCTGACTTTGGCCTAAAATAAACAGTATGCTTATCTGTAAATGTAAATCCCCCAGTATGTTTTCTCTCATACACTGTAGTGATCATCTGATTTATATGTACCACTGGTACATATTCTAAGAAACAAGATTAAACAGTAATGTACACTATGCATATAATAAACATATCAAGAGATTTTTATACTGAAATTCTTAGTATCAAAAAAGTTCACTGTATCCAACCATAAGGGTCTAGTGACGAAACCCTGGTAGTGTGGTTGAAAGCCTGGTAATGTGTGGGTGAAAGCCTGGTAGTCTGGGTGAAAGCCTGGTAGTGTGGTTGAAAGCCTGGTAATGTGTGGGTGAAAGCCTGGTAGTCTGGGTGAAAGCCTGGTAGTGTGGGTGAAAGCCTGGTAGTGTGGGTGAAAGCCTGGTAGTGTGGGTGAAAGCCTGGTAGTGTGGGTGAAAGCCTGGTAGTGTGGTTGAAAGCCTGGAGAGCCAATCCATCTGACACTAGACTGATTAGAAGGAGAGGTAGTGGTAGTGCTCTAAAGTTAGAAAGTAGCTAGGTTTCCATCTATTTGGCGACAGATTTTCATGCGAGTATTCTAAAATCTGCATAAAACAATATGTGCATTTTCCCACCGGAGATGTGTTTCCATCAAATTGACTTGTTGCAGATAAAAGGGTGTGCGTGATGACATAGTGCACATAAAAATACCCATGTACCGAATAAAAAATACAAGTTAAATGGGTTTCAATCGCATTTTCAACTCTACTAATGGTTTTCTCACACACAAAAAAAGTGTTATATAGTGAGTGTGCCCACTCTGGTATTGGCCCCTGCGCTCTAGCCAACAACGCGGCCATTGTGCTGTTGGCTAGAGCGCACATATAGCCTACATTATGAGATTATTATGGACAAAAGAGAACGATAATTTTTATTTGTCAAACGGCAGCCAAGCATCGACGATCGTGTCACCAGAATAAGACCCTCGAAATGTATTGGAAAGGAGCATCAAGCTCATCACCTTACACTTTCACCACCCTGTGAAGTTCATCATAATGTATTTAATCTATAGCCTAATAAACTGCATGGTTTCCCTACGAGTCGTAGTGGGAGGACCACACAACATGTCATCACGTGACTCCAAGTTTACTTCGATACGGCGGTTGTTATATCAATATTTGCGAATAAAAGCGTTTCCATAATTCACTTTACCAACACAAAAAGATTCCACCTTGTCTAGCGTATTTTGTTTTATCGACATTTGGAAAGTTTCCATCAGGCCTGTCATGACATTTTTCATCCAACATTTACTTTACTCACATAAAAAGGTTAGATGGAAAACTGGTTAGTGTCTCTTAGTCACTCCCTTCATCTCCTGGGCTATTTTAGGACTCGCCAGCAGGGGTTGAAAAAGTACCCAAAAGTAAAGATACCTTAATAGATAATGACTCAAGTAAAAGTCACAGAGTAAAATAATACTTGAGTAAAAATCTAAAAGTATTTGGTTTTAAATATATTTAAGTATCAAAACTAAATGTAATTGATAAAATATAATTAAGTATCAAAAGTAAAAGTATGAATAATTTAGAATTCCTTATATTAAGCAAACCAGATGGCACAATTATTTTTTATTTTTTTGTTTTTACAGACACTCCAACAATCAGACATCATTTAGAAATGAAGCATTTGTTTTTAGTGAGTCCGCTAGATTAGAAGCAATAGGTATGACCAAGGATGTTCTCTTGATAAGTGCATGAATTTGAACATTTTCCTGTCCTTCTAAGCATTCAAAATGTAACAAGTACATTTGGGTGTCAGGGAAAATGTATGGAGTAAAAAGTACATTATGTAGTGAAGTAAAAGTAAAAGTTTTCCAAAATATAAATAGTAAAGTACAGATACCAAAGAAAACTTCTTAAGTAGTACTTTAAAGTATTTTTACTTAAGTACTTTACACCACTGCTCACCAGCCCAACTAAGTGAAGGAGTTGAATATTTCACATGAGCCAGAATGAGGAAGTGTACGTTAAGTGGGTTGAAATGGAATCAATTTCTGACAAACCGGAATACAACAACCAATAACAAGCACCTGCAGCATTTCTATCCTGGCCAGACTGTCAAGGCGTGCTGTAGGTGCAGTGGCGGAATCAAACACAGGACGCAGACGGATAATCCAACAGACTTGTATTAAGCCGAAACACGGCAAACGGACAACACTTGCCTGAAGGCGAAATACGCCCGAAGGCGAAAAAGAAACAAAACAGCGCACAAACAGGTGCGTAAACTCCAGCGCAGTGGAGAGAAGCTCAACCGAGCGAAAACACGTCTGACACAATCAATAATACACAACACCTGACAAACACAACGGGAACTAAATAGGACACTAATGACACTAAATGAAAACAGGTGTGACAACACTCAGACAAAAGCAAACGAACATGAAACATACAACGGTGGCAGCTAGTATTCCGGAGACAACGAACGCCGAAGCCTGCCCGAACAAGGGAGAGAGGCAGCCTCGGCCGAAACCGTGACAGTACCCCCCCCTTGACGCGCGGCTCCAGACGTGCGCTGACTCCGGCCTCGGGGACGACCCGGAGGACGCGGAGCCGGGCGCGTCGGGTGCCCACGATGGAATTCCGTCAGGAGAGACGGGTCCAAAATGTCTCTCCTCGGCACCCAGCACCGCTCCTCCGGACCGTACCCCTCCCACTCCACTAGATACTGGAGACCCCCCATCCGACGTCTCGAATCCAAGATGGACCTCACGGAGTACGCCGGTGCCCCCTCGATGTCCAATGGGGGCGGAGGAGTCTCCCTGATCTCACTGTCTTGGAGTGGGCCAGCTACCACCGGCCTGAGAAGGGACACATGGAACGAGGGGTTAATACTTTTATATTCAACAGGTAGCTGTAATTTATAACACACCTCGTTCAACCTTCCCAGGACTTTAAATGGCCCTACAAACCGCCGACCCAGTTTCCGACAGGGCAGGCGGAGGGGCAGGTTCCTGGTAGAGAGCCAGACTCGATCACCAGGTGCGTACACCGGTCCCTCACTGCGGTGGAGATCAGCGCTCGCCTTATGACGTCGGAGGGCCCGCTGCAGGTGGACGTGTGCAGCGTTCCATGTCTCCTCTGAGCGCCTCGCCCACTCATCCACCGCAGGAGCCTCGATCTGGCTCTGCTGCCAGGGTGCCAGAACCGGCTGGTAACCTAACACACATTGGAAAGGGGTTAGGTTAGTGGAGGAATGGCGTAGGGAATTCTGGGCCATTTCGGCCCAGGGAACGTACCTTGCCCACTCCTCCGGCCGGTCCTGGCAGTATGTTCTAAGAAACCTGCCCACATCCTGGTTTACACGTTCCACCTGCCCATTACTCTCCGGGTGGTAACCCGAGGTGAGGCTCACCGAGACCCCCAACCGCTCCATAAAGGCCCTCCAGACTCTGGAGGTAAATTGGGGACCCCGATCAGACACAATATCCTCGGGTACCCCGTAGTGCCGGAACACGTGGGTGAATAGGGCTTCGGCAGTTTGCAGGGCGGTAGGAAGGCCCGGCATGGGGAGCAAACGACAGGCCTTAGAAAACCGGTCCACAACGACCAGTATAGTGGTATTCCCCTGTGAAGGAGGAAGGTCAGTAAGGAAATCCACCGAGAGGTGGGACCATGGTCGTTGTGGCACGGGCAGGGGTAGTAACTTACCCCTAGGCAGATGTCTAGGCGCCTTACACTGGGCGCACACCGAGCAGGAGGAAACATAAACCCTCACATCCCTTGCCAACGTGGGCCACCAGTACTTGGCACTAAGACAGTGCACTGTCCGGCCGATACCCGGATGTCCAGAGGAGGGTGACGTGTGAGCCCAATAGATCAATCGATCCCGAACCTCGAGCGGAACGTACTTCCGACCCTCCGGGCACTGTGGAGGACTAGGGTCGGTGCGTAACGCCCGCTCGAGTTCAGCATCGACCTCCCACACTACCGGTGCCACCAGACACGACTCCGGCAGTATGGGAGTGGGCTCCACGGACCTCTCCTCCGTGTCATACCGCCGAGACAGCGCATCTGCCTTACCATTCTGTGACCCAGGGATGTACGTGATCTTAAAAGTAAACCTGGTCAAGAACATATTCCATCTTGCCTGGCGAGGGTTCAACCTCCTCGCTGCCCGGATGTACTCCAGGTGACGGTGGTCCGTCAAAATGAGGAAAGGGTGTTGAGCCCCCTCAAGCCAGTGCCTCCACACCTTTAGGGCCTGTACCACGGCTAACAGCTCCCTGTCCCCTACGTCATAGTTCCGCTCCGCCGGACTGAGCTTCTTAGAATAAAAGGAACAGGGGCGGAGTTTAGGTGGCGCGCCAGACCGTTGTGAAAGCACGGCTCCTAGACCGGCCTCTGACGCGTCCACCTCTACCTGGAACGGCAAAGAGGGATCCGGATGCGCCAGCACCGGGGCCGAGGTAAACAGGTCCTTCAGCCTCCCAAATGCCCTGTCCGCCTCGGCCGACCACTGCAGACGCACCGGACCCCCCTTCAAAAGAGACGTGATGGGAGCTGCCACCTGTCCAAAACCCCGGATAAACCTCCGGTAGTAATTCGCAAACCCCAAAAACTGCTGCACCTCCTTCACAGTGGTTGGTGTTTGCCAATTACGCACGGCCGACACCCGGTCTACCTCCATCTTCACCCCTGACGCAGACAACTGATACCCCAAAAAGGAGACCGACTCCTGGAAAAACAGACACTTCTCTGCCTTCACATACAGGTCGTGCTCCACCAGCCTCCGCAACACTCTACGCACCAGGGCCACATGCTCGACACGGGTAGGCGAGTACACGAGAATGTCATCAATGTACACAACCACCCCCTGCCCCTGCATGTCCCTGAAGATCTCATCCACGAATGATTGGAAAACTGACGGAGCGTTCATCAACCCGTATGGCATGACCAGATACTCGTAATGGCCCGAGGTGGTACTAAAGGCTGTCTTCCATTCATCGCCCTCCCTGATGCGCACCAAGTTGTACGCGCTCCTGAGATCTAATTTAGTGAAGAAACGCGCCCCATGCAACGACTCAGTCATGGTCGCAATCAGCGGGAGTGGATAACTGTACTTCACCGTAATCTGATTGAGACCACGGTAATCGATGCACGGGCGCAAACCACCATCCTTTTTCTTCACAAAAAAGAAACTCGAGGACGCAGGGGAAGTGGAAGGCCGTATGTATCCTTGTCTCAGAGATTCTTCTATGTAAGTCTCCATAGCTTTCTTCTCCTCTTGAGACAGAGGATACACATGGCTCCGTGGGAGCGCAGCTCCTGCCTGGAGGTCTATCGCACAATCTCCCTGCCTATGGGGCGGCAACTGCGTCGCCCTCGCCTTACTAAACGCAATAGCCAAATCCCCATACTCAGGGGGAACGTGCAATGCGGGCACCTGGTTTGGACTCTCCACCGAGGTAGCCCCTACGGAAACGCCCAAACATCTACCCACACATTGAGCAGACCACTCCATCAGAGCCCTCTCCTGCCACGAAATGGATGGGTTATGGGTACTCAACCAGGGCATGCCCAGCACCACCGGATACGCAGGAGAGTCAATCAGAAATAGCTGAATCATCTCCTGATGACCCCCCTGCGCACACATCCTAAGTGGCGCCGTGACCTCCCTGATCAAGCCCGTACCCAACGGACGGCTATCTAGGGCATGAACGGGGAAAGGAACATCAACAGGAAGAAGGGGAATCCCTAACGCTAAACAAAACTTTTTATCAATAAAATTCCCAGCCGCGCCTGAATCTACCAGCGCCTTATGCTGGGAATGAGGTGCTACCTGTGGAAAACGCACAGGCATACAAAAATGTGCAACAGAGAGCTCTGGGTGAGTGGGGCGCCTACTCACCTGGAGGGAATCCCCAGTGCGGGACCTGTCGTCCTCTCCCCTAGGAGGCCATCCCCAGCACCTAGCCGCGGTGTGTCCTCCCCGACCACAGTTGGTGCAAGGGATGGACCCCCTAGTAAGCCGACCCCTCCTCTCTCTAGCGCCAGCGCCCCCGAGCTCCATGGGGCACGGCTCGGAAGCGCTGGAGGGTGAAATGGACGGACCCCCCTCGGAACGCCCGCGGGTAGCTAGCAGGTTATCCAGCCTGATGGACATGTCGACCAACTGGTCGAACGTGAGGCTGGTGTCCCTACAGGCCAGCTCCCGACGGACGTCCTCTCGTAGACTACACCTGTAGTGATCGACGAGGGCCCGATCATTCCACCCTGCATCTGCCGCTAGAGTACGGAATTCGAGGGCGAACTCCTGAGCACTCCTCCTCCCCTGCCGGAGGAAGACCAGACGCTCCCCCGCCGCTTTCCCCTCCGGGGGATGGTCAAACACCGCCTTGAAGCGGCGGGAGAACTCGTTGTACGTTATGGTGTCCGCGTCGATCCTCCTCCACTCCGCGTTGGCCCATTCCAACGCCTTCCCGGACAGGCAGGAGATCAGGGCGGACACGCTCTCATGTCCCGAGGGCGCCGGATGCACGGTGGCCAGGTACAGCTCCACCTGGAGAAGGAAACCCTGGCACCCGGCCGCGGTCCCCTCGTAAGCCCTCGGGAGCGAGAGTCGGACTCCTCGGGGTTCTGGTGCGGGAATAGGCTGACTGGCCGATGGTGCTGGCACGGAGGGTGGCGGTGGAGGCGTCCCCCAGCCTCGGATGGTGGTGATCACCTCCTGCAGTGCGGTCCCCATCTGCAGGATCTGGTCCCCTTGCTCCCGGACCCTGTCCTCCAGAGTCGCCTGGGCTGCTGCGGCTCCTGCTGATTCCATTGTGGTGTATTATTCTGTCAAGGCGTGCTGTAGGTGCAGTGGCGGAATCAAACGCAGGACGCAGACGGATAATCCAACAGACTTGTATTAAGCCGAAACACGGCAAACGGACAACACTTGCCTGAAGGCGAAATACGCCCGAAGGCGAAAAAGAAACAAAACAGCGCACAAACAGGTGCGTAAACTCCAGCGCAGTGGAGAGAAGCTCAACCGAGCGAAAACACGTCTGACACAATCAATAATACACAACACCTGACAAACACAACGGGAACTAAATAGGACACTAATGACACTAAATGAAAACAGGTGTGACAACACTCAGACAAAAGCAAACGAACATGAAACATACAACGGTGGCAGCTAGTATTCCGGAGACAACGAACGCCGAAGCCTGCCCGAACAAGGGAGAGAGGCAGCCTCGGCCGAAACCGTGACACAGACAGATTAGAGAGAAGCCATAACATCCCGTTTTAAACCCAGGGACAACGATAATGATCATTATACAAATAACCCTGGATGGACTAGATTTTAAATCCAGGGATATTGTTAGTAGGCGGACAGGTGTACCGTCTCTATTAATACATTCATGTTTCTATTTCTGAAAGTATTAGGCCTATATGTTGTGTAAGTGTTATGTTATGACTGCAGTAGTCTTTGCAGTTAGTGTGTCAGTGTACCCTAATGGTGATGATGGCTGAGAATAAGAGGTTGAACTCCAGGTTAGTCACTGCAGCTAAAAGGAAAAGGAACACTCCACACACTGTGGTCTAAGTGTGTTTTAGCAAAACATCCCATTACCCTCATATTTTTGTTATGTAATAGTTACTGCACTCTGCATATGAAACAAAAGAAGAAGCAAAAACACATGGAAACATGCGAAGAACACTGTATTCCTGACTTTATTATGCAAGATAGAGGCTTGTGACTTTCATAAATAGACCCATGACATTATAAATAGGGACAGTGCACTTGCCCGCCCACGTAAAATATCCTTGGATTGAGTAAATCTGGTTCATCCTGTAATATTTGTGTAATGCTGTGATCATAGCTCTAATGCTTCATGTTATAGTATAGTTTATGCCATTTAGCAGAGGCTTTTATCCAAAGCGACTTACAGTCATGCGTGCATACCATTTTTACATATGATGGTCCCAGGAATCGAACCCTCTATTTTGGCATTGCAAGCGCCATGCTCTGCCAGCTGAGGTACAGGGGACCATGTGATAACATTATAATGACACTGTTATGAGACTGTGAGTGGTCTCATATGTCCTAGAGTGGACCTCAGCCTTCTGTCTTGATCTATCTAGTCTGTAGCCTACAGTCTGTATGTCTGAATGCAAACTCTTACAAAAAGAATACATGAAAAATCACGTGAACACACGTGTGTGAACAAATCACATGACATTTTCCACAGCGAAAGCGAAGGCTAGGGTAACATAACTAAAGATAGGGGAAAATGCAGGAAAGAGGGAGACGTTTTAATTTAATAGCATTATCATAGAATTGTTTCACTGAAAATTGTATTTCTGCATCCATTTACAATTAATTTCTTCTCGCATTTTGAATTTATTTATTTGCAATATTTTGTTTTGCTATCAATACTTTTGGGTTTATGTTTTGCTTTCAACATCATTATTTTTGTTTGCAATACTAAGAATTTTGTTCTCGACTTCAGAAGTTTTGCTTGATATTAATGGCACAAAAGTAACTCACTCACTAGAGGATTACACCATATAATAAGAATCAATCAATTTTCAATCAATTTTATTTTATATAGCCCTTCTTACATCAGCTAATATCTCGAAGTGCTGTACAGAAACCCAGCCTAAAACCCCAAACAGCTAGTAATGCAGGTGTAGAAGCACGGTGGCTAGGAAAAACTCCCTAGAAAGGCAAAACCTAGGAAGAAACCTAGAGAGGAACCAGGCTATGAGGGGTGGCCAGTCCTCTTCTGGCTGTGCCGGGTGGAGATTATAACAGAACCATGCCAAGATGTTCAAAAATGTTCATAAGTGACAAGCATGGTCAAATAATAATCAGGAATAAATCTCAGTTGGCTTTTCATAGCCGATCATTAAGAGTTTAAAACAGCAGGTCTGGGACAGGTAGGGGTTCCATAACCGCAGGCAGAACAGTTTAAACTGGAATAGCAGCAAGGCCAGGCGGACTGGGGACAGCAAGGAGTCACCACGGCCGGTAGTCCCGACGTATGGTCCTAGGGCTCAGGTCTCTCAGTTGGCTTTTCATAGCCGATCATTAAGAGTTGAAAACAGCAGGTCTGGGACAGGTAGGGGTTTCGTAGCCGCAGGCAGAACAGTTGAAACTGGAATAGCAGCAAGGCCAGGCGGACTGGGGACAGCAAGGTGTCATCATGCCCGGTAGTCCTGACGTATGGTCCTAGGGCTCAGGTTCTCAGAGAGAAAGAGAGAACGAGAGAATTAGAGAGAGCATACTTAAATTCACACAGGACACTGGATAAGACAGGAGAAGTACTCCAGGTATAACCAACTAACCCCAGCCCCCCGACACATAAACTACTGCAGCATAAATACTGGATCAATGGGTATACAGTGCCTTCAGAAAGTATTCATACTCCATTACTTATTCCACATTTTTGTTGTGTTACAGCCTGATTTCAAAATTGATTAAATATATTTTTATTCTCACCCATCTGTACACAATACCCCATAATGACAAAGTGAAAATATGTTTAATTTTTTTTTTCAAATGTATTGAAAATGATATACAGAAATATCTAATTTGCATAAGTATTCATACCCCTGAGTCAATACTTTGTAGAAGCACCTTCGGAGGCGATTACAGCTTTGTATCGTCTTGTGTATGTCTGTATCAACTTTTCACTTCTTGATTTGGGGATTTTCTAAAGCTCTGTTAACTTACATGGGGAGCAGCGGTGAACTGCAATCTTCAAGTTTTCAATGGGAGTCAAGTCTGGGCTTTGGCTGGGCCACTCAAGGGCTTTCACATTATTGTTCTGAAGTCATTCCAGCGTTGCTTTGGCTGTATGCTTGGGGTCATTGTTCTGTTGGAACGTAAATCTTCGCCCAAGTCTAAGGTCATTCGCACTCTGAAGCAGGTTCTCATCAAGGATTTGCCTGTATTTGGCTCCATTCATTGTTCCCTCTTACCAGCCTTACTGTTCCCCCCTGTCTGTTGATCTATGCCACCTTCGTCATGTTGTCGGATCTGACCAGCACATGCTGGCCCAACAAATGGGAGAGGAGGCACCTAAGTGCTAAGTACACCGTCAGAAGTTCCCTTGTAGGGATGTGTCTGTTGTGACCACCTTGCAGGACAACACCTGACCCATGAGAACCCATTGTGACAGCAGCCAGGGATCCCTCCACTGGGCCAGTGCCTGAAGGGATGTTGGGGACACCTTAATTGACCGGTTTAGGTGGCGAGATGCATCAAAGCACGGTGCTAGCACCCAGCGCTGGAATGCCCGCATCAATAATAGTCACAGTGGAATGACCACTATCATAGAAGCCATTATCCCTAGTAAGCACATGAGCTGGCGAAAACGTACTGTGCGCCCCAATAGAAATTGGGCCAAGCACAGCTGGAACTACATTCACATTTACATCATTTAGCAGACGCTCTTATCCAGAGCGACTTACAAATTGGTGCATTCAACTCTTTTTTTCTTCTTTTTTTTATGGGGGATGGGGGAAGAAGGATTACTTTATACTATTCCAGGTATTCCTTAAAGAGGTAGGGTTTCAAGTGTCTCCGGAAGGTGGTCAGTGACTCTGCTGTCCTGGCGTCGTGGGGGAGCTTGTTCCACCATTGGGGTGCCAGAGCAGCGAATAGCTTTGACTGGGCTGAGCGGGAACTGTGCTTCCATAGAGGTAGGGTAGCTAGCAGGCCAGAGGTGGATGAACGCAGTGCCCTCGTTTGGGTGTAGGGTCTGATCAGAGCCTGAAGGTAAAGAGGTGCCGTTCCCCTCACAGCTCCGTAGGCAAGCACCATGGTCTTGTAGTAGATGCAAGCCTCAAATGGAAGCCAGTGGAGTGTGCGGAGGAGCGGTGTGACATGAGAAAACTTGGGAAGGTTGAACACCAGATGGGCTGCAGCGTTCTGGATAAATTGAAGGGGATTAATGGCACAGGCAGGGAGCCCAGCCAACAGCGAGTTGCAGTAATCCAGACGGGAGATGACAAGTGCCTGGATTAGGACCTGTGCCGCTTTCTGTGTAAGGTAGGGTCGTACTCTGCGAATGTTGTAGAGCATGAACCTGCAGGATCGGGTCACCGCTTTGATGTTAGCCGAGAACAACAGGGTATTGTCCAGGGTCACGCCAAGATTCTTTGCACTCTGGGAGGAGGACACAATGGAGTTGTCAACCGTGATGGCGAGATCATGGAGCGGGCAGTCCTTCCCCGGGAGGAAGAGCAGCTCCGTCTTGCCGAGGTTCAGCTTGAGGTGGTGATCCGACATTCACACTGATATGTCTGCCAGACATGCAGAGATGCGATTCGCCACCTGGTTATCAGAAGGGGGAAAGGAGAAAATTAATTGTGTGTCGTCTGCGTAGCAATGATAGGAGAGACCATGTGAGGATATGACAGAGCCAAGTGACTTGGTGTATAGAGAGAATAGGAGAGGGCCTAGAACTGAGCCCTGGGGGACACCAGTGGTGAGAGCACGTGTGTTACGCACTCCTCTCTGAAGAGGGAACGCAACACCCTGCTACAACTCAACTCTCCGTGCCGTGAAAGAGGTATGGGACTGTAGGTGTGAGTAAGGATGACAAAAGGCAGAGAATACCGTTAACAGGGAATTTATTCCTTCGCACAGTAAGTTTGGGTAAAAGGGGCTGGATGGAACCAAAGCAAAGAAAGTAAATATCAAAGCCCCCTCTCCTACCTTACCTGCCTACCCACTACTTACTTAACTAGCACCTCCTGGTGCACTAACCAAAATACAAGGGATGGTCCGCCCAGGTCTTTCCTAGTGTGCATAGACAGTATACTTCTACGGGTAATGTATGCCCGCAGGCCTCTTGCCTAAGCACTCCCTAGGTGCCTTCCCCTTCCCCCCTTGGGAACAAATTAAACAAAATTGCACAAACTGGTTCACAACAAAACCTGAAAAAAACTAACTCAGGACATTAAAGAAACTCTGAGCCACAAACTAACACAAAACATTTCAATTGGTTCTCACAGCAACAACAATACAGTACATACCAAACTCTTAGCATACAACCAACATGCTGTAACTCTCAGCCATTCTGGTTCCCCCTCTGCCTTTTCTGAGCAACTGTGGCTTATATAGCTTCAGGAGGAGTTGGTAATTGGAGACAGCTGCGTCCTGACGAGCTCTCCAATCATCAATGTTCATCCAATCAATCAGCTGCTTGTTGGGGAATTTCAGGAACCCATTTCCTTAAATACCTACATGAATATACACAAACCACAACACAGAAACTGGGGAACGTAACAACGTGGTGCGGAGACAGATTCTCGCCACGCCACCTGGTAGGAGCGCCCTGTCAGGTAGGACGCAATCCAAGAGTGAGCAGCGCCGGAGATGTCTGTCCCTCTCCGGCACCTGAGAAAGCATCAGTCAAACCACAGTAGCTCCCATGCTCTTCCCTAGCGCCAGAACGGTGCACCGGGACATGAGCAGAATGAAGTTGGTATAACACGGATCTCATCCAGGACACTTCAACTTCAAACGCATAGCCGCCCAACGGCACAATTCTATGAATGATGCGTTGAACTAAATCCTCTTCATCACCCGAGAAACCCCCAGAGATGTCCAGAGACTCCAAGTCATAATCCAAACCTGGGCCCTGAATGTAAGCAGCCATCTCACTATCTCCCCGTTGGGATGCTAGTTCCACCTGTTCCGACCACAGCCCCAAGTCTCTCTCCGCTTCCTGCACCTCGGTCCTAGCCGAGCAATGAAAGGTCACCCTCGGTAACTCCAAGCTTCCTCAAGAATGCTACACGTCTTTTCAGGGTGTTTGCATGCAGTACGTGGCAATGCGCACATGGACTGGTTCCAGCGAGGGCCGCCTGACCGTGTTCCAAGCCGAGACAAACTACACATAAATCGTGAGTATCTTTCAGAGAAATTCTATAACCGCATGACTGGGGGCATGATCTCGACCACAAACCCGGCTTAGCCATCGTCGTCTTGGTTGCTTTCTTAGCCATCTTACTAATTGTGCTAGCAAATTGAAGAATAACTTATTGTTCGTGATTAGGAAACCTATGAGAACAAGTACAAACTTTAGCACACAACGTCCAGGGGGTGTGCACACTCTACCACTATGGGACAGTTTAATTGGTGCAATGTAAGACAGTCTTGTTTTCCAATTTTTTGTTTTAGTAGCATGAATCGTTCCTCTTCACACCGAGGTGAAGAGCGGAATAATTTAAGGAATAAATCCGAGCCTCACGCTTATCACCTTTGGCAGGCGAGGTGTCCAGCGAGGCAGCGATTTTATTGGCCTTGTCAGGCGTGATTGTAGATCCTTCAACCGAAGTCGCAAGAGTGCGACTCCCCCATAGGATGTTGTACCGAAGTTGTCTGACTTAAAGAGAACTGCAATTCACATGTGAGCTAAAAGCATGTTATTCTCCTCACGTGAATAGGTGGTGTTAACATGTAAACTCTAGATTTAATACACATGAAAATATGGTTTCAATTTAAGGTCAACATGTGAAAACAGCTATTTTAAACCCCAAATTTGACATATGTTTTTTGTAAGGGATGCCACATCTGAATCCTAGATATACAATACTGTAAGCTGACCTACTTGTATAATATGTGCATGATAAGGAAATACTTTAATTGTGCTATTTTGGTCCAATGATGCATTCTAACTTGCCCCAATAAAGTAATCTGGAAGTGAAGTGAATGTGTGTGTGCTTTATGTGAGTAAACATGGCTGGTCACGGATACAGAAGTCAGTCACTCTGTAGAAGTATCTGCTTGCTGTGAGGCTGTGAGGAGCAGTGTGCCTGATAGAGCAGAGCTACAGTACTGAATGTAGGCTACTCAGCATGTGAGGGATGGGATATGTGCGGGTCCAGCAGACAGCGGCCACGTGAGACAGACAAAGAGACGGCAGAGAGATGCAAGATCATCAGTTAGGAAGCAATATTTGCAGGGATTCACTTCAGTTAAATGCTTAAAGAAAGGGAAAGGGGGATGACTGTCACGACTTCCGCCGAGGTTGCCTCCCTTCCTTGTTCGGGCAGGTTTCGGCGTTCATCGTCACCGGCTTACTAGCTACTGCCGCTCCCATTCTCATCACTCCACTTGTCTTGTCTTGTCAATCACACACACCTGGTGCTCATCCCCTAATTAGTCTGTGTATAAGTGTTCCCTCTGCCCCCTTGTCTTTGTGAGTGATTGTTCTATGTGGGAGGAGAGTAGCTCGGTTGAGATACGCTCTCATTTATTTTGCCAGGGTTGATTTTCCCCTGTGTCATTACATTTATTGTATTTTCTGAGACTGTGTTTGGTCAGGGAGGATTGTTTCCCCTGTACCTGTTTCGATTGCTGTTGTAGGCGCAGTGTATGTCTGGAAGGAATACATCTGCATCCGGTTATTTTACTCCTGTGCCTGACTCCTTCCATCATTCACCACACAATCACTCACCCGCTGATA
Organism: Coregonus lavaretus; assembly: GCF_964263955.1. NCBI lineage: Eukaryota > Metazoa > Chordata > Actinopteri > Salmoniformes > Salmonidae > Coregonus > Coregonus lavaretus. The sequence goes on along the minus strand of NC_139993.1, from coordinate 48,012,043 downwards.
TGGAGTCAGCAGGAGAAGACCGCATGCCTGGAGTCGTGGCAAGGGTCCAGGAATATTCCACGATGCTGGCCAGCTTGGGGGAAGCGATGGATTCTTCAGGTCGTCCAACGCCTGGAGAGGAGAGGACCCGATCTATTGAGACCAGCTGGTCAACCGGATCCAGCCAAATACACCCCAGCACCCGGAGGGATCCAGATATAATAATATAATATAATATGCCATTTAGCAGACACTTTTATCCAAAGCGACTTACAGTCATGCGTGCATACATTTATTTGTGTATGGGTGGTCCCGGGGATCGAACCCACTACCTTGGCGTTACAAGCGCCGTGCTCTACCAGCTGAGCTACAGAGGACCACTATATCCCGGCCACCGGCGTTTGATGGGACGGCAGTGCGCTGTAAAGGATTCCTTCTCCAACTGGAGCTGTATTTCTCCAGCATCAGGCCGGTGCCATTGGAGCGGGAGAAGGTAAGCATCCTCCTTTCCTGCCTCTGTGGGAAAGCCCTGGAGTGGGCCAACGCGGTGTGGAACGAAGGAGGAGCCGCGTTGGAGGACTACAGGGAGTTCGCTCACCTCTTTCGGGTGGTTTTCGATCACCCGCCCGAGGGTCGAGAGGTGGGTGAGCGGCTGGTCCAGCTGAGGCAGGGGACGAGGACCTCACAGGACTACGCGCTGGAGTTCCGGACGCTATCAGCAAGGTCCGGGTGGAACGAGCGGGCCCTGATCGACCATTTCCGGTGCCACCTACGGGAGGACGTCCGATGGGAGCTAGCCTGCCGGGATGCCATGCAATCGTTCTCCCAACTGGTGGACATGGCCATCCGGCTGGACAATCTGCTGGCAGCCAGAGGACGTCCTGGTAGGGGTCTGCCCGTTCCCACCCCGGACGACTCAGATCCCGAGCAGATGGGAGCCGCCGGTCGAGAGAGCGGAGGAGGACAGTGACAGTGCCACTCTGGTGGTACGAAGGGACAATACACCTCACGTCGCAGTCAACGTTCTTTTGGGTCTGGAGGCGGTAGGCAGGGCACTCACGAATCGCCCCAGGTATCAAACACCCACACTTGTTCAGAGCCCTTTGTGGCACATTGTACCCTATCTATCTCCTTTCCCGATCACATGGTAGTTCCCCAGTGTAAGGCGCTGGTGGATTCAGGCGCAGCTGGGAACTTTATGGACAGGGCATTTGCATGCCGTTAAATGCATTTCATTAGTTCCCCTATCCATTCCACTCCCCATCAGAGCCCTTGATAGTCGACCATTAGGGTCCGGGTTTGTTAAGGAGGTTACTGTACCAGTCACCATGATCACCCAGGAGACTCATTTTGAACAGATCACCTTTTTGATTAATGAATCTCCTGCTTACCCTGTAGTATTAGGTATCCTGTGGTTAGCCCTTCACAACCCCAATTTCTCATGGCCGCAGAGGGTTCTTACGGGGTGGTTGCGAGAGTGTCCCCCACCATGCGCATTCCCCCCGAATACAATGATCTGGTGCTCGCATTTTCCAAGACACAGGCGACTAAATTACCACTTCATCGGGAGGGGGATTGCGCGATAAACCTTCGGGTAGACGCTGTACCTCCCAGGAGTCACGTGTATCCCCTGTCGCAGGCTGAAACGGAGGCTATGGAGACATACGTCACCGAGTCCCTGGGCCAGGGGTATATACGTCCCTCCACTTCACCTGCTTCCTCAAGTTTCTTCTTTGTGAAGAAGAAAGATGGCGGTTTACGCCCGTGCATTGATTATCGACCACTGAACAAGGTGACGATACGATTTAGTTATCCTCTTCCCCTCATTCCTTCAGTGATTGAGTCAATGCATGGGGCCCGCTTCTTCACCAAATTAGATCTCAGGAGTGCCTACAACCTGGCGAGTATTCGGAAAGGGGTGATGCCCTACGGTTTGATGAATGCTCCATCCGTCTTCCAGTCCTTTGTGAACGAGGTGTTTCGGGACATGCTTGGTCGCGGTGTGGTTGTCTACATCGAATAAATCCTGGTGTATTCCGCTACGCGCGCCAAGCATGTGTCCCTGGTTTGCAAGGTACTGGTCCGACTGCTGGAGAATGACCTAGATGCCAAGGCAGAACAGCAGTCAGTCTCCTTCCTCGGAAACCGCATTACTACCTCAGGTGTGGAGATGGAGGGAGATCGCATTTCAGCCGTGCATAATTGGCCGACTCCAACCACGGTTAAGGAGGTGCAGCGCTTCCTTGGCTTTGCCAACTACTATCGGAGGTTTATCCAGGGCTTTGGCAAGGTCGCAGCTCCCATTACCTCCTTGTTGAAGGGTGGGCCGTCCCGGCTCCGCTGGTCTGCTGAGGCTGACCTGGCCTTCAGTAGACTGCGGGGTCTGTTCACCTCAGCCCCGGTACTGGCCCACCCCGATCCATCACTACCGTTCGTAGTGGAGGTGGATGCGTCCGAGGTAGGGATAGGCGCTGTCCTGTCTCAACGCTCGGGCACGCCACCCAAGCTCCGCCCCTGTGCCTTCTTTTCTAAGAAGCTCAGCTCGCGGAGCAGAACTACGGCATTGGTGATCGGGAGCTGCTGGCTGTTGTCCGAGTTTTGACCGTGTGGAGGCATTGGCTCGAAGGGGCGAAACACCTTTTCCTCGTCTGGACAGACCACCGTAACCTGGAGTACATCCGGGCAGCGAGGAGGCTGAATCCTCGCCAGGCCAGGTGGGCCCTCTTCTTCACCCAGTTTGATTTCACACTATCATACATTCCGGGTACGAAGAACGTGAAGGCAGATGCACTGTCCCGGCCTACATCGTGGCGCCGGTAGTATGGGCGATGGACGCGGATATAGAGCGGGCATTACGCACAGATCCATCTCCACCTCAGTGTCCAGCTGGGCTGCGGTACGTGCCTGCTCTTATCCTTGATCGTTTGATCTACTGGGCACACACGTCACCCTCCTCTGGTCACCCAGGTATCGGCCGTACAGTGTGCTGCCTGACTGATAAATACTGGTGGCCTACCTTGGCTAAGGACGTGAGGGTGTATGTCTCCTCCTGCTCGGTGTGCGCCCAGAGTAAGGCACCTAGGCACCTCCCAGCGGGTAAGTTGCAACCATTACCTGTTCCACAACGACCATGGTCTCATCTAAGTATTGATTTTCTTACTGATCTTCCCCTCTCCCAAGGTAACACCACCATCCTGGTCGTTGTGGACCACTTTTCGAAGTCCTGCCTCCTTCCTCTGCCTTGTCTCCCCACGGCACTACAAACTGCGGAGGCCCTGTTTACTCACGTCTTCCGGCACTACGGGGTACCAGAGGATATAGTGTCCGACCGAGGTCCCCAGTTCACGTCTAGGGTCTGGAAGGCATTCATGGAACGTCTGGGGGTCTCGGTCAGCCTGACCTCTGGATTCCACCCCAAGAGTAATGGGCAGGTGGAAAGGGTTAATCAAGATGTGGGTAGGTACCTACGGACCTACTGCCAGGACCGGCCGGGGGAGTGGTCGGTGTTCTTGCCATGGACAGAATATGCCCAGAACTCTCTCCGCCACTCCTCCACTAACCTAACGCCCTTCCAATGTGTTTTAGGTTACCAACCGGTTCTGGCACCGTGGCACCAGAGCCAGACCGAGGCTCCTGCGGTGGATGACTGGTTTCGGCGCGCGGAGGAGACTTGGGACGCTGCCCACGTTCACCTCCAGTGCGCTGTGCGTCGTCAGAAGGCCAACGTTGACCGCCACCGCAGGGAGGCCCCAGGCTTCGTACTGGGGGATCCGGTCTGGCTCTCAATCCGGAATCTGCCCCTCCGCCTGCCCTGCCGGAAGCTGAGCCTGCGGTTTGTGGGGACGTTTAAAGATCTGAGGAGGATAAACGAGGTCACTTACAGGTTATTACTTCCCCCTGATTACCGTATTAACCCATCGTTTCATGTGTCACTCCTCAGGCCGGTGGTGGTTGGTCCGCTCCAGGAGTCAATCACACACACCTGGTGCTCATCCCCTAATTAGTCTGTGTATAAGTGTTCCCTCTGCCCCCTTGTCTTTGTGAGTGATTGTTCTATGTGGGAGGAGAGTAGCACGGTTGAGATACGCTCTCATTTATTTTGGCAGGGTTGATTTTCCCCTGTGTCATTACATTTATTGTATTTTCTGAGACTGTGTTTGGTCAGGGAGGATTGTTTCCCCTGTACCTGTTTTGATTGCCGTTGTAGGCGCATTGTATGTCTGGAGGGAATAAATCTGCATCCGGTTATTTTACTCCTGCGCCTGACTCCGTCTATCATTCACCACAATGAAACATGCGCACACACATGACAAACACACACGACACACACACGACACACACACACACGACACACACACACATGACACAGAAACACACGACACATACACACATGACACACATGACACACACACACACGACACACACATGACACACACACACACGACACACACACACATGACACACACACACACACACATGACACACACACACACGACACACACACGACATACACACACGACACACACACACACTCTCACACAATTGCCGGGGAGGTTCTCCATGTCGATTAGTCATCTACAGCAGAGGTAAAGAGAGAGAGATTGAGAGAGAAAGATAGAGAAAAAATAAGCATCTGTGGGATTTGAATGGCATCAGCGATGCCAGCAGCATTAGTTAGCTATGATAGTAGTAGCCATATGAAAGGTGTGTGTCCTTGGTACCAAGTGGGCGGACATCTCACATCACTTTCCCTTTGTGCTGTTCTTCCTAGTATTGAAAAGGGCTCCATTTGATTTACGTGCGGCTGATTCTCTCCTTGTCGCAAACAATCTTTGCTTCCGTCTGACGTGGGCTGATGTGGAGGGGAGTTAAAAGAAAAAGACTTCGGCTCAGGGCTCTTCAGGGTGAGCATTCTGACAGCTATGCATATTTCTGATTGAATATGCTATGAAAAGCACTGGTTATTCTCTTTGTGCATACTGTCACAATTGTCAATGGTGAAATCAAGGGATGGCATGTTCATTGTTGTTCAGTAATTGGCAGCTACGTCCTTCCCACTCCCCAATGAGTTGACAAGAGACTAGAGAGGGTTGTTCAGTAGTGAAGTGCACGTGCCAATTATGTCCCTGAACAAAAGAGAGAGAGAGAGAGAGAGAGAGAGAGACAGACAGAAAGAAGGGACAAGGAAACAGAGAGAGACAAAGGGAGAAATAAAGAAAGCGATAGAGAAATAGAAAACCCTGGCTCTCTGTCCTTCTGTTGTGCTGTTGCTGGAAAACGGTAAGAGTATCTGCTCCACCATGTGAAATAAAAAGAAACACATCCAAACATTGCCCGTGCTTGGAAAGGTATTTTCTTCTTTCTCTACTGTCTAAGAAGAACACTACTAACATGTATCTGAGCTGCTACTGTGTTTGCCTCCCGACACACTGACCCTGAGACCTCACTCCACTACAGCCTCCCTGCTGCCTCCCAACACACTGACCCTGAGACCTCACTCCACTACAGCCTCCCTGCTGCCTCCCAACACACTGACCCTGAGACCTCACTCCACTACAGCTTCCCTGCTGCCTCCCGACACCCTGACCCTGAGACCTCACTCCACTACAGCCTCCCTGCTGCCTCCCAACACACTGACCCTGAGACCTCACTCCACTACAGCTTCCCTGCTGCCTCCCGACACCCTGACCTTGAGACCTCACTCCACTACAGCCTCCCTGCTGCCTCCCAACACCATGACCCTGAGTCCTCACTCCACTACAGCCTCCCTGCTGCCTCCCGACACCCTGACCTTGAGTCCTCACTCCACTATAGCCTTCCTGCTGCCTCCCGACACCCTGACCCTGAGTCCTCACTCCACTACAGCCTCCCTGCTGCCTCCCGACACACTGACCCTGAGACCTCACTCCACTACAGCCTCCCTGCTGCCTCCCGACACCCTGACCTTGAGTCCTCACTCCACTACTGCCTCCCTGCTGCCTCCCGACACCCTGACCCTGAGACACTCCACTACAGCCTTCCTGCTGCCTCCCGACACCCTGACCCTGAGTCCTCACTCCACTACTGCCTCCCTGCTGCCTCCCAACACACTGACCCTGAGACCTCACTCCACTACAGCCTCCCTGCTGCCTCCCGACACACTGACCCTGAGACCTCACTCCACTACAGCCTCCCTGCTGCCTCGAGACACCCTGACCCTGAGACCTCACTCCACTACAGCCTCCCTGCTGCCTCCCAACACACTGACCCTGTGACCTCACTCCACTACAGCCTCCCTGCTTCCTCCCAACACACTGACCCTGAGACCTCACTCCACTACAGCCTCCCTGCTGCCTCCCGACACACTGACCCTGAGACCTCACTCCACTACAGCCTCCCCGCTGCCTCGAGACACCCTGACCCTGAGACCTCACTCCACTACAGCTTCCCTGCTGCCTCCTGACACCCTGACCCTGAGACACTCCACTACAGCCTCCCTGCTGCCTCCCGACACACTGACCCTGAGAACCTCACTCCACTACAGCCTCCCTGCTGCCTCCCAACACACTGACCCTGAGACCTCACTCCACTACAGCCTCCCTGCTGCCTCTAGACACCCTGACCCTGAGTCCTCACTCCACTACAGCCTCCCTGCTGCCTCCCGACATCCTGACCCTGAGACCTCACTCCACTACAGCCTCCCTGCTGCCTCCCAACACACTGACCCTGAGACCTCACTCCACTACAGCCTCCCTGCTGCCTCCCAACACACTGACCCTGATACCTCACTCCACTACAGCCTCCCTGCTGCCTCTAGACACCCTGACCCTGAGACCTCACTCCATTACTGCCTCCCTGCTGCCTCCATTGTTCATGCCTATGGTTCAAGCTCATACTCTGCGTTCGTCCTCTGATTTCTTTCATCGTCCTCTGATTTCTACTGATACAGTGGGGAAAAAAATTATTTAGTCAGCCACCAATTGTGCAAGTTCTCCCTCTTAAAAAGATGAGAGAGGCCTGTAATTGTCATCATAGGTACACGTCAACTATGACAGACAAAATGAGAAATAAAATCCAGAAAATCACATTGTAGGACTTTTAATGAATTTATTTGCAAATTATGGTGGAAAATAAGTATTTGGTCAATAACAAAAGTTTCTCAATACTTTGTTATATACCCTTTGTTGGCAATGACACAGGTCAAATGTTTTCTGTAAGTCTTCACAAGGTTTTCACACACTGTTGCTGGTATTTTGGCCCATTCCTCCATGCAGATCTCCTCTAGAGCAGTGATGTTTTGGGGCTGTCGCTGGGCAACATGGACTTTCAACTCCCTCCAAAGATTTTCTATGGGGTTGAGATCTGGAGACTGGCTAGGCCACTCCAGGACCTTGAAATGCTTCTTACGAAGCCACTCCTTCATTGCCCGGGCGGTGTGTTTGGGATCATTGTCATGCTGAAAGACTCAGCCACGTTTCATCTTCAATGCCCTTGCTGATGGAAGGAGGTTTTCACTCAAAATCTCACGATACATGGCCCCATTCATTCTTTCCTTTACACGGATCAATTGTCCTGGTCCCTTTGCAGAAAAACAGCCCCAAAGCATGATGTTTCCACCCCCATGCTTCACAGTAGGTATGGTGTTCTTTGGATGCAACTCAGCATTCTTTGTCCTCCAAACATGACGAGTTGAGTTTTTACCAAAAAGTTATATTTTGGTTTCATCTGACCATATGACATTCTCCCAATCCTCTTCTGGATCATCCAAATGCACTCTAGCAAACTTCAGACGGGCCTGGACATGTACTGGCTTAAGCAGGGCGCACTGCAGGATTTGAGTCCCTGGCGGCGTAGTGTGTTACTGATGGTAGGCTTTGTTACTTTGGTCCCAGCTCTCTGCAGGTCATTCACTAGGTCCCCCCGTGTGGTTCTGGGATTTTTGCTCACCGTTCTTGTGATCATTTTGACCCCACGGGGTGAGATCTTGCGTGGAGCCCCAGATCAAGGGAGATTATCAGTGGTCTTGTATGTCTTCCATTTCCTAATAATTGCTCCCACAGTTGATTTCTTCAAACCAAGCTGCTTACCCATTGCAGATTCAGTCTTCCCAGCCTGGTGCAGGTCTACAATTTTGTTTCTGGTGTCCTTTGACAGCTCTTTGTTCTTGGCCATAGTGGAGTTTGGAGTGTGACTGTTTGAGGTTGTGGACAGGTGTCTTTTATACTGATAACAAGTTCAAACAGGTGTCATTAGTACAGGTAACGAGTGGAGGACAGAGGAGCCTCTTAAAGTAGAAGTTACAGGTCTGTGAGAGCCAGAAATCTTGCTTGTTTGTAGGTGACCAAATACTTATTTTCCACCATAATTTGCAAATAAATTCATTAAAAATCCTACAATGTGATTTTCTGGAGAAAAAAAATTCTCAATTTGTCTGTCATAGTTGACGTGTACCTATGATGAAAATTACAGGCCTCTCTCATCTTTTTAAGTGGGAGAACTTGCACAATTGGTGGCTGACTAAATACTTTTTCCCCCACTGTAGATAGTGATAGTGATGCACAAGCTAGGCCTATTTGAATCATTACTGGCAGCATTTACCCACCAGATTCATAACCTTGAAAACTCCATTAGAAATAAAGCTTGAAAACCCAAAGTTTAGAAGGGGAAAAAAACTAACACTAAACATAATTTATGATGGTTTTTATTTTAATTTAGTTCGTTTTGCAGTCAAAGATGATAGTTTCAGTTTTTCATTATTATTTTATTTCAGTCTACTAAATAATTTTTCCAATTGTAGTTATTATTTTAGTTTCAGTTTACTATAATTTACTATAATCTCCCTACCACCATATCTAAGACAATATGACACCAATCTCGATGACACACTCGCCGCCATTCGACATGAGCCGTACGTCCGTTACCGAGAACCACATACCAGATTTTTAACAGGGTTGTTAGCAAACATTTTTGCCCAGAACTAGCTCAATATCTTGGCGTTGGATAAGAACGAGACTACAGAGTCCATAAAGTGACCATTAGACTTGCCACCTTTCGGACTGAATAAGTTTGTAGGGGAAACAGTTTTGATTACATTAATAAATGAACACTCTCACGTGCTCATTTCTGTCCGTTAAGAACCAACAATGTGCTACCTTTTTGTAGCATTTCTGACAATGCTAACATATTTTCAGTCGAATCAAAGAGTTCTAACACTGGGTTGGTTGCTCAGCAATAACACAGCTGCTTGCACCATGCTGCCAATCATAAGAAGTATATGCGAACAAACCTAGACTACTGTATATAGCTAGCTATATGGTGGTATTCAAGCTGAGGTTAATCAATAAATGCAAGCAAATATTTTGATTAGCTAGGTAGCTAACTAGCTAACGTACCTAGCTAACGTTAGCTTGCTTGTACAAAGTCCAGCAGCTAGCCTCTGTAGCTAGCTAACACCAGTCAGCTAAAAGCTAGCTAGCTAACGAACAGGCAAATAAAGGTAGCTAGCCAATAAATGTGCTATTGTTTTGATTTAACTAGTTAGCTAACGTAACGTTATACCAGCCAGATGAGAGCTAACGTTGGCTAGGTAGCTAACTAGCTATATTTTGCCAAGTAAGGTTTTTCATATAAGGCTGAAGTCATCATGTGTAAACTGCTAATCTAGACACTTGTATGTAATCGGAGCACAAACATGCACAAATATGCACAAATAAGATAGCGTACATCCTTAGCTGCTATAATAGCCAGTTAACGTTAGCCAACGTAAGACTGTAATGTTAGCTAACGTGTATGGCCAGTTCATGTGCCAAAACATATCACACTTTCTTACACAAATCATAGCGAGTTAACGTTAGTTACATTAAGTTTAAAACCACCAAACTTTGGGAAACTGCCACGCTGCTCACGTTCATTTGCATTGCACAGACCAAGCTACGGTAAGATGAGGTACCCAGATTTCAGACAGGAAAAACACTGCAGTTAGCTACGCTACATTTCCTCAACTAAGAACAACCAAGACCACAACACAAACCATAGCCGAGAAAACAAATTGCTTTGTTAAGAAACAGTAAGCTAGTTATGAACGCATATACAGTGCATTCGGAACGTATTCAGACCCCTTGACTTTTTCCACATTTTGTTACGTTACAGCCTTATTCTAAAATGGATTAAATTAAGATTTTTTTCTCATCAATCTACACACAATAATGACAAAGCGAAAACAGTTTATTTTATATATTTTTGCATATTTATTACAAATAAAAAACAGATACCTTATTTACATAATTATTCAGACCTTTGCTATGAGACTCGAAATTGAGCTCAGGTGCATCCTGTTTCCATTGATCATCCTTGAGATGTTTCTACAACTTGATTGGAGTCCACCTGTGGTAAATTCAATTGATGAGGTCGAAGGAATTGTCCGTATAGCTCCGAGACAGGATTGTGTCGAGGCACAGATCTGGGGAATGGTACCAAAACATTTCTGCAGCATTGAAGGTGCCCAAGAACACAGTGGCCTCCATCATTCTTAAATGGAAGAAGTTTGGAACCACCAAGACTCTTCCTAGAGCTGTCCGCTCGGCCAAACTGAGCAATAGGGGGAGAAGGGCCTTGATCAGGGAGGTGACTAAGAACCTGATGGTCACTCTGACAGAGCTCCAGAGTTCCTCTGTGGAGCTTGGAGAACCTTCCCGAAGGACAACCATCTCTGCAGCACTCTGCCAATCAGGCCTTTATGGTAGAGTGGCCAGATGGAAGCCACTCCTCAGTAAAAGGCACATGACAGCCCACTTGGAGTTTGCCAAAAGGCACTTAAAGGACTCTCAGACCATGAGAAACAAGATTCTCTGGTCTGATGAAACCAAGATTGAACTCCTGAATGTCAAGCGTCACGTCTGGAGGAAACCTGGCACCATCCCTACGGTGAAGCATGGTGGTGGCAGCATCATGCTGTGGGGATGTTTTTCAGCGACAGGGACTGGGAGACTAGTCAGGATTGAGGGAAAGATGAACAGAGCAAAGTACAGAGAGATTCCTGATGAAAACCTGCTCTAGAGTGCTCAGGACCTCAGACTGGGGCGAAGGTTCACCTTCCAACAGGACAATGACCCTACAGTAAGCACACAGCCAAGACAACACAGGAGTGGCTTCGGGACACAAGGCTGTAATCGCTGTCAAAGGTGCTTCAACAAAGTACTGATTAAAGGGTCTGAATACTTATGTAAACGTGATATTTCATTTTTTCATTTTTAATACATTTGCAAAAATGTCTAAAACCCTGTTTTTGCATTGTCATTATGGGGTATTGTGTGTAGATTGATGAGGGGAGAAAAACAATGTCATCCATTTTAGAATAAGTCTGTAACATAACAAAATGTGGAAAAAGTTAAGGGGTCTGAATACTTTCCGAATGCACTGTAGCTATAGTGAATGGTTGAACCCAAAACGCACATGTACACAGAGCCTCAGTTCAGTAGTGCACTGTAAGTGTGCAAATGCACGCTAGCATCAGATTTACCACACTCGACTGACAGGATCGCTGTAGAATACATTCCAGCTCCGACCGGCATACGCTCCTTCTCCTGCCTTGTCATTAATATAATCCACATTTGTGTTGACTGATTAACACAGTGTCAAGTTACAATTTCCGTGTGTTCCCAGAAAATCTGAAGTTGCCATCAACAAGTAAAAAGTAGTCAGGGGGTGTGGGTGCTGCACACGGTGCACCCAGGTAAAACAACATCAGAATCATTGAGGGGGTTCGGCGCCCGTATAGGCTGAAAGTCGATCGCATTCGATTTCCGGTTGTGAGCCAGATGCCCACTCTGTCCGACGGCGAAGTCGGCTCAAAACAAAAGTGACATAATTAAGTGTAGTAATGAGTAGGATTCTGTGTTTTCACATGCAAAAGTGATTGCTTTTGATAAAAATGCTTTATCTGCTTTCCCTCCCCACTTTCGCCTGATGATGTGATGAGCCATAGGCCGGTGTACCCCAGGCCAGATTAATCAAACCCCCTCTCTGCTTGCTTAAATTGTGTGCCATGCTGTGCCCAGTCAAAAGAAAATGACATGCTTGCTAACTTGGCTAGCTACGTGATTGAATTAGTTTGTTGTCAACAAATCAACCATTTTAGACTATTGTATTTTAACCAGGCAAGATAAATATACGAACAAAATCGTTTTTCAATGAACGCTTCAAGACTGTCCATTTAAATGGTCTGTCGAAATCACTGTTTTAAGAACAGGGTTCGTAGTGTAATGGCTAGAGGTAGCGCCTGTGTATCTGAAGATTGTGGGTTTGCCTCCCGGAGGATACATTTAGAAAATCTTTTTTTAAATAGTTTTGACAGCCCCCTACTGACACACACACACACACACACACACTTTTCATTTATTAGGTGGTTCTTACATTTAAATGTATTAGGTTCGTGGAGTGTCAGGCAAGTGTCAGTGAGTGTGGAGGTGTGTACTACTGTGTGCATCTTGCTAGAACGGAGGAGAGACCAGCACTCAGACTATCAAGGAAGAGGTTGTGGCCCTACGGTACTGCCTAGGGACACAGTGCTTTATGGTAGAGTGGCGGATTGTGGGAATACGTCTGTCACAGAGAAATGCAAGCTGGCCCATGTGGAACTTACAAACGACTTATGCCAGGGTTCTTCCATTCCGGTCCTGGAGGGCCGAAACACCTCTGTTTTTCATCCTCTCCTTCTAATCAGGGGCTAATTCAGACCTGGGACACCAGGTGAGTGCAATTAACTACCAGGTAGAAATAAGAAGTGTTTCGGCCCTCCAGGACCGGAATTGAAGAACCCTGACTTATGCCAATTCAAATGCAAGCAGTAAACATGGTACTTCGCACACTATCAGTACTTAAAATGTATGTTCTGTTCCAAATCTGTGAGTTCTTCCACTTGTTTTCATATTTATACTGCCATTTATAAATGAGGGCATGAGGGTTTAGAGCAGCTATCCAATTTCAGATTTATAAATATGTCTATCATTTCTCTTAAGAGTTTTGTACTTGTCTAATGACTTGTTACAGTGTTTGTATCAGGAGTTATCAAAATTGCTCTCAACGATCCATAGGGTTATGCAGGCTATTCTGTTCAAGCCCATTGCTACCACGGCTGATTCTACTACTCAGCTGTTCATCAACACCTCAGATGTTCATCGAGACCATGAATAGAAGGTGTGGTAGAACTGGGCATGAACAAAAAAGCCTGTATAAACCTGTAGCTTGTCAAGAGCAATTGTGGCCATCCATAAATTGTATTTACAACGTTGACTATATCTGATGAATGTACATTTGGTTGTATATTTTATATTTAGTGATAACTCAGGTTTACAGGTAATGTAGTACTACGCCAGTAGCGATTTTAGCATGTAAATCATGTTATTTATTTTTTTATGCATGCCAGCAAAGCCACTACATAACACAGCACAACACTAAACAATACATTAATTGCACTATAACGGTGACAAATGGTGCCCACAAACTGTTAGGCCCTACATAAAGCTGTCCCAACAGCAGTGTCCCAACACCTTACCACTGCTACACCTGGCTATCAGCGGAGCCTTGTCTGGCAGCGAAACAGTTCATTCAGCCTCATTTACTGCCTTTAAAAAAAACCTAGCTGATATGGCTTCTACTGACAATTGAGATGTACAAACTATGGCATAACATTTACATTTTAGCAGACGCTCTTATCCAGAGCGACTTACAGGAGCAATTAGGGTTAAGTGCCTTGCTCAAGGGCACATCGACAGATTATTCACCTAGTCGGCTCGGGGATTAGAACCTGCGACCTTTCGGTTACTGGCACAACGCTCTTAACCACTAAGCTACCTGCCGCCCCGAGGGGATGACAAGCGGATAAGAGTCAATCTGTAATTTCGATTAAGACATTAATGAGCGAGCTAGGACAGACGTGGTCAATATAACTATTTGTTCAGCACTTTTGAAATGTACAGCGACAGAATTCAGAACATGGGCCGTTCTTACAGTAGTCTCCCTGTACACCTAGTTAGAACCATAGGATAAATAAAGGGGGCATATAAGCAGACGATGAAAGATCTTACAATATTCGATGATGACATTTCTCTAAAACAGGCTATAGGCTACGTGTGCACCACCAAGTCAGAACAAATCAAATCAAATCAAATTTTATTGGTCACATGCGCCGAATACAACAGGTGCAGACATTACAGTGAAATGCTTACTTACAGCCCTTAACAGTAGGCTAAGTTATGAGGGGAAAAGATACCAAATTATTAGGGTGAGGCACATGGGCTACTAACAGCTTACTACACAACATACACTTAGGATTACTTTCTTAGCTACAGTATACATATCTCCCTGGCATATTACATAATTTATGCAGCAACATACAGCATACAATACATACAATACAAAGACTGCTGTCTTTCGTGGGCAAATTTTGTCATCAAACTTTGTCATCAAAGTCTGGCATTCTCTGGATTTATGGTGCTTTCAAGACAACTGAGAACTCTGAAAAAAACAAGGTTGAATCATGACGTCAGTGATCTTCAGGTCGGAGCTCTAGAAAGAGGCATGGAACTTGGAATTCCGAGTTGGATGACCGTTCAAAACGTATTTTCCCAGTCAGAGCTCGTTTTTTTCAGAGTTCCCAGTTGTCTTGAACTCACTGAAGTCAGACATTTCCCAGTTCCGAGTTTCCAGTTGTTTTGAACGTGGCAGAAGTCATGCTGGATTGACAGCATGGCCAATGTTGAATGTTTATCCCTTTAAGCTTGGAAAGGAGACCCTTAAACCAAGACTTGGACCACACATCCACTCCACTGAATAGCAGGCTAGTGATTGCTTTGCAATGCTTGCAGTTAGCCACTGGTTCCTTCCAAACCACTCAATGTTGAATTTGCGATTTCCTTGTTGTGTAATGTTTATGTTTACGTCCAATGGCTATTTAGCACCGATACGTTTTATCTATAATTTCTCTTCATAATTTCTCTTCATATGACAAGGGTTGAAAAGGATTTGCCAGTAGATTGTCGACTTGATTCATGATGATGACTGCTAGCTTGCTAGCTAAGATTTTGAAAGTATGATGTTGACATGATCAGTCCAATCAAAGCTACGATAGATATAACATGATTTGACATCATTTCATCTGTGGCCAATGACCTTGAGCCTTCTTGGATGGGCACTTCTGTTGTAACTCTATGGCAGCACCCAAGGGGCTTGAATTTTCGAGCTCTCCCTGTAGATTTTGCAATGACGTAGTGTCCCCATGAGTGACAGAACACTGAGCCAATCACGGCGCAACTAGAGATCATTACCAAGTCCTACGCTCCGTATTTTCCACTGGCTGCCCCACCACCACAGAAAGCACTGAGCTAGGCTGAAACACCTGCATTTTGGAGCATGTTTGTACGCAGCTTTATTAACTCAATTTTTTTTACATTGTTTGCAAAATGATATGTGACACGTATTAATGCCAAAATAACATGCAAAACAGGCTCTGCCCCACCTGCCCTGAATGACGGGTCGCCACTGACTACGCCTTTCTTCTGTAAACTTTAAGGTACATTTTCATGTAAATAGTTAATGGGTACATGTTGATTATTTGTGTATTTTCCAGGAGTTTGCTCGATTGTCTTAAGAGAGATCAGGGAAGAATGTTCCAGTTTACTCCATATTGGCTTAAATGGGTTTCTGGTTTTTCGCTTCCCTCTGGAAAATCAGCTGTTAAAATTAAATAAATACTAACAACTATATGATTTCTGTTCCCATTTGTCATTATTGTTTACTTTGACTGAACTTTTATTGCTGTGTTATGCTGTATTTTAAACTGGCTGGTTCGAGCCATGAATGCTGATTGGCTGAAAGCCGTGGTATATCATGACAAAACATATATTTTGACTGTTCTAATTAGGTTGGTAAACAGTTTATAATAGCAATAAGGCACCTCTGGTGTTTGTGGTATATGGCCAAGATACCGCGGCTAAGGGCTGTATCCCAGCGTCATGCATAAGAACAACCCTTAGCCGTGGTATATTGGCCATATACCACACCCCCCCATGCCTTATTGCTTAATCATAATGTTATATAAAATTTTTGCATAATCAGGTTCCGGTGTAAAAACCATGGAAATTAAAAACAAAAAACAATGTTTTAAGTGAGAATAGGCATTGGTCTGAAGATAGGAAATTGATGAGCACCACAATGCCTATTCTACCCATGCTCTACCAAGGTTTTCCAGCACACAGCTTTGACCTACTACAGTAGCTATGTTGGTATTGTACTTCAAACTATGTGTAGACAGGCTGCTCAGGATTCAACCCTTCTCAAACAGCCTAATTCATACTCTTCAGAGGGATAATGGACTTTACAGTGTCCTGCTGTTAAAATTATGTATACCAGTATATATATCTATCATTTGGCTGTATGTATTTTTAGATATAGGCCTATTGTAAATGTGTATTATTGTTGCATCACCATCTTTATTGCAAAAATAAATTCAAGTACATACATAACTTTAAGCGACATATTATTTTGACAGAGTTAATGAATTGTCCATTGATCAGCACAATCTCTGTTTCTCCTTTCTCCCTATCCCCCTCTCCCTCCCTCTCTGTTTCTGTCGCTCTCCCTATCCCCCTCTCCCTCGCTCTCTGTTTCTCCTTTCTCCCTATCCCCCTCTCCCTCTGTCTCTGTTTCTCTCTTTCTCCCTATCCCCCTCTCCCTCCCTCTTTGTTTCTCCTTTCTCCCTATCCCCCTCTCCATCGCTCTCTGTTCTCCTTTCTCCCTATCCCCCTCTCCCTCCCTCTCTGTTTCTGTCGCTCTACCTATCCCCCTCTCCCTCACTCTCTGTTTCTCCTTTCTCCCTATCCCCCACTCCCTCCCTCTCTGTTTCTCCCTTTCTCCCTATCCCCCTCTCCCAACCTCTCTGTTTCTCCTTTCTTCCTATCCCCCTCTCCCTCGCTCTCTGTTCTCCTTTCTCCCTATCCCACCCTCTCTGTTTCTCCTTTCTCCCTATCCCCCTCTCCCTCCCTCTCTGTTTCTCCCTTTCTCCCTATCCCCCTCTCCCCCTCTCCCTCCCTCTCTGTTTCTCCTTTCTCCCTATCCCCCTCTCCCTCACTCTCTGTTTCTCCTTTCTCCCTATCCCCCTCTCCCTCCCTCTCTGTTTCTCCCTTTCCCCCTATCCCCCACTCCCCCTCTCCCTCCCTCTCTGTTTCTCCTTTCTCCCTATCCCCCTCTCCCTCGCTCTCTGTTTCTCCTTTCTCCCTATCCGCCTCTCCCTCTCCCTCGCTCTCTGTTTCTCCTTTCTCCCTATCCCCCTCTCCCTCCCTCTCTGTTTCTCCTTTCTCCCTATCCCCCTCTCCCTCGCTCTCTGTTTCTCCTTTCTCCCTATCCCCCTCTCCCTCCCTCTCTGTTTCTCCTTTCTCCCTATCCCCCTCTCCCTCACTCTCTGTTTCTCCTTTCTCCCTATCCCCCTCTCCCTCCCTCTATGTTTCTCCTTTCTCCCTATCCCCCTCTCCTCCCTCTCTGTTTCTCCCTTTCTCCCTATCCCCCTATCCCCCTCTCCCTCCCTCTCTGTTTCTCCTTTCTCCCTATCCCCCTCTCCCTCGCTCTCTGTTTCTCCTTTCTCCCTATCCCCCTCTCCCTCCCTCTCTGTTTCTCCCTTTCTCCCTATCCCCCTCTCCCCCTCTCCCTCCATCTCTTTTTCTCATTTCTCCCTATCCCCCTCTCCCTCGCTCTCTGTTTCTCCTTTCTCCCTATCCCCCTCTCCCTCTCCCTCGCTCTCTGTTTCTCCTTTCTCCCTATCCCCCTCTCCCTCCCTCTCTGTTTCTCCTTTCTCCCTATCCCCTCTCCCTCGCTCTCTGTTTCTCCTTTCTCCCTATCCCCCTCCCTCTCTGTTTCTCCTTTCTCCCTATCCCCCTCTCCCTCACTCTCTGTTTCTCCTTTCTCCCTATCCCCCTCTCCCTCCCTCTATCTTTCTCCTTTCTCCCTATCCCCCTCTCCTCCCTCTGTGTTTCTCCTTTCTCCCTATCCCCCTCTCCCTCCCTCTCTGTTTCTCCCTTTTTCCCTATCCACCTCTCCCTCGCTCTCTGTTTCTCCTTTCTCCCTATCCCCCTCTCCCTCGCTTTCTGTTTCTCCTTTCTCCCTATCCCCCTCTCCCTCCCTCTCTATTTCTCCTTTCTCCCTATCCCCCTCTCCCTCCCTCTCTGTTTCTGTCACTCTCCCTATCCCCCTCTCCCTCGCTCTCTGTTTCTCCTTTCTCCCTATCCCCCTCTCCCTCCCTCTCTGTTTCTCCCTTTCTCCCTATCCCCCTCTCCCTCCCTCTCTGTTTCTCTTTTCTCCCTATCCCCCTCTCCCTCCCTCTCTGTTTCTCCCTTTCTCCCTATCCCCCTCTCCCTCAATCTCTGTTTCTCCTTTCTCCCTATCCCCCTCTCCCTCCCTCTCTGTTTCTGTTGCTTTCCCTATCCCCCTCTCCCTCTCCCTCGCTCTCTGTTTCTCCTTTCTCCCTATCCCCCTCTCCCTCCCTCTCTGTTTCTGTCGCTCTCCCTACCCCCCTCTCCCTCCCTCTCTGTTTCTCCTTTCTCCCTATCCCCCTCTCCCTCCCTCTCTGTTTCTCCCTTTCTCCCTATCCCCCTCTCCCTCCCTCTCTGTTTCTCCTTTCTCCCTTTCCCCCTCTCCTCCCTCTGTGTTTCTCCTTTCTCCCTATCCCCCTCTCCCTCCCTCTCTGTTTCTCCCTTTCTCCCTATCCCCCTCTCCCTCCCTCTCTGTTTCTCCTTTCTCCCTATCCCCCTCTCCCTCGCTCTCTGTTTCTCCTTTCTCCCTATCCCCCTCTCCCTCCCTCTCTGTTTCTGTCGCTTTCCCTATCCCCCTCTCCCTCGCTCTCTGTTTCTCCTTTCTCCCTATCCCCCTCTCCCTCCCTCTCTGTTTCTCCCTTTCCCCTATCCCCCTCTCCCTCGCTCTCTGTTTCTCCTTTCTCCCTATCCCCCTCTCCCTCGCTTTCTGTTTCTCCTTTCTCCCTATCCCCCTCTCCCTCCCTCTCTGTTTCTCCCTTTCTCCCTCTCCCCCTCTCCCTCCCTCTCTGTTTCTCCTTTTTCTCTATCCCCCTCTCCCTCGCTCTCTGTTTCTCCTCTCTCCCTATCCCCCTCTCCTTCGCTCTCTGTTTCTCCTTTCTCCCTATCCCCCTCTCCCTCCCTCTCTGTTTCTCCTTTCTCCCTATCCCCCTCTCCCTCCCTGTCTGTTTCTCCCTTTCTCCCTATCCCCCTCTCCCCCTCTCCCTCCCTCTCTGTTTCTCCTTTCTCCCTATCCCCCTCTCCCTCGCTCTCTGTTTCTCCTTTCTCCCTATCCCCCTCTCCCCCCTCTCTGTTTCTCCCTTTCTCCCTATCCCCCTCTCCCCCTCTCCCTCCCTCTCTGTTTCTCCTTTCTCCCTATCCCCCTCTCCCTCCCTCTCTGTTTCTCCCTTTCTCCCTATCCCCCTCTCCCTCCCTCTCTGTTTCCCTTTTCTCCCTATCCCCCTCTCCCTCCCTCTCTGTTTCTCCCTTTCTCACTATCCCCCTCTCCCTCAATCTCTGTTTCTCCTTTCTCCCTATCCCCCTCTCCCTCCCTCTCTGTTTCTGTCGCTTTCCCTATCCCCCTCTCCCTCGCTCTCTGTTTCTCCTTTCTCCCTATCCCCCTCTCCCTCCCTCTCTGTTTCTCCCTTTCCCCTATCCCCCTCTCCCTCGCTCTCTGTTTCTCCTTTCTCCCTATCCCCCTCTCCCTCGCTTTCTGTTTCTCCTTTCTCCCTATCCCCCTCTCCCTCCCTCTCTGTTTCTCCCTTTCTCCCTATCCCCCTCTCCCTCCCTCTCTGTTTCTCCTTTTTCTCTATCCCCCTCTCCCTCGCTCTCTGTTTCTCCTTTCTCCCTATCCCCCTCTCCCTCGCTCTCTGTTTCTCCTTTCTCCCTATCCCCCTCTCCCTCCCTCTCTGTTTCTCCTTTCTCCCTATCCCCCTCTCCCTCCCTGTCTGTTTCTCCCTTTCTCCCTATCCCCTCTCCCCCTCTCCCTCCCTCTCTGTTTCTCCTTTCTCCCTATCCCCCTCTCCCTCGCTCTCTGTTTCTCCTTTCTCCCTATCCCCCTCTCCCCCCCTCTCTGTTTCTCCCTTTCTCCCTATCCCCCTCTCCCCCTCTCCCTCCCTCTCTGTTTCTCCTTTCTCCCTATCCCCCTCTCCCTCCCTCTCTGTTTCTCCCTTTCTCCCTATCCCCCTCTCCCTCCCTCTCTGTTTCCCTTTTCTCCCTATCCCCCTCTCCCTCCCTCTCTGTTTCTCCCTTTCTCACTATCCCCCTCTCCCTCAATCTCTGTTTCTCCTTTCTCCCTATCCCCCTCTCCCTCCCTCTCTGTTTCTTTCCCTATCCCCCTCTCCCTCTCCCTCGCTCTCTGTTTCTCCTTTCTCCCTCTCCCCCTCTCCCTCCCTCTCTGTTTCTGTCGCTCTCCCTATCCCCCTCTCCCTCCCTCTCTGTTTCTCCTTTCTCCCTATCCCCCTCTCCCTCCCTCTCTGTTTCTCCCTTTCTCCCTATCCCCTCTCCCTCCCTCTCTGTTTCTCCTTTCTCCCTATCCCCCTCTCCTCCCTCTGTGTTTCTCCTTTCTCCCTATCCCCCTCTCCCTCCCTCTCTGTTTCTCCCTTTCTCCCTATCCCCCTCTCCCTCCCTCTCAGTTTCTCCTTTCTCCCTATCCCCCTCTCCCTCGCTCTCTGTTTCTCCTTTCTCCCTATCCCCCTCTCCCTCCCTCTCTGTTTCTGTCGCTTTCCCTATCCCCCTCTCCCTCGCTCTCTGTTTCTCCTTTCTCCCTATCCCCCTCTCCCTCCCTCTCTGTTTCTCCCTTTCCCCTATCCCCCTCTCCCTCTCCCTCGCTCTCTGTTTCTCCTTTCTCCCTATCCCCCTCTCCCTCGCTTTCTGTTTCTCCTTTCTCCCAATCGCCCTCTCCCTCCCTCTCTGTTTCTCCCTTTCTCCCTATCCCCCTCTCCCTCCCTCTCTGTTTCTCCTTTTTCTCTATCCCCCTCTCCCTCGCTCTCTGTTTCTCCTTTCTCCCTATCCCCCTCTCCCTCGCTCTCTGTTTCTCCTTCCTCCCTATCCCCCTCTCCCTCCCTCTCTGTTTCTCCTTTCTCCCTATCCCCCTCTCCCTCCCTCTCTGTTTCTCCCTTTCTCCCTATCCCCCTCTCCCCCTCTCCCTCCCTCTCTGTTTCTCCTTTCTCCCTATCCCCCTCTCCCTCGCTCTCTGTTTCTCCTTTCTCCCTATCCCCCTCTCCCTCCCTCTCTGTTTCTCCCTTTCTCCCTATCCCCCTCTCCCCCTCTCCCTCCCTCTCTGTTTCTCCTTTCTCCCTATCCCCCTCTCCCTCGCTCTCGTTTTCTCCTTTCCCCCTATCCCCCTCTCCCTCTCCCTCTCCCTCGCTCTCTGTTTCTCCTTTCTCCCTATCCCCCTCTCCCTCCCTCTCTGTTTCTCCTTTCTCCCTTTCCCCCTCTCCCTCTCCCTCGCTCTCTGTTTCTCCTTTCTCCCTATCCCCCTCTCCCTCCCTCTCTGTTTCTCCTTTCTCCCTATCCCCCTCTCCCTCACTCTCTGTTTCTCCTTTCCCCCTATCCCCCTCTCCCTCCATCTATGTTTCTCCTTTCTCCCTATCCCCCTCTCCCTCCCTCTCTGTTTCTCCTTTCTCCCTATCCCTCTCTTCCACCCTCTCTGTTTCTGTCTTTCCCCCACGTTTTCAAACCGATGAGCATGCTGTGTGGCTCCTAGCCTCCTACTCATCACGGAAACTGTAACAGTAACAGCAGAGATAACGCCACTCAAGAGGAGTGCCATCGCAGACACCCAAACACACACAGTCACACACACACTAGCGTTGGATGAACAGCGGCTTATTCTTCTCAAACGTACGCTGGGGAGGTAGAGAGAGAGAGAGTGTCCACCTGCGCTCATCTCATACACAACAGGGCTAAGGTAAAACATCATCCATATTCATCTGGCTAGTAGATAGTTTCATTATGTAAGTAAGTCCACTATGGATAAGGGATGGGAGGCAGGCTGTCGTTATGTACATCTGCTGTTATTATGTACTGTATGGCTGTCTGATCTTGACTGACATCAGAATATAAAAGATGGAGACTCTTTGTTTACAAGACAGGCAACTGTCATCATCTGGAAAAGACACACTGTTAGAGACATAAGTGGAGAGTGTGTTTGCTCCTCCAAATATAGTTTGGTAATATTGGTTATTGATTATTTACTACAACAGTGCATTGTTTACAAGTTTTGAAATGTGTGTGCACGCGCGCGTCTGTGTAAGAGAGGGAGGGAGAGAGAGAGTGAGGGAGAGAGAGAGCGAGAGAGAGCGAGAGAGAGAGAGAAGGAGAGAGGGAGATAGGGAGGGAGAGAGGGCGAGAGGGAGGGAGAGAGGGCGAGAGAGAGGGAGAGAGAGAGAGAGGGAGAGAGGGAGGGAGAGAGGGCGAGAGGGAGGGAGAGAGAGAGAGAGAGAGAGAGAGAGAGAGAGAGAGAGAGAGAGAGAGAGAGAGAGAGAGAGAGAGAGAGAGAGAGAGAGAGAGAGAGAGAGAGAGAGAGAGAGAGAGAGAGAGAGAGAGAGAGAGAGAGAGAGAGAGAGAGAGAGAGAGCGAGAGCGAGAGCGATACCTTTAAAACAACTGAGCCTACAGATGGTTAGCAACTGTGAAAGTTTTAAACAGAATGAGCTGTCAAACTTATACTGTCTGGATAAAGTGGTCTGCAAACCTAATCCCACAAATAAATTGATTACATCAAAAGCTAAAGGCAGGATTAAGAGCATCATTCCTTACTCTGCAGACAAAATATCAAAATACCAACAGAAGAAGAGCAATGGTCAGACTTGTAATCATAAACGTTATAATGATTAGACTAGTGGTTATTATCACCACATAGAGCATGAATCCAAATACAAAAAAGACATTCAGTGGGGGGAAAAATAATTGAGTCAGCCACCAATTGTGCAAGTTCTCCCACTTAAAAAGATGAGAGAGGCCTGTAATTTTTATCATAGGTACATGTCAACTATGACAGACAAAATGAGAAAAAAAAATCACATTGTAGGATCTTTAATGAATTTATTTGCAAATTATGGTGGAAAATAAGTATTTGGTCAATAACAAAAGTTTCTCAATACTTTGTTATATACCCTTTGTTGGCAATGACACAGGTCAAACGTTTTCTGTAAGTCTTCAAAAGGTTTTCACACACTGTTGCTGGTATTTTGGCCCATTCCTCAATGCAGATCTCCTCTAGAGCAGTGATGTTTTGGGGCTGTCGCTGGGCAACACGGACTTTCAACTCCCTCCAAAGATTTTCTATGGGGTTGAGATCTGTAGACTGGCTAGGCCACTCCAGGACCATGAAATGCTTCTTACGAAGCCACTCCTTCGTTGCCCGGGCGGTGTGTTTGGGATCATTGTCATGCTGAAAGACCCAGCCATGTTTCATCTTCAATGCCCTTGCTGATGGAAGGAGGTTTTCACTCAAAATCTCATGATACATGGCCCCATTCATTCTTTCCTTTACACGGATCAGTCGTCCAGCCCCAAAGCATGATGTTTCCACCCCCATGCTTCACAGTAGGTATGGTGTTCTTTGGATGCAACTCAGCATTCTTTGTCCTCCAAACACGACGAGTTGAGTTTTTACCAAAAAGTTCTATTTTGGTTTCATCTGACCATATGACATTCTCCCAATCCTCTTCTGGATCACCCAAATGCACTCTAGCAAACTTCAGACAGGCTTGGACATGTACTGGCTTAAGCAGGGGGACACGTCTGGCACTGCAGGATTTGAGTCCCTGGTGGCGTAGTGTGTTACTGATGGTCGGCTTTGTTACTTTGGTCCCAGCTCTCTGCAGGTCATTCACTAGGTCCCCCCGTGTGGTTCTGGGATTTTTGCTCACCGTTCTTGTGATCATTTTGACCCCACGGGGTGAGATCTTGCGTAGAGCCCCAGATCGAGGGAGATTATCAGTGGTCTTTTATGTCTTCCATTTCCTAATAATTGCTCCCACAGTTGATTTATTCAAACCAAGCTGCTTACCTATTGCAGATTCAGTCTTCCCAGCCTGGTGCAGGTCTACAATTTTGTTTCTGGTGTCCTTTGACAGCTCTTTGGTCTTGGCCATAGTGGAGTTTGGAGTGTGACTGTTTGAGGTTGTGGACAGGTGTCTTTTATACTGATAACAAGTTCAAACAGGTGCCATTAATACAGGTAACGAGTGGAGGACAGAGGAGCCTCTTAAAGAAGAAGTTACAGGTCTGTGAGAGCCAGAAATCTTGCTTGTTTGTAGGTGACCAAATACTTATTTTCCACCATAATTTGCAAATAAATTCATTAAAAATCCTACAATGTGTTTTCTGGATTTTTTTTCCTCAATTTGTCTGTCATAGTTGACGTGTACCTATGATGAAAATTACAGGCCTCTCTCATCTTTTTAAGTGGGAGAACTTGCACAATTGGTGGCTGACTAAATACTTTTTTTCCCCACTGTATATACACTACCGGTCAAAAGTTTTAGAACACCTACTCATTCAAGGGTTTTTCTTTATTTGTACTATTTTTTGCATTGTAGAATAATAGTGAATACATCAAAACTATGAAATAACACATATGGAATCATGTAGTAACCAACATTTTTTTTAACAAATCAAAATATATTTTATATTTGAGATTCGTCAAATAGCCACCCTTTACCTTGATGACAGCTTTGCACACTCTTGGCATTCTCTCAACCAGCTTCACCTGGAATGCTTTTCCAACAGTCTTGAAGGAGTTCCCACATATGCTGAGCACTTGTTGGCTGCTTTTCCTTCCCTTTGCGGTCCAACTCATCCCAAACCATCTCAATTTGGTTGAGGTCGGGGGATTGTGGAGGTCAGGTCATCTGATGCAGCACTCCATCACTCTCCTTCTTGGTAAAATAGCCCTTACACAGCCTGGAGGTGTGTTGGGTCATTGTCCAAATTTTAGTCCCACTAAGCCCAAACCAGATGGGATGGTGTATTGCTGCAGAATGCTGTTGTAGCCATGCTGGTAAAGTGTGCCTTGAATTCTAAATAAATCACAGAAAGTGTCACCAGCAAAGCACCCCCACACCATAACACCTCCTCCTCCATGCTTTATGGTGGGAAATACAAATGCGGAGAACATCCGTTCACCCACACCGCGTCTCACAAAGACACGGTGGTTGGAACCCAAAATCTCACATTTGGACTCCAGACCAAAGGACAAATTTTGACCGGTCTAATGTCCATTGCTTGTGTTTCTTGGCCCAAGCAAGTCTCTTCTTATTATTGGTGTCCTTTGCAGCAATTCGACCATGAAGGCCTGATTCACACAGTCACCTCTGAACAGTTGATGTTGAGATGTGTCTGTTACTTGAACTCTGTGAAGCATTTATTTGGGATGCAATTTCTGAGGCTGGTAACTCTAATGAACGTATGAACTGGGCAGTCCTCATAAGAGCCAATTTAATCATAGGGCTTGATGGTTTTTGCGAGTGCACTTGAAGAAACTTTCATAGTTCTTGAAATGTTCCGTATTGACTGACCTTCATGTCTTAAAGTAATGATGGACTGTCGTTTCTCTTTGCTTATTTGAGTTGTTCTTGCCATAATATGGACTTGTCCTTTTACAAAATAGGGCTACCTTGTCACAATACAACTGATTGGCTCAAATGCATTAAGAAGGAAAGAAATTCCACAAATTAACTTTTAAGAAGGCACACCTGTTAATTGAAATGCATTCCAGATGACTACCTCATGAAGCTGGTTGAGAGAATGCCAAGAGTGTGCAAAGCTGTCATCAAAGCAAAGGGTGGCTATTTGAAGAATCTCAAATATAAAATATATTTAGATTTTTTTAACACTTTTTTTGTTACTAGTCTTCAGTATTATTCTACAATGTAGACAATAGTAAAAATAAAGAAAAACCCTTGAATGAGTAGATGTTCTAAAACTTTTGACTGGTAGTGTACACTGAACAAAAAAATAAAAGCAACATGTAAAGTGTTGGTCCCATATTTAATGAGCTGAAATAAAAGTTCTCCGAAATGTTCCATTCGCACAAAAAATGTATTTTCCTCAAATGTTGTGCACA
Source organism: Coregonus lavaretus (assembly GCF_964263955.1). Classification (NCBI taxonomy): domain Eukaryota; kingdom Metazoa; phylum Chordata; class Actinopteri; order Salmoniformes; family Salmonidae; genus Coregonus; species Coregonus lavaretus. The sequence continues at coordinate 47,985,956 of NC_139993.1, read as the reverse complement.
AATTTGTTTACATCCCTGTTAGTGAGCAATTCTACTTTTCCAAGATAATCCATCCACCTGACAGGTGTGGCATATCAAGAAGCTGATTAAACAGCATGATCATTACACAGGTGCACCTTGTGCTGGGGATAATAAAAGGCTACTCTAAAATGTGCCGTTTTGTCACACAACACAATGCCACAGATGTCTCAAGTGTTGAGCGAACGTGCTATTGGCATGCTGACTACAGGAATGTCCACCAGTGCTGTTACCAGATAATTTAATGTTCATTTCTCTACCATAAACCGCCTCCAACGTCATTTTAGAGAATTTGGCAGTACGTCCATCTGGCCTCAAAACTGCAGACCAAGTGTAACCACGCCAGCCCCTCCACATCCGGCTTCTTCAGCTGTGGGATCTTCTGAGACCAGCCACCCGGACAGCTGGTGAAACTGAGGAATATTTCTGTCTGTAATAAAACCCTTTTGTGGGGAAAAACTCATTCTGATTGGCTGGGCCTGGCTCCCCAGTTGGTGGGCCTGGCTCCCTAGTGGGTGGGCCCCTGCCAGGCCCACCCATGGCTGCACCCCTGCCCAGTCGTGAAATCAATTGATTAGGGCCTAATTTATTTATTTCAATTGACTGATTTCCTTATATGAACTCTAACTCAGTAAAATCGTTGAAATTGTCGCATGTTGCGTTTATAATTTTGTTCAGTATTTATTTATTTTTGCTAAAATTCTTAACAAGTTTCGTTGTAAAACATACAATGATTCTGAAACAGAGATTAAAACAAAAGCTTCACATGTAATTATAAATCACGTGCTCTGATGCTCTGCACAATTATTTTCAGCCAATATTAAGTCAGAATGTCCCCATTAACGTGACCTCTCTGTGCATATATTTACTTTAAATAGTCATATCCTCATCACTCAGGGCTGGATGGGTATGGCCAATCTCAAGGTCATCACAACCCTTGTGTCTTATGCCTCAGTCCTCAACTTCCACCTTCATGCGTGCGTGTGTGTGTGTGCGTGCTAGCAAGTGTGTGCAGGTGCACATGCATGTGTGCATGCATGTGTGTTTTATTCATACTTATTTAGCCTGGTTTAGAGTGCCTTAGAGTCTATTGTAGCCTACTGGGCAGCAGTAACTATTAAAATCAAGCAGAAGCAAACAACCATTTGGGGAACAAAGTGACAGTAATAGGACCTTACATTGATGTACCTGAAGAGAGCTAGAGTAAAAATAGATAGACTGTGTTAGTTTGATGAGTTGAGACTGAGAGGCTTCTGTCCTGGCTATACCCCACACCTGTCTAGGTGAGCCATAAATCAGGTCTGATGTGTTCATTAGAATTAAGCCTACTCTATGAGAGTGTTTAGATAACAACATGAGTGTAGGCTAAGTGCTAAGATGGCATAACAAGGCAAGGACATCAGTGAGACTGCTAGCTGCAGAACAGACAACAGGGCTATTATTAGAGTCAGATTACCTGAGCGGGTAAGGTCAATGCCTATGTGGATAAAATCATGATAGCTGGGGGTCCACATAACAATGTTGGAGGGAAGCTGCTGGCAGTGGCTACATGTAAACAAACAGGGAGGGAAGAAGAGATAGAGAGAGGGATAGAGGAAGGGGTGTAGAAAGAGACTAATGGAGAGAGTGATGGAGGGAGAGATAAATAAATAATAGGTCATTTAGCAGACACTCTTATCCAGAGCAATTAGGGTTAAGTGCCTTGCTCAAGGGCACATCGACAGATTTTTCACCTAGTCGGCTCGGGGATTAGAACCAGCAACCTTTCGGTTACTGGCACAACGCTCTTAACCACTAAGCTACCTGCCGCCTCCGGAGATGGAGAGGGGGTACAGAGAGAGCAATGGAATCAGTTCAATCTGAGTCAAGTACTCCCCTCAGAGACACAGTGGACATCAGACAGACAGACCCCAGGCTGAAACAGAGAAAGCAGAGCAGCATTGGTCTGTAAGGCCAGAAATAACCCAAACAGCCCTCCCGCCGGAGGCTACACATCAGATGGCCTGACACGCTGTCTGTGGGCAGCACGGCTTCCGCAGGAGGCACTTATCTTTCAGACAGGGACATAGAGGGTAGCCAAATGCATGCATGCGCAAGTGCACACAAAAGATGTGGGGATGCAAAAGATTGGGGGGGGGGGAGTCCAGGAGATATTTGCATTATTTTTTAAAAAATCCTGCAATTCTACACTGCAATTCTACATTTGTGACTCGTTTCAGGAAACTAGGTGTATGTCATGCGTCACTAATTGTTTAGCTAGCTACATGTCTAAACAAAAGACTCCACTATGCAAGTAACCATTTCAATAGAATGTTCATGATGTCACTGCGACAACTGTCGATAGACGTAGCTTGTAAATTCGCTCTGGCTATCTACTCCGATTTCAGAGCACTCTCGTCTGAGTGTGCCAGAGCGCAGAATAACTGATGAATTTACGAACGCTCAACACCCGTTGAATATGGCTGGTGTCAGTAAACGTTGGCAAAAAAGCGTAATTAAATTGTTGCCAGCAGCACAGTTGCAGTCACCAACGATCTGGATAACATAAAAACAGCCTAACCAGCTCTGCTAGGGCGAGTAAAATGGTCAGAGTGAGCTGTTCTCTCATTTGTGTGTGGAAGTAGCTAGCAACCTAGCCAACTTTAGCCAGTTAGCTTGGGTGCTTGACTGCTGTTGCTAGGTCAGAATGCTTGGCCAGAGCATCCAGTGTGCACTCTGAACGCTCCGAGAGCGAAACGCTCTGAATTTATGAACTGACAATCTGACAACGCTCTGAGTTTACGAACGCCCAGAGCACACTCTGGCACTACAGATTCAATTTACGAACACACCCGTAGTATATACCAGCCTTTAGTCTTGAAATCTATGGTTGTTTAGTACATGGCTTCACATGTAAATCCTTAAAGACATGGGTGGTGCTAAAGCTTAAGAGTGTGTGAGCGATGCTGAATGGGTGTAGACAAAGGAGAGCTCTCTAGTAGGTGTACCAAAACATTCAAGGGCCATTTTCTCAAAAGTGAGGTTACAAGTTATCCTCAACTGTAGTGTATGATATACCATTTTCACTACTTTTATCCAGTGTAAAAAATGTAATGTCCAATTTTGCTACATAAGACCAAATCGAGCCGGTAGGTCATTTACATTTACATTTTACATTTTAGTCATTTAGCAGACACTCTTATCCAGAGCGATTTACAGTTAGAGTGCATACATTTTTCATGAACAGAGCACAACTATTTTTCTTAGATTTTTCCAAAATAAATTATATTTAAAAAGTGTTTAAATGACTAGATTACTAATCTACTCCCTTTCCTGAAAAACTGAAACCCTACCAACTGTGACTCTCACAAATAATCTGCTCCTCCCCTGACAATCCCACCCACAGTGATCGATTGACAGGTCAAACTTTTAAGAATGTGGCAAGGAAACATATGACAATGAAAGGAATAATATTGTTTTACCCAATGAGGATTTTTAAGAAAAAGCATTGTTAAATTGCACATTAAGTTTTCATCTTCTTTCTGCCACAAATAATGCGATCACAATAATGTAGTAAAATTACAAAAGTAAACTTTGATTTATCTTTTAACAATGTTTACATCAAAATAATATTGCTAACGTATTATGAATTAATCATTATCAAATGTGATATTTTTTGGCAGCTACATATACAGTGCAGTCGGGAGGTATTCAGACCCCTTGACTTTTTCAAAATGTTGTTACGTTACAGCCTTATTCTAAAATGGATTAAATTGTTTTTTCCCCCTCATCAATCTACACACAATACCCCGTAATAACAAAGCAAAAACAGGTTTTTTGAAGTTTTTGCAAATGTATTAAAATTAAAAAACAGAAATATTACATTTACATAAGTATTCAGACCCGTTACTCAGTACTTTGTTGAAGCACCTTTGGCAGCAATTACAGCCTCAAGTCTTCTTGGGTATGACGCTACAAGCTTGGCAAACATGTATTTGGGGAGTTTCTCCCATTCTTCTCTGCAGATCCTCTCAAGCTCTGTTAGGTTGGATGGGGAGCGTCGCTGCACAGCTATTTTCAGGTCTCTCCAGAGATGTTCGATCGGGTTCAAGTCCGGGCTCTGGCTGGACCATTCAAGAACATTCAGAGACTTGTCCCGAAGTCACTACTGTATTGTCTTGGCTGTGTGCTTAGGGTCGTTGTCCTGTTGGTAGGTGAACCTTCACCCCAGTCTGATGTTCTGAGCACTCTGGAGCAGGTTTTCATCAAGGATCTCTCTGTACTTTGCTCCGTTCATCTTTCTCTCAATCCTGACTAGTCTCCCAGTCCCTGTTCGCTGAAAAACATCCCCACAGCATTATGTTGCCACCACCAGGTTTGCTCCAGACGGGACACTTGGCATTCAGGCCAATTAGTTCAATCTTGCTTTCATCAGACCAGAGAATCTTGTTTCCCATGGTCTGAGAGTCCTTTAGGTGCCTTTTGGCAAACTCCAAGTGGGCTGTCATGTGCCTTTTACTGAGGAGTGGCTTCCGTCTGGCCACTCTACCATAAAGGCCTGATTGGTGGAGTGCTGTAGAGATTGTTGTCCTTCTGGAAGTTTCCTTCCTCCCTGACCAAGGCCCTTCTCCCCCGATTGCTCAGTTTGGCGGCCAGCTCTAGGAAGAGTTTTGGTGGTTCCAAGCTTCTTCCATTTAAGATTGATGGAGGCCACTGTGTTCTTGGGGACCTTCAATGCTGCAGATATTTTTTGGTACCTTTCATCAGATCTGTGCCATGACACAATCCTGTCTCGGAGCTCTACGGACAATTCCTTCGACCTCATGGCTTGGTTTTTGTTCTGACAAGCACTGTCAACTGTGGGACCTTATATAGACAGGTGTGTGCCTTTCCAAATCATGTCCAATCAATTGCATTTACCACAGGTGGACTCCAATCAAGTTGTAGAGACATCTCAAGGATGATCAATGGAAACCGGATCCACTTGAGCTCAATTTCGAGTCTCATAGCAAAGGGTCTGAATACTTATGTAAATGAGGTATTTCTGTTTTAACATTTTTAAAACCAGTTTTTGAGTTGTCATTATGGGGTATTCTGTGTAGATTGATGAGGAAAAACATTTATTTAATCAATTTTAGAATAAGGCTGTAACGTAACAAAATGTGGAGAAAGTCAAGGGGTCTGAATACTTTCCGAATGCACTATTTATCCATAAATTAAGGCCCTGAATCTGCAATAGAAAGACTAAAATGTAGCTCTGGTAATATGGGTCATAATTGAATAGTTTGGCCTAGAGCAGGGGTCTCCAACCCTTTATTTCATAAAGGCTACTTCATACCAAAATAAATGTGCGAGCTACTCATATACAGCCTGCATATTTTTTTTATAGTGTAGGCCAAATTTGATGAATAGAAACAAAGAACAGCATATACAGAATTAACATATCTATTTTAATACAGACTACATGAAAACACTACTAATCATTCAAAATTACAATTTACCCAATGGATCATGATAATTTTCTGGTAAGAAGTGGGGGTGCAAAAACATACATTTACACTCCTATTTTGAAAGTGGTGTGAAGCTGCTCTGTTTGCTCCATTGCTCAGGCGCCTATGCACACACACACGCACATGCTAAAGTAGACACACACACACACAATGACAGTAAAAAGGACACATAATTCTTCAGTGTTCCCATGTTGTTTAACTAATAAACACACTGGAATATTTATTGCAGGAACTGCTTTTCTCCATTTCTTATGCAACATTTAGGATAGATAACACTGTACTGTAGCAACAGAGAGAAACTCTGCAAGGTGGGACACTGCTTGCACCAATTCAGGGGTGTTGTTATTCATGCAGTGTTTTATACTGTGCATTGCTATTTTTTTCAACAAGTAATAGATTAATTTGAAGTGATACATGTTCATGGCCAAATGGCTGCTGAGAGTAATGTTTGCTTGACAGATGGACATACCAGGTTCTGCTCTCCAACTACATTCTCCACACTAAGAACAAGAAAACCAGGGCACAGAAAAAGTCGAAAAAACGCAATGCACCAAAACGAAATCAAAGGGAATTTTTAGACTCAGTACTTTCAGGGTCCCTTTTTTAGCAACCATGCATCTTTAAAGTGGAATTGAGAATGTTGGCATGTTAAAAATTCACGAGGCAACATGACATCCCCATTTTTTCAGACACATTAACATTTGGATTCCTTTTTATAGCTGCCCCTCCAGGAGCCTGTGCCTGCTGCATGGCTGAATAAAACATCAAGTGGCTTCCCCCTGACTGCACGGATTTGTCAGGGAACTATATAAATAGCTCTGCAGGCAGGCAGGCAGGCAGACACGTGTACCCACCCAATGTAGGCAAAAAAATATTCTGCCCGCTGCAGAGCAGAGCAGAGAGAGAACAGGAAAAGACAGATCTGCTTTCCACTGCAGAGAGACTGCAGACTGGTTTGAAACCTGCAATCAGCAGACGTATATTCCAAAAAGATTGATACTGTGCAAAAGATATGCATCTTGAAATGCATTAATATTTGTGATAGATCTGTGGTAATTAGTATGCATCTCCTTTCTCATAATACTAGGAACTATTAATGGCATCAGTCTCAAAAGTGTTCAAAATGCACACTTTGTGACATCATTTGGTTTTATATACTGTAGTTTCATCATGTGACCTCCATACTTCAATGAAATCTTATCACTGATGCCTAAAACTATATATGCCCATACACTAATATTTGCAATGTTAGGCTAACTAATGCAACAAAATATTGTAGAAGATATATCAGTGTCATCAGAATATCTTCAGAAAAATGAAAAAATGAAATGATTAGAAAGTTTAGAAATCAATTCCACATCTCCCTGTTGTTGATTTTGTCTGCAAATAACAAGTATTTTTCTCAAGAGACTCCTGGAAGAGTATTTTTCTACATTATCAAGCTGCCAAACACACAGACACACAGACACACACACAAACAAACACACCACACACATACAGTGTGGGGAAAAAAGTATTAGATCCCCTGCTGATTTTGTACATTTGCCCACTGACAAAGAAATTATCAGTCTATAATTTTAATGGTAGGTTTATTTGAACAGTGAGAGACAGAATAACAACAACAAAATCCAGTAAAACGCATATCAAAAATGTTATAAATTGATTTGCATTTTAATGAGGGAAATAAGTATTTGACCCCCTCTCAATCAGAAAGATTTCTGGCTCCCAGGTGTCTTTTATACAGGTAACAAGCTGAGATTAGGAGCACACTCTTAAAGGGAGTGATCCTAATGTCAGTTTGTTACCTGTATAAAAGACACCTGTCCACAGAAGCAATCAATCAATCAGATTCCAAACTCTCCACCATGACCAAGAACAAAGAGCTCTCCAAGGATGTCTGGGACAAGATTGTAGACCTACACAAGGCTGGAATGGGCTACAAGACCATCGCCAAGCAGCTTGGTGAGAAGGTGCCAACAGTTGGTGCGATTATTCGCAAATAGAAGAAACACAAAAGACTGTCAATCTCCCTCGGCCTGGGGCTCCATGTAAGATCTCACCTCGTGGAGTTGCAATGATCATGAGAACAGTGAGGAATCAGCCCAGAACTACACGGGAGGATCTTGTCAATGATCTCAAGGCAGCTGGGACCATAGTCACCAAGAAAACAATTGGTAACACACTACGCCGTGAAGGACTGAAATCCTGCAGCGCCCGCAAGGTCCCCCTGCTCAAGAAAGCACATATACAGGCCCATCTGAAGTTTGCCAATGAACATCTGAATGATTCAGAGGAGAACTGGGTGAAAGTGTTGTGGTCAGATGAGACCAAAATCGAGCTCTTTGGCATCAACTCAACTCGCCATGTTTGGAGGAGGAGGAATGCTGCCTATGACCCCAAGAACACCATCCCCACCGTCAAACATGGAGGTGGAAACATTATGCTTTGGGGGTGTTTTTCTGCTAAGGGAACAGGACAACTTCACCACATCAAATGGACGATGGACGGGGCCATGTAGCGTCAAATCTTGGGTGAGAACCTCCTTCCCTCAGCCAGGGCATTGAAAATGGGTCGTGGATGGGTATTCCAGCATGACAATGACCCAAAACACACGGCCAAGGCAACAAAGGAGTGGCTCAAGAAGAAGCACATTAAGGTCCTGGAGTGGCCTAGCCACTCTCCAGACCTTAATCCCATAGAAAATATGTGGAGGGAGCTGAAGGTTTGAGTTGCCAAACGTCAGCCTCGAAACCTTAATGACTTGGAGAAGATCTGCAAAGAGGAGTGGGACAAAATCCCTCCTGAGATGTGTGTAAACTACAAGAAACGTCTGACCTCTGTGATTGCCAACAAGGGTTTTGCCACCAAGTACTAAGTCATGTTTTGCAGAGGGGTCAAATACTTATTTCCCTCATTAAAATGCAAATCAATTTATAACATTTTTGACATGTGTTCTTCTGGATTTTTTTGTTGTTATTCTGTCTCTCACTATTCAAATAAACCTACCATTAAAATTATAGACTGATCATGTCTTTGTCAGTGGGAAAACGTACAAAATCAGCAGGGGATCAAATACTTAATTCCCTCACTGTAAACACACACCGAGCATCAAAACAAATCCGTTCTGCCTGGATGGAATCTATGAGTGGAATCTTAAGAGTACATGATAAGAAAGCCCATTAATTCCAGTAAAGTGCTTTTCTCTAGAAACATGAGTGGTACGTTTCATGCAATGTTCCCAATTACAGCAGATGGCAAAACAATCCACCATGACGCCTCCTTCAACACCCATCAATGTTTCCCTGTAGAGGAAGTGTTTGTTCAGATGGATGCTGAAATTCAATAATATAGTACATTTTTGCAAACACTTTCATCCAAAGTGACCTAGAGTTGACCTATCATGTATTCAGTATGTGTGGCACATGCAGGAATCAAACCAACAATCCCAGTATTGCTAGCAGCACCATGCACCATCCAACTGAACCATCTTAACCACAATTTGTTTTGGAATGTGTTTAGTGGCCTTTAGGGATCAAGCTTATTGAATAAGTTGAGCTTTTGGGACCGAATCAGTTTGTTGATATTGTAATGGGACTTCAGGTGGCATCTGGCATTAGGACAATGAGCACCAATGGGAGTAATAATTACACTAACTACCTTGTTGTTGTTCACTATAAAATACATTACTTTATTTCTCTCCAACAGAGAACTCCAGCAACCACCAGTGATCTTAGAGGAGTCCTTGGATTACAAAAGCTTGACAGACCATTCCAACAACACCAAGAGGCAAAGCAACAGTGAGTGCTCTAACAGCTTACCCACCAGCGGGATGGAGATCGTGTCCCTTATGTAACTAACTACAGATGGGAGTACTCATTCCACTCATTCCATTACGGCATATTAGGCACTCACTGCAGTGCTTGGTGTGTTTGGTCTGTGTGTTATCAGGGGGACTAGATGCATGGTAGAGAGGCTCGTGGCTCACTATCCAAATTGGATGTTCTCTGGTGGCTAGCTGATGGGTATGTTGCCTGCTCCATATGGAGCTACACCTGCTGTAAATGTCTATCTGGGCGTTAAGGGCAATTCATCTTATCAGACCCATCAGTATGTCTTATCTGTCTAATCCTACAGCAGCTGGCCAATAGGTCATGATATTAAACATCACTTTTTGATTACATCTACAACCGGAGTGCATGAAACACCATAGACAAAACATTGATCAGATTGATTGTGTGATATGTACTGTAGTGTGAGTCAGTAAGCAGAAAAACGTTGAAAGCAAATGACCATGCTTCATCAGGTCGGTGCAGACTAAACAAATGTGAAGTGATGTTTAGTAACCTTCATCAGGCACATCCTGAAACTGCGCTTCACCTCCTTCAACATCTGAATCCAAACATTTTGTTATGCAGTCATTCGAAGGGTCAATACACTGATCGAAGACCACGGCCTTGCTCATGACTGATGCATTAGCATACTGCCTATAGGCAGGAGGTTAAACATTTTAAATTTCAATCCATTAGCAGACGCTTTTATCCAGAACGATTTACAGCAGTGAGTGCACACATTTTCATACTGGTCCCCCATGAGAATTGAACCAACAACCCTGGCATTGCAAGCGCCGTGCGCTACCAACTGAGCCACACAGGACAACCGTGTGGCTCAGTTGGATCCGAGCACTTTCTGAGAAGACTATGTTCAGAGCTGCAGGTGTACATGGCAGAGCTGCAGGTGTACATGGAAATAGCCCAGTCTTTAGTTAGCTACCGTAGAAAGAAGCTGTGAAGAGGAATTTATACATCAGAAGACAATCAATGTGATCTGAATCTGACATTCTCTGTTTTGATGTTATGTGATCAATATTCAGGAAATGTACTGTACTTTCTTACACGCTTGTATTCTATTCTATTCTATTCTCCCCTTAATTTGAGCAGAACCATGAAGACCAGATTAGCCTGCCTGTCCAATAAGTCCGACTCCTACACCGACTTCACTGAGTTCCTGCCCCCTGCTCAGGACAGGGCCACCAGATGCCTAAAGTAACTAGACCTTTATATCTGATTACATGGTGCCAGTCTCTCCCATTCAGATAGGATTGAGGTATTATTTCTACCAAAGCTAGGGATATGTAATAGGACTACTAAACAATAGATGGTGTAGGGTCTTTTAGAGCAAACCTCTGAAACTGTGAATATCTGTGTGTTGAATTGCCTTCAAATGCATATTTGCATACACATTTAAAAACGTGTCTCAGTATCTCTGTCTTTCCTTTAGGCTGACAAAAGACGAGGTCGTTCGATGGGCAGATTCCTTCGATGTTCTTCTTTCGCACAAGTGTAAGTTAAATTACGGTCCCTTTTATATTAACAAGTAACAGTCGATCCTTCTCTTTAGAGTTAGATATGAGAAATTGAACCAAAATATTTCACCTTTTATCAACCAACCCTGCAAAAAACCTCTGGGAGTCCATGTCATTGTTAGCGAACTGTTAGAAGCAAACCAGGCAACTGTACTGATTACATTTTGTCCTCCGTCCCATTCTGTACTCTTTCTGTTTGTCCCTTTGACAAAATGATTGCCTATGTATTTCCTTTGAAAAGAGGATTGTCTTTCTGTTCCCTATCTGAGGATGTCTCCCCACATCAGTCCATTTCTCTCCCCCTAAACCCTTCTTATGTAAGATCCCCTGTCTTTCTGGTTATTGATGTGTAGGACTCCTCAATACACAATGAGACACACTCTTTGTTGTGACCTTCTCTGTGGATTACACAATAACACACATACAAACACATGTTCATGTGCAAATACACACATGCAAACACATGCACATGTTCACGTGCACACACACACGCACATGTACACGCAGAAATAGCTGTGATAACTAGGCTCTCCACAGGGAGTGGGAAATTACACCGCACAGAAGAAAAAACAGGCAACTGACCTTGACTTTAGTTGTATTTATATTTGTTTTCATTTTGCAGTGCATCCCAAAAAAAAAATTCACCTTTATTTAACCAGGTAAGCCAGTTGAGAACAAGTTCTCATTTACAACTGCGACCTGGCCAAGATAAAGCAAAGCAGTGCGATAAAAACAACACAGAGTTACATATGGGGTAAAAAAACATAAAGTCAAAAATACAACAGAAAATATATATACAGTGGTGCAAATATAGCAAGTTATGGAGGTAAAGCAATAAATAGGCTATAGTGCAAAATAATTACAATAGTATTAACACTGGAATGCTAGATGTGCAAGAGATTATGTGCAAATAGAGATACTGGGGTGCAAAAGAGCAAAATAAATAACAATATAGGGATGAGGTAGTTGGGTGGGCTAATTTCAGATGGGCTGTGTACAGGTGCAGTGATCGGTAAGGTGCTCTGACAACTGATGCTGAAAGTTAGTGAGGGAGATAAGAGTCTCCAGCTTCAGAGATTTTTGCATTTCGTTCCAGTCATTGGCAGCAGAGAACTGGAAGGAATGGCGGCCAAAGGAGGTGTTGGCTTTGGGAATGACCAGTGAGATATACCTGCTGGAGCGCAGACTACGGGTGGGTGCTGCTATGGTGACCAATGAGCTAAGATAAGGCGGGGATTTGCCTAGCAGTGATTTATAGATGGCCTGGAGCCAGTGGGTTTGACGACGAACATGTAGTGAGGACCAGCCAACAAGAGCGTACAGGTCACAGTGGTGGGTAGTGTATGGGGCTTTGGAGACAAAACGGATGGCACTGTGATAGACTACATCCAGTTTGCTGAGTAGAGTGTTGGAGGCTATTTTGTAAATGACATTGCCGAAGTCAAGGATCGGTAGGATAGTCAGTTTTACGAGGGCATGTTTGGCAGCATGAGTGAAGGAGGCTTTGTTGCGAAATAGGAAGCCGATTCTAGATTTAACTTTGGATTGGAGATTCTTAATGTGAGTCTGGAAGGAGAGTTTACAGTCTAACCAGACACCTAGGTATTTGAACACCACCTTGCTGTTTTTGAATAACTAGTTGTTCCTGCCAAAACCAGCACCTGGCAGGTTTTGCTCTAGAAAAAGTAGACCTCTAAACCTCTGACTGATTCTGGCTTCATAATTATCTCAGGCTTTGTTCCTCCAGCGTTCCTGAAAAGCAAACTAAATGTCTTAAATGTTCTGTTGTCTTATCGTGATGCTCCATTGTTAGGATGCCTAATAGGTCAATAAAGTCATTATATAATATGTTGTCCAAACTAGAGATACAAACATGTACGCACAAATCAAGTCATATGGTAGTGTTAATGTTAATGGACATTTGCATAAACATTTAATGTGTGCATGTCTCAAGTTAGCATTTGTCCCTATTGAGTTAATCAAGCATAGTATACAGTATACTGTAGACCCCACTGCCAACCGTTTAACAGGTGGTGCAGTGTTTATAACATAGACAAATTGGTGTGAACTTGAATCATGGTTTGACGTCACATCCACACATATCCTCTTATGAACCTAGCTGCTTGAAACTCTAGGTTCTGGGTCTACTTGTTCTTCGAAATGACAAATATTATCTTCAGACACAAGGGGACAAAGGGACAGACTTCTGTATCCGGCTTCACTGAACATAAAGGAGTGAATCAAGATGCACGCACACACACACATAACTTTATAATTGCATAAGAGAAACAGAAGCAGTACTATTTGTTCCCATGCCTTGGCCACATTGGCTCTGTCCTCACCTCCTGATTAAGCACTTATTGGATCTAACAGGAGAACACAGTTATCACATTCACCTGGCCTATCATATAACCTCAGCCCATTTGTATCACAGCTAATCCTATTTATCTGGTTGCCCTTTGCTTCTTGCTGGGTACCTTAGGCTACCTATCTGTGATGATGTGGTTTGTGACTGCTTCTCATTTCTATGGGAGTCCATTTTATGTGACACATATTGTCTGCATTATGTGAGACCTTGAAGCTTAACTTAATAAGTCTCCTTTCAACATTAATGTCTATGTTTTTCAATATTTAATTATAATATTTACGTGTATGTAAGCTCACTCTATGTTTCTGCATTCTGTAAAGAAAATCGAAAACCCTTTCAGAGTGAGAAATTTACACTGACCAACATTTACACATTAGAAGGCCTTGGCTTGAGTAACACATCATAGCCTATTCCAAAGAGGCTGATTAAAAATAAAGCAGCGAGAGAAAATCTTCCTCCAAGCAAAGGTTCATTGCCTCAGGGATCTATTTTTATTTTGAACACTGTCTGTTGACAAGGTGTCCTTCTGGTGATCTTCCTAAAACCATTCTGTAGTGAGAGTGTGTGACTAATGTTGGTGATTGGCCTGATGGACTACACTTCTGCTGCTGCTGCTGGGCAAATGTTAAGCAAATACAGGCATGAGAAAAGAGGGAGGGAGGGAGAAAACATGTCAACATGACACGCCGATTGTAAAACATGACCTCCCTCCGTGTTATCATTGATGTCGGACAAATGTATCTAATCTTTGATTGATGAAAACAGAAAGCTCATTGGAGGGTTGTAGGACATATTTTTATGTTCTAGCCACAGGGCTGTTTCCTGTGCTGAGAATGAAAGCACACTCCTCATCTCAGACAATATCAATGCATGATAATCAACCCTGTTATTATGTGTATCAAGGGAACTACAGGTGCTCTCTGTGGAAAAAAACACATCAGTTCCACAAAAACTGGCCATGTTCAGAAATAGGTGCTGGGATACAATATAGATCTTTGTAAAGACACACACACTTGCTGTCCGTTAGCTCCTCTAACTGGCTGATGGATGTTTTGTGTCGTAGATGGCCTGGCTGCCTTCCGGGCTTTTCTCAAGACGGAGTTCAGCGACGAGAACATTGAGTTCTGGATGGCCTGCGAGGAATATAAAAAAATCAAGACTCCCGCTAAACTGGTGACCAAAGCCAACAACATCTACAATGAGTTTATCGATGTCAAGGCTCCCAGAGAGGTTTGTGTTCGATCAGCTGACTAATGATACAACTGTGCAGTGTTTCCAGATTTATATGAAATATGACCTATAATTAATTACAATATGCCCTCACTACTGTATGTCGCTCTGGATAAGAGCATCTGCTAAATGACTCAAATGTAAATGTTCAATAACTGTCAGCAACATTTTAACTAACTATCCCTTATTCTAAACATAACCCTAACTGTAAATTTAGCAGGCAATTGCTTATCAACAGATAGTCATACTATCAACAAACTAGCTGTAAATCATCTATTTGGGACCATCCAAATAAAGTGTGACCATAAAGTATATTAAAAAGCAGCTTTTCTGTGTTGGAACAGTGTAGATGTAACCCAACAACAGAATGGTGTGGGCTTATACCAGTCTTTAAAAATATTAATGCTCAGCCAATGAGCCAACATGACATCATGTTCTATGAGGAAATAGAAAGCATTTTTTTAACAGTCTTTTTGAGATACAAGTTTTAAGTGGACTTTTGAAGTGGGTTTTTTTCTCTCCAATTTACGCTTTGGTCATAAATACGAGTATAGGACGAGTCATCAACATTATTTGGGTATGAGTAAACAGAATATGAACTTTTAAAAGTTCGTTTTATACTGGACAGTTACTTTAAATATCAATGCTAAAGGCTGTGTTTGTTTTTAATCTGGGGTTACTATGTGTCAGATAAAAAAATGTAATCCACAACCCTGCAATATTACACATAGGTACACATGAATACGCATACTTTGATTATATGGATTAAAAGTAATTTTGATACTGTCTTCAAACAAGTTTTTCATATGACATTGACATACTTAGATGATTCAGATATCTAATGTTTATTTTGCTCTCCCTTGGTCCCTGTAGGTAAACATAGACTTCCGTACGCGGGAGGTGACGAGACAGAGCCTTGAGGAGCCCACCCCCTCCAGTCTGAACGAGGTCCAGGCCAGGGTCCACAGCCTCATGGAGAAAGACTCTTACCCCCGCTTCCTCCGCTCCAAGATCTACCAGGACTTACTCAAAACGCAGTACACACACTGTCAACGGAACTCTGTCTGAAGAACACACACATGTGCAGCCGCAGATACACACACGCACACTTACATGTAAGTGATAATGCCCTAGAAGCCGGTGTTTAGAGGATATATTGGCATGGGTGTTGTTAGCAAACCGTGCCAATATATCCTCCAAACAACAGCTTCGAGGGCATCATCACTTTTATACAACGGGTTACCAACATATTAAAATGATGATTGACATATTTTCATTATAAACATTATTTTAATGAATTTATTCATACTATTTCATCCTTCCACAAGATATAGTCCCGACACAAATCTAGGGTTGCTACCCAAGCCGGCTGGTTGTTCGTTCTATCGGTTCGGTTGTTAGAGACGCGACCCAGTCGTTCAGTTTTTTTGTTCTGTATCTATGGACACGACCCAGTCGTTCAGTCTTTTTGTTCTGTACCTATGGACGCTAACCAGTCGTTCGTTCTAAATATTCCATTGCCATACTGGCTGGCAACATTCTTATCCCTTGCTTGCTAGCTAGCCAACTATACCTAACTTACAGTCACGTCAAAACGTGTAGCCAGAATACCAGCAAAGTAGCTGCATTCGCATTTGTTTAAGCTGTTTTCTAGTTATATTTATTTGGATAAATCCATAACATTGAGCTAATGAGGCGCAATTTCACCTGGCATAGAAAATATGCTCACTCGTCAGGACACTGTTGTTAAGAGGAGCTAGCCAACAACACAGCTAACACAATCACTTCAAACTGAAGCTGGAAAGACAGCAAACTATATACTTTGTATATATCCATAAAAATGATGCCATCTGATTCATGTTTTCGACTGGCTGAGAAACGCTTTCTGCCTGTCTGTCTTGTCCCGACTCCCGACACGTTCATTACTATGGGACAGCCGGAGATCTAATTTTAATATTGAAACAATGTTGCAAATGTCGGAGAGACAGACAGCAGATTTATACAAATCTCCGCTGTTGAAAACTAAATGTTAGTCTAAAAGAAATGTGAGATAATGTATAGATGCTTTTTGTAGTGGAGATCAAGTTTATTACATTTACATTTTAGTCATTTAGCAGACGCTCTTATCCAGAGCGACTTACAGTTAGTGAGTGCATACATTTTCATACTGGCCCCCCGTTGCAAGCGCCATGCTCTACCAACTGAGCTACACGGGGCTACATAAATTTATAAATTGCTTGGCTGGGCTGATGAGACAGTGGATTGCGCGGTCAGATGGAACAGAGTAAATAGGCATTTTAACGTCATAGACTTTTCCGGTGGTAACTTGTGGAATAGACACTGGCTGGAATGCGGTTTTAACCAATCAGCATTCAGGATTAGACCTACCCGTTGTATAAACACGCACACACACACACACTTCTTCAGTAGTTACAAGAACACAAGTAACCATTATTCCTCAAGTCCTATCTTGAGATCTATGTTCGTAACTCGATTTCAGTCTCCCATTGACATATTGAATCATGTGAAAGTTTAAGTTATACATGAAGTATCAAGATAGGATTCTAACAGAGGGATTCTTAGAATTTAGACATATCGTGATATTGTATCATCCCTCTTAGAACTGTGTCGAGCTAGTTTGCACTTAGAAAACAAAATACCACAAGACCTTGTACTGTGTATACTTTTATTGCTCTTATTAGACAACGTGTTGTTGTTGTTGATGTGTATTTCTCCTCTCAATACATACTTATTTTGAAGTCGATACGTTTCTGGGAATTTTATTCAACTTTTGCAGCACGACATGTTATATATATACTGTAATATTATTTCAGATGCTGAATATCTCGATTATTATTCTTAAAAATGACAAAGAATATAGAGAATATTTGAATGATTTATGATATACACAAAGATATGATTTAAACTTACTGTGGATCAGTGAAACTGCATGAGTAAAATATAAAATATACATATTTGCAATGGTTTGTTCGTAGTGGTGCATACCTTGAATGTAATGTCCTCTGAGATTTTTTTTTCCTATAAAAATGAAATGATCTGGAGTCAAGCTGGATTTTCTCACACACAGAAAAAATGCACACAGATACAGACCAAACCAATGAATACATAACACCTCAGGAGAGAGGGCGAGAGAGAGAGTGAGAGTGAGAGAGAGAGAGAGAGAGAGAGAGAGAGAGAGAGAGAGAGAGAGAGAGAGAGAGAGAGAGAGAGAGAGAGAGAGAGAGAGAGAGAGAGAGAGAGAGAGAGAGAGAGAGAGAGAGAGAGAGAGAGAGAGAGAGAGAGAGAGAGAGAGAGAGAGAGAGAGAGAGAGAGAGAGAGATAAAGATAAAGAAGACAGGAACAGCATCTGGTTATTCAGGGAGAGTTTAGTAAAAACTCAAAACAAGTGCAGGTGTCAAAAATGTATGTTTGCTATGCCAGTCACGAGGGATCTGTGCCCTTTGAATGTGTAGGCCAGGTGCCCAGTGGTCTCACCCACAGCACCACTTAGTTTCGCCTGTTGTGTATGTGTAAGTTGTTGAGTCACTGTGGGGAAGAGGACCAAGGGAAATGTAGGCCAGTGTTCTCATTC
Organism: Coregonus lavaretus; assembly: GCF_964263955.1. Taxonomy (NCBI): domain Eukaryota; kingdom Metazoa; phylum Chordata; class Actinopteri; order Salmoniformes; family Salmonidae; genus Coregonus; species Coregonus lavaretus. The sequence continues at coordinate 47,967,897 of NC_139993.1, read as the reverse complement.
ATAGACACAAGGGCAGCACACGGGCAGCACATGGTCGGATGTAGGTCAATAGACAAACAACACACCCACTGAGCTACGTTGGATATTATTGACGGTGATGATGATGGTTATGTAATTATGATGGTTACGGTTATGATGGGCATGAGCGTTGCTAATAGCAGTAGTAGTGGTACTCCTTTCTTACATAAAATAAGCCATCAACATCATATTTTTGGCTGATCCTTTTTTGAATGTTATTCCCACATCACTAATCTTTCTGTATTTATTTGCAGTAAAGCCAAACAAATGTCCCACTCCAGCTGCACAGATTTCCAAAGCAAACTGTCGGCAAGGCAACACGTGTTCTACTTCACTAATGAGAAATCTAACAAACGTGCCACACTCTCTCTCTCCTCTCTCTGTAGCTTCCTAATCAATAGCAAACACAATCACCTGCCCAGAGCCTGCTGCTGTTATGATTGCTCCTCACTCATCACATTTACAGAGAAACAACAAGAGTTCCAGAGAGTAGAAACACATCTGCCTCCATCCCAAAGAGGGTCACTTTACATATTGATTGTTATTGCCAAAATCACTTCAAATGGCACGTTGGTGTGAGTGAAGTAAGACTCCTGTGATCAACATGTTATTTCCCAGGCTTCCCATTGTGTAGTGAAAGATAAGCACCAATTCTCTGCATGCTAGAGTTAATCAGTTAGAAGTCTATGTTGATCATATGACCAACAGGCTAGAGATCACTATGCAGTCATTAAACCCAGTCAAACACTGGGAAGCATGTTGTCAGCACCTCAGGGTTCTGGTAGTGTAGTGTTCAATAAACTGGACCCTATTCACGCTCAGTCCCTCCTCTGAGGCAGAGGAGCTGTGAAATGGTTTTATCACAGGGCAATAAAACAGACAATACAGTCATCACATTACAGGACCATGCAGTCATGGAGCATCTGTCTCAGCCCAGTCAATATGCTATGAAAGGAACCAACCATACACAAGGGAAGTACATAGCAACAAGAGGTGTTGGAGACAAGCAAAACACAAGAGGGAAATTGACGGACACTCCCTTAATGAAAAAACACATGAATTTCACATGAACACGTGAAGTGTTCCAAAAGTACATGTTTTCATGTGATCACATTATCTTACGTGATAACGTGACAACATGTAAAGCAACATGAAACTACACATCTTAAAACGTGATCACGTGAAGTGTTCCAAAAACATGTTTTCACATGAATTTTACATCTGAAATTTAATGTGAAATCATGTGACTTTCCACATGTGAAATCGTGGTTTTTGATTGATTGCGATATTAAAGTCTGTAGTGTGCATGTGATGTCAACATATTAAATATGTTCTTTTTCAGAGTGTATATGATGGGAATGCAGCTTAATGCAGGTCTGGGATGGCTCTCAGGGTCCTATATGGAATCAAACCTACCATAGCAATGTTTTTAACAGGCTCATACAGTTGAAGTCGGAAGTTTACATACACCTTAGCCAAATACATTTAAACTCAGTTTTTCACAATTCCTGACATTTAATCCTAGTAAAAATTCCCTGTCTTAGGTCAGTTAGGATCACCACTTTATTTTAAGAATGTGAAATGTCAGAATAATAGTAAAGAGAATGATTTATTTCAGCTTTTCTTTCTTTCATCACATTCCCAGTGGGTCAGAAGTTTACATACACTCAATTAGTATTTGGTAGTATTGCCTTTAAATTGTTTAACTTGGGTCAAACGTTTCGGGTAGCCATCCACAAGCTTCCCACAATAAGTTGGGTGAATTTTGGCCCATTCCTCCTTACAGAGCTGGTGTAACTGAATCAGGTTTGTAGGCCTCCTTGCTCGCACACACTTTTTCAGTTCTGCCCACACATTTTCTAAACGATTGAGGTCAGAGCTTTGATGGGCACTCCAATACCTTGGCTTTGTTGTCCTTAAGCCATTTTGCCACAACTTTGGAAGTATGCTTGGGGTCATTGTCCATTTGGAAGACCCATTTGCGACCAAGCTTTAACTTCCTGACTGATGTCTTGAGATGTTGCTTCAATATATCCACATAATCTTCCTTCCTCATGATGCCATCTATTTTGTGAAGTGCACCAGTCCCTCCTGCAGCAAAGCACCCCCACAGCATGATGCTGCCACCCCCGTGCTTCACGGTTGGGATGGTGTTTTTTTGGCTTGCAAGCTATCCCCTTTTTCTTCCAAACATAATGATGGTCATTATGGCCAAACAGTTCAATTTTTGTTTCATCAGACCAGAGGACATTTCTCCAAAAAGTACGATCTTTGTCCCCAAGTGTAGTTTCAAACCGAAGTCTGTTTTTTTCATGGCGGTTTTGGAGCAGTGGCTTCTTCCTTGCTGAGCGGCCTTTCAGGTTATGTCAATATAGAACTTGTTTTACTGCGGATATAGATACTTTTGTACCTGTTTCCTCCAGCATCTTCACAAGGTCCTTTGCTGTTGTTCTGGGATTGATTTGCACTTTTCGCACCAAAGTACGTTCATCTCTAGGAGACAGAACGCGTCTCCTTCCTGAGCGGTATGATGGCTGCGTGGTCCCATGGTGTTTATACTTGCGTACTATTGTTTGTACAGATGAAAATGGTACCTTCAGGCGTTTGGAAATTGCTCCCAAGGATGAACCAGACTTGTGGAGGTCTACCATTTTTTTTTCTGAGGTCTTGGCTGATTTCTTTTGATTTTCCCATGATGTCAAGCAAAGAGGCACTGAGTTTGAAGGTAGGCCTTGAAATACATCCACAGGTACACCTCCAATTGACTCAAATGATGTCAATTAGCCTATCAGAAGCTTCTAAAGCCATGACATCATTTTCTGGAATTTTCCAAGCTGTTTAAAGGCACAGTCGACTTGGTGTATGTAAACTTCTGACCCACTGGAATTGTGATACAGTGAATTATAAGTGAAATAATCTGTCTGTAAACAATTGTTGGAAAAATTACTTGTGTCATGCACAAAGTAGATGTCCTAACCGACTTGCCAAAACTACAGTTTGTTAATACAGTACCAGTCAAAAGTTTGGACACACCTACTCATTCAAGGGTTTTTCTTTATTTTTTACTATTTTTTACATTGTAGAATAATAGTGAAGACATCAAAACTATGAAATAACACATATGGAATCATATAGTAACCCAAAAAGTGTTAAACAAATCAAAATATTTTATATTTGAGATTCTTCAAATTGCCACCCTTTGCCTTGATGACAGCTTTGCACACTCTTGGCATTCTCTCAACCAGCTTCACCTGGAATGCTTTTCCAACAGTCTTGAAGGAGTTCCCACATATGCTGAGCACTTGTTGGGTACTTTTCCTTCACTCTGCCGTCTGACTCATCCCAAACCATCTCAATTGGGTTGAGGTCGGGGGATTGTGGAGGCCAGGTCATCTGATGCAGCACTCCATCACTCTCCTTCTTGGTAAAATAGCCCTTACACAGCCTGGAGGTGTGTTGGGTCATTGTCCTGTTGAAAATCAAATGATAGTCCCACTAAGCCCAAACCAGATGGGATGGCGTATCGCTGCAGAATGCTGTGGAAGACATGCTGGTTAAATGTGCCTTGAATTCTAAATAAATCACTGACAGTGTCACTAGCAAAGCACCCCCACACCATCACACCTCCTCCTCCATGCTTTACGGTGGGAAATACACATGCTGAGACCATCCATTCACCTACACACTGTCTCACAAAGACACGGCGGTTTGAACCAAAAATCTCAAATTTGGACTCCAGACCAAAGGACAAATTTCCACTGGTCTAATGTCTATTGCTCGTGTTTCTTGGCCCAAGCAGGTCTCTTCTTTTTATTGGTGTCCTTTAGTAGTGGTTTCTTTGCAGCAATTCGACCATGAAGGCCTGATTCACACGGTCACCTCTGAACAGTTGATGTTGAGATGTATCTGTTACTTGAACTCTGTGAAGCATTTATTTGGGCTGCAATTTCTGAGGCTGGTAACTCTAAGGAACTTATCCTCTGCAGCAGAGGTTACTCTGGGTCTTCCATTCCTGTGGCGGTCCTCATGAGAGACAGTTTCATCATAGCACTTGATGGTTTTTGCAACTGCACTTTAAGAAACTTTCAAAGTTCTTGAAATGTTCCGTATTGACTGTCCTTCATGTCTTAAGGTAATGATGGACTGTCGTTTCTCTTTGCTTATTTGAGCTGTTCTTGCCATAATATGGACTTGGTCTTTTACCAAATATGGTATCTTCTGTAACGTGTCATTTCAACCAATACTCATCGCATCGCATTTGATTGAAAACTAGTTTGGAATTACAGCACAGCACAGCATTCATATATTTTATTTTATAAATACTAGAGCGCCAATACTTGTCGCATACAAGAAGCATACGCATACCAATGATGCCTTTCATACGTTTACATTTTTTAAAACCTGCATAGATAATCTTTGTCTACTCATGGACGTTGCAATTATAGAGGTTTTGAACTGACATTATGGACCCCAGAGCCATAGAGCATGTCCGGCATCTCTATAGCAATAGTAGCTGAACACACTCCGTCAACTCTGGGTTCATGGAGGTGCAACTTCCCATGTGTCTCAAGCACTGGCGGCTGGTCACAGCTTAATTGGGGAGGACAGCCTCATAGTAATGGAACAGGATAAATAGAATGGTATCAAACAAATCAAACACATGGTTACCATGTTTTTGATTCCATTCCATTCAGTCCATTCCAGCCATTATAATGAGCTGTCCTTCCCTCAGCAGCATTTGTGGTCTCAAGGATTCATTCATCTGGCTGCATTCATCAATTACACTTTTTCCTATCATCATTCTGCATCAATGATATTAACCAAGCCATCCCTTTGCTTGCTGTTGACTAGAAGGCCTCAAAAACTAACAAACATACAAAATTGTCTGTGCTGCTGGGAACCATAACGGGCCTTTCCGGTGGCATTGAACTGAAGCGAGCCATATTCCAGGACACACATTCAAACACACACGCACACACACCCACACACACACTTCTTAATTACCGGATTTCACAGGCATTATGGTGCCTGCTGCTGGCCTTCAGAACACTCACCACACCACTGGGCTATTCACACAAGTTGCTAGGGAAACCATGGTTTCTCAGGATACAGAGAGACAGACTATTATATTAAATGATGCCTGTGGATTTTGTTACATCTGTGTTAAGATGGAAACACTGAACTGTTTCTGTTGTAGCTGAGGTGAATAACAGTTTTTTTTTAATGGCCGTGCGAGGACTGAAAGTATGCTTGATAGAGAGGAGACAGAAAGTACACTTGGTGATCAATGCTGATTGGTTTACATCAACGCAATCGATTATTGATGTTTGTGTAGTGGAAGCACAGGACTTTGCCCCTGTGGAGGTACAAAGCCACATAGAGAAAAATATTTTGTCCAAGGGAGAGGGAGCTAAACTCTCCTCTGTTGCTAGCAAAAACTTTACTTTGAATTTAGGAAAACAACATATATTGAATGAGGTTCGACTTTAACAAACACATTAAGTACATTAGACTTCATGAAAGCACTCACCATTTGTGTCAAAAAAACTTTTTGGGGACTGCCTAAAAGCCTTTATAATTTTTTCATGACCCAATAAACCCAAAAATGCTTTAACGTTCCAGCCTCGTCTTCAGCTGTGACCCAGAATGAACTAGCAATGACCCAACAATTGGTCTCGGCCGCCCATTTAGGAAACTTTGTCCCAGACTGCTCTCCTGTTTCCTGAGAGAGCAGTGGAAAGCAGGATATCTTCAAAGCTGAATACATCATCTCTGAGCCTCTAATAACCAATATCTAATGACTACTGTATCCCTCGCAGCTGGATCCAAATGGAGCTGCCGTATAAGGCTTAGTGGGAGATCTGGGGAAGGCTATGATAGAATGAGATGATACCTAGTGCCTAAGTAAGGTGAGGTCAGGTGTTCTGAGACCAAATGTGACTAAGATGGTACGGAGAGGTACTGTAAGGTCCTTGTCCTCAACGGCTACCCCTCATGGTGTTACACAAGGAGAGAAGAATAATCTACCACAGATAAAACTTTTTTAATACTGTATTCCACCCTGACCTGAAACGTCAATTCAGGTTTTATGCAGTGTTGTTCGGCTTTGTGGTGTCAAAAAACTTGAATGCAATGATGAACATATACAGTTAGGTAAACAGATGGTTATTTGGTAAATAATAACACACTCAGTGCTGCTACACAGGACAACTACAAAGCGCCAGCAAACCTGTTCAGAGAGGCTAAGTCAGGAGATTATCAAACACATTCCATGAAAGACCAGAACGGAATTAATAAAAGAAGAAAGATGCTTTCAATTATTATTTCCCTTTGGAGACATGAAATTATGTGTGACAGTCCTTCTCAAGGACTGTCTGTTTTGTGAACGTGTATGTTTGGGTCATATCTTGTCTACTCCTCTGCTTGTCTGCAGGGTTAGGGTACTGTATACCCAGAATAGGTCATTATCAGGGGATCTTCTAACAAAGCAGGTCTGTGTGAGTGTGTTATATTGAGCATCTAACTGTGACAGAGAATCAGCTGCTTGTGTATATTTTCAGAATCCCAACCAAAGACCGAAAGGCTACTGCGAACTGCTACTAGACCCCGGTAAAGCATCCCTTATATGGTTTGCCTTCCAATAACTGATCTTCACCTCCATAAAGAAACCATCATCTTAGCATAAATCTTGAATTACTTGTGTATATGCCAATGCTGTAGGTTTGTATGTAGAGTATGCAACAAGACAGATAGAAAGAGAGATATGGAAAGAAAATACAGAGGGCTATGGCCTCCCTCCACACCTCCTCCTTGAGCAAATAGCTCCCAAGTAAAGAAGAGAAGAAAGTACCCTAGCTTACATCACCCAGGCAACCCCAACCTTAGAGAAGACAGCAAGAGACCTCAAGGACAGCATCTTCACAGCTTCCGGAGAGTTCCTTTTGTAATTCCCACACCTTATACAACAAACACATTATTTCCTTCCAGACTCTTCCTCCCTCCTTCATTCTCTTTTTTTGTGTGATGACATCACCATGATAACTGTGTGTTGCTGTGTGTGTGGGCAGATTCTCCCAGGCCTTTCTAAGGACCAGAGATACTTTTTATTCCCTCATATTAAATCGAATGGTCTTTTACCTGAATGCTCCCCATGGTAACCCATACAGTCCCCATGGTCTATTTTATGAGCCATACACTGATGATGCAGGTGAATCATCCTCATTAATGAAAACTAACCTTGATTAATGCTGTAATAAAAAATGGCATTTGTGCATTGTGCAGTCATTATGTTTGTGTATTGCACGGTCATATGTTTATTTTCTCTAGGGTCGCGTAAGAAGGATAGGTAATACAAATGATGCATCTGTCTGACGACATTATGATGATACTCTTAGAAAAAAGGATTTCCAAAAGGGTTCTTTGCGGAGCGATAGGGTTCTACCAATAACTATTTTCATCTGAAGAACCCTTTTTGGAAGAAAGGGTTCTTTGAAGATTCTTTGGAAGGCAAGAAGGATTATTTGGAAGGCAAGAAGGTTCTACTTAGAACCCTTCTGAATCCAAATAAGCTTTTTTATTGTATTATTTAACTTTCTTTTAAATAGCGCCTGAGCATTAGTGTTTACCTCAGTGTTTAAACCCCCTAAAGTCGATGACCGTGCGGAAAACTAATTAGCATAATAGAAAAATCTAAATCCATCGGTTTAAAACCAGTTAAATGTAAATAAATGTAATCGAAAATGTAATCTACGTAATCCCCAAAAGTAATTATTTATCATGAGAGGGCCATAAACAATAACTAGCAATACTGCATACTCAAATAAAGATTACAATATCACCTTTCCGGTAAAAGATAGTTATACATTTCTGAGGTGTAGTCACTTTTGAGGACACAAGCTCAAGTACAGAGCACAAATATGATAAAAATATGAAATATATTTATATGATGTATTTCCTATTCAACAAAACTGTATGAATAAGGCTTGAAATGACTTCTGTGCTTTCTAAATATAACATAATCAAATTATAAAACGACTATAAGATTTCACCTTCCTTATAACTGTAAAATACATATTTATAATGTTTAGTGTTAGAGAAAATGTGCATATTTTCTAAAGGTCTCTCTTGATCAAAATGTCTGCCCCCATCGCTGTGAACGTTTCACAGAGCTCTAACTCGTCTTCCGTCTTTTTTGTTTAAAATCTATGAATTGTTTTCGATTAATGGCTATAAATCGATCTATGAATGTGCTACCATGATGAAACCACACTCTCCTGCTGCGCTACGATGTAACGATTGCAGGCATGTGCTTTGTCAGTGGCTGTGTTGTAGGGTTCAGTCAGGAGTTGATGGACAGTTGGAAGAGCGAACTAAATGGTAGGAGGGACATCCCTGCTTCAAGTGGTTTCAGATTTCACATCCTATGTCACACAGGCTCAGAAAAAAATATTACTGGTCCGCGGGAACCAGGGCTATCGCTCAATGCAAGCCATATTGATCTACGGTATCCACAAATCAATTTATAAGGAAAAATGTTAGTTGGAACCGGTACCAGAACCACGCAGGTCCCCTAAAAAGGGGACCTTACATCTAAGAGGTAGCTAGAGATATCTGCATCTCAGTCCACCGCATCCACCGATGTCGGCCTTCTGCATCTGCGGTGGAAGGTGGAAGAGCTACAGCAGTGTTTGTCAGACCAGGAGACATCCCATAAATCGGTCTTCTCACAGAAACATCCGAATGGCTACAAACTAATATGTCCCCTCTATGGAAAGATGAGAATCACACGAACACGTACGTTAGTTGTTCTGCTCTAAGACGCCCACAAGCCTCACAAGGTGGCCCAGTACCAGTTAAAACAATTTATGGAAGTATATTATATGGAAGTAGTTTAGTGCCCCAAAAAAAGGGCTTAAACATGGGTCAAAAAATATACAGTACCAGTCAAAAGTTTTGGACACACCTACTCATTCAAGGGTTTTTCTTTATTTTTACTATTTTTTACATTGTAGAATAATAGTGAAGACATCAAAACTATGAAATAACATATATGGAATCATGTAGTAACCAAAAAAGTGTTAAACAAATCAAAATATATTTTATATTTGAGATTCTTAAAATACCCACCCTTTGCCTTGATGACAGCTTTGCAAACTCTCAGATATAGGAGAGACACTTCCAAACAAGCTTCCTTCTGGTCTATTTTTTGACTATCTATTTTGCCTTGTATGAATATGTTATTCAATGCGTTTCTATGGGCTAATAGCAGTAAGGCCAAATTCAATGTTTAATCAAATAAGAAAATAAGAAAGATTGATACCTACAGGGGACCTAAAATTCTAAATCAAATAGCAAAATGAACCATGGTATGACCATCTTAAAACAATTTCATATGTTAGCTTAGCAAAAATCCCCCCCCCCCCCCACCTCCCGAAATCCCTCCTGAAAGGGTTCTACTTTGCACCAAAAAGGCTTCAAATGGAAGAACCCTATATGGTTCTACTTAGCACGTTTTTGTCTAAGAGTGTACACAGGTATCTATGAAGGCAGAGATCTTTTGTAGAGATGTTGTTTGGTTTGAATGTCGTTGGACTCTTTTCACCTGAGTTTAATTGAAAAAGGCCTCAAAACAATGTATTTCTATTTCATTGTAGTGTGTGTTTGCATTATTACATCTGTTGGTGTATACACTGAGTTTACAAAACATTAAGAACACCTTCCTAATATTGAGTTGAACTCCCTTTTGCCCTCAGAACAGCCTCAATTCGTCGGGGCATGGACTCTTCGAGGTGTTGAAAGCATTCCACAGGGATGCTGGCCCATGTTGACTCCAATGCTTTCCACAGTTGTGCCAAGTTGGCTGGATGTCCTTTGGGTGACGGACCATTCTTGATTCACACAGGAAACTGTTGAGTGTGAAAAACCCAGCAGTGTTGCAGTTCTTGACTGGTTCCTGGTTCCATTAATATACAGTATAGATGTGCCGGCTCTGCTAAATGTTTCTCTGGAATGGGGTGTTAATCTGAGTCATTATAGATCCTTGATATTCCTAAAAAGAAAAGGTGATAGCATCTCTCATACATGATTTGCAGTCATTTACTGGAGATGCTATCACCTTTCCTTTTTTTGGAATATCAAGGAGCTATGTATATCCAATCAAATGTTGTAATGATAATTAAACATTACAAAAGAATCAAACCACATTTCCTTCCCTGAAACAGGCCCTGGACTTTTTGTATCTATGAGGTCATCTTTATTGAGGGGTAATTCCTACAGTTGTAGGATGTAATTGTATTACTGTATTCTCATATTATCTCCCCTGCTATCTCCTGTGTGTTTGTGTCCAAGCAGTGATCATTAATAGCAGACAAAACAGCAGCCCCAGATTTTGCCTAGTCAAATAAAGGTTAAAAATAATAATACAAAAAAACTGCAGACAAAGGAAGAGTATCCTTATTGAGCTGACATCCAACAGGTGGCGGATATAACAGTGCACATGTTGGCAGCTCTTCCTTACGGTTAGTAAGCGCTGCCACACATACACACATGAACTGAACACATGCACGCACACACGTGAATGGATGCACACACACACCGACATGGACACACACACACACAAATACCCGCTGGCCCATGTAAGTGGGAGATTCATTTTGTCCAATCAGACAGTAACATGTTTCCAGAGAGCATAAAGAGAACAAACAACAGAAAGAACATGTTTGATTTCAGGGATGTTGAAAAGAACATAAAAAATTATCTGAAGCTTTTTTCATTAGGTCACACAGTCATTTCCCAGCTTCACCCTCCCTCCATCTCTCTCCCCATCTCTCCTCTCTATCCCTCTCTTGTTCTCTCTCTCCTTCCTTCCCACCCACCCTCCCTCCCTTCCTATTCATTTTCCTCCTTCCCTATCTCTCTCTCTCCCTGTATCTCTCTCTCTCTCTCACACACACACGCAGAGTCCTCAGGCTGTGTCATTGGCTGAGCAGACTGATGATGAGTCGCAGGCTGGAAGATAAAAGCTCTATGCTCCCTCACTGCAGACACACTGTTGATATCAGTTCAACTGCTACACATCTACCTATCTACCTACTGTTCTCTACAATCCACAGCAACTATGTGCAAAGGACTAACATTACTGCCTACCACCTGCCTGGAAAGGTATATAGAACTCTTTTTTACCATCCACAGGTTTACTGTTGCTGTCTTTGGCATTTGGATTAAAGGATTAAAGGGGATAATTATTGGGTGTTGTAGCTTCTGTAATGGTGAAAGTGAAGGCGGTTTTGGTGGATTCTAAATTTAGACCTTGCAGCGTGGAGACGTGTCTAGATTATTTTGTGATTAGTTTGTAGCAAAATATTGTGCTGAACAATGACTCAATTCAAGGACTTGTGGAGTATTTATCTAACCTATGACGTTATTCGCTCTCTCTAGGGCCAAGGAACTAAAAGCAAGGCTGGGCAGCTTTCTGCAAAAACCCGACTGGAGTCTAGCAAGCTTCAAAATAGGCAAAACTAGACCTACTCTGGAACAATGCATGAGGTGGAAAGAGTCTTTCGAAAAGCTGTTGTCCAATAAACGTAAGTAAACCTTACTCTTCAGTGCACAAACACACGCACACATACACACGATTAGCCTAGTTCTACAGAGATGCGACAGAAATAAACCTTTATGATTAGAGTAGGGCATTTTGTCAAATTTTAGCCCCAGATTTTAGCCCCAGTATTACTGACCACATCACACAGCCGCTGTTGTAGATTAGAACACACGTGCTGGCACTGTGCTGGTGGCTATACCACAAGATACAGACACATGCATACACATGTGTACACACACACACAGTAGATAATGCAAGGACACAGATGCTAGGATAGCCCACTGCACAGCATCATTGTTATTGCACTGTACCAATATTAATCTCTCTCTCTCTCTTTCTCTCTCTCTTCATCAGATGGACTGATGGCCTTTACAGCTTTCCTGGTGTCAGAGTTCAGTGAGGAGAACATTGCGTTCTACGTTGCCTGTGAGGACTTCAGGAACACTAAGTCTGCTGCCAAGCTGGAGGCCAAAGCCCAGAGAATCTATGATGAGTTCATCTGCACCGACGCACCCCGAGAGGTATGCATCCCTCAACAGCTTGCTTTATTCTCCCTCACCTATGGAATTTGCATAGCATCCCACATTCAATAATCTTAATTATAACTCAAAAGTGAAAAATAAAAAACCTTCATTCAGACTGCAGCAGATGACTAACCTCCCTCTCTCCATTCTCTCTCTCCAGGTGAACATTGACCACGAGACTCGTGACATCACCAGGGCTAACCTAAAAGATCCATCTACATCCTGTTTCGACATGGCCCAGCATAGGATCTACCTTCTCATGGCCAAGGACTGCTACCCTCGCTTCCTTCGTTCCCCGGCTTACAAAGACCTGATCAGCCAGCTCCGTGCCAAGTGCACATCCACCTCCAAGAAGGCGTGAATTAGTAACAGAGGACCTAGTGTGGTCGTCTAAAGTTTAAACAGAAAAGGAATGCATCGCCCTTGAGCATTGACTGGGCATGAAGCCTCAAGACCGGAATTGTACAGATGGACGAATGTCTCGTCATGAACCAGAAGTTCTGGTGCCAGCTACTCTGAAAAATGATGAGTGTCAATCACCATAAAGCTCTGAAGGAGAGAAAGAGAGAAGGCAGATGGAGTGATACCCCATGAGGACGGAAGTTGAGACTTGAACAAGAACTGTGATGGCAATATCACCACATGATGTGGACTATCATCAGTGAATGTACAGAGACACAGAGTGGGCTGAAGGAAGGGTGTAAAGGATGCATTGACAATTTGCATTGACAAGTTGGACATTTACAATCAAAGACACACTGTTATAGTGTCCCAGTTTGCTGCATCAATGTCTAACACTGTGTTCATGACTAGGCATGTTTTCTACATGTTTTTTAATGCAAATAGAAACTGAGTATTTATTATATTTATTTGTTTCTACTCTGTTCTGTTGTCTCTATGTTTTAATTATTGTGTTTGACAAGACCAACAAATTATGAAAAAATTGTGCAATATATTTCTACTGTTAACTGATTTGTGATGTTTTTTACTGGAAAAAATAATATGTTATTTGAATAAAAAACTAAACCACAATATTACAACAGTGTCTCTTTCATATTTTCCTTTAATATTGTTTTTCCAATATCACTTCCAATATCACTTTTGAGTCAGTATATTATATTGATGAGGTAACTGAATAGCAAAGTTGTAATCAGCAGGGTTAGGGAGTAATCTGATTACCAAAAAAATCTGTAACAGTAATCAGTTACATTACCAGCAAAATGATTATAATCAGATTACAGATACTTTTGCTGGTAACATATGAAGGAAAAAATACATTATGACACCTTTATGCTTTCTCAATGACATTCAATTCAGCATTGAAAAAAAAAGATGTGCTTTATTGTCACATACACCAGATAGGTTGTTGTTTTACAGGGTCAGCCATAGTTGTACTGTGCCCCTGGAGCAAATTAGGGTTATGTGCCTTGCTCAAGGGCACATAAACAGATTTTTCATCTTGTTGGCTCGGGTGTTCAAACCAGCAACTTTTCGTTACTGGCCCAATACTCTAACCACTATGCTACCTGCCACCCTACAAAGGCGCAAGTTTGTTCCACCTTAGCGAGTCTAACCACAAGTCAGACCACTGTGATGATACACCAAATGCGTTTGATGGATCCTTTTTGTCTTCTTCTAATGTCTCTTAGAGGGAATGTAATCCAAAAGGAACTGAAAGTAATCCGATTACGTTACTGAGTTTGGCTCAATCAAAAGTGATGGTACTGATTACAATTTTGGACAGGTAACTACAGTAGTAACTTTAACGGATTACATTTATAAAGTAACCTACCCAACCGTGGTGATCAGTACATGATTATGCCTGCATAGTACAACACTGGCCACGTGCCATTAAAAAAAAAAAATCACTATATACTGTAGTTAATAACTAAGTAGCACAAAATATGTAATTTAGCTATGCATTTCAATATATTTACTATTCATCACACCAATCAGAGCCTCTCCTTACGAAGCTAGACAACATCCATTTCAGTGCAACAGGGTATCAGACGTGCAATACAACGTTCATCTCCGGATGATGATAGAACATGTTTGCTCATACTCTATCATTACTATGATAATTATTTTACACTAATTGGGTCACCAAGGCAACCATTTTGGGCTGTATTCCAAATCACCAGGAACACCAAATGTTCCTGCCAGCTAATAACTGTGCATTGTATGTGCATTGTGTAGACTATCTGAGCTTTCGTTTCACATGGTGTGAACTGGAAGCTAGTTCTTGGAAACAGGAAATAAAGGAGAGATAGTGTGAGAGCATCTACGTAATATAGAGTCATAAAGCCTTGTTAGTCATTTTTGTTTGATCAAGTCATCTATCTTTGGCAACCAAGGATATAAATCAAGCTAGCATTGTGGCAGAACAGCTCTCAGCATATAGCATATGCCTACCAAACTAGCTTTATTGACACTCCTCGGCTGCTACAACCACGTCAGCCATCTAACACATCCACAATGGTTCATAATCCTGCTGAGATTATGTAAAACCAGTTTGTATGACTTCATTTAGATAACACTTTTCAAGAACTGTCACTAATACATAGGCAATGTAATTACATGGCAACTATTCAAGTAATGACTATGTTGGTAGACTACACAATATTGCATAGTACCCACTACAAATGTGATAAGGATATTATCTGATTTAGAAAATGTAATTTTGAAATGGTCTTTTAATCAGCCAATGTCTTAATGATAAGTGTCCAAATCATGGTTATTTAAATGTCATCCGGGAGGAGTGGATCTAGTGCAGGTGGAACAGAGCTGCTGAATTTTAATTTAAGTTAGATCTGATCTTATTGGGAACGAAATGTCCATTCGTCCCAGCCGAGGACTGTCAATTAAGCTAGTTTTGTAGGCAAATGCTATATGCTGATAGCTGTTCAGTGCATTGGGGATTCTGAAGAGGGGTACTCAGGACTATTTTGCTGAAGCCTCTTCAGCATGGACTCACTGATGGAAATTCCCTTTAGTGGAGCACCAGGCAGTGTTCTGACTGGGAAAGCAATGCTCCAAACCAGAGATAATGGTTGTTTGACCTTGAAGGCAAACGTAACAAATATAAAAAGTGAGCTCTATATCTGACATAGTACAGATGTCTTCTTTTTTTAAGCCCATAACCATGTGTGTGTCCCTGATTTAGCCCACTGTAGTAAAAGGTTAAATTATTATTTTACAGTGGGGGAAAAAAGTATTTAGTCAGCCACCAATTGTGCAAGTTCTCCCACTTAACCCTCCCGTTGTCCTAGGGTCAAAATGACCCGCCACTGTGTTGAACCAACTTTATTTAATTTTTATATTTTTGGGATCATTTGTGAGAAGGAGGCAGTGAGACTTTAAAGAAAGTATCACTGCCTCCTTCTCACAAATGATCAAAAAAATATAAAAATTAAATAAAGTTGGTTCAACACAGTGGCGGGTCATTTTGACCCTAGGACAACGGGAGGGTTAAAAAGATGAGAGAGGCCTGTAATTTTCATCATAGGTACACGTCAACTATGACAGACAAAATGAGGAAAAAAAATCCAGAAAATCACATTGTAGGATCTTTAATGAATTTATTTGCAAATTATGGTGGAAAATAAGTATTTGGTCACCTACAAACAAGCAAGATTTCTGGCTCTCACAGACCTGTAACTTCTTCTTTAAGAGGCTCCTCTGTCCTCCACTCGTTACCTGTATTAATGGCACCTGTTTGAACTTGTTATCAGTATAAAAGACACCTGTCCACAACCTCAAACAGTCACACTCCAAACTCCACTCTGGCCAAGACCAAAGAGCTGTCAAAGGACACCAGAAACAAAATTGTAGACCTGCACCAGGCTGGGAAGACTGAATCTGCAATAGGTAAGCAGCTTGGTTTGAAGAAATCAACTGTGGGACCAATTATTAGGAAATGGAAGACATACAAGACCACTGATAATGTCCCTTGATCTGGGGTTCCACGCAAGATCTCACCCCGTGGGGTCAAAATGATCACAAGAACAGTGAGCAAAAATCCCAGAACCACACGGGGGAACCTAGTGAATGACCTGCAGAGAGCTGGGACCAAAGTAACAAAGCCTACCATCAGTAACACACTACGCCGCCAGGGACTCAAATCCTGCAGTGCCAGACGTGTCCCCCTGCTTAAGCCAGTACATGTCCAGGCCCGTCTGAAGTTTGCTAGAGTGCATTTAGATGATCCAGAAGAGGATTGGGAGAATGTCATATGGTCAGATGAAACCAAAATAGAACTTTTTGGTACTCAACTCGTCGTGTTTGGAGGACAAAGAATGCTGAGTTGCATCCAAAGAACACCATACCTACTGTGAAGCATGGGGGTGGAAACATCATGCTTTGGGGCTGTTTATCTGCAAAGGGACCAGGACGACTTATCTGTGTAAAGGAAAGAATGATTGGGGCCATGTATCGTGAGATTTTGAGTGAAAACCTCCTTCCATCAGCAAGGGCATTGAAGATGAAACGTGGCTGGGTCTTTCAGCATGACAATGATCCCAAACACACCGCCCGGGCAACGAAGGAGTGGCTTCGTAAGAAGCATTTCAAGGTCCTGGAGTGGCCTAGCCAGTCTCCAGATCTCAACCCCATAGAAAATCTTTGGAGGGAGTTGAAAGTCCGTGTTGCCCAGCGACAGCCCCAAAACATCACTGCTCTAGAGGAGATCTGCATGGAGGAATGGGCCAAAATACCAGCAACAGTGTGTGAAAACCTTGTGAAGACGTACAGAAAACGTTTGACCTGTGTCATTGCCAACAAAGGGTATATAACAAAGTATTGAGAAACTTTTGTTATTGACCAAATACTTATTTTCCACCATAATTTGCAAATAAATTCATTAAAAATCCTACAATTTCATTTTCTGGATTTTTTTTTCTCATTTTGTCTGTCATAGTTGACGTGTATCTATGATGAAAATTACAGGCCTCTCTCATCTTTTTAAGTGGGAGAACTTGCACAATTGGTGGCTGACTAAATACTTTTTTCCCCCACTGTAGCCCAAATTGTAAAGTGGTTATCCCACTGGCTATAGGGTGAACGCACCAATTTGTGAGTCGCTCTGGCTAAGAGCGTCTGCTAAATGACGTTAATGTGCCCTTGAGCAAGGCACTTAACCCTAATTGCTCCTGTAAGTCGCTCTGGTTAAGAGCGTCTGCTAAATGACTAAAATGTAATGTAAATGTAGCTAGTACCCAGTTGGGTTAATATTTGGTGCCAGAAAAGGGCTTTGAATATTTTTTTAATGGCCTGTAACTTGGATACAACTTTTTTGTTTTGTTTTTTTTAAGAATTATGATTGGAACCCAGTCGGGTTAACCAGTTGGGTCACACACAAGCAAACCCATGTGGGCAACATATGTCCCAAATGGGACCTTTACCATATATAAATGGGTTGTAAGTGGGCTATCTGGTGTGAATATGGTCAGAGATTGTCTCTGGGACCGACTTGCTTATACCACCTGGGGGCGCATACGCATTCAACATTTTGAAGAGCAAATGGGCAGAAGACGGAATTTCAAATTCAGGCGCTAAACGTTGGAGATGTCCAGGCAAGACAACGGAGCTGGAAATCTAGAGTGATTCGACCCGTAAGTTGAACTGACTAAATGTAATATTTGCTTGTGTTGTAAGCTAATCGGTTTTTGTATTTTCTGCTGCTGCAGACTCGTTATAGCTAACGTTAGCCAACTAATGTTTGGCATGGTTGCTAGTAAGCTAGCCAATGCTATTTGGTAACGTTAGCTAACTCAAGACGGGCTGAAATACAATGGCTAACTAACTACTTCACTCAATTAATCTCCTTGTTGTTGAGTTAGCTGCGTCACGAACAAACTAGGCATTGACTTGTTGTTGAGCGATTGGACGTGTGTTATCGAGTTAGCCAGCCTTGTCAGTCATGCACAAACTATAGCCGGCCTTGTTGAGTTATCTAGCTAACATTGGTTACTAGATAGCTTGTTTTGCATTGGAGCTAACTTTAGCAAAATGTTTTGCTTGCTGAACAAGCTTGCATTAGTAGTAAAGGAAACACTCGTGTTTGAACCACTCTGAGTTTATTTTGTCGTTCTTTGTGAGTGAACATTTCTCAGTAGCAAATTATACGGCCCTCGCTGTATTTATCTACTGTTGGCCTACTCGGTCCAAGCCATGTTTGTACCGAGGCAAATAGAATTTGACAGGACTGTGTTAAATGACAGCTGCCATTTTGGTTGCAGAATGCTTATCAAATGTTCAGGAATCGCTTGGGAAATTAATGATTCACATGTCGGGAATTTATTATTTTGAAGGAAAATTCAAGTCTTTTTTTGTGGAATCGATTTAAAGACTCAAGTATTATTATTTTCTTCTTTTATAAACGTTTATAAACGTAGACTCCCGAGTGGCGCAGTGGTCTAAGGCACTGCATCGCAGTGCTAGCTGTGCCACTAGAGATCCTGGTTCGAATCCAGGCTCTGTCGTAGCCGGCCGCGACCGGGAGACCCATGGGGCGGCGCACAATTTGCCCAGCGTCGTCCAGGGTAGGGGAGGGAATGGCCGGCAGGGATGTAGCTCAGTTGGTAGAGCATGGTGTTTGCATCGCCAGGGTTGTGGGTTCGATTCCCACGGGGGGGGGGGGGGGGCAGTATGAAAAATAAAATAATGTATGCAACTGTAAGTCGCTCTAGATAAGAGCGTCTGCTAAATGACTAAAATGTAATGTAAATGTTGTAAAAAAAAAAAAAAAAAAACGAAACTTAAATTAGAAACTTTGCCTCCTACACTAACTGAAATAAAATAAATACCATGTTAAATTATTGAGCTGGCTAAACTCAGCTTGTTAGGACAGACTGACCAGAAAAGTTTAAATTACATATGATCTTGGAATTGATTCTGAAATCTGAATGAGATTCATCTTTCAAATGAAAAAAAATATATGATTATGTCGTAAGCGTTTACCAAGTGGTAAAGGGTCCATTTGGCTGCGTTTACACAGGCAGCCCAATTCAGATCTTTTGCCCAGTTATTGGCAAAAGAGCCGATCTGAATGGTCAAAAGACCAATTAGTGGAAAGAAGAATCAGAATTGGGCTGCCTGTGTAAACGCAGCCATAGGGACCCATGTTGTAGCCCACATGGGTTTGTCCATGTCTTGGCAAAAGGTTAACCCAACTAGGTACCAGCTAAGATGACCATTTAGAGCCCTTGGATAAAGCAGAAATGTTGCACTAGATCAGTAGCCTAAATACTTTATGTTTTCTTTTCACAGCTACCTATGAACAGGCCTTGATCAATTTTAAAAAGGCAGAGGAGACTTCTGATCTGCAGACACTCAGACATGGATGAAGAAGAGTCAGGACCTGACAGTGGTAACACAGCAACAGCAGCACTGATCGAGGGGCTAATTTCCCTATGAATACTATCCCGGATGTGGAGGCGATGGCGCAAAAGTTACTCGACACAGCTTTTCTGAATGGAGTGTAAGGTGCTATGAAAGGGATGTTGATAAGTTACTTTCCTGAGGATGGCTCACCCCTCACAGTTCTGGGTGACTTTAACCTCCCTACGTCTGCCTTTGACTCATTTCTCTCTGCCTCCTTCTTTCTACTCCTTTCCTCTTTTGACCTCACCCTCTCACCGTCACCCCCTACTCACAAGGCAGGCAATACGCTTGACCTCATCTTTACTAGATGCTGTTCTTCTACTAATCTCACTGCAACTCCCCTCCAAGACTCCGACCACTACTTTGTATCCTTTTCTCTCTCGCTCTCCTCCAACACTACTCACTCTGCCCCTACTCAGATGGTAATGTGCCGTCGCAACCTTCGCTCTCTCTCTCCTCTTCCATCCTATCATCTCTTCCCTCTGCTAAATCCTTCTCCCTCCGATCTCCTGATTCTGCCTACTCAACCCTCCTCTCCTCCCTTTCTGCATCTTTTGACTCTCTATGTCCCCTATCCTCCCGGCCGGCTCGGTCCTCCCCTCCTGCTCCGTGGCTTGACGACTCATTGCGAGCTCACAGAAGAGGGCTCCGTGCAGCCGAGCGGAAATGGAGGAAAACTAGACTCCCTGTGGACCTGTCATCTTTTCACTCCCTCCTCTCTACATTCTCTTCCTCTGTTTCCGCTGCTAAAGCCACTTTCTACCACTCTAAATTTCAAGCCTCTGCCTCTAACCCTAGGAAGCTCTTTGCCACCTTCTCCTCCCTGCTGAATCCTCCTCCTCCTCCCCCTCCCTCCTCCCACTCTGTGGATGACTTCGTCAACCATTTTGAAAAGAAGGTTGACGACATCCGATCCTCATTTATTAAGTCAAATGACACCGCTGGTCCTGCTCACACTGCCCTACCCTATGCTTTGACTTCTTTCTCCCCTCTCTCTCCAGATGAAATCTTGCGACTTGTGACGGCCGGCCGCCCAACAACCTGCCTGCTTGACCCTATCCCCTCCTCTCTTCTCCAGACCATTTCCGGAGACCTTCTCCCTTACCTCACCTCACTCATCAACTCATCCTTGACCACTGGCCATGTCCCTTCCATCTTCAAGAGAGCGAGAGTTGCACCCCTCCTCAAAAAACCTACACTTGATCCCTCCGATGTCAACAACTACAGACCAGTATCCCTTCTTTCTTTTCTCTCCAAAACTCTTGAGCGTGCCGTCTCTAGCCAACTCTCCTGCTATCTCTCTCAGAATGACCTTCAAGACTGGTCATTCAACTGAGACTGCTCTTCTCTGTGTCGTGGAGGCTCTCCACACTGCTAAAGCTAACTCTCTCTCCTCTGCTCTTATCATTCTAGACCTATCCGCTGCCTTTGATACTGTGAACCATCAGATCCTCCTCTCCACCCTCTCCGAGTTGGGCATCTCCGGCGCTGCTCACTCTTGGATTGCGTCCTACCTGACAGGTCGCTCCTACCAGGTGGCGTGGCGAGAATCTGTCTCCACACCACATGCTCTCACCACTGGTGTCCCCCAGGGCTCAGTTCTAGGCCCTCTCCTATTCTCTCTATACACCAAGTCACTTGGCTCTGTCATATCCTCACATGGTCTCTCCTATCATTGCTACGCAGACGACACACAATTCATTTTCTCCTTTCCCCCTTCCGATAACCAGGTGGCGAATCGCATCTCTGCATGTCTGGCAGACATATCAGTGTGGATGTCGGATCACCGCCTCAAGCTGAACCTCGGCAAGACAGAGCTGCTCCTCCTCCCGGGGAAGGACTGCCCGCTCCATGATCTCGCCATCACGGTTGACAACTCCATTGTGTCCTCCTCCCAGAGTGCATAGAGCCTTGGCGTGACCCTGGACAACACCCTGTCGTTCTCCGCTAACATCAAAGTGGTGAGCCGATCCTGCAGGTTCATGCTCTACAACATTCGTAGAGTACGACCCTACCTTACACAGAAAGCGGCACAGGTCCTAATCCAGGCACTTGTCATCTCCCGTCTGGATTACTGCAACTCGCTGTTGGCTGGGCTCCCTGCCTGTGCCATTAAACCCCTACAACTTATCCAGAACGCCTCAGCCCGTCTGGTGTTCGACCTTCCCAAGTTCTCTCATGTCACCCCGCTCCTCCGCACACTCCACTGGCTTCCAGTTGAGGCTCGCATCTACTACAAGACCATGGTGCTTGCCTACGGAGCTGTGAGGGGAACGGCACCTCCTTACCTTCAGGCTCTGATCAGAACCTACACCCAAACGAGGGCACTACGTTCATCCACCTCTGGCCTGCTAGCTCCCCTACCTCTACAGAAGCACAGTTCCCGCTCAGCCCAGTCAAAGCTATTTGCTGCTCTGGCACCCCAATGGTGGAACAAGCTTCCCCACGACGCCAGGACAGCGGAGTCACTGACCACCTTCCGGAGACACTTGAATCCCTACCTCTTTAAAGAATACCTGGAATAGTATAAAGTCATCCTTCTACCCCCCCCCCCTCCCCCACCCCCCCATAAAAAAAAGAAGAAAAAAAGTGGTTGTCCCACTTGCTATCATAAGTTTAATGCACCAATTTCTAAGTCGCTCTGGATAAGAGCGTCTGCTAAATGATGTAAATGTAAATGTTTTACAAAAAAAAAACAATTGTAGTATTTTATTAGTCCATTGTTAATACAATACAAAAAATGGTGTATGTAAGCAATCACATTTTCATGATAGCAAACTTTCAGTACAGTGCAAAAAGTGTGATGATGCAAATGACCAAAATGATCATTGCATATGATTTGCATCATCATCACACTTTTTGCTTTGTACTGCAGTGTTTCCCAATCCTGGTCCTGGGGACCCAAAATGTTGCACATTTTTGTTTTTGCCCTAACACTCACACACTTGATTCAACTGAGCAACTCATCATCAAGCCTTTGAATTGAATAAGGTATGTGAGTGCGGCAAAAACAAAAATGTGCACCCCAAGGGACCAGGCTTGAGGAAAACTGCTGTACTGAATGTCCTCTAGCTTGAGAACTTCACTGCTGACATGCACATTTCTGGGATTGTATACAGGGTGAGGAAACCAATGTGTACATTTTGTAATTTGATTGAACTACCGCTTTACTCAGAGTTCATGCATTGCATTTGATCTGAGTATGTGCTATAAATAAATATTTATATATTTTATAAAGAACTGCTTTTGTCATCTCTTAAGAAAGCGTGCTTGGGCAGCAGCATCTGGGGCCTACATGGAGACTGAGAACAATCCCAGGTGGACAGCCCAATTGAAAATCACATTCACAGCCTACCTATTGCCCATATACTGTAGGTCTCACTACACACCCATCCTTTACCCAGATGTAACCCATTTGGGTAAACCACTTGGGCAACTTATGAAGCTTAACATTAACCCACATAAAGCCCAGCATGGCAACCACATATGGGGCCAACATGGATAATAAGGACAAAACTTTGTGGGTCCTAAGTGGTAATCCTATTTGGGGCCCACATGTTGAAACCATTCTTCAACCCATGTAGGATTAAAACTTGTGGCCCCTGTGGGTAAAAGCACATTTGGCCACTGGAGTCCCTCAAGAAGCCCAAAATGAACCCACATATAGCCCAACATGGCAACCACATGTGGAGCCAACGTGGATACTGAGGACAAAACTCTGTGGGTCATAAGTGGTTATCCTATTTTGGGCCCACATGTTAAAACCGTTCTTTAACCCATGTAGGCTAAAAACTTGGGGCCCCTGTGGGTAAGAACACATTTGCCCACTGGGGTCCCTCAAGAATCCCAAAATGGCAACCACATGTGGGGCCAACTTTCTGGGTCTCTGTTGGGTTTCCTTCATGGGGCCTGTGGAACAGCCCTTCGACGAGAAGGTGTCCATATGTTTTTGGCCATGTAGTGAATGTAACAGAGCCCCCACTGGGATAACGTTCTAATGAGAGTACTGCCACCATGTGGGGATAAACTGAAATAGCACAACATCCTTTTAATTCAAAAGGCTTTATTGGCATGGGAAACATGTTTACATTGCCAAAGCAAGTGAAATAGATAATAAATAAAAGTGAAATAAACAATCAAAAACGAACAGTAAACATTACACACAAAAGTTTCAAAATAGAGACATTTAAAATGTCATTATGCCTGTGTACAGTCTTATAACGATGTGCAAAAAGTTAAAGTACAAAAGGGAAAATAAATAAACATATGGGTTGTATTTACAATGGTGTTCTTCACTGGTTGCCCTTTTCTTGTGGCAACCGGTCACAAATGTTGCTGCTGTGATCGCACACTGTGGTATTTCACCCAATAGATAAGGGAGTTTATCAAAATTTGATTTGTTTTTTAATTCTTTGTGGGTCAGTGTAATCTGAGGGAAATACAGTGGCTAGCGAAAGTATTCACCACCAACCCCCCCCCCCCCCCCCCCCCACTTGGCATTTTTCCTATTTTGTTGCCTTACAACCTGGAATTAAAATATATTTTTTGGGGGGTTTGTATCATTTGATTTACACAACATGCCTACCACTTTGAAGATGCAAAATATTTTTTGTGTGTGAAACAAACATGAAATAAGACAAAAAAACAGAACTTGAGCATGCATAACTATTCACCCCCCCCCCCCCCCCCCCCCCCCCCTTCACGGCAAAACTGCTCCAGCTCCTTCAAGTTGGATGGGTTCCGCTGGTGTATAGCAATCTTTAAGTCATACCACAGATTCTCAATTGGATTGAGGTCTGGGCTTTGACTAGGCCATTCCAATACATTTAAATGTTTCCCCTTAAACCACTCAAGTGTTGCTTTAGCAGTATACTTAGGGTCATTGTCTTGCTGGAAGGTGAACCTCTGTCCCAGTCTCAAATCTCTGGAAGACTGAAACAGAATTTCCCTATGTTTAGCGCCATCCATCATTCCTTCAATTCTGACCAGTTTCCAAGTCCCTGCCGATGAAAAACATCCCCACAGCATGATGCTGCCACCACCATGCTTCACTATGGGAATGGTGTTCTCGTGGTGATGAGAGGTGTTGGGTTTGCGCCAGACATTGCGTTTTCCTTGATGGCCAAAAAGCTTAATTTTAGTCTCATCTGACCAGAGTACCTTCTTCCATATGTTTGGGGAGTCTCCCACATGCCTTTTGGCGAACACCAAACGTGTTTGTTTATTTTTTTCTTTAAGCAATGGCTTTTTTCTGGCCACACTTCCGTAAATCCCAGCTCTGTGGAGTGTACGGCTTAAAGTAGTCCTATGGACAGATACTCCAATCTCCGCTGTGGATCTTTGCAGCTCCTTCAGGGTTATCTTTGGTATCTTTGTTGCCTCTCTGATTAATGCCCTCCTTGCCTGGTCTGTGAGTTTTGGTGGGCGGCCCTCTCTTGGCAGGTTTGTTGTGGTGCCATATTCTTTCAATTTTTTCATAATGGATTTAATGGTGCTCTGTGGGATGTTCAAAGTTTCAGATATTTTTTTATAACCCAACCCTGATCTGTACTTCTCCACAACTTTGTCCCTGACCTGTTTGGAGAGCTCCTTGGTCTTCATGGTGCCGCTTGCTTGGTGGTGCCCCTTGCTTGGTGGTGTTGCAGACTCTGGGGCCTTTCAGAACAGGTGTATATATACTGAGATCATGTGACAGATCATGTGACACTAAGATTGCACACAGGTGGACTTTATTTAACTAATTATGTGACTTCTGAAGGTAATTGGTTGCACCAGATCTTATTTAGGGGCTTCATAGCAAAGGGGGTGAATACATATGCACGCACCACTTTGAGCAGTTTGAGCTACTCCAGGAAGTGACATTGCAGTCTAGCTCAGTGCTGCCCCTCTTATTGAGAAACTCCAGTTGAAGTTCAACCGGGGTACTGCAGGCTGCCATTGGCAAGTCAATTATCCTCATATCTTCTTCTGTGTGATGTTTAAATAATCGGTTCAAGGACATACATCTGGTGTAGTAGAAGCAATTATTGGTACCATGATTGTCTTGGACACATGTTTTTATTTACACGAAGATTGACCACGAAGATTGCCGTTTTTCCATTCACTATAATGGGGGGATCCTGTTTTCATGAAAACAATGCCTGCAGTACCGCGGTTGGCCTTGAACTTCCATGGCTTCAATGATAGGCGGCAGTCGTTCTCCACTTAGGCGGTAGTTCTATGAGGGAACCACCAGTGGGCGTACTAGGCTTCTAAATAAAACAGAGGCTTTGAGCCCAGTTCTGTTTCCCCCTTCTCCTCCCCCCTAATGGATTGGGGAAAAAATTAATAAATAATGCTTTCCAGCCAACATTTCACTGTTTTTATTTTATTTTGTATCTTTATCTTTAACTCTGCATTGTTGGAAAAGGACATGTAGGTATTTCATTGTTAGTCTACACCTGTTGAAGGATTGTATACTTCAGAGAGAAGAGGAAGAAACCGAACTGACCTGGACCTCTGACAATATATTTCAAGGCAGAAAATTACTTAAGTATATGGTTTCTTTAGAACTACAGTACCAGGTAGAAAGGAAAACCAGCAATACTTCAGCTTAAGGGCTAGTATATAAATACACCTGGACTAGGAACTTATCAGACTAAGCTACAGTTGTTTACAAGCATTTCGAGACACCCGCAATAACATCTGCTAAATATGTGTATGTGACCGATAAAATTTGATTTTTTCCTCTTCCTCCTGTGGCCTTGGTTGAAACGTCTGCCTGTTCACATCCCAAGCTCTGAGGCCATCGTCCTCCCACCACTCTCTCTTCCCCCAACAAATACTGTACTTTCCATAATATTTTGGCAGGGTTACATACAGTATGTTATCATAAGTTATGAGAAAGAGATGTTGGGGGAGATGGAGAGAGAGGGGGTCCATATTTTCCAATAACTGCTAGGGAGGGATTTCTGTAGAGAGAGGGAGAGGGGTGGGGGGGTCCGTTGATGTCCCATGAGTTTAAATACTTCTGAGGTTTAATGTAGATCCAATTTGGTTACATCTAACCTCAACTAGGGAGGGAGGATAGAGAGAGAGGGTGTGAGAAAAGGAGCAAGAGAAAAAGAGAGAGAGAGGCAACTGCATTTTACACTCAAAGCGTGGGAAATGTTTTGTTGCGTGTCCCTAGCGGAAAGGGAAAACTGTGCTATCCCCTGACCTTGGTCTCCATGGGGTTTAGATGCTCTATCCTCTGTGGATCACAGAGAGACCCAGAGAGACCATCTCATAGGCCATTTCTCTGTTATGTCATTCAACTCATCATAAGACACAAAAAACGCTCAAATATCCTCAAATATGTATGTATGACTTCCTACTGAGTGCCTGTTCGTCACAGATATGTTCCATATAAGCCCACTCACAACATCAACAATGCAAAAACCTACAAAAACAGTCTATACTTAATTCAAGAAAATGTGTATTTATTTTTTTCAAAATTGAAATTCCTATGTTAACCTGAACCTGTTGGCTAACCATATCTCATTCCACAGGCTCAGTGTTAGATGAAGAGTGGCAGGTGCCTGGACTGCTGTGACCTCAGCAAAGCTTTGACTTGGCCTCTCCTCTCTAAGATCAACTAACACTCTGACTGAGTCTCCACTTTCATGTTCTCTGCTATTCATCCCCTCCTCTTTACTCTGTACCTGCGTGTGAAATCCATTCTGCGCTCCCCTGAGAACATTCTGTTCCCTCTCTGAATCGAGGCACCCTTGATGTGGAACACAGTGATGAATATGAAGTCAGAAACAGACTGATGCTTTCTGGGCGATTGCACAAACCCAGCAGCAGGTTATTTGTTGTTGTTTAGCTCTCCAACATCAATCTCAGTGTTCTTTGTACGTTGCTCAATGTTTAGGATTTAGAAAAATAACTGTCAGGCTTAATCTGCTCAATTCTGATACCAGGGAATATTTCTACACAATAGGTCTTGGTAATCAAGACCATATATTGAGAGGAAAATCTGGCTTTCTTGCTTTGCTAGCTATAGTACAGTACATCTTTATAATAGGGAGAATAGCGAGAGACTACATGAAGTGTTTTCAAGTCTTGTAGCCCAAACAAAGGGTGAAGTCTCTCCTGTGAAAATATGATTTTGCTCAATACCTCAGATCTCATCTGATGTACCATAGTCCAAAAAGTATGCAGTTCTGGCCAACACAGTTTATTTAGTCAAATCTCTGTTAGATGTGTTCCTCTGTGTAAACCCCTCCTCCCTCTCCATGTCAGCCAGCCAAACACTATAGATTACAGTGAGGTCCATAGGCTACAGGGTATTTATAATTCCCACAAAGGGGCTGTTACACAAGCATCACCCAGCCTTTCGTTCCCCTCGCCATCTCCAAGATCACACAAGTGGTCACCTCAGACTGCAGCCATTTTCCATAATAACTTCAGTGTCAAGTTTGGATTGGCCGTTTTCTGTTGCGCCTCTTAAAAGCTTAGGGTAAGCAGTCTGATCTGCCTACTTCTTCTGCTAAACCAAACACATCAAGACTTCAGGCCCAGATTGAATGTTTTGCCATAATCATCCTCATTATTATGTGGCGAGACATTGGCTTCATCAGACACTGAGGTGGAAGTCTTCTGATTATCATTAGTGCATTTTGTCCTTGATAACAACACACAGAAAATAAGTGATATCAGGAGGTGCCATTCCTGTTTCTTACCCTGTATGCTTGGTTTTTGGTTCTTGCTCATGATTGCTACTACAATCAACAGCATTAGTGCCTACTAAATATACAGTAACTATACACTCGCTTATACATTATGCCTGTGGAACAAAGTTCATATTTATCCTACTGACAAAGTGCTCCACAGTACAAATCAATTAGTGCCTAATGGCATCTATAAACTACTTACAGTGCATTCGGAAAGTATTCAGACCCCTTGACTTTTTCCACATTTTGTTACGTTACAGCCTTATTCTAAAATGGATTAAATTGTTTTTATTCCTCATCAATCTACACACAATACCCCATAATGACAAATCAAAAACAGGTTTTTAGAAAATACGGAAATATAACATTTACATAAGTATTCAGACCCTTTACTCATTACTTTGTTGAAGCACCTTTAGCAGTGATTACAGCCTCGAGTATTCTTGGGTATGACGCTACAAGCTTGGCACACCTGTATTTGGGGTGTTTCTCCCATTTTTCTCTGCAGATCCTCTCAAGCTTTGTCAGGTTGGATGGGGAGCGTCGCTGCACAGCTATTTTCAGGTCTCTCCAGAGATGTTCGATCGTGTTCAAGTCCAGGCTCTGACTTGGCCACTCAAGGACATTCAGAGACTTGTGTGTGTAGATTGATGAGGGAAAAAAATTATTTCATCAATTTTAGAATAAGTCTGTAACGTAACAAAATGTGGAAAAAGTCAAGGGGTCTGAATACTTTCCGAATGCACTGTATATCTCTATAACAATGCTCTTATAATAGAGCCACTTAAAATGCTTTAGACTTACACCGTCCTTTAATGTGTGGTGTAAACTCATTTTTCTCTCAATGAGGATTCATTTATTTCTCTAAGGAGAGGAATGATAATTAATATATCTATTTATCTCCTGTTCTGTATTTAGCTCCGGCTACAGTTGCAGAATGGAAAAGAGAGAGAGGCATTCGCAAATCATTTCTGCAATTCTTTTCTTCCCCTTCTCCGGAAAATACTTTGCAAATAAACCTCCTTTATCTAAGCAATTAATGGTGCTGTGGGAAAAGCCATTTAATTTCCTCCTTCTTCTGGCCTGTGATAGCATACCGGAGAAACAGGACACCTTTATAGGAATCCACCCAAGCCTGCCTAGCCTGTGTCCTGGATCAAGTCCAGTCCAGTTTGGGACAGTTTGGAAGTGTGGAGATCACTGGTGTAGCACACACCCACACGCTTTGGGGGCCCCAACCCCCATCCTCTTTTTTTTCTGGTTGGTGTCCCCCCGGAGATCAGGCCCCGTAGATAGTATATGAACATGTCATAAGCCATGATTTTGTAATACCATTTTTTATTACAGGAAATGAACTCTAAAACAACAACATTTTCACTCAGCCTCATCGCAAAATGTGTAGAATATCATGAGATTAGCTATAAAACTAACTAACTAACTAACCAAGGAGGAAGTAAAACGTCAGAGGGCCAGTCTTAGAGCCACACTAAGGCATTCAAGGAGTCATAAAAAGACCGGAAATTACAGCAGGATTGGTGCTCTGTGGTATTTCTGGAGAAATGTCAACGTGAGATTACACTCGCCTTCCTGTTTTGTCAAACACTCTTGCACTGTTATATTCAGATTTCCCAGGAAACCAGTGATTATGGCAAATACCACGGCTTATTGCACTTAAACGACCAAATAACAACATGACTATTAATATTAAGTGGAGATTTTTGGAAAAGGGTCTTGGTTTAGAGAGATTATAGCTGGACAACTTGTTATTTCTTCAGATCTCTTAGAAGTGAGGTGAGTTTAGAAATAATTATATAGTTCTATAAATATTCACGCAGGTGTTCTGCCTACTCTTTGATGTGTGATTGTGATGGCATTCCAAATATTGTACGAAGATTAAAGTCAGATTTCATCCAAACTGCAATCAATAACGCGGTTATATAACATATGATGACCTCATTCACATGATGTAACCGAAGTTTAGATCCCCTGCTGCCAATATTACAGTTATTGAATCATCATCTTAGTGATAGAGCATAACGTGAGGGTTGAAATACTTGGCCTCGCTTTATATTACAAGACCATGTATTTGCTAGTTTAACTAACTACCATGTAGTATGTAGTTACTATGTAATTACACCGTTTGAATCACCACTTATTCATTGTGACCAAATCGTTTTTAACGCATCATTACCATTTTACAGAATCCTGTCTAATTGCCCTCCATATAAGCCCATACTGTATGTGGAATGACAACTAACACAATGACATCCCAACCAGTGGGGTTGCATGGCAGTGTTTTCCCTTGGCAGACCTTTCTTTGGGTCATTACATCCCTAAGCTGAGCATAGAGCATATGTCCATGGAACAAACAAACTGCCCGGCTGCCAACTGGTCTATGTTTATTTGAACTGCATTATAACGATCGTCTCTGGCCTTAGTACATATCCGTCAAGTACTTTTATTTACACTTGGTGAACTTGGGCTTCCAGTAAAGTCTGTAATTAAAAAACAACGTTTTTGTGGTTTTGTATGCTTATATGGTCTCTGATCCGTTACCACTGATGTTGCTGCCTAGAGCACACAAACACTTTCCAAACAAGCTGGCTTTTGATGAGCTGCCACTAACAGAGAACATTTGTTTCTTTTTTTCTCTTCCCCCATCTGCCTGACACAGTGCTGCTGTTCTACTGAGGTGGGGAAAAGTGGGGAAAACGTATTGTTCACCATGTCATCAAGATAAGCCAAGCTGCTTGGCGCCACTTTATGGTCCACTTGAGAACATGCTAGATTACATTTTGTTATCAACAATACTGAACCAATTTCCCTCTCTCCAGTTTCCCTTTCTACTAAATAATGTCTGTCAACAGTCCAATCTGTCACTGTTGATGTCTGGAGGTCTATAGATTAGATCGATAGCCTACATGTTCTATAGACAACACAGCACACAAGGAGCAAAGACAAGTTAGCAAGTCTCAACGAATCTGGTCAAAATAAAGTTCTATGGCCTTTGTTAATGTAACTCAGGGTAAAACGTTATCAAGAAAGTTTTATATTTCAGTAGAACAATGTTAAGCCCCTTGTTTATGTAACTGATGTGGTCCTGGTTTGTTTGGGACAGGAACGGCACCTTCTCCTCCTATTCAGGAAACTGGCATCTGTTTTCTGTGTGCTCTCCAAATATCCCTCCCTGCCAAGCAGCCTGGTCTCTATAGCATGGCTACTGGCTGTAAATCACGTTCCATCATTGTTTTAGTCCCTAGCTTGGATCCTATTCAGCAGTAGTGGAAAAAGTACCCAATTGTCATACTTGAGTAAAAGTAAAGATAATTTAATAGAAAATGACTCAAGGAAAAGTGAAAGTCACCCAGTAAAATCATACTTGAGGAAAAGTCTAAAAGTATTTGGTTTTAAATATACTTAAGTATCAAAAGTAAAAGTATACATTATTTCAAATTCCTTATATTAAGCAAACCAGACAGCACCATTTTCTTGTTTTTTTAAATTTACGGATAGCCAGGGGCACGCTCCAACACTCAGACATAATTTACAAACGAAGCATGTGAGTCCGCCAGATCAGAGGCAGTAGGGATGACCAGGGATGTTCTCTTGATAAGTGTGTGAATTAGGCAATTTTTCTGTCCTGCTAAGCATTCAAAATGTGACAAGTACTTTTGGGTGCCAGAGAAAATGTATGGAGTAAAAAGTACATAATTTTCTTTAGGAATGTAGTGAAGTAAAAGTTTTCAAAAATATAAATAGTAAAGTAAAGTACAGATACCCAAAAAAAACTACTTAAGTAGTACTTTCAAGTATTTTTACTTAAGTATTTTACAACAAATGTTCTCCAGCATCTCTGAGCCAAATTAAGGGTTCTCTTTTTTTCATTGTACCCAGAATGTTCTTCAGACAGTAGAAGGATCAGACTGTATGTAATGGCATGTTTGTTTACTTGTTCTTTGAGTATCATGAGTGTGTAATTGCAATTTTCCATGTTCTTCTCAGAGGATTCCTCACATCAGATTTGGAGGGATTGTTTACTTTCAATGTACTGTAAACATACAGATGAAGCGTAAATGGTACCAAGGGACTGATTTACTGCATTATGGTCATTTGTTCAAAGCAACTACCGGTTAGCATATATTGAATATATGTTGGACTTGTGGCAATCTAACCTCTAAAATGCCAGCACCATGATCCAACCAACCATGCTAATGTCAGCCATGGTTATTGTGTGAGAAGTTGTCACAAGTTACATTGCATAAGCTTTATCAGATCAGTGTTTTTGACACAGTCAGTCATATATAGAGGTCTATAGAGCCTGTCTCCATTCCTGATTTCTGTAACCGTTAGTTTACCTGTGAAATATTGACATGAACTCAGAAACACTAGGGCCGGCTCTGACTGCATGTGTGGGCATGGATGTGGGTATGCAGACCCGAGAGCCACTGCGGCCTCTCATGGTGAGTTCAGCTTTTTGGTGGCCCCCACCCCCATCAAAGTTGCCCATCCCTGGTCTAGAGGGTGTATTGCATGTGTTAACTTCATGCAGGAGAGAGCCAGCCATGACGATACCCACGGACAGACAGGCAGACAGAGAGGGAGAGAGAGACAAGATAGTGAGAAGAACCTCTCCAAGCTCTTAGAGTTCATAGACTGATGATCTGTCATAGTGTGAATCAATCTGAATTATTATACACTGAGTGTACAAAACATTAGGAACCTGCTCATTCAATGACACTAACCAGGTTTCCATCCAACCTTTTCATGCAAGTAAAGTATGTCGGATAAAAACACTTAATGACAGGCCTGATGGAAACATAATATTTTTCGGTAAACTTTCCAAATGTCGATAAAAGAGTGGGCACACTCGCTATTTTATAGGTATAACTGTCGTAACGAATGAGATACCAAAATATTCTGGACATTCCTTTTTTTCCAGAACTTGGGCTGTTGTTGCAACGCATGCACTATCACAACAGCTGTTCATCACTTGACTGTCATTTGGAAAATTCCTTCCTGGATCAGATGGTGATGTGTTAAAATATCACTGTGTAACTAATCACCAGGACATCAAATGCGCATCCAACAAGTATTAAGCATAATTATTGAATCACCACGTTAATGACAGTAATGATTGAGGTTTTAAGTATCAAGGTGAGTCTTTAGGTTAGAGGCATTCCATTTTGCAATCGCAAACATAATTTTGGATTTGTGTGCCCATGAAACTGTTTTTACCCCATAACATAAAGAGACACGAAATGTTATGTAGTTACACTGCATTTCTGATATCTCTATACAAAAAAACTGTCAGACAGCTACAGCGGCTTGGCATTTTTCCTATTTTGTTGCCTTACAACCTGGAATTAAAATTGATTTTTTAGCGGTTTGTATCATTTGATTTACACAACATGCCTACGACTTTGAAGATGCAAAATATTTTTTTCTGTGAAACAAACAAGAAATAATAATAAGAAAAAATACAGAACTTGAGCTTGCATAACTATTCACCCCCGTTGTGGTGCCATATTCTTTCAATTTTTTTAATAATGGATTTAATGTTGCTCTGTGGGATGTTCAAAGTTTCGGATATTTTTTTATAACCCAACCCTGATCCGTACTTCTCCACAACTTTGTCCCTGACCTGTTTGGAGAGCTCCTTGGTCTTCATGGTGCCGCTTGCTTGGTGGTTACCCTTGCTTAGTGGTGTTGCAGACTCTGGGACCTTTCAGAACAGGTGTATATATACTGAGATCATGTGACACTTAGATTGCACACAGGTGGACTTTATTTAACTAATTATGTGACTTCTGAAGGTAATTGGTTGCACCAGATCTTATTTTGGGGCTTCATAGCAAAGGGGGTGAATACATATGCACGCACCACGTTTCCGTTATTTATTTTTTAGCATTTTTTGAAACAAGTTATTTTTTTCATTTCACTTCACCAATTTGGACTATTTTGTGTATGTCCATTAAATGAAATCCAAATAAAAATCCATTTCAATTACAGGTTGTAATGCAACAAAATAGGAAAAATGCCAAGGGGGATGCATACTTTTGCAAGGCACTGTAGATCCAGGATTCTTACAGGGTTCAAATTCAATGTCAAATTTAACTGATTAATGCATAATATATGACATAACGACAACTTACACTGCCATAAATGCAAGGACAGAAAAGTAATGTTTTATGTCACATGATTATGGACAAATCCATTTAGACACCAACCATGCATGATAAAGGCTTAAATCAACTCATTAATTTTATTGAATATAGCTAAGATCCCCTCTTATATCTTAATGTAATGACACGAAAAACATTTGCAGATTATTATCAATGACTTATCAACAACTGTAACAAGTTTTCCAGTGTAGGAAATCATCACTGGTAGCCTAGTTTATAGAATTACACATACAGTATATACTGTATATACACAAATAGGGTGTTTGAAAAGATTTGAATGCTAAGCAACCTGCATACACATTGTTTGAAGTACAATAGACCAACATAGCTACTGTAGTAGGTCAAAGCTGTGTGCTGGAAAACCTTGGAAAAGCATGGGTGGAGTAGGCATTGTCATGCTCGTTAATTACCTTTCTTTTTTTGGGCTCCAGACCAATGCCTACTTCTCACTTAAAACATTGTTTTGTGTTTTAAATTTCCATGGTTTTTACACCGGAAGGTGATTATACAAATTATACAACATTTCCACATGCAAAAGGTGTCTTTCCTAAATGTAGTTTCTGCTTCAAATGATGTAAAAAAAAAAAAAATAGTGTTTTGTCTAGCATCATTTATTGTCCAGGGCCCGGTTTCCCAAAAGCATCCTAAAGCTATGTTCATCGTTACAAACTTGTTAAGGCACATTGTTAAATCCCAGAGCTGTTTCCCAAAACCATCATTACTAAAGTAGCACTTCAAAACACTCGTAATTTTCCAACTACTTAAGACCACCCATAGAATAGCTAACTGGGTCTTTAGATGCTTTTTTGTCCTTACGCGTCAATTTATACACAGAAGATCTCCGCTAAACATAAACATCTTGATTTTATCTGTCAATCTGTGACCACTGATAACTTCAGAACGAAGTTGACTACAATCCAAAGTTGCCAATGTCTGCAATTGTTATAAACAAGCAAAGGGTAAAAATATGCTTCAAATGAAAACCAAGATGACTGCATTAAAAGATAAATAGAGTAGGCTATATAGGCCTATATATTTAAATCATATTGAAATCAATTTAATGTTCAATCAACAACATGTGCACAATAATGTGCCAAATATTAAATTTAGTGCATAGCCTAAGCATTAGAATAAGCCACCTCAATATTTGCAGCCATAGGTAATAATTTATTTATAGGAGCTGATCCGTCGTCAGTAAGATAAGATTTAAATGGCAGCACTGATCCTTGAGCAGCACTGCCTTTCTTTCAATCCTATCAGTATCGACACATGCTCTAACTATGCACTTATTGAAAGTTCTCCCTACGTGGTGTTGTGGGAAAAGCATGTGAGTTCCTCGGTCATTATAGAAACGATACATCCTTAAAACACTCGTAAGCTTAAATTACATCACTATCGGGAAACCGGGCCCAGGCAATTAATTAATGGGCATGGCTGTTTACATTTATGCAAAACATATGGATTCTCCCTTTAAAGAGGGGGGTGAATATCAACAGCTGCTTTAAATTAAACACATACCAGTTCCTGTAAGTGACTTTTAAAGTACTGAAGAAGTCGGCTGAGTGAGCATTTGGAAAGAAATCCTACCCAAAATCTGGGGGAGGCCCCCCAGAACCCACTTTTGTTTTTTACTTGTTGATGGCTACTTCCCACTAAGGGAACCTACGGTGAGGTCTTTTGGACCTCTTTTTTTTTTACATATTTTTTTGGTCCTGTCCTGACCGGCCGTCTTTTTTTTGTGTATTTCTTTGGTGCAGTCTGGACTGTCCTTGATTTCAAAGTCCACGGACGGGACTCCCTAAAAACATGCCACTTCGATACAAGTTACTTTTCGTAGCAGGTTAGGAGAGCATTTTCGAAACATAGATGTCTGTGTTTGGTTTAGATTTGGTCCGGTGCGAATTTTAGTTCAACGTCCACAAACGTCCCGATGGTACCAAATCTGAACCAATCATAGACATCTATGTTTCACAAGTTTGGACAGCACAGTACAGTAGAGTAGTGGTTCTCAAACCTCTCCATGGGGACCCCAGGCAGTTCCACATAATTGATCTATTCCAGAGATAGCACACCTGAAACATCTGGGGGTCCCAGAGGAGAGGTTTGAGAACCACTGTAGTAGAGTACATCAGAGTGCAGTACATTATAGTACAGTAAAAAAAAGTAGAGAAAGTATTTTCAACATTCATTCAGAACTGAAAATGAACCTGATTTCCATAGCTAAATATACCTAGCTAGCTAGCTTCCTTTGCTTGTAACTTGCTTCTCATCCGACTGGTGTTAGCTAGCTAGCTAGCTACAGCTGCTGTTGCACTGCAACCAAGTGGCTGGTCCCGGTTTTAGAACTCTGAGATTCAGCTGAAAAGATGTTAGCATTGTCAAAAATACTCCAAAAAGGTAGCGCATCGTTGGTTCTTAATGGGCAGAAATGAGCATTTTAGAGCGATAAATTATAAATTGTATAAAAAATGTTGCACCTACAAATGTAGAAAATGTCCAATGGTCCCTTTATGGACGCTATAGTCTCGTTTTAATCCAACATCTAGAAGTTGAGCTAGGTAGACGCAGAAAATACTCTGAAAACTCAATTGCTAACAGCCCTTTAAAAAAATCCAGAATGTGGTTTTTGGTAACGGCTGAACGGCTCATGACGAGAGGTGGGGAGTGTGTTGTGTACCTCCAATCAAGTTGATTTGCAAATTTCCATAAAGCTTTGTGTCATATTGGCTTAAATATGATGGTAGGGAGAATTGAATTTAACATTGAGCTTCAACCAATGCCTAAACTATTATGGGGGCTAATAATGTACAGTGGGGAAAAAAGTTTTTTTTTTTTTTTTTTTTTATCAAATCAAATTTTATTGGTACTTGCGCCGAATACAACAGGTGCAGACATTACAGTGAAATGCTTACTTACAGCCCTTAACCAACAGTGCATTTATTTTAAACAAAAAAAGTAAGAATAAAACAACAACAAAAAAAGTGTTGAGAAAAAAAGAGCAGAAGTAAAATAAAGTGACAGTAGGGAGGCTATATATACAGGGGGGTACCGTTGCAGAGTCAATGTGCGGGGGCACCGGCTAGTTGAGGTAGTTGAGGTAATATGTACATGTGGGTAGAGTTAAAGTGACTATGCATAAATACTTAACAGAGTAGCAGCAGCGTAAAAAGGATGGGGTGGGGGGGCAGTGCAAATAGTCCGGGTAGCCATGATTAGCTGTTCAGGAGTCTTATGGCTTGGGGGTAGAAGCTGTTGAGAAGTCTTTTGGACCTAGACTTGGCACTCCGGTACCGCTTGCCGTGCGGTAGCAGAGAGAACAGTCTATGACTAGGGTGGCTGGAGTCTTTGACAATTTTGAGGGCCTTCCTCTGACACCGCCTGGTATAGAGGTCCTGGATGGCAGGAAGCTTTGCCCCAGTGATGTACTGGGCCGTACGCACTACCCTCTGTAGTGCCTTGCGGTCGGAGGCCAAGCAGTTGCCATACCAGGCGGTGATGCAACCAGTCAGGATGCTCTCGATGGTGCAGCTGTAGAATTTTTTGAGGATCTGAGGACCCATGCCAAATCTTTTTAGTCTCCTGAGGGGGAATAGGCTTTGTCGTGCCCTCTTCACGACTGTCTTGGTGTGTTTGGACCATGATAGTTCGTTGGTGATGTGGACACCAAGGAACTTGAAGCTCTCAACCTGTTCCACTACAGCCCCGTCGATGAGAATGGGGGCGTGCTCAGTCCTCTTTTTTTTCCTGTAGTCCACAATCATCTCCTTTGTCTTGGTCACGTTGAGGGAGAGGTTGTTGTCCTGGCACCACACGGCCAGATCTCTGACCTCCTCCCTATAGGCTGTCTCATCGTTGTCGGTGATCAGGCCTACCACTGTTGTGTCGTCGGCAAACTTAATGATGGTGTTGGAGTCGTGCCTGGCCATGCAGTCATGGGTGAACAGAGAGTACAGGAGGGGACTGAGCACGCACCCCTGAGGGGCCCCCGTGTTGAGGATCAGTGTGGCAGATGTGTTGTTACCTACCCTTACCACCTGGGGGCGGCCCGTCAGGAATTCCAGGATCCAGTTGCAGAGGGAGGTGTTTAGTCCCAGGATCCTTAGCTTAGTGATGAGCTTAGAGGGCACTATGGTGTTGAATGCTGAGCTGTAGTCAATGAATAGCATTCTCACGTAGGTGTTCCTCTTGTCCAGGTGGGAAAGGGCAGTGTGGAGTACGATAGAGATTGCATCATCTGTGGATCTGTTGGGGCGGTATGCAAATTGGAGTGGGTCTAGGGTTTCTGGGATAATGCTGTTGATGTGAGCCATGACCAGTCTTTCAAAGCACTTCATGGCTACAGACGTCAGTGCTACGGGTCGGTAGTCATTTAGGCAGGTTATCTTAGAGTCCTTGGGCACGGGGACTATGGTGGTCTGCTTGAAACATGTTGGTATTACAGACTCAGTCAGGGACATGTTGAAAATGTCAGTGAAGACACTTGCCAGTTGGTCAGCACATGCTCGGAGTACACGTCCTGGTAATCCGTCTGGCCCTGCGGCCTTGTGAATGTTGACCTGCTTAAAAGTCTTACTCACATCGGCTACGGAGAGCGTGATCACATAGTCATCCGGAACAGCTGGTGCTCTCATGCATGCTTCAGTGTTGCTTGCCTCGAAGCGAGCATAGAAGTGGTTTAGCTCGTCCAGTAGGCTTGTGTCACTGGGCAGCTCGCGGCTGTGCTTCCCTTTGTAGTCTGTAATAGTTTTCAAGCCCTGCCACATCCGACGAGCATCAGAGCCAGTGTAGTATGATTCAATCTTAGACCTGTATTGACTCTTTGCCTGTTTGATGGTTCGTCGGAGGTCATAGCGGGATTTCTTATAAGCGTCCGGGTTAGAGTCCCATTCCTTGAAAGCGGCAGCTCTACCCTTTAGCTCAGTGCGGATGTTTCCTGTAATCCATGGCTTCTGGTTGGGGTATGTACGTACGGTCACTGTGGAGACGACATCATCGATGCACTTATTGATGAAGCCAGTGACGGATGTGGTGTACTCCTCAATGCTGTCTGAAGAATCCCGGAACATGTTCCAGTCTGTGCTAGCAAAACAGTCCTGTAGCTTAGCATCTGCGTCATCTGACCACTTTTTTATTAACCGAGTCACTGGTGCTTCCTGCTTTAGTTTTTGCTTATAAGCAGGAATCAGGAGGATAGAGTTATGGTCAGATTTGCCAAATGGAGGGCGAGGGAGAGCTTTGTATGCGTCTCTGTGTGTGGAGTAAAGGTGGTCTAGAGTTTTTTTCCCTCTGGTTGCACATTTAACATGCTGGTAGAAATTAGGTAGAACGGATTTAAGTTTCCCTGCATTAAAGTCCCCGGCCACTAGGAGCGCTGCATCTGGATGAGCGTTTTCCTGTTGATTAATGGCCTTGTACAACTCATTCAGTGCAATCTTAATGCCAGCATTGGTTTGTGGTGGTAAATAGACAGCTATGAAAAATATAGATGAAAACTCTCTTGGTAAATAGTGTGGTCTACAGCTTATCATAAGATACTCTACCTCAGGCGAGCAAAACCTCGAGACTTCCTTAGTATTTGATTTTGTGCACCAGCTGTTGTTTACAAATATACACAGACCGCCACCTCTTGTCTTACCAGAGTCAGCCGTTCTGTCCTGCCGATGTAGCGTATAGCCTGCTAGCTGAATGTTATCATTGTTGTCGTTCAGCCACGACTCCGTGAAACATAAGATATTACAGTTTTTAATGTCCCGTTGGTAGGATAACCGTAATCTTAAATCGTCCATTTTATTTTCAAAAGATTGAACGTTGGCTAATAGGATTGATGGAAGAGGCAGTTTACTCGCTCGCCGTCGGATCCTTACAAGGCACCCCGATCTGCGTCCGCGATATCTCCGTCTCTTCCTCACGCGAATGACGGGGATTTGGGCCTTGTCGGGTGTCTGTATGATATCCTTCGAAGCCGCCTCGTTGAAGAAAAAATATTAGTCCAATCCGAGGTGAGTAATCGCTGTCCTGATATCCAGAAGCTCTTTTTGGTTATAAGAGACGATGGCAGAAACATTATGTACAAAATAAATTACAAATAACGCGGAAAAACACACATAATAGTACAATTGGTTAGAGGGCTGTAAAACTGCAGCCATCTTCTCCGGCGCTCTTCTTCTCAGCCACCAATTGTGCAAGTTCTCCCACTTAAAAAGATGAGAGAGGCCTCTAATTTTCATCATAGGTAAACGTCAACTGTGACAGACAAATTGAGAAAAAAAATCCAGAAAATCACATTGTAGGATTTTTAATGAATTTATTTGCAAATTATGGTGGAAAATAAGTATTTGGTCACCTACAAACAAGCAAGATTTCTGGCTCTCACAGACCTGTAACTTCTTCTTTAAGAGGCTCCTCTGTCCTCCACTCGTTACCTGTATTAATGGCACCTGTTTGAACTTGTTATCAGTATAAAAGACACCTGTCCACAACCTCAAACAGTCACACTCCAAACTCCACTCTGGCCAAGACCAAAGAGCTGTCAAAGGACACCAGAAACAAAATTGTAGACCTGCACCAGGCTGGGAAGACTGAATCTGCAATAGGTAAGCAGCTTGGTTTGAAGAAATCAACTGTGGGAGCAATTATTAGGAAATGGAAGACTTACAAGACCACTGATAATCTCCCTCGATCTGGGGCTCCACGCAAGATCTCACCCCGTGGGGTCAAAATGATCACAAGAACGGTGAGCAAAAAACCCAGAACCACACGGGGGGACCTAGTGAATGACCTGCAGAGAGCTGGGACCAAAGTAACAAAGCCTACCATCAGTAACACACTACGCCGCCAGGGACTCAAATCCTGCAGTGCCAGACGTGTCCCCCTGCTTAAGCCAGTACATGTCCAGGCCCGTCTGAAGTTTGCTAGAGTGCATTTAGATGATCCAGAAGAGGATTGGGAGAATGTCATATGGTCAGATGAAACCAAAATAGAACTTTTTGGTAAAAACTCAACTTGTTGTGTTTGGAGGACAAAGAATGCTGAGTTGCATCCAAAGAACACCATACCTACTGTGAAGCATGGGGGTGGAAACATCATGCTTTGGGGCTGTTTTTCTGCAAAGGAACCAGGACGACTGATCCGTGTAAAGGAAAGAATGAATGGGGCCATGTATCGTGAGATTTTGAGTGAAAACCTCCTTCCATCAGCAAGGGCATTGAAGATGAAACGTGGCTGGGTCTTTTAGCATGACAATGATCCCAAACACACCGCCCGGACAACGAAGGAGTGGCTTCGTAAGAAGCATTTCAAGGTCCTGGAGTGGCCTAGCCAGTCTCCAGATCTCAACCCCATAGAAAATCTTTGGAGGGAGTTGAAAGTCCGTGTTGCCCAGCGACAGCCCCAAAATATCACTCCTCTAGAGGAGATCTACATGGAGGAATGGGCCAAAATACCAGCAACAGTGTGTGAAAACCTTGTGAAGACTTACAGAAAACGTTTGACCTGTGTCATTGCCAACAAAGGGTATATAACAAAGTATTGAGAAACTTTTGTTATTGACCAAATACTTATTTTCCACCATAATTTGCAAATAAATTCATAAAAAATCCTACAATGTGATTTTCTGGATTTTTTTTCTCATTTTGTCTGTCATAGTTGACGTGTACCTATGATGAAAATTACAGGCCTCTCTCATCTTTTTAAGTGGGAGAACTTGCACAATTGGTGGCTGACTAAATACTTTTTTTCCCCACTGTACATTTGATGGCTTCAAGTCCAACCCTCTGTCTACTGAGAGTAGTTCATGCCAGAGTTGGCATGGGAAAGTCAACCTCCAAAGTGAACAAGCCTTTTTTGCATTACTGTGCATTAGTAACCATGGCTATCAGCTATATGGCAATGGGAACTTAACATCCCATTGTTCAGAGGTCAGTCTACTTGCTAGTGCCAAAGAAAGCTGGAGAGCGTGTGTGTGGTCTCTATGTCTATGCATACCATTACTCGTCAATGGGGAAATGCAATCACTGTTTACCACTGACTTCTTGATTACAGCATGGTCAGTTACATTTGTCACACTGTCTAATCAACACAACGTTCCAAACAATTCAACACACAACTACTTTACATCGTTGTATTTGCATCAAATTATCAACTTCTTCTAACATGAGGCCCTAACATGAGTATGAAAAATGTATGCACTGACTAACTGTATGTCGCTCTGGATAAGAGCGTCTGCTAAATGACAAAACATTTAAATGTAAAAAATGTCCAGATCTCTTGTAATGAATTTGGACAAAAAATGACTGTCTCTATCTCCCATATGGATTATAAGGTTTGGTCTTTCACCTTGTTTTTTAAAATGGCTGTAGATGGGATATCTGTGACTGAACGTTTCCTATTTATAGCTAATGATGTTTGCTTTGTGTGATGGTTGAAAAGGCCAAGCATACACTGCTCAAATAGATCATGTTTATCTGAAAACATGTTTCTCCAGCTCCACTGGAGTTCGGGCCAGTCCTGGGACCCCTTGTTTGCAGTCTATACTTAAAGTTGAATTCACAACCATGTTTTGCTAATTGAGAAAGATAATCAAAGTAATGGTAACACTTTATTTGAAAGGTCCATAATAAACCATTTATAAGGCATTTACAAACAGTTTGCTCACCATTTATTAAATCATTACTCCGACATTTGTAAATGTTAGTAAGCTAGTTATTCACACATGTATATATATTTCCTTAAACATTCTGTTTTGTGTGATAATTGTTTTACCAGGTACTAAAGGAATGTCTACCAATGGCATGCCCATCTTTCATCTTTTTGTGAGAAATTACGATGATTACAGTTCCCTGTAGCTCAGTTGGTAGAGCATGGCGCTTGCAACGCCAGGGTTGTGGGTTCGTTTCCCACGGGGGGCCAGTATGAAAATGTATGCACTCACTAACTGTAAGTCGCTCTGGATAAGAGCGTCTGCTAAATGACTAATATAACATTTATAATGTATAGATAGAGCTCACTTTAGATTTGGGACTGCAAAAATACTTTACTAATGATCAGTAAACAGTTTATACATAAAAAAAATTATTTAACTAGGCAAGTCAGTTAAGAACACATTTTTATTTACGGCCTACACTGGCCAAACCCGGACGACGCTGGGCCAATTGTGCGCCGCCCTATGGGACTCCCAATCACGGCCGGTTGTGATACAGCCTGGAATCGAACCAGGGGGTCTGTAGTGACGCCTCAAGCACTGAAATGCAGTGCCTTAGACTGCTGCGCCACTCGGGAGCCCATAAATGTGGGAGTACTGATTAATAAATGGTGAACACACAATGTATAAGTGCCTTTGTTTATTAAGGACCCTTTAAATAAAGTTTTATCAAAATAATCTTGATTTGTGTTAAAAGGGATACTTCAGTATTTATCTACTTCCCTAGAGTCAGATAAACTCATGGATACACTTTTACCAAAGTAATCTTGATTTGTGTTTAAAGGGATACTTCAGGATTTATCTACTTCCCCAGAGTCAGATGAACTCGTTGATACACTTTTCATGTCTCTGTGTTCAGTATGACGGAAGTTAGAGGTAATTCCGCGAGCCAATTCTAATAGAGTTAGCACAATGAATGGAAGTCTATGGGTATCTACTGCACTCTAAAAATTAGGAGTTCAACAAGGCTTCTTCTGAAATCCTCAAAGTTCTTCGAAGAACCTTAGGGTTCTTGGCACTGAAAATGGCCCCCAAAAGATTCTTCCAAGAACCCCATAGGAGGTGGGGTTCATCGAGGAACCTCCTTAGTTGGTGGGGGTTCTTGTAGGAACCTAACTGCCCAACTGAAACATTCCGATTTGAAAGGACAGCAGGTGCAGGCACTTAACTGAAAAATGTAAAGATCTCCACAATTTAAAGTGGGGTTTGTCCCTTATATGATCTAAATT
This sequence comes from Coregonus lavaretus, assembly GCF_964263955.1. Classification (NCBI taxonomy): domain Eukaryota; kingdom Metazoa; phylum Chordata; class Actinopteri; order Salmoniformes; family Salmonidae; genus Coregonus; species Coregonus lavaretus. The sequence goes on along the minus strand of NC_139993.1, from coordinate 47,923,571 downwards.
GATATTGTTTAATTATGATACCATCTATCTTTTCATATTTGTGCCAATCTTTCTAAAACAGAAAATGGACACAATTCAATGGATATCAATCAACAAAGAGGTAAGAATATGTAGGCTATAAGAATCTGTTGAAGACTAGCTGTATTGGATGCAGATGACTGAACTGCTCACTTTTGTGTCTGTGTCTGCAGGTATTCAGGCGAGGAGGCATACAAAGGTATGTCAATTGGTATTGGTATGTTATGCAGATCACATTTACCATCCTCCTCCCTTACCTCTTCAATGAATATCCCATAGGCCTCACATTCACCACAAAAACAAAGGTATGTATTGTGTTGTGTGCATGTTTTGTTAATCATCTGTATAAGTACTATTTTTTGGATTCACAGACTTCACCCTCCCTACACTTCTGATGAATATAACACTGAAACCTGTTAGATCACCATGCACTGCAAAATCATTCTGGCTATGGATACGGAGAACATCAACACATCAACATCAACAAGCCAGAGGATATACCCATTGGACTTGGGGCTCTGCTGGGAGTTTACCTCATATTTGGATATTTTTATTCTGCTTTGCCACTAAAATCATAATACACTGAGAACTAAAATGTTGTGTCATTGTTATGCATATTATTATTAATAATAATAATAATAATAATAATAGGGGATGGGGGGTAGTTCAAAAATCAACCCCAAATGGTTCTTCAAAAGGTTCTTCGAGGATCCATTAAAAGGGGTTATTTCAATTTGAAGAACCCCTGAAAGGATACTCGAGGAACCTTTTATTTTTAGTGTAGCATGGATTTTGTCAAATGAATTACTTGACACACCTGATCAATGGTTGAGTTCAGTGAAACTTTTTTATCTTTGTAAATGTAAGCATCTGATCCCAGATCTGTGGTTAGGGACTAACCTCCACTTCCAGCCATCCCAGTTCTAGCAGACCACTTCTCATCCAGCCGACCCTGACTCCTCTTCCTGCAGTCGCAGACATCCGTTTCATTGGCTCTTGTCCCAAAGCCAATAGGCTCTCTGTATATAAACTCCCCAAGAGGGCTGAAGGACAAAGTCAAAAAGAAAAAGGACTCTGAATCTTACGGTGGTGGACTCACTCAACAACACATCTAAAAGGAAAACTTCACAAAATGTGTAAAGGATTAGCTGCGTTGCCCCAAACATGTCGGATAAGGTGAGATAACATAAGCATTATACTCTTCTGTTCCCTGAAAGGGTAATCTCTCCTATTCTTGCCTGAAATAAGACCAGAGAAATCACATTCACAACATTTCTCAGTTGATTTCTTAGTCAGAAAATGTTTGCTCTATATTCAAAATCAGATTTCTGTATTTTTCATTTTTTCTGAGCTCTTTTTAGTATGGTTGAAGTTATTGACAGACGCTGCATGGTAATCTAGATTGTGAATATAGTTTGCTCTTCATTGCAAAAGATGTTAGACAAATGGAAAGTTTAAAGTTGATTAAATACTTGATTAAACATTTTCAACTGTCCAAAATGTTACACGTTTCCAGTTGCTGAGATAAAGGTATGGTTTCATGATCTGATAAGATCTTAATACCTGAATGATAGCATTTTGCTGACTATATTCCCAACTGCAGCAGGGACATTTAGCCAAATGTAAAAGCAAAACAGAGGTACAGTATCTGCTCTTTGTCATCCTCTGGTCATGAACTTATTAAGCAGCATAAGTGGCCAAAAATAGAAAGCGGAATCAGTATGATATACTGCACTGCCCTGTTTCTGTGAAATGGGTTGATTAATTCAGTATTCATGCATATGATGTCGAACACTTAAACAACACATCCTAGATCTGAATGAATGAAATAATCTTTATAAATCTAAATACTTTTTTCTTTACATAGTTGAATGTGCTGACAACAAAATCACACAAAAATTATCAATGGAAATCAAATGTATCAACCCATGGAGGTCTGGATTTGGAGTCACCCTCAAAATTAAAGTAACTTTTATATTGAGTTATAGATTTCCTAAATCAGACTATTATTTTGAGAAGTCTTTTTATGATATAGTAGGAAGTTCATAAATAACCTATGGCAATAAAAGACTCAATGAAAATCTCTTAGGTGTTAAAATGGTTCTTAAGTTTAATTTTTTTAAATCCCTGATAATGCAGGGCTGTTTTTCCAACAGACATTCCCTGAAAGCCGCTCATTAGTCAAACAATTAGAACAGTTACCAGTTAATCAAAAACCCTGAATTTAACGATACAGTATATTATCCTTTTCATGGGGGATTTTTTTTAAATTACACATAGTTACTTGGAGATGTCCTAAAAAATTTATTATTATTAAAAGTTGCCTAGACCAATCCTAGACCAATGATAACACGTCTAAAAATTGTAACACATTTTTTTCTTCTTCATGTGGGTTATCCTGATTGAGAATGGCAATGCCCTGAACTCCTGGGCAAACACTTAATTGCAGCTCTGGTTAGAATAAATATTCTGTAGAAACCCATGGAAATGTGCGGTCTGTCATAGTTAGGGTTGTATAATTCCTGGAAACTTTCAATAAATTCCCGGGATTTCTGGAAATGAAGGATCCCGGAGTCAGGAGGGAATAAGCAGGAAATCTGGAATCCTCCTACCAGGATTTCTGGAAAACCAGGGAATTTATTGAAAGTTCCTGGAATTTTGCAACCCTACACTCTTAGAAAAATTGTGCTATCTAGAACCTAAAAGGGTTCTTTGGCAGTCCCCATAGGAGAACCCTTTGAAGAACCCTTTTTGGTTCCAGGTATAACCCTATTGGGTTCCATGTAGAACCCTTTTCCCAGAGGGTTCTACATGGAACCCAAAAGAGTTCTACTTGGAACCAAAAAGGATTCTACCTGGAACTAAAAAGGGTTCCTCCTATGGGGACAGCCAAAGAACCCTTTTGGAACCCTTTTTTCTAAGAGTGTAGATGTAGTTGGGTGTCATGCCCGGTCAGGAACAACAAGGTCTGTCTTGCTAACAAGTGGATTCATGTGTGTCTGCATGTGTGGCTGTGGTTTTAGTTGAGCCCATCTATTGATCGCTGACTTCATGGATCGATGAAAGTAACAAAGAGGAATCAACTACATGAGGCTCACCACGTCATGAATTATTGATCAGACTTTGTTTTGTTTAGTTGTCTCTGCTGTTTTTCTAACCTGAGTAATGGGAGCAGTAGATAATGATAAAGGTGGGTATTCTATTCAAAGTATTTTTGGTTTACTCATTTAAATGTCCTCTTTGTATAAAACGTATTTTGATTATTGCCTTTTTGCAAATAGCAAGTAAAATTGCTATGTGTGTTATTGTGTCCACAACATAGTGTCCAGCTTTTTTTCTGTCTTTTCTACTCTCTTTTAGTTTGAGATGGCTTAGAAGTGGGTCTTTTGATTATTATGATTAATAGTTAGCATAATAGGCTGATTGAAGATTAAAATCAAAAGTCATATTATAAAAATTGCATCACCTTTTTTAGCCCTTTTACATTTCATGATTACATTATAGTGTAATCTAACTCCTGACACTGTGCCATTGAAAACAAAGGCTACATCACAGGACCTCTACTAATGGGTCTGATTAATCTGAGGATGGGGTTGTGTTATCCTGGGTTGGAAAGGGTACATTTAAGATCCAAAAAATGTATATGTAGGCCTAGTTTAAGATTAGTCCCTCCTTTTTGAGGTTTGGTATGTATTTTGCTCTGTTGCTGATTGCTGTTCAACTTGTATTGTATTGAACTTGATTGATTGGTTATAGCTATCTGTGTCTCACTTGGTTTTTCTGAATACAATCTTCATTAGCCAAAGTCATTACCAGGGTTGTTATACTGTTCTAATTCATGAATGTGTGCCATTTAAAACATTACAGCATCCTCCTTAATGGCCTTATTTCCTCATGTCTTGCCTTTCTTAGGGCTAAAGAGATCAAGTCTAAGTTGGGGGTTCTCCTCCAGAAGCCTGAGAATGGCATTGACCTGATCATCCCATACCCAGAGAAACCAGAGAAGAAGCCAGAGAAGCTTCAGAAGTGAGTAGCACAGACAGTCCTCGCACACACGGACATTAACAGGAACACATTCTCTCTCGCTTGCGTGTGTGAACACACCTTATCGCTACATGGTCTGTCAGTTACATCCCTGACTCAGATTCAATCAATTTTCAAGTGGTAATTTTACTTCAAGTGCTCCTCAAAGGAGTGAAACGTTTAGGCCTTACTCTACTTCAAACAGTGTCAAATAGACAATTGTAAATTGCTTCCATGATTTGATGCTTGGCTTTCCTCTCCAGATCTTACTTAGAGAGAGAGGGAGAGCTTGTCTCCATGCCTGTGGAATGTCAGTATGCATGTTAGCCTCATATTTGATAGCCGTGCATGTGCAGAGACCACTGCATGTATCAGATGGAGAGTTCAAAGGTTGAGACATCTCCATCCCAGGCACTGGAACTGACAAGACCTAGATACTGGTTGTTTATCACTAAAATTAATATACTATACTATATGTGTTCAGTCTCTACAGTTATTCTACAGGGAAATAATTGATTGTATGTATGATTATGGAAAGTGAGTGTTGAAGGAGGAGGAGAGAGAGAACGAGGGGGAGAGAACATCCTGTGAATGTCACAGTGATCTTTATATATTAAATAGTCTCGAAATTGACCATAAAAGCATTGCATACTGCTGCTGTGTCTACCACTTAATTGCGTAACCTCTTACATAATGGATGTTTGCAAGCTATTTTCCCCACTAGCTCAGTAGAACAGTCATCAATAAAGATGAGATGCAGAGATGCTGCAGGGCTCTTTCTCATTAGTGTGCGTGTGTGTGTGTGTGTGTGTGTGTGTGTGTGTGTGTGTGTGTGTGTGTGTGTGTGTGTGTGTGTGTGTGTGTGTGTGTGTGTGTGTGTGTGTGTGTGTGTGTGTGTGTGTGTGTGTGTGTGTGTGTGTGTGTTAGGAAGAGGGCAATCGAGGACCTCAATGACCTTACAGGGAGCAGTAGTATTAAGAGGCTGTGAGTGACAAACTGCTGACCCTGGGGATAAAACACTCTGGGTGGGATTCTCTGAATCCAGCTGTTAATATGGCCTTCTGATAATGGACTGACTTGGTGAAGATGAATAGGCAGGAAATATGTTCCAACCAAAGGCTAGTATTGTTTGGGCCTTTCAGAAAATAAGTTATTCTCCTTCTTTGGCTAGTAAGGACTGACCATGCTCATTTGCTTGTCTCTTGTTAAATCAAGGATATGGTGATTGACTATAATATGTGGGTGTTGTGTGACTGTAATATTGTGTTGGTGTGTTGTACAGGCCCATTCCTGAGGAGGCTTCTCAGTGGCGTGAGTCGCTGGACCATGTGCTGACCAACAGCTGTGAGTATGTCCAGATATACAGGAATGCACGCGCAAGCACTCTCACACACACCAAATAAGTCCTTACGAAAAGCCATGAGGTCTTGTGGAAAACTATATGTTTCTTCACCCCATCATATGAAAATGTACGAGTCATGCCAAATACAGAGCAGACAGACTAGAATAGGATTACAGTAACTCTGATGGTATTGGTTACAGTAACTTGGATGGTATTCACTCTCGTTATCCAGATCCAGAGAAGTAACATTTCATAATCCATCTGTGGACATAACGTCTATATTATGTAATAAATGACACCTGTGTCTAAAATTAAACTGCTGGAATATATGCCTTCCTCAAAGGCCTGGTCTAAATGTTCCAGAGTGGTGCATTCCTCCAGGCTGTGTGTGTGTGTGTGTGTGTGTGTGTGTGTGTGTGTGTGTGTGTGTGTGTGTGTGTGTGTGTGTGTGTGTGTGTGTGTGTGTGTGTGCATGTGTGTGTGTGTGTGTGTGTGTGTGTGTGTGTGTGTGTGTGTGTGTGTGTGTGTGTGTGTGTGTGTGTGTGTGTGTGTGTGTGTGTGTGTGTGTGTGCACGCGAATGACCAGACACAGTGCTTCAGTCTGCTTGTTTATATTTGTGTCGGTAGAGATAATGAGCTCACATTCACACACTGGGAAGCATTATTTACTCAGAGTTGGTTAGAGTAATGATCTGCTGGTGGTGGTATGTAAACTGCTCTGCAGCACACAGAAGATTATTGATGTCGACCCAACAGACAAAGCAAAATAATATAATATAATGCTCAGGGATGCTTCAATAAATGCAATCACTTCCCCATAAATGATGAGACGGTATTATGCCAGGAATCTCTCCTTACTCACAACATACAGTGCATTCGGTAAGTATTCAGACCCCTTGACTTTTTCCACATTTTATTACGTTACAGCCTTATTCTAGAATTGATTAAATTGTTATTTTTTTCCTCATCAATCTACAAACAATGCCCCATGATGACGAAGCAAAAACAGGTTTTTAGAATTTTTTGTAAATATATAAAAATGAAAAAAATGAAATATCACATTTACGTAAGTATTCAGACCCTTTACTCAGTACTTTGTTGAAGCACCTTTGGCAGCGATTACAGCCTCAAGTCTTCTTGGATGTGACGCTACAAGCGTGGCACACCTGTATTTGAGGAGTTTCTCCCATTCTTCTCTGCAGATCCTCTCAAGCTTTGTCAGGTTGGATGGGGAGCGTCGCTACACAGCTATTTTCAGGTCTCTCCAGAGATGTTCAATCGGGTTCAAGTCCGGGCTCTGGCTGGGCCACTCAAGAACATTCAGAGACTTGTCCCGAAGCCACTCCTGTGTTGTCTTGGCAGTGTGCTTAGGGTTGCTGTCCTGTTGAAAGGTGAACCTTCGTCCCAGTCTGAGGTCCTGAGCACTCTGGAGCAGGTTTTCATCAAGGATCTCTCTGTTCTTTGCTCCGTCCATCGTTCCCTCGATCCTGACTAGTCTCCCAGTCCCTACCGCTCAAAAACATCCCCACAGCATGATGCTGCCACCGCCATGCTTCACCGTAGGGATGGTGCCAGGTTTCCTCCAGACGTGACGCTTGGCATTCAGGCCAAAGAGTTCAATCTTGGTTTCATCAGACCAGAGAATCTTGTTTCTCATGATCTGAGAGTCTTTAGGTGCCTTTTGGCAAACTCAAAGTGGGATGTCATGTGCGTTTTACTGAGGAGTGGCTTCCGTTTGGCCACTCTACCATAAAGGCCTGATTGGTGGAGTGCTGCAGAGATGGTGGTCCTTCGGGAAGGTTCTCCCATCTCCACAGAGGAACTCTGGAGCTCTGTCAGAGTGACTATCGGGTTCTTAGTCACCTCCCTGACCAAGGCCCTTCTTCCCCGATTGCTCAGTTTGGCCGGGCGGCCAGCTCTAGGAAGAGTCTTGGTGGTTCCAAACTTCTTCCATTTAAGAATGATGGAGGCCACTGTGTTCTTGGGGACCTTCAATGCTGCAGAAATTTTTTGGTACTCTTCCCCAGATCTGTGCCTCGACCCAATCCTGTCTCTGAGCTCTACCGACAATTCCTTCAACCTCATGGCTTGGTTTTTGCTCTGACATGCACTGTCAACTGTGGGACCTTATATAGACAGGTGTGTGCCTTTCCAAATAATTTCCAATCAATTGAATTTACCACAGGTGGACTCCAATCAAGTGTAGAAACATCTCAAGGATGATCAATGGAAACAGGATGCACCTGAGCTCAATTTCGAGTCTTATAGCAAAGGGTCTGAATACTTATGTATGTTTTTATACATTTTATATATATATGTATATATACATCTGAAAAACTTTCTAAAAATCAGCTTTCGCTTTGTCATTATGGAGTATTGTGTGTAGATTGATGATGAAAAACATTTATTTAATCAATTTTAGAATAAGGCTGTGTAACGTAACAAAATGTGGAAAAACGCAAAGGGTCTGAATACTTTCCGAATGCACTGTACATCTGTAAATCATATACTCATCTGGGATCAGATATGTACAGTGCTTACGTACATAAATACATTATTTAGTGGGTTGTAATGTTACCACATGCTTTGATCTTAGTGTATGGTAGTAGCCTACACACACACACACACACACACATCAGATTAACCCAGTGGTGCAACTCCTCTGAGCAGCCCCATCAATCTCCTCTCCAGTAAAACTCATAGCTTGTAGAGGCGCTATGAAGCTATGAGAGGTTAAGGCTGTTATTGTAACATCCCCAGACAGAGATCAGCTCAAAACTAAAGTGATTAATTACCCAGGAGCTGGAAACTGCTGTGCTCTGATTATTTCTCTAATGATGGACATTTGACATTAACATTACAGTTAATATGGATGTGGTTTCCCCCTGAGTATCCGCTCATGGGGTTTAAGCAGACAATCATAATCAGAACTTGTTCATAAAGGAACTTCATTTAATTCACAATTCACACTCAATCATAATATTGGCGTACTCGCGGGAAGGCCGCGTATAACTATCGGAAGGCACCCGCGCGCACACACATAACTTTGACAAAACAGGTGCTCTGGTCCAAGGCAACTAACAACAGGAATGCCGGGAAGCTGTGAAATATCTAGCTAGCTAGCTACCTCCTCATTTGACTGAAGACTAAGCTACTACCTTGCATTCAGGCAACCTAGCTAGCTAGCTACATTGCAAACTCTTAGTTAATGTTAGCCCTCGTGGGATATCAGAAAATAGTTAGCTAGCTAGCTAGTGATTAGGTTAGCTTAGTCATCTAACTAGCTAGCTAAAGAAAAACATTTGGTATAACCACCAAGTCATGTAGAATGTGTCAAATAATTGATTTCCTCACATTAGCTAGCTAAATTGCTTTCTCAAACAGGTTTCCAATTATTGGATCCTCAGTTCCCCTGTTGCACCTCTGGCTCCAAAATCTAAATGAATGTTGGATCTTTGAACCACCACCTAAGTGTTCCATCATTTGCTAAATTGCGTTAATTTTAGTTTGTGACATTTGGAGGGTGTGGTTAACAAAAACTAAGAATTTCCAAATGTTTGTTTGAAAGTATTTTGCAGTTTGAGTTTAAAAAAAGAATTTATGGCCGCCATGCACGTCCTGTACATTTTAGTTTAGACATGAAGTGCTTCCTATGTGGCAACGATAAATGTACAGTTTCTTCTCACATTCAATGTAGGAATTCTACCTGGGACCCACAAGCCACAAATAACCTTTATTTTAAAGTGTAGACTAAAGCACATTTGACACAGATGAGGAGCTCCAAGAACTAAACCGCAAACAATCACATTTGATGGAAATAAATAAAGTGAAGTGGCTGGATCACTGTGCTGGTACTGAAGATCTCGTACAACGCTGTGTACTACTCCCTTCACAGAACAGCGCAAACTGGCTCTAACCAGAATAGAAAGAGGAGTGGGAGGCCCCGGTGCACAACTGAGCAAGAGGACAAATACATTAGAGTGTCTAGTTTGAGAAACAGACGCCTCACAGGTCCTCAACTTTTTTCACCTTTATTTAACCAGGTAAGCCAGTTAAGAACAAGTTCTCATTTACAACTGCGACCTGGCCAAGATAAAGCAAAGCAGTGCGATAAAAACAACAACACAGAGTTACATATGGGGTAAACAAAACATAAAGTCAAAAATACAACAGAAAATATACAGTGGGGGAAAAAAGTATTTAGTCAGCAACCAATTGTGCAAGTTCTCCCACTTAAAAAGATGAGAGAGGCCTGTAATTTTCATCATAGGTACACGTCAACTATGACAGACAAAATGAGTAAAGAAAATCCTGAAAATCACATTGTAGGATTTTTTATGAATTTATTTGCAAATTATGGTGGAAAATAAGTATTTGGTCAATAACAAAAGTTTCTCAATACTTTGTTATATACCCTTTGTTGGCAATGACACAGGTCAAACGTTTTCTGTAAGTCTTCACAGGGTTTTCACACACTGTTGCTGGTATGTTGGCCCATTCCTCCATGCAGATCTCCTCTAGAGCAGTGATGTTTTGGGGCTGTCGCTGGGCAACACAGACTTTCAACTCCCTCCAAAGATTTTCTATGGGGTTGAGATCTGGAGACTGGCTAGGCCACTCCAGGACCTTGAAATGCTTCTTACGAAGCCACTCCTTCATTGCCGGGCGGTGTGTTTGGGATCATTGTCATGCTGAAAGACCCAGCCACATTTCATCTTCAATGCCCTTGCTGATGGAAGGAGGTTTTCACTCAAAATCTCACGATACATGGCCCCATTCATTCTTTCCTTTACACGGATCAGTCGTCCTGGTCCCTTTGCAGAAAAACAGCCCCAAAGCATGATGTTTCCACCCCCATGCTTCACAGTAGGTATGGTGTTCTTTGGATGCAACTCAGCATTCTTTGTCCTCCAAACACGACGAGTTGAGTTTTTACCAAAAAGTTCTATTTTGGTTTCATCTGACCATATGGCATTCTCCCAATCCTCTTCTGGATCATCCAAATGCACTCTAGCAAACTTGAGACGGGCCTGGACATGTACTGGCTTAAGCAGGGGGACACGTCTGGCACTGCAGGATTTGAGTCCCTGGTGGCGTAGTGTGTTACTGATGGTAGGCTTTGTTACTTTGGTCCCAGCTCTCTGCAGGTCATTCACTAGGTCCCCCCGTGTGGTTCTGGGATTTTTGCTCACCGTTCTTGTGATCATTTTGAACCCACGGGGTGAGATCTTGCGTGGAGCCCCAGATCGAGGGAGATTATCAGTGGTCTTGTATGTCTTCCATTTCCTAATAATTGCTCCCACAGTTGATTTCTTCAAACCAAGTTGCTTACCTATTGCAGATTCAGTCTTCCCAGCCTGGTGCAGGTCTACAATTTTGTTTCTGGTGTCCTTTGACAGCTCTTTGGTCTTGGCCATAGTGGAGTTTGGAGTGTGACTGTTTGAGGTTGTGGACAGGTGTCTTTTATACTGATAACAAGTTCAAACAGGTGCCATTAATACAGGTAACGAGTGGAGGACAGAGGAGCCTCTTAAAGAAGAAGTTACAGGTCTGTGAGAGCCAGAAATCTTGCTTGTTTGTAGGTGACCAAATACTTATTTTCCACCATAATTTGCAAATAAATTCATGAAAAATCCTACAATGTGATTTTCTGGATTTTTTTTCTCAATTTGTCTGTCATAGTTGACGTGTACTTATGATGAAAATTACAGGCCTCTCTCATCTTTTTAAGTGGGAGAACTTGCACAATTGGTGGCTGACTAAATACTTTTTTCCCCCACTGTATATACAGTGTGTGCGAATGGAGGTAAGGCAATAAATAGGCCATAGTGCGAAATAGTTACAATTTCGTATTAACACTGGAATGATAGATGTGCAAAAGATGATGTGCAAATAGAGATACTGGGGTGCAAATTAGCAAAATAAATAACAATATGGGGATGAGGTAGTTGGGTGGGCTAATTTCAGAAAGACTGTGTACAGGTGCAGTGATCGGTAAGCTGCTCTGACAACTGATGCTTAAAGTTAGTGAGGGAGATAAGAGTCTCCAGGTTCAGAGATTTTTGCAGTTTGTTCCAGTCATTGGCAGCAGAGAACTGGAAGGAATGGCGGCCAAAGGAGGTGTTGGCTTTGCCGATGACCAGTGAGATATATCTGCTGGAGCGCAGACTACGGGTGGGTGTTGCTATGGTGACCAGTGAGCTAAGATAAGACGGGGATTTGCCTAGCAGTGATTTATAGATGACCTGGAGCCAGTGGGTTTGGCGACGAATATGTAGTGAGGGCCAGCCAACAAGAGCGTACAGGTCACAATTGTGGGTAGTATATGGGGCTTTGGTGACAAAACGGATGGCACTGTGATAGACTACATCCAATTTGCTGAGTAGAGTGTTGGAGGCTATTTTGTAAATGACATCGCCGAAGTCAAGGATCGGTAGGATAGTCAGTTTTACGAGGGGATGTTTGGCAGCATGAGTGAAGGAGGCTTTGTTGCGAAATAGGAAGCCGATTCTAGATCTAACTTTTGATTGGAGATGCTTAATGTGAGTCTGGAAGGAGAGTTTACAGTCTAACCAGACACCTAGGTATTTGTAGTTGTCCACATACTCTAGGTCAGACCCGCCGAGAGTAGTGATTCTAGTCGGGTAGGCGGGTGCAAGCAGCGTTCGGTTGAAGAGCATGCATTTAGTTTTACTAGTGTTTAAGAGCAGTTGGAGGCTACGGAAGGAGTGTTGTATGGCGTTGAAGCTCGTTTGGAGGTTTGTTAACACAGTGTCCAATGAAGGGCCAGATGTATACAAAATGGTGTCGTCCGCATAGAGGTGGATCCGAGCGTCACCAGCAGCAAGAGCGACATCATTGATATACACAGAGAATAGAGTCGGCCCGAGAATTGAACCCTGTGGCACCCCCATAGAGACGGCCAGAGGTCCAGACTACAGGCCCTCCGATTTGACACATTGAACTCTATCTGAGAAGTAGTTGGTGAACCAGGCGAGGCAGTCATTAGAGAAACCAAGGCTATTTAATCTGCCAATAAGAATGCGGTGGTTGACAGAGTCGAAAGCCTTGGCCAGGTCGATGAAGATGGCTGCGCAGTACTGTCTTTTATCGATCGCGTTTATAATATCGTTTAGGACCTTGAGCATGGCTGAGGTGCACCCATGACCAGCTCGGAAACCGGATTGCATAGCGGAGAAGGTACGGTGGGATTCGAAATGGTCGGTGATTTGTTTGTTAACTTGGCTTTCAAATACTTTCGAAAAGCAAGGCAGGATCGATAAAGGTCTATAACAGTTTGGAACTAGAGTGTCACCCCCTTTGAAGAGGGGGATGACCGCGGCAGCTTTCCAATCTCTGGGGATCTCAGACATTACGAAAGAGAGGTTGAACAGGCTAGTAATAGGGGTTGCGACAATTTCGGTGGCTAATTTTAGAAAGAAAGGGTCCAGATTGTCTAGCCCAGATGATTTGTAGGGGTTCAGATTTTGCAGCTCTTTCAGAACATCAGCTGTCTGAATTTGTGTGAAGAAGAAGCAGGGGGGGCATGGGCAAGTTGCAGCGGAGGGTGCAGAGCTGGTGTCCGGGGTAGTGGTAACCAGGTGGAAAGCATGGCCAGCCGTAGCAAAATGCTTGTTGAAATTCTCAATTATTGTAGATTTATCGGTGGTGACAGTGTTTCCTAGCCTCAGTGCAGTGGGCAGTTGGGAGGAGGTGCTCTTATTTTCCATGGACTTTACAGTGTCCCAAAACTTTTTGGAATTAGTGCTACAGGATGCACATTTCTGTTTGAAAAAGCTAGCCTTTGCTTTCCTAACTGATTGTGTATATTTGTTCCTGACTTCCCTAAAAAGTTGCATATCGCGGGGGCTGTTCGATGCTAATGCAGTACGCCACAGGATATTTTTGTGCTGGTCAAGGGCAGTCAAGTCTCAGAAGAACCAGGGGCTTTATCTGTTCTTAGTTCTGAATTTTTTGAATGGGGCATGCTTATTTAAGATTGAGAGGAAAGCACTTTTAAAGAACAACCAGGCATCCTCTACTGACAGAATGAGGTCAATATCCATCCAGGATACCCGGGCCAGGTCAATTAGAAAGGCCTGCTCGCTAAAGTGTTTTAGGGAGCGTTTGACAGTGATGAGGGGTGGTCATTTGATCGCGGACCCATTACGGACGCAGGCAATAAGGCAGTGATCGCTGATATCCTGGTTGAAGACAGCGGAGGTGTATTTAGAGGGTAAATTTGTCAGGATGATATCTATGAGGGTGCCCATGTTTACAGATTTAGGGTTGTACCTGGTAGGTTCGTTGATAATTTGTGTGAGATTGAGGGCATCTAGGTTAGATTGTAGGTTGGCCGGGGTGTTAAGCATATTCCAGTTTAGGTCACCAAGCAGTACGAACTCTGAGGATAGATGGGGGGCAATCAGTTCACATATGGTGTCCAGGGCACAGCTCGGGGCTGAGGGGGGTCTGTAGCAAGCGGCAACAGTGAGAGACTTATTTCTGGAAAGGTGGATTTTTAGAAGTAGAAGCTCAAACTGTTTCGGCACAGACCTGGATAGTACGATATTGCTCTGCAGGCTATCTCTACAGTAGATTGCAACCCCAACCCCTTTGGCAGTTCTATCGAGACGGAAAATGTTGTAGTTGGGGATGGAAATGTCTGAATTTTTGGTGGCCTTCCTAAGCCAGGATTCAGACACTGCTAGAACATCAGGGTTGGCGGAGTGTGCTAACGCAGTGAATAACTCAAACTTAGGGAGGAGGCTTCGGATGTTAACGTGCAAGAAACCAAGGCTTTTACGATTACAGAAGTCAACAAATGATAACGCCTGGGGAGTAGGAGTGATTCTGGGGGCTACAGGGCCTGGGTTAACCTCTACATCTGTCACGGATTCGGCCGAGGCTGCTCCTCCTCCTTGCTTGGGCAGGCTTCGGCGTTCGTCGTCCCCGGAGTACTAGCTGCCACCGTTGAATGTTATCGATGTTTGTTTGGTTTTGTCTTCCTTGTACACCTATTTCCATTTAGTGTTCATTATGTCCCCTATTAGTTTCTCGTTTTGTTTGTAGTTAGTTGTGTGTAATTGTACGCCTGTCTGTTGGGGTTTGTTGGTTTTTGCATTCTCGTGTTCAAGAGTAGTTTCGCACTGTTTGCGCATCTCTTGTATTTAGTGTTTTACGCACAGTCTGCGTATCACTCGCCTCCGTCGTTTCAGGCTCTTTATTTTGTATTTGTCCTTTTCCTGACTAGTAAAGTCTGTTTGGATTAAGCTTCTGTGTCCTGCGCCTGACTCCACCACCACATCGACATCAGTACCACTGACAGAATTACACACCATTATGGAGTCAGCAGGAGCAGCAGCGGCACCCGAGTCGCTGGAGGATCGAGTCAGCGGTCAAGACGCCAGGATCCAGCAACTCGGATCCGCCCTGCATGAGGTGATCAACACTCTGCACCGATGGGAAACCGGAGGAGTGCCCACACCTCCTCCAACCTTACCACCACCATCGGTCAGTCCTCCCATCCCAGCTCTGGAATCCAGTGGGATTCGGCTCTCGCTCCCGAGGGCGTATGATGGCACCGCAGCCGGGTGTCAGGGGTTCCTCCTGCAGGTGGAACTATACCTGGCCACCATACACCCGGCGCCCTCGGGATACCAGAGCGTTTCCGCCCTCATCTCCTGTCTCTCCGGCAAGGCGTTGGAGTGGGCCAACGCCGAATGGAGGGGAATAGATGCCGCCACCATCACCTACGCGGAGTTCTCCCGCCGCTTCAGGGCAGTGTTCGACCATCCACCTGAGGGGAAAGCGGCGGGGTAGCGTCTATTCCACCGCCGACAGGGGAAGAGGAGCGCACAGGAGTTCGCCCTGGAATTCCGGACTCTAGCGGCGGATGCAGGGTGGAATGAGCGGGCCCTCATCGACCACTATCGATGCAGTCTACGGGAGGACGTTCGTCGAGAGCTGGCCTGCAGGGACACCAACCTATCGTTCGACCAGTTGGTGGACATGTCCATCCGTCTCGATACCCTGCTGGCCACCCGCGGACGTCCCGAGTTGGGGCCGTCCATTCCACCCTCCAGCACCTCCGAGCCGAGCCCTATGGAGCTCGGGGGTGCTGGCGCTAGAGAGAGGAGGAGAGGGAGCCCGAGGGGGGCCGTCCCCTGCACCAACTGTGGCCGTGGAGGGCACACTGCGGCTAGGTGCTGGGGAGGGTCTCCAGGGGGACGGGACAACAGGCCACGCACTGGGGAGTCATTTCAGGTGAGTAGGCGCCCCACTTACCCAGAGCTCTCTGTTGTTCACTTATGTATACCTGTAAGATTTCCTCAGGTTGCACCTCATTCCCAGCATAAGGCGCTAGTCGATTCAGGCGCAGCTGGGAATTTTGTTGATCGGAATTTTTGTGTAAGGTTAGGGATTCCCCTCCTTCCTGTTGATACTCCCTTCCCTGTCCATGCACTAGATAGCCGCCAGTTGGGATCGGGGTTGATTAGAGAGGTCACAGCACCACTTAAGATGAGTACGCAGGGGGTTCATGAGGAAACTATTCAGTTATATTTGATCGACTCTCCTGCGTATCCTCTGGTGCTGGGGCTTCCCTGGTTAATTACCCATAATCCCTCCATTTTGTGGCAACAGAGGGCTCTCAAGGAGTGGTCTGCCCAGTGTGTAGGGCGATGTCTAGGTGTTTCCGTGGGGGCGACCTCGGTGGAGAGTCCGAACCAAGTGCCCGCAATGCACATTCCCCCTGAGTATGAGGATTTAGCACTCGTGTTTAGCAAAACGAGGGCGACGCGGTTGCCTCCTCATAGACAGGGGGATTGTGCGATAGACCTCCATACAGGAGCAGCGCTTCCGCGGAGCCATGTGTATCCTCTGTCTCAAGAGGAGAAGGTGGCTATGGAGACAAACACATACGGCCCTCCACTTCCCCTGCGTCCTCGAGTTTCTTTTTTGTGAAGAAGAAGGATGGAGGGTTGCGCCCGTGTATTGATTACCGTAGTCTCAATCAGATCACTGTGAAATACAGTTATCCACTCCCTCTGATTGCGAGTATGACGGAATCATTACACAGAGCGCGTTTCTTCACCAAACTGGATCTCAGGAGCGCCTACAACTTGGTGCGCATTAGGGAGGGAGATGAATGGAAGACAGCATTTAGTACCACCTCGGGTCATTATGAGTATCTCGTCATGCCATACGGGTTAATGAATGCTCCTTCAGTCTTCCAATCCTTTGTGGACGAGATCTTCCGGGACATGCATGTGCAAGGTGTGGTAGTGTACATTGACGACATTCTAGTGTACTCTTCTACACGAGCCGAGCATGTAGCCCTGGTGCGCCGAGTGTTGGGGAGGCTGTTGGAGCACGACTTGTATGTCAAGGCAGCGAAATGTCTGTTTTTCCAGGAGCCTGTCTCCTTTTTGGGTTATCGGTTGTCCGCGTCAGGGGTGAAGATGGAGGTTGACCGTGTGTCAGCCGTGCGTAATTGGCAAACCCCAACCACGGTTAAAGAGGTGCAGCAGTTTTGGGGTTTTGCCAATTACTACCGGAGGTTTATCTGGGGTTTTGGACAGGTGGCAGCTCCCATAACTTCCCTGCTGAAGGGGGGCCCGGTGCGTTTGCAGTGGTCAGCTGATGCGGACAGGGCATTTGGGAGACTGAAGGACCTGTTCACTTCGGCTCCGGTGCTGGCGCATCCGGACCCCGCTTTACCATTCCAGGTAGAGGTGGACGTCAGAGGCCGGTATTGGGGCCGTACTGTCGCAACGGTCCGGCACGCCACCTAAACTCCGCCCCTGTGCTTTTTATTCCAAGAAGCTCAGCCCAGCGGAGCGAAATTATGACGTAGGGGACAGGGAGCTGTTAGCCGTGGTACAGGCCCTAAAGGTGTGGAGGCATTGGCTTGAGGGGGCTCAACACCCTTTTCTCATTTTGACTGACCACCGTAACCTGGAGTACATCCGGGCAGCTAGGAGATTGAACCCTCGTCAGGCTCGGTGGAACATGTTTCTAACCCGGTTCGTATTTAAAATAACTTACATCCCTGGGTCCCAGAACGGTAAGGCAGACGCCCTGTCCCGGCGGTATGACACAGAGGAGAGGTCCATTGAGCCCACTCCCATACTGCCAGAGTCTTGTCTGGTGGCACCAGTGGTGTGGGAGGTCGATGCGGAAATCGAGCGGGCGTTGCGTACCGACCCTAGTCCCCCAGAGTGTCCTGTGGGTCGGACGTACGTTCCGCTCAAGGTTCGGGATTGTCTGATTTATTGGGCTCATACGTCCCCCTCCTCTGGACATCCAGGTATTGGCCAGACAGTGCACTGCCTTAGCGCTAAGTACTGGTGGCCAACGTTAGCTAGGGATGTGAGGGTTTATGTCTCCTCCTGCTCGGTGTGCGCCCAGTGTAAGGCGCCTAGACACCTGCCCAGGGGGAAGTTACAACCCCTGCCCGTTCCACAACGGCCATGGTCTCACCTCTCGGTGGATTTTGTTACAGACCTTCCCCCATCTCAGGGGAATACCACTATACTGGTCATTGTGGATCGGTTCTCTAAGGCCTGTCGTCTCCTCCCAATGCCGGGTCTCCCTACTGCCCTACAAACCGCTGAGGCACTGTTCACCCACGTCTTTCGGCACTACGGGGTGCCCGAGGATATAGTGTCTGATCGAGGTCCCCAGTTCACCTCCAGAGTCTGGAGGGCGTTCATGGAGCGCTTGGGGGTCTCGGTGAGCCTTACCTCGGGGTACCACCCAGAGAGCAATGGGCAGGTAGAAAGAGTGAACCAGGATGTGGGTAGGTTTCTGAGATCTTATTGCCAGGGCCGGCCGGAGGAGTGGGCGAGGTATATCCCCTGGGCAGAGATGGCACAGAACTCTCTCCGCCACTCCTCCACCAACCTAACCCCTTTCCAGTGTGTGCTAGGGTATCAGCCGGTTCTGGCACCATGGCATCAGAGCCAGATCGAGGCTCCTGCGGTGGATGAGTGGGTGCGGCGCTCGGAGGAGACGTGGAACGCTGCACACGTCCATCTGCAGCGAGCCATCCGTCGACAAAAGGCGAGCGCCGATCTCCACCGCAGTGAGGGTCCTGGAGATCGAGTCTGGCTCTCGACTCGAAACCTGCCCCTCCGCCTGCCCTGCCGGAAGCTGGGTCGGCGGTTTGTGGGGCCATTTAAAGTCCTGAGGAGATTGAACGAGGTGTGTTACAGGTTACAACTGCCTTTTGATTATCACATTAACCCCTCGTTCCATGTGTCTCTTCTCAGGCCGGTGGTAGCTGGTCCACTCCAGGACTGTGAGATAAGAGAGACTCCTCCACCCCCACTGGACATCGAGGGGGCTCCGGCGTACACAGTCCGGTCCATCTTGGATTCGAGACGTCGGATGGGGGGTCTCCAATATCTCGTGGAGTGGGAGGGGTACGGCCCGGAGGAACGGTGCTGGGTGCCGAGGAGGGACATCTTAGATCCATCCCTCCTGACTAAGTTCCACCGTGGTCATCCCACGCGCCCTGCTCCGCGTCCTCCTGGTCATCCCCGAGGCTGGGGTCGGCGCACGGCTGGAGCCGCGCGTCAAGGGGGGGGTACTGTCACGGATTCGGCCGAGGCTTCTCCTCCTCCTTGCTCGGGCAGGCTTCTGCGTTTGTCGTCCCCGGAGTACTAGCTGCCACCGTTGAATGTTATCGATGTTTGTTTGGTTTTGTCTTCCTTGTACACCTGTTTCCATTTAGTTTTCATTATGTCCCCTATAAGTTTCTCGTTTTGTTTGTAGTTAGTTGTGTGTAATTGTACGCCTGTCTGTTGGGGTTTGTTGGTTTTTGCATTCTCGTGTTCAAGAGTAGTTTCGCACTGTTTGCGCATCTCTTGTATTTAGTGTTTTACGCACGGTCTGCGTATCACTCGCCTCCGTCGTTTGAGGCTCTTTATTTTGTATTTGTCCTTTTCCTGACTAGTAAAGTCTGTTTGGATTAAGCTTCTGTGTCCTGCGCCTGACTCCACCACCACATCGACATCAGTACCACTGACAACATCACCAGAGGAACAGAGGAGGAGTAGAATAAGGATATTGCTAAAGGCTTTAAGTACTGGTCTTCTACTGCGTTGGGTACAGAGAAAAAAAGGGAAAGGTTTCCGGGCGTTGTAGAATAGATTCAGGGCATTATGCACAGAAAAGGATATGGAAGGATATGAGTACAGTGGAGGTAAACCTAAGCGTTGGGTAACGATGAAAGAGATAGCATCACTGGAGGCACCGATTGAGTCGGTCTCCACGTGTATGGGGGGTGGGACAAAGGAGCTATCTAAGGCAGGTTTAGCTGGGCTGGGGGATCTACAGTGAAATAGGACAATAAGAAATAACCAAAACAGCAATAAGCAAGGCATATTGACATGGGAGAGAGGCATAAAGCAATCACAGGTGTAATTCGAGAGAGCTAAGACAACAGCTGGTAATAGCGACAAAGTTTGGGCTGAGGCTAAACATAAACAGGATGCGGTACCGTAAAAAGGAACAGTCCAGCAGGCATCAGCTGTATAGCTGAGTTATCATAAGGTCCGGTGAACAGCAATAGGATAGTTCGGAGGTAGATTCAGGGGCTGCTATAGCACTAGCGAGCAAGAGGCCACGGCTAGCGTGTGCTAGCGGGCCGGGGCTAGCAGATGGATCTCCGTGGTCGACGTCGTAATGGGAAGCCTGTTGTAACCACATCAGACGATTTCATCGGCAGACCAGTCGTGTAGGATCGGCGGGGCTCCGTGTCAACACTAGGAGGTCCCGTCCGGTTAACAGAGAGGTAGATAGCCAGGAGATGGGCCTGGCTCAAGGCTAACTCAAGGCTGATTAGCCAACCACAAACGTCCATTTGGTTGCAGCTAGATAGTAGTGATGAATCCGGTGTTAAAGGTTCAGTGATTCCGGCAGAAAAACCGATATGTCAGGGTCGATAACGCGCTGTGCAGACAGTGCAGACTGGCCAAATAATAGTCCAGGCTAGAGCTGGCTGGCAGGTAGGTAGTGCAGTACCCGCAAAACACCAGTCTCAACGTCAATAGTGAAGAGGCGACTCCGGGATGCTGACCTTCTAGGCAGAGTTCAAAAGAAAAAGCCATATCTCAGATTGCCCATCTTAATCTTTTCATTTTATTGGCCAGTCTGAGATATGTATTTTTCTTTGCACTGTTCTGTGAAGGGAGTAGTACACAGCATTGTACAAGATCTTCAGTTTCTTGGCAATTTCTCGCATGGAATAGCCTTCATTTCTCAGAACAAGAATAGACTGACGAGTTTCAGAAGAAAGTTCTTTGTTTCTGGCCATTTTGAGCCTGTAATCGAATCCACAATTGCTGATGCTCCAGATACTCAACTAGTCTCAAGAAGGCCAGTTCTATTGCTTCTTTAATCAGCACAACCATTTTCAGCTGTGCTAACATAATTGCAAAATAGTTTTCTAATGATCAATTAGCCTTTTAAAATGATAAACTTGGATTAGCAAACACAACGTGTCATTGGAACACAGGACTGATGTTTGCTGATAATGGGCCTCTGTTCTCTCTCTCTTTCTCCATCTCTCTCTTCATCTCCAAGATGGCCTGGCCATGTTCCGTAGCTTCCTGCGCTCTGAGTTCAGTGAGGAGAACATTGAGTTCTGGGTGGCCTGCGAGGACTTCAAGAAGACCAAGTCTCCCGTGAAGATGGCTGTGAAGGCCAAGAAGATCTATGAGGACTTCATCCAGACCGAGGGACCCAGAGAGGTGACAGAAAATGTGGCCAGCAAATCTGTGGTTGTATTTGTTGTGGAAGCCCAGACTTACCTTTGCCTTTCTGTCGCCTCTCTCTCTCTCTCTCTCTCTCTCTCTCTCTCTCTCTCTCTCTCTCTCTCTCTCTCTCTCTCTCTCTCTCTCTGTCTCTCTGTCTCTCTCTCTCTCTCTCTCTCTGTCTCTCTCTCTTCCTCCCTCCAGGTGAACATTGATCATTACACCAAGGATGTGACCCTGAGGAACCTGGTTGATCTTTCCCCCGTGACCTTTGACCTGGCCCAGAAGAGAATTTATGCTCTGATGGAGAAGGACTCCTTCGGCCGCTTCCTGAGATCTGAGCAGTACCAGGAGCTGGTCAAATAAGGAGATGGTCGCAGAATAAGGGTCAATTCCAAACCAATTGGATATCATTTGAAGTGGTTGAAATTAGGCCTTTTTAAAATAATTTGATGGAATTGACCCAGGCGAGACTGCAGGTTTGATAACTAAGGACCATCATAAAGATTGATCTAATTCTAGACCAACTTGAATCCATATTTCAAATGACTTCTATATTTGTCTTATCTACCTGCAGCCAATCAAAATGTCACACGTCAATTCAAAATGTAAAGAGTGTAGAACATACAATGTGACAGTATTTGTTAAATGCTTGAGAGACAAACAAACCATCAATCAATTAAACAGTGATTTAAACAAATACATTGGAACATCACAATCTCTTGGGAAGATAAACCAAAGGTCATAAATATTGCAGAGAAAATCTCTCGCAATGATTTTGTCCCATCTTCTAAATAAAAAGGAAGATCCTAGACAGACAGATAGACAGACCATATTTGTACGTCATAGCTTTCCCAGGAAACAAACAGAAGTGGCTTTCAAAGTTTCAGGAGGGAACAATCTGACCTCTGCCTTGAGACTCTTAGTGACACATGCAGTACCCATTAAGTGTTCTAAATGGAGGGGAAATGGTGAGGGACTTGGCCACTCTAGCATTCACACAGCCAAGTGGTAAACAGTTTATAAACAACAGACATAGAAACCAAGTGTCTTGAGTAGCTGTGAGTTGGCTCCAACATGCTCTAAGGCCATCCTTGGGATCAGTGGTAGGCAGTTTGTTCAGTGGGTCACGGGCCACTGTTTTGTAAGTTGCTAAGATGGGAATACCAAGTAGGAGTGGATCTCAGAAAATAAAAGAACTCAGTATTTTCTCCAGGTAATTATTTTATACCCATTTGAACTTATTGAAAGTAGGCATAAATTCATTCCATCTTAGGTCATTTCAGCCAGTCATTTCACCTACAGATAGTCATGAAGCAAAGGAGATGAGGAAAGGACACATATGCAATACAACAACATTATAACGTTTAGGGACTTTACTACACTAACCAAAGGGAAATATATGCACTCCATTATTGACTAATCTTATCCAGTATTCCAGCTTTCAGCATTTTTGTCACTCACCATTCACTATAATAACTAGACTTCACAGCTTTCATAGTCGGAGAAGAAGATGGTTTTGAGGGTGGAGGAGGTATTTTGTTATGCAAAGGGTCTCTCAGTCCCATGTAGTATTAATATATAATTACCTTACAGTGTGTTTCTATAATGCTCTTGCATGTTTTTATGTATTTGAGGAGTGCAGCTGTCATAGCCACATCATTGAAGTACTATTACACAAATACTCAATACCTTAATAAGTCCTTATTGTTGCCCCATACAGCATAATTTGACTTGCTGCAACACTGCAGGTCAGGAGTTGACAATTATGGTCATTATAATTAACTGATTTTCCAATTTATGTTCATTTGAAGCTAAAGTGACAAAATGTTAGATCACATACTTTGTAATCACTTGACATCATATAGTAATTTAGAGTTTAGTAACAATACCAACACAAAAAAAACATGTTTCTAAAGTGGCATTGATAAGGGTATCCAGTTGCATAGATTGGCCAATCTACTGCTATTGCCCAAGATGTCATGCCTTCAGTGAAAACACTCAATGAAAACATCAGTAAGGACTTATGTGGTGCTAAATTAATATCTGACGCATAAAGCCTGTGCATGTATTATTTGTAGTCAACAACATAAAAGGCATCAATACATTAAATTCCTGAAGATGTATTTATTTTTCTATGTAAATACAGTATCTACCAGTATTTAGTAGTATTTGTGTTGATTAAGTTATTCACGACTACCCCAATGGAATGAATGGGTGTTGTGGCCAAGAGAGCACTTGGGTCCAGGAGTATCCAGGAGAGAACTGTGTCTTTTCATTGTCATAAAAGAGAAAACATCTGACTATCTATTGTCACTCTGTTTTTGTTATCCAATATTGGAGTATTTCTTACACTTTTTGTGATCACAAGTTTATCATTTACTGAAAACATCTCTCAACATAGTACCCAAGAGAAGGCCTACACAAGGATTACACAAGCGTATTTGTTTCTTATAAACACCAAGTGTTTGTGTGATGACATAAGGGATATTTATTACACTCATACATACAAATAACCATTTAAAACCCGAGAGGAGAGATGAGGATGATAAATCCCATTGAAAATAAACACCCACTATGAAATTGTCCAACAACAAAACACGCAGCTTCCTGAGGCAGAGTTAGCTAACGTCCTTACTCTTGACTTCTCTTTTTCCCACACGGAGAGAGAGAGTGTTTTTCTTCTTCAGAAAAAAGTGCGTCAGTCGGACCCGGGAGGAGTGCATCGTTCGCCGGCGAGCTAATGAAAATGTCAGATTAGCGAGGGGAAACAGAGAGGAAGCAGATGCACTCTGGGAGATACAGCCAACACAAACAGTGTTAAGTCCTAACATGTACACACTCCTTATTACGGTCACAGTTCCTAGAATCACTCGGAGAAGGGTTGTGATGGCCCCTTGGGGGCATCGGTGAACCTGATAGACATCTCGTTGGGTTTCTCTCTTTTCTTTTACATGTTCACTTCTTACACAGTAGCGGGTTCTGTCACGTGTTGACATTTACCCAAAGTTAGGTCATTGGAAAATATCAAGAATATCAGTCAGACATCTTGGTAAATCTTTATAATATAAATTTCATGAGCAAACCAACCCATTGTTTATAAGGAGTGTAAATACTATTAAAAGCCAGACCAGACAACATGACTTTATAATGTTAAGAAATAGCCGACATCTCTTTTTACTGGAGATGACAACCCACACACCATGGACATGGGCAGATAGCACCTCAATGCTTCTTATGGTCATCTGTTATACTGTTATACCATGCAACATGAAGAGATGGGTGATTACGACAAAAGCTAGGATTACCGAAACCTGAATCCTGCTTTAATAAATTATGTATTTACAAACGTAAGAAAAAGAGCTTTGCCTTCTCTCCTCATTTGAACTTTTGAACTGCTCCTAGTCTCTTAGTCTCTAGAAGCACAAGCTGTCTCATCCTACAGCATACAGTGAGGAAACTTCTCAGCTGAATTTATTCATCTGTCAAGGAACATCACCATCAAGACTTGGGAAGAAAACTAAACTGTGCTTCCTAGGGTCGCTAAGTTTAGATCCCATTGATGGATAGTGACCATAAACCTCAATATAATTGTAACACTTTATTTGGATAGTCCATCTGTAGATGCTCTACAGACTATCTACAGACTATCAGTAACATTTCAACTAACTATCTACTAACCCTAGCCCAAACATTAACCCTTATCCTAACACTAAACTTAACCCTAACCGTAACCTTTGCAAGCAGTGGCTTATCAACAGATAGTTGGTTGATAGTATGACCATCTGTAGAGCGTCTACAGATGAACTATTCAAATAAAGTGTGACCAATATGATTGATGTTTACAATAGCTTTCTGAGAGCATAGTGAGCTTCTTACTCACTTGGCTCCACTTCAAAGACTAGAATGTTCTGTCCCTTTCACTGACATAGTCTGTAACATATGCAGGCACACACACACACACACACACACACACACACACAGACACACACACACACACTGAGGTTATTCATACCTGATAACTCTGTGGCAATAACTCCAGAACTTTCTCATGAATGCTCTGAAAACAGTTCGGGTTTAAACACTGACGGTAAAATAGCAATGAATAATTTTATGAAAGATGAAAGACAGAACAAACAGCACATTTGAACTTCATTCTTATTAATTCAGATTCATATTGTCAAGAGCCAGGGGGCAAAGGAGCGGGGGGGGGACATGTCCTCCCAGAGTAAGACTCCAGAGCTGCAGGCCCCCAGAACTCCAGAGATGCAGAGCTGCAGCCTGGAGGAGTCAGTGTGATGACATTACTAACACCAGGCCCTCTCTGTTACTCTGTAACAGACCTGCATGGCTTCTGTCCTGCCTGCAGCTACAGAGACACAGAGAGGAGAGGAAACAGAGGGAAAGAGAACAGAGAGAGGAAGCGAGAACCGAGGGAGAGAAAGAGAAAGAGAGAGAGAATAATTGGGAAAAAAGAGAGAGAACAGAAGAGATAGGTTACCAATGACATAGAGATTATCCATGCATCCAGAGCCCCACGAAGCACTCTAGCATAGGGTTGTGGCGGTCATTAAATTTTGTCAGCAGGTGATTGTCAAGCAAATAACTGCCGGTCTCACGGTAATTGACCGTTAATTAACATAAACAAGTTTAGCATCTCCTGGCTTCCACGCATAGTCTACAAGCCACTGATGCAGACCTTTGGAACATCTACATTTAAAAAAGTATAATAAATCAATTTAATATAGCCTACACCATCACAATAAATCCATTATTTATTTTAGACAGGTCTAAAGAAACATGATATGAAGACAATGTATTCTATTTCAGACGAACAGAATAGCATACTCTGAGTTAGGCCCTGATATGGCTATGCCATATGGCTGTGGGCTACACTAGTTCATTTAGCAGACAAGATTTGCTTAGAATTCATTAGTATTCTTTTTTATTATTTTATAGTATGAAGAATACAATTGAACATAGCCTAATAAAATAGAAAGGATATTTTCTCCAAATGATTTCAAAGGAAATGCGCACATGCGGCTATTCTGTATTGAGAGGTTAACAAAGAAACTGGTCCTCTTATATGCTTAATTTAGAGTTAAATATGCATCTTTAGTTGTGATACAAACATTGGGCTATATGTTTTGATTTTTAATACATTCTAAGGCTGCATGATGGGACTCTAATGATGATTTGAAAAAAGTTGCATGAAAGACATGAGCATGTTTCTTGTTCAAGCTGCTTACACTTTGTCAGTCTCACATTCACAATATGACAAGCACTTGATAATATTCTCACCAGGCCTCGAATTTCCCGGCAGCGTCCCCCTTGTGTGGCCACAATGCCCCCTAAAAAAATCCATACCTTTGCGGCCAAAGTGGCCGTTGTGCCCTTAAGCTGAATATAATAATTATAATTCCCTTCTCCCGGCTGTCGTGCTCCGAAGCGCCTCTCACTCACATGGCTCTCTCAGATATCTCGATTCTTATTAGCCAATGCCCGTCACGTGATCGGGTCCTTCTCACAGGCATTTCAGCTAAGAAGTAGGCTACAAGTGAATGACGACAGACACATCGGGGACGCAACTGCGCGTGTCCCTCTTATCGAATTCCGAGGCGCATATTGAAGATGTTACAACTGTCCACATTTAGCCTACTTTTCTTCAGCTAACAAGATGAGTAGGCCTAACGAACAGCAAAAGCACTAGCCTATGTCAATCTACTATCTATCCCCCATAGTACAAAAGTTGACCAGAAAGTGCAAGAAGTGCAAGAAATACGTATTCAAAACATAGTCTGGGACCGTTGTAGGATGCGATAGATCCCAAATTAATACAACCACTCACATCAAAAAACCTTTTAAAAGCAATGAGGCTGATGCAACAGATCAGAACGTTTAGCTTAAAATGTTGATAAACTATTAGGCTATTTCTTCACATTATAAGCACAGCAATGTGCACAAGGCAGTAGTCTATAAGCATGAATGTTCCAAAATGCAATCAATTAGCAGGAAAACACTGTTCTCGAAAGTGACTGCAAATGTGATTATGCATGTAATGCTTTCTTATAAAGGTGCATTTTTATGGTGAAAATTATCTTCCCCAAACTTAAAACCCACGCGCAGCCTGTGTATGCCAGTTATTTGGCCACTTTAGTTGCGATACAAACCTTATCAAAACATATAGGCCCATGGGCTAGGCTACATGAGGTGTGCGACTATGATTAGAAAAAGCCGCAAAAAAAAAGGCTTGCGCTGTGTCTTGCCTTACTGCACAAGCTGGGCATCATTCACAAATAATAATACATCATTTACAAGTGATAGGCTAATATTGTCACCCATCAGACTATTCTTGATTTAATCTTGTCTTTACATTTGCTAAATAATATATGTGTGAAATTAGTTTTGATTTAGAATGGACCATTATAATGCACCTGTCTCGGAACAGGGGCATGGGGGAAAAAAAATACATGTAATCTATGCACTTAAATAATGAATGGAGGACGCTTTTCCAGTGGTTCATTTTCATGCCATCCAGGTAGGCTATACTCCTGTTGTAAAGCGAAGCAATGTGCTTAACAATAGGAAAGTTGATAAATAAATCTAGTAGGCCGCATAGCCTATAGAAAGCTGATGGGATCCTCCTCTTTTTAATAGAGGCCATCAAAACTCTGTTTTCTCACACAATTGCATAGCGTAGCCTATAGAAATGTTGCGCAACATGAGCTTATGGGCTCTCATAAAGTGTTTGATTAGATTTTCGATTACATTTGCTAATGACCATCAGCAGCATCAGAGCTTGGAGAAGCCTAATTACTGTGACTAAACAGTCACGTGGAATTTGACTGCCATCATGACTCGTGACTGCCAGTGTGGCGGTAATACGATCACCGTAACAGCCCTACTCTGGCACATCCTCATTATTGGTGCATCTAATCAAACGAATGTCACAAACACAGACAAACACCCCTTCCATCCACCCACAAACAAACAAACGTCTACCCACCAGCGGTGTTGATAGGAAATTGTCCTAATGATTTTCGTCTAATATCTTCGACGGTCTGTTTTTATTCTCTTCCATTGAGAAGAAGAGGTCAATGGTACTGCCACTGAATGTTAATAGAATATGATAGCAAGTTTGATCTTGGCTTGATTGTAGATACATTTTCAGGAGATATTGTACACAATGATCTGAGCATTTTCTGTAAAACAGATCTCCTCCCGATGATGATACTTTTTGTACAGCAGGTTTCTGGTCCTCCTGAAACATTGTTTACTACTTTTGGACCAAACTTGGTCACTTATCCACCCATTTTTTTTCCCATTCCACTGCCACCCACAGGATACTTATGAGTTTTTTTTTACTTCTGAAAGTGGGTCAGTCATGTTTAGTTAGACCATTCTCACCTTATTTCTGTATGCAAAAAAAACATCATCCAACTTGTATTGACACCCACGACTGGCACTACATTCGTTTTTTTTATTTAAATCTGTGTTAA
Organism: Coregonus lavaretus; assembly: GCF_964263955.1. Lineage (NCBI taxonomy): Eukaryota > Metazoa > Chordata > Actinopteri > Salmoniformes > Salmonidae > Coregonus > Coregonus lavaretus. Next base: position 47,894,928 of record NC_139993.1, on the reverse strand, counting down.
TGCTACGATTGTTTTGTGGGTTAGAGAGTCTGTTTGGGCTTGGCGATGCATCAGAGACTAATTGTGTGTTTAGTGTTCTAATGTTGATTATGTTATTGTATCTGGATCAGTGAACGCAGACCTGATAGACAGGTAGACACACACAGGTAGAACCCTTACAAAAAAAAACACATGTCAAATTTGCAGTTTAACCTGTGGAAGAGCTGTTTTCACATGCTGACCTTAAACTTCACATGAAACCATATTTTCACACGTATTCAATTTAGAGTTCACATGTTAACACCACCTTTTCATATGTGAGGAGAATAAGATGTTTTCACCTCATATGTGAATTGCTGTTTCAAAACTTCCATATGAAATTTGAGGTTTCACATTTTCAAAACTTCCACTTGACAATCGGATATGCAGTTTCATATGTGAAAATCTTACTTTCACATGTGGAAACACATAAAAAAATATTATGTGCAGTTATACATGTGAAAGTGAGTTTTCACATGAGAACTTGCAATTCCACATGTGAAAGTGAAAATCTAATTTGCAGTTTCACCTGTAAGAAAACTCCACATTTACTCCAATGTTTGTGAACAAAGTAAATATAAACAAACACTGTATAGTTTAAAAACATGGTTAAAACTATAATCTTTAAAACATGGAGGGTCAGTCCTTGCATCCATAGCGCAGTCTTTGCATTTCTGCAGCCCCATCCTTCAGCTTTTTACCGAAACTGTGGCGGGGAGCCTACTTTTTGTTTCATTTAAGGATTGCCGGAACAAACACCTTTAATAGAGTAATAGTGTTATTTTATGGTGCAATCCTCTAGTGAGTGAGTTTTATTTTGCAAAACTTCTGAAGTCAAGCACTAAATTCTTAGTATTACAAACTAAATAATTATATTGTAATTAAAATATAAACCCAAAAGTATTGATAGCAAAATGAGGAGCAGGGTAATAAATGACTACAACTTGCCTCAACCCAGCTAGCATGTTTGGTTCCTTGGAAGTTGTAGGAACGTGTATTTTTGGTTTCAGACTGGTTACGAGAATGAAGCCCTATGTTTCCTGACTGGTAAAACATGTTTTTTTTTTACATTCTGAGAACAGTAGGGAACCTCCTAGACTGTTCTGGGAATGTTTCTTTTTAGGTTGCAGGGAGATTTTACTCGAGTTCCTTGACAGTTTTCCTGGGAGTGTCACGATTTAAACTGAATATGAACCCAAATGCAGACAACTACACCGAGCCAGAGAAGGTTTAACAGGTTTATTTCAAAGTTAAATTGTCCAGGTTTCCAAAAATAGGGGAAGAGCAAGTCCAGGTCTACAGGGAGGGTAACAGATCCAGGGTTCTGAGCAGGAGTGGTACCGTAACGTCCTAGTGTCCGTGGTGAGTCCAAATGTGAGGTCCAGTAGTGGAAAGCAGGATGGTGGTGGCAGGAGTGAAGCGGAGGCAGGAGTCAGGTTCCAATAATCTGTGGCACAGGAGAAATATAAATAGAACAGGCCAAAAACACAAAGAGCGAAAACAAGCAGGTTGCGTCAGCAGCGAGACTAACATGGTCATCTTGACTATGATCTGACGATGAGTGGCAAGTTTGACCGGGTCTTTAAGGCTGAGGTGATTATGGTGAATGAGCTGCAGCTGGAACCCTGACTCCCGCACACCAGACTTCACTCCTGCAATTAAGAACAGACAGAGGGGAGGGGGAGAGCCGAGAGAGAGAGCTACCTAGCAGCAGTAGGCCTAACAGGGAGATTTTATTAACGCTCTGAGAAGGGAAATTATAGTTTATTTTAAGGTAATTAAATAACAATCTGAGAACATTCTCTAAATCTTTTGTTACTGTCACACCCTGACTTATGGGACTCTTGAATGTTGAGTCAGGGTGTGGAGTTCTATGTTGTATATTCTATGTTTAGTTCTAGTTGTTCTACTTCTATGTTTGGCCGGGTGTAATTCCCAATCAGAGGCAGCTGTCACTCATTGTCTCTGATTGGGATCATACTTAAGTAGCCTGTTTGTTATCATTAGTTGTGGGATCTTGTTCCGTGTAGAGGCTTGTATTGTGTTTAGCCTGAGGACTTCACGTTACGTGGGTTTATCGTTATAATAAACATGTATTTCACGCTGCGCTTTGGTCTGACCCGTCCTTCAACGAACGTGACAGTTATGGTTATTAGTGAAAGTTTTATTAACACTAAGAAATACATTTAAAGATTATTTTGAGGTTTTTGAATAACTTCCTTCAATGTTTGACTGAATGTTCTAGCTTATTTTAGGTTAACTTTTTTGAACTCCAAGCACAGATAGGACAAATGGAAATTAATTTGCTTAGAAATTAATCATGCAAGCACATTTCTTTTTGATTGTGACACGGCATCAGTGACATTCAAACCTTTGATCTTTTGTTCCCTATCCATGGAATTAGTCCACTGCGCCACCAGGATGGAGCTAGCATGCCATGTTTATTTTTTTTAAGCATACAAAGTTGTTCATTTTAGTCTATTCAAACAGACCCCATTTCAAAGGAAACAAGCACTCATTAAGATCAAGTGTGACCAATAAGTAGGCACTGAGCTTATTGATGTTAATGTGTGATGTTAATTTTTTTGAACATTCCAAGAATATTGGCAAGAACTGACATAAAGGAGAACCATAAATCTTCTGAATGTTCTGAGGACATCGCTTAAGTCCAGCGGCGATTTTAGTATGTAAATCTTGGTGGGGCAAACTCCCCCCAAAAACGGATTATGCATGCCAGCAAAGCCACTTCACAACACAACACTAAACAATACATTAATTGGACTATAACGGTGACATATTTATTGTACAAGATCTTCAGTTTCTTGGCAATTTCTCGCATGGAATAGCCTTCATTTCTCAGAACAAGAATAGACTGACGAGTTTCAGAAGAAAGTTCTTTGTTTCTGGCCATTTTGATCCTGTAATCGAACCCACAATTGCAGATGCTCCAGATACTCAACTAGTCTCAAGAAGGCCAGTTTTATTGCTTCTTTAATCAGCACAACAGTTTTCAGCTGTGCTAACATAATTGCAAAAGGGTTTTCTAATGATCAAGTAGCCTTTTAAAATGATAAACTTGGATTAGCAAACACAACGTGCCATTGGAACACAGGACTGATGGTTGCTGATAATGGGCCTCTGTATGCCTATGTAGATTTAAAACATTAACAATGTCTACACTGTATTTCTGATCAATTTGATGTTATTTTAATGGACAAAAAAAATTGCTTTTCTTTCAAAAACAAGGACATTTCTAAGTGACCCCAAACTTTTGAACGGTAGTGTAACTCTATGGCAGCACCCAAGGAGCTTGAATTTTCGAGCTCTCCCCTGTAGATTTTGAGGTGACATAGTGTCCCCATGAGTGAATGAACACTGAGCCAATCATGGCGCAACTAGAGAACATTACCAATCCCTACGCTCCGTATTTTCCCCTGGCTGCCCCACCACCACAGAAAGCACTGAGCTATGCTGAAATACCTGCATTTTGGAGCTGCCTTACTCAAGAAAGCAAAAAAAATACCATGTTTGTATGCAGCTTTATTAACTCACAGATTATTTATTTTTGTACATTGTTTGCAAACTGATATGTGACACTTATTAATGCCAAAATAACATCCAAAACAGGTATACAGGTGGGGCTCGAAACAGGTGGGGTTCTGAGGAAACCTGTGGGAAACATTATGCTGAAGTACTGAAATTCCCACAGAATTTACAATGGAAATGTACTTTTAATCCGTCTGTTTGCATATTTCAAGACATGGCATATGAGGTTGCCGTGAGATACCCGATGGGTTGGACGATACTTTTCTCGTCAATCATTTAAAACATTACATATACAGTACCAGTCAAAAGTTTGGAAACACCTACTCATTCCAGGGTTTGTCTTTATTTTTACTATTTTCTACATTGTAGAATAATAGTGAAGACATCAAAACTATGAAATAACACCTATGGAATCATGTAGTAGCCAAAAAAGTGTTAAAGAAATAAATATATATTTAACATTTGAGATTCTTCAAATAGCCACCCTTTGCCTTGATGACAGTTTTGCACACTCTTGGCATTCTCTCAACCAGCTTCACCTGGAATGCTTTTCCAACAGTTTTGAAGGAGTTCCCACATATCCTGAGCACTTGTTGGCTGCTTTTCCTTCACTCTGCGGTCCGACTCATCCCAAACCATCTCAATTGGGTTGAGGTAGGGGGGTTGTGGAGGCCAAGTCATCTGATGCAGCACTCCATCCCTCTCCTTCTTGGTAAAATAGCCCTTACACAGCCTGGAGGTGTGTTGGGTCATTGTCCTGTTGAAAAACAAATGATAGTCCCACTAAGCCCAAACTAGATGGGATGGCTGTGGTAGCCATGCTGGTTAAGTGTGCCTTGAATTCTAAATAAATTACAGACAGTGTCACCAGCAAAGGACCCCCACACCATAACACCTCCTCCTCCATGCTTTACGGAGTAAAATACACATGCGGAGATCATCATCTCACAAAGACACGGTGGTTGGAACAAAAAATCTCAAATTTGGACTCCAGACTAAAGGACAAATTTCCACCGTTCTAATGTCCATTGCTTGTGGGTCTTGGCCCAAACAAGTCTCTTCTTATTATTGGTGTCCTTTAGTAATGGTTTCTTTGCAGCAATTCGACCATGAAGGCCTGATTCACACAGTCTCCTCTGAACAGCTGATGTTGAGATGTGTCTGTTACTTGAACTCTGTGAAGCATTTATTTGGGCTGCAATTTCTGAGGCTGGTAACTCTAATGAACTTATCCTCTGCAGCAGAGGTAACTCTGGGTCTTCCATTCCTGTGGCGGTCCTCATGAGAGCCAGTTTCATCATAGCGCTTGATGGTTTTTGCGACTGCACTTGAAGAAATGTCAAAGTTCTTGAAATGTTCCAGATTGACTGACCTTCATATCTTAAAGTAATGATGGACTGTAGTTTCTCTTTGCTTATTTGAGCTGTTCTTGCCATAATATGGACTTGGTCTTTCACCAAATAGGGCTATCTTCTGTATACCACACCTACCTTGTCACAACACAACTGATTGGCTCAAACACATTAAAGAAGGAAAGAAATTCCACAAAATAACTTTTCACAAGGCACACCTGTTAATTGAAATGCATTCCAGGTGACTACCTCATGAAGCTGGTTGAGAGAATGCCAAGAGTGTGCAAAGCTGTCATCAAGGCAAAGGGTGGCTACTTTGAGGAATCTCAAATATTAAATATATTTAGATTTGTTTAACACTTTTTTGGTTACTACATGATTCCATATGAATTATTTTATAGTTTTGATGTCTTCACTATTATTCTACAAAGTAGAAAATAGTAAAAAGAAAGAAAAACCCTTGAATGAGTAGGTGTGTCCAAAGTTTTGACTGGTACTGTATATATATATATATATATATACTGTATATATATATATATATATATATATATATATATATATATATATATATATATATATATATTATTATAACCGCCAATCCCAGGAGGATTCAGGATCCCGCTTTCAATGATTGTAGACTGCCTGCTGCTGCTCTGCTAATCGTCAGATGGGGGGAGGAGTGGAGGTAGGGGGCACACGTGGGTAACTGGGGGGCGCTGCCTTGGGTAACTGATTAATAAAAAAAATAAAAAAAACTGCATAATAAATATATGTGACTGGTCAATTTTGTGAGTCTGGCTGGGCCCAAGCCCATAGGGGGCCCAAGAGACAAAACAAATAAAAAAGTAAATTACATTATTATATATTTTTTTATCCAACCACAAGAGCTCGCTCTCAATGTTCAAATTACACCAGATAGCATTATTTACCACAGAAGATCAATGTTTTCATTACATTTTAGCACAAGCACATCCAGTAGCGGTGCTTGGGTAGAATCGCTTGGGAATCCAAGCCAGAGAAAAAAGCCATTTTACAACCTCTGTGTTGTTATAATTGCGTTGTTTGCTCTATAACCTGTTAGTTCATATGCCTCGCCACTGTGATATATAGGCCGAAGGCCGAGACAATAAGAAGACACAGTGGCAGAATAAATTCAACCACAACTTTGTTTAATCACAAAACCGGAGAGCAACATCTGTCTGGTGCATTCCACAAAGCATATTGCATGTAACAAACAGTTACATGACCTAAAGTATGGTCAATCAAATTAATGTTTTTGACATTTTCGGACTACTAAACAACTCTTGATTTAGAACACAGGAGAGTTACCGCAAGTCGCTAAGAAAACAGGAGCTGCCTCCACTATTCCAGCACCATTTCAATTTCAACATTTCAACATCATCAAATCACCTATGCTTAGTCTAATACAGTGACAACTGAAAGCTTCCAAAAACAATTTAGTACAATCAACAAACTTTTTCACTCGGGGCCCCCCTTCCAGCATTGGGGAACATCCCGCACCCCCATGCACGCATGTGCACGCACCACGTCTATTTCTATGGGCACAAGCACTGTTCATGACAGAAACTGTTCACACCCCTCTTGTTGGTGGAGAGAATCTTGCAGGTTTAAAGCTTATTTCCTGCAATTCTACACATTTTGTCATGGGGTACAAAGAACATTTTGCATTTTTAAAGCACATTTTCTTGCAATTCTATACATTCTCCCATGTCTAATGTGTATTTGAGTGACTAAAAAATTACAACAATATCTACGGGCAAAAAAACCTAAATCACTTTTTTTTTGCTGACATGGGCTAGTTGATCTGGACATTTCTGACAAGTTATAAATAGCTCTCTAAGGTATGCAATGACTAACATGACAAGAGGAACTGATGATGTACTACCCAATTTCGAAATTACACCTTGTGTATTCTACTATTACATCTTTCAAAAGTAAGTTTAAAGCCGGACTGAGTTCCTTTAAAAAAAATGTACTTTTTTTGGGTGGGGGGGGGGATCCCGCGCCCCCCGTGCCATTACATGACCCCCCGCTGTGCTAGGCTACCTGGCTAAAATGCTTGCTCACTAGCTTAACTTACTTTCATGGGCAACGATTAGCCAGCTAGTTAACATTAGCCTACTACATCTAGCTACATCCTCTCAGGCCAGAGGCACAAGGATGAATTTATGGTTGGATCAGAATCGCTGTTATAATCATTGGCTAGTACTGAAAATTAAGTAAAACCACAAGTCCAAATCCCTATCTCTGTCCGTGGCTAATTTAGGAAAGGGTGAATTTTAGCTAGCTAGCTAGCCACCGGAGGACAACAACACAACTTGATGCAACAATTCAAGTTTTTTTTTCTGTCAGTGACATTTAGCTTGATGTGATGTGATAGGTGAGAAGCCAAATCCAAACTGGCTTCCCTTTACACTTTTTTTTGTTGCACTAGAAGGATTCACAGTTGAGCTTACTCAGTTTAACCCAATGCTGATTGGCTATTATTGTATTTAATCATTTTTATCAAGGGAGGTCAAATGCTCACTGGCTTCCCTTGCATTCAATGCTATGGGTGGCAACAATATCATACTCTTTTTGACCAGACAGCATCAGATAGATGGGCTACACATGTAGAGACAGAGGGGCGCTGTTTCGCTCGCTTAGATGCATTCTCCGGTGAGATACATTCAGCCTCTTGCTAATTGAAGGAAAATTATGACACACAGAGAGATGATAGATACTTTATTTTACATATATCTTTTCTTTTTTTAATGGTAAATGTTTTTGGGAAGCCTGGCTTCCCTTGGCATCCATGAATACATGCCACTGAGCACATACAGGTAACTGACAAAATAAAGGAAACACCAACATAGCAACTTAAAAGGGTGTTTGGCCACCACAAGCTGCCAGAACAGCTTCAATACATCTTGACATAGATTCTACATATGGACCTAAATCATAACAGGAAAATATACCCTACATAATATATTATTTGCATCCTTCATTTCCTCAAGTGTTTCCTTTTTGTTTGTCAGTTACCGGTTGCCTACATTCGGGAAGGTCGCAATTTGGCCAGCATGCACGCCAAATATACAGCCATAGACATATAATCCATAGAAGGGTTTTGGAACCTCTTACACTGGCAATTTGACTATTAAACTTATGGATACACTAGCAATGGCTGCCAGTCTTGACTTGATTAACACGTGTGCCTTGTTAAAAGTTAATTTGTGGAATTTATTTTCTTCCTAATGCGTTTGAGCAAATCAGTTGTGTTGTGACAAGGTAGGGGTGGTATACAGAAGATAGCCCTATTTGGTAAAAGACCAAGTCCATATTATGGCAAGAACAGCTCAAATAAGCAAAGAGAAACGACAGTCCATCATTACTTTAACATTTACATTTACATTTTCGTCATTTAGCAGACGCCCTTATCCAGAGCGACTTACAAATTGGTGCATTCACCTTATGATAGCCAGTGGGACAACCACTTTACCATTTATTTATTTTTTTTAAATATTTATTTTTTTTGGGGGGGGGGGGTAAGGGGGGGTAGAAGGATTACTTCATCCTATCCCAGGTATTCCTTAAAGAGGTGGGGTTTCAAGTGTCTCCGGAAGGTGGTGAGTGACTCCGCTGTCCTGGCGTCGTGAGGGAACAAGTTTAAGACATGAAGGTCAGTCAATACGGAACATTTCAAGAACTTTGAAAGTTTCTTCAAGTGCAGTCGCAGAAACCATCAAGCGCTATGATGAAACTGGCTCTCATGAGGACCGCCACAGGAATGGAAGACCCAGAGTTACCTCTGCTGCAGAGGATAAGTTCATTAGAGTTACCAGCCTCAGAAATGTCAGCCCAAATAAATGCTTCACAGAGTTCAAGTAAAAGACACATCTCAACATCAACTGTTCAGAGGAGACTGTGTGAATCAGGCCTTCATGGTCGAATTGCTGCAAAGAAACCACTACTAAAGGACACCAATAAGAAGAAGAGACTTGTTTGTGCCAAGAAACACGAGCAATGGACATTAGACCGGTGGAAATGTGTCCTTTGGTCTGGAGTCCAAATGTGAGATTTTTGCTTCCAACTGCGTGGCTTTGTGAGACAAGGTGTGGGTGAACGGATGATCTCCGCATGTGTGTTTCTTCCCACCGTAAAGTATGGAGGAGGAGGTGTTATGGTGTGGGGGTGCTTTGCTGGTGACACTGTCTGTGATTTATTTAGAATTCAAGGCACACTTAACCAGCATGGCTACCACAGCATTCTGCAGCAATACGCCATCCCATCTGGTTTGGGCTTAGTGGGACTATCATTTGTTTTTCAACAGGACAATGACCCAACACACCTCCAGGCTGTGTAAGTGCTATTTGACCAAGAAGGAGATTGATGGAGTGCTCCATCAGATGACCTGGCCTCAACAATCCCCGACCTCAACCCAATTGAGATGGTTTGGGATGAGTCGGACCACAGAGTGAAGGAAAAGCAGCCAACAAGTGCTCATCATATGTGGGAACTCCTTCAAGACTGTTGGAAAACCATTCCAGGTGAAGATGGTTGAGAGAATGCCAAGAGTGTGAAAAGCTGTCAAAGAAAAGGGTGGCTATTTGAAGGATATAATATAATATACTGTATGCTCTATAAACTTCCGTAAGTTATTTTTACAATTCTCTTTTTACCAGGGCTTCAGCCCCTGCATTAATCCGGCCCTGTGTGTGTGTGTGTGTGTGTGTGTGTGTTTGTGATTATGTTCTTCACGGACTGTTTGAAAGATAAGGTCTTTCACACACACATGCTCAGCATCTGCAGCTCCCTGTGTATACTGTATATGACAGGCCTCCACTTTTCATCGGCTAGATGCAAGTAGCTCAGCTGGTAGAGCATGGCGCTTGTAATGCCAAGGTAGTGAGTTCGATCCCCGGGACCACCCATACACAAAAATGTATGCACGCATGACTGTAAGCCACTTTGGATAAAAGTGTCTGCTAAATGGCTTATTATTATGCAATGGAGGCTCACTCTCATTTTCAGTAAAGAGCTCAGAGTCAATATCAAACATCTATCAGATTGTTCAGTAAAAGTCTGTGCTCAAACCTTTTGATGTTTCTTGGAGCCAGACCTGGGTCAAATACTTGAGCTGCCCTATATTTACAGTAATTACCAATGGAATAGTTCCAAAAGAGCATACTCCAGCTAAATCAAGCTAAACTACCTTAAATATTTATAAGTATTTGAAAGTATCTGACATATGTATTGTACCCAGGTCATGTCGAGGCTGCCTGTGTAATCCCTTGTAATAGGTCTGTTAGACAGTATATTGGTGACCGGGTCTTCTCCTGCATCATCCAACAACCACCTGAGGCTACCAATTATACTGTACCTCTAAATATCAGAACCAGACCCATTTTCCTCTGCTTTATCTATCCAGATCCATTCTCTTCAGTTAGCTACAGTGGGGAGAACAAGTATTTGATACACTGCTGATTTTGCAGGTTTTCCTACTTACAAAGCATGTAGAGGTCTGTAATTTTTATCATAGGTACACTTCAACTGTGAGAGACAGAATCTAAAACAAAAATCCAGAAAATCACATTGTATGATTTTTAAGTAATTAATTTGCATTTTATTGCATGACATGAGTATTTGATCACCTACCAACCAGTAAGAATTCCGGCTCTCACAGACCTGTTAGTTTTTCTTTAAGAAGCCCTCCTGTTCTCCACTCATTACCTGTATTAACTGCACCTGTTTGAACTCGTTACCTGTATAAAAGACACCTGTCCACACACTCAATCAAACAGACTCCAACCTCTCCACAATGGCCAAGACCAGAGAGCTGTGTAAGGACATCAGGGATAAAATTGTAGACCTGCACAAGAATGGGATGGGCTACAGGACAATAGGCAAGCAGCTTGGTGAGAAGGCAACAACTGTTGGCGCAATTATTAGAAAATGGAAGAAGTTCAAGATGACGGTCAATCACCCTCGGTCTGGGGCTCCATGCAAGATCTCACCTCGTGGGGCATCAATGATCATGAGGAAGGTGAGGGATCAGCCCAGAACTACACGGCAGGACCTGGTCAATGACCTGAAGAGAGCTGGGACCACAGTCTCAAAGAAAACCATTAGTAACACACTACGCCGTCATGGATTAAAATCCTGCAGCACACGCAAGGTCCCCATGCTCAAGCCAGCGCATGTCCAGGCCCGTCTGAAGTTTGCCAATGACCATCTGGATGATCCAGAGGAGGAATGGGAGAAGGTCATGTGGTCTGATGAGACAAAAATAGAGCTTTTTGGTCTAAACTCCACTCGCCGTGTTTGGAGGAAGAAGAAGGATGAGTACAACCCCAAGAACACCATCCCAACCGTGAAGCATGGAGGTGGAAACATCATTCTTTGGGGATGCTTTTCTGCAAAGGGGACAGGACGACTGCACCGTATTGAGGGTAGGATGGATGGGGCCATGTATCGCGAGATCTTGGCCAACAACCTCCTTCCCTCAGTAAGAGCATTGAAGATGGGTCGTGGCTGGGTCTTCCAGCATGACAATGACCCGAAACACACAGCCAGGGCAACTAAGGAGTGGCTCCGTAAGTGGCTCCGTAAGCATCTCAAGATCCTGGAGTGGCCTAGCCAGTCTCCAGACCTGACCCCAATAGAACATCTTTGGAGGGAGCTGAAAGTCTGTATTGCCCAGCGACAGCCCCGAAACCTGAAGGATCTGGAGAAGGTCTGTATGGAGGAGTGGGCCAAAATCCCTGCTGCAGTGTGTGCAAACCTGGTCAAGACCTACAGGAAACGTATGATCTCTGTAATTGCAAACAAAGGTTTCTGTACCAAATATTACGTTCTGCTTTTCTGATGTATCAAATACTTATGTCATGCAATAAAATGCAAATTAATTACTTAAAAATCATACAATGTGATTTTCTGGATTTTTGTTTTAGATTCCGTCTCTCACAGTTGAAGTGTACCTATGATAAAAATTACAGACCTCTACATGCTTTGTAAGTAGGAAAACCTGCAAAATCGGCAGTGTATCAAATACTTGTTCTCCCCACTATAGCTAAATCTGTACAGACACATTCCTTCTGCTACAGCCAGGTTGGCAGTGTGATCACACCAACTTGGCTAGACTAAATATTTGAACATATTGCCCTTATTCTGTCAATTCAAGTTAGAATTTAGACTCACCAAGATAATATTTATGTAACATTGGATTAAAAGTGGGTACAGATTTGATCACTCTTTTGTTGTTGAGGATGAGCTTTGTGATTTACAGTGGGGAGAACAAGTATTTGATACACTGCCGATTTTTCAGGTTTTCCTACTTACAAAGTGTGTAGAGGTCTGTAATTTTTATCATAGGTACACTTCAACTGTAGGTCTTGACCAGGTTTGCACACACTGCAGCAGGGATTTTGGCCCACTCCTCCATACAGACCTCCAGATCCTTCAGGTTTCGGGGCTGTCGCTGGGCAATACGGACTTTCAGCTCCCTCCAAAGATTTTCTATTGGGGTCAGGTCTGGAGACTGGCTAGGCCACTCCAGGATCTTGAGATGCTTCTTGCGGAGCCACTCCTTAGTTGCCCTGGCTGTGTGTTTCGGGTCGTTGTCATGCTGGAAGACTCAGCCACGACCCATCTTCAATGCTCTTACTGAGGGAAGGAGGTTGTTGGCCAAGATCTCGCGATACATGGCCCCATCCATCCTACCCTCAATACGGTGCAGTCGTCCTGTCCCCTTTGCAGAAAAGCATCCCCAAAGAATGATGTTTCCACCTCCATGCTTCACGGTTGGGATGGTGTTCTTGGGGTTGTACTCATCCTTCTTCTTCCTCCAAACACGGCGAGTGGAGTTTAGACCAAAAAGCTCTATTTTTGTCTCATCAGACCACATGACCTTCTCCCATTCCTCCTCTGGATCATCCAGATGGTCATTGGCAAACTTCAGATGGGCCTGGACATGCGCTGGCTTGAGCATGGGGACCTTGCGTGTGCTGCAGGATTTTAATCCATGACGGCGTAGTGTGTTACTAATGGTTTTCTTTGAGACTGTGGTCCCAGCTCTCTTCAGGCCATTGACCAGGTCCTGCCGTGTAGTTCTGGGCTGATCCCTAACCTTCCTCATGATCATTGATGCCCCACGAGGTGAGATCTTGCATGGAGCCCCAGACCGAGGGTGATTGACCGTCATCTTGAACTTCTTCCATTTTCTAATAATTGCGCCAACAGTTGTTGCCTTCTCACCAAGCTGCTTGCCTATTGTCCTGTAGCCCATCCCATTCTTGTGCAGGTCTACAATTTTATCCCTGATGTCCTTACACAGCTCTCTGGTCTTGGCCATTGTGGAGAGGTTGGAGTCTGTTTGATTGAGTGTGTGGACAGGTGTCTTTTATACAGGTAACGAGTTCAAACAGGTGCAGTTAATACAGGTAATGAGTTGAGAACAGGAGGGCTTCTTAAAGAAAAACTAACAGGTCTGTGAGAGCCGGAATTCTTACTGGTTGGTAGGTGATCAAATACTTATGTCATGCAATAAAATGCAAATTAATTACTTAAAAATCATACAATGTGATTTTCTGGATTTTTGTTTTAGATTCCGTCTCTCACAGTTGAAGTGTACCTATGATAAAAATTACAGACCTCTACATGCTTTGTAAGTAGGAAAACCTGCAAAATCGGCAGTGTATCAAATACTTGTTCTCCCCACTGTACATACATTTACTGAAACCCCACAGTTACACACGGTTATATTAACAGTATTACTCTTTTCATGTAGCCCACTTTTGGCCAGCTATAGCCTAACAACCAATCAAGCAACATTATGGAGATTGCATGGCAGTGTGCTCGATTTTATACACCTGTCAGCAACGGGTGTGGCTGAAATAGCCGAATCCACTAATTTGAAGGGGTGTCCATATACTTTTGGCCATGTAGTGTATCTTCACTGTGGCTCTGAATAAACAAGCTTTAATGGCAAACAAATTACACTGTCTGTTGTTGGCACCAATGAGAGCTGTGCGAAAGGTAATATTAAACTTCCTTTTTTAAAATATGTCCACTGCTTCCACAAGTGCTTTCAGTGACACACAAATAACCTTTGAATCGATGTGATCTGCATCAGGCCATTGACGTAAGACCTTATCTTTCTAATTATGGCTTGTGATAGCACGGGTCAAGACCACGTATGGGAGAAGCAAAGAGTGAGTGAACCTAGTCTTCTGTACAGTTGCTTCTTCTATTTTTGCCCAACTCTTATGCCAAGTTGTATGTATGTAAATACTGTCTTTTCCACATTAAAGTTGCAGTCTGTGGTAATAAACTAGTAGGAATATTGTGTACTGGCGCATATCGTCTGTCACTAGCACTGTGTCCTCTACAGTGGGAGGTAAAAGCAATATTTATACTGAGAGCAGTCCATAGTTTCAAGTAGTTTAAACTGGTGTCTGTGTAACTCTCTGTCGTCCCGTTTCTCTGTTTATCAACAGATGAACTAATTAAATCTGAATTTTTTCAGTGGTGATGTATTCAGTTTATACAGGGCAATAGAATGTTGAAACCTATTGGAATACATGGTCGTAGGAAACTGCACATTGCCTTAAATAGAATAAGTACAGCTAGTGTGCTGAAATTAGCATATGTATGTTTTCGACACTGGAAAGTTTTACAATATTGGCCTTTCGTTCATTTGGGTAAATGTCTGAAAATAAGTAACCAACTCTGTGATACATTGTTTTATTCACAAATAAATTATGAATAAACGTGAATAGGAAAATAAAATAAATATAAACATGATTATTACATTTTACAATAAATATTTAGCCATCATCATTGGAGGCGAGTAGGAGTCATGTTTAAACAAAACTTACAGAACCATATAATGATATCAATAGCATTACCAATAACCATATAATGATATCAATAGCATTACCAATAACCATATAATGATATCAATAGCATTACCAATAACAATATAACATAAATAATTTACAATAAGCAATACAGGGAGTTATTATCAAAATACAATACCAACAAAGCTATAATTTGAGCAGCTTTCATGTAATGAACACAAAGCTTACAGCCATGTAATAATTTAATAAGAATATAGACATATGTGAAGGCCCGTTCTCATGTATTAAGCTACGGAAGAAGATTTCCAGCACTGGCAGGTGTGTTGTGTTTCTGTCCCAGTTCTGTAATGTACATGTGGGTAATTTGCTACCTTCATGCGGTGAAACGAAGCTGAGGGACAACATTCAAATTGTTCAGATGATGTCCATTCAGAAGCATGTCTGACTGTCTGTGGGGTTACTTCATAAGCACAACAGGAAAGGATCAGGTGAAGCAAGGAAAGTGTAACAGTCGCTGAATTGCTCAAATGGGAGTGTGTGCGTGTCAGTGTGTCTGTGTGTGTCTGTGTGTGTGTTAGGGGTGGATAGAGAAGTAATTCCAGATTGTTTCTCCCTGTGTTGTGAATCAAAACATCACCTGGTCATGACTTTGTTGGCAGGTTAACAGAGGGCAAGTGAGTTACACCTTAGCAGTGCACAAACTGGCCACAGGTAAAGTAAAGACAGAAAAACAGTGTCAAACAAAACATCAGTCAGGTGAAATAAGCTTTTAACACCAATCCAGCCTTAGTTATCTCCATTCAGAAACTATCATCTAATTTATCACTCAGTTTGAGGAAGAGCATTTTCAAGCCGGAAAGCATTATTGGTGTTTAAGCATGACTTAGCTTTGAGCTCTTGATTAAAGCCAGACAGAGGGGACACAGGGAACTGACCAGAGTGAAATACCTAAATGCCTGTTTGAACCATTTGTTAGAGCTCTGGAAGATATTCAGTGGAAAGAAAGCAGACCCTCGCACAACAATGAAAATCAAGGAAAGGAGCATCCTTTCAGGAGCATATTTCTTCCTGAAAAATCACATCTCTGACAGTTTTCTCTCCCTCTCCAACCATCCCCTCGTCTCAAAAATAATCAATTTGTGATGCGTGTTGAAATAGTTATCTGGAACAATGGACGGAAAAAATAAAACCCCACCCACTCATAATAATCCGTTTTCTCTTCAAGACTACCTGCTTTTTCCCTCACAGATTGACAAAATTTGACACATTCTTCAATCTGTCCTTGTTTCTCTCTCTCTCCATCTCCATCTATGCACCACATCTGTTCTCAGAACAGCCTATTTTCCCTCCTTTCATCTTCAGCACACAGAGTGGGGTGGTAGTGGGCAACAGGGACAGATCCTGGATCAGTTTGGAGCAGAGGAACCGTCTGTATGAGTCTTTCTCCATCAGAGTGAATATCTTCTGCTGGGCGTTGTCGAAACAGGATAGGCCGGCAATAGACAGGTTCTGTCTGGTCTCCTCTCGCGTTGCTGAGTCCAGGTTCACCTGATAGGGAGAGGGAAAAATAGATACACACTGTATAAGTAATGCATTAAAACATGGATACTGTATCAACATAATGTGCCTTACAAATTGCTATACAAATCCAAAAGGACAATCCCAAAGGAAAAACAACAGGTGTTTTTAGGAAGGGGGGAATCATTGAAGAGGTAATCCACAGTTGAAACAATAACAAAGCGTTCTCCCCACCACTGTTTTGGTGAAAAAATGAGGTATGGGGATGGAGAAATGTAACCACTCTCAAATTCATAGACATCAAAATGATATGATGATATCAAAATTATAGTTTTAACCCGCTTTTGAGAGTGTCTCTCAGTTGGTATAGGTTGTGTTGCTCTTGCTTGGTTGACATAATATTTGCATATGTCCAGGCTGTCATTTTAAATAAGAATGTATTCTTAACTGTCTTGCCTGGTTAAATAATGAAAAATAAAAAAAGTTTTATGATCATGCCGTAAACATGCCAAATCTTATTTCCATTTGACCTCATTTGGAGAGTCTGCCTCGATGTACTGTTCGTAGATCTCTTTGGCATTTGCCGCCATCTTGTTTTGGGCAGACTTTTTGTATTCCTCACAAGCGTTCCAGAATTCCATGTTCTCCTGGCTGAACTCTGACTTCAGGAACGCAGTGAACATTGTACGACCACCTGATAGACAGACAGACAGACAGACAGACAAAGAGAGAAAGAGGATAGGTTAGATTAGTCTCAGTTCCTCTTACTTAGCATGTGTAACATCCAGAGATATTTCCTGGGTGCTGGGTTGAGTGTTCGGGGGGGTTGAGAGAGAGAGAGAGAGAGAGAGAGAGAGAGAGAGAGAGAGAGAGAGAGAGAGAGAGAGAGAGAGAGAGAGAGAGAGAGAGAGAGCATCCCTCTGTAGGGAGTCAGTGGTGGAGGTCAAGGCCTGGATGGTTCTCAGGAGATGTTGCTCCTGCTCTGTGTCGCAGCCTGGTCTCATAAACTAGACGTAACATAGTAGAAGTAAATCCGGAACACTCAAATTAGTATGATATGCTACGTTTGGTATGGTTACATAAGACAGATTGTTATTTAAGGCAAAAATGAATGCAGGGTCGTTGGTTGGGGTGGATGGGTAGCCATATAACGCTAACATCTAGCAACGCAAAGGTTGTGAGTTCAAATCTCATCATGGACAACTTTAGCATTTTAGCTAATTTGCAACTTTTCAACTATTTACTACTTTTGAGCTACTTTGCAACTACTTAGCATGTTAGCTAACCCTAACCCTAACCTTAACCCGTTAAGCTAAGCCTTCCCCTAACCCTAACCTTAAACCTTTAACCTAACTCCTAAACTTAACCCTAACCCCTAAGCCTAACCCCTAGCCTAGCTAACGTTAGCCAGCTAGCTAACGTTAGCGACCTAGCTAGAATTCATAACATATCATACGTTTTGCTAATTAGTAACATATCATACGAAATGGGTGCTGGACATATACAAATTAATACATACCATACGAAAGGTAACATATCATACTAAATGGAGTGTCCTGGATGTACGTACAGAATAATACGAAATGCTCTGAGACTAGGTTGGGTGTCCCCACAGACAGCCTGACACCACATGGACTGTCAGCACACACACACTAGTGATGCGTGGGTCAGCTGTTTGTTCACCAGCACCTGCCCACAATTGCTAATAACCCATCCGCAACCACCCGACTATATGTGATAAAGTGAAAATCTGTGCCCCGCACCCGACCCTAACCCGCAAATATAGAAAATGGGTTGTAGAGTCAGAGATGGCAGAACGATTTATTGAAAGGGGGTGCAGGATTTTTTATCTGCTTATAATTTCCGACATTTTGGTAGGCTATATGTACATGCAGCTTCTCTTCTGTTATTACTTGTTATCCTAGAAGACTAAATAAACCCTTGCTCAACAGAATAATGTCATAAATCGATGGAATTAATGCTTCAATCTAGTTGACATGGTAAGTTCTCTTTCATCTTTGTGAAGCAAGATGCTGAAATAAATAAATTATAGCCTATTTCTCCACTCCTGTTCCGGATTCAAAATGTAAATTTGGTGTATCATTTTACTGCAAGAAATGCTTAATCCTGCAGAAGTTAGGCTAATATTATATAAGGATATGTGAGAGGTTATAGACCTACAGTCAGTGTCCAGATTTCAATTTGGCAACTATTCCATTTAGCCCATCTGAGCCTACAGTTCCCTTGACGTGCCATTCTGAAGTCCCCGACTTGTGACTGTGGAATTTGTATAGCGCCTCATAATCATCACACATAACATAGCCGGCACTGCTATCATCCTCTTTTCACCAAATCTATCCCAAACATTGCTGTTCAGTCCCTCCCTTCTGTTTATTTTCAAGTTAACTCTCCATTTCGCAGCATTTCTCTTATTTAATTCAATTTAACATTGTTATTTTTGCCTCAGTCGATCGTCGTTAACTTTTTCTGCCCAAGTTCCCAAAAGCATTTGGCGATTGGTGTGTATTTGACGGGTACAGTTAGGCACTAATGCCAGATAAAAATAATGGAAAAATAAAACTTACAAAAAACAGAAAAAAATTATGAAGAAAAATAACTTTTAAAAACCATGCATTGTTTTCTCTTTATTCAACCTGCCCACCACCCACCCGCCCTTCATCCACACAAGTTATGGTTCAACCTGCGCATCACACACACACACAAGGAGGGAGCAGAGCAGCAGGCGCCTAGGGGCTACCCAGCTTACCCTCCAGACACGTAGCACACGTCTGGAGTGTATGCTGGTAATAGGTCATGGTAGAGTTTTGTCAGAGATTCGGGAGTTCAGGAATTCTACACAAGGGGCAGTAGAGTGCTTCAATTAAATTCAAAATCAATACAACTTTTCAATTCAGTAAACCATCACATTTGAGCACATTTGAGCAAGATAAACTCCCCAATCCTACAGTATTCTAAAGATGTCTCTTCGGTTTGTGAGAAACTCACCTTCACAATTCATCAGGTCGTTGAAGGACAGCTTCCATTTCTCAACATCAGCAGGTGAACCTCTAAAACCAGAGAAAGAGCATAATTATTATACTGTACACCTGTATTACTGGGAGAAACAATAATATTTGAAATATTTCAGTACATCTGTTGTGTGATATCTCACAGTTCTTGACCTACATATTGCTGATGACCTGTATTTTAATGATAGCCTACCAGTAGATTTCATAATGTTCTTTACAACATGACATTGACAACTGTATTTTCCATGAGCATTAGCCATACCGGGTGCACCTCTTCGAGCTACTGAGTAACCATAATTTATTTACATTATTCACCTATTTGAGCTAATGAGTAACCAACCATTTTATAACATTATCAGGCAGATCGCTGAAGAGAGACTTCGAAATTGGACATCTATCCATGTTCTGAGGACATCGGGAAATGCCTTCAAAACCGGCCACTAGGGGCAACAGTGAGCGCTATTACCATCAAGTAGGTTTGGGGTTTTGCGCGGTTGTGAACAGAGTGGTGGATGGGTTTAATCCCATGACCCTGGACCCTTAACCATTCGGAATGAGTCCATAAACTTAATGTTTTAACCCTATCCAAAACCTTATACTTCCAAATTGAACGTTTGGAGCAACTTAGAAATGTTTGTTTGGAGAAACAGAATGATACTGAGCAGGAGGACCATAGCCGCGGGATGTAGGGGTGCTGAAGCTGATGCAGCACCCCCTGATAAATGTAAATAATGTTTCCAAAATTATATAATTACTCCTGTCTAAACACACTGAATTTGGGCAGCATACACGCAAAATATCGAACAGATTGTTGAGTTGCGGCCATAGAATATAATCCATAGCACCCAGCTAGCACATAACGTTCTGAGAACCACATGTTCTTAGAGCGTGGTTGTCCTATGGTTATATTGCATACAACCTTCCCATAACTTTTCCTACAGGTTTCCTCATGGTCCTATTTAAAGTAATGTTCTCAGAATGTTCAGAGAATGTTGAAAAACAACATTCTTCTGTGGGAATTCCAGTACTTCAGCATAAAGTTTTCTGCAGGTTTCCTCATGGTTCAATTTAAAGACCTCTTCTCAGAACATTAAGAAAACCTTCCATAAGAACCACAAGAAAACATTAGTAACGTTCAAAGAACGTTCTAATGTTATTTTAAAACAAATACATTCCATTATCAGCATCAACAAAACGATCTATCTACTATCTTGTTAAATGTGTTCAGGTGTGTTGGTCGAGCCCACTAATTGGCTACACCTGATCTTAATGAATGCTTGTTTCCTTTGAAATAGGGTGTTTGAATAGACTGAAATGAATAGCCTTGTATGAGTTTAAAAAAACATGGCATGTTAGCTCCATCCTGGTGGCGCAGTGGACTAATCCCATGGTTAGAGAGCAGAAGATCATAGGTTGTCATGCCAGAATAAAAAATACATGTGTTTGCATGATTAATGCCTAAGCAACTGAATTTATATGTGTCCTATCTGTGCTTGGAGTTCAAAACAGTTAAAGTAGCAGTGTTATTAAAAGTCTTATTGAAACATGTTCTCAGAATGTTATTCAAATAACTCATAATTTGTGTTCTCAGAACGTTAATAAAACCTCCCAGGAAAACTTTCTGGGAACCATAGAAAAACTTTCTCAGAGCCTCCCTGTAATGTAAAAAATCACATTCTGTTCTCAGAACGTAAAATAAACGTTATGTTTTAACGGTCAGGAAACTTATGGCTTCGTTCCCAGAACCAATGGGAAATCAAAAAACGTACATTCCCACAACTTCCAAGGAACCAAATGTGCTAGCTGGAAAAGGGTTTTGGAACCTCACCCTGGTAATTTGACTGGTAAACTCATGGGTATGCTCAAAATGGCTGTCAGTCCTGACTTGAATGGGCACTTTCATTCTATGGATTCTATTTCTACTGATTTTATTTCTCTATGCGCTTTCAGTGTATAGCTAAAGGCTTTTAGCAAATTTCTAAATACAATCGCGGGAAAAAGGTTTGGAAAGCAAATGCCTACTGCTGAAAAGAGAAAACTAATTTGTCAGTAGAAGCTACCATTTTCTTTCTCAACAACTCGGACGAACAGTACTGTATTTTAAAGTGTGCTCTGGTTTATCTTGAGACCATCACAGGTGCGGTGAGAAGCCTAGGCTATGCATATTCATGTTATCTTCATCATTGGGTGAGTCAGTGCCACTGGAAAGTTGATTTAGTAGCCTACTGCAGTATATAATAGTTATATATTTCCTCCTAATATTGTACAATCTGTGTGTCGCCCTTCTTTTTATTGGCACTGGGCCAGGTCAAGACCAAGGTCCGGTTTCTCAAAAGCATTTTAAGGCTAAGTTCATCTTAGAACCGTAGGATCCTATTTTCAACAATGAACTTAGCCTAAGATGCGTTTTTATGTATCTGTTTGACAGTGTCAGGGTAGCCACACATTTTGGTCATTGTGTAGTATTAAAAAGGATTCTGATAATGTCTCCTGTCATGTAGGCCTAAGATTTCCCCCCCATGTGTGTAAATCCTAAAAACGCTTCTGCTGAACTGTATGCCGCTAGGCAAATGCCATGATAGAATGCGTTATTTTAAAGGGATTGTTTTTTAACTGAAAGTACCATTTAAATTTTTTATTCCGAAGTCAAATGATATCACCTACATTGGCTACAATCAGATGATCAAAGTTGATCAATATTAATGCAAATTGTGAGGTTGCAATTAAGGGGTTGCATAAATTTTTTCTCATCAGGTTAGATTAGATTAGATTGATTAGGTTGATTAGATTTAGCGCTAATGAAATAAAAAGTCAGGCTGGATGTTGTCTATGCTAACTAGTTTAGGGACAACAGATGCTAAACAGTTGCAAGAACTGGTTGAATCAATGTTGTTTCCACATCCTTTCAACAACAAAAATAAATGTGATGACGTTGAATCAATGTTGAAAACTGATTGGATTTGCAGAAAGTCATTCAGGTAAGGGAATTTTGTCTTTTTTTCACCCAACCTTTAACCTAAATACAAGGACATGGTGACATGTTATGTTGATTTCACGTTGAATTCACATCAGTTGACAACTTAACCTAATGTAAATCAAAACTAGACATTGAAATGACGTCTGTGCCCAGCGGGTAGACCTGCATTAAAACCTATTTACCCACGTGTTCAATGGTTATTGCCTTAAGAGCATTATTCCCCATGGTGTGATAAATTAATTTAATGGAGTCTGAAGGCTATTTTATCTATGATCTCTAGTGTGTTGTTCAATATTAAACTGAAAAAATATGTAAACGCAACATGCAACAATTTCAACGATTTTACTGAGTTACAGTTCATATAAGGAAATCAGTCAATTGCATTAATTCATTAGGCCCTAATCTATGGATTTCACATGACTGGGCAGGGGCACCCAGCCAATCAGAATGAGTTTTTCCCCACAAAAGGGCTTTATTACAGACAGAAATACTCCTCAGTTTCATCAGCTGTCCGGGTGGCTGGTCTCAGACGATCCCGCAGGTGAAGAAGCCGGATGTGGAGGTCCTGGGCTGGTGTGGTTACACGTGGTCTGCGGTTGTGAGGCCGGTTGGACGTAATTCCAAATTCTCTAAAATGACGTTGGAGGTGACTTATGGTAGAGAAATGAACATTCAATTCTCTGGCAACAGCTCTGGTGGATATTCCTGCAGTCAGCATGCCAATTGCACGCTCCCTCAAAACTTGAGACATCTGTGGCATTGAGTTGTGTGACAAAACTGCACATTTTAGAGTGGCCTTTTACTATCCCTAGCACAAGGTGTGTAATGATCATGCTGTTTAATCAGCTTCTTGATATGCCACACCTGTCAGGTGGATGGATTATCTTGGCAAAGGAGAATTGCTCACTAACAGGGATGTAAACAAATTTGTGCACAACATTTTTGAGAAATAAGCTTTTTGTGCGTATGGAACATTTCTGGGATCTTTTATTTCAGCTCATGAAACATGGGACCAACACTTTACATGTAGCATTGATATTTTTGTTCAGTCTGTATGATATTGAGTATCAAGTGTTTATTTGCTGCTGTCATATAACAGGTATCCCTGGTAAAATAGATCCTTAATCTCAAAGAAATGTCCTTTATAAATAAATTATAAATCAATCAATCAATACATTCAAAGTGTCATTATTCTCCTGTACACTCACCTCTTGGCAGCGGTGGTCTTCTCTTTGACCGGTTTCTGGTCTGGTGGAAACTCAGGCTTCTGGAGCAGAAAGCCAATCTTGTGTTTAATGTCTTTGGCACTGAGGGAGGAGAGAAAGTGGGTAGTGTTAGGCTACAGAATGTATTAAAACATCTCATTAAGACACAGTGGTGTGTCCTATTATATGTAATGCACTTATAGCAGAACCAAGATGCCTGGCACACAAGGCTCGTATACAACATACATTACTGTCTGAAAATATCCCATTGCAGCACAGACATTACATCTTTCAGTTGTTAGAATCTCACATGTTGCATTACTTGTTTCAAATTTTAAACCAAGCATTTTCCAACTGTTACTGTTGCATGCATCCTCTTCCATACAAGTCAATACATGTTCCACACATGTTGATAGTGATCTACAACAACATGCTAACAAACTAGAATAACCATCTTACCTTTTCAAGCAGGTTGCAGGCAGTGTTGCTAATCCCTTACACATGTTGTATGCTTACTCAATCCAAATCTAGGATAATGATTTGCAGTGGTTTAGAGTGCAGAGGAGAAGTCTGTAATAGTATGACTGTTAGTCCTGTCAGTGTGTCAGTGGTATGCTGTGTCTTAGTGAAATCTCCTCCCACAGTTGGGGTTTTATACAACTACAGTGCTCACACACAGACAGAGAGCCAATCACAGCCCTCACTGGGCTAAGTATGCTCGATCAATTCTCTCAAAGGGGGAAAATAATATCAGCAGGGAGAAGAGCACTGACGTGAGTAACAGACTAAACTAAATATGCTTTTCACTGAATAAGAGAAGGTGATTTCCATTGCCTTCCCTCTTTGGAATGATTTAGGATAATTATGTTATTGTAAAGAAGCCAAAGATATACAAATACTTTCTTTCTTTGCCAATAGTATTAGTCCAATATTGCTTTCGCCACCTTGGATCATCTTGTGCTCTTCTCAATGTTATGGATCAGTTGCTTGTGGATGGTGTTGACATAGTAGCCTATAGAGGCTCTCGCTTTGGTTGCATTGATTGAGTCAACAATGCATTGACTTACACATTTGTGCGTGCACCTGAGGCATAAGGACTAGGTATGAATTGGCTTGGATTGAACCTGTGTCGTTTGCACACCACTAGACTGTGTTAGCCTGCTGAGCTAAAGGTTAGGTATTAGTTCAGGGAGATCTTCAGGTCTCAGGCTAGGTTAATTCCTTATGCGAGCGTGGTTCACCAAACCACCTCTGTTACAAAGGGGTCCATTAAAATGGCATTGACGTCATCATCAACTCCCCTCATTTCAAACTCCACATCCCCAGAACATTCCCTGAGCCTCTCCTTTTATCAACGGCCCAAACTCAGCTTCCTTTGATCTACATGAAGGGTAGCAGAAACACACACATACTGTACCTCTGTGTACATGTTTAGCCGGCATAGGTATTTAAACTCTGGATGGCTGCCCAGAGCATAGCAGCGTGTGGAGGAAACGTAATGCAGTGAAACTGTTATGTGGCTGATTGCTGTAAACTGTTGTCTGATGGCAACATTCAGAATGAAAAGAGAACTGTTTGTTTGTGTAACTGAGGTGAGTTAGTTAAACTCACTCCTCAGGTTGAAATACCCTAGCCATCGAATTGCTAGCTTTTCGGTGGTGCAGCTGGCTAATGTGTTTCAAGAGGGCCGGTCACGTGCGTTTCAAAGACAAAAGCCACAAGCTCAAGACCCTGTCATGACTCTCCTTGGTGAGGATCAAAGGTGCCAGGTCAGCTTGGCAAATGGCTGACAGATACCCAGAAAATGCCCCTTTTTACCCGAGGGTATAAAAGATTGAGTTAAGAATTAACAGACCAGACCAGACGGACTCAAGCTGCAGCTTTTGTCTCCATTGGTTACGATCCTGAAAATCAACACGAGGTGAAGACGACAAAGTCGCCTCTCTAACAATCAATGTTACGGCTGAGTAGCTGTTCTAAGTACTGTATCTAAGAAGGTGAATTTAAGTGGGACCATCCTGTTACTCTCTTCAAACCATCGTCTACTACACTGCTCTAATCACCCCACTGGGGATCATCAACATGGCTGATTAGCTGTCCTCAGAAGACCACTTCCAGAACGAGTGAAAGTAAACAGACAACTAAGAAGAAGGACATTGGGACCTCTTGTGGACAATCAGAGCCTTACACCTGAGAACGAAGTAGAAGGCCCATCCGAAGGAGAAGGCCCAATCGAACCCTTTCCACAAGGGCCTGGGTCCAACAGAGATACACGACGAAGACCTTACTTCTTACCCAAAAGGGCTCCATCTTTTGTAACAAGTGTCATATTGTGTTAGTCCGCTAGGGACCTGTCGTCATCGTATTAAGTTTCTAATCAATAACCTATACTGTGTGTGTGTGTGTGTGTGTGTATCCTGTGTTATCATTTAGTTTGGTAGTAAATAAATAATCAAATCAATTTGTGTGGTATGGAATGATCAGCAAGACTCGGGTTTGTGCAGATTCAAGAAGTCTGTGACATTCAGAATGAGACTGATATGAGGTAAATGATTAATAAGTTACTGTTATCGATATCTATATATTATTGAGTTTAATTCGGGAGATTGTAACTCGTTAAACAACTTCTCCCGTGGTGCCCCAAATTCCTAATGAGTTAATTGTTACATGATTCATTTAATCGAGTAACAATTAAACATAGTAGGTAATTATTTGATAAATAACAGTCATCACATAAATGAAAGTCACGTCACGACAACCCAGTGTGGGCTTGTGAGTAAGGAAGCAAAGCTGTTAAGGAACAACTTGATGCCAGTTACACTTGTTTTCTCAAAATGGCCATTAACAGAACACTAGCCTGCCTGAAGCATGTGTGTGCATGCATGCGCGTCTGTATGTGCGTATGTGCTTGTCTTCCTTCGTTTTTTAAATAATCTGTCTGTAGAGCCAAATTGTTTCTATACTGCGGCCTTCTCAACTGTAGGCATACCGGTTACTGTCAAAATAAAGCAAACACTTGGGTTAACAAGGGATACAAAGTACACTACATACAAAAGTATGTGGACACCTGATCGTCGAACATCTCATTCCAAGATCATGGGCATTCTTATGGAGTTGGTCCCCACTTTGCTGCTATAACAGCCTCCACTCTTCTGGAAAGGCTTTCCACTAGATGTTGGAACATTGCTGCTGGGACTTTCTTCCATTCAGCCACAAGAGCATTAGTGAGGTCGGGCACTGATGTTGGCGATTAGGCCTGGCTCGCAGTCGGCATTCCAATTCATCCCAAAGGGGTTCGATGGGATTTAGGTCAGGGTTCTGTGCAGGCCAATCAAGTTCTTCCACACCGATCTCGACAAACCATTTCTGTATGGACCTCGCTTTGTGCACGGGGGCATTGTCATGCTGAAACAGGAAAGGGCCTTCCCCAAACTGTTGCCACAAAGTTGGAAGCACAGAATCATCTAGAATGTTATTGTATGCTGTAGCGTTAAGATTTCCTTCACTGGAACTAAGGGGCCTAGCCCGAACAATGAAAACAGCCCCAGATTATTCCTCCTCCACCAAACTTTACAGTTAGCACTATGCATTGGGTCAGGTAGCATTCTCCTGACATCCTCCAAACCTAGATTCGTCCGTCAGACTGCCAGCTGGTGAAGCGTGATTCATCACTCCAGAGAGCGCTTTTCCACTGCTCAAGAGTCCAATGGCGGTGAGCTTTACACCACTCCAACCGACGCGTGGTATTGCGCATGGTGATCTTATGCTTATGTGAGGCTGCTTGTGTGGTCTACCACTTCGCGGCTGAGCCGTTGTTGCTCCTAGACGTTTCCACTTCACAATAACAGCACTTACATTTGACCGGGGCAGCTCTAGCAAGGCAGAAATTTGACGAACTGACTTGTTGGAAAGGTGGCATCCTATGACCGTGCCACGTTTAAAGTCACTTAGCTCTTCAGTAAGGCCATTCTACTGACAATGTTTGTCTATGGAGATTGCATGGCTGTGTGCTCGATTTTATACATATTTCAGCAACGGGTGTGGCTGAAATAGCTGAATTCACTAATTTGAAGGGGTGTCCACATACTTTTGTATATATAGTGTATATGTTATGGCAGGGGTTCCCATCCCGTGCCCCCACATGCGCGCACGAGTGTCACATATTTTTCTATGGGCACAAGCACTGTTCATGACACAAACTGTTCACAGCCCTCTTTTTGGCGGAGACTAAATTTGGCAGGTTTATTTCCTGCAATTCTACACATTTTGTCATGGGGTGCAGATAATATTTTGCTGTTTTAAAGCTCATTTTCTGGGCCCTGGGGCTTCAGCCCCGGTAAACTCCTGTATTAATCCGGCCCTGGAGAGGTGGTAACGACACTTTCCTCTAAGCCTGAACACATTGGACAGAAGAATAGTCATACAGTACATGGGTCCAGTGTACAATGTCCTGTATCTGTAGTTCTGACACGCACA
Organism: Coregonus lavaretus; assembly: GCF_964263955.1. NCBI lineage: Eukaryota > Metazoa > Chordata > Actinopteri > Salmoniformes > Salmonidae > Coregonus > Coregonus lavaretus. The sequence continues at coordinate 47,866,950 of NC_139993.1, read as the reverse complement.
CACACACACACACACACACACACAGGTAAATTGGCAGCCCATTTCATCCCATGACTGAGATAAAGGGTGATAAACCCATCAGGTGATTGACCCATTACAGTATTCCCATCTGACTCACCAGGCAGGGTTAGTGCATTACCATAGAGGTGTGAGAGAGAGAGAGAGAGAGAGAGAGAGAGAGAGAGAGAGAGAGAGAGAGAGAGAGAGAGAGAGAGAGAGAGAGAGAGAGAGAGAGAGAGAGAGAGAGAGAGATGGTTGGTGTGTGCGCCGGCAGCATTATGGTGTTACGCTGCTAAACCGTATTTTTGTATTTCTGATTCCAGGAGCGACTCTGCAAAGCCTTCATGATTGATGACAGACAGATATAGTGAGGGAAAAAAGTATTTGATCCACTGCTGATTTTGTACGTTTGCTCACTGAAAAAGAAATGATCAGTCTATACTTTTAATGGTAGGTTTATTTGAACAGTGAGAGACAGAATAACAACAAAAACATCCAGAAAAACGCATGTCAAAAATGTTATAAATTGATTTGCATTTTAATGAGGGAAATAAGTATTTGACCCCCTCTCAATCAGAAAGATTTCTGGCTCCCAGGTGTCTTTTATACAGGTAACGAGCTGAGATTAGGAACACACTCTTAAAGGGAGTGCTCCTAATCTCAGTTTGTTACCTGTATAAAAGACCCCTGTCCACAGAAGCAATCAATCAATCAGATTCCAAACTCTCCACCATGGCCAAGACCAAAGAGCTCTCCAAGGATGTCAGGGACAAGATTGTAGACCTACACAAGGCTGGAATGGGCTACAGACCATCGCCAAGCAGCTTGGTGAGAAGGTGACAACAGTTGGTGCGATTATTCGCAAATGGAAGAAACACAAAATAACTGTCAATCTCCCTCGGCTTGGGGCTCCATGCAAGATCTCACCTTGTGGAGTTGCAATGATCATGAGAACGGTGAGGAATCAGCCCAGAACTACACGGGAGGATCTTGTCAATGATCTCAAGGCAGCTGGGACCATAGTCACCAAGAAAACAATTGGTAACACACCACGCCGTGAAGGACTGAAATCCTGCAGCGCCCGCAAGGTCCCCCTGCTCAAGAAAGCACATATACAGGGCCGTCTGAAGTTTGCCAATGAACATCTGAATGATTCAGAGGAGAACTGGGTGAAAGTGTTGTGGTTAGATGAGACCAAAATCGAGCTCTTTGGCATCAACTCAACTCGCCGTGTTTGGAGGAGGAGGAATGCTGCCTATGACCCCAAGAACACCATCCCCACCGTCAAACATGGAGGTGGACACATTATGCTTTGGGGGTGTTTTTCTGCTAAGGGGACAGCACAACTTCACCGCATCAAAGGGACGATGGACGGGGCCATGTACCGTCAAATCTTGGGTGAGAACCTCCTTCCCTCAGCCAGGGCATTGAAAATGGGTTGTGGATGGTTATTCCAGCATGACAATGACCCAAAACACACGGCCAAGGCAACAAAGGAGTGGCTCAAGAAGAAGCACATTAAGGTCCTGGAGTGGCCTAGCCAGTCTCCAGACCTTAATCCCATAGAAAATCTGTGGAGTGAGCTTAAGGTTCGAGTTGCCAAACGTCAGCCTTGAAACCTTAATGACTTGGAGAATATCTGCAAAAAGGAGTGGAACAAAATCCCTCCTGAGATGTGTGCAAACCTGGTGGCCAACTACAGAAATGTCTGACCTCTGTGATTGCCAACAAGGGTTTTGCCACCAAGTACTAAGTCATGTTTTGCAGAGGGGTCAAATACTTATTTCCCCCATTAAAATGCAAATCAATTTATAACATTTTTGACATGCGCTTTTCTGGATTTTTGTTGTTGTTATTCTGTCTCTCACTGTTCAAATAAACCTACCATTAAAATTGTAGACTGATAATTTCTTTGTCAGTGGGTAAACGTACAAAATCAGCAGGGGATCAAATACTTTTTTCCCTCACTGTAGATTGACAGGGACAGAAAGGTCAGTGTCAGAGGAAGGCCCTAAAAATTGTCAGACTCCAGCCACCCAAGTCATAGACTGTTCTCTCTGCTACCGCACGGCAAGCGGTACCAAAGTCTGGAACCAACAGGACCCTGAACAGTTTCTACCCTGAAGCCATAAGACTGCTAAATTGTTAGTTAAATTGTTAACCAAATAGCTACCTGGACTATCTGCATTGACTCTTTTTGTACTAACTTTTTTGACTCATCAATTACGCTGCTGCTACTGTTTACTATCGGTCACTTTATTCCTAGTTATATGTACATATCTACCTCAACTACCTCGTACCCCGGCACATCGATTCGGTACTGGTACCCCTTCTATATAGCCAAGTTATCATTACTCATTATGTATCTATAATTACTTGTTTTACTTTTTTATTATTTCTCAATTTTCTTTCTCTGTTTATTATTGGGAAAGGCTCATAAGTAAGCCTGTAAGTAAGCATTTCACTGTTAGTCTACACAACGCATGTGACAAATAACATTTGATTGGATTTTATTGGATTTGTCTGTGTATGATCAGTCAGTATGATTTAGAGAAGCAGAGGAGACAGAGATGCCTGCTTTTCTGTGTCCACAGACTATAACTCATAATCACAACTGACACATCAAAACATTTATGCTACCCTGTTCTGCATCCTACATACTGTAGTCTGTGTGACTGATATTATTTTCAACTGACTGACTGACTGACTTCATCATTACACTTTCAAAACATGAAAGAATGAGAAAGAACGAAACCCCTGATTAGACTGTGGTCCTGACGTTACACACGTGGAACGCAAACGTTCTGACAAAACTATCAAGCAAACCTTTCTTTGCTCAATCAACTGACCCGTAGACTGTTAGCTAGTCTGGAGTGGGGAGGGGACATATGTGCACATTGTTTAGTAATCTTGTCAGTCATTGGTGGAGGTATTATCTACAGCTGTGAGGCTACGTGCTGTACAGCACAGGGCAGGAGATGGATATCAGACCAGATGCTGCTGAGTGACCGGCTTCTCCGCTTTCATCTGAGGCATGGTGGGGTGGGGCTGGGGAAAGGGGGTTGGATGGTGGCGAAGGTGGGTTGGAGGCTGAGGCTGGGGCCGGGGCTGGAGGTGTGGAGGGCTATGGAGGTGGGCTAGAGTCTGTAACATATACCTTGTATGGACAAACACCTGGCCGTAATCTATCAGGCTGAATCTTTTAGAAGGCTGTAGTCTATGGCCAGCCTCTAACACTGAGGTGTGTAATAATAGAGTTTATTAGGCTTCAGTCACTAGTTCCTCTCAGTGTTTGATGTTGATTGGGTTATTTCAGGACATGTTCCATACACACTGTTTATTTGCCTTAGTAGCACTGTGTAGCTCAAGATGGTTCAGTTGATGATACAACTTGATTACAAAATATGGTCACCCCCGCAAGTAGACTATTTATTTTAATTCAGTTCTATTTCAAATAAATTGTTGCATGGACTTTCCATTCAAGTTGGATTAATCCTGGGCTACAGCTCCCAATGACAAATGGATAATCACTTTTAAGAGTAGAACACACCAGATTTTTGGCCATTCTAAATTTTGCCGCCAAGTTTGGTCATTATTTTTAACCACATTCATCATAGCTTTTCATTAGCTACATTTCAGAGTTCATTTACAATTTGTATGACTTACTCTGTTTTCAACAGAAACATCCGAACATTCTTCATTGATAGTTAAACCTTTACATAAAATGTTGAATATAAATTACACTATCATATACTATTAACTACTACATCAATTAACGTACTGACGTGAATCATAAATAACCATTAAGGCCTTTCCTCAATGGATGGAAAATAAACATCTTATGCAAGAGAGCCACTGGGGTACGTGTCGCACATGAAGTCTCCTCCAGGAATAGTTTGACATGGTGTCTCTGTCGTGTAGGGGAGAGTGGGGTCAGTTGAGCAATTTTTTACATTCAGCATCACTCCATCAAGGGAAATATAGTATTCTTTCTAACAGAGATATCTACATATATTTCAGGCTGTTGTGTATCTGTGGAAATAATCAGAATTCATGTAAACAGTTTTTAAAACACCCAAAAGTGGGCTCTTGCACAACTTACACCAGGTATTTGGTCAGTTGAACTGCGGGACAGGGTAAGTTAAGCTGCTTACAAATGTCTGTTCTGAATTAAATATTACCACTACCTTTTTAAAACCGTGTCTTAAAATCTTAATTTCCGAAACACAATTTAACAATCAGAATAGCTTTTTGTCTTTTAATAATTTTAAGCATATTTTAAAACAGGCTTAACACCTAACACTTTGTACTTTTTTGATTTAACACTTTTAACAGGCCAGGCCCTGTTACCTCATATCCCACTTCAATTTGTTCAACTTGCCATTGACTCAACTTACCAGAGCAAACATTTTGACTATTTTAGCACACACAGCTAGCACATTCATGCTAGTTTTAGGACCTCATATTGAAGCTTATAGAGACTAACTGATGTATAGAACAATCGTAAAATGATCTATTTTGGTTTAGATACAAGCATCATGAAACCTCTAACACAAATACATTTGACTTGATGAAAATCAGTTTGAGACCTAACTTGCATCTTCATTCAGAGCACTTCCTAAATTTGGTCAAATTGTTACTTTTGTGTTTGGTTTCATAGAAACAAGGGTGGCTCAATTTACCCCACTCTCTACTACCGTCTCTCCTTCGGGGAGAGGAAGCCTTAACCCACCCAATACATATATTTCCCTGGGGACACACAAGAGGACATGCACCGGGGATGGAAAATAAGATTGTGTGTCAGCTAAGACGTCATGTTCCTGAGGCCTCAAGGTAGGGACAGAGGCTGAAGCCACCGTTCATCGCAGAGATAGGTTGGGATGGGAAAGATGGGGCTTACCTTTTAGGGGGTGGGGGGGGGGGGGGGGGGTATTAATGTCCAATTTCAAATTACAGTACATTGACATTTCACATTTGGAGTGACATATGGCCAGTGGCCTTGTCTGTTTTGCATGTTACGTGTCACATATCAGTTTGCAAACAATGTAAAAATATGTATATATTATTGAGTTAATAAAGCCGCACACAAACCTGGTCTCTTTTTTGTTTTCTTGAATAAGGCAGCTCCAAAATGCAGGTGTTTCAGCCTAGCTCAGTGCTTTCTGTGGTGGTGGGGCAAGCCAGCAGAAAATAGGAGCGTTGCGCCGTGATTGGCTCAGTGTTCTGTCACTCATGGGGACACTACGTCACCGCCAAGTCTAAGTCCTTACTAAGAGTAGACATCGAAAATTCAAGCCCTTTGGTCCCTGCCATAGAGTTACATTAGAAGTGCCCTTCCAAGAAGGCTCAAGGTCATTGGCCACAGATAAAATTACGACAAATTATGTTATATGTACAGTAGCTTTGATTGGACTGATCATGTCAACATCTTACTTTCAAAATCTTAGCTAGCAGTCATCATCATGAATCAAGTCGACAATCTACTGGCAAATCCTTTTTAATCCTTGTCATATGAAGATAAATAATGAAGAGAAACTATAGATAAAACGTATCGGTGCTCATCGGCCATTGGACATAAACAATACACAACAAGTTGGAAATCGCAAATTCAACAATGAGTGGTTTGGAAGGAATCGGTGACAGTGGCTAACTGCAAGCATTGCAACTGGGAAGTCGGGAATAAACGAGCTCAGACTGGGAAAATACGTTTTGAACGGTCATCCAACTCGGAATTGTAAATCCGGCCTCTTTCTCTTTCTTTGATGACAAAATTTGCCCATGAAGGACCGCCGCACCACCTTCCTGTTCTAGTGAGCACATCACAACAAGGTGAGTCCAAAAATGTATTATATGCTGCTGCATAAATGATGTGTATGCCAGGGAGATATGTATACTGTAGCTAAGAATGTAATACTAACTGCATGTTGTGTAATAAGCTGTTAGGCCATGTGCCTCACCCTAATAATTTGGTCTATTTTCACCTCTTAATTTCGCCTACTTTTCTGACTCGGTGGTGCACATGTAGCCTATAACCTGTTTTTGATAAATGTAATCACTGAATATTGTAAGAGCTTTCATTGTCTACTTATATGCCCGCTTTATTAATCCTATGGTGCTGACATGGTGTACAGGGAGAACACTGTAAGAGCGGCCCATGTTCTGAATTCTGTCGCTGTACATTTCAAAAGTGCTGAACAAATAGTTATATTGACTACGTCCATCCTGGCTCGCTCATTAACCTCTTAAGGATTGTACCCTTTTTTTCAATTTTCGCCTTAAATGACATACCCAAATCGAACTGCCTGTAGCTCAGGACCTGAAGCAAGGATATGCATATTCTTGATACCATTTGAAAGTAAACACTTTGAAGTTAGTGGAAATATGAAATGAATGTAGGAGAATGTAACACATTAGATCAGGTAAAAGATAATACAAACAAAAAAACATGCGTTTTCTATTATTATTTTTTTTTCCATCATCTTTGAAATGCAAGAGAAAGGCCACAATATAATATTGCAGTTTAGGCTACTAGATGGGAGCAGTGTGTGTGCAAAGTTTCGGATTGATCCAGTGAAGCATTGTAATACTGGACTATTTTGTATCAAGTCTGCCCAAATGTGCCGAATTGGTCAATTGATACATCTTCAAGTACATAACTATAGAGAATATACATAAATGACATGGTAATACAAAATGTAAGTTTACACACTCCCAGGAATGTCATACATGATGGATCATTAGCTTATACACTAACTTTCACACATCTAGATGGCCGGGCGGGGTGGGTGTGGAGCCAGAGACAGCATAGGTTCAAACTGTAGAACCCAGTCCCTACATTTGAATATAAAAATGGATTTTATCAAACAAAACTATGCTACATTTTACCTCTAGGACCCTTAGGATGACAAATCAGAGCAAGATTACTGAATGTAAGTACATTATTTACCTTCAGAGGTGAATGTATCAAACCAGTTGCCGTGCTACATTTTTTGTTGGTGTGCACTCTCCTCAAACAATGCATGGTCTTTTTTTCACTGTAATAGCTACTGTAAATTGGACAGTGCAGTTAGATTTACAAGAATGTAAGCTTTCTGCCCATATAAGACATGTCTATGTCCTGGAAAGTTTGCTGTTACTTACAACAGTCATGCTAATCACATTAGCGCACGTTAGCTCAACCGTATACGGGACACCGTTCCTGTTAATTTCTTAATCAAAATGACGGATTGCCTCTTATCCGCTTGTTGTCCCCTTATGCCATAGTTTGTACATCTCAATTGTCAGTAGAAACCACATTTGATTTAGTAAGTCAGCCATATCAGCTATGTTTTTTGTAAAGGCAGTAAATGAGGCTGATTGAACTGTTTCACTGCCAGACAAGGCTCCACTGATAGCCAGGTGTAGCAGTGGTAAGGTGTTGGGACTGCTGTTGGGACTCTGCTGTTGGGACAGCTTTATGTAGGCCCTAATAGTTTGTGGCCACCGTTTGTCACCGTTATAGTGTAATGAATGTATTGTTTAGTGTTGTGCTGTGTAGGGGCTTTGCTGGCATGCATCCCACATTATTTATTTTTTGCCCCACCAAGATTTACATGCTAAAATCGCCACTGCATATGGCTTATGTTATTTTTTTACATTTTAGTCATTTAGCAGACGCTCTTATCCAGAGCGACTTACAGTTAGTGAGTGCATACATTTTCATACTGGCCCCCCGTGGGAAACGAACCCACAACCCTGGCGTTGCAAGCACCATGCTCTACCAACTGAGCTACAGTATAGTCAGTTATTGAAAGATAGCTGTCACGGATCCCCCCGGTACTGCTGCTCATTCCGTTCACCAGTTCCGGAGGTCTACGTCACTGGCTTTCTAGGCGCCACTGACATGGATCATTACCACCAACCCCGGACTGTCTTGTCTCATTACGCACACCTGGTTCCCATTCCCCCTGATTAGTGTGTGTATATATGTGCCCTCTGTTCCCTATTGTCCTTGTCCCTTGTCCATTGGTCTCGTGAGTACCATGTATTGTGCTCTTGTTATTTACGGGTCTCATCCCGTGTATTGTGTAGAGGTTACACCTCGCTCTTTGTTTTGGTTACATCCCTTTTGTATATATATACGTGTTTGTGTTGGGTGGAGTAATAAAACCCCAAATACGTGTTCCTGCTCCTGTCTTCAAATCATTATACAACGTGACAATAGCTTAAAGTCTGGGTAGGGATGGGTGGGAGGTAACGCAATGGGTTTGTCTGTAAGAACACAAGGAGAGGGTAGAACAGCTTTGTTAGTCTTTTGTAGCCTTCAAATGTCACAGCTGAAATATGGTGATATCTAGGTACACAGAAATATAATGTTAATATAAAACAGTGGGACACATGGTAAATAAAGGGCAAACATACCCAAACTAAAATACTCCAAATGCTACAATGTTACACAATTAGCAAATAAGGGAAGTGCACCTAAATGCACAACTTCAAGCAATATAAATATACATAACAATATGAACAAAATACCTTGGCCGCCAAACCACACTCATGCAATACACAGTCAATAACACATCTCTAGTGGTCCATGCTGGTTTGGTTGAAAGAGGACTAATGACTGCAGGTGGGGCATTTAAAGGGTTATCTGTGATCTGGTTGATAAAGTTGAATGAGGTGTGTGGTGACTAATAGGGTGGCAGGCTCCCCTCCAGGGTAGAAGGGAAGTGGGAGGAGTTTTGTACAATTCTATTGTACATATGAGTTAGCTATGTTGTTTCTAGCAGCCACTCCCCATCAGACCTTTCTTTTACGTGGCATATTTTGATCCACAATCGTCATAAATACAACCTGCTAAACAGGTTCCATAAACCACTCCTTATCTGAATGAAGGTTTCAGAGAAAACAAAACTTAACTCAGACTCATTCCCACTCTACTACTTAACACAACATTGCCTCTACACTTGATGCATTTAACAGCCAACATGTATGTGTTCGTGAGAGTCTCAGCTTTCGATGGTGGGTTCATATTCGTTTCTATCCCAAACCATTCAGACTCAACAGATGATATCTCTAGCTTAACCAGACAGATTTTGATGGGGAATTTTTTATTATGCTAATTAATTGACAAGCGGGCACGTCAATCGATTCTAGGTGGTTAAGACTGTAGTGATATTAAATGTATTATTTTCATTATGACATAGTTATACAGAATAGAGACGATTATTGCTGTTAAGGCTGTTATTTTGTCTAAAAAAATTAACATTAAACTGAATGGTAACGTCAGAAGTCCATAATGGTTCCTAAGAATGAAAAATGTGTGCACTCACTAACTGTAAGTCGCTCTGGATAAGAGCGTCTGCTAAATGACTAAAAACGTAAGTGTGTCCCATTTCTCTGCTTGTCTTCTTTCTTTCACCTGCACTGACCTGAGAGTACTGGACAGGCAAAATATATATTGAACACAACTCTGAAGAGCTCTAGTGACACCCTGTGGTTAGGCTAAAACACACAGAATCTGGTGCTTTTATTGCTCTCTAGTAACGTGGAATCAGTGGATTTAAAATGTTTTAGTGTTTTATATTTCTCTACTCCTTCTACCCATTAAGGCTGAAACATACAATATCAAAGACATTTTTATTCCAACCATGTCAGGGATGTCATGAAGTCTGTCCAGTTCCATGACTCGCCACATGAAAACAACCTCTCCACACAAGGGAGTTAATGAATCACTTTGTTCCTTAGCCCCCCGAGGACTCAAACATTTACCTGCAAATGCATTTTCATTCATCAAGCTATGCTTTCAGACAAAGTTCTAACAGTGTATAACCCTTTATAGTACCCTACATGCAAAGAGTCAACTAAATGCATTGTGCACTTTAAATCACAATGTCCACGTTCTTTACACATAATATCTCTGGCTCCTGCTGGTGGGAGACCAACTCTGCAGCCTGCAGTGAAGGCCTATCCAACACAATGAAGTTCTCAGGAGGACCATTCGTTCCCTCAACCCTTTTGACCGCCTCTGCGTATGAAATGCACTGGAGGACTCTGACTTTGGCAACCTCATTGTCTTTCACCCTTGACGGGCACTCCAAAGATGTAGCTACATGATTTCCAACACTTTACAGTTTCTTCATCACATTCACCATGACCTTCTTTTCCACATCTTCCACATCTCTGATTATTCCGCCTGTAGACAGTTTCTATCCATGAATGATGCATTGCAGCATACAGTATCATGCCAAAAATATCAATACATATTTTCTCCAGCCATGTCAGAGACGTCATGAAGAAAGTCTCTCTAGTTCCAACCACTCCACCTGAGGGTGTTAATGAATCACTTTGTTGCGTAGCCCGCGAGGACTCAAACCTTTACCTGCAAATGTGTTTGCATTCATCAAGCTATGCTTTCAGACAAGGGTCTAACGGTGTATAACCCTCTATAGCACTCCTTTATAACACTCTACATGCATTTAGTTGACTCTACAAAAAGTCAACTAAATGCATTGTGAACTTTAAATCATGAACTGTGTCTTGAGAAAACGTTTTAAGTGAAACATCCATTTTTGACTTGCAGCCATTTTAAGTCCATTCTTACAAGCCACTCCCCATCAGACCTTTCTATTACGTGGCATATTTTGATCCACAATCATCATACATACAAACTGCTAAACAGGTTCCATAAACCACTCCTTATCTGAATAAAGGTTTCAGAGAAAATTTAACTTAAGTCAGACTCACTCATCTCCACTTTACGACTCAACACAACATTGCCTCTACACTTGATGCATTTAATTGGATGGTCTGTACTCTTTACTTTAAAAAAAAAAGAATTTGAACTCATTCCAAGAAAATGGCAGCTGCTAATATTTCTGTTGCTAGGGACCAATTCTGTTGTTCGATCTGTCTGGACATATTGAAAGATCCGGTGGCAATTCCCTGTGGACACAGCTACTGTATGGATTGTATTGAGGGCTGCTGGGATCAGGATGATCAGAGGGGAGTCTACAAATGCCCCCAGTGCAGACAGACCTTCTTCCCAAGGCCTGTTCTAAACAGAAACACAATGCTGGCTGAATTGGTGGAGAAATTGAAGACAGGACTCCAAGCTGCTCCTCCTGCTCACTATTATGCTGGACCTGAGGATGTGGAGTTTGACGTCTGCACTGGGAGAAAATCCAAAGCTGTCGAGTCCTGTCTTGTGTGTCTGGCTTCTTACTGTGAGACTCACCTCCAGCCTCACCGTGAATCTGCTGCCTTCAAGAAGCACAAGCTGGTCAAAGTCTCCACACAACTACAGCAGAAGATCTGCTCTCATCATGATAAACTGCTGGAGATTTACTGCCGTACCGATCAGCAGTGTATCTGCTATCTGTGTACAATGGATGAACATAAAGGTCATGATACAGTCTCAGCTGCAGCAGAAAGAAATGAGAAACAAAATCATGTGAAATTGAAACAGGAAACACTTCAACAGAAAATAAAAGATAAACTGGGGGAGATTAAGAAGTTCCAAAAAGCTATAATGTCACTTAAACATTCTGCACAGACAGCCGTGCTGGACAGTGAAAGGATCTTTATCGAGCTGATTCGCTCCATTGAGGGAAGGCGCTCTGAGGTGAAGGAGCTGATCAGAGCCCAGGAGAAGGTTGAAGTGAGTCGGGCTGAAGAACTCCTGGAGCGACTGGAGCAGGAAGTGGCTGAGCTATGGAGGAGAGACTCTGAGCTGGAGCAGCTCTCACACACAGAGAATCCCATAGATTTCCTCCAGAGGTACAAAGACCATTCCAACCCTCCTTTGTCTGAAGTACTGTCTACCACCACTATCAACCCAGGCTGTGACTTTGGGAGGGTGAAAAAATCTATGTTAGAATTGAAGATGCAACTGGAGAGCTACTGTAAGGAGGAAGTGGTGAAAATAACCCTTGCAGTGCAAGCTGTTCAAATGCTGCAGACAGTGAAGCTAAGCCCACAAGCTGTGAAAACTGTCCTTACATCGAAACATGCAAAACCAATCAAAGTTTCATTAAAGAAGTGTCATACCTGTGGTGCTGTTTCAAATTCTGGTATCTGTATAAGATGTTGGATAAACATACAACATTTAAGATGTCATGTTCCTTAGACCTCAGGGTAGGGATAGAGGCTGGAGCCACGTTAATCTCATCACTAATTTTTTTAATTACGTTGACTTATACTGTACTATGCATATTTGGTACTAACAACCACTCCCTATAACACGTTGTGATATGAACATGTTGTACACCAGTAATTTTGATGCGCAATGTCATATACAACCTTGTAAACATGGTTCTATTTAGTCCTTTTTCCTTTTCCCTCATGTGTGCTTTATTTTGAATTGATTTACTTAGAAGTGCTTTAATATTTATTTATTGCTAGCATCTGCTGTTTTGGTTTACTTCTTATTTGAGTGACTTCCTTTCCCTTCTTCTTCTTCTTCATCTTCTATCACGACTCAGGATATGACCCAGATGCAGACACAGGAGGCGGATAGTTAGATTCTCCGAATATTTATTATAACAAAGGGGCAGGCAAAAGGCAGGTCGAGGGCAGGCAGAGGTTCGTAAACCAGGTCAGACAGGTACAGGATGGCAGAAAGGTCAGAACCGGGAAGACTAGAAAACAAAAACTAGAGAACAGGAGAAACGGGAAACACGCTGGTAAGACTTGACAAAACAAGACGAACTAGCAACAGACAAATGGAAAACGCAGGTATAAATACACAGGGAAAATGGGAGTCACCTGGTGGAGGGTGGAGACAAGCACAAGACAGGTGAAAAAGATCAGGGTGTGACATCTTCTTCTTCTTCTTCGATGAGGTTTAATGGCGGTTGGCATCCATCTAACCTTGAATAAAAACCCATCACCCTATTCCACTATCTAACCCTATCTGGTCCCTCCCCCTTGACCCATCTTCCTCTACTTTCTTCACTACATTAAATTATAAAGATCTCTAGTGACACCCTGTGGTTAGCCTAAAACACAGAGAATGTGGTGCTTTTATAACTTATCAAGTATCGTGGAATTACACCTTTTGTAGTGTTTTATATTTCTCTACTCCTTCTACCCATTAAGGCTGCAACATACAATGTCAAAGTTATTCCAACCATGTAGGGATGTTATGAAGTCTATCCAGTTCCATGACTCACCAAATGAAAACAACCAATCCACACGAGGGTGTTAAATGCAAACACATTTGCATTCATCAAGCTATGCCTATAGACAAAGGTCTAACAGTGTATAACTCTCTACATTCACAAAGAGTAAACAAAACACATTGTGCACCCTAAAGTCATAACATACTTGCCAAACTGTCTTCACAACTTGCAGCCATTCTAAGTTGAGAGTGTTTTTCAGTTCAGTTCAACTCCCTTTAAAATGTAATGATTAACCTTGCCTCATTGTGAGTGCAGAGGCGGGTCTCTCCAATGTCTCTCCAATGTCTCTGAGTCAGCTGAATAGTGATACACTGCCTGATGTTTGATAAAGAGAGGTTGCAGAGAAAGCATGAAGAAAAGAGAGAGAGAGAGAGAGAGAGAGAGAGAGAGAGAGAGAGAGAGAGAGAGAGAGAGAGAGAGAGAGAGAGAGAGAGAGAGAGAGAGAGAGAGAGAGAGAGAGAGAGAGAGAGAGAGAGAGAGAGAGAGAGAGAGAGAGAGAGAGAGAGAGAGAGAGGAATCTGAAGTCAAATGTCTACTGTTTGCTGTTGATCTGGTGCTTCTGTCCCCAACCAAGGAGGGCTTACAGCAGCACCTAGCTCTTCTGCACAGATTCTGTCAGACCTGGGCCCTGACAGTAAACCTCAGTAAGACAAAAATAATGGTGTTCCAAAAAAGTTCCAGTTGCCAGGATCACAAATACAAATTCCATCTAGACACCATTGCCCTAGAGCACAAAAAATATATACATACCTTGGCCTAAACATCAGCGCCACAGGTAACTTCCTGATCTGAGAGACAAGGCAAGATGGACCTTCTATGCCATCAAAAGGAACATAAAATTCGACTTACCAATTAGGATCTGGCTAAAAATACTTGAATCAGTTATAGAACCCATTGCCCTTTATGGTTGTGAGGTCTGGGGTCCGCTCACCAACCAATAATTCACAAATTGGAACAAACACCAAATTGAGACTCTGCATGCAGAATTCTGCAAAAATATCCTCTGTGTACAACATAAAACATAAAATAATGCATGTAGAGCAGAATTAGGCTGATACCCGCTAATTATCAAAATCCAGAAAAGAGCCGTTAAATTCTACAACCACCTAAAAGGAAGCGATTCCCGAACCTTCCATAACAAAGCCATCAGAGAGATGAACCTGGAGAAGAGTCCCCTAAGCAAGCTGGTCCTGGGGCTCTGTTCACAAACAAAAACAGATCCCACAGTGCCTCAGAACAGCAACACAATTAGACCCAACCAAATCATGAGAAAACTTCTTTTTTTTTCCCACCTTTATTTAACCAGGTAAGCCAGTTGAGAACAAGTTCTCATTTACAACTGCGACCTGGCCAAGATAAAGCAAAGCAGTGCGATAAAAACAACAACACAGAGTTACATATGGGGTAAAAAAACACAAAGTCAAAAAATACAACAAAATACATACAGTGTGTACAAATGTATCAAGTTATGGAGGTAAGGCAATAAATAGGCTATAGTGCAAAATAATTACAATTAGTATTAACACTGGAATGATAGAGATGATGTGCAAATAGAGATACTGGGGTGCAAAAGAGCAAAATAAATAACAATATAGGGATGAGGTAGTTGGGTGGGCTAATTTCAGATGGGCTGTGTAGAGGTGCAGTGATCGGTAAGGTGCTCTGACAACTGATGCTTAAAGTTAGTGAGGGAGATAAGAGTCTCCTGTTTCAGAGATTTTTGCAATTCGTTCCAGTCATTGGCAGCAGAGAACTGGAAGGAATGGCGGCCAAAGGAGGTGTTGGCTTTGGGGATGACCTGAGATATACCTGCTGGAGCGCAGACTACGGGTGGGTGCTGCTATGGTGACCAATGAGCTAAGATAAGGCGGGGATTTGCCTAGCAGTGATTTATAGATGGCCTGGAGCCAGTGAGTTTGACGACGACCATGTAGTGAGGACCAGCCAACAAGAGCGTACAGGTCACAGTGGTGGGTAGTGTATGGGGCTTTGGAGACAAAACGGATGGCACTGTGATAGACTACATCCAATTTGCTGAGTAGAGTGTTGGAGGCTATTTTGTAAATGACATCGCCGAAGTCAAGGATCGGTAGGATAGTCAGTTTTACAAGGGCATGTTTGGCAGCATGAGTGAAGGAGGCTTTGTTGCGAAATAGGAAGCTGATTCTAGATTTAACTTTGGATTGGAGATTCTTAATGTGAGTCTGGAAGGAGAGTTTACAGTCTAACCAGACACCTAGGTATTTGTAGTTGTCCACATACTCTAGGTCAGACCCGCCGAGAGTAGTGATTCTAGTCGGGTGGGCGGGTGCAAGCAGCGTTCAGTTGAAGAGCATGCATTTAGTTTTACTAGTGTTTAAGAGCAGTTGGAGGCTACGGAAGGAGTGTTGTATGGCGTTGAAGCTCGTTTGGAGGTTTGTTAACACAGTGTCCAATGAGGGCCAGATGTATACAAAATGGTGTCGTCTGCGTAGAGGTGGATCTGAGAGTCACCAGCAGCAAGAGCGACATCATTGATATACACGGAGAAAAGAGTCTGCCCAATAATTGAACCCTGTGGCACCCCCATAGAGACTGCCATAGGTCCAGACAACAGGCCCTCCGATTTGACACATTGAACTCTATCTGAGAAGTAGTTGGTGAACCAGGCGAGGCAGTCATTTGAGAAACCAAGGCTATTTAGTCTGCCAACAAGAATGCGGTGGTTGACAGAGTCGAAAGCCTTGGCCAGGTCGATGAAGACAGCTGCACAGTACTGTCTATTATCGTAACATAAACATAAAGAGAATTACTTGACACATTGGAAAGAATTAACAAAAAAACAGAGCAAACTAGAATGCTATTTGGCCCTAAACAGCGAGTACACAGTGGCAGAATACCTGACCATTGTGACTGACCCAAAATTAAGGAAAGCTTTGACTATGTACAGACTCAGTGAGCATAGCCTTGCTATTGAGAAAGGCCACTGTAGGGAGACCTGGCTCTCAAGAGAAGACAGGCTATGTGCACACTGCCCACAAAATGAGGTGGAAATTGAGCTGTACTTTCTAACCTCCTGCAAAATGCATGGCCATATTAGAGACACATATTTCCCTCAGATTACAGAGATCCACAAAGAACTCGAAAACAAACCCAATTTTGATAAACTCCCTTCTCTACTGGGTGAAATACCACAGTGTGCCATCACAGCAGCAAGATTTGTGACCTGTTGCCACAATAAAATGGTAACCAGTGAAGAACAAACACCATTGTAAATACAACCCATATTTATGTTTATTTATTTTCCCATTTGTACTTTAACTATTTGCACATTGTTACAACACTGTAAATATACATAATATGACATTTGAAAAGTCTTTATTCTTTTGGAACTTCTGAGTGTAATTTTTACTGTTAATATTTATTGTTTATTTCACCTTTTTTTTTACTATCTACTTCACTTGCTTTGGCAATGTTAACGTATGTTTCCCATGTCAATAAAGCCCTTAAATTGAATTGAAATTGAATTGAGAGAGAGAGATAGTAAGAGAATGAGGGAGAGAGAGCGAGAGAGAGAGATAGAGAGATAGAGAGAGAGCGAGATAGTAAGAGAGAGAGAGGGAGAGAGATAGAGAGAGGGAGAGATAGATAGATAGATAGAGAGGCATTAGTGCTTTGAGTAGATGGCTGTCTATTGTCTGAGATAAAGAGTGTGCAGATCGAAGGTAAATCATCGTCAATCAGAGCATCCCTTTCTTTCGCCAGTCCCTCTCTCTTCTTCTTTCTCCCTCCTCTTTCTTTCTCTTTTCTCTCACTCCTCTGGGTAGACTCAGTATGTGAATGTCAGAGTAGAGTAGGTTGCAGTTGGAGGCAAAGACAGAGTTTAGAATGATGCTCACACAGAATTACAAAAACTACATTACAATCATCACGGCCTCAGATCACAAATATTATTTATTTTCTGTCTTGTTTTGTTTTACTGTTCGGGGTGAAAGAAAATGGCAGAAAGTAAAACAAATAGTAGTAGTTGTAGAAAACATAATTACACCCATGGGCACATTTGCTGCTCTCCTTTGAAATAGAACACTTGGTACCATGCTGTGTGAGAGAATGAGTGCCTCTTGACCCTCCTCTACAGGTAGTAGACAGATAGTTATAGGCCTACACTATATTTATCTAGATGTACAGCAGCATATTATTTATGTGTGAAACAGCTTGCTGGATGGAGGGAGTATCCTGTATTGTACAGTATTGTAAACACATTATTCTAATACAGAACATTTACCATGTGTTAACTTGCATACGCATGCACACATACACACACACAAACTGAAAAAGACATACATGAACACACGGTTTAAGTAGTTCCTGGAGAGTGTATACAGTATGAAAGCCCCCTGACCTTTAATGTTTATCAGAGGATGCCAGAGCTATGAAGGAAATGCTTTTCATGTTCAAAGCAAGGTGAGCGTTGCTTTATACTCTCTGCTAGAAATAGTCCCCATGAAGACCTCCTGTGGAGCGACTCCATCTTGTAGCACTGCACACGCAGGCCTAACTGAAAACACCTATTCATACCCCGAGGACCCCTCTTTCTCTGTGTAGATCCAAGTGGGCAGATGAGAAAGATAGAGTAGCTTTAATGGTGTGGTGAAGACATTTAGAGAGAGAGAGAGAGAGAGAGAGAGAGAGAGAGAGAGAGAGAGAGAGAGAGAGAGAGAGAGAGAGAGAGAGAGAGAGAGAGAGAGAGAGAGAGAGAGAGAGAGAGAGAGAGAGAGAGAGAGAATTTAGACTTATGTCTTGATAATACCTTTGTATTGTATGTCATAAATCTGTCTATGTACTGAGTGCTGTCTAGCGTTATCTCTGCAGTTCTTGCCCCACCTATGGGAGCAAGTAATATTACACCTACAATGTGAACCTTGAACCGGAGCCTCTCATTCGTCACATCAGAGTAAGGAGACAGAGAGAGAGAGAGAAAAGAACAGAGAGAGAGAGAGAGAGAGAGAGGAAGAGAAAGAGTATGCGTTTCTCAGTAATCAGGATGGAATATGTGCTTGAATGATCGCTCACCTTTGGAGTTAATTGACAATGTGAAAGACACGTCATTGCTCAGATCCTTTCCACATCTCTATTCAAAATATTCAAAAGCTTTATATTATTGCACACAAAGGCACTTCCAAGTCTCCAAGTGATGCACTGCATGCAAACAAAGAAGTCACTGCATAAAAGCACCCCAGGTTAATCATCTGCAGGACCAGAAAGTCATGTGGTGTAGATGAGTCTCTGTGTTTCTTCCTGGTCTCTATCTGGATAATGTTCACGATTTTTAGACGATTTTGCCTTTTAACTGTCTATATTGGATGATATTTGATGTTTTACGCTCTCTTCATCCACCAAGTTAACTCAGTAAATCTCCAGCTTCCCCTCATTGAGACCAGTTATGTCTCTCTCTCTCTCTCTCTCTTGCTGATTCTCTTTCTGTCTCTCATCTTTTCCATGTACAATGTCCTTGGGATCTGGAAAGCAGCAAATGAAATGTAACATTATTTTAAACTGTCTGTTTTTTGTGTCCTTGGGAAATGGCACAATCGTTTTATTATTATTTTCTGTTTCTCTCTCCTCCTCTTCTCTCTCTCGCTGGTTGTCTCTGGGGAGTGGTCCATCCCCTGCTTGTGTCACTTGCCCCACATTCTTAAAGAAATGCCATGATTAATTCAGATTAAGAGGCCTCTGGGCTAGCTGTGTGTGTGTGTGTGTGTGTGTGTGTGTGTGTGTGTGTGTGTGTGTGTGTGTGTGTGTGTGTGTGTGTGTGTGTGTTTGTGTGTGTGTGGGGGGGGGGGGGGGGGGGGGGGGGGGGGGGGGGGGGGGGATGCCACCGAAGACATCCCCAGCCTGCACAGCTAAACACACTAACACTAATAATATCACAGCACATTAAATACTGTAAATGATCCCAAGGTTATTACTTCATAGTCATTTTAGATGCATTAGTAAATGAATAACCACCTGAGGTAGGAATAATTGTGGCTGTATAATCAGCAGCAGCTGTAGTAGCCTAGTAGCAGAAATGGTCAGTGACGGCAGAATCATCAGAGATCCCTCTTCTAAAGAATCAGGAAGCATAATGACTGATCTCCAAAATCCACTTAACGATGAGCACACACAGATGGAAATGGAGACAAAAGACTAAAGGGAGATTATCCATGATGTTATTTTGAGAGAGAGCTAGTGAGACTTGGGCTGTTTCCAATCATCTAAAGTTGCTTCCTCTCCTTTCCCTCATCCACACTGACCTGAAAGCACAGGATAGGTGATAACAGATGGCCCTAGGCATCCCTGTATTATCCATATGATTTTCACCCAGGAGAGGAAGCGACTTTAGACTGTTAGGATTAACGCCTTTACTGCAATTATCTATTTCACTGCTTGGGACAACATGCTGATGATTAATGAGATGAGGAGATTAAGCCACTTAAGACTATTGAGATGCACCCTCAGACTAGTTAGTCAGTACAGTGACAGCCTTTAGCCTCTGCCAGTGAAGTGTTGAGAATGTGAATTAGTGCTGCTCCAATTCCCCACACATTTGAGACCTTGGGGAGCAGAGCGCTGCTTCTTACTGTAAGTTACAGTGCAGGTGACACAGAGGGACTCTGCATTATACAACACCAAACAGCATTTATGCACATCATGTGCAGAGCATGATGTCCAGAATATTGCCTGCATTGCATAATGAGTGCCTTATTACAGTCACTAGCTTAGGTGACCACTAGTCGGTAGTCTTGCTCTTTCTAAATCTCAAGCAGCTGTCTATCCATTGCTTTCTGCCTAAACAACATCACTATTCTACATAATCATAATTTAACTTCTAACGAAGATACCTGATCTAAAACATAGGATACATTGTTGGGTGAGAGAGAATTTACCCACACTTAGTTTGAGTTGGTTTAGTAATGCAATGCATAAACATACCAATGTGTTTTCGTTTTATACAAACAGGTGTTATAACACAGTTATACGTAGGCCTACAGCGTAACAGCATGCACCTACACTGCAATTAGGCCTACACTGTAGCCTCCTACATGCCTATGTAACTCACTAATCACTACCATGTAACTACATAGGTTTTAGGAAAGTTGGACCGAAAGAGCAACTATTCCTTCTCGTTGTGCCGCTAGTTGACATTCACCGCTTTCCTGGGGCTGAGTTTGAGCGTTTCTCCCCTCCTACTATTCCATGATGTAACTCTGTTCCAATGAAAACAGGTGGAATTCCCAGATTCCTCCAATCCCGATCTGCCTTGAGAATCCATGGGGAGAGTGAAGAGGCTGGCCATGGCGCTGTAGCGAAGTTCGACAGGGGAAATACGGCAGGACCAGAAAAACAAACAAAAAAGACTATTGTGTAAATTGTTTTTGGTTATAAGTGCTCTTACGTCGCTGGAAGTAACCTTGGGCTACTTATTTTTGGAAGTGAGTTGATTCGCAGGAGAGCAACGATTGTTTTTGTATCAGAACAGGAAGCCAGCCTACTTGCGTGAGCAATACATACAAAGTTACACCTCCTAGCCCACTGGACATGCTAGTGTGATACTCAGGTCTGGGACGACTCCAGTCGCTATGATGGAACACTGGAATTAAGGAATTTGGGACTCCTGATTTTGGGGAATATTTTAGCTGTCTGACAGCGTTTTGGATTAACAAGTAAATTCGTCTCCTTTCCGTGTGTTGTGAAAACGGATAGTCGGCAGTCATGCCAGCGAAAACAAAGTACAATCTAGTTGATGATGGCCATGATTTGAGAATTCCATTGCATAACGAGGAAGCATTCCAACATGGGATCAACTTCGAAGCCAAGGTGAGTTGTTTGTATATGTTATTATATTGAGATTATTTGCTAAACTATCATTAACTTTGGACAAACCAATGTTGTATTTTGCTTATTAAGGTTTTTTGAGTATTAGCCTAGGCTATATCCTAGGCTAATCCCCTTTCTACTTTTCCCTATTTAACGTTGTTAGTGTGGGTGTTTGAATATCGCAATAGTAAAAACAAATATGGTAACATTTCTATCATTGCTTTCTGTTTTGTTCCTAACCAGTACATCGGCAGTCTGGACGTGGCGCGGCCGAACAGCAGAGTGGAGATCGTAGCTGCAATGAGAAGAATACGGGTTAGTTGTGCCCTTCATCTAAAGAAGTTCCATTGCGAAACAATTCCATAATGCCCATGTAGGCTAGGCCATGCGATAAATCTTGCTGGATTTGTGGGCAAGAAAAACGTGAAAGAACTAAGCACAGATGCACTTATCACAGTGTTCCTATCTGGGTGGCCTGGCTGCTACCGCCTCCAGCGTAAATTAACCAGCCACTAGAAAGTATAACAAATAAATGACTCGGCTTGCAGGAGTTCATTGGGTTAGTAAAGAAAAATATAAACATACATAAGTTATTACTCAGGTTTATAGGCTCCTGAAAAGTCTACAGGCCGCTTTTTCTTGTTCTCATGTGGTCCATGCGGTCGGTGATCTGGGATGGCGCTCTTTGAAGTGAGGCAATGGGGTGGAAATGCTTTATAGAAACTGCTTTTGGCGGTCTTGCTCTCTTCATTGGTCCAATATTGTCCGATTATTAGCCTATGCTTATGTCAACAATGTCCATCTTAAAATATTGACCTCAATATTCACCACCATCCTCTGTTTCTTGCCTTATGACCATTTACTTGTGCTATGTCCTGTTTAATTTCTCCAGTTGTATAGCCTGTATAGCCTCTGCATGGTAATTCTGGCTGTTTGGTGAAGGTAGGCTATGTCATCACTGTTTTCCCAGTACAAGCAAAGGTTATAGGGTCAATATTTGCTCATGGCCCTGGCTTACAAGTTCCTGTAAGTACGTGTGCATTTTGAGTTTTATCTCTAGAAAGATTCCTGTGGAATATCACGTCTCTGGAGAAAGTTTTTATCTGTAGTGTTTTTCAAATATGTGGAATATCAGAGAGATGAGAGAGTTCTCCCATACTCCCACCACACAACAGGGCTTTGTATCATTGTTTGTTATTTTTTGACATTGTTACTCAGATGTGCTCTTCATTCCCTGTTGTTGCAGGCTTCTGATACTTGTCTAGCCCCCCCCCCCCCCCCCCTACACACACACACACACACACAAGGTGCAAATGATCCTATTAATTGTTTGAGAGCTGAGACCCCCTGCCCAGAGTGCGGACCCCTGCCGGGGCATAGCAGCAGCTGTTGTTGTTGGCAGCAGAAAAGGCTCTACCTCTTACAGTGTGAAAATAGTTAAAACAGGCCTGGTCAACACAAAGGCCGGAAACAGGCATCTGGGCCTGGTATGGAATCTCTGGACAGACTGTTGGTATGGACTTTAAACTTTCAAGTCACATTTCTATATTGCAGTGTCCTTATTACTGTGTAATTATTCCTGTTAAGTACAGTGTAAGCCTAATAAAAATAGTGTACTTTGTTCGTATTGAACAGTATGGTATTATCTTGTAGGCCTACTCATACTGAATGACTGAACTGATAGTAGGATCATTCAACTCCTTCCCGTATTGTACGTTGAACAGTATGGATGTCCACTTGTATAACAAAATCACAGAAGTCCACTGCTATGTGATTCCAAAGCACTGGTTACTATGTAACAATGTGGGTTCTAGATTACAATGTTATTACAAACTCAATCTAAACTATCAGTGTAGGGCTATAAGGGTTGTATGTATGTATAGCATATGGAGGATGTCAAATCAGATTTTATTGGTCACATACACATGTTTAGCAGATGTTATTGTGGGTGTAGCGAAATGCTTGTGCTTCTAGCTCCGACAGTGCAGTAATATCTAACAATTTCACAACATATACCCAATACACACAAATCTAAGTAAGGAATGGAATTAAGAATATATACATAAACTCAGCAAAAAAATAAACGTCCTCTCACTGTCAACTGTGTTTATTTTCAGCAAACTTAACATGTGTAAATATTTGTATGAACATAACAAGATTCAACAACTGAGACATAAACTGAACAAGTTCCACAGACATGTGACTAACAGAAATTGAATAATGTGTCCCTGAACAAAGGGGGGTCAAAAATGGCCCTAGCCCTCACCCTCCGATCCAACAGGTCCCAGACTTCGCTGGCCATGGAAGAACACTGACATTCCTGTCTTGCAGGAAATCACGCACAGAACAAGCAGTATGGCTGGTGGCATTGTCATGCTGGAGGGTCAGGATGAGCCTGCAGGAAGGGTACCACATGAGGGAGGAGGATGTCTTCCCTGTAACGCACAGCTTTGAGATTGCCTGCAATGAAAACAAGCTCAGTCCGATGATGCTGTGACACACCGCCCCAGACAATGACGGACCCTCCACCTCCAAATCGATCCCGCTCCAGAGTACAGGCCTCGGTGTAACGCTCATTCCTTCGACCATAAATGCAAATCCGACCATCACCCCTGGTGAGACAAAACCGCGACTCGTCAGTGAAGAGCACTTTTTGCCAGTCCTGTTTGGTCCAGCGATGGTGGGTTTGTGCCCATAGGCGACGTTGTTGCCGGTGATGTCTGGTGAGGACCTGCCTTACAACAGGCCTACAAGCCCTCAGTCCAACCTCTCTCAGCCTATTGCGGACAGTCTGAGCACTGATGGAGGGATTGTGCGTTCCTGGTGTAACTGTCCCGCATGTGTGATGTTCGGATGTACCGATCCTGTGCAGGTGTTGTTACACGTGGTCTGCCACTGCAAGGACGATCAGCTGTCCGTCCTGTCTCCATGTAGAGCTGTCTTAGGCGTCTCACAGTAATTTATTGCCCTGGCCACATCTGCAGTCCTCATGCCTCCTTACAGCATGCCTAAGGCACGTTCACGCAGATGAGCAGGGACCCTGGGCATCTTTCTTTTGGTGTTTTTCAGAGTCAGTAGAAAGGCCTCTTTAGTGTCCTAAGCTTTCATAACTGTGACCTTAATTGCCTACCGTCTGTAAGCTGTTAGTCTCTTAACCCTCCCGTTGTCCGAGGGTCAAAATGACCCGCCACTGTGTTGAACCAGCTTTATTAAATTTTTATATTTTTGGGATCATTTGTGAGAAGGAGGCAGTGAGACTTTCTTTAAAGTCTCACTGCCTCCTTCTCACAAATGATCCAAAAAATATAAAAATTAAATAAAGTTGGTTCAACACAGTGGCGGGTCATTTTGACCCTAGGACAACGGGAGGGTTAAAGTGGCCAGTGATTTCAAGTCTACACTACCGGTCAAAAGTTTTAGAACACCTACTCATTCAAGGGTTTTTCTTTATTTTTTACTATTTTCTACATTGTAGAATAATAGTGAAGACATCAAAACTATGAAATAACACATATGGAATCATGAGGTAACAAAAAAGTGTTAAACAAATCAAAATATATTTTATATTTGAGATTCTTCAAATAGCCACTGTCACGCCCTGGCTCTGGGGACGCTTGTATGTTGAGCCAGGGTGTGAGTGTTCTTTATGTTGTTCTAGTTTTGTGTTTCTAGGGTATAGTTCTTGAATTGTGTTTCTATGTTGGCCAGAGTGGTTCTCAATCAGAGGCAACGAGTGTCAGCTGTTGCTGGTTGTCTCTGATTGGGAACCATATTTAAACAGTCTGTTTTTCCACAGTGTTTGTGGGATCTTGTTCCTGTGTAGGTTTGTGGTTTGCACCTTTGGACGTCACGTATCGATTTTGTTATTTTGTTCGTGTATCATTTAATAAAAGCATGTTCGCAAATAACGCTGCGCATTGGCCCTCTGTATCCGACGATCGTGACAGAAGATCCCACCAAAACTGGACCAAGCAGCGTGTCCAGGAGCCATCGCCAGGGGAATCTCTAGCGGATCTCCTTTGCAACCTCGACTGGGCCAAGCCAAGTGAAGAGCAGAGAGGTTGGACTTTGGAGCAGTGGAGTAAGAGTCTCTACTGGGCCAAGCCAAGTGAAGAGCAGAGAGGTTGGACTTTGGAGCAGTGGGGTGAGAGTCTGGCGAGAGATATGGAGGCCTGGTCCACGGGGAGGAGAGACACCCATAATTTTTAGGGGGGGGGCTCACGCCGTGGACGACGGGGCAGCAGGAGGCCGCGATAGAGCGGTCCAGCGGGTTGGCAGAGGAGGCCGCCAGGTTACGGGGGCCACTGGTCACAAAGGGAAAGGAAAGTGTAGAGGCACGGCGAGAGGTACTGGGGTGTGTTACCAGTCCGGTCCGGCCCGTTCCTGATCCCCGCGTAGGGCCAGTGGTGTTTGTCCCCAGTACGGTCCGGCCTGTTCCTGTCCCTCGCACCGAGCCTGTGGTGCGCGTCGCCAGCCCAGTCCGGCCTGTTCCTGCTCCCCGCACCAAGCCAATGGTGCGCGTCGCCGGCCCGGCCTGTTCCTGCTCCCCGCACCAAGCCAATGGTGCGCGTCGCCAGCCTGGCCCGGCCAGTTCCTGCTCCCCGCACCAAGCCAGTGGTGCGCTTCGTCAGCCCGGCTCGGCCCATTCCTGCTCCCCGCACCAAGTCAGTGGTGCGCTTCGTCAGCCCGGTCCGGCCCGCTCCTGCTCCCCGCACCAAGTCAGGGGTGCGTTTCGTCAGCCCGGCTCGGCCCGTTCCTGCTCCGTCAGTCCGGCACAGCCCGTGCCTGTTCCACCGGTGCCTGGTTCGGCACGGGTCAGCTGCTTCACGCCGGAGCTAGAGCAATCCGCTCCACCAGTGTGCAGTCCAGCTCCGGTGAGCAGGGCCAGACCGGACCAGGGGTACTGTGGGGGTTTAGAGAGGGAGTGGGGATCATGCCCAGAGCCGGATCCGCCGCCAAGGCGGAGTGCCCACCCGGTCCCTCCCCTGTGGTGTTCTGTTGGCGCGGTCGGAGTCCGCGCCTTTGGGGGGGGGTACTGTCACGCCCTGGCTCTGGGGATGCTTGTATGTTGAGCCAAGGTGTGAGTGTTCTTTATGTTGTTCTAGTTTTGTGTTTCTAGGGTATAGTTCTTGTATTGTGTTTCTATGTTGGCCAGAGTGGTTCTCAATCAGAGGCAACGAGTGTCAGCTGTTGCTGGTTGTCTCTGATTGGGAACCATATTTAAACAGTCTGTTTTTCCACAGTGTTTGTGGGATCTTGTTCCTGTGTAGGTTTGTGTTTTGCACCTTTGGACGTCACGTATCGATTTTGTTATTTTGTTTGTGTATCATTTAATAAAAGCATGTTCGCAAATAACGCTGAGCATTGGTCCTCTGTATCCGACGATCGTGACAGCCACCCTTTGCCTTGCGGACAGCTTTGCACACTCTTGGCATTCTCTCAACCAGCTTCACCTGGAATGCTTTTCCAACAGTCTTGAAGGAGTTCCCACATATGCTGAGCACTTGTTGGCTGCTTTTCCTTCACTCTGCGGTCCGACTCATCCCAAACCTTGTCAATTGGGTTGAGGTCGGGGGATTGTGGAAGCCAGGTCATCTGATGCAGCATTCCATCACTCTCCTTCTTGGTAAAATAGCCCTTACACAGCCTAGAGGTGTGTTGGGTCATTGTCCTGTTGAAAAACAAATGATGGTCCCGCTAAGCCCAAACCAGATGGGATGGCGTATCGCTGCAGAATGCTGTGGTAGCCATGCTGGTTAAGTGTGTCTTGATTTCTAAATAAATCACAGACAGTGTCACCAGCAAAGCACCCCCACACCATAACACTTCCTCCGTTCACCCACACCGTGTCTCACAAAGCCACGCAGTTGGAAGCAAAAATCTCACATTTGGACTCCAGACCAAAGGACACATTTCCACCGGTCTAATGTCCATGGCTCGTGTTTCTTGGCCCAAGCAAGTCTCATTGGTGTCCTTTAGTAGTGGTTTCTTTGCAACAATTCGACCATGAAGGCCTGATTCACACAGTCTCCTCTGAACAGTTGATGTTGAGATGTGTCTGTTACTTGAGCTCTGTGTAGCATTTATTTGGGCTGCAATTTCTGAGGCTGGTAACTCTAATGAACTTATCCTCTGCAGCAGAGGTAACTCTGGGTCTTCCATTCCTGTGGCGGTCCTCATGAGAGCCAGTTTCATCATAGCGCTTCATGGTTTTTGAGACTGCACTTGAAGAAACTTTAAAAGTTCTAGAAATGTTCCGTATTGACTGACCTTCATGTCTTAAAGTAATGATGGACTGTCGTTTCTCTTTGTTTATTTATTTGAGCTGCCATAATATGGACTTGGTCTTTTACCAAATAGGGCTATCTTCTGTATATATACAGTGGGGGAAAAAGTATTTAGTCAGCCACCAATTGTGCAAGTTCTCCCACTTAAAAAGATGAGAGAGGCCTGTAATTTTCATCATAGGTACACGTCAACTATGACAGACAAAATGAGATTTTTTTTCTCCAGAAAATCACATTGTACGATTTTTAATGAATTTATTTGCAAATTATGGTGGAAAATAAGTATTTGGTCAATAACAAAAGTTTCTCAATACTTTGTTATATACCCTTTGTTGGCAATGACACAGGTCAAACGTTTTCTGTAAGTCTTCACAAGGTATTCACACACTGTTGCTGGTATTTTGGCACATTCCTCCATGCTGATCTCCTCTAGAGCAGTGATGTTACTGGGCTGTCGCTGGGCAACACGGACTTTCAACTCCCTCCAAAGATTTTCTATGGGGTTGAGATCTGGAGACTGGCTAGGCCACTCCAGGACCTTGAAATGCTTCTTACGAAGCCACTCCTTCGTTGCCCGGGCGGTGTGTTTGGGATCACTGTCATGCTGAAAGACCCAGCCACGTTTCATCTTCAATGCCCTTGCTGATGGAAGGAGGTTTTCACTCAAAATCTCACGATACATGGCCCCATTCATTCTTTCCTTTACACGGATCAGTCGTCCTGGTCCCTTTGCAGAAAAACAGCCCCAAAGCATGATGTTTCCACCCCCATGCTTCACAGTAGGTATGGTGTTCTTTGGATGCAACTCAGCATTCTTTGTCCTCCAAACACGACGAGTTGAGTTTTTACCAAAAAGTTATATTTTGGTTTCATCTGACCATATGACATTCTCCCAATCCTCTTCTGGATCATCCAAATGCACTCTAGCAAACTTCAGATGGGCCTTGACATGTACTGGCTTAAGCAGGGGGACACGTCTGGCACTGCAGGATTTGAGTCCCTGGCGGCGTAGTGTGTTACTGATGGTAGCTTTGTTACTTTGGTCCCAGCTCTCTGCAGGTCATTCACTAGGTCCCCCCGTGTGGTTCTGGGATTTTTGCTCACCGTTCTTTTGATCATTTTGACCCCACGGGGTGAGATCTTGCGTGGAGCCCCAGATCGAGGGAGATTATCAGTGGTCTTGTATGTCTTCCATTTCCTAATAATTGCTCCCACAGTTGATTTCTTCAAACCAAGCTGCTTACCTATTGCAGATTCAGTCTTCCCAGCTTGGTGCAGGTCTACAATTTTGTTTCTGGTGTCCTTTGACAGCTCTTTGGTCTTGGCCATAGTGGAGTTTGGAGTGTGACTGTTTGAGGTTGTGGACAGGTGTCTTTTATACTGATAACAAGTTCATACAGGTGCCATTAATACAGGTAACGAGTGGAGGACAGAGGAGCCTTTTAAAGAAGAAGTTACAGGTCTGTGAGAGCCAGAAATCTTGCTTGTTTGTAGGTGACCAAATACTTATTTTCCACCATAATTTGCAAATAAATTCATAAAAAATCCTACAATGTGATTTTCTGGAAAATAATGCTCAATTTGTCTGTCATAGTTGACGTGTACCTATGATGAAAATTACAGGCCTCTCTCATCTTTTTAAGTGGGAGAACTTGCACAATTGGTGGCTGACTAAATACTTTTTTTTCCCCACTGTACCTTGTCACAACAAAACTGATTGGCTCAAGCGCATTAAGAAGGAAAGAAATTCCACAAATTAACTTTTCAAGAAGGCACACCTGTTAATTGAAATGCATTCCAGGTGACTACCTCATGAAGCTGGTTGAGAGAATGCCAAGTGTGCAAAGCTGTCATTAAGGCAAAGGGTGGCTATTTGAAGAATCTCAAATATAACATATGTTTTGATTTGTTTAACACTTTTTTGGTTATACATGATTCCATATGTGTTATTTCATAGTTTTGATGTCTTCACTATTATTCTACAATGTAGGATAGTAAAAATAAAGAAAAACTCTTGAATGAGTAGGTGTACTTGTGTAATTGTGCTAATTTGTCCAGAAGATACCCCCTAAAAGTTTTTATTTATTTTATTTTTTATTGTCACATAGACCGAATTTGCCCCTGAGGAGACGAATAAAGGTCAATATGTAGGCTTGTTGTAAAATAGCTGTGTTGGTTTGTCTCACTGTCAGCTTATCTCACTAGTATTGCAGCAAATGATTGTTTCCCTGAGTCATGAGTCACTGCGGTTGCCAAGCAACTTGTTGATAGTGTGTGTGAGTCACCTATTAGAACTGCCATACCTGATAACCAATAAAAAAATTGAAAAGACAGAAATAAAATTGCCGCTGGCCAATTGTCCTTGAAAAGAAAATATCCTATTGCGAAATAATGCTTTTTAGCCTATTCATTGATGGAAATACATTTGATTGGTTTTGCTTATTGGTCTATAGGTTAATTTGCATAATTCAGTGGAATTAAATGGGCGCGTGTGTACAGTATATTCGTTATGTAGGCCTATCTTATTTATCACACGCGTACAGCATACAGATACAGAGCCATTGAGTGGATAAACTGTCAGACAGCGCGAGAGCTGCTGCTACAGCATCTCAAACAGCAAACATAGGCAACGGAAGGCTTCATCAGGGTGTCACACACCACTTTGCAATGACCTGGAGGCAGTATGCATTTTGAAAACATATAGTTCATTATTTGAGGGGGCCTTGCTCGGACTTTGCGGGGGGCCCCACAAAACTGCGCTACGCCACTGACGCACACACACATACGAATAATTCATTATTCTCTGAGGATTAAAGGAAATTTAATATGAGTGATTTACAGCAGAGCATTATGAGAAATCTTTGCTGGGAGATGAATAGTAGAAGGGGTAGAGAATCAGGCTCTATATCTTACCTTAGCCTCCCTGTATAGCCTCAGTACTGGAGCTGCAGCTCTTCATAGGAGAAGAGACCTTTGCAGTGTCTTAAAGGGATTAATTTCTCATTAATCTGCCTTAGCTGGGTTAATTGACGGTGCTCTGATAAACCAGCAGGGATGAAATGATTAGAGACAGACAAAGGATGAGAAGAGAGCTCCAATGCGCCAGAATACATCAATTGACTACAACTAGCTACTAATTCTGCTGTCTAGATGATGCCCTTTGAAACATCAGCAGTTTATCCATATGTGACCGACTGCCTCGATTCGGTCTTATGTAGCAAAATTTGAAATTGTGTTTTTTACATTGGATAAAAGTAGAGACTCAGAGCTACAAAATGGTATATCATACACTGCAGTTGAGGAACAATGGGAAAGTAATTCTGCTTTGAAAGTTGATAAACCTTTAACCCACGGATTGTCAGATTGACCATGCAGTGCCTAGATGCACAATGCACTTCTCTCGCCAGAATGCGCTCTCTCCCGCCAATTTGTGCACATTTATTGTTTCATAACATCATTGTGTGAGATGTTGTGTTTGATTGTTCAATTCACCATTACATATATCACCAGTAGTACATTTACCATTAATTCCTATCATTTCTAACCTACAATGTTTGTTTGGTTACGGTAATTTCTGTTAATGCATTCAATATATTATTATTCCGTTTACCGTTCTCATTGTCGGAGTGGACACATTGTTTGCAGAGTGCACAACCTATGCAACACTTGTGAGGAACATATTTTGGTTTATTTCATTCCATTTACAAGTTTTGTCAATTCAATTTAGTCATTGTCTTTTGTTTGGAGCGCTTCTGTCAATCTTGAGTAAGGACGCACACCTGATTACACTTAGAAGTAGGCCTATAGGCCACCTGGCCTGCGTGCAAATGTAGGCATATAAATGTGCCCATTTGGGGATCTGATAGTATTTCTGATTGGCTTAACGCACCACCACTAATGAGCTGTGGAGCTTCTCAAAGCAATGTTTTCTTCTACTCAAACAGCAAACAAACAAAGTCTGTTTTTACATCCATTGAAAATGACAATAGTTCCTCAATGTATTTGAAAAATCTTTCCAGCTCTCTCCCTTTCAATAACCACTCAGCGTGAAAGGGAAAAATGTCATTCTCTGATCCAGGGGAAATTTCATAAAATAGGCCTACCTGATTACTTCTTACCAGTGCTTGACTTGGACTGAAATATGTTCAGGAACTCATTTTGGGTGCTGGTACTGTTTATATTTAGGTTCAGGAGCTCTACGATACTTTTGAGCTAATATTCTATAAGAGGAACAGGAGCTCAAATTTGAGGTGTCGGTACTCAGCTCTCCTGCCCAAGTCAAGCACTGCTTCTTATCCCTTGTGCAAATACAGCTGTGTCTGTCCCGAGCTCACTGGCACAGGAAACTCTGAGGGGCCCAGAATATTTTATATAATGTTGCAAGTTCGCTAGGGCAAGCTTCAGCTGGACCCAAGTTAATAGTTGATACAATGTTTCAAGTTAGTTGCAGACAGGCCATGCATAGCCAATGTGATTTATAGGATATTTATTTGTATCAGGATATTTTCTACCTGCAGGCTGCAATGTTTTTATTTGTTGGCTTTATACAGGCTATTTTTACATAGTTGGCAATGGCAAAAGACGTAACTTTTTAGGTTTGTATAATTTTAATTTTGATTTTGATAGAATTTTGATTAACCACATGACAATGATTTTGAGATATGAATACATTATTATAATTCAAATAAAACTGTACCACGAAAATGTGCATATGAAAATCATAACTGGCATGCAGATCAGTAGAAATGGTAAGATAACTTGGCATTCCACATGAGAAAGGTTGCCAACTCCTCGTGTAGCCTATTACCGGCAACTTCAGGAGAGTAATGGCAGAATCTGTGAAAGCTAGCAGGAGAGGGATGAGAATGGTTGGGTCAGGTGATTTTTTTTTCTGGTTATCTAGATCTCTGGCTCCCCCTTGAGTCATTTGTGTCTTGTTTCATCAAACAGTAAGCTTAAAGCATCAGACAAGCTCAATGCATATAGTTGATTTTATTAAAACACATAGGGTGTGTCTATATATGGAAAAATACACATAATATTTTTTTTGACCAATCGACTTTCGCTCTACCAATATTATTTTGGGTCGGCGACAGGCCTACTGTAAAGAGAAGGGCGGGCTGTACGTTGATCCTGCTACATATTGAACTTCCATCCTCTCAGTCCAGGGGCATAATGTATGCATTTATGGTTGGATCAGAATCGCCGTTATAATCATTGGCCAGTACGGAGAATTAAGTAAAACCACAAGTCCAAATCCCCATCTCCATCCATGGCTAATTTAGGAAAGGGCCAATTTTAGCTAGCTAGCCACCGGAGGACAACAATACAATGAGATGCAACAATTCAAGTTGTTTCTGTCAATGACGTATTTCTCTTGATGCGACGTGATAGGAGAGAAGCCAAATCCAAACTGGCTTCCCCATTTTTTTGGGGTGCACCAGGACTATTCACAGTTGAGCTCACTCAGTTTAGCTCAGTGCTGATTGGCTATTTCTTTTATACTTTTTTTATCGAGGGAGGTCAAATGCTCGCTGGTTTCCCTTACATTCAATGCTACGGGCGGCAACAATGTCATACTCTTTATGACCAGACAGCATCAGATAGATAGCCTACACGCTCGCTTGGATGCTTTCTCCGGTGAGATACAATCAGCCTCTTGTGAATTGAACGAAAATTGTGAAAACACAGAGAGACTAAATAAATTATTTTATATATATATACACTACCGTTCAAAAGTTTGGGGTCACTTAGAAATGTCCTTGTTTTCCATGAAAATGAGTTTGAATAGGAAATATAGCAAAATGATAGGAAATGTAGTCATTGACAAGGTTAGAAATAATTATTTTTAATTGAAATAATAATTGTGTCCTTCAAACTTTGCTTTCGTCAAAGAATCCTCCATTTGCAGCAATTACAGCCTTGCAGACCTTTGGCATTCTAGTTGTCAATTTGTTGAGGTAATCTGAAGAGATGTCACCCCATGCTTCCTGAAGCACCTCCCACAAGTTGGATTGGCTTGATGGGCACTTCTTACGTACTATACGGTCAAGCTGCTCCCACAACAGCTCAATAGGGTTGAGATCCGGTGAATGTGCTGGCCACTCCATTATAGACAGAATACCAGCTGACTGCTTCTTCCCTAAATAGCTCTTGCATAGTTTGGAGCTGTGCTTTGGGTCATTGTCCTGTTGTAGGAGGAAATTGGCTCCAATCAAGCGCCGTCAACAGGGTACGGCATGGCGTTGCAAAATGGAGTGATAGCCTTCCTTCTTCAAGATCCCTTTTACCCTGTACAAATCTCACACTTTACCACCACCAAAGCACCCCCAGACATTTTTTGTTGTTGACATTTTAGACCATCACATTGCCTCCACCATGCATCAAGCACTCCTCCAGCATCTTTTCATTTGGTCTGCGTCTCACAAATGTTCTTCTTTGTGATCCGAACACCTCAAACTTCGATTCGTCTGTCCATAACACTTTTTTTCCAATCTTCCTCTGTCTAGTGTCTGTGTTCTTTTGCCCATCTGAATCTTCTATTTTTATTGGCCAGTCTGAGATATGGCTTTTTCTTTGCAACTCTGCCTAGAAGGTCAGCATCCCGGAGTCACCTTTTCACTGTTGACGTTGAGACTGGTGTTTTGCGGGTACTATTTAATGAAGCTGCCAGTTGAGGACCTGTGAGGCGTCTGTTTCTCAAACTGGACACTCTAATGTATTGGTCCTGTTGCTCAGTTGTTAACCGGGGCCTCCAACTCCTCTTTCTATTCTGGTAAGAGCCAGTTTTCGCATGGAATAGCCTTCATTTCTCAGAACAAGAATAGACTGATGCGTTTCAGAAGGAAGTTATTTGTTTCTGGCCATTTTGAGCCTGTAATCGAACCCACAATTGCTGATGCTCCAGATACTCAACTAGTCTCTAGAAGGCCAGTTTTATTGCTTCTTTAATCAGCACAACAGTTTTCAGCTGTGCTAACATAATTGCAAAAGGGTTTTCTAATGATCAATAAGCCTTTAAAATGATAAACTTGGATTAGCAAACACAACGTGCCATTGGAACACAGGACTGATGGTTGCTGATAATGGGCCTCTGTAGATATTCCATTAAAAATCTGCCGTTTCCAGCTACAATAGCCATTTACAACATTAACAATGTCTACACTGTATTTCTGATCAATTTGATTTTATTTTAATGGACAAAAAAAATGCTTTTCTTTCGAAAACAAGGACATTTCTAAGTGACCCCAAACTTTTGAACGGTAATGTATATATTTCTTAATTAATTGGGGAAGTCTGGCTTCCCTTGGCATCCATGAATACACGCCACTGATCACAAGTATCATCCGATCCAACTATCAACTGTCAATTTATGGATACGATTACGAATACGAGTATGGCCATGTCGGCACAACTCTACCAGACACACTTGTCTAAATTGATGGGACATGTGAAAGAAATGCTATAACCACCCCCCAGCCACATTTAGGTAAGTGGATGGGTCACTATTGTCTAGACATGTACACATGTTCATGAAATACAATAGATGGCCGTAATCACCCCCAGACACAGCGGGCTAACTTGATGGGTCATGTAATCATCTGGCGAAGTGGAGTCTTTTGTTTAGACATGTAGCTAGCTAACTAGCTAGCTAAACAATGAACCATAATCCCAACCCATACTACTAGTAATACAAACTGATTGTCATAGTTAGCCACATGAAATGCTGTTGTATGAATCTGCAGTTAGCTAAAGTTAACCAACTAGGTTCAATGTTAGCTAGCTAGCTAACATTTGGCTATAACTAGCAATGCAAATAGATTTCTGAGATACAAATAATATTACTACACAGATCATACACATAACGTTAGCTAGCGAGCCAGCAAGCTAACGTTCGCTAGCTAGCTAACAGAACGCTTTAACTTGCAATGAAAACAGCTTTCTGACAAAATTAAAAACGTGAAATATCTGAAAATGTAGCTTACCCATATACATGGATGAACACTTCACGGCAGCGTCTTTTCCATTTGGTTTGTAGCTAGCTACAGCTTGTTTGGCCCGTTGTTGTGTCAAGTCACTCCGTTTCACACTGACCATGTGCAGAAAGTAGTCCATCACAACTTTTTCTCACTGATCTTTGTCGATAGCGCCTGCTAAATTCTGGGCAGCAATGTTGTTGAGATCAGTAGCAACACTTTTGCGGTTTTCCATTGCTAACGTTATATCTTTCAAAAAAGCCGCGGTAGCAAGGATTATCTACATATACTGAACAGCTCATGTTATAGACAGAAGCCTGCTACATGGCAAACCAATCCGAACTCATCTCTCAGCATGTCCAGCCCATCCATTATCTCAGCCAATCATAGCTATCAGGAAGGTTCCTGTCTTTTTCTGTGGCTAAACCAACTAGGCTCGTAATTTAACAATTGTATTATTATTTACCGATGGCATACAAGTTTATTATTAAGGCACATGAAAGTTCACATGTTCCAGAAAGCATTTCTGGCCAAAAATGCATTTTGATAAAATATATGTTCAAATGCCCCTCCTGTGAAGTAGTGACATGTGACATACGCCTAGTTTCTTGAAACGGGTCACATATGTTATCATTTATAAGCATGTTAAAACAGTATAGTAATGTTATCTATTATATATTTACATATATCTGAAGATACAAATGTTTCTGTGAATTGTAGAGGTCAACTAGTGGTTGCCTAGCTCCCTCTTGACTGTATGTGCCGGCATACAGAGTATAGGGCATGGGTAGAGGTGTTGGTATATGTCATGGGTAGAGGGGTATGTTTGAGTATGGGTATGGGTTAGGGTGGGGCGGTATACAGTATTACCGGAAGTGCACACAAGGGGCCCTATTTCTTTATGAAAAATAATATATATATATATATATATATATATATACACTACCGGTCAAAAGTTTTAGAACACCTACTCATTCAAGGGTTTTTCTTAATTTTTACTATTTTCTACATTGTAGAATAATAGTGAAGATATCAAAGCTATGAAAAACACACATGGAATCATGTAGTAACCAAAAAAGTGTTCAAAATCAAAATATATTTTATATTTGAGATTCTTCAAATAGCCACCCTTTGCCTTGATGACAGCTTTGCACACTCTTGGCATTCTCTCAACCAGCTTCATGGGGTAGTCACCTGGAATGCATTTCAATTAACAGGTGTGCCTTCTTAAAAGTTAATTTGTGGAATTTCTTTCCTTCTTAATGCATTTGAGCCAATCAGTTGTGTTGTGACAAGGTTTGAAAGTTTCTTCAAGTGCAGTTGCAAAAACCATCAAGTGCTATGATGAAACTGGCTCTCATGAGGACCGTCACAGGAATGGAAGACCCAGAGTTACCTCTGCTGCAGAGGATAAGTTCATTGGCGTTACCAGCCTCAGAAATGGTAGCCCAAATAAATGCTTCACAGAGTTCAAGTAACAGACACATCTCAACATCAACTGTTCAGAGGAGACTGTGTTAGTCATGCCTTCATGGTCGAATTGCTGCAAAGAAACCACTACTAAAGGACACCAATAATAAGTCCAAATTGGAGATTTTTGGTTCCAACCGCCGTGTCTTTGTGAGATGCAGTGTGGGTGAACGGATGATCTCTGCATATGTATTTCCCACCGTAAAGCATGGAGGAGGAGGTGTTATGGTGTGGGGGTGCTTGGCTGGTGACACTGTCTGTGATTTATTTAGATTTCAAGGCACACTTAACCAGCATGGCTACCACTGCATTCTGCAGCGATACGCCATCCCATCTGGTTTGGGCTTAGTGGGACTATAATTAATTTTTCAACAGGACAATGACCCAACACACCACCAGGCTGTGTAAGGGCTATTTTACCAAGAAGGAGAGTGATGGAGTGCTGCATCAGATGACCTGGCCTCCACAATGGTTTGGGATGAGTCGGACCGCAGAGTGAAGGAAAAGCACCCAACAAGTGCTCAGCATATGTGGGAACTCCTTCAAGACTGTTGGAAAAGCATTCCTGGTGAAGCTGTTTGAGAGAAAGCCAAGAGTGTGCAAAGCAGTCATCAAGGCAAAGGGTGGCTACTTTGAAGAATCTAAAATCTAAAATATATTTTGATTTGTTTAACACTTTTTTGATTTTTGATTCCATATGTGTTATTTCATAGTTTGGATGTCTTCACTATTATTCTACAATGTAGAAAATAGTAAAAAATAAAGATAAACTCTTGAATGAGTAGGTGTTCTAAAACTTTTGACCGGTAGTGTATATATATATATATATATATATATATATATATGATTTTATTGATGCACAAGACAATTTAGGCAACATGGATCTTGATCCAGAAGGGGATTATTTGTCTCTGCTGTAGCCAAGAAGCTTAATCTTGCCATCTAGCCACTTAGCTAGGAAGTTAGCAAACCAAATGCATAGGTGGATCTCTGAGCTGGATATAATTTAACATCTTAGACAGTTAACTTATAATTATAAGCAGTGGCGTAGCACGCACCACCGTCAGTATGTCTAAATACACCGTCATACGGTATATGCGTTATATCACCCAAGCCTAGTATGGGTGTCGTGTGGGTATGGGCATCGTGGTGACTGCTACTCTAGCCCTTGTGTCCCCCACCCCACATTATTTCCAGTTCCCCTTGTAATCCTTTTGTCTCCAATTAACTACGGAGGATTCATTTAAACAGCATTACAGCCTCGTTAGAGAGAGAGAGAGATAGGAAGAGATACAGCGAAAGTTACAGACAAACATAGAGAGAGACGACTAGACAGAGAAAGTCGAGAGAGAACAGAGAGAAAGAGAGATTGTGCTTCAGTGATTCACTCTCAGCATCTCCTTTATCTGGCTCTTTAATTATCCTGCTGCCTGGTGTTTACCTGTGTCTGTGTGATTGACAGTAACGAGATGGGATTCAGGCGCCGGTCGAATTAAACAACCCTGGCTCCATTAATGGCCTGTCCTGTTCTCTGAGGGAGGGATGCTGTTGCTGCTGTGTGTTAAAGTCTTAATGTGATGCTACTGCTGCTCTCTGAAGCTATAGCCAGCCCTGCATCAGGGATCTACAGTGCATTCGGAAAGTATTCAGACCCCTTGACCTTTTCCACATTTATTTACGTTACAGCCTTATTCTAAAATGGGTCAAATATTTTTTTTTACTCATCAATCTACAGACAATACCCCATAATGACAAAGCGAAAACAGGTTTTTAGAAATGATTGCAAATGTATTAAAAATAAAAAACAGAAAAACTTTATTTACATAAGTATTCAGACCCTTTGCTATGAGACTCGAAATTGAGCTCAGGTGCATACTGTTTCCATTGATCATCCTTGAGATGTTTCTACAGCTGGATTGGAGTCCACCTGTGGTAATTTCAATTGATTGGACAGGATTTGGAAAGGAACACATCTGTGTATATAAGGTCCCACAGTTGACAGTGCATGTCAGAGCAAAAACCAAGCCATGAGTCGAAGGAATTGTCCGTAGAGCTCCAAGACACTATTGTGTATTGTGTCGAGTCACAGGTCTGGGGAAGGGTACCAAAATATTTCTGCAGCATTGAAGGTCCCCAAGAACACAGTGGCCTCCATCATTCTTAAATGGAAGAAGATTGGAACCAACAACACTCTTCCTAGAACTGGCCGCCCGGCCAAACTGAGCAATCAGGGGAGAAGGGCCTTGGTCAGGGAGGTGACCAAGAACCTGATGGTCACTCTGAATGAACTCTAGAGTTCCTCTGTGGAGATGGGAGAACCTTCCAGAAGGACAACCATCTCTGCAGCACTCCACCAATCATGAGAAACACTCTCTGGTCTGATGAAACCAAGATTTAACTCTTTGGCCTGAATGCCAAGCGTCACGTCTGGAGGAAACCTGGCACCATCTCTACAGTGAAGCATGGTGGTGGCAGCATCATGCTGTGGGGATGTTTTTCAGCGGCAGGGACTGGGAGACTAGTCAGGATTGAGGGAAAGATGAACGGAGCAAAGTACAGAGCGATCCTTAATGAAAACCTGCTCCAGAGCACTCAGGACCACATACTGGGGCGAAGGTTCACCTTCCAACAGGACACAGACCCTAAGCACACAGCCAAGACAACGCAGAAGTGGCTTTGTGACAAGTCTTGTTTCAATGGCGCCAGAGGGAATGGCTGCCGTTTTACCGGCTCCTAACCAATTGTGCTATTTTGTGTGTTTTTTTGCATTGTTTGTAACTTATTTGAGGTCCAAAAGGCTACTTAACAGCTTCTACCCTCAAGCCATAAGACTGCTGAACAATTAATCAAATGGTCACCCGGACTATTTGCATTGACACCCCCCGCTCTTTGGTTTTACACTTCTGCTACTCGCTGTTTATTATCTATGCGTAGTCACTTTACCCCTACCTACATGTATAAATTACCTCGACTAAACTGTACCCCCACACATTGACTCGGTACCGGGACCCCTGTATATAGCCTCATTATTGTTATTTTATAGTGTAATGTTTTTTACTTTCGTTTATTTAGTAAATATTTTCTTAACTCTATTTTTTTTTTTACTGCATTGTTGGTTGAAGTCGGAAGTTTACATACACCTTAGCCAAATACATTTAAACTCAGTTTTTCACAATTCCTGACATTTAATCCTAGTAAAAATTCCCTTTCTTAGGTCAGTTAGGATCACCACTTTATTTTAAGAATGTGAAATGTCAGAATAATAGTAGAGAGAATTATTTATTTCAGCTTTTATTTCTTACATCACATTCCCAGTGGGTCAGAAGTTTACATACACTCAATTAGTATTTGGTAGCATTGCCTTTAAATTGTTTAACTTGGGTCAAACGTTTCAGGTAGCCTTCCACAAGCTTCCCACAATAAGTTGGGTGAATTCTGGCCCATTCCTCCTGACAGAGCTGGTGTTACTGAGTCAGGTTTGTAGGCCTCCTTGCTCGCACACACTTTTTCAGTTCTGCCCACAAATGATCTATAGGATTGAGGTCAGGGCTTTGTGATGGCCACTCCAATACCTTGACTTTGTTGTCCTTAAGCCATTTTGCCACAACTTTGGAAGTATGCTTGGGGTCATTGTCCATTTGGAAGATCAATTCAATCAGTACGTTCATCTCTACGAGACAGAACGCGTCTCCTTCCTGAGCGGTATGACGGCTGCGTGGTCCCATGGTGTTTATACTTGCGTACTATTGTTTGTACAGATGAACGCGGTACCTTCAGGCGTTTGGAAATTGCTCCCAAATTATTTTCTGAGGTCTTGGCTGATTTATTTTGATTTTCCCATGATATCAAGCAAAGAGGCACTGAGTTTGAAGGTAGGTCTTAAAGTAAATCCACAGGTACACCTCCAATTGACTCAAATTATGTCAATTAGCCTATCAGAAGCTTCTAAAGCCATGACATCATATTCTGGAATTTTACAAGCTGTTGAAAGGCACAGTCAACTTAGTGTATGTAAACTTTATTATTATTATTTATTATTATAAACTTCTGACCCACTGGAATTGTGATACAGTCTGTAAACAATTGTTGGAAAGTAGATGTCCTAACCGACTTGCCAAAACTATAGTTTGTTAACAAGAAATTTGTGGAGTTGTTGAAAAACTAGTTTTAATGAATCCAACCTAAGTGTATGTAAACTTCCGACTTCAACTGTAAGTAAGCATTTCACGGTAAGGTCTACACCTGTTGTATTCGGCGCATGTGTCATTTTTTGGGACTTTATTTTATTTGAATGTCCTTGAGTGGCCCTGCCAAAGCCTGGACTTGAACCTGATCGAACATCTCTGGAGAGACCTGAAAATAGCTGTGCAGCGACGCTCCCCATCCAACCTGACAGAGCTTGAGAGGATCTGCAGAGAAGAATGGGAGAAACTCCCCAAATACAGGTGTGCCAAGCTTGTAGCGTCATACCCAAGAAGACTCAGGGCTGTAATCGCTGCCAAAAGTGCTTCTACTAAGTACTGAGTAAAGGGCTGAATACTTATGTAAATGTTTTTTGTTTTTTTTTGCAAACATTTGTAAAAACCTGTTTTTGCCTTGTCATTATGGGGTATTGTGTGTAGATTGATGATGAAAAATAACAATTTAATCAATTTTAGCAGAAGGCTGTAACATAACAAAATGTGGAAAAAGTCAAGGGGTCTGAACACTTTCCGAATGCATACAACACTGTCCTGGAAAACTGCTGTGTGTGCCAGCCCAGCTCTAACACACTACTAACACACAACATACCTATAGCCTTCTTACATGTGTAATGATGACAAGCCTCCTTGCAGGGAGACTGGGTTGGCTGACAGTAGCTGTGTATCAGTGGAGGACCATTCTACTCAGTGAATTTAATCAAAATTAAAATAGTGAAACATTAAATAAGTTATCCTTTTTAGATAAAACTATACTAAATATATTAACGTCACCAAATAACTGATTAAAACACACTGTTTTGCAATGGTTTACAGTAGCCTCAACAGCACCTTCTAGGGTAGGCCCATTGTGTAGCCGGAGGACAGCTATATTCTGTCCTCCTCTGGGTACATTGACTTCAATACAAAACCTAGGAGGCTCATGGTTCTCACCCCCTTTCATAGACTTACACAGTAATTATGATGAATTCCGTAGGACATCCTCCAACCTATCATAGCAACAATGCTGTAAGTAGGAGATATGCATCTTTCAAATTATTTGCCACGGAAATAAAGCGCTTCGCATGTCATCGTCGTTAACAGTTGGAAAAATGGCAGAGTGAGACAGGGAAGCGACTGCAGTGAAGTCCTGTATGGCAATACTTTGTGAAGTTAAATGAGAAGGTGATGAAATGCAAACTTTGCGAGGTGGAATTGAGCTACAGTGACAGTATGGGTGGAATGCTGAAACGGAGGCACTGTGAGACTCAAACCGTTGCTGGCAGCAGTGCGATAAGGGACAGAGTGAGAAAATCACAGCGCTGATTACAGAAATTATTGCAGTTGATATGCAGCTTCAATACCCTAATGGCATATCTAGAACCAGACTACAAGATGCCATGTCGAAAAAACGTGACGGCCCTGATGGAGAAATTGTACAATGTTTCAAAGCGCAAGCTCTCAAA
This sequence comes from Coregonus lavaretus, assembly GCF_964263955.1. Taxonomy (NCBI): domain Eukaryota; kingdom Metazoa; phylum Chordata; class Actinopteri; order Salmoniformes; family Salmonidae; genus Coregonus; species Coregonus lavaretus. The sequence continues at coordinate 47,824,574 of NC_139993.1, read as the reverse complement.
CACCATATGTGGCATTAGCAACAGATTGTTGGACGTCTATGAACACGCTGTCATACATCACTGCAACAAGTCCCATGTACTGACAACTGAGAACATGGAGGAGAGGCACAAAACAGAGATCCTATAACGGCATTAATACCATCGTTGCTGAGTGGGTTGGGGACAGCAGTAAGGTTAGCACCGTCTAGCTGGTAGGTAGCCAGGACAGCGGTACATTAAACTGCATTGCCCCCTAGCGGTCATACGTGACCACATCTGCATTTTTTTGTTAATGTCATTCACGTTAAAACATTTAAACAACAGAAAAATTGCAGTTTAAACGTTAAGAAAAATGTAACATTTGTCACATCCCTACTACTAATACGTTAGTTCTAGTAGCTACTTTAAAACTTCAATTAAACGCAGAGTCTCAAATAGCCGCCTGTCCCTTTTAATAGCCGGGCAACGGCACACATTTCAGCAAATAAACGGCTGTTTCAAATAAACGGTGGGTCTAAATGAATTGTGTACGAAGTTTAATGTTTGATTTGTTACATTGAATAATTTAGTAATGAACTGTAATGAAAGTGAACTGCGTGTGCGGGTGCGGGTGATCAGGGGTGTATTCATTCCGCCGATTCTGTTGCAAAACGTTTCTTAAACGGAAGCAAACGGAATGAAACAGGGATGGACCTACCTGAATTTGTCCAATATCTAGCTGTTTGGACTTATGATTACAACCCAGATCAGCTAGATGCAGGCAAGAGTGTGCAAGGTGCTATTGAACGTGTCACTGTCTGTCACATTGATGACTCCAATTTGTCTCTCGACCTGTGCACCTACTTTATAAACTTTAATTTGGGTCATGATGGGTATAGGGCAAATTCAAGGATCATGTAGTAGCCTAAACCTATCGATGTTACATTGAGCTGAGTGAATGGAATATGAATGACAGTCATACAATATGCTGTAATCAGAAATAAGGCCATGCTCATAAAAAATAATCGTCCTCCCTAATCTTAAATGGCACCGACCACCACTGCTGTGTATGAATAGCTCAGTAGCTTTAATGGAAACTTTCATCAGTGTGGCTAAACTGTAGTGCCTTAGGGAGTATTGCTGTTGGGATGAGTGATAGCTAGCTAGCCAAGTGTTGTACCAGACACTTGACTCACACAGAGGGGCTGTGGGGCTGTACAGTCATTGATGTGGAGCAGTTAAATATGCAAAAGGCTCAGCTGAGTGTCCCTCTCCCATCTGTTCTCTCTGGCCAGACTTTCTGTCAGTGGGACTCCTGGCCAGCGGCCCGCATGCTGTGCCTGCCCTCTCTATTCTCCCCAAAGAGCCTCTCACACACTCAAAGACCCAGTTTGTGTGTGTGTGTGTATGTGTACTCTCACTATCGGCAGCAGCAATGTGCCCTCAGCAGCACTGACCCAGAGTGTGGAAACAGAGCCAAGACATAGTCGGACCCCTTCACTCGTTTCCCAGAGAGACTGACAGCTCTAAATCAAACCATACCCTCCCTCTCTCTCCTTTTCTCCCAACCTCCCTTTCTTCTCTCCTGCACTCTCATTTTCTCCTTTCCTGTCTATCGCTCTCTCAGCTTTTCTCCCTGACTCTCTCCCTCTCTCTCTCCTTCCCACCGTCCCTCCTCCGTTGAGCGAGTAATTTCACCCCCCCCTTCTCATCAGGCGATATGGCCTAAAAATCATATCTAAAATGTTTTCATGTTTTCTCTAAATAGGCTTTGTTGTACAATTGATGGTCAAATACACTGCATTTCAAACAGTCAGCATAAGCTAATGAATTCAGGGATTGTGAAATTATACCTAGGCGAAATATAAGCCTTCTACAACCATAAAACCTACTAATAATGTAATTATTTTATCAAAATAGTTTTACCTGCTTTTTTTGTTGCAATAATCACTGATCTGGCTTTCAAGTCTGTCTATGAAAATGCCATTTTTGTTGTAAATGTAACCAGAACCATGCATAATGCACATTCACTAATAATGACTAACTTCTTGTAGCAGGCATTATAGAAAATTAACACAGGTCTCATAAACTATCTCTAAAGCACAAGCCCACGTGCTAGTGAGTAGCCAGCTAATCTTTATAGGAATCTTTATATTTCAAGTTTAGCCAACTTGGATCTATTTTCTAACTAACCAGGCAGAACAATTGAATTGCTATAAACACACCCTTCTTTCCATCTACAACTGTTTGAACAGCATGCTAGCCTGCCCACTTTGTTCAGATGTTGAAATCAAGACACCTACCGTATTTCTCAGAATGAGAACAAGTTGCCAATTCTTTATATAATTGTGTTTTATGCTTATTGCACATTTATAAAACACAGACTAGATAGCTAGTACAACAGTCTTTGCTTAAAACGCTGCTAGTGGGACGTGGTACCGCAATGCCGTAATGCGACAAACTGAGCATGAATTTTCCAAAATCAATGTTCATTGATACTCCCATTTTAGTAGTGTCTGCTCTGCGATTTTAGTCGTTGAGACATAAAGGGTATTGTTAGATAACTCCTCTATTACAGTAAAATAATGTCTCAATGTGTTTCTGTGTCCATATGACCGATTCTGTTTGACCAAACCTCAAATGCAAATAGCGAGTTGAAACCGCTTGTCAGAGTATAAGAAGTCATCTCTCATCGTTGTTGTGTGAGTGGCACAGGGAGGGTCTTGGTGTGTGTGTAAACAGAGAGGTAGAGGCAAAGCGAGTGTTTTCACTCTCGCCAAAATCTGTCCAAAATAAGCCCAATGCGTTTCTATGGGCTTATTTTGGACCTAAGCTTGTCGCCTGCCTTCCCATTGTTAGGCCAGAGACATGAGCAACTCGTCATTATATACAGTGCATTCGGAAAGTATTCAGACCCCTTGACTTTTTCCACATTTTGTTATGTTACAGCCTTATTCTAAAATAGATTAAATTGTTTTTTCTCCTCATCAATCTACACACAATACCCAATAATGACAAAGCAAAAACAGGTTTTTAGACATTTTCGCAAATGTATAAAAAATTGAAAACTGAAATATTACATTTACATAAGTATTCAGACCCTTTACTCAGTACTTGGTTGAAGCACCTTTGGCAGCGATTACAGCCTAGAGTCTTCTTTGGTATGACACTACAAGCTTGGCACACTTGTATTTGGAGAGTTTCTCTTATTCTTCTCTGCAGATCCTCTCAAGCTCTGTCAGGTTGGATGGGGAGCGTCGCTGCACAGCTATTTTCAGGTCTCTCCAGAGATGTTCATTCAGGTTCAAGTCCGGGCTCTGGCTAGGTCACTCAAGGACATTCAGAGACTTGTCCCGAAGCCACTCCTGCGTCATCTTGGCTGTGTGCTTAGGGTCGTTGTTCTGTTGGAAGGTGAACCTTCGCCCCAGTCTGAGGAGCAGGTTTTCATCAAGGATTTCTCTGTACTTTGCTCCGTTCATCTTTCCCTTGATCCTGACTAGTCTTCCAGCCGCCCGAAAAACATCCCCATAGCATGATGCTGCCACCACCATGCTTCTCTGTAGGGATGGTGCCTGGTTTCCTCCAGACGTGACGCTTGGCATTCAGGCCATATTCTTCCATCTTGGTTTCATCAGACCAGATAATCTTGTTTCTCATGGTCTGAGAGTCCTTTAGGTGCCTTTTGGCAAACTCCAAGCAGGCTGTCATGTGCCTTTTACTGAGGAGTGGCTTCCGTCTGGCCACTCTAGCATAAAGGCCTGATTGGTGGAGTGCTGGAGAGATGGTTGTCCTTCTAGAAGGTTCTCCCATCTCCACAGAGGAACTCTGGAGCTCTGTCAGAGTGACCATCGTGTTTTTGGTCACCTCCCTGACCAAGGCCCTTCTCCCCCGATTGCTCAGTTTGGCCGGGCGGCCAGCTCTATGAAGAGTCTTGGTGGTTCCAAACTTCTTCCATTTAAGATTGATGGAGGCCACTGTGTTCTTGGGATCCTTCAATGCTGCAGACATTTTTTGGTACCCTTCCCCAGATCTGTGACTCGACACAATCCCGTCTCTGAGCTCTATAGACAATTCCTTTGACCTCATGCACTGTCAACTGTGGGACCTTATATAGACAGGTGTGTGCCTTTCCAAATCCTGTCCAATCAATTGAATTTACCACAGGTAGACTCCAATCAAGTTGTAGAAACATCTCAAGGATGATCAATGGAAACAGGATGCACCTGAGCTAAATTTCGAGTCTCATAGCAAAGGGTCGGAATACTTATGTTACTATTTAAGTTGTGTTTTTTTATACATTTGCAAAGATTTGTCATTATGGGGTATTGTGTGTAGATTGATGAGGATTATTATTTTCTAAATCAATTTTAGAATAAGGCTGTAACTTAACAAAATGTGGAAAAAGTGAAGGGGTCTGAATACTTTTGCGAATGCACTGTACATATATGTGGTGTAAATGGGAAGGAGCGAAGGAGACTAGATCAAAAAGACAACATGAGAACAAGCTTATAAAAACATTTACAAAAAAAACTTTAATCTTGCGATATAGGCATTAGAATTAATCTAATTAAATCCAAATATTGCCCAGCCCTAAGTGAAACCTTTGCTGATTCACTGTGTCTCTTAGAAGCAGCGCTGCCTTTTGTCAGGCTATGCTGTAACTAATGGAGATGCTGCTCTAATTTCAGACCCCTTTTTAATTAACACCTGCAGCGCCTATACAAATATAACTCCTTTCCCTGGTGGGGGGGGGGGGGTTCTTCCAAGATTTTAATCCCAGGAACATTAAATAACTGGGAGATAAATATCCCGGAGCCAAACCCGTGGTGCTCTGCTGCTCCAGGAGCCACAGAGAGGTTAATAATGATCTGTAGGCAAGAAATCACGTAATAAATTAAAACAAATGTTCTGTTTTGAGCCTGGGAATATATATGGGTGGTAAATGAAAGTAAATCTGCTAACCTGCTGCTGTTTTTTGCTAATATGAGCAGCCTCTCTGTTTCCACGGCTAGAGGAGTGATGGACTTGGAGGAGTGCTGTCTGGTGTACTTAAAGGACTCACACACACACACACACACACAAACACACACACACACACACACACACCTGCTATCTGTGCATTAAGGATATGTTTTACTGCCTATTGGCAGGGCTATCATGGGAATTACTCACTCAGAAGGCATTGGCCTAAGCTTAGTGTACTGTACATGAATAAAGATATCAGCAGAGATCCCACTGTTTCCTACTTAGACAATGACAAACTCATCTAGCAGCCTTAAAGTGGGTTGTCAGCAGACTGGGGTGTGTTTCCATTAGGGGTGTCCCCGACAAAAAAATTATTGGTCGACCAAGAGTCGTCTGTTCTTTTGACCAATCGATTGGCTGAAATTTTTAAACATATATTTTTCTTTATATATAGCTAAATAACTAAAGAGGGAGCCAGAGATCAATATAGCCTAACCAGAAGAAAAAAAACATGTTCCCGACCCTGCTGGCTTTCGCAGCCGTTACGCTCCTGAAGTTGCCGGTAATAGGCTACACCAGCGGTTGGCAACCTTTTCCATTTGGAGTGCCAAGTTATCGTACCATTTCTATTGATCTGCGTGCCAGTTATGATTTTCAGATGCACATTTTCTTGAAACAGATTCATTTAATTTATAATAAATTATTCATATCTCAAAATCAATGTCATGTGGTTAATCAAATAAATAAATGAAAATGATACAAATCTAAAAGTAACTTATATTGCTATTGCCAACTATGTAAAAATAGCCTGCATAAAGCCAACAAATAAAAACATTGCAGCCTGCAGGTAGAAAATATCAAGATGAAAATAAATATCCTATGAATCACATTGGCTACGCATGGCCTGTCTGAAAGGAACTTGAAACATTGTATCAACTATTAACTTGGTCCGGCTGAAGCTTGTGCTAGCAAACTTGCAACATTGTATAAAATATTCTGGGCCCCTCAGAGTTTCCTGTGCCAGTGAGCTCGGGACAGGCACAGCTGTATTTGCACAAGGGATAAGAAGCAGTGCTTGACTTGGGCAGGAGATCACCAGAGCTGAGTACCTACACCTCAAATTTGAGCTCCTGTTCCTCTTATAGAATATTAGCTCAAAAGTATCGTGGAGCTCCTGAACCTAAATATGAACAGTACCAGCACCCAAAATGAGTTCCGGAACTTATTTCAGTCCAAGTCAAGCACTGGTAAGAAGTAATCAGGTAGGCCTATTTTATGACATTTCCCCTGCATCAGAGAATGAAATTTTTCCCTTTCACGCTGAGTGGTTATCGAAAGGGAGAGAGCTGGAAAGATTTTTCAAATACATTAACTATTGTCATTTTCAATGGATGTAAAAACAGACTTTGTTTGTTTGCTGTTTGAGGTGAAGAAAAATTACTTTGAGAAGGTCCACAGTGATGGTGAGTTAAGACAATCAGAAATAGTATCAGATCCCCAAATAGGCACATTTATAGGCCTACATTTGCACGCAGGCCAGTTAGCCTACTTCTATGCGTAATCAGGTACGTGTCCTTCCTCAAGATTGAGCGCTCCAAACAAAAGACAATTAATAAATTGACAACTCGTGAATGGAATGAAATAAACCGAAACTTTTTTCTCACAAGTGTAGCCTAGGTTGTCCACTCCTACAATGACAACGGTAAGACTGTAATAATAATAATAATAATAATAATATATGGAATGCATTAACAGAAATTACCGTAACCAAACAAACATTGTAGATGATAAATGATGGTAATGAAGGGTAAATGTACTACTGGTGATACTGGTGTGCCATTCCCGCGGCCTTCGCAATGGATTAGTCCACTCAGACAGGCGTGAATCAGACAGGTGTCTCGTGGGCCATCATTTTTTAAATATATATTTTCCACTGCTCCACTAAAGAAATATTGGTCAACCAACAGCCTATCGACCAAACAGTCGACGAGTCGACTAAATGGGGTCAGCCATAGTTTCCATCCCTCCACACACACTCTTAATCTTGTCACAGGGTAATGTAGCCCAGATGTTGCAGGCATCCTTACACCTCTGCTGGTATTTCATTTAGAAAGGTAGAAAAGGTGGCTTCTTTATTGCAGAGGTAATGGCTTTCTTCCCAGCAAAATGTCAGTTGAGAAATCCCCATGACTGTACATTTCATCCTGGCTTCTAGGCTGATTACACTGGTGAATCACTGTCATGATCCTGTACCAATGCAGATCAGCTGGTAGCGTTACCACTACCTTGAGAACAGAATATCTTCTGCATCGGAGATTGAATGGGTCAGTGTTTTATCCCAGAATGGATGGCTTACATTAACACACGCACACACACACTTACACATGAACACACACACACACCCAGGTACCAGGGATAATGTTAATGTAGTCATGTCCACCTATCCCCCTGACCTTGGCTCTCCTCTCATCTGTCAACTCCTCTTCGGCTGCATCTCAATACTACTAATGGCTCTTCCTCTCCTCGTCTCCTTTCCTACATTTGCACTAATGTTCAACACCTACTTTCAGCTATCCAGGGTTGACAGTCTCATACTCCCTAGGTGACCCCATCATGATGTTCCTATTACTCTGCAGCTGACCCCACACTACTGATATACTGCTTCCACAGCCTCAATGCTCTTACTTTCTCTTCCTCTTTCTCAGTCCCTCCCTCCATCCCTCCGTCCCTCCCTCCATCTCTGTAAGTGGTGGTGCAGGACCCAGGGCCAGACATTTATTTACTGTCGTTTTTCACCCTGACTGACAGGTCATCATCCATCGTGCCGTGTGTCAAAACAGTGAAGTGATCCAGCTACACACGGCTGATTTTCTCACATTTACCGAGAGGAGAGAGCAGACCTCATTTGTTCTAGTTTAGCTGAGTCAATTTGCATAGAGCCTATCCATCACCTGAGGTCCTACCTAACCTCTCTCTCGCTTGCTCTCTCCCTCTGTCTCTCTCACATATACACCTCTCTCTCCTCTCTTACCCCTCTCCCTCCTCTTGGACCTCTCTCTCTCTCTCTCTCTCTCTCTCACACTTCTCCCCCATCTCTCTCTCTCTGCTGGGTCTCTGCAGGTGTTTCTACATGATTGACGTTCAGAGTGTAGTCAGGGCTACTTGGCAGAGAGTGAGGCAGCGAGAGGCCTTCTGTCAGGTTGATGCTTTACTGCCAGATCTGCATTATAAAAACATTGAGACCTCTCAGAATGTATGTCCACTTCCAGCTGATTTATAGACTGGTCTTTTCAAGTCCCCATCATCGGTGTTGTCGACAGAGCTGTGTGGAGCTGACACTGCAGCTGTGCTGATGCATTTGATCCAAAACTAGCAGAGCACCCAACACGCTCTTTGGGTTTTGCTTATATGCAAGGAGAGGTCCGTCGCAGAGCAGTGGAGTTATAGGAGATGTAAAACAGATCTGAGCAGCCAGCCATGCAGGCCAGGCCAGACACAAACAATGCACTGCCACTATGTCTGACTCAGACGGCAGAGCATTTTAATTCCAGGAAATTATGTTTTTCATTAGTATGCCTCTTATTGGACACAAATAGCTGAATATCAATTTCTTTAATATGGTGATTGGACATATGTAATTAACTGATCCCGTTCTGTTTTTACAGCCTCTATCTATCGCTGTCTGTTGGGCACCACATTATGGTCTGAGAGAGATGTGGAGAGGCTCTTTTCTTAGCAATTAAGCCGTAATAGCAAGCTTAGGCAAGAAAGCACAGCAATGATTTTGTATTTCCCGATCAATTATTTTGTATTTCCCGATAATTTTTTGTTTTATAGACTAATAAACAACAGTGTAAGACGTAACAATGTTCAATGATTTCATTGAAGCACCTCAATAAGTTAGACCTAAGGCAAGAGGCAACTATGACTCCCTGTGGAAATGTTCTTCCAAAAAGGATTCATATTGACCCAGTTATTGGGATCAATAACATGTTTTTCCTCACCAGGTGATATCTCTCTTCTTTCACAAACAGATTTAGAATGCAATGGGCATGTATGAACAAAGCATGTTTGCAGGCTGTCAGACTCACAGAAAGGGTCATTCATTCATAACATTTTAAGTCTGTGGAGTAGGCCTAACTTATCTTTTTAAATCTTTTTAAAAAATGATCATTGCAACTCCACGAGGTGAGATCTTGTATGGAGCCCCAGGCTGAGGGAGATTGACAGGTCTTTTGTGTTTCTTCCATTTGCGAATAATCGCACCAACTGTTGTCACCTTCTCATCAAGCTGTGCTCCTAATCTCAGCTCGTTACCTGTATAAAAGACACCTGGGAGCCAGAAATCTTTCAGATTGAGAGGGGGTCAAATACTTATTTCCCTCATTAAAATGCAAATCAATTTATAACATTTTTGACATGCGTTTTTCTGGATTTTTTTGTTGTTATTCTGTCTCTCACTGTTCAAATAAACCTACCATTAAAATTATAGACTGATCATGTCTTTGTCAGTGGGAAAACGTACAAAATCAGCAGGGGATCAAATACTTTTTTCCCTCACTGTAGGTTTCCATCCAATTGGCAACAGAGTTTCACGTGAGGATTCTAAAATCCGCATAAAAACAATATGGGCATTTTCCCACCAGAGATGTTTCCATCAAATGAACTTATTGCAGATAAAAGGCTGTGCGTGATTACGTAGTTAACATAAAAACAACTTCTGTGGTTAAATTCCCATGTACCTAATAAAAGTTAAATGGCATTGCATTTTCAACTCTACTGATGGTTTTGACACAAAAAAAATTGCGTTATGTAGCGAATGTGCCCACTCTGGTATTGGCACGTGCACTCTAGCCTACAGTTCGCAATTACAATGCAGGTATAACCTACTACATGATGAGATTATTATGGACAAAAGAGAGAGATTATTTTTATTTGTCAGTAGCCAAGCATCGATCGTCATGTCACCAGAATAAGACCCTCAATATTTATTGGAATGGAGCATCAAGCTAATCACCGTGCACTTTCACCACCCTATGAAGTTCATCATAACTTATTTAGTCTGTAGCCTAATAAACTGCATGCTTTCCCAACGAGTCGTGTTGGAAGGACCACACAATATGTTATCTTGTGACTCCAAGTTTACTACGATATGATGGTTATTATATCTATATTTGCGCATAAAAGCATCTCCACCGTTATTTCTTTATTTCTCGCATAATTAATTGTATCGACACAAAAAGATCCCACCTTGTCTATCGTATTTTGTGAAAACACTGAGCTCGGCACTGGCATGGGAATGTGAGAGTGTAAATACCAGCATGGACAGATAGAAATCAATGTGTGCCCTGGCCTTTAGTATAGCCACTGTATTGATATGTACATAACAAGTTCCCTAGTGGAGAGAATCTCACACACACACACATACATATCACGGGATGAAAAAGGTGTGTGTGTGTTGGGGTAGACCTTGGAGAATGGGGATGTGGAATATCAACAGACCCTCTCCACATCACCTCCTCCTGCCGCCCCATCTCTACGGCATTCTGGAAGGCTATTTTATTGTCTGTATGCGCGCGTGCGTGTGTGTGTGTGTTTGAGTCATCCTCAGGAAGGGTTTTTATTTAGGGGAAATAGGAGAGCAATGCCTATATCCAGTGTTACAGATGGGCCTTTCTGCTTTATCACAATTCAGACACACAGTCAATGAGTCAGTCAGACACACACACACACAGAGAGAAAAAATAAGGAAATGAACAAGTTTAACGAATCATACAGACCAGGAAGGAAGGAGTGGAATGAAGGACTGTATGACCTCATCCTGCAAACGTATAACTTTACTGTTGCATGCATTGTACTGAGGCATTACTTTTCTAGTTCTATCTTGAAAAAATGTCTGGTGTGTTCTGGAACTTTCCCCTAAGAGCTTTCTCATGCTACAGTGTGTGACTCCTCCCTGTTCATTGAAGTCTGCTTAATGCTTAATCTGCCATCTTAGAGGAACTCAGTGTAATTAGTCCCAAAGAGGATCACCCTCCTTCCGGCCACTAGACATTCATGTCATACAGACAAGCTACTAGCCCTGTCTGACCCAGCTATGACAAGGTTCTGGGAACTAACTCTTTCTGTCTCGCTCTCTCGCTCTGTCTCTCACATATTGTTTTGTGTCTCTTACATATTCAAAACCCATTGATTGCAAAGTTTAACAAACCATATACTTACAGTGCATTCAGAAAGTATTCAGACCCCTTGACTTTTTCCACATTTTGTTACGTTACAGCCTTATTCTAAAATGGATTAAATTGTTTATCTTCCTCATCAATCTACACACAATACCCCATAATGACAAAGCAAAAACAGGTTTGTAGAATTTTTTGCAAATGTATAAAAAATAAAAAACAGAAACACCGTGTTTACATTAGTATTCAGACCCTTTGCTATGAGACTCAATTTGAGCTCAGGTGCATCCTGTTTCCATTGATCATCCTTGAGATGTTTCAACAACTTGATTGGAGTCCACCTGTGGTAAATTCAATTGATTGGACATGATTAGGAAAGGCACACACCTGTCTATATAAGGTCCCACAGTTGACAGTGCATGTCAGAGCAAAAACAAAGATGAACGGAGCAAAGTACAGAGAGATCCTTGATGAAAACCTGCTCCAGAGCGCTCAGGACCTCAGACTGAGGCGAAGGTTCATCTTCCAACAGGACAACGACCCTAAGCACACAGCCAAGACAACGAAGGAGTGGCTTCGGGACAAGTCTCAATGTCCTTGAGTGGCCCAGCCAAAGCCCGGACTTGAACCCTATCGAACATCTCTGGAGAGACCTGAAAATAGCTGTGCAGCGACGCTCCCCATTCAACCTGACAGAGCTTGAGAGGATCTGCAGAGAAGAATGGGAGAAACTCCCCAAATACAGGCGTGCCAAGCTTGTAATGTAATATCCAAGCAGACTCAAGGCTGTAATTGCTGCCGAAGGTGCTTCATCAAAGTACTGAGTAAAAGGTCTGAATACTTATGAAAATGTGATATTTCAGTGTTCTTTTTTATTGTTTTTGCAAAAAGTTCTAAAAGCCTGTTTTGTCATTTTGGGGTATTGTGTGTAGATTGATGAGGGGAAAAACTATTTAATCAATTTTAGAATAAGGCGGTAACGTAACAAACTGTGGAAAAAGTCAAGGGGTCTGAATACTTTCCGAATGCACTGTAATTAATATACAAAATTGTTATCAGTAAAAATACTAGAACTCATTGGTAGGTCTACCTTTACTTGTTACATCTGTGAACTTTCATAATCCTCCCTCATGAGGGAGAGAAATTAGAAAATATCTTAAACATATGTGGGTTTTTGGTAACAGAATAACAAGAAACTAGGCGATATATCTGAAACTTACAGAAGGCAATTATTTTCTACAAAACTAAATATTAATGTTAATATTAGTTGGCAGGGGCCTTTACCTCAACATGATTGTGTTTTTATGTATTTCTAATACCTTTTAAGACTTTTTCTAGTATATGTTTTTTAAGACCCCTTTTCCATCTCTTTTAACAAAAATGTAAACATTTACTTATTCCTAATTTTTAGGATGGAAAAAGCTTGAATAATGTGTCTATGCCTTAATTTCCCCAAAATATAGAGCTTTCATTTGACACCAAATTTGATATACTCCTATAAACTTCACATTAGTTTATTTCCAAAACACTATATCCACCAATTTTTCACATATGTGTTTATGGCAGTGGTTCTCAAACCTCTCCTCGGGACCCCCAGCAGTTTCACAATTTTGTTGTAGCCCTGAACTAGCTCACCTGATTCACCAAGTCAAGGGCTTGATGATTAGCTGACAAGTTGAATCAGGTGTGCTAGCTCTGGAACAGATCAAATATATGGAATGGCTGGGGGTCCCTGAGGAGAGGTTTTAGAACCACTGGTTTATGGGTACCTTTGTGTGTGTGTAAAATATTACATACGTAGGATCTTAATTTGAGCCAGTTTGCTACAGCAGGAAAATAATCCTGCAGCAACAGGAAATATGAATTATTATGTGGATTATATTGAATTGACTTTTTTTGTAAGGGTTGATACATTTTTTGTTAGGGCAAATTAAGTCTGACATTTTAAAGTGGAAATTAAAAACTTTAAGAGCCTTTGTAGCCCTTTCCTGCAGTCAAATGACCAAATTGCCCTCTAGTGGCCAAGGGTGGAATGTTATTAATATTTTTCATAATTTCATAATAAATAAACATTATTTCAAAAACCCAGCCAAAAATCCAGTGTTTCTATGTCAAACGGTTTTGTTATATTTCAGTCTTCTGTGATGTATATAAAGTATTATATTGGGATTGAAACTCAAAATTGAATACATTTCAACTCTATATCTGACATGGTACGTGTGTCTTCATTTGTTTAAGCCCATAATCATGTGTGTGAGGTGTATACTTTTGTTTCAAAGTAGATTGGTTTAAAACTACCAAGAAATTCTCTGTGTGACCCTGATTTAGCCCACTGCAGTAAATTACACTACAACTTATACACTACAACTTCAGATTTCCTGCTGTGCAGGAACATTTTCAGCAACAAAAGAGGGATCAAATTAAGATCCTACATCTGTACTTTTCTCAGATGTTTTATTCATACATTTTAGATCTGTTCATATCCTGTATATTTTACTGTGATATGGGGTTGTCTCACCTAAGATGAATGCACTTACTGTAAGTCGCTCTGGATAAGAGCATCTGCTAAATGACTAAAATGTGAAATGTAAATGTTTTACACATCTCATATTACTGTATTTAATTATAAATATTAATGTCACAAATTTATCATTTGTACATTTTATAAAAAATATACACTACCGTTCAAAAGTTTGGGGTCACTTAAAATGTCCTTGTTTTCGAAAGAAAAGCAATTTTTTTGTCTATTAAAATAACATCAAATTGATCAGAAATACAGTGTAAACATTGTTAATGTTGTAAATGGCTATTGTAGCTGGAAACGGCTGATTTTTAATGCAATATCTACATAGGCGTACAGAGACCCATTATCAGCAACCATCAGTCCTGTGTTCCAATGGCACGTTGTGTTCGCTGATCATTAGAAAACCCTTTTGCAATTATGTTAGCACAGCTGAAAACAGTTGTGCTGATTAAAGAAGCAATAAAACTGGCCTTCTTGTGACTAGTTGAGTATCTGGAGCATCAGCAATTGTGGGTTCGATTACAGGCTCAAAATGGCCAGAAACAAAGTCAGTCTATTCTTGTTCTGAGAAATGAAGGCTGTTCCATGCAAGAAATTGCCAAGAAACTGAAGATCTCGTACAACGCTGTGTACTACTCCCTTCACAGAACAGCGGAAACTGTCTCTAACCAGAATAGAAAGAGGAGTGGGAGGCCCCGGTGCAGAACTGAGCAAGAGGACAAATACATTAGAGTGTCCAGTTTGAGAAACAGACGCCTCACAGGTCCTCAACTGGCAGCTTCATTAAATAGTACCCGCAAAACACCAGTCTCAACGTCAACAGTGAAAAGGTGACTCCGGAATGCTGACCTTCTAGGCAGAGTTGCAAAGAAAAAGCCATATCTCAGACTGGCCAATAAAAAGAAAAGATTAAGATGGGCAGTCTGAGATATGGCTTATTCTTTGCAACTCTGCCTAGAAAGTCAGCATTCTGTGAAGGGAGTAGTACACAGCGTTGTACGAGATCTTCAACTAGTCTCAAGAAGGCCAGTTTTATTGCTTCTTTAATCAGCACAACAGTTTTCAGCTGTGCTAACATAATTGCAAAAGGGTTTTCTAATGATCAATTAGCCTTTTAAAATGATAAACTTGGATTAGCAAACACAACGTGCCATTGGAACACAGGACTGATAGTTGCTGATAATGGGCCTCTGTACGCCTGTGTAGACATTCCATTAAAAATCAGCCGTTTCCAGCTACAATAGCCATTTACAACATTAACAATGTCTACACTGTATTTCTGATCAATTTGATGTTATTTTAATGGACAAAAAAATTGCTTTTCTTTCGAAAACAAGGACATTTCTAAGTGACCCCAAACTTTTGAACGGTAGTGTAGTTGTTTGTTACATTTCACTGTGTCAAACCTACCAGTACTACTTATTTATCTGACAGTGAGGCGGATATATAGCATTTAGCGAAAACGTGATTATTTGACTCTGAAATTAAACCATCAAGGGATAGATTTGAAAAAAAATTGATGTCCGTCATGTACAACCCCATGCCATGATTAGATAGTGAAAAAACACAACAATCTCTTTCATCATTTCTTTAAACAATAAAAGCTAATTTCTGAAAATTGATATATAGCATTTTAGAATAAAAAAGCTTCACATGTTGGTGCTCATGGGTCCTTTTACATGGAAATGACCTGTGACCAAAGTGAAGTACTTGTTTGGTACTCTTAAGTATTCTTCCAATACTCTAGAACATTGTCTACTATTTAACCTCTAAGTCTCCACTTCCGCCATACCTCAGTATACCATTAGTCCAGGACCATTATTCCCCTCATTCATAACAGGAAGGGTTTAACGAGGCAGCTCACACAATGGTGTGAAACTGCAAAAATACCGAAACACATAAACCATTTTTAGTTAAATGTCAAAGTGCCCCCCCCCCCCTTCCCCTTATTCCTTTATTTCCTTTCTCTTTTCCATTCCCTACTCCCCTTCCCCATTGTTCATGCAGTAATGGATCGTGGATTGGCAGTAGCAGTAGAGTAGTAGACAGCAGAAGATAAGCACAGCCCTCGATTATAGTGGTTTTTGAAAGAGGGAGGGTGTATGTGTATATGTGTGTGCATTCGATCCTTGTGGTATTGGGTGGAGGGAGGCAGAAGCCTATCGCATTGCTTCGCTAGTAATATGGCCTCCCCATTAGATTGTGATTGATCTCTAATAGAATAGGATGAGCCTG
The DNA here is from genome assembly GCF_964263955.1 of Coregonus lavaretus. Taxonomy (NCBI): domain Eukaryota; kingdom Metazoa; phylum Chordata; class Actinopteri; order Salmoniformes; family Salmonidae; genus Coregonus; species Coregonus lavaretus. Next base: position 47,808,713 of record NC_139993.1, on the reverse strand, counting down.
TGACCGGTGGCATCCCGTAGTATAATTAATTCCCTCATCTCTCTCTGCTTGCCATACGCTATCCGCTCCAATAACACTGTTTATACACATAATTATTCACACTTTCACTGGTGACGCTGAGAATGCCAATCGCCTCTCCACTAACCAGAGCCACAACCTTCTCTATGATTGGATATGTCCGAGGAATAAGAATCAGGAGGGAAGTGGGCCGGCAGCCATATTGGATATACGATTTAGGAAGTTGAATGAACTTGTTCTCTTCTCTCCAGAGTGAACCATTGCTCATGTCCCTCATAGATACTCCAATGCTTCTCAGTGTTAACTGGTTTTAAAATGTTTACCTGGCTGGCCCACAAGATACACTAGCATACAAAGTATGTGGACACCCCTTCAAATTAGTGGACTTGGCAATTTCAGCCACACCCGTTGCTGACAGGTATATACAATAAAGCACACAGCCATGCAATCTCCATAGACAAACATTGGCAGTAGAATGGCCCGTACTGAAGAGCTCAGTGACTTTCAACGTGGCACCGTCATAGGATGCCACCTTTCCAACAAGTCAGTTTGTCAATTTTCTGCCCTGCTAGACCTGCCCCGGGTCAACTGTAAGTGCTGTTATTGTGAAGTGGAAATGTCTAAGAGCAACAACGGCTCAGCCGCGAAGTGGTACGCCACACAAGCTCACAGAACGGGACCACCGAGTGCTGAAGCACGTAAAAATCATCTGTCCTTGGTTGCAACACTCACTAACGAGTTCCAAACTGTCTCTGGAAGCAACGTCAGCACAAGAACTGTTCGTCAGGAGCTTCATGAAATGGGCTTCCATGGCCGAGCAGGAGTGGTGTAAAGCTCGCCGCCATTGGACTCTGGAGTAGTGGAAAAGCTTTCTCTGGAGTGATGAATAACGCTTCACCATCTGGCAGTCCGACGGACGAATCTGGGTTTGGCAGATGCCAGGAGAAAGCTACCTGCCTGAATGTATAGTGACAACTGTAAAGTTAGGTGGAGGAGGAATAATGGTCTGGGGCTGTTTATCATGGTTCGGGCTAGGCCCCTTAGTTCCAGTGAAGGGAAATCTTAACGCTATAGCATACAATGACATTCTAGACGATTCTGTGCTTCCAACTTTGTGGAAACAGTTTGGGGAAGGCTCTTTCCTGTTTCAGCGTGACAATGCCCCCGTGCACAAAGCGAGGTCCATACAACAATGCTTTGTCGAGATCAGTGTGGAAGAACTTGATTGGCCTGCATAGAGCCCTGACCTCAACCCCATCGAACACCTTTGGGATGAATTGGAACGCCGACTGCGAGCCGGGCCTAATCGCTCAACATCAGTGCCCGACCTCACTAATGCTCTTGTCGCTGAATGGAGGCAAGTCCCAGCAGCAATGTTGCAACACCTAGTGGAAAGCCTTCCCAGAAGAGTGGAGGCTGTTATAGCAGCAAAAGGGGGACCAACTCCATAAGAATGCCCATCAAAATTGATTTGATTTGATGATTTTGGAATGAGATGTTCGACGAGCCTGCCTCACATCCAATTCTGTTTAGAGCTTGGGCAGTAGACTGATGGTGCCACTACACATTGATCTAAGGTCAGTTTTGAGTTAACGCTCCTTAACTCTTTTGGGTAAGCTGATCCTACATCTCTACAAACAACCAACAGCTACCCAAAACTAAGTCAACCAGTTTGAAGCCATGTATATTGGGCCTCTATACTATAGATCAATTAATCTAGTGTTTTTGGTCTGGCTTCCTCTGCTTCTGCATGCCTGCCAGGTCTTTGAACCTCTCCTTTCAGAGGATTACTACTGGATAATTATTTCACAGCAGAGCTAGTCAGTGGAGTGAAGTTACTAGCGCAGATAGAAGTGTAATCTATCATGTCTCTTCAGAATTAGGGCCTCAGCAGAATGCCTGCTTTCATCCTATTACACAGAATCAGAATCCGTGATTTCAGAATCCCCAGGCCATTGATACAGCTAGAACTACATGAAAAGCTACCAAGTTCATCCAAAGATCCCCAATATTACAGTTACGGTATATAGTCATAACTATGGATGCATATTTGTTCAACATGGGTTGAATTAGGGTCTGGCTGACACTTAGTTCAAAGCGCTATGGACAATTCCACAGTAACAGAGTGATGCTGAGACTCACTTTACCAATTATTGCAAACCATACAACTCTATGCACAATGATTACTTCTAAGAACTTCCACAGTTTTTAAAACAAAAACACATTTACTTGAAGAAAGTTTGGTAACAGAATGATGGTTTGTGCTGTTTGTGGCGTTATTCTGTTACCAAACTTTGCATCTGAACTGTTCTTCAAGTAAATGTGTTTTTATAAAATGTTCTGTGGAAATTCTTAAAAGTAGTCCTTGTGCATAGAGTTGTGTTGTTTTTTAAATTTAGCAATCATTGGTTTTTGTTTGGCATACATTTTAAAGTGACCAATTTTAGTCTCAGCATCACTCTGTTACCGTAGAATTGCCCCTATGTAAACGCAACGTATAGCCTATTAATCTTCATCATCAATGTCCTTTTGTCCAGCATTTCCCTCTTTTATGAAGTGTATAATGACAGCATTGTGACCAGTGTTGTTGTTGTGTAATACAGCCAGTGCCTTTGATACTGAGTTCGGTTGTGGTCCGCCAGCAGATCTGTCTCAGAGCTGAGATGTGACCCAGTGTGATCTCTGTCTATGTGTTATCATTGATGGCCTGGGTAATGGCAGGGCTGGGCTATAACATGTCTAGTCAGGCACTCCAAATAATTCACCATCAACCCATTTAGAGTGTAATAATTGGATGATGATTACAGTGTTTAATCATGCTCTGTGCCCAGCAAAACACTGGCTGTTTAAACCCAGCTCTGTGGTCATAGCACACAATGGCTGCAGTTAACAGAAGCATATCTGACAGACTGAGAGCTCGCACAGTCACTATGTGATCTGGGATGTCAGGAGTAGTGTTTGAAAGTGTTGATAAAGCCAATAGCCAGACTCATCCTTCTTAGGTGATGGTACGTCAGAGTGAATCAGTGACGAATGTACAGACAGAGCTACGAAAGAGCTCTCTCTCTCTCTCTCTCTCTCTCTCTCACACACACACACACTCCATCCATCTCCATCTCTCTTGATTTATCTCTCTCAATTGTAGAAGAACTGTGAAACAAGGCTGCATCACTCACAGAGAGACGTGTGTAGAACTGTGCTGAACTACACTCATTCATAGATAAAGAAGAGCAGAACATGAACATCTCTCACCCACGGAGAGGTAGACAGTGCATTTGGAAAGTATTCAGACTCCTTGACTTTTTCCACATTTTGTTTTTTTACAGCCTTATTCTAAAATTGATTACATTAATTTTTCCTCATAAATCTACACACAATACCCCATAATGACAAAGCGAAAACAGGTTTTTCGATTTTTTTGCAAATTTATAAAAATAAAAACAGAAATAACTTATTTACATAAGTATTCAGACCCCTTGCTATGAGACTCGAAATTGAGCTCAGGTGCGTCCTGTTTCCAATGATCATGCTTGAGATGTTTCTACAACTTGATTGGAGTCCACCTGTGGTAAATTCAATTGATTGGACATGATTTGGAAAGGCACACCTGTCTATATAAGGTCCCACAGTTGACAATGCATGTCAGAGCAAAAACCAAGCCATCGAGACAGGATTGTGTCGAGGCACAGATCTGGGGAAGGGTACCAAAAAAATTCTGCAGTATTGAAGGTCCCCAAGAACACAGTGGCCTCCATCAATCTTAAATGGAAAAAGTTTGGAACCGCCAACACTCTTCCTAGAGCTGGCCGCCCGGCCATACTGATCAATCGGGGGAGGAGGGCTTTGGTCAGGGAGGTGACCAAGAACCTGATGGTTACTCTGACTTAGCTCCAGAGTTCCTCTGTGGAGATGGGAGAACCTTCCAGAAGGACAACCATCTATGCAGCACTCCACCAATCAGGCCTTTATGGTAGAGTGGCCAGACGGAAGCCACTCCTCAGTAAAAGACACATGACAGCCCGCTTGGAGTTTGCCAAAAGGCACCTAAAGGACTCTCATACCATGAGAAACAAGATTATCTGGTCTGATGAAACCAAGATTGAACTCTTTGGCCTGAACGCCAAGCGTCACGTCTGGAGGAAACCTGGCACCATACCTACGGTGAAGCACAGTGGTGGCAGCATCATGCTGTGGGGATATTTTTCAGCAGCAGGGACTGGGAGACTAGTCAGGATCGAGGGAAAGATTAACAGAGCAAAGTACAGAGAGATCCTTGATGATAACCTGCTCCAAAGTGCTCAGGACCTCAGACTGGGGTGAAGGTTCCTTCCAACAGGACAACGACCCTAAGCACACAGCCAAGACAACGCAGGAGTGGCTTCGGGACAAGTCTCTGAATGTCCTTGAGTTGCTCAGTCAGAGCCCGGACTTGAACCCGATCGAACATCTCTGGAGACACCTGAAAATAGCTGTGCGGCGACGCTCCCCATCCAACCTGACAGAGCTTGAGAGGATCTACAGAGAAGAATGGGAGAAACTCCCCAAATGCAGGTGTGCCAACAAAGTACTGAGTAGAGGGTCTGAATACTTATGTAAATGTAATATTTCAGTTTTTAAAAACCTGTTTTTGCTTTGTCAATATGGGGTATTGTGTGTAGATTGATGAGGGGAAAAAACTATTTAATACATTTTAGAATAAGGCTGTAATGTAACAAAATGTGGAAAAAGTCAAGTAGTCTGAATACTTTACGAATGCACTGTAGCTGGTGTCTGGGAAGCCTGTCAGTCCTCGGTGTTCCTCTTTTACCACAACCAGGGGGTAGTATCAAATAAAATTTTATTTGTCACATGCGCCGAATACAACAGGTGTAGACCTTACCGTGAAATGCTTACTTACAAGCCCTTAACCAACAATGCAGTTCAAGAAATAGAGTTAAGACAATATTTATTAAATAAACTAAAGAAAGAATTACAATTAAAAGTAACACAATAAAATAACAATAACAAGGCTATATACAGGGGGTATCGGTACCAAGGCAATGTGCTGGGGTACAGGTTAGTCAAGGTAATTTGTACATGTAGGTAGGGGTAAAGTGAAGTAGAGGTGTTATATGAGGAATGAGCTGTGTGCTGCATATAAAGTGCTCAGACATGATATCAGTTTGGTGGTTATCAGTGTGGTGTATGTTGAGTAGTCTATGTTATTGTTGAGATGTGTGCCCCATATTTTTGTATTCAGTTGTTGTGTTAGCCTGAATATCGCCCATCTGGGCTGTGTGCCTTGTTCCCTGGGGTGTTTAATGCATTTCTCCAGTCACTGTAATGGCTGGAAGAGGCTGTCTTCTGAGACAATCAGCCGGCAGTTATCTCTACATGTGGCTAAATGAAATCCAATAGGAGGAGTGGTGATATGAAGAGATGAGCAGAATCTGATCTATCCTGTCAGGGATTGGAGATTGGAGGTGTGTGTGCGTGTGCGCGTGCATGCGTGAGAGGGTCTGGATGCTGGGGGCCTCTTGATGAGAGTTATGACTCCACAGTGTGTTTGTGGTAATAGAGGCTCACTCTCTCCTTGGCTCTAATGTGTTAAGATAGATGCCTTGTTATTTCAGAGACAAAGAGGGGCTCTTCAGGGCCCATGAGTGGTTTGAAGAATATAATTACTAAGGGAGTTTCTTATCCCCCTCTCTTAAGAGTATACACATGCTTGCACTATAAAATGAAAAGGTTCCTGGAGTATCCTTCAGGGGTTCTTCAAATTGAAACTGTGGGGGAACCCCTATAAGTTATTCAAAGAACCCTTTAAAAGGGTTCTTCAAAGAACCCCTTTTGATGGATCCTCAAATAACCTTTTGAAGAGCCTTTTGGGGTTCATTTTTGAACTACCTCCCTCCCCTATTATTATTATTATTAATAATACGCATAACAATAACACAATATTTTAGTTGTCAGTGTTCATTATGATTTTAGAGGCAAAGCAGAATTTGAAAATAAAAATATGAGGTAAACTCCCAGCAGAGCCCCAAGTCCAATGGGTACATCCTCTGGCGTGTTGATGTTAATGTCTTGATGTTCTCCGTATCCATAGCCAGAATGATTTTGCAGTGCATGGTGATCGAACAGGTTTCCTGTTATATTCATAAGAGGTGTAGGGAGGGTGAAGTCTGTGAATCCCAAAAGTTGTAATTATACAGATGATTAACAAAACATGCACACGACAGTATTCATACCTTGGTTTTTGTGGTAAATGTGAATGAAATAACTGTTTTGATAATGGTTTTCATACACATACCTTGTCCATAATGTAGAGACCTATGGGATATTCATTGAAGAGGTAAGGGAGGAGGATGGTAAATGTGATCTGCATAACATATCAGTACCAATTGACATACCTTTGTATGCCTCGTCTGTATACCTGCAGACACAGACACAAAAGTAAGCAGTTCAGTCATCTGCACCCAATACAGCTAGCCTTCAACATATTCTTATAGCCTACATATTCTTACCTCTTTGTTGATTGATTTCCATTGAATTGTGTCCATTTTCTGTTTTAGAAAGATTTGTGCAAATATGAAAAGATAGATGGTATCATCATAAAACAATATGAATTTAGATCATACAAGGGACAAACCTTACCTTAAATTGAGGAGATCTTAAAATATTTCAGTAAAGTGCCTGCACCTGCTCTCCTTTCAAATTCAAATCCAAATGTTTCAGTTGGGCAGTTAGGTCCCCACCAACTAAGGAGGTTCCTCGATGAACCCCACCTCCTATGGGGTTCTTGGCAATTTTCCCTAAGGTTCTTCTCAGAACTTTGAGGATCTTAGAAGAACCCTTGTTGAACCTCTAATTTTTTGAGTGTGGAGATGAACGTGGATCAGAGGGAAATTACTTTAATTCCCCAAAGAGGCACAGTTGTATCCTTTTGACTCATAGAGCATGTGATACACTTCTCGATCATGTTAGTTGAAGCAGATATCATTATCATTATTGATACACCTAGAAATAACTGGCTCTGAAATTAATCAAATCTAGTTTGTCTCGCATGTTTATCAAGCCAGAGGGGCAGTTAGCTACCAGAATATACGCTGTTTTCATTGGAAAATATATTGGGATGTGATTGTGTCTGACTGGATAGTGGATATGGTTGGGTAATCTGTCTTTCCACACCAGGAGAACGGACCTGGGGAAGTGGCAGGTGAGGTTAGAATATTTGCATAAGAGAAGGGGTCCTGTTTCTTGTGTACACAGAATAATTCTTAAAAGATAGCTCCACCATTTCCTGGTTGTAAAAATTTGAATAGTTCGCCTAATTTCAGTTTATGTGAAAAAACAAGCAATTATAGTGTAGAAAATCATTGTACCATCTAAACCGCTGTAAAAATGTATTTTCCATAACCAAAAATATTGTATTTTCAGCTGTTTGAAGCTTGTGTACAAAACCGAAAGTAAAACATGAAAAACACTAAACTTAAGAACAGGAAGCATAGAAATATTGCACATAGAAAATATCTACCGCTTCTTAGACTTGCTTTCAATGAGAATGACAGATCTATAACTCACATTTCCTTTTTTATTATTATATATATATATATATTTATTTATTTATTTTTTACCCCCTTTTTCTCCCCAATTTTGTGATATTACAATCTTGTCTCATCGCTGCAACTCCCCAACAGGCTCGGGAGAGGCGAAGGTCGAGTCATGCGTCCTCCGAAACATGACCCACCAAACCGCGCTTCTAAACACCCGCTCACTTAACCCGGAAGCCAGCCACAACGTTCAACTGACGACCGAAGTCGCTAGAGCACGATGAACCACGTAAAGCCCCTCCGGCCAAACCCTCACCTAACCTGGACGACGCTGGGCCAATTGTGCGCCGCCCTATGGGACTCCCGGTCACGGTTGTAGTGATGCTGCAACACTGCGATGCAGTGCCATAGACCGCTGTGCCACTCAGGAGGCCTTATAATTCACATTTTCAACATGTCCCTGACTGAGTCTGTAATACCAACATGTTTCAAACAGACCACCATAGTCCCCGTGCCCAAGGACACTAAGATAACCTGCCTAAATGACTACCGACCCGTAGCACTGACATCTGTAGCCATGAAGTGCTTTGAAAGGCTGGTCATGGCTCACATCAACACCATTATCCCAGAAACCCTAGACCCACTCCAATTTGTATACCGCCCCAACAGATCCACAGATGATGCAATCTCTATTGCACTCCACCCTGCCCTTTCCCACCTGGACAAGAGGAACACCTACGTGAGAATGCTATTCATTGACTACAGCTCAGCATTCAACACCATAGTGCCCTCAAAGCTCATCACTAAGCTAAGGATCCTGGGACTAAACACCTCCCTCTGCAACTGGATCCTGGAATTCCTGACGGGCCGCCCCCAGGTGGTAAGGGTAGGTAACAACACATCTGCCACACTGATCCTCAACACGGGGGCCCCTCAGGGGTGCGTGCTCAGTCCCCTCCTGTACTCCCTGTTCACCTATGACTGCATGGCCAGGCACGACTCCAACACCATCATTCAGTTTGCAGACGACACAACAGTGGTAGGCCTGATCACCGACAACGATGAGACAGCCTATAGGGAGGAGGTCAGAGACCTGGCCGTGTGGTGCCAGGATAACAACCTCTCCCTCAACGTGACCAAGACAAAGGAGATGATTGTGGACTACAGTAAAAAAAAAGAGGACTGAGCACGCCCCCATTCTCATCGACGGGGCTGTAGTGGAACAGGTTGAGAGCTTCAAGTTCCTTGGTGTCCTCATCACCAACGAACTATCATGGTCCAAACACACCAAGACAGTCGTGAAGAGGGCACGACAAAGCCTATTCCCCCTCAGGAGACTGAAAAGATTTGGCATGGGTCCTCAGATCCTCAAAAAATTATACAGCTGCACCATCGAGAGCATCCTGACTGGTTGCATCACCGCCTGGTATGGCAACTGTTCGGCCTCCGACTGCAAGGCACTACAGAGGGTAGTGCGTACGGCCCAGTACATCACTGGGGCCAAGCTTCCTGCCATCCAGGACCTCTATACCAGGCGGTGTCAGAGGAAGGCCCTCAAAATTGTCAAAGACTCCAGCCACCCTAGTCATAGACTGTTCTCTCTGCTACCGCACGGCAAGCGGTACCGGAGTGCCAAGTCTAGGTCCAAAAGACTTCTCAACAGCTTCTACCCACAAGCCATAAGACTCTTGAACAGCTAATCATGGCTACCCAGACTATTTGCACTGCCCCCCCACCCCATCTTTTTACGCTGCTGCTACTCTATTAATTATTTATGCATAGTCACTTTAACTCTACCCACATGTACATAATACTTCAACTACCTCAACTAGCCGGTGCCCCCGCACATTGACTCTGCACCGGTACCCCCCTGTATATATAGCCCCCCTACTTTTTTTTTATTTTTACTTCTGCTCTTTTTTTCTCAACACTTTTTTATTGTTGTTTTATTTTACTTTTTTATTAAAAATAAATGCACTGTTGGTTAAGGGCTGTAAGTAAGCATTTCACTGTAATGTCTGCACCTGTTGTATTCAGCGCATGTGGCCAATAAAATTTGACTTGATTTGATTTGAAGAGAGGGCCGCCCACCAAGTCACGGACCAGGCAAGGAGGGCATTAATCAGAGAGGCAACAAAGAGACCGAAGATAACCCTGAAAAAGCTGCAAAGCTCCACAGTGGAGATTGGAGTATCTGTCCATAGGACCACTTTAAGCCGTACACTCGACAGAGCTGGGCTTTACGGAAGAGTGGCCAGAAAAAAGCAATTGCTTAAAGAAAAAAATAAGCAAACACGTTTGGTGTTCGCCGAAATGCATGTGGGAGACTCCCCAAACATATGTAAGAAGGTACTCTGGTCACATGAGACTGAAATTGAGCTTTTTGGCCATCAAGGAAAACGCTATGTCTGGCGCAAACCCAACACCTCTCATCACCCTGGGAACACCATCCCCACAGTGAAGCATGGTGGTGGCAGCATCATGCTGTGGGGATGTTTTTCATCGGCAGGGACTGGGAAACTGGTCAGAATTTAAGGAATGATGGATGGCGCTAAATACAGGGAAATTCTTGAACCTGTTTCAGTCTTCCAGAGATTTGAGACTGGGACGGAGGTTCACCTTCCAGCAGGACAATGACCCTAAGCATACTGCTAAAGCAACACTTGAGTGGTTTAAGGGGAAACATTTAAATGTCTTGGAATGGCCTAGTCAAAGCCCAGACCTCAATCCAATTGAGAATCTGTGGTATGACTTAAAGATTGCTGTACACCAGCGGAACCCATCCAACTTGAAGGAGCTGGAGCAGTTTTGCCTTGAAGAATGGGCAAAAATCCCAGTGGCTAGATGTGCCAAGCTTATAGAGACATACACCAAGAGACTTGCAGCTGTAATTGCTGCAAAAGGTGGCTCTACAAAGTATTGACTTTGGGGTGTTGAATAGTTATGCACGCTCAAGTTTTCAGTTTTTTTGTCTTATTTCTTGTTTGTTTCACAATAACAAATATTTTGTATCTTCAAAGTGGTAGGCATGTTGTGTAAATCAAATTATACAAACCCCCAAAAAATCAATTTTAATTCCAGGTTGTAAGGCAACAAAATAGGAAAAATGCCAAGGGGGGTGAATACTTTCGCAAGCAACTGTGTATATATATTTGCGAGAAAAAAACATATGGGGGATTGGAAGTGATGCAGACAATTACATTGATGGAAGTTACAATCTATCTGCAATATTAAAACTGAATAACCCCCCCTCCAAAAAAAATCTGCTAATTCAGATCTCTAACTCTTTGCAAACTCTTTTAGTGGAGTTGGAGCTGGATCCATCCATCAACCAGCCCCAGTCAGGGGGATCAGAAGTAATGTCCTCTTAATAATGTCGCACTAATAATATTTTATGACTGGTTATTAACTAAGTTCATTTATCATCAGAAGCCCCAGGGCTGGGAACCATGAGATGGGGTGCCACTGCAAAGCAGGTACTCACTGATGGAACTCAGAACTAATGTGAGAAGTAGGAAGGAAGGGAGTTACTAAGTTTTATCTCACGAATTAATTAAGTTTAAGTTGCATAGAACTCCATCATTTGACTGTCAGGTGATAGCAAGGTAGCACAAAGGTATGGCATGTGTATTTAACGTTTTTTAATTCTGTAGGAAAGTGTATGCAAGCTAGTTGCCGTGCTTGTGCCTGTGTGTGTGTGCCTTATGTGTGTGTGCAGGGGCACACTATGTCTGACAGGGATAACAGAACCAAACATGACCAGTGTAGAGGATCTGTTCCTGCCAGCCGCTCTGTCACAGAGCTGTACCCTGGAATGCAGATGGACTACAGCTACTTCTCTCTGTGCAGAGAAAAGTGATTGATAGGAAAATTGAGTTAATTGTGATGCGTCATCCATTACTGTGAGAATGAATGGTATTCCTGATAGATTTGCATGTACAGTATATAGCTATTTTTATCTAAGTGTTCAACCACCTTCCCACCACTAAACTCTAAACCACTTTAACTCTACCCACATGTACATATTACTTCAACTACCTCAACTAGCCGTCTGCCCCCGCACATTGACTCTGCACCGGTACCCCCCGTATATAGCCTCCCTACTGTTATTTTATTTTACTTCTGCTCTTTTTTTCTCAACACTTTTTTGTTTTATTCTAGTTTTTTATTAAAAATAAATGCAATGTTGGTTAAGGGCTGTAAGTAAGCATTTCACTGTAATGTCTGCACCTGTTGTATTCGGCGCATGTGGCCAATAAAATTTTATTTTATTTTATTTTATTTAAAATGGAGCTAGCAGACAGGTTGAAATATGACAGTCTATCCTCCCTTTAGAAAAAAATATACTACAGTGGCCTTGACTGAAAAATATCAGTTTCTACCATCCAGGCCAATATTAATACAGTTGTATTATGTTGTACTGAGACCTGACTAAGGCTGTAGGATTGTGGACTGAATGACTGGTAACTCTGTAAGCTTCTCTATCTGTCACGTTGGCAGAGCTCTATCTCCTCTGTGTCCTATCAATCAGACAGACAGAAAGACAACATGTTCCACATTGCTCCCTCAGTGGAAGTTCTACAGAGTGTTTGTTGCAAATGTCTGCTAGACATGAACACACACACAAGAAAGAAACATATTTTTGTTAAAGTTGGATTACACCGGGGCTACAGCACCCAAAGATGCACATCTACCTTACACTTTCCTGTTTAGAGTTTCCATATTTTTCCAATCACAGCTGCCAGATTTGTCAGTCACACAGGGGAAGATCCTCCTCGCCTGTCGCCCCTGTGCCCCTACTGTTCTTCATATTATGCAAATAGGGATCAGAGATTCCAATAGGTTCTGGAATGTTACGAAAATGGAAACAGCAGGAGTGTTACCAAGGTAACCTCTGACAAATCAGAGTAGGGTAACAGCTGGAGGTAGAGGAAGAAAATTGAGAGTTTAGAGAGAGTTAGATACATTTGCAGACAGATAGACAGTACCTGCTACTAAAGCCCCCCACAGGAAAGGGAAACTGACCTTGTACTGTATGGAATTGGATGTCAGATAAATTGGGTGTCAGATAAAAACATCAGTATCTCCCAGACGTGGGAGTCAGAGAGAGAGAGAGAGAGAGAGAGAGAGAGAGAGAGAGAGAGAGAGAGAACATTGTCTATCCCATGGCCTTGCATATATGGAGGAATCCAGTGAATGCTGTCAGCTTTGATGCATTTCTCATAGAGAGTCTGAGCTTTGAAGGCTCTCCAATTACAGGGATTTCTGCACTGTCAGCCTGCCTGTCCACGGTTACAGTGCTGCCAGAGGTGTGTGTCTAGTTTTTCTTGTTGCTTGCGATTATATTAGGGGTAAGAATTGTTGAAAAGGAGTGTCCAGTAGGTGTCCAGTAGTTCTGAATACTTCCTTTAGCTGCCTAGTGTAACTGTTCTGGGAGACAGGCCGAAAGGTTTAGGGCACAGTGACAAGGTACCAAGCGGAGATAGGCCTACACACTTCTCGAGGGCATAACTGCTCTGGCCATGCGAGAGACCAGGCTTTGGCTACAAAACACCCGCAATAGAAGGCTGTTTGAAGTTGCCATCTTGTTTTGGTTATCCTCTATCTGGACATCCATTCTCAGAAAAACCAGTCTCTTAAAAGTTGAGACACTTTGAAACTCCCCGATCTGTTCATATTTAGAGATGTGTGATTTACTTTGTATTAGTCAGTGTCAGAGTAGGCGCTGAAAAGCCTTTTCTTCAACTTCAAATCCACTAGTGTTGACACAACTGGTCACCATGCACTGCAGTAGAACTCTGATGAGTCAGTCAATGTAGTCAGTGTTCCAGTTCTAGAATGCTGGTTCCTGCTACTGTAGCTAGCCTGCCCGCGGCGCTAGCGCCTCTGAGGGAGCTTTCTTAGCTCCTTCAGCTCTCTCAGACTTTTGATCAAAGCAACGTGTCAGTCAGATTCAGGCTCTCTCCAGCTATGTGCTGAGTAAACAGGGCCGAAACTAGCCCCACATTCCTGTTTCCACGCCTCCCACTTTGAGCCTATGGCTGCTGAGCGCTCTGCTCCACGGGGGAGAGCAGAGACAGATTTGGAGGAGAAGCGGGACAGCCTGAATGATTGTTCGCTAACGTCAGTGCTTGATTTGGGCAGGAGCTCACTGGATCTGAGTACCTGCTCCTCAAATGTTCTACTGCCTGAGCTCCTGTTCCTCTTATAGAATATTAGCTCCTGCACATACACTACCGTTCAAAAGTTTGGGGTCACTTACAAATGTCCTTCTTTTCGAAAGAAAAGCAATTTTTATGTCCATTAAAATAACATCAAATTGATCAGAAATACAGTGCAGACATTGTTAATGTTGTAAATGGCTATAGGAGCTGGAAACGGCTGATTAATGGAATATCTACATAGGCGTACAGAGGCCCATTATCAGCAACGATCAGTCCTGTGTTCCAATGGCACGTTGTGTTTGCTAATCCAAGTTTATAATTTTAAAAGGCTAATTGATCATTAGAAACCCTTTTGTAATTATGTTAGCACAGCTGAAAACTGTTGTCCTGATTAAAGAAACTGGCAGCTTCATTAAATATTACCCGCAACACACCAGTCTCAACGTCAACAGTGAAGAGGCGATTCCGGGATGCTGACCTTCTAGGCAGAGTTGCAAAGAAAAAGCCATATCTCAGACTGGCCAATAAAAATAAAAGATTAAGATGGGCAGTCTGAGATATGGCTTTTGGACCTGTGAGGTGTCTTTTTCTCAAACTAGACACTCTAATGTATTTGTCCTCTTGCTCAGTTGTGCACCGGGTCTTCCCACTCTTTCTATTCTGGTTAGAGCCAGTTTGCGCTGTTCTGTGAAGGGAGTAGTACACAGCGTTGTACAAGATCTTCAGTTTCTTGGCAATTTCTCACATGGAATAGCCTTAATTTCTCAGAACAAGAATAGACTGACGAGTTTCAGAAGAAAGTTATTTGTTTCTGGCCATTTTGAGCCTGTAATCGAACCCACAATTGCTGATGCTCCAGATACTCAACTAGTCTCAAGAAGGCCAGTTTTATTGCTTCTTTAATCAGCGCAACAGTTTTCAGCTGTGCTAACATAATTGCAAAAGGGTTTTCTAATGATCAATAAGCCTTTTTAAATGATAAAATTGGATTAGCAAACACAACGTGCCATTGGAACACAGGACTGATGGTTGCTGATAATAATCCTCTGTACGCCTATGTAGATATTCCATTAAAAATCAGCCGTTTCCAGCTACAATAGCCATTTACAACATTAACAATGTCTACACTGTATTTCTGATCAATTTGATGTTATTTTAATGGACAAACAAAATTGAAAACAAGGACATTTCTAAGTGACCCCAAACTTTTGAACGGTAGTGTAAATGTAAACAGTATCGGCACCCAAAATGAGTACCGGCACCTATTTCAATCCAAGTCAAGCACTGGCTAACGTGATCAGTTGTGAGATAATTAATACATAGACTTTGTGTTGTATGAGACAGGGAGGGTTCTTAAACCCTGAAAGCTACAGCGGAATGACTGAAATGTAGATAGTTTCCTCTCTCTGAGGAGAGATTCAAGAATTATGCCGTCCTTCACTTTTAAGGAATTTCTCATTTGCACAGAGAGGATTTGTTCTCTGTTTCTGCTATGTTTTTCATCAAGGGACAACAACGAGATAAATAATGGAAGAGAAGCACATTATATGCGCTCAACTAATGAAAATCGCACAGGATGATATGAATCACTAAGGAACAGTTGGTGAATGTAAATTGCTTTGTAAATGGCTTTTGCTACAACTGTTTTGCATGTGAGATTTCATCACATTTAGCCTACATTACAGCAACACCTGCCTTGTCTCTAGTTCTGTTTCCTTATGTTTTTTAATTAGAGTGGCTAAATACTGGAAGAGAGTGATTGACAAACCAGGCCTGCCATTCAAAATGAAGGAGATCTCAGATTAGCGTTAGCAATAAAGATGTGTGTCGTGTCATATATGTGAAATCTAACACAGCCCGTCATTTAACAACAACTAGGACAGACAATGGACAGACATTTTCTCTCTCTCTCTCTCTAAGGGATCTTTTCTTTACAGACACAATGCATGAAGAGCATCTCTCCAATAAAACACCTCTCCTCTTTTCGTCTCTCCCTCTCTCACTCTCTCTTAGTCTGCCAATTACCACCACCCTTCTCTCGGAGCAGTGTCAACCAGATTCACCCTCCTCTCATATCAATGTCTTATTCCCATTCAGACTGGAGCTTTCAGGACAAATACTGTCTGTCATACTCGCGCCTGAAAGACAGAATGCTTGCCTTTTCTCTACCACAGAAAAACTCTAATCTGGTTTGAGCGAGGGATTCAGCTCTCCCTCAATGCAGTGGGGGTGTGCTGCATAAAAAATCACATTTTGGCCTGACGGACTGCAACCTGTGCTCCTCCTCCAAAAACAACAGAGCAGCATTTGAATGTGGGTGTGGCGTATAGCGGCTGTCATATGTCTGATGGGGCCAGGCAGACCAACGGAGAGAATGGATTGCAATACTGCTAGTGTTGGGTGTTGAAATGGCCCACTGAAATGTTTATGAACTGGCATTTTAGAGAGCGAAAGTTTATTTAACCTTTATTTTGACAGGGAGTCAATGCTGAGACCACATAAGCCCTGTTTAGAATAACAATACACATCAAAATACAATAAACACATGAAACTACACATTCATATACACATTCAAATACATGTAATTATACACACAACAATACACGAAAAGCAAAACACAATCATAAAAAACAGACACATTCTTCAGTAAAAAGGTCCCTAACAATCTCTGAAATGACCAAGAGGCATCAATTCCTCCAATGTTTAAGTGTACTGTAGATCATTCCACACGTAAGGTGCAAGGAAATGAAAAGCTGATTTACTTAACTCTCTGGACACCAAAGGAGTCTCCAGAGGTAACCAACCCTGTGAACAAGTTTGATGACTTATCATTTTAAATCTTAATAGAAAGGAATGAGAGAAAAAATAGATTTTTTTTGGATATTTTCAAAAAAGTTTGTATTTATTTATTTAGTTCTGTCAAGTGGAATATTCCATTAAAGCTATGACACAGACCTGTCAGAAGGGTGCTCACTCAGTCAGACAGTTAGATAGAAGTTGAGTCGAGGAAAGTTCTGGGAGGTAAATAATCGCCTATTGTAGAGAAGTCTCAGCTCTCAGCCCCTCTCAGTGTTAAACAGTTTGACAGTCTGCTGTTAGCACTCAGTCAACACTCACAGTCACAATGATTTTGACAGTGGGGTAATCTGCTGGTATTTAACTGAAATGGAAACGTCTTGACTATTGACAGGACAGTTACCCATACCACTCAATCTGTCTGCCCAGAAACTCTTCAGGATCCATCGGACCAGGTGTAGAGGAAAATGGTCCAGAGGAGAAGCGGCAGAGAGAAATAAATAACTTCTCATTCATGGAACTGTTCTCTAAAGAAAATGTGGGACAGGAGTACCGATACAGACAGAAAACGGACGATTAAAACTCTTCAGAAGTCTGAACTTTCTCCAACTTTCGGTCTGCTAGTTTAAATGGGAGATTCCCCACAAGATTCCCCACAAATACTCCTCATAGTCAGAATAAATTAAGTCAACCATCCTATAACAGCAGCCAAAGCCGCATCCCAGTCCACAGAGGCTCTTGGCAGCTGGAATTGCCTTCCCAATAACCCTTCATTGTGAGGTTAAGACCATAATGGTTGTGCTGCCCCTGAGAAAACCCTTTTAGCCGACAGTTCCTGTGTCGTCTGGCCTACATTATGACTATGGAATGCCTCTCAATCCCCACTGGCTCCCCTCTTGCTCCCCTCTCGATCTCCTCTCTCTCAAACCACATTCCTTCACCTCTCTCCCCTCTCCCGCTGAAAAACGACCAGGGTGTGTCCTTTAAACAACCCAGAGCGTCTGGGCCACCGTGTGTGCGTGCGTACGTGTGTGTGTGTCCTTTAAACAATAGACACAATGGTGCCTGGCCTACTACATAACCCCTCTGTGAAAACAGTCATCTATGCAGCACAGCGCTGTTTGTGTTTTATAGCACAGCAGCAGTTGATAAGATAGCAGGAGAGAGCAGGCCATTGGTGTCTCTTTAACCAC
Organism: Coregonus lavaretus; assembly: GCF_964263955.1. Lineage (NCBI taxonomy): Eukaryota > Metazoa > Chordata > Actinopteri > Salmoniformes > Salmonidae > Coregonus > Coregonus lavaretus. The sequence continues at coordinate 47,791,010 of NC_139993.1, read as the reverse complement.
AAGGACAGGGCCGCTACACACTGTGAAAACACAAGGATGTACCTCACTGTGTTTGTGTTTTACAGTGATGGCAGAGCCAGAGATAGTTCCCTGTAGTCCTCTCAGAGCTGTCCCTCTCCATTGTGTGGTTGACTCAGGCAGTGTTTGGGTTTCACAGAGAGAACTCCCTCAGGGTGGATAAACCATGGTCGGGGTAAACATATCTTATCCTGTCTCGTACTTCCTCTAAGCATACTCTGGGTTTTCCTACATGAGTGTGTGTGTGATGGTGATAAAGTGGGCTGGTGGTTTGCCAAGCTAATAAAAAGGCAATTTCCATGATTCTAGAGGGAATTGGAATGATGTGGTCATCATTCAGATTTCTACATTCTGTTTCTAATGCTTTTACTGTTAGCTATAATAGAGAGCAGAAATATGGACTATACTCAGGTCTCCAACTGGCTTTATGACAGAGGGGGACAGATAGAGATAAACAGAGAGAGAAAGAGAGAGTGAGAGAGACACACACACATAGGGATAAGGACTATCCAAGATGAGAGGTCGTGCAGTGTTGTTTGGATAGAGTGGGCATTCTGACGCTATTTCCATCACCATCAGAGAGCTGAGAAGAGAGGGGAGATACATACAGGTGGTGTAGAAGTCATCACTGCTGATGAGATTTAGAGGCTTTATGCCACAGTGAACTTGTCCTCGATGCTGTTCCCTAGCTGTGAGAATGGCGGCTGAAACAATGTCATATCCTCCTCCTGTCTGTCTGTCTTATTGATGCACCTCTCTCTCTCTCTCTCTCTCTCTCTCTCTCTCTCTCTCTCTCTCTCTCTCTCTCTCTCTCTCTCTCTCTCTCTCTCTCTCTCTCTCTCTCTCTCTCTCTCTCTCTCTCTCTCTCTCTCTCTATCTCTTTCTCTCTCTGTAGATTAAATGTTATTTGGGAGATGGAGCAGGCGAGATCTCAGTGTCATATTTGTTGATTAAAAGAGGTGTTGTGCTTTTCCAGGCAAATGGAACTGCTCCCCCTCCAATTGCCTTTTCCACTTTTAAATTGCAGAGCCAGTCCGGTAACTGTCTTATTGTAACTCTCCGATGAGTCTGTGTGAGAGACTTATAACAACTAAACCCAGAACAGGAGCCGAGCAGACACACTCTTCAACTGTTTCCCCACTTCACATTGACTGCACGCCGAGTCCTATAGCTCAGAGACATAGAGAGAGAAAAAGATTTGTTCCTGTTCCACAGCCACACGAGCACACACAAATGAATGTAGAATAGATGATACTGTACTTAGAATGGGGTCTTTTAACCAAAGCCTTTCAGCTGGGAGTCTCAAGCCCCTTTAGAATGACTGTTGTTCTTTAATCAAAGCTACTTCATGCAGTTAATGTTATTTAAAGGCGCGTGAACTAATAAGACTCTTGTATGTATATGACTGTGTGGTTATCATATCATAATGGACTCCTACTCCTCTGTTCACTGTAATTACATTCCACTGAAGCTAACGCACCTTGTCAACACTGGAGAGTTTTCACTGTGTAATTGGTTGCCTCTGTGTGTGTGTGTGTGTGTGTGTGTGTGTGTGTGTGTGTGTGTGTGTGTGTGTGTGTGTGTGTTCATTACTGAGTCAAGGGATTTAATCTGTGCGGAGATCAGATAAATTGAGGAATAAGAGAGAATTGTGTGTGCGCAAGGTATCTTTGTAACAACAATGAGTTCCTGTCTTTCATACAATGATTCATCAGTTTCTGTTCTAACTGACAAAAATATAACTGACAAATATCTTTACATTTTACATTTTAGTCATTTAGCAGACACTCTCATTTGTTATAACTGAATTGTCCACTCCTAGCATTCATTTTAGACACACTCATAGACTCATAAGTTGATGAGCCTCTGACTCACTTGGCTGCCACCAGAACTCTCTCGTCTTAAATATTCTCTGTTTCTGCATTTCTGTGTTCTGCTGACTAGCCCTGTCATTAGGCTGGGTAATAAAGCAGTAGATATGGGGTAATGACCTTCATTAGCTGTAGGATGAGAGAACGAACCCCCCCCCCCCAAACCTCACTAGAATAAAGGCCACCCACGTTAAGAAGATATTCTGTAAACTGCTCCATCTGTGAGAGAAAGAGAGGGAGAGAGAGGGCGAGAGAGAGATATTAAGTAAAAGGGAGTGGGAGTGAGAGAGAGAGAGAGGCAGAGAGAGAGACAGGGTGAGAGCGAGACAGGACGAGAGAGAGACAGATCGGGAGAGAGACAGCGAGAGAGAGAGAGAGAGACAGGGCGAGAGGGAGAGAGTCTCTTTAAACTAAACCCCAGAACTCCATCATCCAGCTGAGGTCAAACCACTCTCATTATCCTTATAGATTGGCCCTGGAAGTACTCTATCGCAAAATGGATTCCAAATTGGGTTTGTCTTGTGTTCTGACACAGAACCCTGTTCTGCTCCAACCAGACTAGATAACTGTATTCAATCACATTCTCTTTCCCATGGTCAATAGAAAGAGAATAAAAAAGTAAAGCGCGAGAGGGGGAGGCCGGCATCACCTCAGTAATGGAATAGACCACGAAGCCAGGCTGGAGCCAAGACAGGACACTGTGGGCACTTTTTCTTTGTTGCCTTCTCTCCCTTCCCTCTCTTTCCCTTTCTCTCTTCATTGTACTTTCACTCTTTCTTTCTCTATATATATCTCCCTGCATCCCACTCTCTCACATCTTTTCATACTGTCTGATAAAATACATAAAATACTGTGAAATTACCAGTAAAAAGTTATTTAAATTTTGGAAATATGTTCCAAAGTATTCCCACACATAATAGAGAGAGATATGTGATTGTATACAAATGTAAGCAAGGTTTGGAATTATTATGTTTTAGTCAAATATATCAGTTTGGGCTTCTTGCAGTCAATTTGCAGTCTAATAATTATTAAGAATAAATCGACCCGTGGCTGAATCTAGTTGATGATCCCTGGTGTACACTGTATTCCCGATAGTGTGTTTATTCTGCTCTACCCATCAGTACATTCCTCTCTTCCCTGTAACGTAGAGATGGAATGTAGTTTCTGTACTGTGCTGTAACAGACAGACAGCTACGGTATCTGTGGTGTGATTACTGCCATGGGCAAGCTCTTTAATGCTCCTAATAGGATGAGGGGAATGAGACATCTTCTTTCTACTGGCTGCTAATGTAGCAACCCAAACACTCCCCATTGTTTCACATTTAGATGAAACCACTCTCTATTTCAAAGACTAGATGAGAAGATGGAGGCCTTTTATAGATCGATAGCATTCAATATCTTCTGCCTCCACCTCTGGTGATGCACTGTTACAGACTGTACTCTCTCACACTCTGACTGCTCCTAGCTTTAATTCACACATTGCTTTGTTGTGGTTGTACAACTGTGACCGCTGAATGAGAACTGCTTTTAAAATAAAATATTTTACTGGGTATTGAATGAGCCATAGGCCAGTGGGTTTCTATTCTATATTCCCATAGATTTTATTTTTCATTGGGAGAGGCGTGGTGAATGTGTGCTGTTCTAGCTGAGTGAATAAGACATGTTTCTAGTGGGATGAGAGAGATATCACTCTCTGTCTCTCTATGTCCCTCTCTCTCCATTGGCCAATGTCTTAGGTCCTTAGTGAGATATGAGAGAGAGAGAGACAGAGAGAGAGAGCGAGAGAGAAAGACAGAGGGCAAGAGTAAGAACATGGTAGATAAACAGAGAGAGAGAGAATAACAGAGAGAGGGGTCTAATGATGACATGGTAATAGCCCTCTCTAGATGAATGCTTCTGGAGGAAATCTTGATATTCTAACGAGTCGCTATGGAAACCACTCGCCGTCCTCTCATGGCTCCGGTAGACATTGACACAGGGCATCTCTGAGTGGGAATTGATGGCCTATGGCCTCTCTCTTCAAACGACAAAACACAAACTGCTTATAGTAATATCAATTAAAGTGATTTGGGATCTAATGGTCCCCCGTGACTTGTCTTACAACACAGTCGGCCAATCTCAAATCGACTCCTAGTCCCTAGACACTTGTGGAGATCTTGAATGATAGGAAAATGGCTGAAGGGTAAGATGGAGCTATTACCTTATTACTTATCTAATCTACTCAGATCTCCACAAGTGCATGGGGGCTAGAAAGGCTTCCTGTAATGTGGGCACTAGGTTGTGTTTAACCCCCTAAAGTGGATTCGTCAATCTAAGTTAAATAACCAAAAAATGTCCATCAAAATGTGAGTTCAAGCTACAGATATTAGTTTTTTTGCATTGAATGCGTCTCAATCCCCTGCATCCGCCAGTGTCTCACTTCCGCATCTGCGGTGAAAGGTGGCAGAGCTAGAGAGCGGTGTTTGTCAGCGCATGAGACATCCCAAAAATCGGCCTTCTCACGAAAACGTCTGTAGCATCCGAGTGGTTTGACCTACAAACTACGATGGTGTTCTCCGTTTTGCTCTACAACCCCCACAAGTGTCAGGACACTCGTCTGAAGTCGGTACCGTTGATGTGCCAACGTCTGTTTGGTAGCGTCCAAACTGTTTGGGCTACAAACTAATGGGACTCCACTGTGGAAAGGGGAGATTCTCACGAACACGATGGTGTTCTTCGTTTTGCTCTATGACCCACACAAGTGTCACAGGACTCGTCTGAAGGTAACGGGTACCAGTTTTAAAAAACAAATGGAAGTAAGATATGAAGGTAGTTTTGTGCCTACTGCAAAAAAGGGGTTAAATATCAGAAAAAATAATATATATATTTCCTGAGTTTTTTTTATATCTCCTAGATTTAGTACAGACACGTCAAAACCTTGTTTTTTATGATTTGTTTTTTGACTGTCCTTTTTGCCATTTATGAATGTGTTATTCAATGCGTTTCTATGGGCTTTAATAGGAATGTCCAAAATGTGGTATCTCCTACTCGATACCATCACAATACTCGATACCAAAACGAATGGCACTTGATCCAGACAGATTATCTCAGCTACTGCTCTGTTCAGTTTTTGGGCATCTTTTTAGCATTTTTTATGTCAACGTTTTAATAAATTATACAATCATACAATCAATTTGAATTAGTTTTTACCAATCTAACTACATAACAACATAATGGTAATAATTTATATTGATAAACTGGGTAAATCAAAATGTAGCCTAGGCCTATTCAAAATACAGGTGAATGCATATTCAATAGGAGTGTGTGCATGCATTGAGCTTGTTTTGGCTGATTTCATGGGGCTACAGATGACAAAGAATCTGTTTTCCTTCCATTTGGGACATCTTTTATTGGACTGATCAACAATATTTGCATAGAAGTAGCTTATTAATGACATCATTCATGAGGCAAGGGGGGACGGAGCCCCATTCACACACACAGTCAGTTTGCTGAGGCAATAGATAATCTTTGGAAGAGACATGAGAGAGAGACCGATTATGTGAATGAATAAAGCTTTGGTGGCAATCAGATTTGAAATCAACGTATTTTGCATTATGGTTAGAATATTATCACAAACAAAGTACTTGGGTAGTGAATTGATGTTAGCTTCAGCTGTAAGCTAGCAAGGGAAAGTTACCCTACAAAGTTGGAAGCTACCGGTATCTTCTTGCATTGTAAAGTGTTCTAGCCTGTATGGACATTGTTTTGCAAACAGTAATGAACAGTTTCAACATTTCTACATGCCGTGTCGCATTATCAAATCAAATCACATTTTATTTGTCACATGTTTCGTAAACAACCAGTGTAGACTAACAGTGAAATGCTTACTTACGGGCCCTTCCCAACAATGTAGAGAAGAGAGAAAAAAAAGAGAAATAGTAGAAGAATAAAAAATATATTAATAATAACACATGGAATAAATAGCTAAATAATAACACAAGGAATAACTACAAAATTAGTACCGAGTCGATGTGCAGGGGTACGAGGTAATTGAGGTAGATATGTACATATACAGTTGAAGTCGGAAGTTTACATACAGTGGGGAAAAAAGTATTTAGTCAGCCACCAATTGTGCAAGTTCTCCCACTTAAAAAGATGAGAGAGGCCTGTAATTTTTATCATAGGTACACGTCAACTATGACAGACAAAATGAGAGAAAAAACATGCTGAAAATCACATTGTAGGATTTTTAATGAATTTATTTGCAAATTATGGTGGAAAATAAGTATTTGGTCAATAACAAAAGTTTCTCAATACTTTGTTATATACCCTTTGTTGGCAATGACACAGGTCAAACGTTTTCTGTAAGTCTTCACAAGGTTTTCACACACTGTTGCTGGTATTTTGGCCCATTCCTCCATGCAGATCTCCTCTAGAGCAGTGATGTTTTGGGGCTGTCGCTGGGCAACACGGACTTTCAACTCCCTCCAAAGATGTTCTATGGGGTTCAGATCTGGAGACTGGCTAGGCCACTCCAGGACCTTGAAATGCTTCTTACGGAGCCACTTCGTCGTTGCCCGGTCGGTGTGTTTGGGATCATTGTCATGCTGAAAGACCCAGCCACGTTTCATCTTCAATGCCCTTGCTGATGGAAGGAGGTTTTCACTCAAAATCTCACGATACATGGCCCCATTCATTCTTTCCTTTACACGGATCAGTCGTCCTGGTCCCTTTGCAGAAAAACAGCCCCAAAGCATGATGTTTCCACCCCCATGCTTCACAGTAGGTATGGTGTTCTTTGGATGCAACTCAGCATTCTTTGTCCTCCAAACACGACGAGTTGAGTTTTTACCAAAAAGTTATATTTTGGTTTCATCTGACCATATGACATTCTCCCAGTCCTCTTCTGGATCATCAAAATGCACTCTAGCAAACTTCAGACGGGCCTGGACATGTACTGGCTTAAGCAGGGGGACACGTCTGGCACTGCAGGATTTTAGTCCCTGGCGGCGTAGTGTGTTACTGATGGTAGGCTTTGTTACTTTGGTCCCAGCTCTCTGCAGGTCATTCACTAGGTCCCCCCGTGTGGTTCTGGGATTTTTGCTCACCGTTCTTGTGATCATTTTGACCCCACGGGGTGAGATCTTGCGTGGAGCCCCAGATCGAGGGAGATTATCAGTGGTCTTGTATGTCTTTCATTTCCTAATAATTGCTCCCACAGTTGATTTCTTCAAACCAAGCTGCTTACCTATTGCAGATTCAGTCTTCCCAGCCTGGTGCAGGTCTACAATTTTGTTTCTGGTGTCCTTTGACAGCTCTTTGGTCTTGGCCATAGTGGACGGTTTGAGTGTGACTGTTTGAGGTTGTGGACAGGTGTCTTTTATACTGATAACAAGTTCAAACAGGTGCCATTAATACAGGTAACGAGTGGAGGACAGAGGAGCCTCTTAAAGAAGAAGTTACAGGTCTGTGAGAGCCAGAAATCTTGCTTGTTTGTAGGTGACCAAATACTGATTTTCCACCATAATTTGCAAATAAATTCATAAAAAATCCTACAATGTGATTTTTTATTTTATTTTTTCCTCAATTTGTCTGTCATAATTGACGTGTACCTATGATGAAAATTACAGGCCTCTCTCATCTTTTTAAGTGGGAGAACTTGCACAATTGGTGGCTGACTAAATACTTTTTTCCCCACTGTACACCTTAGCCAAATACATTTAAACTCAGTTTTTCACAATTCCTGACATTTAATCCTAGTAAAAATTCCCTGTCTTAGGTCAGTTAGGATCACCTCTTTATTTTAAGAATGTGAAATGTCAGAATAATAGTAGAGAGAATGATTAAATGTAGCTTTTTATTTCTTTCATCACATTCCCAGTGGGTCAGAAGTTTACATACCCTCAATTAGTATTTGGTAGCATTGCCTTTAAATTGTTTAACTTGGGTCAAACGTTTTGGGTAGCCTTTCACAAGCTTCCCACAATAAGTTGGGTGAAGTTTGGCCTATTCCTCCTGACAGAGCTGGTGTAACTGAGTCAGGTTTTATAGGCCTCCTTGCTCGCACACGCTTTTTCAGTTCTGCCCACAAATTTTCTATAGGACTGAGGTCAGGGCTTTGTGATGGCCACTCCAATACCTTGACTTTGTTGTCCTAAAGCCATTTTGCCACAACTTTGGAAGTATGCTTGGGGTCATTGTCCATTTGGAAGACCCATTTGCGACCAAGCTTTTAACTTCCTGACTGATGTCTTGAGATGTTGCTTCAATATATCCACATAATTTTCCTTCCTCATGATGCCATCTATTTTGTGAAGTGCACCAGTCCCTCCTGCAGCAATGCACCCCCACAGCATTATGGTGCCACCCCAGTGCTTCACGGTTGGGATGGTGTTCTTCGGCTTGCAAGCGTCCCCCCTTTTTCCTCCAAACATAACGATGGTCATTATGGCTAAACAGTTATATTTTTGTTTCATCAGACCAGAGGACATTTCTCCAAATATAACGATCTTTGTCTCCATGTGCAGTTGCAAACCGTATTCTGGCTTTTTTATGGCGGTTTTGGAGCAGTGGCTTCTTCCTTGCTGAGCGGCCTTTCAGGTTATTTAGATATAGGACTCATTTTACTGTGGATATTGTCACGACTTCCACCGAGGCTGCCTCCCCTCCTTGTTCGGCGTTCGTCGTCACCGGCTTACTAACCACTGCCGCCCCAATTATCATTATCACATTTGTCTTGTCTTGTCAATCACACACACCTGGTTCTAATCTCCTCATTAGTCCATGATTGTTTGAATGTGAGAGTAGTGTAGCTCGGTGGAGCTACTCGTACCATTTTGTTGCCAGGGTAGATAGTTTCCCCTGTGCCTGTTTCGTTTGTCGCTATTCCAGCGTATTTTGTGTAACGAAGGAATAAACTCTGTATTTGGTAAATACCCTCCTGCGCCTGACTCCTTCCATCACACTCATCACAGGTATAGATACTTTTGTACCCGTTTCCTCCAGCATCTTCACAAGGTCCTTTGCTGTCGTTCTGGGATTGATTTGCACTTTTCGCACCAAAGTAGATTCATCTCTAGGAGACAGAACGCGTCTCCCTTAGCGGTATGACGGCTGCGTTGTCCCATGGTGTTTATACTTGCGTACTGTTGTTTGTACAGATGAACGTGGTACCTTCAGGCATTTGAAAATTGCTCCCAAGGATGAACCAGACTTGTGGAGGTCTACAATTCTTTTTCTGAGGTCCTGGCTGATTTCTTTTGATTTTCCCATGATGTCAAGCAAAGAGGCACTGAGTTTGAAGGTAGGCCTTGAAATACATCCAAAGGTACACCTCCAATTGACTCAAATGATGTCAATTAGCCTATCAGAAGCTACTAAAGCCATGACATCATTTTCTGGAATTTTCCAAGCTGTTTAAAGGCACAGTCAACTTAGTGTATGTAAACTTCTGACCCACTGGAATTGTGATACAGTGAATTATAAGTGAAATAATCTGTCTGTAAACAATTGTTGGACAAATTACGTGTCATGCACAAAGTAGATGTCCTAACCGACTTGCCAAAACTATCGTTTGTTAACAAGAAATTTGTGGAGTGGTTGAAAAATGAGTTTTAATGACTCCAACCTAAGTGTATGTAAACTTCTGTCTTCAACTGTAGGTAGGGATAAAGTGTGCTCACTTCTGTGCAGCATGAGTGGGGAGCTAACATGATGCAGCTCAGGTGCAGGCTATAAGGGGGACATCGGCTGCACTGATAGACAGACTTGATCCGTGAGACACATTTGACACAAGTACCGAAAGTAACAAAGATTCAAGTACCGAACCGCTTTTCATGTTTTAGTATCAAAAAAGTATCTACGTTTTGGTATACCATGCAACACTACAAGACATCTAGCTGGCTGACTGCCTGGAAGACACCTTTTGCAGAGGTTTACTGTCTGATGATGTGTGTGCCTGCATGTGTACGTACGTACAGTGGGGAGAACAAGTATTTGATACACTGCCAATTTTGCAGGTTTTCCTACTTACAAAGCATGTAGAGGTCTGTAATTTTTATCATAGGTACACTTCAACTGTGAGAGACGGAATCTAAACAAAAATCCAGAAAATCACATTGTATGATTATTTAAGTAATGAATTTGCATTTTATTGCATGACATAAGTATTTGATACATCAGAAAAGCAGAACTTAATATTTGGTACAGAAACCTTTGTTTGCAATTACAGAGATCATACGTTTCCTGTAGGTCTTGACCAGGTTTGCACACACTGCAGCAGGGATTTTGGCCCACTCCTCCATACAGACCTTCTCCAGATCCTTCAGGTTTCGGGGCTGTCGCTGGGCAATACGGACTTTCAGCTCCCTCCAAAGATTTTCTATTGGGTTCAGGTCCGGAGACTGGCTAGGCCACTCCAGGACCTTGAGATGCTTCTTACGGAGCCACTCCTTAGTTGCCCTGGCTGTGTGTTTCGGGTCGTTGTCATGCTGGAAGACCCAGCCACGACCCATCTTCAATGCTCTTACTGAGGGAAGGAGGTTGTTGGCCAAGATCTCGCGATACATGGCCCCATCCATCCTCCCCTCAATACGGTGCAGTCGTCCTGTCCCCTTTGCAGAAAAGCATCCGCAAAGAATGATGTTTCCACCTCCATGCTTCACGGTTGCGATGGTGTTCTTGGGGTTGTACTCATCCTTCTTCTTCCTCCAAACACGGCGAGTGGAGTTTAGACCAAAAAGCTCTATTTTTGTCTCATCAGACCACATGACCTTCTCCCATTCCTCCTCTGGATCATCCAGATGGTCATTGGCAAACTTCAGACGGGCCTGGACATGCGCTGGCTTGAGCAGGGGGACCTTGCGTGCGCTGCAGGATTTTAATCCATGACGGCGTAGTGTGTTACTAATGGTTTTCTTTGAGACTGTGGTCCCAGCTCTCTTCAGGTCATTGACCAGGTCCTGCCGTGTAGTTCTGGGCTGATCCCTCACCTTCCTCATGATCATTGATGCCCCACGATGTGAGATCTTGCATGGAACCCCAGACCGAGGGTGATTGACCGTCATCTTGAACTTCTTCAATTTTCTAATAATTGCGCCAACAGTTGTTGCCATCTCACCAAGCTGCTTGCCTATTGTCCTGTAGCCCATCCCAGCCTCGTGCAGGTCTACAATTTTATCCCTGATGTCCTTACACAGCTCTCTGGTCTTGGCCATTGTGGAGAGGTTGGAGTCTGTTTGATTGAGTGTGTGGACAGGCGTCTTTTATACAGGTAACGAGTTCAAACAGGTACAGTTAATACAGGTAATGAGTGGAGAACAGGAGGGCTTCGTAAAGAAAAACTAACAGGTCTGTGAGAGCCGGAATTCTTACTGGTTGGTAGGTGATCAAATACTTATGTCATGCAATAAAATGCAAATTAATTACTTAAAAATCATACAATGTGATTTTCAGGATTTTTGTTTTAGATTCCGTCTCTCACAGTTGAAGTGTACCTATGATAAAAATGACAGACCTCTACATGCTTTGTAAGTAGGAAAACCTGCTAAATCGGCACTGTATCAAATACTTGTTCTCCCCACTGTACGTGCGTGTGAGAGATGAAAATGCTGCATCCAAACTCGTTGAAAAGGTTTATTATTATGACAGTCATCAATGGATGGCCCGGTCTCATTGTTGGATGAGATTAATGGTATTTGTATGTGTGTGAAAATAGCCTTTGAGACTGAAGATGGCATTATGTTTGTCTGATGGTGTTGTTATTGCTATGATGGATTACAGAGCAAACGGCTGGGGCCGATGTTCAGGAAATAATTACCTGCTTATCTGGCAATATGGAGGCTAAATGTTAAATGGATCACATGCTGAGACACACACAAAACAGTCCTTACATGACAAGTCTTTCTTGTCATGTAAGGATTCGTATTCTAAACCCTGTCTTCTTTACAATATCTAATTTTCTAAATGGCAGCACAAACATTAATGGCCTGTGCTTTTTTTTTAGCAGGGAGCCATTGCGGTGTTCACTGTCATAATTAGGTCCGTTTATTTGGTCGTTTCATGTGTTGTTGAACATCCTATCATCAGTATTAGATGTAGATTGGAAATTGAAAATGAATGTGCTGTGGCGCCTCTTCACTAGCCTGCCAGACCAGACTAGTTGATGTGATTGACTGTGAGATGGAGCAGGATCATGAGGGATAGACAGGCCTATTAAAAGATAAGTGCTATTTGTCACATTACGCCGCATAGATGCATATACTGTATGTGCCAGCTGTCCATTGAGAGCCATTAGATAGATGCAGTAATCTATAAAGAGGTCACTCACATCAAACACATATGCACACACACACACGTCGCACAGAAGGTCACGGTACTGTACTGTCTATCTATCCCAGCTGTCTGTGTTATCCACTGACCTGGTAACAGGGTTAGCAAAGGATGAGATTCCTGGCAAGCCTCAGAGCAGCCAGTGATATACCAAAGACATTGGTAATACTCTCCTGGAATTAATACTCTCCTCCAGAGATTGGAGCTGTGCTCAGAATCCTGACTGCTGCATAAAATAAAATATGTCATTCTGTTACCAGGGAATTGCCCTGCACTGAACAGGCCAGGCAGACCAACATGATCTCATAGTTTCCCTTCGAAGTTCGACATATTATGGATGGTACAGGGTTAATTCCGCATGTTTACAAGGTTAAAACAGAAACAACTCAATGGTAACAGTTTAGGCCCTCATTCTGAGAGGTTAAGGTTACGGCTATGGTTCGGGGAAGGCTTAAAACGATGCACTAGGTATCTTCAGTATTAATAATGTTCTCACAGCTTGCTAGATCGTTGTGAACTGCCGTAGTGAAGTGGTCTAAGCAGCACGCTCCGGATCCGAGCCTAATGAGTTCACACCTAGTGCTGGACAGTCTTTTTCTTTTCTTTTTTTGAGAGCCGAGAAAGGCATATAGTATATCGACGTTCTCAGGACCTTTTCAAATATTAGAAATTGCTGTCTATTTCTAGTGACCAGCCTGGGCAGACACCTCACCCAGACACAGATAAACATTTAATTGACTTTTAAAACCTGGCCAGTATGGATCAGCTGGTGTGGATTGTGCTGAATACTTGAATGTGCCTAGAGACTGAGATTTGGGGTTTTCTAAACTGAACGTAAAATGCACATGGCACCTGTGTCCTGTCTGCATCAGGTATCAGGGCGTCAGTCCAGGGCCAACACATGGGACAGGTGGCCAGTCTGGCCACACACACCACAGGCATTCGGACACACACACAAACAGTTACATGCACTCAATCACACACACACACACACACACACCTAGCTGTGTCTGTCTGGGCAAGGTGCAGGTCGCTACAGAGCAGACAGGAGAGGACACACACACACACAGACATCACACACACACACACACCCAGCCTAGTCAGTCACCTCCCACAGAGCAGGCATCCGACCAGAGGAACATTAAAGGGATATATTAAAGACATGAAGACAGCAGGTTCACATTGATTCATGCTGCTGCTAGGCCCATATTTGGTTATGACAGAGTTATTATTCCCAGTCAAGTTGTGAAAATGTAAATCCCTATGGCTGTGTAGGTGTGGTGTGTGATGTATGTGTGATGCTTTTGAAGAGCAGAAAGCTTTCATATGCTTAACGCTGATTTATCAGACACCAGCAGGGATAAGGCTAATCGACTTTAAAGATGTAGGGAAGCTAGCCAAAGCCTTAAAACCTCTAGCTACCCTGCTAGCTAATGCCTTCAAGTGGCTACCCTAGTAGCTAATGCCTTTGAGATCTCAGCCTTTTAGTTTAAGTTTTTTGCTAAATGGAAAGACACACTCATACACACTCACACCCTTTCCCTGGATAAATTAAATTCAAATGAATGTAAAATACTAATGACGCCTCTATCAATCCTAACCAATTAGCACATATTTCTGCTCAGTATACAGTCAAAAGTTTGGACACACCTACTCATTCCAGGGTTTTTCTTTATTTTTAATATTTTCTAAATTGTATGATAATAGTGAAGACATCAAAACTATGAAATAACACATATGGAATCATGTAGTAACCAAAAGAAAGTGTTAAACAAATCAAAATATATTTTATATTTGAGATTCTTCAAATAGCCACCCTTTGCCTTGATGACAGCTTTGCACATTCTTGGCATTCTCTCAACCAGCTTCATGAGGTAGTCACCTGGAATGCATTTCAATTAACAGGTGTGCCTTCTTAAAAGTTAATTTGTGAAATTTCTTTCCCTCTTAATGCATTTGAGCCAATCAGTTGTGTTGTGACAAGGTAGGGGAGGTATACAGAAGATAGGCCTGTTGGGTAAAAGACCAAGTCCATATTATGGCAAGAACAGCTCGAATCAGCAAAGAGAAACAACAGTCCATCATTACCTTAAGACATGAAGGTCAGTCAATGCGGACATTTTCAAGAACTTTGAACGTTTCTTCAAGTGCAGTCGCAAAAACCATCAAGCGCTATGATGAAACTGGCTCTCATGAGGAAAGGAAGACCCAGAGTTACCTCTGCTGCAGAGGATAAGTTCATTAGTTACCAGCCTCAGAAATTGCAGTCCAAATAAATGCTTCACAGAGTTCAAGTAACAGACACATCTCAACATCAACTGTTGAGATGACAACTATCTAAAATAATATATTGTGTCCTCAATTAAACCATAATAACTTCACTTCTCTTCACTTTATCAACATGAAACTTGCACATAAAGTGTTTTGAATTGTTACATGTAGCCTACATGAGGGAGGATGTATATGCTTCCAGCACCCCATTTCATTGCAGCTTGCAGCTATATTTTCTTTTATTTGGGCGGCAGTGTTTCATTTAATTTTCACTTTAAATGCTTTCACTGGTAACACGTTATATTGTTACTAATGTTAATAAATCTTTCTTTCCGCAATTTAAATTCAAAGTCTTAATATATTCTTACTATTGTTCATCAATCATTCTTTCCACAGTATGAATTCAAAGTGAAAAACATCAAGAAGAAGAAGGTCAACATCATCGTCTCAGTGGATGGAGTGAAGGTGGCGCTCAGAAAAAAGTTAAAAGTGAGTATTTGATTTCTCTTTTATAACCTGTTATTATCTCTCGCCCTGTTTCTTTCCATTTGAACTGTCTGGAGCTCAGGGGCAGGGAGTAGAGTGGATGGGTGTTGTGTTGTTTCTAACCTCCCCAGTCAAACTGCGCACTCAGCCATTGCTGAGCAATGTCATATCCTGGGGTTGTGAGTGGAGGAGTGAGTGGGATTCATATCCTGTCACCAGCAGTGAGGGAATGATGAGTGAATCTGTGCCCTGCTAAATATTGCTCCAGACAGGGTAGAGTGGAGTGACTGTGCCCTGCTAAATAACGCTTCAGGCAGGGTAAAGTGGCGGAGAGGAGTGAATCTGTGCCCTGCTAAATAACGTTCCAGACAGGGTAGAGTGGAGGAGAGGAGTGAATCTGTGCCCTGCTAAATAACGTTCCAGACAGGGTAGAGTGGAGGAGAGGAGTGAATCTGTGCCCTGCTAAATAACGTTCCAGACAGGGTAGAGTGGAGGAGAGGAGTGAATCTGTGCCCTGCTAAATAACGTTCCAGACAGGGTAGAGTGGAGGAGAGGAGTGAATCTGTGCCCTGCTAAATAACGTTCCAGACAGGGTAGAGTGGAGGAGAGGAGTGAATCTGTGCCCTGCTAAATAACGTTCCAGACAGGGTAGAGTGGAGGAGAGGAGTGAATCTGTGCCCTGCTAAATAACGTTCCAGACAGGGTAGAGTGGAGGAGAGGAGTGAATCTGTGCCCTGCTAAATAACGTTCCAGACAGGGTAGAGTGGAGGAGAGGAGTGAATCTGTGCCCTGCTAAATAACGTTCCAGACAGGGTAGAGTGGAGGAGAGGAGTGAATCTGTGCCCTGCTAAATAACGTTCCAGACAGGGTAGAGTGGAGGAGAGGAGTGAATCTGTGCCCTGCTAAATAACGTTCCAGACAGGGTAGAGTGGAGGAGAGGAGTGAATCTGTGCCCTGCTAAATAACGTTCCAGACAGGGTAGAGTGGAGGAGAGGAGTGAATCTGTGCCCTGCTAAATAACGTTCCAGACAGGGTAGAGTGGAGGAGAGGAGTGAATCTGTGCCCTGCTAAATAACGTTCCAGACAGGGTAGAGTGGAGGAGAGGAGTGAATCTGTGCCCTGCTAAATAACGTTCCAGACAGGGTAGAGTGGAGGAGAGGAGTGAATCTGTGCCCTGCTAAATAACGTTCCAGACAGGGTAGAGTGGAGGAGAGGAGTGAATCTGTGCCCTGCTAAATAACGTTCCAGACAGGGTAGAGTGGAGGAGAGGAGTGAATCTGTGCCCTGCTAAATAACGTTCCAGACAGGGTAGAGTGGAGGAGAGGAGTAAATCCGTCCTATGCTAAATACACCCCACCAATCCTGTTTTGCTCCATATAATTTTTATAAAGCTTTCTTTATGGCAGTTTTACAGTGATTTGGGTTTACTATAAACCTTGACAGTAGTTAGACTGGGTTTACCTTGAGTGACCTCTCTCCTGTCTCTCAGTTTACTACAATTCACTATTAATGTCAGTCCCTATTAAAGCTAGAAGTACACTCATAACCCCAGGTATGCAAACAAGCCTAAAGAAGCCACTGGTATTCAGCAGATGTCTCCTACTCTTCTTCCTGTCTCGACCCACCATTGTCTGGAGTCCTGTATGGAGATCTTCTTTCTCTATCTCTCTCTACTCTCTCTCCCCTTTCTCTCCTCTCTCTATTCAGTTTTTTTGTACTGAGAGGACAGTACTAATGCACTAGACATGGCTCAAGGCAGCGACTGAAGGCTGAAGGCTACACTTAAGCTCTATAGGAACCTGTAATGCATTTAGCCTTTAACCTTTAACAATGGTGCGGAGGGCGAAGGGTGTAGGGATGCTACAGAGAGAATGTATATGGCCGGTTATACATATCCCCTAGCTGCATTAGCTTCTCCCTCCCTCCCTCCCTCCCTCCCTCCCTCCCTCCACACTGATTACAGTCAGGCCTTAATTGAGTTGTTCTTAGTGGTCCTCTAGGGCACGCCTCTTCATTAGATCACGCTAAAGGGCAACTAATGTGTGTGTGTGTGTGTGTGCGCATGCTTGTGTTCACTTTTTCCCCCTCTAAATGCCAATGGATACTTCCATGTCCGCGAGGATCCGTCAGCCTATTATGCAGCTGTCTATAGCTGCTGTCCATTGGTCGATCGCTCATAAAACCTCATCCACACATCCCAACCAACACAGATCTGTGGATGAGGCTTTATTTATGCAGTCAGTGGAGTGGGAGAATGGGTATTGACCAAATACTTATTTTCCGCCATAATTTGCAAATAAATTCATAAAAATTCCTACAATGTGATTTTCTGGATTTTTTTTCTCTCAATTTGTCTGTCATAGTTGACATGTACCTATGATGAAAATTACAGGCCTCTCTCATCTTTTTAAGTGGGAGAACTTGCACAATTGGTGGCTGAATAAATACTTTTTTCCCCCACTGTATATGGGACTCTATGGGATGCAATGGAGGAAGATGAGAACAGAGAAAGGAGGAAGAAGGCAGTGGTGTAAAGTACTTCAGTAAAAACGTTCACGTTTACTCCACTACATTCCTAAAGAAAATATGTACTTTTTACTCCCATACATTTTCCCTAACACCAAGAAGTACTTGTTACATTTTGAATGCTTAGGCAGGACAGAATGATGGTCCAATTTATGCACCTATGAATAATAACGTGTTGTCATCCCTACTGTCTCTTATCTGGTTGACTCTATAAACACAAATACTGCATTTGTAAATTATGTCTGAGTGTTGGAGTGTGCCTCTGTCTGTCCGTAAAAAAAAAATATATATATATAATGGCACCCCATATTGACACATCCAGCCCAAAGCGGGATGTTAACAAAATACTTACTAATTGGAGCATGTCTTTAAGTACATTTAAAACCAGAAACTTTTAGACTAGAAAGTAGTGTTTTACTGGGTGACTTTTATTTTAGTCATTTTCTATTAAGGTATCTTTACTTTTACTCAAGTATGACAATTGAGTACTTATTCCACCACTGGAAGAAGGGAATATGGAGAGGAGGAAAGAATATGGGGAGGCAGACAAAGGGAATAGAGAGAGGAGGAAAGAGCAGAATAGACGTAGTGATCGCTAGACTGTGAATGATAATTTACCTTGATAACCCCAGTAAAAGAAAGAGGCAAACACGTCTCGTACCTTGGTCAGTCCCCCTAAGCAGACAGTAAATGCCCCTGCCAGACCCAGAATCTCTGGTTGAATTGTTCTAAACAGCTGGAGTGAACTGAACACAGCGCAGCACAGCAGTGGTGTTTGTGTTGTTATTATGAGCTGTACAGTGAATGAAAGGTGTTGTGGTTTGAATGGGGCTATATGGCTCTGTCTGCTTTGTCTCTCAGCCTGCTCTCTGGCCAAGAATGAAATGTCAACACGTCCAGAGACCGCCTCATTTACATCTCACCGAATGGAGGGATGAAAGGAGGTATGAAAAGTGAGATGTTTGAGTGGAAATTGTGAAACAAAAATCAATAGGAGGAATAATTCCAATCGCTCTCCTGTTGACATTTATATTGTCTCAGTAAACTGGGACGAAGCTCAATGTAGAAAGAAAGAGAGATAATGAGAATGAAAGAGGGAGAGAGATAGAGCGAGCGAGAGAGAGAAGACAGAGAGGGAGACAAAGCTAGGGAAAATTAGAGAAAGAGTACAAGTGAGAGAAAGAGAGAGCGTGAAAGAGTCTAGAGAGAGAGATAGAGAGAGAGCAAGTGAAAAAGAGCAGCCAAAGCAAGACTGAGTGAGAAAGATGGGAAGAAAGGAAAAACGACAGAGAGCAAAATATCTAAATGGAACTTCACAGCTAGATAATTGCTTTATTCACGGTGTAGATTGTGGATCGGTTGGTTCTATTGAATCAATATCTCCAGTCCTTGGGCCCAACATCCAGCCCAGCCTAGGTCAAAGTTCATTACTGTGGCAATCAGAGACACGGTGGTGAATGGCAGTAGCTAGCGGGGACAGCCTCATTTTAAAGTGTCTGGCATGAACGTACTACACAGAGGTCCTGATCTCCTCTCACACCGTCTTAGCATCTCTCACACACTCCTTACACACACAAACCTCTGGCTGACAATCTTCGACACACTCTTCACTGAACAATTGATTCTGTCTTTCCACAGAAGAAGGAGTGGACGTGGGATGAGAGTAAGATGATGGTGATGCAGGATCCCATTTACAGGTAACATTTCACACTTCACCACCATCTTACAGCAGTTAATGTGTCCCATCAGAGAGCAGGCCAGGTCAGGGCGGGACCTGAATGGTTTCCATAGTGACAGCTGGTGTCGTAGCATCTCATTGGCTCCAGATGGGCTGGGTCAGTCCACTCTGACCCTGGGACACCCACACGTGTACACACACACACACACCCTGCAGCTCTTCTGGGGGGTTCAGACCGGTCCAAGATGTGACCATGGAGGGGGGAGAGAGTTTTAATTTCACGAACGATTGGCCACAGCTAATTCCTTGTGTTATACTAAAAGGTTTAATAGCCTAGCGGTGTTGTACAGTATACAATTATATGCTGTGTGTGTGTGTGTGTATGTATGTGTGTCTATGTGTGTGTTAGGCTGGTTTAGATATGGTTGATGGTAATTAATGGCCCAGTGCCCAGAATGAGCAGTTAAACGCTGCTGGGTTAATTGGCTGACTATAGTGGTTTAGTGATGGTGAGTATGCATCTGTAGACGCTTTATTGATTTTAATGATTCATCACACACTCACACACACAGGACTTTGGTGATGGAGATTGTCCAGTGAATCCATTATTGATTTTAATGACTGAATCTGTGTATAAAATATGGTGTATGATCTAATTAAAAGTTTAATGGTTCAAGGTCAATAATCAGTTTATTCTGAGCCATTTGAAAATGTCCAATAATATAGTGTATGACATACCTGCAGTATTGACTCATTGAAGCAGCACATAACAGGATCGTTCCAGCAATTTGGTGCCTTTTGAGAAGTGTAACTTTGTCCCAAAAACTTTTGGATTTCACCTCATTTTAACATTCTGTTATAAAGAGCACATTACATTTACATTTTAGTCATTTAGCAGACGCTCTTATCCAGAGCGACTTACAGTTAGTGCATACATAATTATTTTTTTTATACTGGCCCCCCATGGGAATCGAACCCACAACCCTGGCGTTGCAAACGCCATGCTCTACCAACTGAGCTACATCCCTGCCGGTCATTCCCTCCCCTACCCTAGACAACGCTGAGCCAATTGTGCGCCGCCCCATGCACATGATCAACTTAAGTTTTCTCATCTCAAGAGATAAAAAATTAAATGGCTATAGTAAGTGACTATGAAGTGCCAAATAAAGTAACAGGGTTGACCGTAACAGGTTTGACGATTTCATCTTAAATCAGACATGAATCTCGTTGTGACAGGGGAATGGAAGCTTGTGTGCAACAGGGAGAGGCAATCGAATGCAAGCTTCACAAAAAAAGTGAACATTGAAAAAAATAAAGAGAAATCTAGCTTGTCTATCTATGGGTAACAGGTTTGACTTGTTATGCTTGATCGACTCAGTTTTCCACCACAAAAAAAACAGAAAATTGCCAGCTCACCTGCTTTCACGCTGGGATTTGACTATTAGATGTTAAATGTTTATTTTGAAAACAATTATTTAAAAAGGAATAGTTTCACCATATTAAAAAGAGTTCAGTTCACGTAACAGGTTTGACCTTAAAATGGGGGACAGACGTAAATGAATCACTAATCACATGAAATTAGTAATAGTCTTCAGAAATGACTGTCAAAGCAACAAAATAACTATGGCATTACAATGATGGTGAAAACTTAGATACATTTTGGGGTTAAGTATGTTAAAATCTTCCAAGAAGTCACAGAGGGGGCACGGAGGGACATGTCAAAATGCTGAATTTTGGCACTTTAGCAAGTCTTTATTCATATTAAAAATGTAAAATAATAAATAAAATAAATCTCCATGTGGTCTATATTAAAGGGAACTTCCCACTGGGCACACAGTGTCATTTCAACATGGATAATTGGGTAATATTTGGTTGAGACATTGATCAATGAGATTACAACCTATATTCACCCACTCAAAAAGACAGCCAAAAATTAGTTGAATTTCCAATGTGTTATCACTGTGCTTTCAACCATCTAAAAGCACAGCAAAGTTCAAATGGGAATAAAATGTCAGATATTTTGTTTATTTATAGAACAGATTCATGTGTTATCACTGTGCTTCATATAATAACAGAACCAAATGACCTGGATTGCAGTTGAGATTGCATTAAAAGTACATGGTGCCAGTGATCAATGGCGTTCAAGATTCTGCACAGATTATTACAGCAATTGTGAAGAACTTCACAGACCTGTCACGACCTATGCATGCTATCTTGAACATGCATGCTTTATATGATTACATAAGAAGAAATGTATAGTGACTAGGGCTCTCAAACAATTAAAATAATTTAGAGTGAATGACATTAGTTAATCGTGATTAATCCAAATTATCACATTTTCTCAAATTTTACCCCAAAATGTCACCATAAACAACACAAAAGTCACTGTAATATACAGCTAGCTATTAATGCTCCATATGTTTCAGTAGGCCTACTCCCTCTTATCAATGTTCTTGAAGTTTAACACCTCTCTCTCTCTCATACTGTTAAAGCTTCAGGCATTCTAAATTAGTGTGAATATATGAAAAAAGAACCATCTCTATGGATACAAAGAGCTTTTAACCTTTTACTGCAGTGGGCTAAATCAGGGTCACACAGAGTGATTGTTGGTAGTCTTAAACAAATATACTTTGAGACCATATAAAGTTGAAATGTTTTCAATTTTGAGTTTGTATTCCAATATTACACTTTATATACATCACAGAAGACTTAAATATAACAAAACCGTTTGACATAGAAACACCGGATTTTCGGATGTTTAAAAAAAATTGTTTATTAATTTGGAAATTATGAAAAATATTAATAACATTCCACCCATGAAGCCACTAGCCATTTGACTGCAGGAAAGGGCTACACTTGTCCAACGATATTATGAAAACACTGTAATCATCGGTTACATCTGTACTGCTTGTCCAACGATATTATGAAAACACTAATCATCGGTTACATCTGTACTGTTCAGATAACTTTACACACATAGGCCTACACACTCTCCCTCCCTCCCACACCCTCTCTTTCTCACTTACTCCCGATCTCACACACACACACACACACACACACACACACACACACACACACACACACACACACACACACACACACACACACACACACACACACACACACACACACATACATCCCACTCTAGCATATGCAGCCTACCTTTGATGCATCTCTTTGAGTAGCCTATTCCTTTTCAGTTCTACCTGTGTCATCCGAATTTGTGCATAGCCTAGTCAGTGGTCAAGTTATCAGGTTGCTAGCTAGCTAGGTAACATGACTAGCTAGCTAAACAATGTTGTTAGTTAACAAACCAAAAAATAGCAGCTCCCAAGTAGTTTCAAATGGCTCATGACATGAGCACGAAGCACGATGTATAGGCGCAAGCATTGACTGTAGCTGTGTTCCGTGTTGTGCTCTGCGCTTAAAAGGGTCCGTGCGGAAACACTTGCGCTTAAAAGATTCCATGGGGTGAAGAAATGGAGAAGCGATGAACGGTGTAAAACAAAATTACGCCGATGAACATGTCACGCGTTAAAGCATTAATTACGCGTTAACTTCAACAGCTCTAATAGTTAAATTAACCTCAAAATGTGGCCATGGATTTTAAGTTTGATTGTTAAATTCGTTGTTAAAATAGCTTTAACTATTACTATATTACAAAAGTAATATTGAATTTTGTTTTGTTGACAACACAACCAAATATCAACATTTAAAGGAGAAGTATCTACTGCTTGGATAGTTCCATCTGAGCCACTGGTTTAATCCCATTCTTTAACTTTTATTATTGGTTGAGTTGGAGACGTGAATCCAACATATAATTTGTTAACTTGTCAACAAGTTAATAGGTTATATATTGTATTTCAAATGTGATATTTAATTGTGTTTGGTTGTCAACGCCACCAGAAATCAACATTTGAAGGAAATGTATTTTCTGCTTAGATAGTTACATCTGTGCTATTGACTTAGTCTGGCTTTAATTCCAGTTTGTCTACAAATGAATAATCGATATGTTGGATTCACATCTCTATTTCAACCAAAAATCTATGTTAAAGAATAGTACTATATCAAATCAAATCAAACTTTAAATGCACTTTATATAAAGTTTGATTTGATTTAGTCCTATTCTTTAACTTAGAGGCAAATCCAACACAACACATCACTGAGTACCGCTCATATTTTCAAGCATGGTGGTGGCTGCATCATGTTATGGGTATGCTTGTCATTGGCAAGGACTAGGATGTTTTTTAGGATACAAATAAATGGAATACAGCTATAAGCACAGGCAAAATCCTAGAGGAAAACCTGGTTCCGTCTACTTTCCAACAGACACTGGGAGACAAATTCACCTTTCAGCAAGATAATAACCTAAAACACAAGGCCAAATCAACACTGGAGTTGCTTACCAAGATGACATTAAATGATCCTGAGTGGGCTAGTTACAGTTTTGACTTAAATTGGCTTGAAAATATACAGCAAGACTTTAAAATGGCTTTCTAGCAATTATCAACAATCAACTTGACAGAGCTTGATTAATTTTAAAAAGAATAATGGGCAAATAGTGTACAATCCAGGTGTGCAAAGCTCTTAGAGACTTACCCAAAAAGACTCACAGCTGTAATCACTGCCAAAAGGTGCTTCTACAAAGTATTGACGCAGGGGTGTGAATACTTATGTAAATGAGATATTTCTGTATTTCATTTTCAATAAATTAGCAACATTTTCTAAAAACATGTTTTCATTTTATTTTCTTATCATTATGGGGTATTGTGTGTAGATGAATTCAGGTTGTAACGCAACAAAATGTGGAATAAGTCAAGGGGTATGAATACTTTCTGAAGGTACTAAAGGTTGATATTTGGTTGCGTTGACAACCAAACACTATTAAATATCACTGAATATCATTACATTTCAAATCAACCAGAGCTTGAAACCCTAGGCCTATTGTATTGTCAATTTTTTGTTGTATTCTGGATTGATTTGAAACAATAGATGTTGATGACTTTGCAAATGCTACCTGAACAAAAATAGAAATGCAACATGTAAAGTGTTGGTCCCATGTTTCATGAGCTGAAATAAAATATCCCAGAAATGTTCCATACGCACAAAAACCTTATTTCTCTTTTTTTGTTTACATCCCTGTTAGTGAGCATTTCTAATTTTCCAAGATAATCCTTCCACCTGACAGGTGTGGCATATCAAGAAGCTGATTAAACAACATGATCATTACAAAGGTGCACCTTGTGCTGGGGACAATAAAAGGCCACTCTAAAATGTGAATTTTTGTCACACAACACAATGCCACAGATGTCTCAAGTTTTGAGGGAGCGTGCAATTGGCATGCTGGCTGCAGGAATGCTACCAGATAATTTAATGCTAATTTCTCTACCATAAGCCACCTCCAATGTCGTTTTAGAGAATTTGGCAGTACGTCCAACCGGCCACACAACCGCAGACCACGTGTATTGCGTCATGTGGGCGAGCGGTTTGCTGATGTCAACGTTGTGAACAGAGTGCCCCATGGTGGCAGTGGGGTTATGGTATGGGCAGGCATAAGCTACGAACAATGAACACAATTGCATTTTATCAATGGCAATTTGAATGCACAGAGATACCGTGACGAGGTCCTGAGGCCCATTGGTGTGCCATTCATTCGCTGCCATCACCTCATGTTTCAGCATGATAATGCACAGCCCCACACAATTCCTGGAAGCTAAAAATATCCCAGTTCTTCATGGCCTGCATACTCACCAGACAAGTCACCCATTAAGCATGTTTGGGATGCTCAGGAGCGATGTGTACGACAGCGTGTTCCAGTTCGCGCCAATATCCAACAACTTCGCACAGCCATTGAAGAGGAGTGGGACAACATTCCACAGGCCACAATCAACAGCCTGATCAACTCTATGCGAAGGAGATGTGTTGCACTGCATGAGGCAAATGGTGGTCACACCAGATACTGACTGGTTTTCTGATCCACGCCCCTACCTTTTTATAAAGGTATCTGTGAGCAACAGATGCATATCTGTATTCCCAGTCATGTGAAATCCATAGATTTTGACCTAATGAATTTATTTCAATTGACTGATTTCTTTATATGAACTGTAACTCAGTAAAATCTTTGAAATTGTTGCATGTTGCGTTTATATTTTTGTTCAGTATAGTTGGAGGGGCAAGGAGGTACAGTAGGGCGGGCCAAGGCCCCTAAGGCCTGCCCATAATGCCAGCCCTGCCCCTTTAGCTCAAATACCTTGTGAAGGAGAATTTCTTATGACCTTGTAGGAAGTTCCTCCGTGTGCTGCGGCAGCCAGCAGTGTCTTGGCAGCGGGGTGTGGGTGTCTTTCAGCTGGGATAATAAGAGGCTGTGGTATTAGTCCAAATCACAGGATTACCTCTGAGGAAATGTACCAGGCCGTACCTGGCTGGAGATTGGTGTATGTGTGTGTGTGTGTGTGTGTGTGTGTGTGTGTGTGTGTGTGTGTGTGTGTGTGTGTGTGTGTGTGTATGTGTGTGTGTGTATGTGTGTGTGTGTGTGTGTGTGTGTGTGTGTGTGTGTGTGTGTGTGTGTGTGTGTGTGTGTGTGTGTGTGCACGCGCATGTGTGTATGACAAAAGTGCAGAGAGGGGGCTCAAGTTTCGATGAGGTCTGGGTTGCCAGGCAGCAGATTCAGGCCCCTGAACACACATACACACACGCATGCATGCACGCACACACACACACACACACTTACGGAGCAATGCAGCAGAGGGATTTGGAGGCTCAGACAGATTTGATGAGAAATGAGATAAATACAGTGCAGTGTCTGAAGCATTAATCACTTATACACACACACACACACACACACATACACACAGACTGTAAAACCAAAGGAGGGTGAATGAAAAAGCTAGCAAGGAACATTTGTATTCAAGTACTGTAAATCAGTAGAGTAATACTGGTGGCTCTACCATGACATATATTGAGTTGCACTCCCCTCTTTTGCCGTCAGAACAGCCTACATTGATCGGGGCATGGACTCTACAAGTTGTCAAAAGCGTTCCACAGGGATGCTGGCCCGTGTTGGCTCCAATGCTTCCCACAGTTGTGTTAAGTTGGCTGGATGTACTTTGGGTGGTGGACCAGTCTTGATAAACACGGGAAACTGTTGACTGTGAAAAACCCAGCAGCGTTGCAGTTCTTGACACAAACCGGTGCGGCTGGCACCTACTACCATACCCTGTTCAAAGGCACTTACATTTTTTGTGTTGTCCATTCACCCTCTGAATGGCACACATACACAATCCATGTCTCAATTGTCTCAAGGCTTTAAAATTATTATACAACTTGTCTGATGGTTGCTCATAATGGGCCTCTGTACGCCTATGTACAGTGAGGGAAAAAGTATTTGATCCCCTGTTGATTTTGTACGTTTGCCCACTGACAAAGAAATTATCAGTCTATAATTTTAATGGTAGGTTTATTTGAACAGTGAGAGACAGAATAACAACAAAAAAATTCAGAAAAACGCATGTTAAAAATGTTATAAATTGATTTGCATTTTAATATGGGAAATAAGTATTTGACTCCCTCTCAATCAGAAAGATTTCTGGCTCCCAGGTGTCTTTTATACAGGTAACGAGCTGAGATTAGGAGCACACTCTTAAAGGGAGTGCTCCTAATCTCAGTTTGTTACCTGTATAAAAGACACCTGTCCACAGAAGCAATCAATCAATCAGATTCCAAACTCTCCACCATGGCCAAGACCAAAGAGCTCTCCAAGGATGTCAGGGACAAGATTGTAGACCTACACAAGGCTGGAATGGGCTACAAGACCATCGCCAAGCAGCTTGGTGAGAAGGTGACAACAGTTGGTGCGATTATTCGCAAATGGAAGAAACACAAAATAACTGTAAATCTCCCTCAGCCTGGGGCTCCATGCAAGATCTCACCTCGTGGAGTTGCAATGATCATGAGAACGGTGAGGAATCAGCCCAGAACTACACAGGAGGATCTTGTCAATGATCTCAAGGCAGCTGGGACCATAGTCACCAAGAAAACAATTGGTAACACACTACGCCGTGAAGGACTGAAATCCTGCAGCGCCCGCAAGGTCCCCCTGCTCAAGAAAGCACATATACAGGCCCGTCTGAAGTTTGCCAATGAACATCTGAATGATTCAGAGGAGAACTGGGTGAAAGTGTTGTGGTCAGATGAGACCAAAATCGAGCTCTTTGGCATCAACTCAACTCGCCGTGTTTGGAGGAGGAGGAATGCTGCCTATGACCCCAAGAACACCATCCCCACCGTCAAACATGGAGGTGGAAACATTATGCTTTGGGGGTGTTTTTCTGCTAAGGGGACAGGACAACATCACCGCATCAAAGGGACGATGGACGACGCCATGTACCGTCAAATCTTGGGTGAGAACCTCCTTCCCTCAGCCAGAGCATTGAAAATGGGTCGTGGATGGGTATTCCAGCATGACAATGACCCAAAACACACGGCCAAGGCAACAAAGGAGTGGCTCAAGAAGAAGCACATTAAGGTCCTGGAGTGGCCTAGCCAGTCTCCAGACCTTAATCCCATAGAAAATATGTGGAGGGAGCTGAAGGTTCGAGTTGCCAAACGTCAGCCTCGAAACCTTAATGACTTGGAGAAGATCTGCAAAGAGGAGTGGGACAAAATCCCTCCTGAGATGTGTGCAAACCTGGTGGCCAACTACAAGAAACGTCTGACCTCTGTGATTGCCAACAAGGGTTTTGCCACCAAGTACTAAGTCATGTTTTGCAGAGGGGTCAAATACTTATTTCCCTCATTAAAATGCAAATCAATTCATAAAATTTTTGACATGCGTTTTTCTGGATTTTTTTGTTGTTATTCTGTCTCTCACTGTTCAAATAAACCTACCATTACAATTATAGACTGATCATGTCTTTGTCAGTGGGCAAACATACAAAATCAACAGGGGATCAAATACCTTTTTCCCTCACTGTAGATATTCCATTAAAAATCATCCGTTTCCAGCTACTATAGCCATTTAAAACATTAACAATGTCTACACTGTATTTCTGATCAATTTGATGTTATTTGAATGGACAAAAAAAATACTTTACTTTCGAAAACAAGGACATTTCTAAGTGACCCCAAACTTTTGAACGGTGGTGTATGTCTCTTTCCATTCATCAAATTGTGGGTGCAAAGTGCACTGTTGGGGTTTGGTTCCTAAATTATTTTGTGAGGGGACAAATGTGTGGGGGTAGCCTACACGACAAGTGATTGTTTGACAATCAGATGAAAACATCATGACTGGTTGTGTTTATGCCACATTAAAAGGTTTAGGTGGCTTGTCCATAAGGCTCGGGGAAGCTAAGCTTTCCCTAAAGCCAATTGAATTAGATTGCAAACATTATATAGCCTAATTAGCTTACTCCTGTCTATACAGAAATAAATAAAATCCTTCAAAATAGGCTACTACACCAGAAAGCATGATTTGGCCACAGAGGATCATTAGCTTCTTAAAAAACAGCTGTGGATTGTTTTAAATCGCATAGCCTACAGTCTGAAGGGCCCGCAATTTTGGCAGCGCGTGCTGCAAATACCAAATAGACGATTGTTGCGATTGTCTGTGAAAAGTAGAGAGACCCAGCCAGGTATATCGCAATTTTTAAATATACAATTGCGGAAAAACTATTTGGAAAGCAAATGGCTTTTGCTGTAAAGAAATTACAATGAAAATACTTCAATCTGTCTTAACTTAGTTGAGTGAACAGTAGCCTATCTTTTTTTTTTTTTTTTTTTACATTCCATGTGAACAAGATTAAAGTTGAAACTCTACATTATTCACATTATTATGACGGGCGGGCACAAGTTTCTTTTTTTTGTAACCAAACTTTTATTTCGTTATAAACAAAAAAAATAATCTGAGGGGGTTACAGATACAAAAACAATCAAATAATTGCATACCAAGATAACCCCAACCCATTACCCCCCTCAGTCCCCACCCGCCCGCATCCTCCCTCCACACCCAGAAACCATGTTTCCCAACCCGCCTAGCCCCCCCCCCCCCCCCCCCCCCCCAGCTTATCAGTCCCCCTCCCATTCATCCATCCCCTGAGTGTCCCCTTACATCCCCCCGCCCCCCCCCCCCCCCCCTCAAAACGACCAGAGGTGGTTGCCATCTTAGAGGCCTAAACATTTTTCGCAGCAGTGCTGCCTGTCAGCAGTAATCGGATAGTCTTCCTATGTCTATCCCTCTTTGTGAATTTGTAGATATTCTGCCGGTTAAAGCAACTGGGAAATTAGTCCATCTAATGAGGTTGGATTTAATTGTTTTAATCGTTCTGTTAAAGTGTCTAATGTTTACCAAATGTTTAAAATAGGAAATTATTGGGATTACATAAGTAGAAAGTCCTTCATTGGGGTCTTGAGAGGCAGTAGGGCTGATATGATTACATACATTTTATAACTTGAGATGAAGCTGAATTTATCTATGATATTCAATGCGTTTGGGAGTGATTGAGATACATTGTCTATACAGTGGGGAGAACAAGTATTTGATACACTGCCGCTTTTGCAGGTTTTCCTACTTACAAAGCATGTAGAGGTCTGTAATTCTCTCTCTCTCTCTCTCTCTCTCTCTCTCTCTCTCTCTCTCTCTCTCTCTCTCTCTCTGCATTAGCAGTGCTCCATGGATGACCTTGGAGTCGCTCTCAAAGAACTGATCACTTTACAGCCAGTCTCATCTACAGAAGCTGTCTGGGGATTTGGGACTAGAGACTAGAGGCTTGGGGTGTCATGTCTGACACACAGACTCTTTATCTGACTATTTTACTCACTGGAGATCAGAGAGAGATAATGCGGTTGAGCAGCAGGGGAAAATGGAGCTCCACACACACGCCAACAGAAACACACACACACACAATTTACTGTAAGTCGTGGCGCTTTGCGGGATCTCTAGAGATCATGTGACCTTCATCTGATATCAGTCGATGTAAGGAGAGATATGAGAGATAAGGGAAGAGCTATGTAATAGGATATGATAAGGTCTGTGGGGGGACCAAAAGTCTAAGACTGGCCACCTCTGGTCTATACGTTGTTATGTGTATTACAGAGGATGTGAGCGGAGTGGAGCTGGAGTGGAGCAAGGATCGGAGCGTGCATAATTTGTCCACGAGCTATGGCCATGCTCTGCCCAGCATTTTTCCTTTTCTTCTTCATTGTTCTCTTAATTAGGCCTATTCTGTTGTATGTATTTAGGCTACCCCACCACTAATGGTCCCGTGTGGCTCAGTTGGTAGAGCATGGCACTTGCAACGAGAGCGTTATGGGTTTGATTCCCACAGGGGACCAGTATGGAGAAAGAAATGTATGCACTCACTACTATAAGTATTGTTGGATAAGAGTGTTTGCTAAATTACATAAATGTAATGTGTTGAAATGAGTCGACCAAGAAATAGGTCACACAGCCTGTGTAGTTGACGGCAAGACAATGAATGCAGCAGCACCAAAGACAGTTTGGTTTCTATATAGGCTATTGTTTAAAAAAGAGGAGTCTAAGTTTGTAACAGTGCTGAAGTTGTCTATCAACTGTAAAATCTGAGCACAACAGAGCCAGTTACAACTGAAGTATCTGACCATCAATAGATTAGAGAAAAAGCTTCTTCTTTTTTTACACAGTGGCCTATAACCTAGGTACAGTGCATTCTGAAAGTTTTCAGACCCCTTGACCTTTTCCACATTTTCTTACATTACAGCCTTATTCTAAAATGGATTAAATTATTATTTTTTCCTCATCAATCTACACACAATACTCCATAATGACAAAGCAAAAACAGGTTTTTAGAAATTCTTGCAAATGTATTAAAAATAAAAAACAGAAATACCTTATTTACATAAGTATTCAGACCCTTTGCTATGAGACTCGAAATGTATCTCAGGTGCATCCTGTTTCCATTGATCATCCTTGAGATGTTTCTACAACTTGATTGGAGTCCACCTGTGGTAAATTCAATTGATTGGACATGATTTGGAAAGGCACACACCTATCTATATAAGGTCCCACAGTTGACAGTGCATGTCAGAGCAAAAACCAAGACGTGAGGTCGAAGGAATTGTCCGTAGAGCTCCGAGACAGGATTGTGTCGAGGCACAGATATGGGGAAGGGTACCAAAAAATGTCTACAGCATTGAAGGTCCCCAAGAACACAGTGGCCTCCATCATTCTTAAATGGAAGAAGTTTGGAACCACCAAGACTCTTCCTAGAACTGGCAGCCTGGCCAAACTGAGCAATCGGGGGAGAAGGGCCTTGGTCAGGGAGGTGACCAAGAACCCGATGGTCACTCTGACAGAGCTCCAGAGTTCCTCTGTGGAGATGGGAGAACCTTCCAGAAGGACAACCATCTCTGCAGCACTCCACCAATCAGGCCTTTATGGTAGAGTGGCCAGACAGAAGCCACTCCTCAGTAAAAGGTACATGACAGCCTGCTTGGAGTTTGCCAAAAGGCACCTAAAGACTCTCAGACCATGAGAAACAAGATTATCTGGTCTGATGAAACCAATATTGAACTCTTTGGCCTGAATGCCAAGCATCACTTCTGGAGGAAACCTGGCACCATCCCTACGGTGAAGCATGGTGGTGGCAGCATCATGCTTTGGGGATTGTTTTAAGCGGCAGGGACTGGGAGACTAGTCAGGATCGAGGGAAAGATGAACGGAGCAAAGTACAGAGAGATCCTTGATGAAAACCTGCTCCAGAGTGCTCAAGACCACAGACTGGGGCCAAGGTTCACCTTCCAACAGGACAACGACCCTAAGTACACAGCCAAGACAACGCAGGAGTGGCTTTGGGACAAGTCTCGGAATGTCCTTGAGTGGACCAGCCAGAGCCCGGACTTGAACCCGATCAAACATCCTTGGAGAGACCTGAAAATAGCTGTGCAGCGACAATCCCTATCCAACCTGACAGAGCTTGAGAGGATATGCAGAGAAGAATGGGAGAAACTCCCCAAATACAGGTGTGCCAAGCTTGTAGCGTCATACCCAAGAAGACTTGAGGCTGTAATCGCTGCCAACGGTGCTTCAACAAAGTACTGAGTAAAGGGTCTGAATACTTACAGTGAGGGAAAAAGGTATTTGATCCCCTGCTGATTTTGTACGTTTTCCCACTGACAAAGAAATGATAAGTCTATAATTTTAATGGTAGGTTTATTTGAACAGTGAGAGACAGAATAACAACAACAAAATCCAGAAAAACGCATGTCAAAAATGTTATAAATTGATTTGCATTTTAATGAGGGAAATAAGTATTTGACCCCCTCTCAATCAGAAAGATTTCTGGCTCCCAGGTGTCTTTTATACAGGTAACGAGCTGAGATTAGGAGCACAGCTTGGTGAGAAGGTGACAACAGTTGGTGCGATTATTCGCAAATGGAAGAAACACAAAAGGCCTGTCAATCTCCCTCAGCCTGGGGCTCCATGCAAGATCTCACCTTGTGGAGTTGCAATGATCATGAGAACGGTGAGGAATCAGCCCAGAACTACACGGGAGGATCTTGTCAATGATCTCAAGGCAGCTGGGACCATAGTCACCAAGAAAACAATTGGTAACACACTACGCCGTGAAGGACTGAAATCCTGCATTGCCTGCAAGGTCCCCCTGCTCAAGAAAGCACATATACATGCCCATCTGAAGTTTGCCAATGAACATCTGAATGATTCAGAGGAGAACTGGGTGAAAGTGTTGTGGTTAGATGAGACCAAAATCGAGCTCTTTGGCATTAACTCAACTCGCCGTGTTTGGAGGAGGAGGAATGCTGCCTATGACCCCAAGAACACCATCCCCACCGTCAAACATGGAGGTGGAAACATTATGCTTTTGGGGTGTTTTTCTGCTAAGGGGACAGGACAACTTCACCGCATCAAAGGGACGATGGACGGGGCCTTTTACCGTCAAATCTTGGGTGAGAACCTCCTTCCCTCAGCCAGGGCATTGAAAATGGGTCGTGGATGGGTATTCCAGCATGACAATGACCCAAAACACACAGCCAAGGCAACAAAGGAGTGGCTCAAGAAGAAGCACATTAAAATAATAAATAATAAATAATATGCCATTTAGCAGACGCTTTTATCCAAAGCGACTTACAGTCATGCGTGCATACATTATTTTTTTGTGTATGGGTGGTCCCGGGGATCGAACCCACTACCTTGGCGTTACAAGCGCCGTGCTCTGTAGCTGAGCTACAGAGGACCACAATTAAGGTCCTGGAGTAGCCTAGCCAGTCTCCAGACCTTAATTCCATAGAAAATTTGTGGAGGGAGCTGAAGGTTCGAGTTTCCAAACGTCAGCCTCGAAACCTTAATGACTTGGAGAAGATCTGCAAAGAGGAGTGGGACAAAATCCCTCCTGAGATGTGTGCAAACCTGGTGGCCAACTACAAGAAATGTCTGACCTCTGATTGCCAACAAGGGTTTTGCCACCAAGTACTAAGTCATGTTTTGCAGAGGGGTCAAATACTTATTTCCCTCATTAAAATGCAAATCAATTTATAAAATTTTGGACGTGCGTTTTTCTGTATTTTTTTGTTATTCTGTCTCTCACTGTTCAAATAAACCTACCATTACAATTATAGACTGATCATTTCTTTGTCAGTGGGCAAACGTACAAAATCAGCAGGGGATCAAATACTTTTTTCCCTCACTGTATGTAAATGTGAAATTTCAGTTCATTTTTGTTTTGTTTTATTTTTTTGCAAAAAAATCTAAAAAACTGTTTTTGCTTCGTCATTATGGGGTATTGTGTGTAGATTGATGAGGGAAAAAATCTATGTAATCTATTTTAGGATATGGTTGTAATGTAACAAAATGTGGGAAAAGTCAAGGGGTCTGAATATTTTCTGAATGCACTGTAAGTCCTTCTTTAATAGCGTATGACATGTTGTTGTGGTGCGTGATTTAGAAGGAGTCAGGTGCAGGGTAGGGTAAATCACAGAATAAATTGTTTATTCCGTAACACAGCGGTACGCAGCAATGCGTAAAACACTCCAGTGCGGAAATACGGCGCACTGGAAAACAACAAGGCACACGGGTGAATGTCCCGGCGATACAAAACACAAAAGAGCTCCACCGAGCTATAATAAGCTCCACAATAAACAATCACACACAAAGACAAGGGGGCAGAGGGAACACTTATACAGATACTGATGAGGGGATATGAACCAAGTGTGTGTAATAAACAAGACAAAACAAATGGAATGATGAGATGAGGAGCGACAGTGGCTAGAAGGCCGGTGACGACAAACGCCGAAGCCTGCCCAAACAAGGAGAGGAGGCAGCTTTGGAGGAAGTTGTGACAGTTGTTGAAATGTTGAAACTTCTTACAATAGCCTACTTCAAAACCAAATGGTACATAGTCAGAAAAGTAGATGGAGTGTTTGTTAAATAATCTTTTAGCGGGATTTCCAACTCTCAACTCTGCTCACAAACTCTGGTTCTGGGGCACAACTTTCACTGGGGACAGGGGGGACATGACCGCCCCACATTCTAAAATTGCATTTTTGTCCCCCCAAGTCTTATCATTGCAAAAAGAGGCATCGGCGTGCTTAGAATCATGCGGACGAATCAGAGTGGTCGGATAGGCTGTTCGGCGGTTTCAGACACTGGATTTAGGACCGTGCGGACACCACAGAGAGTGCGGACAGGCTGTGTGAAGGCAAAGCTTCTGAAAGGCTGCCTAATAGGACCAGCATGGTGCTGCTGTCTGCAGCTGCTGTCTGTGTGTATTGCGCTTTTTCTCAGAGTTGTAAAAGCAAGCAGAAACTGGCTACTCTTTAGTTGACTGATGTAGCTGGCAAGGTAACTGCTGTTTGACTTAACAGAAAAAAAGTAGTTATTCCCAGTGCTGAGCTTGTAGTGTAACTGACATGTAACGTTAGCTAATCATGTTTCATCCCCTCTTGACTGAAGTTCTGTCTGAAGAGAATAAACTAGCTTGCTAGCTAGTAGCTACCACAGTCAGTTCAGCTCTAGCCTCTAGCAATCTGTCAGATAGCAGTGTCTAACAGCTGTTGTGTGTATGGAAATGTTTGGTAGCCTTTTTGTCCCGTTTCAACAGAAGTAAATTAACTTGGAAAGTTTTTGCCAGTTGATGTACCATTAGAGCTAGCCAAAAACGTTAGCTAGCTAGCTCACTAACTTTGCCTATTATTTTTGCTCAATCACACTAGACTTGAATCAAACGATGAAACCAGCGGCCAAATGATTGAAGATCAATATTCAGAAATTTTTTGACAGCCCAAATTGAGTTTTTATTAGAGTCAGTATAGCAATATAACGTTATTGATCTGTCAGTTTTCCTTGCTAATTCCCTACTTTTCACACTGACACAGTATAAACAGCTCTACAGGCTACACTGTAATGGTGCACAGTCAGATACTACTTGAGTAAAAGTCTAAATGTATTTGGTTTAAAATATACTTAAGTATCATAAGTAAATGTAATTGCTAAAATATACTTAAGTATCAAAAGTAAAAGTATAAATCATTTTAAATTCCTTTTATTAAGCAAACCAGACGGCACCATTTTCTTGTTTTTTTAATTTACAGAGAGCCAGGGGCACGCTCCAACACTCACATTGTTTAGTGAGTCCGCCAGATCAGAGGCAGTAGGGATGACCAGAGATGTTCTCTTGATAAGTGTGTGAATTAGACCATTTTCCTGTCCTGCTACGCATTCAAAATGTAGCAAGTACTTTTGGGTGTCTGGGAAAATGTATGGATAAAAAGTACATAATTTCCTTTAGGAATGTAGTGAAGTAAAAGTTGTCAAAAATATAAATAGTAAAGTAAAGTACAGAAACCCCCCAAAAACTAAAGTAGTACTTTCAAGTAGTTTTACTTAAGTACTTTACACCACTGATAACAATCAGTGAATAGATACAAAGTTCCTTCTTGTCTTGAGGGGTAGGCTACAGTCTGGGATATGGGAATAATGGTCATTTCAATTATTCAAACATTCTATTCTTGGATAATATCATGTATAAATGTACAGCAAGGTCATTCTTTGTCATGCCTCATCTGAGCAGGATCAGATGGTGACATGGGTCTCAGCAGGGTCAGGCAGCCAGGGAAGACCAGTCTGTGACGGCGCTGAGGTGAACTTTTGCAGATAGAACACTTTATTCTCTCTGTGCAGCAAACACTGGACAAGCCAGAAGCTTCAAAGATTGAATCTATTTTAAGGCAGTCTGACAAACCTCTAAAGTTGATTTCTAAACTGTATCAAGGGTTGATAGAGGCTTTTCCCAATGACACAAAACATTCCAAACAAAAATGTGAGGAAGACCTGTGAGACACTATAGGTGATGAATAAATACAGATACACTATATATACAAAACATTGGCAGTAGAATGGACTTACTGAAGAGCTCGTGACTTTCAACGTGGCACCATCATAGGATGCCACCTTTCCAACAAGTCAGTTCATCAAATTTCTGCCCTGCTAGAGCTGCCCTGGTCAACTGTAAGTGCTGTTATTGTGAAGTGGAAACGTCTAGGAGCAACAACGGCTCAGCTGCGAAGTGGTAGGCCACACAAGCTCACAGAACAGGACCGCTGAGTGCTGAAGCGCATAGCTTCAGCGCATAGCGGTTGCAACACTCACTGCCTAGTTACAAATTGTCTCTGGAAGCAACGTCAGCACAATAACTGTTAGTCGGGAGCTTCATGAAATGGGTTTCCATGGCCGAGCAGCCGCACACAAGCTTAAGATCACCATGCGCAATGCCAATCGTCGGATGAAGTGGTGTAAAGCTTGCCGCCATTGGACTCTGGAGTAGTGGGAAAGCATTCTCTGGACTGATGAATCATGCTTCACCATCTGGCAGTCAGACGGACAAACCTGGGTTTGGTGGATGCCAGGAGAACACTACCTGCCCCAATGCATAGTGCCAACTGTAAAGTTTGGTGGAGGAGTAATAATGGTCTGGGGCTGTTTTTCATGGTTCGGACTAGGCCCCTTAGTTCGAGTGAAAATAAATCTTAATGCTACAGCATACAATGACATTCCAGACGATTTTGTGGCAACAGTTTGGGGAAGGCCCTTTCCTGTTTCAGCATGACAATGCCCCCATGAACAAAGCGAGATCCATACAGAAATGGTTTGTTGAGATCGGTGTGGAAGAACTTGTCTGGCCTGCAAGTCCCCTCAGCAATGTTCCAACATCTAGTGGAAAGCCTTCCCAGGAGAGTGGAGGCTGTAATAGCAGCAAAGGGGGGACCAACTCCATATTAAAGCCCATGATTTTGGAATGAGATGTCCGACGAGCAGGTGTCCACACACTTTTGGTCATGTAGTGTATGTTTGAATGCCCAGTCATGTTCATATGATATCAGACATAAATTACTGCAGTTTAAGACCATCCATAGAACATGAAACTGAATAACATGCACTCAGAAATGTAATTCCTCTGCTGGAGGTGTAAAACACAAAAGAGGACATATTTACATATGTTGTAATCTTGTGAATTCTGGCTGAAATCTGGCATAGAGTATGT
The DNA here is from genome assembly GCF_964263955.1 of Coregonus lavaretus. Lineage (NCBI taxonomy): Eukaryota > Metazoa > Chordata > Actinopteri > Salmoniformes > Salmonidae > Coregonus > Coregonus lavaretus. Next base: position 47,753,325 of record NC_139993.1, on the reverse strand, counting down.
CCTTTTATCTCAGCATGTCTACAGATTCTCCCTTCTCCCTGTTTTTATTTGCTTGGAAATGTTGATACTGGAGACTGTTATCAGAAGAAACTGTGTAAACCAGCATTTATAGCGGCTAAGAAATGCATTGCCATTAATTGGAAGGTTGGTTATCCTCCCACTATGTCACAATGGATGGCAGAAATGTCAAGTTATGTATCACTAGCGTTTATGTATTACAAGATTAAGGGTATACTGTGCAACTGTCATACGGTCTGGGTGCCTTATATGGAATACTGTATGACAAAAGGGGTCTGTATTGAAAACATGAGATTTTTTTGGGTTGAGCAGTCACAAATATATATTTGTTTTCATGGCACACGAGACACCTGTCTGATTTGCGCCTGTCTGAGTGGACTAATCCATTGAGGAGGCCGCAGGGATTCCACTGTCCAAGAATATGGGGATTGTGGCTCAGATGCACAAGGCATGTCTCTCTCCAGAATGCGCTCTCTCACGCCACTTTGTGGGTATTCATTGTTTCATAACTTAATTGTGTGCATTGTTTGTTGTGTCTATCAATTCCCCATTACATATATCACCAGTAGTAGCCTACATTTACCGTTAATTCCCATCATTTCTAATCTGCAATGTTTGTTTGGTAACGGTAATTTTGGTTAATGCATTCAATATATTATTATTACAGTCATTTACTGTTCTCATTGTCAGAGTGAACATGTGTTTTGCAGAACTCACAACCTATGCTACACTTGTTAGAAACAAGTTTTTGTTTATTTAATTCCATTTATGAGTTTATTCATCATCTTTTGTTTGAAACGCTCCTGTCAATGTTGAGTAAGGACACGCACCTGATTACGAATATATTATAGTAGTAGGACTAGTCTACCTGGCCTGCGCGCAAATGTAGGCCTATTAATGTGCCCATTTGGGGATGTCTGATAGTATTTCTGATTGTCTTAACTCACCACCACTAATGAGCTGTGGCGCTTCAAAGTAATTTTTCTTCACCTTAAATAGCAAGTAAACAAAGTCTGTTTTTAGAATCAATTAAATGACAATAGTTCCTCAAAGTATTTGAACAGTATTTCCAGCTCTCTCCCTTTCAATAATCCCTCGGCATGAAAGGGAAAAATATAATGTTCTGATCCAGTGGAAACGTCATAAAATACCTGATTACTTCTTATCCCTTGCATAAATAGCCTACAGCTGTGTCTGTCCCGAGCTCACTGGCTGGGAAACTCTGAGGGCCCAGAATATTTTATACAATGTTTCAAGTTTGTTGCAGAAGGGCCATGCATAGCCAATGTGATTTATAGGATTTTTAAAAAAATAAATAATGTGTTGGCTTTATTTAGTAAAACGAATGTCAAAAATGTTATGAATTGATTTGCATTTTAATGAGGGAAATAAGTATTTGACCCCTCTGCAAAACATTACTTAGTACTTGGTGGCAAAACCCTTGTTGGCAATCACAGAGGTCAGACGTTTCTTGTAGTTGGCCACCAGGTTTGCACACATCTCAGGAGGGATTTTGTCCCACTCCTCTTCGCAGATCATCTCCAAGTCATTAATGTTTTGAGGCTGACGTTTGGCAACTCAAACCTTCAGCTCCCTCCACAGATTTTCTATGGGATTAAGGTCTGGAGACTGGCTAGGCCACTCCAGGACCTTAATGTGCTTCTTCTTGAGCCACTCCTTTGTTGCCTTGGCCGTGTGTTTTGGGTCATTGTCATGCTGGAATACCCATCCACGACCCATTTTCAATGCTCTGGCTGAGGGAAGGAGGTTCTCACCCAAGATTTGACGGTACATGGCGTCGTCCATCGTCCCTTTGATGCGGTGATGTTGTCCTGTCCCCTTAGCAGAAAAACACCCCAAAAGCATAATGTTTCCACCTCCATGTTTGACGGTGGGGATGGTGTTCTTGGGGTCATAGGCAGCATTCCTCCTCCTCCAAACACGGCGAGTTGAGTTGATGCCAAAGAGCTCCATTTTGGTCTCATCTGACCACAACACTTTCACCCAGTTCTCCTCTGAATCATTCAGATGTTCATTGGCAAACTTCAGACGGGCCTGTATATGTGCTTTCTTGAGCAGGGGGACCTTGCGGGCGCTGCAGGATTTCAGTCCTTCACGGCGTAGTGTGTTACCAATTGTTTTCTTGGTGACTATGGTCCCAGCTGCCTTGAGATCATTGACAAGATCCTCCCGTGTAGTTCTGGGCTGATTCCTCACTGTTCTCATGATCATTGAAACTCCACGAGGTGAGATCTTGCATGGAGCCCCAGGCCGAGGGAGATTGACAGTTATTTTGTGTTTCTTCCATTTGCGAATAATCGCACCAAGCTGCTTGGCGATGATCTTGTAGCCCATTCCAGCCTTGTGTAGGTCTACAATCTTGTCCCTGACATCCTTGGAGAGCTCTTTGGTCTTGGCCATGGTGGAGAGTTTGGAATCTGATTGATTGATTGCTTCTGTGGACAGGTGTCTTTTATACAGGTAACAAGCTGAGATTAGGAGCACTCCCTTTAAGAGTGTGCTCCTAATCTCAGCTTGTTACCTGTATAAAAGACACCTGGGAGCCAGAAATCTTTCTGATTGAGAGGGGGTCAAATACTTATTTCCCTCATTAAAATGCAAATCAATTTATAACATTTTTGACATGCATTTTTCTGGATTTTTTGTTGTTATTTTGTCTCTCACTGTTGAAATAAACCTACCATTAAAATTATAGACTGAATATTTATTTGTTAGTGGGCAAACGTACAAAATCAGCAGGGGATGTAATCCCTCGTTCTCTCTTTTTACTCCCTCTCATCCTCTCCACTCCCTTCGACACTCCCTCCCTCCCTTGGGAGCCTACCCACTGGGCACAGACGTCAATTCAACATCTATTCCACGTTGGTTCAAAATAATTTCATTTAAATTACTTGGAAACAACATTGATTCAACCAGTGTGTGCCCAGTGGGTTTTCTCTCCCTCCTATCTTCCTGTCTTTTTGTGGGTGTGGATGTGTGTGAGTAAGGTTTGTTTTGATGGGTGTGGAAATGTCTTCTGTACGGGTCAGAGTGATCCCTCACAAAACAAGCATTCATAGCACAAACCATACACAGACAGACAGACAGACATACATACAGACAGATAGATAGACAGACACACACACACAGATATGCATAGCCATTCTACACTAAGAGCATAAGTTTAAAAGCAGATATTCTTAGCTGTTCTGAAGTTAGAGCACTACAGTAGTTTACGCTTACGCTCCACTGACAGCGTATGGAGTCAGATTTTGCGCTGACACTGTTGGACTCCATGGCCAGATGTACTCCACATACTTATGTACTTTCACCTCTTATCTTCACAGGGGACAAAATAGACTGAAACAAAGCTAAAACAACAGTCTTCAATTTTAGTTCACACTCAACTTTTATGTTGTTGTTGTAGGGCTGGGCAATATGGCCAAAATATCATACCACTGTATTTTTTAAATGTTGCTTTATGAGTAGTGCGCGACCCTAGGGTGGCAACACATACATTCTAAGTGATTTCATTGGGGCTTTCTCCATTCTGATTGTTTTATATTGTTCAATTCAACTTCAACCAAAAATAATTTCCAGCATTTTCTGCACTCATTTAAGATTATTTCCACACTGCCACATAGGGCTGCACGATATTGGCAAAACATCTAGGCCCTATTTTTAACCAAATGTTGCGATTTGACTTGCGATTTAGATCAAAACACTTGGGTGAACTGTTGGAATCTTGGAAATAAAATGTTTATTCTAATTTTATAATATAAATAATAGTGGGCACTTTGGATACAGTGTTTGACATGACAACGAATGAAAATGCCAGGGAGGAGTTATTGTGACAGGGTAGAAACCAAAAGTGTTGGTCAGTGTTTCCTAATGGACCCTATAATCTTTGGCTACATTAAATGATTCTTCATGTAGCCAACATATTCATGCTTTGCCTATTCTTCGTTGATTTAGAAGATACTGTTACAACCAACATTCTACTTTAGGCCTACACCATCACTGGTATCAGGCTAGCTAGCTATGTTTGCTCTGATTCAGTACATTTATTAGCTAGCCAGCTAACTAGCGATTAGCATTAGCAGCTAACACGATTTAGCCAAAACCTGAAGAAAAGACAAACTACCTGTTTGCAGATGTAAGAAACACAAACTAATAGTGTACTTATAGAACACTTGTGGATTTATATTAAGAAGCAAGGTGGAAACAACATAGTTGTCATTGATACCGGTATATTGTCATCAATACCAGTATATAGTAAAATACGGTATACCGCCCAGCCCAATGTTGTCCTAAGCTTTAGATATTATTCCTCAGAGGAAAAGACCGGTTAAAACAGGTTGTAATATCCTGTGTGTAAGAGATTGTGATGACCTCACAGTGTGATCTGTCTGTGGTTATTGTCATATCTTGTAATGAATGCTAAAAGATCATAATGCTGATGGCTGCCATCTTTCCTATATCTATCTATCTATTCATTGTTTTTATTAGTTTATTCCTGTAAGGCACATTGCGTGGCATTCCATGTCTGAAGTGTGCTGTATAAATAAAGCTTGATTTGATTTTATATCTGGCAGGATAGATGGGAAAATATTGATCAAATGTTGTTACTGTAACTTACTGTATTTATCTTACTCTCTCTTTCGCTCTCTCTCCTTTCTTTCTCTCAGAGCATGCGTGGGTGTGTGTGTGCGTGCATCATTTAATGACAGAGTGCTGTGGCCTGCGGTGCCTCTTAGCATCTGATTTATCGGCAGCATATTTCATAGCAGATATTAATCAGAGTAAACAAAGGCCAGGCTAAAACAAATCACATAAATTACTGTGACATTACAGTGCCTTGCAAAAGTATTCATTCCTCTTGGCATTTTACCTATTTTGTTGCATTACAACCTGTAATTTAAATGCATTTTTATTTGGATTTCATGTAATGGACATACACAAAATAGTCCAAATTGGTGAAGTGAAATGAAAAAAATTACTTTTTTCAAAAAATTCTAAAAAATAAATAACGGAAAAGTGGTGCGTGCATATGTATTCACCCCCTTTGCTATGAAGCCCCTAAATAAGATCTGATGCAACCAATTACCTTCAGAAGTCACATAATTAGTTAAATAAAGTCCACCTGTGTGCAATCTAAGTGTCACATGATCTGTCACATGATCTCAGTATATATACACCTGTTCTGAAAGGCCCCAGAGTCTGCAACACCACTAAGCAAATGTCACCACCAATCACCATGAAGAACAAGGAGCTCTCCAAACAGGTCATGGACAGAGTTGTGGAGAAGTACAGATCAGGGTTGGGTTATAAAAAAATATCTGAAACTTTGAACATCCCACAGAGCACCATTAAATCCATTATTAAAAAATTGATAGAATATGGCACCACAACATACCTGCCAAGAGAGGGCCGCCCACCAAAACTCACGGACCAGGCAAGGAGGGCATTAATCAGAGGCAACAAAGACACCAAAGATAACCCTGAAGGAGCTGCAAAGCTCCACAGCGGAGATTGGAGTATATGTCCATAGGGCCACTTTAAGCCGTACACTCCACAGAGCTGGGATTTACGGAAGAGTGGCCAGAAGAAAGCCATTGCTTAAAGAAAAAAATATGCAAACACGTTTGGTGTTCGCCAAAAGGCATGTGGGAGACTCCCCAAACATATGGAAGAAGGTACTCTGGTCAGATGAGACTAAAATTGAGCTTTTTGGCCATCAAGGAAAACGCTATGTCTGGCGCAAACCCAACACCTCTCATCACCTCGAGAACACCATCCCCACAGTGAAGCATGGTGGTGGCAGAATCATGCTGTGGGGATGTTTTTCATTGGCAGGGACTGGGAAACTGGTCAGAATTGAAGGAATGATGGATGATGCTAAATACAGGGAAATTCTTGAGGGAAACCTGTTTCAGTCTTCCAGAGATTTGAGACTGGGACGGAGGTTGGAGCAGTTTTGCCTTGAAGAATGGGAAAAAATCCCAGTGACTAGATGTGCCAAGCTTATAGAGACATACCCCCAAGAGACTTGCAGCTGTAATTGCTGCAAAAGGTGGCTCTACAAAGTATTGACTTTGGGGGGGGTGAATAGTTATGCCTGCAAAGTGGTAGGCATGTTGTGTAAATCAAATGATACAAACCCCCCCCCCCCAAATCAATTTTAATTCCAGGTTGTAAGGCAACAAAATAGGAAAATGCCAAGGGGGGTGAATACTTTCGCAAGCCACTGTATATCAACCTGTCTCATACTGGGCTATCACGGTATTAAAAGTGGTGTGTGTGTGTGTGTGTGTTTGTATGTGCGCGTGTGTGAGGGTGGGTGGCTGTGTGTGTGCTTATGTGTATTAAAAGTGATATGGCCTCAGCAAAATATGTTTTTGTCATCCTCTACGAAGCGCTGGGTCGAGCAAAGCAGGTGTCAAAAGTTAAAAGGGTCTTGAACTAATTACTAAATGTTTTTAAGGCGTGTGTGTGTGTAGGGGGGTTGAAGTGGATGACTGCTTTCATTAGGTGGGCAGGGGAGTACCCTGTCCAATGTTCTATCTCCTTCCATCTCCTCCTCACTCCCTCTCTCCCTTCATCTCTCTTGTTGATACACACCCCACTGAAACACTCTGAAGTTTTAATTTACCCGTCAGGCACCAGTGCATCCCTCTCTAACACACAAACACACACACACACACACACACACACTGTAAGGCTGGTGTTTTTCTATGCTTTATATAGACATATCTAGTGTTCCTTTGTCTGGTGACAGCTGTTATATCTAGATCCATCTGCTGCTGTTGGTATTGGTGTGTAGACTGTAGAGGTTTTTGAGGCAGAGTTTGACACAGTGTTGATATATCTGGTGTTTGGTGTTGATATACATGTACATGTATCTGTCTGTCGTTTAAATAGATCCCAGAGATTTCTCAGACCAGCGAGCTCACACATTCTGGCAACAGATAAAATCTTAGCCTTAACCCCCCTTCCTTAACCTCCTAGGGCTTAGTGGTCACATACGTGGACAGCACTTTTTAGCTCTTATGTCCACAATTGTGTAGAAGTTCTGTCATATTTCATGGCTTATTCTGATTTAGATATTTATAAAAGCCTTGTATATTTGTCATGACATGCAAATTTGAAAAAAAAAAGTGTAAAACTAGCAACTTTGTAGGTCGCTAAACATGAAGTACACGTAAGTGTACTTATGGACTGAGGCTCCTCGAAACAGCTAATATGCTTGTAAACATGCACACACGTAAAATGGGAAAAAAGCTAGCTCTGATGCAGCTAAAAAGCTGTACATGGTCCCAATGAAATAAATAACAATTAAATCACTAAATACATACATACATACTTAAATTAGTTGTGTTGAAAATGTTAGCCTAATGCAAGAGTGACTATTTAAAATGCTTTGAATGTTTTATATTTTGTTACAGACATACAATGTCATCCTGCAACTATTTTGCAGCATATCAAATGTTCCAAACACTATTTTTAACTGTCCAAAATGGGCAAAAATGCAATGTTTCCATATTATTTTTACTCTCCGATAGTCAAAACATGTTCAAAAAATATGTGTATGTGTTATTAATACATTAAAAAACAGTCAGGAAAAAAACTGCTGTGTTCAAGGCAGAAATGAAGAGTTTTTCATTCTATTACACAAAGGTGACTTTATTGTGTTTTATGGAAATTCGGACCATGAATCCACATATGTGGACATCATTTTTCTCTAAAAGTACATCATATCAAAAGATGATACTTAGTTTTTATTCTAATTAGGTTCCAATAAGCCCAAATAGCAAAGAGAAATAAAAAATGCATGTAAAAAAACAGCTTGGGCCTTAAGAGGTTAAAACTTTTGGGCAGGCACTTTTTGGCAGTAGATATCCTCCCTCTCCTCTCCACCTCTACATGAAAGGCAGTGTCTTGGTAGGAGATCGATGTGTATCAGATCAGCTGAAGAAGACAGATAATGAACACTTTTATCTTTAAAAGGTCCAATGCAGCCGTGTCAATCTTAATATCAAATCAATTCTGGGTAACAATTAAGTACTTTGCTGTGATTGTTTTAAATTAAAATGGTCAAAAAGAAACAAAAATAGCTCTTTAGCAAAGAGCAATTTCTCAAGCAAGAATTTTGCTAGGACTGTCTGGGAGTGGTCTGAGGGGACAAATTGGACGAGCCTAATGGGAGGGATATGTAACCTGAAAACTAGCTGTTATTGGCAGACAGAGAGGTTTGAAACTCTCTTTGTTATTGGTCTATTAACTTATAACCTACCTGGTGATGTCGCCAGGCAGGCCAAAACTCCATCCCACCAAAACAGGCAGAAATTTCATGAATTTCTTTCAAATTGCTCTTACAATAAAAGGGCATTATCATCCTTTTCACAATTGCACAGTATTATTCCAACCTCATAGTGTGGAAATATATTCATAAAACACAGAAAAATCACATTTTTGACTGCAATGGGCCTTTCATCTTCTGGACCCCAGATGAGAATTATATTTCACGGTCTAATAGAGGACCAACCTTGATGTGTTGTCTGACTGTGTGTGTGTGTGTGTGTGTGTGCGTACCCTGTCTTTGTCACACTCTCTGTGCTAATCACCACACCAGCTACCTACATCACCATGGGCATGGCGAGGCATAGGCCCTATTCCCACTACGAGAGATGAAGGAGAGTCTGAGGAGATTTCTACTTTTCAATTCACATTACATCCTTGCCTTACCTTTCATTGTGGCTGGCAACGCGACATTCTTGGTCCGCAGCTCAAATTGACCATAAATATCACAGTAGCCACTAGCCAGTAAGCACAAACTAGTTAACAATCCGAGCAACGTTTCTTCTAAAACCTATTACACTATTGACCTAATGGGTCCCGCTTTAAATTACCTGCAGCTTATAAAGGCTTCATAAAGCCTTCATAAACACTACATAAATGTGTTACAAATCATCTATAACCGTATGTCATGCTTTATAAAGGGTTCATAAATGTGGCATACCTGTGTGACATATAACCACCAAAGTCAAATGTGACATAACCCGCTATGTCAAATATGACATAAACATGTGCTTTATAAAGGGTGGCATAAACACCGCTAAATAAAGGCCTTATAAATAATATTAAATTGAGGCTCCACAAAGCATTTATAACCCTGTCATGCATCTTGGTAGTGCATTGCAATGCCAGGATATTGGGTTCGATTCCCAAGACCACCCATACGTAAAAATGTATTCACTCGTGACTGTAAGTCGCTTTGGATAAAAGCGTCTGCTAAATTTTCTATATTATATTATATTTCACTAAAACATTTCTAGGTTGGCCCAACCTCTTTCCCTCTTGGGTGCATAGTCAATATTGGACCTGACCTCAACTTCCCCCTAAATGCAAAAAACAGCAAAAAACATTGGTAGGGCCTTTTCAAATCTATTTACATTTTTTGAGTACTTCTGTTTTTTTCCCAAATGCCATTTTCTTGTTTTTGTTTTTCCAGGTTTCGGATTTACCCCATTTATTTCTGGTTTACCCAACACTTTTATAATAGAAAAACAACAATTAGATGTTCTGTGTTCGTAGCAATGATTACACCACATCAGGGGATTACTTTTGAGGTCTGGGAAAATCTAAGAAATGTAGATTTTTTTGTATAGTTGCCCTTTAATTCAGTGAGCATGCCCTGCACTGTTGTTTGGTTAGCGAGTTTTCTGTAGTGCAGTAAGCGCACGTGATGTGATTCGGCCACCAATGAAATGTGTGGAGTGGAAGTCCAGCAACACTCCGTAGTATTCAGAGCCCATGAAATGACACCATACAGTGCATTTGGAAAGTATTCAGACCCCTTGACTTTTTCCACATTTTGTTACGTTACAGCCTTATTCTAAAATGGATTGAATACATTTGTTCTCATCAATCTACACACAATACCCCATAATGACAAAGCGAAAACAGGTTTTTAGAATAGTTTGGAAATGTATTACAAATAAAAAACAGAAATACCTTATTTACATAAGTATTCAGACCCTTTGCTATGAGACAAATTGAGCTCAGGTGCATCCTGTTTCCATTGATCATCCTTGAGATGTTTCTACAACTTGATTGGAGTCCACCTGTGGTAAATTCAATTGATAGGACATGATTTGGAAAGGCACACCTGTCTATATAATGTCCCACAGTTGACAGTGCATGTCAGAGCAAAAACCAAGCCATGAGGTCGAAGGAATTGTCCGTAGAGCTCGAGGAACAGATCTGGGGAAGGGTACCAAAACAATTCTGCAGCATTGAAGGTCCCAAGAACACAGTGGCCTCCATCATTCTTAAATGGAAGAAGTTTGGAACCACCAAGACTCTTCCTAGAGCTGGCCGCCCGGCCAAACTGAGCAATCGGGGGAGAAGGGCCTTGGTCAGGGAGGTGACCAAGAACCCGATGGTCACTCTGACAGAGCTCTAGAGTTCCTCCGTAGAGATGGGAGAACCTTCCAGAAGGACAACCATCTCTACAGCCCCACCAATCAGGCCTTTATGGTAGAGTGGCCAGACGGAAGCCACTCCTCAGTAAAAGGAACATGACAGCCCGCTTGGAGTTTGCCAAAAGGCACCTAACGACTCTCAGACCATGATAAACAAGATTCTCTGAACTGATGAAACCAAGATTGAACTCTTTGGCATGAATTCCAAGTGTCACGTCTGGAGGAGACCTGGCACCATCCCTACGGTGAAGCATGGTGGTGGCAGCATCATGCTGTGGGGGTGTTTTTCAGCGGCAGGGACTGGGAGACTAGTTAGGATCGAGACAAAGATGAATGTAGCAAGGTACAGAGAGATCCTTGATGAAAACCTGCTACAGAGTGCTCAGGACCTCAGACTGGGACGAAGGTTTACCTTCCAACCGGACAATGACCCAAAGCACACAGCCAAGACAACGCAGGAGTGGCTTCGGGACAAGGCTCTGAATGTCCTTGAGTGGCCCAGCCAGAGCCCGGACTTCAACCCGATCACACATCTCTGGAGAGACCTGAAAATAGCTTTGCAGCGACGCTCCCCATCCAACCTGACAGAGCTTGAGAGGATCTGCAAAGAAGAATGGGAGAAACTCCCCAAATACAGGTGTGCCAAGCTTGTAGTTTCATAACCAAGAAGACTCGAGGCTGTAATCGCTGCCAAAGGTGCTTAAACAAAGTACTGAGTAAAGGGTCTGAATAATTATTTAAATAAATCTATTTCTGTTTTTATTTTGTAATACATTTGCAAACATTTATAAAAACCTGTTTTTGCTTTGTCATTATGGGGTATACATTTTAGAATAAGGTTGTAACGTAACAAAATGTGGGAAAGGTTAAGGGGTACGAATACTTTCCGAATGCACTGTATACCATGAAATAACAGATATGGAATCATGTAGTAACCAAAAAAGTGTTAAACAAATCAAAATATATCACTCTCCTTCTTGGTCAAATAGCCCTTACACAGCCTGGAGGTGTGTTGGGTCATTGTCCTGTTGAAAAACAAATGATAGTCCCACTAAGCGCAAACCAGATGGGATGGCGTATCGCTGCAGAATGCTGTGGTAGCCATGCTGGTTAAGTGTGCCTTGAATTCTAAATGAAACACTGACAGTGTCACAAGCAACGCACCCCCACATCATCACACCTTCTCCTCCATACTTCACGGTGGGAACCACACATGCAGAGATCATCCGTTAACATACTCTGCGTCTCACAAAGACACGGCGGTTGGAACCAAAAATCTCACATTTGGACTCATCAGACCACGTGTAACCACGCCAGCCCAGGACCTCCACATCCGGCTTCTTCACCTGCGGGATGGTCTGAGATGAGACACCCGGACAGCTGATGAAACTGTAGGTTTGCACAACCAAAGAATTTCTGCACAAACTGTCAGAAACGGACTCAGGGAAGCTCATCTGACTGCAGTTCGACGTCATAACCGACTTCAGTGGGCAAATGTTCACCTTCGATGGCCACTTGCACGCTGGAGAAATGTGCTCTTCGCGGATTAATCCCAGTTTTAACTGTACCGGGCGGATGGCAGACAGCTTGTATGGCGTCATGTGGGCGAGCAGTTTGCTGATGTCACCGTTGTGAACAGAGTACCCCATGGAGGCGGTGGGGTTATGGTATGAACACAATTGCATTTTATCAATGGCAATTTGAATGCACAGAGATACCGTGACGAGATCCTGAGGCCCATTGTCGTGAAATTCATCCACTGCCATCACGTCATGTGTCAGCATGATAATGCATGACCCCATGACGCAAGGATCTGTACACAATTCCTGGAAGCTGAAAATGTCCCAGTTCTTCCATGGCCTGCATACTCACCAGACATGTCACCCATTGAGCATGTTTGGGATGCTCTGGATCGACGTGTACGACAGCATTTTCCAGTTCCCTCCAATATCCAGCAACTTCGCACAGCTATTGAAGAGGAGTGGGACAACATTCCACAGGCCACAATCAACAGCCTGATCAACTCTATGCGAAGGAGATATTTTGTGCTGCATGAGGCAAATGGTGGTCACACCAGATACTGACTGGTTTTCTGATCCACGCCGCTACCTTTAAAAAAAAGTATCTATGACAAGCAGATGCATATCTGTATTCCCAGTAATGGGAAATCCACAGTAAAATCTTTTAAATTGATGCATGTTGCATTTATATTTTTGTTCAGTGTATATTGTATTATACAAGGGCGCATTTGGAAATTAGACCTAGGTCTCAATATGTCTTCCCTGTTAAAATAAAGGTTAAATAGAAATAAAAAAGGTAATATTTTCTAATGTTATGGCAGCCCATTGTAGCAGGATTACTTTTGATCTATCTCATTCACCCTTTGCGAGATAAGAGACAGATCAGTGCAGGCGGAATCGATCTGATGTAAGACAATGATGGACTTCATTATATAAGGTAAAAGCAAATTGCGACTGATAATGTTGATAATTCCCTGGGGAGTTGCTTCTTGCCTGGACATCAGTGGCTCAGTGCAGTCAAGCAAAAACAAAAAAACACTGTCGAGATTTAAAGCTATGGCGACAATTTCAGAATGTAACAGGCTGTTACTACAATTTCAAGTAAAAACTCAATAAAACAAGTCCAAAAATAAGGAAAATGTCTGTACATTTCAGCTGTTTCATAAACATTGCTCTGCTATAAAAAAAAAATGTACTGAAAGAGTGTTGGCTCAACGAGACAATTCTGTTTACGCTGCCCTGCTTAGCAACTGTCGGGAGAGTGTCGTGTGTTACTACCTCCGGAGGAAGTGACAAATTCGCAAGTTTACATTGCCGTAATACACTGAGTGTACAAAACATTAGAAACACCTGCTCTTTCCATGACGTAGACTGACCAGGTGAAAGCTATGATCCCTTATTGATGTCACTTGCTAAATCCACCTCAATCAGTGTAGATGAAGGGGAGGAGACAGGTTAAAGAAGGATTTTTAAGCCTTGACAATTGAGACATGTATTGTGTATGTGTGCCATTCAGAGGGTGAATGGGCAAGACAAAATATTGAAGTGCCTTTGAACGGGGAATGGTATTAGGTGCCAGGTGCACCAGTTTGAGTGTGTCAAGGACTGCAACGCTGCTGGGTTTTTCACGCTCTCGTGTGTAGAATCATCCACCACCCAAAACACATCCAGACAACTTGGCACAACTGTGGGAAGGATTGGAGTCAACATGTTCCAGCATCTCTGTGGAACGCTTTCAACACCTTGTAGAGTCCATGCCCCGATGAATTGAGGCTGTTCTGAGGGAAAAGGGGGGTTCAACTCAATATTAGGAAGGTGTTCCTAATGTTTTGTACACTCAGTATATGTGTAGCGGAGGGTATCTTTGCGAAAGGTCTAGTAAGTGTGAAGAACCTCATAGTGTAGAGTAGGCAGGGACATAATGCACTGCAGCCACCAAGAGGTCATTGGACATCAGCTAAGCCGCTGGCGTGACACGCACACACACACACACAGTTCTTAATTAAAGGTGGTGGGTTTTTTTTCTCTCACCGCAGTAGGTGTCCTCTGTTTTGTCTTGGCGGGGTGTACGTGTGATTGTGTGTGTGTTCGTGTGTGTGTGTTCGTGTATGATAATGTGTAATAGGGGTGTTCTTGTGTGATAATGTGTAATAATGTGTGTGTGATGTCTCCTACCTCTGAGCTTATTGACGTCTAAAGAGCAATTAGAACAATTTTCCACTTGAATTCTAGTTTACACGACAGTGTTACGGGTCGGTGTTACACGGAGTACAATAGGAACCTCAAAGCAGAGAATGGCATTCTTTGGCTGGGCTAGCTTTGTTGAATAAAACAGATAAATGCCACGATGTAAACAGCCTGTAGTCTCAATACAAAACAATATAGTACACTTCTGTTTGGCATAGTAGCTATTTTGTTTTTAATTAGTCAGCTGTCATCCATTGACGTCAATTGGAGGTTTGCGTGAGAGGTTGAGTTACACAAACAGATTTTGAGTTAGGGTTCAGCCTTGAGTGTCCCTCCTCTATGGTTATGTTTGGTTGTGTATCTATTTCCTCTGTCCTGTAGGATCTTCTATGTGTCTCATGACTCCCAGGACCTGAAGATCTTCAGCTACATCGCCAGAGACGGACAGAGTAACATCTTCCGTTGTAACGTCTTCAAGTCCAAGAAGAAGGTGAGAGTCTCTCTCGCTCTCGCTCTCTCTCTCTCTCTCTCTCTCTCTCTCTCTCCCCCCTCTATTCTCCCTCTATTCTCCCGGACTCTCTAAAGTTTTATGTTTTGGTGCCGCTAGGGCAGTTCAGACAGATTGTTCATTACTTTTTTTACTGAGGAATGTTTGTTTTTCATGATCGTGTTTTTTAAGTTACTTTTCATAAATGAATTGTAAATATTGTATGTTTTTATTGCATTGGAATTGTAAAAATTGTGAATTTGTATGATTGTGTGCAGGGCTCCCTTGTAAAAGAGGCCTTGGTCTCAATGGGATTTCCCTTTTGAAATACATTTTAATAAATACAAATAAAATTCCTCCCTCCCTCCTCTCTAGCTGTCCTCCTGTGGACAGTTTAAAGCAAGTGGCATAGCTTTGGGCATCCCATCACCCAGGAGACTGAGCCAGCGGTTGGCTAACAGATTCTATTTGACCATGCAAATACTCACCAATCTGGCTACATTTTCCAAATTAATAAATCAGATAATTCATCCTCAAAGACAGAACTCTAGAATATGATAAGGGGAGAAAATAATCAAATTCTTAGTCCTTCCCCTTGTCATTGTGCAGAACAGTCACTGTTGCACCCCAGCCCTGTCTGTTATAATGACTGTCTGAGAAACTGCTGAGCCATAATGGCTGTTAATTGACAGGCTGAATTGGAGGGAAACACCTTGACTCAGAACAAAGGCTTGGCAGTTAGAGAGACAGAGAGAGTCATTATGACACAGTAACATTATGGGGCTGTTCCACTGCTGGTTCTTTATCTGCGTTTACGACTCTAACGATGCTAGAACTGCTGGTACTTAATCTGGATTTACAACTCTAGCCAGACTAATGATGCTAACTATGCTAGTACTGCTGCTCCTTAATCTGGGCTAATGACTTTAACAAGGCTAATGATGCTAACGATGTTAGTGCTGCTGGTCCTTAATCTGGGCTACACACTTAGAAAAAATGTTCCTTATAGAACCAAAAAGGGTTATATCGCTTGCGTCACATATGGAACCCCTAAAAGTTCTATATAGAACCCTTTTATAGGGTTCTTTGATCAGAACCCTTGAGGTTCTTCTTCACTGAACCAACATGGTTCCATATAGAACCCTGCATGGTGCCATTAATTAATTATAGCTACTACTATGAATAGTAATATTGTTAGCTAAGAATATAATTTCATAAACAATTAAATAATGGACAAAATAATACCGGCATAATTTTTAGAATGTATTGTCATTGTAGAGTCACTGACCACCTTCCGGAGACACTTGAAACCCTACCTCTTTAAGGAATACCTGGAATAGTATAAAAGTAAAAAAAAGTATATATATACAGTGGGGGAAAAAGGTATTTAGTCAGCCACCAATTGTGCAAGTTCTCCCACTTAAAAAGATGAGAGAGGCCTGTAATTTTCATCATAGGTACACGTCAACTATGACAGACAAATTGAGGAAAAAAATTCCAGAAAATCACATTGTAGGATTTTTTATGAATTTATTTGCAAATTATGGTGGAAAATAAGTATTTGGTCACCTACAAACAAGCAAGATTTCTGGCTCTCACAGACCTGTAACTTCTTCTTTAAGAGGCTCCTCTGTCCTCCACTCGTTACCTGTATTAATGGCACCTGTTTGAACTTGTTATCAGTATAAAAGACACCTGTCCACAACCTCAAACAGTCACACTCCAAACTCCACTATGGCCAAGACCAAAGAGCTGTCAAAGGACACCAGAAACAAAATTGTAGACCTGCACCAGGCTGGGAAGACTGAATCTGCAATAGGTAAGCAGCTTGGTTTGAAGAAATCAACTGTGGGAGCAATTATTAGGAAATGGAAGACATACAAGACCACTGATAATCTCCCTCGATCTGGGGCTCCACACAAGATCTCACCCCGTGGGGTAAAAATGATCACAAGAACGGTGAGCAAAAATCCCAGAACCACACAGGGGGACCTAGTGAATGACCTGCAGAGAGCTGGGACCAAAGTAACAAAGCCTACCATCAGTAACACACTACGCCGCCAGGGACTCAAATCCTGCAGTGACAGACGTGTCCCCCTGCTTAAGCCAGTACATGTCCAGGCCCGTCTAAAGTTTGCTAGAGTGCATTTGGATGATCCAGAAGAGGATTGGGAGAATGTCATATGGTCAGATGAAACCAAAATATAACTTTTTGGTAAAAACTAAACTCGTCGTGTTTGGAGGACAAAGAATGCTGAGTTGCATCCAAAGAACACCATACCTACTGTGAAGCATGGGGGTGGAAACATCATGCTTTGGGGCTGTTTTTCTGCAAAGGGACCAGGACGACTGATCCGTGTAAAGGAAAGAATGAATGGGGCCATGTATCGTGAGATTTTGAGTGAAAACCTCCTTCCATCAGCAAGGGCATTGAAGATGAAACGTGGCTGAGTCTTTCAGCTTGACAATGATCCCAAACACACCGCCCGGGCAACGGAGGAGTGGCTTCGTAAGAAGCATTTCAAGGTCCTGGAGTGGCCTAGCCAGTCTCCAGATCTCAACCCCATAGAACATCTTTGGAGGGAGTTGAAAGTCTGTGTTGCCCAGCGACAGCCCCAAAACATCACTGCTCTAGAGGAGATCTGCATGGAGGAATGGGCCAAAATACCAGCAACAGTGTGTGAAAACCTTGTGAAGACTTACAGAAAACGTTTGACCTGTGTCATTGCCAACAAAGGGTATATAACAAAGTATTGAGAAACTTTTGTTATTGACCAAATACTTATTTTCCACCATAATTTGCAAATAAATTCATTAAAAATCCTACAATGTGATTTTCTGGATTTATTTTCCTCATTTTGTCTGTCATAGTTGACGTGTACCTATGATGAAAATTACAGGCCTCTCATCTTTTTAAGTGGGAGAACTTGCACAATTGGTGGCTGACTAAATACTTTTTTCCCCCCACTGTATATGTATATATATATATATATATATATATATATATATATATATATATATATATATATATATATATATTGGGTGGTTGTCTCACTAGCTATCATAAGTTGAATGCACCAATTTGTAAGTCGCTCTGGATAAGAGCGTCTGCTAAATGACTTAAATGTAAATGTAAATGTATATGCAAACATAGTTTGGAAATATGCACTGGTGGCCAGCAGAGGCATCTCTTTGTTTGAATGATGGATCACGTCAACTATGGCTGACTTCAATACAATACAACTTTGTCCATTAGTTACAGCGAACAACAAAAATGTGTCTTCTGCTCCGTTCTCAACCCGCCAAACAGCAGACCTCACACATACAGTTGAGACTAACACAGGTTCAAGCTGCAGTGCAGCACCCCTGGATAGAGAGCATGTTGTGGGGTTACGTACCTTGCTCAAGGGCCCAACAGTAGGGGAATGTTTTGAGGATATGAACCCAGCAGCCCTCCAGTTGTCAGATCAATTCCGCCCATTTTTTCCGGCGACTGGCCCAGGATTCGAACCGGCCACCTTGCGGCCACAAGTCCAATACCGACCTTGTGCCATTCTGGGATATTCGGTAATACCGGTACTGAACACAAGGGGCACTGTTTTCAAACCTCACTGATACTCTGTAATCCGAAGGTTAGTAATGCTAACAAGTACATGTAAAATCCCATAGAGAATGCTAACTAAATGCTAACGAGCACATTGCGAAGTATAGAAGTAACTCAAAACTGCTACTCAAAGTTTGCTGCTCGTACAAAACAAATATTAGCCAGCAAGGCTCTTGATCCAGAAGGGGATTCTCTGCTGTTACCAAGTGAATGCTTGGTTTTGGAAGAAGCTAACCACTTAGCTAGATAACTAACTAACTACTAAATTAGCAAACCAAATGCACAACTGCAGCGCATTTAGCACATTTTAGACAGTTAACTTAATAGTTATAAGAAGGCTAGCTGGCAAACATTTAGTTGTGAATTCCATACTATAATTAGATCGCCTGGCAAATGCTGCACAACAGTGAGTGACTCACAAGGCTCTGGTCTCTCTTCGTTGTGTGCTTGTGAAAAACACCACATGACACGTGACTGCGGACTACCGTAAGCTTCATAATAATGTGACAGGTGAAATTAAAAACGCAATGTTCTTTATCTCCTAACGTATTGCACAAGTTGACTGCAGGTATTTACTTAAAAAGTAACTACAAATATTGAAATGTATTAAAAAAACTTCAAATACATATTTTCAACGATATTGACGGTATGTGGCTTTTTCCAAATACCCCTGTATACGGTTTATACGGTATACCGCCCAAGCCTAGTTGTCATGCTGGAATGGAAGTTGGTTTTTGAATCGGAATGGCAGTTACATTTTGAATTGACCAAAAGGTTCTACATCGAACCCCTTTTTTATCTAAGAGTGAATACTTTTATTAAACACAGTATTTCCTCTTGCTTCTAGCTAGCATTTAGTTTGCAACAGCACAGATTTGTATGAACCTTGCTGTTTGCCACTTACACCTCAGCAACAGTGTTGCAAAATATGAATCCGATCTTCCCCCTGCCATAGAGAGCTAACGGTCTTGGACGTCAGCTAGACATTTTTTCTGAACAGGCGAAATCATGCAGCAGCATAATTAATATGGATATAAATGTCAATGCATGTCAAAGGGGTGCTGAAGGTGGGTGTGGTGCATGAATCAAGCGCAGGACGCAGAAGCTCAGTCCAAAAGACTTTAGTGCAATATTCACGTAGAAAATAAGCACAATAAGCCCGAAGGCGAAATCACGGCGCACACAGGCGTCAAACAAACGGCGCACTAACATGTGCGAAAAACCCTCTCCAAAACACTGGAGGGAAGTACGTAGCTCCAACACGAAAACAGAAGAGCAATCACACACAAAGACAAACACAACCAACGAGAACTAAATAGGACACTAACGAGGACTAACAAGACACAGGTGTACAACATAAAGACAAAACCAAACGAACATGAAACATAGATTGGTGGCAGCTAGTACTCCGGGGACGACGACCGCCGAAGCCTGCCCGAACCAGGAGGAGGAGCAGCCTCGGCCGAAACCGTGACAATGCAAAGCAGCTGAAACAAATTAAAAGGGAGCATTACCTGTCATTTCAGAGTTTGATGTGACTGGGTTAGCTTTTATTAACTGTTGTTTTCTACAATCCCCATTACACCCCTGGGGTAGGAAATAGGGATAGAACCCTCAAGGTTATTTGCCTTCATTGGGTATATACAGTACCAGTCAAAAGTTTGGACATACCTACTCATTCAAGGGTTTTTATTTATTTTTACTATTTTCTACATTGTAGAATAATAGTGAAGACATCAAAACTATGAAATAACACATATGGAATCATGTAGTAACCAAAAAAGTGTTAAACAAATCAAAATATATTTTAGATTTTAGATTCTTCAAAGTAGCCACCCTTTACCTTGATGACAGCTTTGCACACTCTTGGCATTCTCTCAACCAGCTTCATGAGGAATGCTTTTCAAACAGTCTTGAAGGTGTTCCCACATATGCTGAGCACTTGTTGGCTGCTTTTCTTTCACTCTGCGGTCCAACTCATCCCAAACCATCTCAATTGAGTTGAGGTCGGGTGATTGTGGAGGCCAGGTCATCAGATGCAGCACTCCATCACTCTCCTTCTTGGTCAAATAGCCCTTACACAGCCTGGAGGTGTGTTTTGGGTCATTGTCCTGTTGAAAAACAAATGATAGTCCCACTAAGCGCATACCAGATGGGATGGCGTATCGCTGCAGAATGCTGAGGTAGCCATGCTTGTTAAGTGTGCCTTGAATTCTAAATAAATCACAGACAGTGTCACCAGCAAAGCACCCCCACACCTCCTCCTCCATGCTTCATGGTGGGAACCACACATGCGGAGATCATCCGTTCACCTACTCTGCGTCTCACAAAGACACGGCGGTTGGAACCAAAAATCTCACATTTGGACTCATCAGATCAAAGGACAGATTTCCACCGGTCTAATGTCCATTGCTCATGTTTCTTGGCCCAAGCAAGTCTCTTCTTCTTATTGGTGTCCTTTAGTAGTCGTTTCTTTGCAGCAATTCGACCATGAAGGCCTGATTCACATAGTCTCCTCTGAACAGTTGATGTTGAGGTGTGTCTGTTACTTGAACTCTGTGAAGCATTTATTTGGGCTGCAATCTGAAGTGCAGTTAACTCTAATGAACTCATCCTCTGCAGCAAAGGTAACTCTGGGTCTTCCTTTCCTGTGGCGGTCCTCATGAGAGCCAGTTTCATCATAGCGCTTGATGGTTTTTGCGACTGCACTTGAAGAAACTTTCAAAGTTCTTGAAAATGTCCATATTGACTGACCTTCATGTCTTAAAGTAATGATGGACTGTCGTTTCTCTTAGCTTATTTGAGCTGTTCTTTCCATGATATGGACTTGGTCTTTTACCAAATAGGGCTATCTTCTGTATACCACCCCTACCTTGTCACAACACAACTGATTGGCTGAAACGCATTAAGAAATTCCACAAATTAACTTTTAACAAGGCACAATTGTTAATTGAAATGCATTCCAGGTGACTACCTCATGAAGCTGGTTGAGAGAATGCCAAGAGTGTGCAAAGCTGTCATCAAGGCAAAAGGTGGCTACTTTGAAGAATCTCAAAATATACTATATATTTTGATTTGTTTAACACTTTTTTGGTTACTACATGATTCCACATGTGTTATTTCATAGTTTTGATGTCTTCATTATTATTCTACAATGTAGAAAATAGTAAAAATAAATAAAAACCCTGGAATGAGTAGGTGTGTCCAATCATTTGACCGGTACTGTATATATATAACCTTTTTTAGTAAAAGGTTATTTAATCTCGACTAAAGAACCAAAAGGTTCTATATAGAACCCCAAAGAACCCTTTTTTTCTAAGAGTGTACCGACTCTAAAAAGGCTACCGATGCTAGTGCTGCTCCTGCTATTGATTATACAATCCTGGGGCAAGGACAAGGCCGTGTGAATTCAACTGTGTGTGTGGGGAGGAGTGTGTGCGCGCGCAAGGCAGTGTGTGAATGGACATTTCCTCTCTCTCTCTCTGCTCGGCTGAATAGAGAGCTAATCGTTCAGTCTCCAATGCTACCAATGTCACACACACTCCCGTCACAATCCATCACTGTCTAATCCAAGGGTGTCAAACATACGGGGGGGGGGGGGGCGCAATATACTTAAAAATTACAAAACACAAATCGAAACGGTGTATAAATTATAATGGACGTAGATTCATACAGTTTCTTGACTTTGTACAGCTCGTTTATAATCACCGATAAGAAAGCTAGACAGCATTGAAAATTCCAAAGACTATGGATAGAATACTTTTATTTGCACATTTTGACGGTGAGGAAATATAACACGTTTTCAGTCCGGCCCTCCGGACCTCTTTGAAGACCGAATGCGGCCAAAATGAGTTTGACACCCTTGTTCTAATCCATCATATACATTAACGTCATTTAGCAGACGCTCTTATCCAGAGCGATTTACAGTACTGAGTGCATACATTTTCATACTGGTCCCCCGTGGGAATCGAACCCACAACCTTAGCATTGCAAGTGCCACACTCTACCAACTGAGCCACCTGGGACCACAGACACATACGCACCACACATGTACACACACGCACATACACACGCATCCTGTCCAGTCATTCTGATTGTGGTGTGATAAAGTGTTCTTGGCTGCTCTCTGATAACCTCTCATTATCACCCCCAGTACTCCTCCAACTATTTTAAAAGCATCTGGAGAATAGGAATGCTCTATCTCTCTTTCTCTGGTCCGAGAACAGTATATTTAATTAAAAGACAGAGACAAGTCATCCACAGTAGCTCATCAAAGACCATTGAATAACCTCTCTCTCTCTCTCTCTCTCTCTCTCTCTCTCTCTCTCTCTCGCTCTCTCTCTCTCTCTCTCTCTCTCTCTCTCTCTCTCTCTCTCTCTCTCTCTCTCTCTCTCTCTCTCTCTCTCTCTCTCTCTCTCTCTCTCTCTCTCTCTCTCTCTCTCTCTCTCTCTCTCTCGCTCTCGCTCTGTCTCTCGCTCTCTCTCTCTCTCTCTCTCTCTCTCTCTCTCTCTCTCTCTCTCTCTCTCTCTCTCTCTCTCTCTCTCTCTCTCTCTCTCTCTCTCTCTCTCTCTCTCTCTCTCTCTCTCTCTCTCTCTCTCTCTCTCTCTCTCTCTCTCTCTCTCTCTCTCTCTCTCTCTCTCTCTCTCTCTCTCTCTCTCTCTCTCTCTCTCTCTCTCTCTCTCTCTCTCTCTCTCTCTCTCTCTCTCTCTCTCTCTCTCTCTCTCTCTCCAGTCCCAGGCCATGCGTATCGTGCGGACGGTGGGCCAGGCATTCGAGGTGTGTCATAAACTCAGCTTGCAACACACACACCAGAACGCAGATGGACAGGAGGACGCAGACAGTGACAAGACCTGCAACGAGGAGTCCACGCTCTCAGGTGAATACCCACACACCAACACACTCCTGATTGAGTGTAAGAGGCCATTTGAGAGGATAGCATCACAGATGAGTCAGTCTATAGAGAGAGACTGTGACTGTGGAACAGAACAGTGGTGGGATGACTCTGGCTCCAGTGACTGCTGGGTCCTTTCATATGGAGATGAGCCCACAGTACCCACGCGCTACGCTCACACACACACACACTGTCTGCATTGACCCCCTCCTTTGCACCAAATATTTTGACTCATCACAGTTATTCCTCGTGTTATTATCTTTCTATTATTTTTATATTGTTTTCTGCATTGTTGGGAAGAGCCCGTAAGTAAGCATTTCATTGTTAGTCTACACCTGTTGTTTATGAAGCATGTGACAAATACAATTTGATTTGATTTGACACGCACACACACACACATGAGAGCTGATCCCTGCTCTCTCTGTCTCTCCCAATAGTGTAAGCCTCAGGAGCCTCTGAGCACAGCCAATGGGCTTATCTGGAGTGTTAATTGTCAGAGCTGGGAGAACAAGAGAACCACAGGAGAACACCTTAATGAAGCTCCTCTCCTCCTGCCCCCTCTCTTTTTTTGTCATCCTTCCTCATCTTTTGGTGTAGCAACTTTCAACAAAATACCTCTGAGTCCTCTCCCCTCCGCTCTCATCTTTTTATCTTTCTCTACCTCTTTTGGTGTAGCAACTTTCAAAAAAATACCTCTGAGTCCTCTCCACTCCTCCCTCATCTTTTTATCTTTCTCTACCTCTTGTGGTGTAGCAACTTTTTTTCTAACAACAAAGTCTGTTACTCCATTGGCCGTCCTTCTGTGGTGTTTCCTTGACGATGTGTTGGTGTGTTTGTTCTCTCAGCCCGGGAGTTAACAGGAGCGGAGAAGTCGGCGGTTGCTGTGGAGACAGACATCGATGCGGAGGAGGCTCCCTTACCATTACCGGACAGTACGGTTGAGGAGTTTAACCGCGGCGTCACTGACCTGGACGGAGTGGATGCTACCGCCAACACTGACCACACACACCTCAACAACATCGACAATGACAAGAAGGTATGGCTGTGTGTGTATGTGTTTTGGGGGTGAGGTTGGGGTGTGTTTGAAGGGGAGAGAGGGGTGCAAGCCAAGCGGGATGAAAGTTCCATATATGCAGTATTCTAACTAAGGGCTGGAATGAGAGAACACAGTAATTGCTTGTTAGACCAGTTAATACAATACAATTGGTCTATCTACTGTATAGATTGCTTACACCAGGGAATACAATACCATTGGTCAATCTATAGATTGCTTGGACCAGGGAATACAATACCATTGGTCTATCTATAGATTGCTTGGACCAGAGAATACAATATATTGTGGCCTGTCTAAAGGGGCTTGAGGAGGCGGAAAACAATATTGTTTGGCCCTTGTATAGGTTGATATGTACAGTGACACTTCTTTTGTGAGTCAGGGAGAACCCACACACACACACAGCATTGTCTGATGTTACGACAGATTGAGTTATATTGGGTAAAATTGCTATTCTTGGATCGAAGACTGAATAATTGTTTCCTCTATCTCTAGACTGCTTGGACAGGGTGGAAACATGATGTAGTTTACATGTAACATAAACATTCCATTTAATTATGTACATGTCAGTAGTTATAACTTAGTTAACATGTAGTTACCATGTAATTAACGTGGCGTTTACATGTAGTTAGCGCCACACTCACAACTATAAACATAAGCCCATAATTAGCTTTGCTACAGCATGCTTACATCAAGTATGTAGTTTTTTCTAGCTAGTATCTTCTAGTAGTCAGATAGCTTGTAGTTATTATAGAGAGGGTAAATGGAGGTCTGTGAGGTGAAGTCTATCCTTGAATTCCATTAACCTTTTCATGCCTGAGTTCCAAATATCTCTAACGGTCACCCCAGAATAAGTTTTTGTATGCGTGTGATGTCAGAATGCACTCACTGTTCCAAAATGTGATTGTTACGCAACAGGACAGTTAACCCACACTGCCCTCAAACCAAGGCTCGCTGCCTGATAATTATCTAACAGTTTGAATTGAGGTGTGTTCCGCCTCCTCATTAATTCACATAAGAAGTAGCCCATTTTACTGTTGCGGAAGATTTATGTTTGAGGCTTTACTGAGCCGGACAAACTTCTCTCTTCGACGAGAGCCCAAGCATTTCCCCAGTTTTTCCCCAGACCATGTATGCAGACATTTGCACATCTCTAGTCGGAACAGGCCTTGCACTAACTTTTTCCCCCTGGCACATTTTCTGGCTGGCGCCCACATTGCCTTCATTGTTGTTTTCCTTACTAATAATAACTTTGGACATGTGTGCGTTCCTTTCAAAGTAAGTGCCTTATTTTCTGTATATTGTGTTGTCGTTTCTACTGTAGCATACCGTATGTACACTACATGACCAAAAGTATGTTGAACATCTCATTCAAAAATCATGGGCATTAATATGGAGTTGGTCCCCCATTTGCTGCTATAACAGGCTCCACTCTTCTGGGAAGGCTTTCCACTAGATGTTGGAACATTGCTGTGATTTGCTTCCATTCAGCCACAAGAACATTAGTGAATCATGAAAAACAGCCCCAGACCATTATTCCTCCTCCAACAAACTTTACAGTTGGCACTATGCATTGGGGCAGGTAGCGTTTTCCTGGCATCCACCAAACCCAGATTAGTCCGTCGGACTGCCAGATGGTGAAGCGTGATTCATCACTCCAGAGAACGCGTTTCCACTGCTCCAGAGTCCAATGGTGGCGAGCTTTACACCACTCTAGCTGACGCTTGGCATTGCGCATGGTGATCTTAGGCTTGTGTGCGGCTGCTCGGCCATGGAAACCCATTTCCATGGCCGACGAACAGTTCTTGTGCTGACGTTGCTTCAAGAGGCAGTTTGGAACTCGGTAGTGAGTGTTGCAACCGAGGGCAGACGATTTTTACGCTCTACGTGCTTCAGCACTCTGCGGTCCCGTTCTGTGAGCTTGTCCCCCATCATAGTAATATTTCCTGCATCATATCCCCCCAAGATACCTTGCCCCATTTCTATCCCCAATGGACTTGAAAACCCTTCACAAATTAAATTAACCCCCCCAAACCCCCCTAAAATGGCTTCATCCATATCTGGCAACCTTGTTTAGCTTTCACGCAACGGTTAGGCTAGGCAGTAGGCTT
The DNA here is from genome assembly GCF_964263955.1 of Coregonus lavaretus. Lineage (NCBI taxonomy): Eukaryota > Metazoa > Chordata > Actinopteri > Salmoniformes > Salmonidae > Coregonus > Coregonus lavaretus. The sequence goes on along the minus strand of NC_139993.1, from coordinate 47,726,972 downwards.
GTATTTGGGGTGATGATCTGTGAGGCGATAACATTTTATTTGCTTTGTGATTTGTCAAAAACTGTAAACGACTTGGAAAGTCATGTGCTCCGGTTCTTGTAACAAGTACATCGAAGATTTCTAATATGTTAAAAAGTGGCCAAACTAAGTTAATATTTTTCAGGCAATGGGCGCAGCCATCTTTGACTTTGACTTTGTTTATTTGCGTCTTATAGTGAATGGCATTCTGGGATTAGGGAGTTTTCGCTTGTCAAACATAAACAAACATAGCTGCCATCATAAATAATTGAGTTGCTGTTAGCTTAGCCGACATGCATTTCTTTTCTCAACAATATTACATTTCTCCCTTGTGCTCACCAGAGATGTGGTACATTGTAAACAAGTCTAGCTGTTAGGTCACTAACTTATGTTTTTGTCAGCCAACCTGTTAATTAGACTGGTTTATGGAATGAGTTTGGCTGTGTATGTGTTCCGTGTGATGCTTGGATGATGAAGTTCGCATTTATCTTTTACAATAAAAGGTGAAATTGAGGAATAAAGTTGGGAAGACCTTTATTTCCCATCAGTACAAAACATTGTTTAGATGCTTTTCAGACAACAATGCTGTTTAGACACGTTTGTTGCATCATACGTTCTGTTGCTACTGTTCCAATCACATATTTACGATGGTACGCTGCAGTGACCACTCAACAATGATTACAAATATGTGATCGTACGCATCAAAGGGTTAAAGATTATGTTATGTTATGGAACGGCGTGTTCTATATGGATCAGAATGGAACCAACATGGTGTGAAATCACTACAACAACAGAGGGTTAGGAAAGGCCTTGCTCACCCCCTTGAGTCAGTGTGTGTGTGCGCGTGTGAATGTGTGTGTGCACATGATGGATTAGATAGAGATGGATTGGGACGGGAGTGTGTGACATTGGTAGTAGAGGTGTGGTGTGTGTGTATGTGTGTATGTATGTGTGTGTGTGTGTGTGTGTGTGTGTGTGTGTGTGTGTGTGTGTGTGTGTGTGTGTGTGTGTGTGTGTGTGTGTGTGTGTGTGTAGGGGGGAGGGGGAGGGTTGTGTATACCTCATCCACTGTGGGTTTTCTGGAAGCTCATGAAAGGAAAGGAGATAAAGAGCTTAAGGTCTATTTTCTCCTGTCAGGTCTCATTCATCTGACGATGCCTTTTACTTCCAACCGCTCCTTGGTCACAGGCACAAATCAATCCAACGACATCATGTGAACAACTTGCAAGACACCAAGGCTAGTGTTGTGGATTAAAGGCACAGTCCGTAGGTTCTCTGTCCCCTGGGCCAACAAGGTGAAATAGAAACTTACATTTGAGTCAAAAAAGGATATTCATATGATAGGTAAGATATACAAAACCTTGGTTGAAAGTTGGTTGCAATTTCAATTTAATCATCCAAAAACGACAGAACAAATAATTCAACAAATATTGTGGTTAAACTCAAACATACTAATTGATAAAAAAAAACAAATTTTTTGGAGAGAAAAAAATATATATTTATAGTCTTCGTAAATGATATCATAGGTAGAACTGGTGGAGTTATGTCGCACATGCAGCTAACAAAAAACATATGGAAATGTCTGCTCTACCCAAAATTACAACCAAATAATTGCAGCATTACCGCAAAAATGGAAGAGGAAAGTGGAAGGGGGAAAAGTAAGGAACTTGTCTGTCGGCCCTGCATTAAAGACCATAATTGGTTAAAGAAAATTGTGATAAATAAAAAAGTATACCAGTTTCATTTGAGGACCAAAGGATTGGCAGCTGTCCCATATAGATTGCAAAATAGTTGGGAAGAGATTTTTGACGTACCGATTCCATGGCAAATGGTTTATGAACTGATGCGCAAAACAACACCGGATTGAAAACGTATAATTTTTCAATTTAAATTATTATAAAATTTATTGCAACCAGTAGAATGTTATTTATATGGGGGATACAATCTTCCCAGCTCTGCAGATTTTTGCTGTGAAGAGACAGAATCATTCGATCAATTGTTTTGGTAGTGTCCATTTCTAGATTGTTTTTGGTCCAGGAATGGCTGAAGGATTGCAATATTTACAGTGGGTAAAAAAAGTATTTAGTCAGCCACCAATTGTGCAAGTTCTCCCACTTAAAAAGATGAGAGAGGCCTGTAATTTTCATCATAGGTACACGTCAACTATGACAGACAAAATGAGATTTTTTTCTCTCCAGAAAATCACATTGTAGGATTTTTAATGAATTTATTTGCAAATTATGGTGGAAAATAAGTATTTGGTCAATAACAAAAGTTTCTCAATACTTTGTTATATACCCTTTGTTGGCAATGACACAGGTCAAACGTTTTCTGTAAGTCTTCACAAGGTTTTCACACACTGTTGCAGGTATTTTGGCCCATTCCTCCATGCAGATCTCCTCTAGAGCAGTGATGTTTTGGGGCTGTCGCTGGGCAACACGGACTTTCAACTCCCTCCAAAGATTTTCTATGGGGTTGAGATCTGGAGACTGGCTAGGCCACTCCAGGACCTTGAAATGCTTCTTACGAAGCCACTCCTTCGTTGCCCGGGCAGTGTGTTTGGGATCATTGTCATGCTGAAAGACCCAGCCACGTTTCATCTTCAATGCCCTTGCTGATGGAAGGAGGTTTTCACTCAAAATCTCACGATACATGGCCCCATTCATTCTTTCCTTTACACGGATCAGTCGTCCTGGTCCCTTTGCAGAAAAACAGCCCCAAAGCATGATGTTTCCACCCCCATGCTTCACAGTAGGTATGGTGTTCTTTGGATGCAACTCAGCATTCTTTGTCCTCCAAACACGACGAGTTGAGTTTTTACCAAAAAGTTCTATTTTGGTTTCATCTGACCATATGACATTCTCCCAATCCTCTTCTGGATCATCCAAATGCACTCTAGCAAACTTCAGACGGGCCTGGACATGTACTGGCTTAAGCAGGGGGACACGTCTGGCACTGCAGGATTTGAGTCCCTGGCGGCGTAGTGTGTTACTGATGGTAGGCTTTGTTACTTTGGTCCCAGCTCTCTGCAGGTCATTCACTAGGTCCCCCCGTGTGGTTCTGGGATTTTTGCTCACCGTTCTTGTGATCATTTTTACCCCACGGGGTGAGATCTTGCGTGGAGCCCCAGATCGAGGGAGATTATCAGTGGTCTTGTATGTCTTCCATTTCCTAATAATTGCTCCCACAGTTGATTTCTTCAAACCAAGCTGCTTACCTATTGCAGATTCAGTCTTTCCAGCCTGGTGCAGGTCTACAATTTTGTTTCTGGTGTCCTTTGACAGCTCTTTGGTCTTGGCCATAGAGGTGTTTGGAGTGTGACTGTTTGAGGTTGTGGACAGGTGTCTTTTATACTGATAACAAGTTCAAACAGGTGCCATTAATTCAGGTAACGAGTGGAGGACAGAGGAGCCTCTTAAAGAAGAAGTTACAGGTCTGTGAGAGCCAGAAATCTTGCTTGTTTGTAGGTGACCAAATACTTATTTTCCGCCATAATTTGCAAATAAATTCATAAAAAATCCTACAACGTGATTTTCTGGATTTTTTTCCTCAATTTGTCTGTCATAGTTGACGTGTACCTATGATGAAAATTACAGGCCTCTCTCATCTTTTTAAGTGGGAGAACTTGCACAATTGGTGGCTGACTAAATACTTTTTCCCCCCACTGTATATATATATATATATTTGCGGGAAAAAAACAAAAGGGGGATTGGAAGTGATGCAGACAATTACATTGATGGAAGTTACAATCTACCTGCAATATTAAAGCTGATGTACCCCGTAAAAAAATTGATATTCAAAACCTTGCAGAGAGCCTATCCAACTGACAATCTCTTAGAAAAAAAATTGAAACTATTGGAACCAAGACTTAAAAATAACTGATATTGGCACAAGATGGAGGGAATGTTGGAACATAACAAACAGAATTACAGTTAACGTAAAATGTACTGTTAATCCAGTATAAACGAATGTATCGAATTTATTACACAAGAGACAATATTCACAAATTCTACAGCACAACGGCAGAGTCTTGTCTTAAGTGTAAAACTAACAATGACTCAATAATCCATGCCTTCTGGGAGTGCTATAAAGTCCAAAAGTTATGGGCGGAGTTAGAAGGTTGGCTGTCCGAAGTATTACAATGTACAGTGCATTCGGAAAGTATTCAGACCTCTTGACTTTTTCCACATTTTGTTACGTTACAGCCTTATTCTAAAATGGATTAAATAAAAAAAATCCTCAACAATCTACACACAATACCCCATAATAACAATGTGAAAACAGGTTTTTAGAAATGTTCGCAAATTTATTAAACGTAAAAACAGAAATACCTTATTTACATAAGTAATCAGACCCTTTGCTATGAGACTCGAAATTGAGCTCAGGTGCATCCTGTTTCCATTGATCGTCCTTGAGATGTTTCTACAACTTGATTGGAGTCCACCTGTGGTAAATTCAATTGATTGATGATTTGGAAAGGCACACCTGTCTATATAAGGTCCCACAGTTGACAGTGCATGTCAGAGATAAACCAAGCCACGAGATCACAGGAATTGTCTGTAGAGCTCTGAGACAGGATTGTGTCAAGGCACAGATCTGGGGAAGGGTACCAAAACATTTCTGCAGCATTGAAGGTCCCCAAGAACACAGTGGCCTCCATCATTCTTAAATGGAAGAAGTTTGGAACTACCAAGACTCTTCCTAGAGCTGGCCGCCTGGCCAAACTGAGCAATCGGGGGAGAAGGGCCTTGGTCAGGGAGGTGACCAAGAACCCAATGGTCACTCTGACAGAGCTCTACAGATCCTCTGTGGAGATGGGAGAACCTTCCAGAAGGACAACCATCTCTGCAGCACTCCACCAATCAGGCCTTTATGGTAGAGTGGCCAGACAGAAGCCACTCCTCAGTAAAAGACACATGACAGCCTGCTTGGAGTTTGCCAAAAGGCACCTAAAGACTCTCAGACCATGAGAAACAACATTATCTGGTCTGATGAAACCAAGATTGAACTCTTTGACCTGAATGCCAAGCGTCACATCTGGAGGAAACCTGGCACCATCCGTAAGGTGAAGCATGGTGGTGGCAGCATCATGCTGTGGGGGTGTTTTTCAGCGGCAGGGACTGAGAGACTAGTCAGGATCGAGGCAAAGATGAATGGAGCAAAGTACAGAGAGATCCTTGATGAAAACCTGCTCCAGAGCGCTCAGGACCTCAGACTGGGGGAAGGTTCACCTTCCAACAGGACAACAACCCTAAGCACACAGCCAAGACAATGCAGGAGTGGCTTCGGGACAAGTGTCTGAATGTCCTTGAGTGGCCCAGCCAGAGCCCGGACTTGAACCCGATCAAACATCTCTGGAGAGACCTGAAAATAGCTTTGCAGGGACGCTCCCCATCCAACCTGACAGAGCTTGAGAGGATCTGCAGAGAAGAATGGGAGAAACTCCCCAAATACAGGTGTGCCAAGCTTGTAGCGTCATACCCAAGAGGACTCAAGGCAGTAATCGCTGCCAAAGGTGCTTCAGCAAAGTGCTGAGTAAAGGGTCTGAATACTTATGTAAATGTGATATTCCAATTTTCTATTTTTAATAAATTAACATTTTGGGGTATTGTGTGTAATTTGATGAGCAAAATAAAACAATTTTAGCATTTTTAGAATAAGGCTGTAACATAGCAAAATGTGGAGAAAGTCAATGGGTCCGAATACTTTCCGAATGCACTGTAAATGTACTTTGCCTGCATATTTCAAGACATGGCATATGAGGGTGCAGTGAGATACCCGATGGGTTGGACGATACTTTTCTCGTCAATCATCTTGAGAAAACGTATTCTTAAAAACTGGAAATCAACCAATCAACGCAATGGAAAAGTCAAATGCTTTATTAATGAAATGTTGAAAATGCGTGGGTTGACGGAGAGAAACAAAATGGTCCAGTTTGAGGCCTATTGGACTAGGTTTTGTTGGGTTGTTTAGATTATACTACTGGTGTCCCTGAACTCTGCTCTGCTTTGCTCTGCTGTTATCTGGATGTGAGTTGTAGAACAAACAGCTTCGAGGTGTGCAGTCTTTTTCTACTCAACTCTTATCCTCCCCTCTCCTGTTCAGATGCCTGCAGGTGTGTTTGAATGTTTGAAAGAAAACATTTGTTTTAATGGCGCATACTGTTTACGCTGCCCAACAGATGACCTCGGAAACTATCTTCAGCAGGAGACTGGGATGCTACTGCTTGCTCTCTTTCTCTCTCTCTCTTTTTCTCTCTCTCTCTCTTTTTCTCTCTCTCTCTCTAACATGCTCTCTTTCTCTCTCTCTCTCACTCTCTCTCTAACATGCTCTCTCTCACTCACTCTCTCTCTCAGTTTTGCTCTCTCTCTTCTCCTCTGTATCAGTAAATAATTCAAAGTGCCAACTTTCCAAGGCGTATTGTTGTTTTCACCACATGGCTGAAGAATCAGGAAGATGGCATGTTAAGTGTTCAGTGGTGTGTGTATGTGTGAATAAATTATGACAGTATGTGTTTTTCAGCAGTGTCTAACCCGAACAACTTCAGAACAACAACCACTTAGCCTGATATCCATTAACTACCCAAACACAACACTGAAACATTAACGATATACATGTATCAATAGTTTGAATGTGCTGCTAACTGCTAAAATGCTGTTTTAGCCTCTCCTCTCCGACTAGTTGTCATTTGCCAAACCCTGTGATAGAAATCATCTGTCATGAATGATGTCTTCACTGATTGGATCAGCTCTTCACTTACAGAAACTCTCTCTCCCTGTTGCGCCGCATGGAATTGCTATAGTAACACTGGAGTCATTCAGTCTGCTCATTTAAACACTGTGTCCTTGAAGACTCACTGTATCAGCTACCGTAAACATGGCCACAGGCACAGACAGTTCTGAGGGAAGGGACCTCTTAGCATTAAGATTAGAATGCATACTCCTCTGCTGCACGCACGCGAACACACACACACACACACACACACACCCACCCACACTTCTCCCCTCCCTCCATTACCCCAGGTCTAGAGGCATTGACCTGGCTGTGCTTAGTCGTACTGAGCAGGCCATTAATATCAGTCATCAATAGTAACGTCACAGACACAGACAGACACAGTGCTTTATTTATGAACACAGAATACCCACAGAATACAGATACAAATCTGTATATCGCACCACTGTATATGCTGGGTTTTTAACGCTCAACCGTTTCAAGAGTGTATCAAGAATGGTCCACCACCCAAATGACATCCAGCCATCTTGACACAACTGTGGGAAGCATTGGAGTCAACATGGGCCAGCATCCCTGTGGAACGCTTTCGATACCTTGTAGAGTCCATGGCCCGACAAATTGAGGCTGTTCTGAGGGCAAAAGGGGGGGTGCACCACATATTAGGAAGGTGTTCCTAATGTTTGGTATACTCAGTGTATATCACAACACTCAGACGAAATTCTTAAAGATACTGCAGTAATTCTACAATAAGATGCACTTAGGGTAGTCTTATTATGGCAGTGACTGTTTAAGTTTCATTGTGTGTGTGTGTGGTTTGGTTTTCCTATCCTTGTGGAGACCAGAAGTCCTCACAAGGATAGTAAAACAAGGACAATTCAAACAACTGGGGTCGCAGGTCCCCACAAGGAAAAAGACTACTTTAGGCTTAGGGGTTAGGTTTAGGGTTAGGGTTACAATTAGGGTTAGAATTAGGGGTTAGGGTTAGGAGAGGATTAGGTTTAGTTTTAGGGTTTGGGGTTAAGGGTTAAGGTTAGGGTTAGGATTTTGAATGGGAATACATTTTTGGTTCCCCACAAGGATAGTAAAGCAAACGTTTGTGGGTGGGGGTTAAATGAAGCTCATGGAAGAATATACAATAGTTAGTGTGTGATTTATTTGTGGCTGTTCTGCCTGTCATCTCAGCTGTATTACATAATCAGTACTCCTGCCTTCTCATTCCCCATGCAGGCCTCTCCGCTTGGTGCTCTCCATCACAACAACCCTACACACACACACACACACACACACACACACACACACACACACACACACACACACACACACACACACACACACACACACACAGACACACACACACACACACACACACACACACACACACACACACACACACACACACACACACACACACACACACACACACACACACACACACACACGCACACAGATATTTCTAATCCTGTCTAGATTGTGCCTCCAGAGAGCAACTGTACTTAGTTGGCAACAGTGCTGATGTAGCAGAGATGGTTTGTGTTTTACTAGGCTTTAGTTCCGCAGGCTAACACAGTCTTGTAGCATTCAGGTGACCGTGTTTAAAACTAGTCGGTCATAGACTCGTGGGGAGAGAGATAGATGCACTCAGTGGGAGAGAGATAGATGGCTGTAACTGAGTGTGCATAAACTGGTACAAGGCGTGGTTATTTTGCGTGTTGGAAAATATTTCCTGTATCCAGAGGTCTCTTCCTGTCCTGGATGGCTGCCAGGATACAGGAGGGAGTGACACTTCAGAGGTCCTTTGTTGTTGACTTCCTCCCCCGTTCCTCCCTGTTCCAAAATAGCCTGTAGCTCCTAGCGCTCTGTGTGGATGAGCTTCCCTTATCCACATCACACACACCACTGGCATCCCTCACCCAACCCCTAATCCACTCCTACCTAGTCCCCACTACATTACCCCCTAGCCCCTGCTACTCTGCCCTATGCATTCACCCCCCAACACACACACACACACACACACTCTCTCACTCACTCTCTCTCTCACACTCTCTCTCTCTCAGACACACAGCTCTGAGTGTGTTATTGGTGCTGTGGGTGGATCCAGGTTGTCAGAAGGACAGGATAGATAGCAGCTAGTGTAATCACTGCTAAAGGACGAGAGAGCCAGCCTTCCTTCTCTATCTCAGGGGTCCATTACTTCCTGTCTCGTTCTTCTCCCCCCCCCCCCCCCCGTCGTTGGGCTGTGTTGCTGAGTGGATGTGGTGGCAGAGAGATGGATGGGCAGATTACTGCGGCTGCAAAGGACGTCTGAGGGGACTGGGTGGAGTAAACACACACACACACACACTGCCTTATACACACTGCCAGCTGCTGTTACAACACTAGACCCAGACCCCTGACGGGGTGTGTGTGTGTGCGTGTGCGTGTGTGCGTGTGTGTACTCAAAGGCAGAGGGCCACAGCACTTAAGGGCTCTCAGGGCATCCATAGTCAGGGAGGGAGACTTGGAATGGAACATGCAGTGCACACTCTGAAGGGAAGGAGATGAGTGCCCTTCACAGTGTTCTCTGAAAGGAAGGAGTGGAGACTTGGAAGGGAACATGTAGTTTACGACTGTCTCGTATCAGGGCATCTGATTTCCCCTTTGAAGGGGCAGAAGTGTCCTACAGACGCTGCAGAGAGGGTGGAAGGGAGCGGGGAGTGAGTGTGTAGCATCTACAGCATGTTGAATTCTTAATGGATATTGCCTTGTAACGTTGTGACATTGAAGTGTGAACTTAGAGACATTGGTCATGTAAAAAAATTATGAGGGGTATTTGGGAAGTGTTTTGTTTTTGTTGATCTAAACATAAAAGTACTTGTAGTTGTAATTCTGTTCAGAACACGAACTTGAGACCCCATTTTCTTCTACTCGTTTGTTTACTTGTCTGAATAAAAAATGCAAATGCTGTTTCCATCCAAATTGGGACCAGATTGCTGTAAACACATTTGGCATTCACTGCATAAGGATTGTTGTTTTCTCTGTCTGTTGAGTTAAACACACTTGGAAGGCTGTGGATCAGACACAGTTAGGGAATCTAATCTTTATTCAGTATGCCTGTTAGTGTGTTGTCGTTAGCTCGTTAGAAGTGCTTGGTATATGTGTGTGTACGTGCGTGTCTGTCTGTCTCTTGGTGCCTGCGGGGCATAGCACAGCCTCAGGCAAAATGATGCTGGGTTTTATTCCACACATTGGTCTCTCTGCTGTTCTCAGTGTGTATGGTCCAGAGTGCTTTGACTGAAAGTGTTGATATTTCACTACTAACCAACAGAGGCCGGAGGGCCATTGTTCAAAAACCACAAGTTTAATGTATTTCTCCCCAAGGCGTAGACCAAGTCAAAACACCCTGAAATCACGATGAATAACAACAATTCACTCGCTAGCCCTCTGCTTTCTTCAAATATACAGTAAAAATCTACTGTTTGTTTCTTCAAAGGAAGGAGTAAAGGCGCTATCTCTGACAACAACGGTCTTGAATAACCTCTACTGTGTCTTTGTTAGTGAAGCTTTTAAACTACCCATCGTACTATATGTGTACAGAAGACTCAGTGGAGCATGACTCGTCACAAAGCTCTGCTTGACTGAGAGGGATGGATGGACACCTTTATGGAAACTGACAGGAAGTGTCTCTCTCTGTCTCTCTACCACTCTCTGTCTCTCTCCTTACCATTCTCCCTCTCTCTCTCTCTCCCTACCACTCTCTCTTTCATTCTCTCTTTCTCTCCTGACCACTCTCTCTCTCTTTCTCGTTCTCTCTTTCCATTTCTCTCCCTCTCCCCATATTCCCTACCAACGTAATGTCTCAGTTTAGTTCTTCCGACCAATACAGACAGCCTTTCTCTCTCGTTCTCTCTCTCAATTCAATTTTCAATTTAAGGGCTTTATTGGCATGGGAAACATACGTTAACATTGCCAAAGCAAGTGAAATAGATAATAAACAAAAGTGAAATAAACAATAGAAAATGTACAGTAAACATTACACTCACAAAAGTTCCAAAAGAATAAAGACATTTCAAATGTCATATTATGTCTATATACAGTGTTATAATGATGTGCAAATAGTACAAGTACAAAAAGGAAAATAAATTAACAGAAATATAGGTTGTATTTACAATTGTCACGATCGTCGTATACAGAGGAGGACCAAGGCGCAGCGTTGCAGGCAAACATACTCTTTATTAGAGACACGATCAAAAACAACAAAACGATAACGTGACAGTTCACGGTCTAACACAAACAGACTAGAAACAAGATCCCACAACATTTGTGGGCAAATAGCCTCTATAAATATGGGTCCCAATCAGAGACAACCAGCCACAGCTGACACTCGTTGCCTCTGATTGGGAACCACTCTGGCCAACACAGAAATACAACCTATAGAATATCCACACCCTGGCTCAACATATAGAGTCCCAGAGCCAGGGTGTGACAGTACCCCCCCCTAAAGGCGCGGACTGCGACCGCGCCTAAACGTACACACACCAGGGGAGGGCTGGGTGGGCATTCCTCCTCGGAGGCGGTTCCGGCTCCGGGCTTGACCACCACCCTTCCACCATCCCCCCGTGGCGCCCCTGGTCCGGTCTGGCCCCGCTGGCTGGAGCTGGACCGGACATCGTAGAAGCGGACCGCTTTGGCTCCGGTGTGGAGCAGCTGTACCTTACCAGGCACCGGTGACCCAGGCACGGGTTGTGCTGGACTGACGACGCGCACCCCTGGCTTGGTGCGTGGAGCCGAAACGGGCCGGACCGGGCTGACGACTCGCACCCCTGGCTTGGTGCGTGGAGTAGGAACGGGCCGGACCGGGCTGACGATGCGCACCCCTGGCTTGGTGCGTGGAGTAGGAACGGGCCGGACCGGGCTGACGATGCGCACCCCTGGCTTGGTGCGTGGAGTAGGAACGGGCCGGACCGGGCTGACGATGCGCACCCCTGGCTTGGTGCGTGGAGTAGGAACGGGCCGGACCGGGCTGACGATGCGCACCCCTGGCTTGGTGCGAGGAGCAGGGACAGGCCGGACCGGGCTGGCGACGCACACCGTAGGCTTGGTGCGTGGAGCAGGGACAGGCCGGACCGGGCTGGCGACGCACACCGTAGGCTTGGTGCGTGGAGCAGGGACAGGCCGGACCGGGCTGGCGACGCACACCGTAGGCTTGGTGCGTGGAGCAGGGACAGGCCGGACCGGGCTGGCGACGCACACCGTAGGCTTGGTGCGTGGAGCAGGGACAGGCCGGACCGGGCTGGCGACGCACACCGTAGGCTTGGTGCGTGGAGCAGGGACAGGCCGGACCGGGCTGTGGAGACGGATAGGAGACCTGGAGTGAAGAGCTGCCACAACCCGTCCTGGCTGAATGCCTACCTTCACACACTCTGTGTGAGGCATCAGCACAGGACGTACAGGGCTGTGTACCCGTACTGGCATAACAGCACGTGACACTGGCGCAGGATATCCGGGACCGAGGAGAGGCACTGGAGGCCACGAGCGCTGAGCCGGCACACTCCGTCCTGGCTGCATGCCCACCTTCGCACAACACGTGCGGGGTGCTCGCACAGGACGTACCGGACTATGCCGGACCACTCGTGGCACAGTGCGCAGCTCCGCATACCACGGAACCTGCCCAGTCTCATGCTGCCATGCCTGAGTACGGGGAGTTGGCTCTGCTCTCCATCCAGGCTCCGCCAACCTGCCTTCTGGCCCCCAAAACCCGGTGGCCTCCTCTCCTAATCTCCCAATTCGCCCTGTGGCAGCCTCCTGCTGCCCAGTCGCCCATGCCGTGTGCCCCCCCCTAAAAAATTATTGGGGGTGCCTCTCGCCCGTCCGACCACGGCCCGGTTGACGCCGCTTCTCCACTCCTGCCTGGGTCTCCCCCTTCATCGCCTTCCGGTACCGGACGGCCTCCTCCTTCGTAATCTGCCCCCAGCCGAGGAGGACATCCACCAGCGTTACCTCCTGCGTGTGTTCCTGGACACGCTGCTTGGTCCTGGTTTGGTGGGATCTTCTGTCACGATAGTCGTATACAGAGGAGGACCAAGGCGCAGCGTTGCAGGCAAACATACTCTTTATTAGAGACACGATCAAAAACAACAAAACGATAACGTGACAGTTCACGGTCTAACACAAACAGACTAGAAACAAGATCCCACAACATTTGTGGGCAAATAGCCTCTATAAATATGGCTCCCAATCAGAGACAACCAGCCACAGCTGACACTCGTTGCCTCTGATTGGGAACCACTCTGGCCAACACAGAAATACAACCTATAGAATATCCACACCCTGGCTCAACATATAGAGTCCCAGAGCCAGGGTGTGACAACAATGGTGTTTGTTCTTCACTGGTTGCCCTTTTCTTGTGGCAACAGGTCACAAATCTTGCTGCTGTGATGGCACACTGTGGTATTTCACCCAATAGATATGAGAGTTTATCCTAATTGGATTTGTTTTCAAATTATTTGTGGGTCTGTGTAATCTGAGGGAAGTATGTGTCTCTAATATGGTCATACATTTGTCAGGAAGTTAGGAAGTGCAGCTCAGTTTCCACCTCATTTTGTGGGCAGTGTGCACATAGCCTGTCTTCTCTTGAGAGCCAGGTCTGCCTACGGCGGCCTTTCTCAATAGCAAGGCTATGATCACTAAGTCTGTACATAGTCAAAGCTTTCCTTAATTTTGGGTCAGTCACAGTGGTCAGGTATTCTGCCACTGTGTACTCTCTGTTTAGGGCCAAATAGCGTTCTAGTTTGCTCTGTTTTTTTGTAAATTATTTCCAATGTGTCAAGTAATTATTTTTTTGTTTTCTCATGATTTGGTTGAGTCTAATTGTGTTGCTGTCCTGGGGCTCTGTGGGGTCAGTTTGTGTTTGTGAACAGAGCCTCAGGGCCAGCTTGCTTAAGGGACTCTAATCTAGGTTAATCTCTCTGTAGGTGATGGCTTTGTTATGGAAGGTTTGGGAATCGCTTCTTTTTAGGTGGTTGTAGAATTTAACGGCTATTTTCTGGATTATGATAATTAGCGGGTATCTGCCTAATTCTGCTCTGCATGCATTATTTGGTGTTTTACATTGTACACAGAGGATCTTTTTGCAGAATTCTGCATGCAGAGTCTCAATTTGTTGTTTGTCCCATTTTGTGAATTCTTGGTTGGTGAGCGGACCCCAGACCTCACAACCATAAAGGACAATGGGTTCTATAACTGATTGAAGTATTTTTAGCAAGATCCTAATTGGTACAGTTGAAGTCGGAAGTTTACATACACTTAGGTTGGAGTCATTAAAATTCGTTTTTCAACCACTCCACAAATGTCTTGTTAACAAACTATAGTTTTGGCAAGTCGGTTAGGACATCTACTTTGTGCATAACACAAGTAATTTTTACAACAATTGTTTACAGACAGATTATTTCACTTATAATTCACTGTATCACAATTCCAGTGAGTCAGAAGTTTACATACACTAAGTTGACTGTGCCTTTAAACAGCTTGGATAATTCCAGAAAATGATGTCATGGCGTTAGAAGCTTCTGATAGGTTAATTGACATCATTTGAGTCAATTGGAGGTGTACCTGTGGATGTATTTCAAGGCCTACCTTCAAACTCAGTGCCTCTTTGCTTGACATCATGGGAAAATCAAAAGAAATCAGCCAAGACCTCAGAAAAAAACTTGGGAGCAATTTCCAAACGCCTGAAGATACCGCGTTCATCTGTACAAACAATAGTACGGAAGTATAAACACCATGGGACCACGCAGCCGTCATACCGCTCAGGAAGGAGACGCGTTCTGTCTCCTAGAGATGAACGTACTTTGGTGTGAAAAGTGCAAATCAATCCCAGAACAACAGCAAAGGACCTTGTGAAGATGCTGGAGGAAACAGGTACAAAAGTATCTATATCCACAGTAAAACGAGTCCTATATCGACATAACCTGAAAGGCCACTCAGCAAAGAAGAAGCCACTGCTCCAAAACCGCCATAAAAAAGCCAGACTACGGTTTCCAACTGCATATGGGTCGTACCTTTTTGGAGAAATGTCCTCTGGTCTGATGAAACAAAAATATAACTGTTTGGCCATAATGACCATCGTTATGTTTGGAGGAAAAAGGTGGGTTCTTGCAAGCCGAAGAACACCATCCCAACCGTGAAGCACGGGGGTGGCAGCATCATGCTGTGGGGGTGCTTTGCTACAGGAGACACTGGTGCACTGCACAAAATAGATGGCATCATGAGGAAGGAAAATGATGTGGAGATATTGAAGCAACATCTCAAAACATCAGTCAGGAAGTTATAGCTTGGTTGCAAACGGGTCTTCCAAATGGACAATGACCCCAAGCATACTTCCAAAGTTGTGGCAAAATGGCTTAAGGACAACAAAGTCAAGGTATTGGAGTGGCCATCACAAAGCCCTGACCTCAATCCTATAGAAAATGTGTGGGCAGAACTGAAAAAGCGTGTGCGAGCAAGGAGGCCTACAAACCTGACTCAGTTACACCAGCTCTGTCAGGAGGAATGGGCCAAAATTCACCCAACTTATTGTTGGAAGCTTGTGGAAGGCTACCCGAAACGTTAAGTTAAACAATTGAAAGGCAATGCTACCAAATACTAATTGAGTGTGTGTGAACTTCTGACCCACTGGGAATGTGATGAAATAAATAAAAGCTGCAAAAATCTCTGAAGCTGGAGACACTTATCTCCCTCACTAACTTTAAGCATCAGTTGTCAGAGCACCTTAACGATCACTGCACCTGTACACAGCCCTTCTGAAATTAGCCCACCCAACTATCTCATCCCCATATTGTTATTTATTTTGCTCATTTGCACCCCAGTATCTCTATTTGCACATCATCTCTTGCACATCTATCATTCCAGTGTTAATACTAATTGTAATGATTTTGCACTATAGCCTATTTATTGCCTTACCTCCATAACTTGCTACATTTGCACACACTGTATATATATTTTCTGTTGTATTTTTGACTTTATGTTTTGTTTTACCCCATATGTAACTCTGTGTTGTTGTTTTTATCGCACTGCTTTGCTTTATCTTGGACAGGTCGCAGTTGTAAATGAGAACTTGTTCTCAACTGGCTTACCTGGTCAAATAAAGGTTAAATAAAATAAAAAATATATATATATATCTTACTGAGATTTCTCTCTCTCTCTCTCTCGCCTTCCCAGCGCCCCTAACCATTACACATGTATTATATTAACTCCCTCTTCACTCCAACTACCATTATATCACTGACAGTTCTCTATGCAAAGGTACTTAGTAGATAAAATAAATAAAACAGTCTGTCTTTGAGCTGACTGCCAAGGTATTCTTTTCATGTTCAAACTACTACAATTATTCTGATGAGATGGCAGGTTTACCACTCTCTGAAATTACTGTTTTAGTCACCATGGTTACAGCTATGGGAGACCTGGTCTCTTTAAAGGATATATTTTCCACCAAACTGTGTATTGTGTGTACCTCACTATGTTCTACAGAGATTGATGTTGTAGTGTCGCTTTGACGATGTCTGTCTGAAGGAAACCAATATTTAACCAGAGTTGAAGTAAACGTACAAGGATGTGTACTGCACTTGATGAAATCACTACACGCATGCACATACACACACAAAGACAAACACAAACACACATACACACACACACATACACACACACACACACACACACACACACACAAACACACATACATAAACACACATACACACACACATAAACACACATACACACACACACACAGTGTCCTAGTTCCACTGTTCATCATTAAGACGTGAGAGTAAACAGCCTGTCTGGTAATGTCCCCATTAACCTGTAGATCAGACAGTGACACACCATCACTCATCCACTGGCCCAGTGGGGGTACAAACCTTGAGTTGTCTCTCTTTATTTCCCACACTAATCAATCTCTATCAATCAAACTCTCTCTCTCTCTTTATTTCCCACACTAATCAATCTCTATCAATCAATCAAACTCTCTCTCTCTCTGTCTCTCTCTGTCTCTCTCTCTCTCTCTCTCTCTCTCTCTCTCTCTCTCAACCCAAGGTTGACGGTTCGAATCCCAGTGCTGGCAGGGATTGACCTGGCAACTGGAGGGTTGCTGGCATCAATATCTGTTGCCACCTACCGCTGATGTTCACTTGAGCAAGGAGCTTAACCCCTTAAAATAATTGCTTATTGGGCGCTGCTTTGTGGCTGCCCTGTGATCCAACCTAATGTGTGTGTGTGTATCGGGGGGTTGGATAAAAGCAGAAGACACATTTCTATCTCGCGTGGACTAATAAAGTATATCTTATGTATTCTTCTCAGTAAAAGCATCTTCTCAGTCTAGGCAATTATCTCTGTCTGACACAGTGACAGATTGAATTTGCTCTTCAAGGAAAAACAATATAGTCCTCCAGTCCTTTGACAGATACAAGCTGCTATTGTTCATCTTTTCAATTCATTATTGTGTGAATGCTATTCCAGTAGTGACTTATTGGGTTGTCTGTTTGTGTCTGGGTGGATGCGTGAGTGAGCATGAGTTTTCCTTTTCTCTTAGGGCCTGTTCAGCCATGCCTCTGTTTTACCTCAAGCTCTGCTTATCACCGGGGGAAATGTACACTCGCACTGCCAAAGGACACATTCTGAATATGAACATCAATATGTCACTTTCTCTGACTTTCTCTCTCTCTCTTTGTTTGTCTTTCTCCATATCCTCCTTACATCTTCCATCCTCTCTCTCCTTGTATTGATGTCTCCCTCTCTCAAAATCAATCCATCATTAACCCACTCCTCTCCTCCATGGCAGGTTCCAGAGGAGGCCTCTCTGCTGCTGGCGTCCCCCAGGATGCTGCTGCCGTCATCGGGTATTCTGCCTCCCAGCACCCCCCTGTCAGTCCACCACCAGATCCAACTGCTACAGCAACAACTACAGCAACAACAGCAACAGACACATGTAGCTGTGGCACAGGTAGGACTGAGACACACACACACACACACACACACACACACGTTTGTGTATGTTAACAGATGGTGTTTGTAGTACTGTGGATGGGTGAGGAGGTCTTGTTGTTTGAACTACAGTGAGATGGTCATTACCATAACAAATGGTGTTTTAACCTTGCCCCGGTGTACTGTGTGTTTGTGTGTGGTTCCCTCCTAGCTACCATCTTGTTTGTCTGCGAGCTCTTCACTTTGCTAATATTAACCTTTATGAATCATGTCAACCTTATCTTGTGTGACTTTAACACTAGCTCTCCTACACACACAAACGAACACACACACACACACACACACACACACACACATACACAGTACACGTAATACCAATTACTCACAGCAGAAAAGAGGATTAATGTATGTACTGTACATCAGTATTAACAAAACATGATTAATACAACATGCATGTTGAACCACTGTCACCTTTACAGTGTATCACTGTAGATACAGGAAAATAGAAAGGTTACAGTTGGGTTACTATTGAATAAAGTCAGATTTGCCAGGACGCTTAGGTCATACACTCCCTCACACTCCATCTGTGTGGAATTAACACACACACACACACACAAACACACACACACACAGGTTCACACTGTCAGCCAGTTAGCGAAGCTCCCCCTATTTTCCCCCTATTTACACACAACTATATGAACACACACACACTTACACAACACAAAACCCACACACTGTCAGCGAGTTAGCAACAAGCCTGGAGACCAAAGGC
Source organism: Coregonus lavaretus (assembly GCF_964263955.1). Taxonomy (NCBI): domain Eukaryota; kingdom Metazoa; phylum Chordata; class Actinopteri; order Salmoniformes; family Salmonidae; genus Coregonus; species Coregonus lavaretus. The sequence goes on along the minus strand of NC_139993.1, from coordinate 47,708,497 downwards.
CGCAATTTCACAACTGAGCTCCCTTTATTTACCTCAAACTGCTTGAACACACATACACACACACATACTCACTACCTGTCCTAACTGAAGCAGTTGAACCCAAAGTGTCCCTTGCTGTTGATCGCTGATGTGTTTCAATATTCCAGGAGGCCTGATGTAGCTGTCCTGTCATTGCCTGTACTGAAGTTGTATAACTGAGGTCACACTCTTCCTCTGAGGGCCTATACACAGAGGTCAAACAGTAGGCATAAACTACATAACAGTTCCCATTACTGTATGGATAGTTTACGTACACACACACATAAAGTGCACACACACTCTCTCACACACGGACCACACAGAAAATCAAGGCAGTCCCTCTGCCGTTTGCCCGTGAGTGACGGCAGTGTCACTTTTGATGTGATGTCACACACGCACACTCTTATGTCACCCTCTACTTAATCTGAGGCCTGTGATGTTAGTTTATTTATCTCTCCAGCAGCGTTTTGGGCCGTGGTTCCCTGGGGAAAGCCCTGCCTTGTCAGATCAAACCACAGACACAATGTTTTTGATGTTGAAAGAGATAATTTTACAAATACAAGACATGGACATGGAAATAACTCAAACACACACACACACACACATTTCACACAGCTCAACGCTAGACGGGGACAGGGGAATAACCAACCTCCCTCCCTCTCCTCCCTTCCAGCCGATGTAGGCCTATTAAGTAATGATTAGTCCGGCCTCCTCCTGTTGTTATTGGCTAATTGCTGTTTGTATTGTCTTGCTGGTGAAAGTGTAAGGCTTTACACTCGTGGGCCATGAGAGCATTAGAGGCAGTCCAACTGAGCTTAAGGAGTCTTGGCTCTTATCCTGCTTATCTGTCTGTCCAAACCCCAGCTCACTGCACAGGCATGGATAAACCCATCAGTTCTGCTGCCTGCCGTGCCGTGTGGCATTAAGACTTTGCCCACAGCTAGTTTCAACTGGTCCTTGATGAGTAAGGAGAATTAAAAACCCACTCCGAGGTTAAAAAGAAGACAATAATAAGCTGTGTAAAACACAACATTTGGAAAGTAAGTGAATCAAATCAAATCAAATTGTATTGGTCACATGCGCCGAATACAACAGGTGCAGACATCACAGTGAAATGCTTACTTACAGCCCTTAACCAACAGTGCATTTATTTTTAACAAAAAAAGTAAAAAATAAAACAACAACAAAGAAAGTGTTGAGAAAAAAAGAGCATAAAATAACAGTAGGGAGGCTATATATACAGGGGGGTACCGGTGCAGAGTCAATGTGCGGGGGCACCGGCTAGTTGAGGTAGTTGAAGTAATATGTACATGTGGGTAGAGTTAAAGTGACTATGCATAAATAATTAACAGAGTAGCAGCAGCGTAAAAAGGATGGGGTGGGGGGGCAGTGCAAATAGTCCGGGTAGCCATGATTAGCTGTTCAGGAGTCTTATGGCTTGGGGGTAGAAGCTGTTGAGAAGTCTTTTGGACCTAGACTTGGCACTCCGGTACCGCTTACCGTGCAGTAGCAGAGAGAACAGTCTATGACTAGGGTGGCTGGAGTCTTTGACAATTTTGAGGGCCTTCCTCTGACACCGCCTGGTATAGAGGTCCTGGATGGCAGGAAGCTTGGCCCCAGTGATGTACTGGGCCGTACGCACTACCCTCTGTAGTGCCTTGCGGTCGGAGGCCAAGCAGTTGCCATACCAGGCGGTGATGCAACCAGTCAGGATGCTCTCGATGGTGCAGCTGTAGAATTTTTTGAGGATCTGAGGACCCATGCCAAATCTTTTCAGTCTCCTGAGGGGGAATAGGCTTTGTCGTGCCCTCTTCACGACTGTCTTGGTGTGTTTGGACCATGATAGTTCGTTGGTGATGTGGACACCAAGGAACTTGAAGCTCTCAACCTGTTCCACTACAGCCCCGTCGATGAGAATGGGGGCGTGCTCAGTCCTCTTTTTTTTCCTGTAGTCCACAATCATCTCCTTTGTCTTGATCACGTTGAGGGAGAGGTTGTTGTCCTGGCACCACACGGCCAGGTCTCTGACCTCCTCCCTATAGGCTTTCTCATCGTTGTCGGTGATCAGGCCTACCACTGTTGTGTCGTTGGCAAACTTAATGATGGTGTTGGAGTCGTGCCTGGCCATGCAGTCATGGGTGAACAGAGAGTACAGGAGGGGACTGAGCACGCACCTGAGGGGCCCCCGTGTTGAGGATCAGTGTGGCAGATGTGTTGTTACCTACCCTTACCACCTGGGGGCGGCCCGTCAGGAATTCCAGGATCCAGTTGCAGAGGGAGGTGTTTAGTCCCAGGATCCTTATCTTAGTGATGAGTTTAGAGGGCACTATGGTGTTGAATGCTGAGCTGTAGTCAATGAAAAGCATTCTCACGTAGGTGTTCCTCTTGTCCAGGTGGGAAAGGGCAGTGTGGAGTGCAATAGAGATTGCATCATCTGTGGATCTGTTGGGGCGGTATGCAAATTGGAGTGGGTCTAGGGTTTCTGGGATAATGCTGTTGATGTGAGCCATGACCAGCCTTTCAAAGCACTTCATGGCTACAGACGTCAGTGCTACGGGTCGGTAGTCATTTAGGCAGGTTATCTTAGAGTCCTTGGGCACAGGGACTATGGTGGTCTGCTTGAAACATGTTGGTATTACAGACTCAGTCAGGGACATGTTGAAAATGTCAGTGAAGACACTTGCCAGTTGGTCAGCACATGCTCGGAGTACACGTCCTGGTAATCCGTCTGGCCCTGCGGCCTTGTGAATGTTGACCTGCTTAAAAGTCTTACTCACATCGGCTACGGAGAGCGTGATCACATAGTCATCCGGAACAGCTGGTGCTCTCATGCATGCTTCAGTGTTGCTTGCCTCGAAGCGAGCATAGAAGTGGTTTAGCTCGTCTGGTAGGCTTGTGTCACTGGGCAGCTCGCGGCTGTGCTTCCCTTTGTAGTCTGTAATAGTTTTCAAGCCCTGCCACATCCGACGAGCGTCAGAGCCAGTGAAGCAGAGGAGGATGTGACTGCCTTGTGGAAGTCTAGTTCTGAAGGCCAGAGTGTGTGTGTGTGTGCGTGTGTGCATGTGTGTGTGCGCATGTGCCTGTGTGTGTGTGTCTGTACTTTCTTGCGTGTGTGTGAGACTGGGTACCCGGTTAGCTGGACCTGATTGAAAGCACCCCTCTAACCCCTGTCTGCCAGTCCAGTCAGTCAATCGCCCTGAGAGGGTGATGATGTCACTATTGACTTTGTGCAACAGACAGTCAGGAAGAAAATATTTGATCTCCGCCAATCAGGTGTCAAGGTGGGTCAAGCATATAACTTCTCTTTAGTCTCAGAGGGAGGGCCAGGAGAGCGAATAGCGATCGGCCCAGTTAGGTTGGTACAACGCCAACTCTCTGAGACTGAAAGGACTTCTAACCAAAGTGCTGACGGTAGCTGAGAAGTTAGAAGTTAGCCGCTCCGTGAAAGCTCACACTTATCACAATCATTTAGAGTTGAAAGGAGAGAAGAAGAGGAAAGGATGAGAGAGGGAGAGGAGGAGAGAATAATTATTAACTTAATCAGTGAAGTGTGAATACTTGTGTTTAATGAGACTCTTACACTGCAGAGCAGAACCTACACTGAACTCAAATATAAACGCAGCATGTAAAGTGTTGGTCCCATATTTCATGAGAGGAAATAAAAGATCCCAGAAATGTTCCAAACGCACAAAAAGCTTATTTCTCTCAGATTTTGTTCACAAATGTGTTTACATCCCTGCTAGTAAGCATTTCTCCTTTGCCAAGATAATCCTTCCATGTGACAGGTGTGGCCTATCAAGAAGCTGATTTAACAGCATGATCATTACACTGGAGCATCTTGTGCTGGGGGACAATAAAAGGCCACTCTAAAATGTGCAGTTTTGTCACACAACAGAATGCCACAAATGGCATGCTGACTGCAGGAATGTCCACCAGAGCTATTGCCAGATAATACAGTGGGGAGAACAAGTATTTGATACACTGCCGATTTTGCAGGTTTTCCTACTTACAAAGCATGTAGAGGTCTGTACATTTTTATCATAGGTACACTTCAACTGTGAGAGATGGAATCTAAAACAAAAATCCAGAAAATCATATTGTATGATTTTTAAGTAATTAATTTGCATTTTATTGCATGACATAAGTATTTGATCACCTACCAACCAGTAAGAATTCCGGCTCTCACAGACCTGTTAGTTTTTCTTTAAGAAGCCCTCCTGTTCACCACTCATTACCTGTATTAACTGCACCTGTTTGAACTCGTTACCTGTATAAAAGACACCTGTCCACACACTCAATCAAACAGACTCCAACCTCTCCACAATGGCCAAGACCAGAGAGCTGTGTAAGGACATCAGGGATAAAATTGTAGACCTGCACAAGGCTGGGATGGGCTACAGGACAATAGGCAAGCAGCTTGGTGAGAAGGCAACAACTGTTAATGTAATTATTAGAAAATGGAAGAAGTTCAAGATGACGGTCAATCACCCTCGGTCTGGGGCTCCATGCAAGATCTCACCTCGTGGGGCATCAATGATCATGAGGAAGGTGAGGGATCAGCCCAGAACTACACGGCAGGACCTGGTCAATGACCTGAAGAGAGCTGGGACCACAGTCTCAAAGAAAACCATTAGTAACACACTACGCCGTCATGGATTAAAATCCTGCAGCGCACGCAAGGTCCCCCTGCTCAAGCCAGCGCATGTCCAGGCCTGTCTGAAGTTTGCCAATGACCTTCTGGATGATCCAGAGGAGGAATGGGAGAAGGTCATGTGGTATGATGAGACAAAAATAGAGCTTTTTGGTCTAAACTCCACTCGCCGTGTTTGGAGGAAGAAGAAGGATGAGTACAACCCCAAGAACACCATCCCAACCGTGAAGCATGGAGGTGGAAACATCATTCTTTGGGGATGCTTTTCTGCAAAGGGGACAGGTCGACTGCACCGTATTGAGGGGAGGATGGATGGGGCCATCTATTGCGAGATCTTGGCCAACAGCCTCCTTCCCTCAGTAAGAGCATTGAAGATGGGTCGTGGCTGGCTCTTCCAGCATGACAACGACCCGAAACACACAGCCAGGGCAACTAAGGAGTGGCTCCGTAAGAAGCATCTCAAGGTCCTGGAGTGGCCTAGCCAGTCTCCAGACCTGAACCCAATAGAAAATCTTTGGAGGGAGCTGAAAGTCCATATTGCCCAGCGACAGCCCTGAAACCTGAAGGATCTGGAGAAGGTCTGTATTGAGGAGTGGGCCAAAATCCCTGCTGCAGTGTGTGCAAACCTGGTCAAGACCTACAGGAAACGTATGATCTCTGTAATTGCAAACAAAGGTTTCTGTACCAAATATTAAGTTCTGCTTTTCTGATGTATCAAATACTTATGTCATGCAATAAAATGCAAATTATTTACTTAAAAATCATACAATGTGATTTTCTGGATTTTTTTTAGATTCCGTCTCTCACAGTTGAAGTGTACCTATGATAAAAATTACAGACCTCTACATGCTTTGTAAGTAGGAAAACCTGAAAAATCGGCAGTGTATCAAATACTTGTTCTCCCCACTGTATATGTTAATTTATCTACCATAAGCCACCTCCATCATCTTTTTAGAGAATTTGGCAGTACGTCCAACCGGCCACACAACCGCAGACCATGTGTATGGCCACGTGTGGGTGAGCGGTTTGCTGATGTCAACGTTGTGAACAGAGTGCCCCATGGTGGTGGTGGGGTTACGGTATGGGTAGGCATAAGCTAAGGACAACGAACACAATTGCATGTTATTGATGGCAATTTGAATGCACAGAGATACCGTGACGAGATCCTGAAGCCCATTGTCGTGCCATTCATCCACCGCCATCACCTCATTTTTCAGCATGATAATGCACGGCCCCATGTCGCAAGGATCTGTACACAATTCTTGGAAGCTGAAAATGTCCCAGTTCTTCCATGGCCTGCATACTCACCAGACATGTCACCCATTGAGCACGTTTGGGATGCTCTGGATCAACGTGTACAACAGCATGTTCCAGTTCCCGCCAATATCCTGCAACTTTGCACAGCCATTGAAGAGGAGTGGGACAACATTCCACATACCATAATCAACAGTCTGACCAACTCGATGCAAAGGAGAGGTTTCGCACTGCATGAGGCAAATGGTGGTCACAGATACTGACTGGTTTTCTGATCCACGGCCCTACTTTTTTTTTAAAGGTATCTTTGACCAACATATGCATATCTGTATTCCCAGTCATGTGAAATCCATAGATTAGGGCCTAATTTATTTAAATTGACTGATTTCCTTACATGAACTGTAACTCAGTAAAATGGGCTCCCGAGTGGCGCAGCGGTCTAAGGCACTGCATCTCAGTGCTTGAGGCGTCACTACAGACCCCCTGGTTTGATTCCAGGCTGTATCACAACCGGCCGTGATTGGGAGTCCCATAGGGCAGCGCACAATTGGCCCAGCGTTGTCCGGGTTTGGCCGGTGTAGGCCATCATTGTAAATACGAATTTGTTCTTAACTGACTTGCCTAGTTAAATAAAGATAAAATAAATAAAAATTGTTGCATTTATATTTTTGTTCAGTATAATTCATACCCTGCTGGAAGTTAGCTCACACACACACACACACACACACACACACACACACACACACACACACACACACACACACACACACACACACACACACACTCTGTCTCTCTCTGCCTGGCTGCATAAACTACATGAGGATAATCCTGAACTGGGTGGTAATAGAGTTGTACATCCTCTGGTTCTTGTAGGAACGTCACCTCAAAACTAAGTCGTTGATTGAGAAGGAACGTTTTAGGGTGGAGGGATTTTCCCCCCCGAAACCCTTTTCAACGGGTGCACTTAGGCTGTTTGCTAATCCAGACTTGCAGGTGTCACTGGAAGTTCAACTACGTTTTAGTCTGTTACAGTTCATTAGAGACTGTAATTATTGAGCCATCTATGTTGCATTATTTCTGTACCCTCACTGCCTCCAGTCCCAGAAATGATTACCTGTGGAATCCCGTGTCATCAAACCAAACTCTGCTTCAAAGCATTTAATTACTGTTTCTTTGATTAAATTTGCAGAAAATGCTGTAAGGTGTTGATAAGAACATGTCTGTCTCTCTCTCGCTCTCTATCTCCCTCTCTGCATTCATCTCTATCTCTCAATTATCTCACACACAGAGACACATACAGTCTCTCTGTGCTCTGTGTTATTATTCAGGCTGCATTCACCATCACCACAGAGCAGCGTTTTTGCAGCGTGTCTCACAGGACTTCAAAAGTCACGTCTTGGACAAATGTGACACCTTCCTTCTCCAAGACCTGTCGGATTAAACTCAGTTTAGCTTTCACACTTTTATCAGTACAGCATGTCTTCTTCTCAGAGTCACGAACCTCGGCCCCCATATCTCATGTTGTGTCCTGGCAGTGCTTGCGGTGTCGTACGGCAGTATATTACCCTGACAGCGCCGTTAGACTGTCTGGATTTACAGATGAACTCTGAGGGTGATGTACTAATGGAGGCTAGATCACTGCCATTTGTCGCTAAGTGGAGTGATGATGGAATCTGATCTGTCTTTTACCCTCTCTCAAAACAATCAATCAATCAAATGTTATTTATGAAGCCCTTTTTACATCAGAAGATGTCACAAAGTGCTATACAGAAACCCAGCCTAAAACCCCAAACAGCAAGCAATGCAGATGTAGAAGCGCGATGGCTAGGAGAAACTCCCTAGAAAGGCAGAAACCTAGGAAGAAACCTAGAGAGGAACCAGGCTCTGAGGGGTGGCCAGTCCCCTTCTGGCTGTGCCGGGTGGAGATTATAACAGTACATTGCCATTAAGGCCAGATCTTTCTCCAAGATGTTCAAACGTTCATTGATGACCAGCAGGGTCAAATAATAATCACAGTGGTTGAAGAGGTTGCAACAGGTCAGTACATCAGGAGTAAATGTCACTTGGCTTTTCATAGCCGGGCATTTAGAGGTTGAAATAGCAGGTGCGGTAGAGAGAGAGAGTTGAAAACAGCAGGTCCGGGACAAGGTAGCACGTCCGGTGAACAGGTCCGGGTTCCATAGCCGCAGGCAGAAGAGTGGAACCTGGTGGACAGGTGGACTGGGGACAGCAAGGAGTCATCAGGCCAGGTAGTTCTGAGGCATGGTCCTAGGGCTCAGGTCCTCCGGGATGGGAGGGAGAGAGGGAGAGAGAGAGAATTAGAGGGAGCATACTTAAATTCACACAGGACACCGGATAAGACAGGAGAATAACACCAGATATAACAGACTGACGCTAGCCCCCCGGCACATAGACTATTGCAGCATAGATACTGGAGGCTGAGACGGGGGTGTCGGGAGACACTGTGGCCCCGTCCGACGATACCCCCGGACAGGGCCAACCAGGCAGGATAATAACCCCACCCACTTTGCCAAAGCACAGCCCCCACACCACCAGAGGGATATCAACAGACCACCAACCTACTACCCTGAGACAAGGCTGAGTATAGCCCACGAAGATCTCATCCACTGCACAAGCTTGAGGGAGCAACAACTCGGACAGGAAGATCACGTCAGTGACTCAACCCACTCAAGTGATGCACCCCTCCTAGGGACGGCATGGAAAGCACCAGTAAGCCAGTGACTCAGCCCCCGTAATAGGGTCAGAGGCAGAGAATCCCAATGGAGAGACAGGAACCGGCCAGGCAGAGACAGCAAGAGCGGTTTGTCGCTCAAGTGACTTTCCGTTCACCTTCGCACCCCTGGGCCAGACTACACTCAATCATAGGACCTACTGAAGAGATGAGTCTTCAGTAAAGACTTAAAGGTCGAGACTGTGTCTGCGTCTCTCACATAGGCAGACCATTCCATAAAAATGTTGCTCTATAGGAGAAAGCCCTGCCTCCAGCTGTTTGCTTAGAAATTCTAGGGACAATAAGGAGGCCTGCGTCTTGTGACCATAGCGTACGTGTAGGTATGTACGGTAGGACCAACTCTGAGATATAGGTAGGAGCAAGCCCTTGTAATGCTTTGTAGGTTAGCAGTAAAACCTTGAAATCAGCCCTAGCCTTAACAGGAAGCCCGTATAGAGAGGCTAGCACTGGAGTAATATGATCAAATTTTGTGGTTCTAGTCAAGATTCTAGCAGCCGTGTTTAGCACTAACCAAAGTTTATTTAGTGCTTTATCCGGGTAGCCGGAGAGTAGAGCATTGAAGTATTCTAATCTAGAAGTGACAAAAGCATGGATTAGCTTTTATGTAACATTTCTGGACAAAAAGTTTCTGATTTTTGCAATGTTACGAAGATGGGAAAAAAGCTGTCCTTGAAATATTCTTGATATGTTCATCAAAAGAGAGATCAGGGTCCAGAGTAACGCCGAGGTCCTTCACAGTTTTCTTTGAGACGACTGTACAACCATCAACATTAATTGTCAGATCCAACAGAAGATCACTTTGTTTCTTGGGACCTAGAACTAGCATCTCACCGAAACGTACAATTGATTTGTCAGAGGACAAACCATCCACAGAGACTAACTGATATCTTTCCGACAGATAAGATCTAAACCAGGCAAGAACTTGTCCATGTAGACCAATTAAGGTTTCCAATCTCTCCAAAAGAATGTGGTGATCGATGGTGTCAAAAGCAGCACTAAGGTCTAGGAGCACGAGGACAGATGTAGAGCCTTGGTCTAACGCCATTAAAATATAATTTACCACCTTCACGAGTGCGGTCTCAGTGCTATGATGGGGTCTAAAACCAGACTGAAGCGTTTCGTATACATTTTTTGTCTTCAGGAAGGCAGTGAGTTGATGCACAACAGCTTTTTTCAAAAAAATTGAGAGGAATGGGAGATTCGATATAGGCTAATAGTTTTTTACATTTTCTGGGTCAAGGTTTGGCATTTTCAAGAGAGGCTTTATTACTGCGACTTTTAGTGAGTTTTGTACACATCCAGTGGATAGGGAGCCATTTATTATGTTCAACATAGGAGGGCCAAGCACAGGACGTAGCTCTTTCAGTAGTTTAGTTGGAATAGGGTCCAGTATGCAGCTTGAAGGTTTAGAGGCCATTACTATTTTCATGAATGTGTCAAGAGATATAGGATTAAAAAACTTGAGTGTCTCCATTGATCCTAGGTCCTGGCAGTTTTGTGCAGACTCAGGACAACTGATCTTTGGAAAAATACGCAGATTCAAAGTGGAGTCCGTAATTTGCTTTCTAATGATCATGATCTTTTTGTCGAAGAAGTTCATGAATTCATCACTGCTGAAGTGAAAGGCATCCTCTCTTGGGGAATGCTGCTTTTTAGTTAGCTTTGCGACAGTATCAAATATACATTTTGGATTGTTCTTATTCTCCTCAATTAGGTTGGAAAAATAGGATGATCGAGCAGCAGTGAGGGCTCTTCAATATTGCTCTGTACTTTGTTTCCAAGCTAGTAGGAAGACTTCCAGTTTGGTGGAGCGCCATTTACGTTCCAATTTTCTGAATGCTTGCTTCAGGCCTCTGGTCTTTTCTGTATACCAGGGAGCTAGTTTCTTGTGACAAATGTTTTTTGTTTTTAGGGGTGCCACTGCATCTAGGGTATTACGCAAGGTTAAATGTAGATCCTCAGTTAGGTCGTTAACTGATTTTTGTACTCCGATGTCCTTGAGTAGTTGGAGGGAGTCTGGAAGGGCCTCTAGGAATCTTTGGGTTGTCTGAGAATTTATAGCACGGCTTTTGATGGTCCTTGGTTGGGGTCTGAACAGATTATTTGTTGCGATTGCAAACATAATAAGATGGTGGTCCGATAGTCCAGGGTTATGAGGAAAAACATTTAGATCCACAATATTTATTCCACGGGACAAAACTAGATCCAGGGTATGACTGTGGCAATGAGTAGGTCCGGAGACATGTTAGACAAAACCCACTGAGTCGATGATGGCTCTGAAAGCCTTTTGAAGTGGGTCTGTGGACTTTTCCATATGAATATTAAAGTCACCAAAAATTAGAATATTATCTGCCATGACTACAAGGTCCGATAGGAATTCATGGAACTCAGTGAGGAACTCTGTATACAGCCCAGGAGGCCTGTAAACAGTAGCTATAAAAAGTGATTGAGTAGGCTGCATAGATTTCATGACTAGAAGCTCAAAAGACGAAAACGCAGTCATTTTTGGAGGGGTACATTTATACATTTGCTATCGTAAATGTTAGCAACACCTCCGCCTTTGCGGGATGCGCGGGGGATATGGTCACTAGTGTAACTAGAAGGAGAGGCCTCATTTAATACAGTAAATGAATCAGGCTTAAGCCATGTTTCAGTCAGGCCAATCACATCAAGATTATGATCAGTGATTAGTTCATTGACCATAACTGCCTTGGAAGTGAGGGATCTAACATTAAGTAGCCCTATTTTGAGATGTGAGATATCACAATCTCTTTCAATAATGACAGGAATGGAGGAGGTCTTTATTCCAGTGAGATTGCTAAGGCGACCACCGCCATGTTTAGTTTTGCTCAACCTAGATCGAGGCACAGACACGGTCTCAATGGGGATAGCTGAGCTGACTACACTGACTGTGCTAGTGGCAGACTCCACTAAGCTGGCAGGCTGGCTAAAAGCCTGTTGGCTGGCCTGCACCCTATCTCATTGTGGAGCTAGAGGAGTTAGAGCCCTGTCTATGTTGGTAGATAAGATGAGAGCACCCCTCCAGCTAGGATGGAGTCTGTCACACCGTCCAGGGGTGGATGGGGGGTGAGGATGAGAAGAGCTAGGGGGAGAGAGGAGAGTGAAGGGGGAGATGGGGAGAGAATAAAGGGAGAGTACACTAAGCGGAAGAGGGGAGGGTGTGGGGTTGAAGAGTGGCTCCATCTTGTGTCTGTATGGTTCAGAGGCTTCTTATTAGACACATAGTCCTTCAGCTGTTTTTCCCATTCCATCACCATCAACTGTTTGTCTTTACAGTTATTACATCACCAATGATGATAGACAGCTATACATCCGCGTTCAAATGAAATCAACGTTTATTGGTCGCGCACACAGATGTTTTGCAGGTGTTATCGCAGCGGCAGCGAAATGCTTATGTTTCCAACAGTGCAGCAATATCTAGCAATACAATAACAATACACACATAATCCTAAACTAAAAAAAGAACAAGAAGTTAAGACACATCAGAATGAGCGATATCAGAACGAGCAATGTCAGAATCCGGAATATAAATACTGTATATGAATAGAAAAGGTGTGTACAGAAGCAGTAGTCATCTACGATGAGCCATGACTAGAATACAGTATATACAGTTGAAGTCGGAAGTTTACATACACTTAGGTTGGAGTAATTAAAACTTGTTATTCAACCACTACACAAATGTCTTGTTAACAAACTATAGTTTTGGCAAGTTGGTTAGGACATCTACTTTGTGCATGACACAAGTCATTTTTCCAACAATTGTTTACAGACAGATTATTTCACTTATAGTTCACTGTATCACAATTCCAGTGAGTCAGAAGTTTACATACACTAAATTGACTGTGCCTTTAAACAGCTTGGAAAATTACAGAAAATTGTGTCATGGCTTTAGAAGCTTCTGATAGGCTAATTGACATCAATTTGAGTCAATTGGAGGTGTACCTGTGGATGTATTTCAAGGCCTACCTTCAAACTCAGTGCCTCTTTTGCTTGACATCATTGTAAAATCAAAATAAATCAGCCAAGACCTCAGAAAAAAATGCCTGAAGGTACCACGTTAATCTGTTCAAACAATAGTACGCAAGTATAAACACCATGGGACCACGCAGCCGTCATACCGCTCAGGAAGGAGACACGTTCTGTCTCCTAGAGATGAACGTACTTTGGTGTGAAAAGTGCAAATCAATCCCAGAACAACAGCAAAGGACCTTGTGAAGATGCTGGAGGAAATAGGTACAAAGTATCTATATCCACAGTAAAACGAGTCCTATATCGACATAACCTGAAACGCCGCTCAGCAAGGAAGAAGCCACTGCTCCAAAACCGCCATAAAAAAGCCAGACTACGGTTTGCAACTGCACATGGGGACAAAGATCGTACTTTTTGGAGAAATGTAATCTGGTCTGATTAAACAAAAATAGAACTGTTTGGCCATAATGACCATCGTTATGTTTGGAGGAAAAGGGGGGCGGCTTGCAAGCTGAAGAACACCATCCCAACCGTGAAGCACGGGGGTGGCAGCATCATGCTGTGGGGGTGCTTTGCTGCAGGAGGGACTGGTGCACTGCACAAAATAGATGGCATCAAGAGGAAGGAAAATTATGTGGATATATTGAAGCAACATCTCAAGACATCAGTCAGGAAGTTAAAGCTTGGTCTTTCAAATGGACAACGACCCCAAGCATACTTCCAAAGTTGTGGCAAAATGGCTTAAGGACAACAAAGTCAAGGTATTGGAGTGGCCATCACAAAGCCCTGACCTCAATCCTATAGAAAATGTGTGGGCAGAACTGAAAAAGCGTGTACGAGCAAGGAGGCCTACAAACCTGACTCAGTAAAACCAGCTCTGTCAGGAGGAATGGGCCAGAATTCACCCAACTTATTGTGGGAAGCTTGTGGAAGGCTACCCGAAACGTTTGACCCAAGTTAAACAATTTAAAGGCAATGCTACCAAATACTAATTGAGTGTATGTAAACTTCTGACCCACTGGGAATGTGATGAAATAAATAAAAGCTGAAATAAATCATTCTCTCTACTATTATTCTGACATTTCACATTCTTAAAATAAAGAGGTGATCCTAACTGACCTAAGACAGGGAATATTTACTATAATTTAATGTCAGGAATTGTGAAAAACTGAGTTTAAATATATTTGGCTAAGGTGTATGTAAACTTCCGACTTCAACTGTACATATAAAGTAGGTAAAACAGTATGTAAACATTATTAAAGTGACTGGTAGCCGACTAGTGACAGTGTCTAAGGTTCAGGGAAGGGTACTGGGCGGAGGCTGGCTAGTGATGACTGTTTAACAGTCGGATGGCCTGGAGATAAATAAAAAATGTACATTTTGTCAATGTAAATAGTCTATAATTTATTTGCATTTTATTGCATGACATAAGTATTTGATCACCTACCAACCAGTAAGAATTCCGGCTCTCACAGACCTGTTAGTTATTCTTTAAGAAGCCCTCCTGTTCTCCACTCATTGCCTGTATTAACTGCACCTGTTTGAACTCGTTACCTGTATAAAAGACACCTGTCCACACACTCAATCAAACAGACTCCAACCTCTCCACAATGACCAAGACCAGAGAGCTGTGTAAGGACATCAGGGATAAAATTGTAGACCTGCACAAGGCTGGGATGGGCTACAGGACAATAGGCAAGCAGCTTGGTGAGAAGGCAACAACTGTTGGCGCAATTATTAGAAAATGGAAGAAGTTCAAGATGACGGTCAATCACCCTCGGTCTGGGGCTCCATGCAAGATCTCACCTCGTGGGGCATCAATGATCATGAGGAAGGTGAGGGATCAGCCCAGAACTACACGGCAGGACCTGGTCAAGGACCTGAAGAGAGCTGGGACCACAGTCTCAAAGAAAACCATTAGTAACACACTACGCCGTCATGGATTAAAATCCTGCAGCGCACGCAAGGTCCCCCTGCTCAAGCCAGCGCATGTCCAGGCCTGTCTGAAGTTTGCCAATGACCATCTGGATGATCCAGAGGAGGAATGGGAGAAGATCATGTGGTCTGATGAGACAAAAATAGAGCTTTTTGGTCTAAACTCCACTCGCCATGTTTGGAGGAAGAAGAAGGATGAGTACAACCCCAAGAACACCATCCCAACCGTGAAGCATGGAGGTGGAAACATCATTCTTTAGGGATGCTTTTCTGCAAAGGGGACAGGACGACTGCACCGTATTGAGGGGAGGATGGATGGGGCCATGTATCGCGAGATCTTGGCCAACAACCTCCTTCCCTCAGTAAGAGCATTGAAGGTGGGTTGTGGCTGGGTCTTCCAGCATGAACACGTGACTTCCGTCTCGCTTCCGCATTGTCTCCGTGCTGCTGTGCTGTTTGTTGCTACTTGGCTACCTGCCAAACTATTCACGTTTTATTTTTAATAAACGTTTAATCAATCTCTGTGTTCAACAAATTTACCAACTTTTTAGTTTTGTCCTCACTCATCTTTTTTCGTTAAACTTTTTCACCCCGGACGTTTATCCCGAGACAGAAGAGTCATTTTCCTGTGCGTTTTAGCTGCCAACTTTACGTTATTTTCCTTTTTTCCATCGCAACTTTTTTCCCTTATTCAACTTTTTCACTCCGGACGCTTTATCTGGACATGGTTCATCAACATCTTCAACAGCCGAAGCTAAGTAGTAACATTAACATGATGTCTTCTAATTGCAGTCGCTGTACTCATAATATACAGGAGAACGATCGCCTTACGGCGAGAATAGCTGTGCTACAAGCCCAGCTTCAGACGCAATCGTTAGGCAAGGGTAATATCAGTGTAGGAAAGGAAGAAACAGCGTCTGTGCCACCAGTAAGTACAGACAGTAACGTTAGTATAAATCCCCCCGCACAGTCCCCGCAGCCGGACAACTTTCTCATGGCTTCTGGAGGGAAATACTGTTGGAATGCTCAACCGGTGTCGCTCATTCAGCCGACAGAAACCTTCAACCGGTTTTCCCCATTATGTAGCGAGTCGGAGTCTGAGTCTGAGTCTTCTCTAGTCTCTACTCCTCCCGTTACGGGGTCTGAGACTCCGAAGGCTCCCACCATTAGCTCTGACAAATTGAAAACCCTAGTCATTGGCGACTCCATTACCCGCAGTATTAGACTTAAAACGAATCACCCAGCGATCATACACTGTTTACCAGGGGGCAGGGCTACCGACGTTAAGGCTAATCTAAAGATGGTGCTGGCTAAAGCTAAAACTGGCGAGTGTAGAGAGTATAGAGATATTGTTATCCACGTCGGCACCAACGATGTTAGGATGAAACAGTCAGAGGTCACCAAGTGCAACATAGCTTCAGCGTGTAAATCAGCTAGAAAGATGTGTCGGCATCGAGTAATTGTCTCTGGCCCCCTCCCAGTTAGGGGAAGTGACGAGCTCTACAGCAGAGTCTCAGCACTTAATCGCTGGTTGAAAACTGTTTTCTGCCCCTCCCAAAAGATAACATTTGTGGATAATTGGCCCTCTTTCTGGGACTCACCCACAAACAGGACCAAGCCTGACCTGCTGAGGAGTGACGGACTCCATCCTAGCTGGAGGGGTGCTCTCCTCTTATCTACCAACATAGATAGGGCTCTAACTCCTCTAGCCCCACAGTGAAATAGGGTGCAGGCCAGGCAGCAGGCTGTTAGCCAACCTGCCAGCTTAGTGGAGTCTGCCAATAGCACAGTCAGTGTAGTCAGCTCAGCCATACCCATTGAGACTGTGTCTGTGCCTCGACCTAGGTTGGGCAAAACTAAACATGGCGGTGTTCACCCTAGCAATCTTATTAGGATAAAGACCTCCTCCATTCCTGCCATTATTGAAAGAGATCGTGATACCTCACATCTCAAAATAGGGTTACTTAATGTTAGATCCCTCACTTCAAAGGCAGTCATAGTCAATGAACTAATCACTGATCATAATCTTGATGTGATTGGCCTGACTGAAACATGGCTTAAGCCTGATGAATTTGCTGTGTTAAATGAGGCCTCACCTCCTGGTTACACTAGTGACCATATTCCCCGTGCATCCCGCAAAGGCGGAGGTGTTGCTAACATTTACGATAGCAAATTTCAATTTACAAAAAAAAAAATGGCGTTTTCATCTTTTGAGCTTCTAGTCATGAAATCTATGCAGCCTACTCAATCACTTTTTATAGCTACTGTTTACAGGCCTCCTGGGCCATATACAGCGTTCCTCTCTGAGTTTCCTGAATTCCTATCAGACCTTGTAGTCATAGCAGATCATATTCTAATTTTTGGTGATTTTAATATTCACATGGAGAAGTCCACAGACCCACTCCAAAAGTCTTTCGGAGCCATTATCGACTCAGTGGGTTTTGTCCAACATGTCTCTGGACCTACTCACTGCCACAGTCATACTCTGGACCTAGTTTTGTCCCATGGAATAAATGTTGTAGATCTTAATGTTTTTCCACAAAATCCTGGACTATCGGACCACCATTTTATTACGTTTGCAATCGCAACAAATAATCTGCTCAGACCCCAACCAAGGAGCATCAAAAGTCGTGCTATAAATTCTCAGACAACACAAAAATTCATTGATGCCCTTCCAGACTCCTTCTGCCTACCCAAGGACGTCAGAGGACAAAAATCAGTTAACCACTTAACTGAGGAACTCAATTTAACCTTGCGCAATACCCTAGATGCAGTTGCACCCCTAAAAACGAAAAACATTTGTCATAAGAAACTAGCTCCCTGGTATACAGAAAATACCCGAGCTTTGAAGCAAGCTTCCAGGAAATTGGAACGGAAATGGCGCCACACCAAACTGGAAGTCTTCCGACTAGCTTGGAAAGACAGTACCGTGCAGTACCGAAGAGCCCTCACTGCTGCTCGATCATCCTACTTTTCCAACTTAATCGAGGAAAATAAGAACAATCCAAAATTTATTTTTGATACTGTTGCAAAGCTAACTAAAAAGCAGCATTCCCCAAGAGAGGATGGCTTTCACTTCAGCAGTGATAAATTCATGAACTTCTTTGAGGAAAAGATCATGACCATTAGAAAGCAAATTACGGACTCCTCTTTGAATCTGCGTATTCCTCCAGGGCTTAGCTGTCCTGGATCTGCACAGCTCTGCGAGGGCCTGGGATCGGGAGAGACATTTAAGTGTTTTAGTACTATATCTCTTGACACAATGATGAAAATAATCATGGCCTCTAAACCTTCAAGCTGCATACTGGATCCTATTCCTACTAAACTGCTGAAGGAGCTGCTTCCTGTGCTTGGCCCTCCTATGTTGAACATAATAAACAGCTCTCTATCCACCGGATGTGTACCAAACTCACTAAAAGTGGCAGTGATAAAGCCTCTCTTGAAAAAGCCAAACCTTGACCCGGAAAATATAAAAAACTATCGGCCTATATCGAATCTTCCATTCCTCTCAAAAATTTTAGAAAAAGCTGTTGCGCAGCAACTCACTGCCTTTCTGAAGACAAACAATGTATACGAAATGCTTCAGTCTGGTTTTAGACCCCATCATAGCACTGAGACTGCACTTGTGAAGGTGGTAAATGACCTTTTAATGGCGTCAGACCGAGGCTCTGCATCTGTCCTCGTGCTACTAGACCTTAGTGCTGCCTTTGACACCATCGATCACCACATTCTTTTGGAGAGACTGGAAACCCAAATTGGTCTACACGGACAAGTTCTGGCCTGGTTTAGATCCTACCTGTCGGAAAGATATCAGTTTGTCTCTGTGAATGGTCTGTCCTCCGACAAATCAACTGTACATTTCGGTGTTCCTCAAGGTTCCGTTTTAGGACCACTATTGTTTTCACTATATATTTTACCTCTTGGGGATGTTATTCGAAAACATAATGTTAACTTTCACTGCTATGCGGATGACACACAGCTGTACATTTCAATGAAGCATGGTGAAGCCCCAAAATTGCCCTCGCTAGAAGCCTGTGTTTCAGACATAAGGAAGTGGATGGCTGAAAACTTTTTACTTTTAAACTCGGACAAAACAGAGATGCTTGTTCTAGGTCCCAAGAAACAAAGAGATCTTCTGTTAAATCTGACAATTCATCTTGATGGTTGTAAAGTCGTCTCAAATAAAACTGTGAAGGACCTAGGCGTTACTCTTGACCCTGATCTCTCTTTTGACGAACATATCAAGACTGTTTCAAGGACAGCTTTTTTCCATCTACGTAACATTGCAAAAATCAGAAATTTTCTGTCCAAAAATGATGCAGAAAAATTAATCCATGCATTTGTTACTTCTAGGTTAGACTACTGCAATGCTCTATTTTGCGGCTACCCGGATAAAGCACTAAATAAACTTCAGTTAGTGCTAAATACGGCTGCTAGAATCCTGACTAGAACCAAGAAATTTGATCATATTACTCCAGTGCTAGCTTCCCTACACTGGCTTCCTGTTAAGGCAAGGGCTGATTTCAAGGTTTTACTGTTAACCTATAAAGCGTTACATGGGCTTGCTCCTACCTATCTTTCCGAGTTGGTCCTGCCGTACATACCAATACGTACGCTACGGTCACAAGACGCAGGCCTCCTAATTGTCCCTAGAATTTCTAAGCAAACAGCGGGAGGCAGGGCTTTCTCCTATAGATCTCCATTTTTATGGAACAGTCTGCCTACCCATGTGAGAGACGCAGACTCGGTCTCAACCTTTAAGTCTTTACTGAAGACTTATCTCTTCAGTAGGTCATATGATTGAGTGTAGTCTGGCCCAGGAGTGTGAAGGTGAACGGAAAGGCTGGAGCAACGAACAGCCCTTGCTGTCTCTGCCGGGCCGGTTCCCCTCTCCACTGGGGTTCTCTGCCTCTAACCCTGTTGCAGGGGCTGAGTCACTGGCTTGCTGGTGCTCTTTCATGCCGTCCCTGGGAGGGGTGCGTCACTTGAGTGGGTTGAGTTACTGACGTGATCTTCCTGTCTGGGTTGGCGCCCCCCCCCCCCCTTGGTTTGTGCTGTGGTGGAGACCTCTGTGGGCTATACTCGGCCTTGTCTCAGGATTGTAAGTTGGTGGTTGGGGATATCCCTCTAGTGGTGCGGGGGCTGTGCTTTGGCGGAGTGGGTGGGGTTATATCCTTCCTGTTTGGCCCTGTCCGGGGGTTTCTTCGGATGGGGCCACAGTGTCTCCGGACCGCTCCTGTCTCAGCCTCCAGTATTTATGCTGCAGTAGTTTATGTGTCGGGGGGCTGGGGTTAGTTGGTTATACCTGGAGTACTTCTCCTGTCTTATCCAGTGTCCTGTGTGAATTTAAGTATGCTCTCTCTAATTCTCTCGTTCTCTCTTTCTCTCTGAGAACCTGAGCCCTAGGACCATACGTCAGGACTACCGGGCATGATGACACCTTGCTGTCCCCAGTCCGCCTGGCCTTGCTGCTATTCCAGTTTCAACTGTTCTGCCTGCGGCTACGAAACCCCTACCTGTCCCAGACCTGCTGTTTTCAACTCTTAATGATCGGCTATGAAAAGCCAACTGAGAGACCTGAGCCCTAGGACCATACGTCGGGACTACCGGCCGTGGTGACTCCTTGCTGTCCCCAGTCCGCCTGGCCTTGCTGCTATTCCAGTTTAAACTGTTCTGCCTGCGGTTATGGAACCCCTACCTGTCCCAGACCTGCTGTTTTCAACTCTTAATGATCGGCTATGAAAAGCCAACTGAGATTTATTCCTGATTATTATTTGACCATGCTTGTCACTTATGAACATTTTTGAACATCTTGGCATGGTTCTGTTATAATCTCCACCCGGCACAGCCAGAAGAGGACTGGCCACCCCTCATAGCCTGGTTCCTCTCT
This sequence comes from Coregonus lavaretus, assembly GCF_964263955.1. NCBI lineage: Eukaryota > Metazoa > Chordata > Actinopteri > Salmoniformes > Salmonidae > Coregonus > Coregonus lavaretus. The sequence goes on along the minus strand of NC_139993.1, from coordinate 47,688,007 downwards.
AGGTTTCTTCCTAGGTTTTCGCCTTTCTAGGGAGTTTTTCCTAGCCACCGTGCTTCTACACCTGCATTACTAGCTGTTTGGGGTTTTAGGCTGGGTTTCTGTACAGCACTTCGAGATATTAGCTGATGTAAGAAGGGCTATATAAAATAAAATTGATTGATTGATTGATTGACCCGAAACACACAGCCAGGGCAACTAAGGAGTGGCTCCGTAAGAAGCATCTCAAGGTCCTGGAGTGGCCTAGCCAGTCTCCAGACCTGAACCCAATAGAAAATCTTTGGAGGGAGCTGAAAGTCCGTATTGCCCAGCGACAGCCCCGAAACCTGAAGGATCTGGAGAAGGTCTGTATGGAGGAGTGGGCCAAAATCCCTGCTGCAGTGTGTGCAAACCTGGTCAAGACCTACAGGAAACGTATGATCTCTGTAATTGCAAACAAAGGTTTCTGTACCAAATATTAAGTTCTGCTTTTCTGATGTATCAAATACTTATGTCATGCAATAAAAAGCAAATTAATTACTTAAAAATCATACAATGTGATTTTCAGGATTTTTGTTTTAGATTCCGTCTCTCACAGTTGAAGTGTACCTATGATAAAAATTACAGACCTCTACATGCTTTGTAAATAGGAAAATCTGCAAAATTGGCAGTGTATCAAATACTTGTTCTCCCCACTGTATGTATTTGTCTTGTCCAGGTGAGATAGCGCAGTGTGCAGTGCAATTGCAATTCCGTCGTCTGTGGATCTGTTGGGACGGTATGCAAATTGTAGTGGGTCTAGGGTGTCTGGTAAAGTGGTGGTGATATGATCCTTAACACGCTTGAATGTCTTACTCACGTCTGCCAGGGAGATCAGGAACACACAGACCACGTGAGCGACGGGGGCCTATGTTGCCGGCTCAGTGTTGTTTTCCTCAAAGCGGGCGAAGAAGGTGTTAAGGTTGTCTGGGAGCGAGGCGTCAGTGTCCGCGACGTGGCTGGCTTTCCCTTTATAACCTGTGATTGTCTGGAGTCCCTGCCACATGCGTCTCGTGTCTGAGCCATTGAATTGCGACTACACTTTATTGTTGTTTTGCCTCTTTGATTGCCTTACGGAGGTCGTAGCTGGTCTGTTTGTACATGTCCATGTTCCCAGTCACCTTGCCGTGGTTAAATGCATTGGTTTTGCATGAATGCTGCCATCTATCCACAGTTTTTTGTTTGGATGAATTCTAATCGTCACAGTAGCATTACCTTGGTTACAGAATTTTTGTAGCTATGGTACATGTATGATGAAACAGAATAATATCATCTTGTTAAATTGAAAGACAGAATCAGAGAGCTTCAGACTCTCTAGCTACAGCCTCATGACTCTATTCATGCTCCATTCTCCTTGATGTGAGAAATTAATGCAGTGCTTTAGAGTCATGGGCTGTATACCAAGCCAGAAATATCCCTTTGTATTCATAATGCTCCTTGAAGTAAGAAAACCACAGCAGAAGTGTTCCTATATAAACCATCACAAAGTTTGAAGTAGAAGCGCTCGCTCAATGTCAAGTTAGAAATACCACAGTAGCACTCATTGTCAACCATTCACAAATCGATGGGCCTTTTTCTTTGCAATATCTTCATTGCTTGTCTTGTCAGGAAATATGCCAGCAGCATACCACCCTGCATCCCACTGCTGGCTTGCCTCTGAAGTTAAGCAGGATTGGTCTAGTCGTTCCCTGGATGGGAGACCAGATGCTGCTGGAAGTGGTGTTGGAGGGCCAGTAGGAGGCACTATTTTCTCTGGTCTAAAAATATCCCAGTACCCTGGCAGTGATTGGGGACATTGCCCTGTGTAGGGTGCTGTCTTTTGGATGGGATGTCACTGAAGATCCCATGGCACTAAGAGTAGGGGTGTTAACCTGGCTAATTTCCCAATTTGCCCCTCTCATTCAATTTATGTGGTAAAATATGCTGCACATCCAATTAGGGCTGTGACTGTCATGGAATTTTGGATGATGGTTATTGGTCAGCCAAATGACCGCGGTCACCGTTATAATCGTTTGAATAGTAATTATTTTGTAAAACATTTTTTAAAGACTCACATTTTCTGACTGCATGTGCTGCTGCTGCAGGGAGGGGGGGTTACCTATGCATCAAAATACTTGTTTGCTACAACACCTTGCTTGTTTCTGCAAGGAGCAACAAAGTCTCATCACGTTGTATAGAGTCCATGTTACAGCGGAAACTGACTTAACCGCGATCCACACACATACAATTTTTCTTTATCCATAATCGTCAGTTACACGATTATATAGTAATTATGCCAGCCCTACATCCAATGCCACTCTGCCTCCCCTTGGAATGAAGCTTAACAAAAGAGGTTGAATCTAAGCTCTGGCTAGTAATACCATGTAGACTAATGCACATGCATGTCCCTTGATTCAGACAAAATCACTCAGCTACTGCTCTGGCCATCATCAGTGTCTCTCCACTTGTTTCTGAGAAGACATGATAATCCCCAGGGTTGTCTGTGTCCTGAGCCTGGTGTTGAAGCCTGGGATAGAGAAGAAACAGGGTATCTTCTTCTCTGGTTTAAATTATTTAGTGACTAATGCCACTGCAGGCTGCTCCTTTAATGGAAACTGTCTTTCTTCTTCTCTTGGTTTAATCCTGCTACAGACCATACATGGCATTACCTTTACATGAGCTTGAGCTTGAGCTTGGAGTCTGGCAGTCCTCATCTTGCTCTTCATGTTATGGGCTTTGGTGAGACACACACAGACACACTGACACTCTCAATAGTCTGAAGTCGGTATTGAGTGTTTGTTTGTGTACATGCATATCTCAGGAGTGTTGGTACTCTCTCTCTCAGGTGTATGTACATAGTGTATCGTGTGCACGTGCATTCGTGCATGTGTGTGTGTTCTCTCTCTCCCAAGTGTGTACTTATCTCAGACGTACAGTAAGTCTGTGTGTTCTCTCCCCCCAGGTGCACCTGTTGAAGGACCAGCTGAGTGCGGAGGCTACAGCCAGACTGGAGGCCCAGGCCAGAGTGCACCAGCTGCTGCTCCAGAACAAGGACCTGCTGCAGCACATCTCTCTACTGGTCAAACAGATCCAGGAGCTGGAGGTCAAAATGTCAGGACCCTGCTCCAGTGAGTACACTCACGGATGCATGACTACAAACACACAAACATACGCATGCACACACATGCACAGGTGGACTTGCGAACACACACACACACAAGCATGGACACACAGTCTTGGGGCTCTATATTAACAAACCTAACGCAATGGTTAATCTAAGCGCAGGCAGTAGTTCAGGGGTGTGTCAGAAATATTTTAGCTATTTTCACTATAACAATGATCGGCTCACTTGCTGGGTTTTGATGAATAAACAAGTTGTGGCTGTGTCGAGACTTGGCCCCTCACTGGCCAATCAGAACATGCTCCATGGCGAAATAAGTGGTTGCTTCAAGTTGTGTGTTTACGGTCATTTATGTATTGCCTTGGAATCAACTCCAACTCCAATGTTAGTGCGTTATAGTTTGTTAAATGGCTTACAGAAACAAAATAACAACATGTAGACCTATCTTTGCTAAATACGTTAACTTGAACCCATTTGCAGTCCACATTGTTCTAAGTAATTGTATGGCTTCAATAGCATTCACACTGATATAGGGGCTAGGCCTACTGTAAATTTCATTATGGCTGAGCATGGACATGCATGGCTAAAATAATGTGGGCCTGCCTACAATGCATAGAGAAAAAGGGAATGTCAGCTCACTGTTGTACTCCTCTCAAACCTGATATTTTAATAAAGCTTTGGTGATTAAGATGTATACTGAACAAAAATATGAACACAACATGCAACAATTTCAACAATTTTACTGAGTTACAGTTTATATGAGGAAATCAGTCAATTGAATTCATTAGGCCCTAATCTATGGATTTCACATGACGGCAGGGACGCAGCCATGGGGGGGCCTGGGAGGGCATAGGACCACCCACTTGGGAGCCAGGCCCATCCACTGGGAAGTCAAGCCCAGCCAATCAGAATCAGTTTTTCCCCACAAAAGGGCTTTATTACAGACAGAAATACTCCTCAGTTTCATCAGCTGTCTGGGTGGCTGGTCTCAGATGATCCCGCAGGTGAAGAAGTCGGATGTGGAGGTCCTGCGCTGACGTGGTTACAAGTGGTCTGCGGTTGTAAGGCCAGTTGGACGTACTGCCAAATTCTCTAAAACGACGTTGGAGACGGCTTATGGTAGAGAAATTAACATTATATTATCTGTTAATAGCTCTGGTGGACATTCCTGCAGTCAACATGCCAATTGCGCACTTCCTCAAAACTTGAGACATCTGTGGCATTGTGTTGTGTGACAAACTGCACATTTTAGAGTGACCTTTTATTGTCCCCAGCACAAGGTGCATGTGTGTAATGATCATGCTGTTTAATCAGCTTCTTGATATGCCACACCTGTCAGGTGAATGGGTTATCTTGGCAAAGGAGAAATGCTCACTAACAGGGATGTAAACAAATGTGTGCCCAAAATTTGACAGAAATAAACTTTTTTCTATATGACATTGTCAAGAGTGCTATATGTGGATGTGGTGCAGGAATCAGGCGCAGGACACAGAAGCTTCGTCCAACAGACTTTAGTACTCCAAACACAACACGAGCCAAAAAGAGCCCGGAGACGAGCGATTACGCACACAGGCGTAAACTAGCAAAGAAAATACTAACGCGCACACACGTGCGGAAAACTCTTCTACAACAACGGAGAAAAACCAAACACAGTCTCAGTAGACAGGTAGCGCAATCACACACAACCCCTGACAAACAAAACAAGAACTTAAAGGACACATAATCAACGCTAAACGACAACAGGTGTACAACATTAAGACAAAACCAAACGAACATCGAAAACATACAACGGTGGTAGCTAGTACTCCGGGGACGACGACCGCCGAAGTCTGCCCGAGCAAGGAGGAGAAGCAGCCTCGGCCGAAACCGTGACAGTACCCCCCCCCCCTTGACGCGCGGCTCCAGCCGTGCGCCGACCCCGGCCTCGGGGACGACCAGGAGGACGCGGAGCAGGGCGCGCAGGGTGACTACGGTGGAACTGTGTCAGGAGAGACGGGTCTAGGATGTCCCTCCTCGGCACCCAGCACCGCTCCTCCGGGCCGTACCCCTCCCACTCCACAAGATATTGGAGACCCCCCATCCGGTGTCTCGAATCCAAGATGGACCGAATTGTGTACGCCGGAGCCCCCTCGATGTCCAGTGGGGGGGAGGAGTCTCTGCAATCTCATCTTCCTGGAGTGGACCAGCTACCACCGGCCTGAGAAGAGACACATGGAACGAGGGGTTAATATTCTTATACTCAATAGGCAGTGGCAACCTGTAACACACCTCGTTCAATCTCCTCAGGACTTTAAAAGGCCCCACAAACCGCCGACCCAGCTTCCGGCAGGGCAGGCGGAGGGGTAGGTTTCTGGTCGAGAGCCAGACTCGATCTCCAGGTGCGTACACCGGCCCCTCACTGCGGTGGAGATCGGCGCTCGCCTTCTGTCGACGGATGGCCCGCTGCAGATGGACGTGTGCAGCGTTCCAGGTCTCCTCCGAGCGCCTTACCCACTCATCCACCGCAGGGGCCTCGATCTGGCTCTGATGCCACGGTGCCAGAACCGGCTGGTAACCCAACACACATTGGAAAGGGGTTAGGTTGGTGGAGGAGTGGCGGAGAGAGTTCTGGGCCATCTCTGCCCAGGGAATATACCTCGCCCACTCCTCCGGCCAGCCCTGGCAATACGACCTCAGAAACCTACCCACATCCTGGTTCACTCGTTCTACCTGCCCATTACTCTCCGGGTGGTACCCCGAGGTAAGGCTCACCGAGACCCCCAAGCGCTCCATGAACGCTCTCCAGACTCGGGAGGTGAACTGGGGACCTCGATCAGACGTGGGTGAAGAGTGCCTCAGCGGTCTGCAAGGCAGTAGGAAGACCTGGCATTGGGAGAAGACGACAGGCTTTAGAGAACCGATCCACAACGACCATTACTAGCTGTTTGGGGTTTTAGGCTGGGTTTCTGTACAGCACTTCGAGATATTAGCTGATGTAAGAAGGGCTATATAAAATAAAATTGATTGATTGATTGATTGACCAGTATGGTGGTATTCCCCTGAGAGGGGGGAAGGTCTGTAACAAAATCTACCGAGAGGTGCGACCAGGGTTGTTGTGGAACGGGCAGGGGTTGTAACTTACCCCTGGGCAGATGTCTGGGCGCCTTACACTGGGCGCACACCGAACAGGAGGAGACATAAACCCTCACATCCCTGGCTAACGTTGGCCACCAGTACTTCGCACTAAGGCAGTGCACTGTCCGGCCAATACCTGGATGTCCAGAGGAGGGTGACGTGTGAGCCCAATAAATGAGTCGATCCCGAACCTCGAGCGGAACGTACGTCCGACCCACCGGACACTGTGGAGGGCTAGGGTCGGTACGCAACGCCCGCTCGATTTCAGCATCGACCTCCCACACTACCGGTGCCACTAGACAAGACTCCGGCAGTATGGAAGTGGGCTCTATCAATCAATCAATCAATTTTATTTTATATAGCCCTTCTTACATCAGCTAATATCTCGAAGTGCTGTACAGAAACCCAGCCTAAAACCCCAAACAGCTAGTAATGCAGGTGTAGAAGCACGGTGGCTAGGAAAAACTCCCTAGAAAGGCGAAAACCTAGGAAGAAACCTAGAGAGGAACCAGGCTATGAGGGGTGGCCAGTCCTCTTCTGGCTGTGCCGGGTGGAGATTATAACAGAACCATGCCAAGATGTTCAAAAATGTTCATAAGTGACAAGCATGGTCAAATAATAATCAGGAATAAATCTCAGTTGGCTTTTCATAGCCGATCATTAAGAGTTGAAAACAGCAGGTCTGGGACAGGTAGGGGTTCCATAACCGCAGGCAGAACAGTTTAAACTGGAATAGCAGCAAGGCCAGGCGAACTGGGGACAGCAAGGAGTCACCACGGCCGGTAGTCCCGACGTATGGTCCTAGGGCTCAGGTCTCTCAGTTGGCTTTTCATAGCCGATCATTAAGAGTTGAAAACAGCAGGTCTGGGACAGGTAGGGAATTCGTAGCCGCAGGCAGAACAGTTGAAACTGGCTCTACGGACCTCTCCTCTGTGTCATACCGCCGGGACAGGGCGTCTGCCTTACCGTTCTGGGACCCAGGGATGTACGTGATCTTAAATACAAACCGGGTTAGAAACATGTTCCATCGCGCCTGGCGAGGGTTCAGTCTCCTAGCTGCCCGAATGTACTCCAGGTTACGGTGGTCAGTCAAAATGAGGAAAAGGTGTTGAGCCCCCTCAAGCCAATGCCTCCACACCTTTAGGGCTTGAACCACGGCTAACAGCTCCCTGTCACCTACGTCATAATAACGCTCCGCCGGGCTGAGCTTTTTGGAGTAAAAGGCACAGGGGCGGAGTTTAGGTGGCGTGCCGGACCGTTGAGATAGCACGGCCCCTATACCAGCCTCAGACGCGTCCACCTCTACCTGAAATGGTAAACCGGGATCCGGATGCGCAAGCACTGGAGCCGAAGTAAACAGGGCCTTCAGTCTCCCAAAAGCCCTGTCCGCCTCCGCTGACCACTGCAAGCGCACCGGACCCCCCTTCAGAAGAGACGTTATGGGAGCTGCCACCTGTCCAAAACCCCGGATAAACCTACGGTAGTAATTCGCAAAACCCAACAACTGCTGCACCTCTTTAACGGTGGTTGGGGTTTGCCAATTACGCACGGCTGACACCCGTCAACCTCCATCTTCACCCCTGACGCGGACAACTGATAACCCAGAAAGGAGACCGACTCCTGAAAAAACAGACATTTCTCTGCCTTGACATACAGGTCGTGCTCCAACAGCCTACCCAACACTCGGCGCACCAGGGCTACATGCTCGTCTCGGGTAGGCGAGTACACCAGGATGTCATCTATGTACACGACCACACCCTGCCCCTGCATGTCCCGGAAGATCTCATCCACGAAGGATTGGAAGACTGAAGGAGCATTCATCAACCCGTATGGCATGACGAGATACTCGTAATGACCCGAGGTGGTACTAAATGCCGTCTTCCATTTATCGCCCTCCCTAATGCGCACCAAGTTATATGCGCTCCTGAGATCCAGTTTCGTGAAGAAACGGGCTCTGTGCAAAGACTCTGTCATAGTCGCAATCAGAGGGAGTGGATAACTGTATTTCACAGTGATCTGATTGAGACTACGGTAATCAATGCACGGGCGCAACCCTCCATCCTTTTTCTTCACAAAAAAGAAGCTCGAGGACGCAGGAGAAGTGGAGGACCGTATGTATCCTTGTCTCAGAGATTCGGCTATGTAAGTTTCCATAGCTCTCTTCTCCTCTTGGGACAGAGGATACACATGGCTCCGCGGAAGCGCTGCTCCTGCCTGGAGGTCTATCGCACAATCCCCCTGTCTATGAGGAGGCAACCGCGTCGCCCTCGATTTACTGAACACAAGTGCCAAATCCTCATACTCAGTGGGAATGCGCATTGCGGACACCTGGTTTGGACTCTCCACCGAGGTCGCCCCCACGGAAACACCCAAACATCGCCCCTCACACTGGGCAGACCACTCCTTAAGAGCCCTCTCTTGCCACGAAATAGAAGGATTATGGGTACTCAACCAGGGAATTCCCAGTACCACCGGATACGCAGGAGAGTCGATCAGATATAGCTGGATAGTCTCCTCATGACCCTCCTGCGTACACATCCTAAGTGGCGCTGTGACCTCCCTGATCAACCCCGATCCCAACGGACGGCTATCTAGGGCATGAACGGGAAATGGGACGTCAACAGGAAGAAGGGGAATCCCTAGTTCTAAACAAAATGTACGATCAACAAAATTCCCAGCTGCGCCTGAATCTACTAGCGCCTTATGCTGGGAATGAGGTGCAACCTGTGGAAATCGCACAGGTATACAGAAGTGCACAACAGAGAGCTCTGGGTAAGTGGGACGCCTACTCACCTGGAAGGACTCCCCAGTGCGGCGCCTGCCGTATTCTCCCCTAGGAGACCCTCCCCAGCACCTGGCCGCGGTGTGTCCTCCACGGCCACAGTTGGTGCAGGGGACGGCCCCCCTAGTGCTCCTTCCTCTCCTCTCTCTAGCGCCAGCACCCCCGAGCTCCATAGGGCTCGGCTCGGAGGTGCTGGAGGGTGGAATGGACGAACCCCAATCGGAACGTCCGCGGGTGGCCAGCAGGGTGTCCAGCAGGATGGACATGTCCACCAACTGGTCGAACGTGAGGCTGGTATCCCTGCAGGCCAGCTCACGACGGACGTCCTCCTGTAGACTACAACGGTAGTGATCGATGAGAGCCCGCTCATTCCACCCTGCATCCGCCGCTAGAGTCCGGAATTCCAAAGCGAACTCCTGGGCGCTCCTCTTCCCCTGCCGGAGGTAGAATAGACGCTCCCCCGCCACTTTCCCCTCAGGTGGATGGTCGAACACAGCCTTGAAGCGGCGGGAGAACTCCGCGTATGTGATCGTGGCGGCGTCTATCCTCCTCCATTCGGCGTTGGCCCACTCCAACGCCTTGCCGGTGAGACAGGAGATGAGGGCGGAAACGCTCTTGTGTCCCGAGGGCGCCGGGTGTACGGTGGCCAGGTATAGTTCCACCTGCAGGAGGAACCCCTGACACCCGGCAGCGGTGCCATCATACGCCCTCGGGAGCGAGAGCCGAATCCCACTGGGTTCCGGAGCTTGGATGGGCGGACTGGCCGATGGTGATGGCAAGGTAGGTGGAGATGTGGATGCCCCTCTGTTCTCCCATCGGTGCAGAGTGTTTATTACGTCCTGAAGGGCGGTCCCGATACGAAGGATCTGGTCGTTCTGTTCGCGGACGCGCTCCTCCAGTGACTCGGGTGCTGCTGCTGCTCCTGCTGATTCCATAATGGTGTGTGATTCTGTCAAGAGTGCTGTATGTGGATGTGGTGCAGGAATCAGGCGCAGGACACAGAAGCTTCGTCCAACAGACTTTAGTACTCCAAACACAACACGAGCCAAAAAGAGCCCGGAGACGAGCGATTACGCACACAGGCGTAAACTAGCAAAGAAAATAATAACGCGCACACACGTGCGGAAAACTCTCCTACAACAACGGAGAAAAACCAAACACAGTCTCAGTAGACAGGTAGCGCAATCACACACAACCCCTGACAAACAAAACGAGAACTTAAAGGACACATAATCAACGCTAAACGACAACAGGTGTACAACATTAAGACAAAACCAAATGAACATCGAAAACATACAACGGTGGTAGCTAGTACTCCGGGGACGACGACCGCCGAAGTCTGCCCGAGCAAGGAGGAGAAGCAGCCTCGGCTGAAACCGTGACAGACATATTTCTGGGATCTTTTATTTTTTAGCTCATGAAACATGGGACCAACACTTTACATGCTGCGTTTATATTTTTGTTCAGTATATTTCCAAGCGGTGTCTGGAGCCAAACCCTTTATCGACAGTCTTGACTAATTTGCGATTGCATTGGGCAGACAAAAAAATGCATTCATTGAGAGAAGGGGAGGCTATGCTTGGTTTTTAATCAAATAAAACTAACTGGGGGAAAAACATTTATTAAATTTTTTTAATACAAAGTATTCAGGCACCACAAGCACATTAGGCTAATCTTGTCTTAAATATCCCCATCAGCGCCTCCTGAAATTAGCACTTTGGATCATGTTTTTAAGGACACACCTCAAATATTTTCACCCGCCCATCTGAGCGCAAGCGAGCTGATATAAGACAGGTGAATTGCCGAACCTGGTGTTAGGGCTGGAAAATGCCAGTGCGGCAGTTTTTACATGACCTCTTTAAGCTCTCTGGCCAAGCATAGACTCCAACAGACCAACCAGCATGTTATCATGTAACCTGTTACTTTACTTCACACCTTTCTCAGCTGCATCATTATACAACATGTTACACCTCAGCGGACCAACCTGCTCTACATCTCAGCCAACTCAGCCCTCTCCCCTCCTCCTGATCTCACATGTCACACCTCACCTCCTCCTAATGTAGTGTTTGACACCGTTTCTCAATCCCTACCATGCCCCAGTCCAGCCTGGTCTCGCAGACTAGACGTAACATAGGTAACATAAATCTGGGAATCTCAAATTAGTATGATACTGTATATTACGTTTGGTATGGTTACATAAGAAAAAGTAGGGTGGATGGATGGGTGGGCAAATTGATACATACCATACGAAACATAACTTGGGTAGGCATATAACACGAACGTCTAGCAACCCACAGGTTGCAAGTTCGAATTTCATCACGGACAACTTTAGCATTTTAGCTAATTAGCAACTTTTCAATTACTTACTACTTTTTGCTACTTTGCATGTTAGCTAACCCTTCCCCTAACCCTAACCTTAACCCTTTTAGCTAACCCTAACCTTAACCCTTTAACCTAACTCCTAAACTTAACCCTAACCTAAACCCTAACCCCTAACCCTAACCCCTAGCCTAGCTAACATTAGCCAGCTAGCTATTGTTAGCCACCTAGCCACTTAGCTAGAATTCGTAACATATCATACATTTGACAAATTCGTAACATATTGTATGTTTGCAAATTCATAACATATAATCCGAATTGTAATTCATAACATATCATACGAAATGGGTGATGGACATCCACAAATTAATACATACCATACGAAACGTAACATATAACACAGATGGGTGGGCGTATAACACGAACGTATAGCAACCCACAGGGTCCCGAGTTTGAATCTTACCACGGACAACTTTAGCATTTTAGCTAATTAGCTACTTTTCAACTACATACCACTTTTTTGCTACTTTGCAACTACTTAGCATGTTAGTTAACCCTTCCCCTAACCCTAACCTTAACCCTTTTAGCTAACCCTTCCCCTAACCCTAACCTTAACCCTTTAACCTAACTCCTAAACTTAACCCTAACATAAACCCTAACCCTTACCCTTAGCTTAGCTAATTCATAACATATAATAACTTTAGCAAATTCGTAACATATCATAGGAAATGGGTGATGGACATCTACAAATTAATACATACCATACTAAACGTAACATATCATACTAAATGGAGTGTCCCGCATTTACGTACAGAATAATACTAAATGCTCTGAGACCAGGTTGCCCAATCTGCTCATACAACCAGGCTCATGTTAGCATTAGTCATGTAAAACAGATGAATGTACGCTCAATGTGTGGAATTATGCTTATCTTATTTTCTTTTCCACCTTCTTTTCTCTCTCCCCCTTTTCTCCTCTCCCCCTCCTCCACTCCTTCAGTGGGTTCCCAGGATAGTCTGTTGGAGATCACTTTCCGTTCCACCGTCCCCCCAGTTTTGTGTGACCCTACGACCCCGCGACCCCAGGACCATGTCAACCTAACCCTGCCAGCGCTGGGCATCAACATGGGCATGGGCCAGGACAGGATGGCCGCCCCCCTCTCCTCCTCCTCCCTGCCCCTAGGCAGCCCCCTAGGTAGGGATCAGTGTCTCCTCAAGCTTGAATGTTTCCGCTTCCTGCCCGGACCCCCAACACCTGAACCTCGCCCCCCTACTCCTCCACAGCGGTGGGGTCAAAATGGGGTGAAAGGTCAGGAGGGGTCAGGAGTGGTGATGTCATCAACCCGCGACGAGGTGCTTGGCAGTCTGGAGCTGCTGAGGTTCCGGGAGTCTGGCATTGCATCTGAGTACGAGTCCAACACTGACGATAGTGATGATAGTGATGAGAGAGAAGAGAGAGATGAGAGAGAAGAGAGGGAGGAGAGAGAAGAGAGGGAGGAGATGGAGGAGAGGGATATCATATACAGCTGGGGGTCTGACGAGGAGACCCTCCGTCTACTAAACGTGCTTAACAGACAGGGAACACCAGACTGCCTGGGGGATGAGATAGCAGTGTAGCACGACAACACACACACATTCACACATGCACGCACTCATAAACACATACTGGCACACATACCACCCTGCTTGACCCAGATTGACACACACACCCCCACTAGGTGAAAACACCTGACCACCACTGCCCCTCTCGCTCTGCTCACAGACATTTTTGTCAGAATCATCAGAAACAGATTCCTTTACTGCACCTCTGTGTGTGTACCCCAGCCTACAGGTTATGACTCAAACTGTCTGTCTACAGAGTGTAATGATACAGGTCCTAAAGCATAGGTGTCAAACTCATTCCATGGAGGGCCAAGTGTATGCTGGTTTTCATTATTTCCTTTCAATTTGTGTTCAGTTTAGACCTAGACACCCAGGTGATGGGAGTTCCTAACTAATCAGTGACCTTACATTTTACATTTACATTTTAGTCATTTAGCAGACGCTCTTATCCAGAGCGACTTACAGTTAGTGAGTACATACATAATTTTTTTTATACTGGCCCCCCATGGGAATCGAACCCACAACCCTGGCATTGCAAACGCCATGCTCTTCCAATTGAGCTACATCCCTGCCGGTCATTCCCTCCCCTACCTTGGACGACGCTGAGCCAATTGTGCGCCGCCCCATGGTTATTATTGATCAATCAAGTACAAGGGAGGAGCGAAAACCCGCAGACACTTGGCCCTCCATGGAATGAGTTTGACACGTGTCCTAAGTGTACAGGACTGTTGGTGTCTGTTATAGAGGGAGCCTCTTCTCCATCTCCACACTTCATAAGCAAATACTATTTTTAGTAAGATTATGATGATATCTGTATGTGTAGAGGAGAAAATTACATTTTCTACATGGTCATTGTGATGCTCTATAATATGTATTATGTTGGTTGAGAACGTATTATTCCAGCGCTTTTTGTTTCTGAATAACCAGTTTTTTGGAAGCATATGTGGACTGTTTCAGAAACTAACCCCTACCCCTCTCTAAACAGTGTCTAATTTATGTAAACTTTGATTATTCGGACCTCTAGGAATGTAGTTCATTTACAAGACTTTGTGTCGTAACAGTGACTAGAACGCCGCCAGAAACTGGTCCCCTTTAAGACCTTGTGCACTAACAGTGACTAAGAGCACCTGCCAAATTTTCCTCTTATTAAACCCTAGTCACCGCATGGCCCTAGGACAACACTGTGTGTGGGTAGTATAGAGGTTACAGAAAGAATCATATACAGTAAAAGGCCCATAGCAGGTCAAGTCAGTTTACATTAGTCAGTTATCCTCAGCTCATCTCTTGCATCAGGTTCAGTAGAGTAGAGAGCAGAGAATTGAAGGTGACAGTTATTTAAAAGGATTCAAGCTTTGATCATACTTTGATCTCTGAAGTCTCTGTTCTCCTCTATGTGTAACCCAACAAACCCAGAGTGCTGTGTGTGTGTGTGTTCATGTGTGTGTGAATAGTTATACCGCCTCCAATCAACCCCTGTTGTGATCTCCTTGAGTGGGTTAGTGAGGGAGGTTTCTAGGTTGTACTCATTCAGTAGTTAGTTGGTGAAGCATGGTGGTGGTCTCAGAAGGCCTCCAGGTCTAGAGGCTAGGGTCCAGCTGTTCAGATTCCTCAATCTCCAGTGTCCTCAGTCACCCACACAACAGCCTCTGGCCTCTCCCTCACCTCTCTTCCTCTCACCTCTCTTCCTCTCACCTCTCTTCTTCTCCTGCCTTCTCTCCTCCTCCTCGCCAGTCACCCACACACAACCCCCTGGGATAAACACTCCCCATGTATACTCTTTTCATCCTCCTCCTTTCCTCTCTTCCTCTCCTCTTATCCACACCAGCTCCCCTCTCCCGTCTCCTCTCCTTTCCTCTCCCATCATCTCCTCTCCCTTCTCCTCTCCCGTCTCCTCTCCTTTCCTCTCCCCTCTCCCTTCTCCTCTCCCTTCTCCTCTCCCGTCTCCTCTCCTTTCCTCTCCTCTCCTGCTGAAGGACATGTTGATGATTAATAGGAGCGATTGCTCCAGACCTGAATCAATGATCTCCAGTCTGGAACCTAGTCACGCCCCCACACTTAATCTACCAATAAGGACTCATCACTCACCCTGACTAACACACACAGGCACACACAGCAAACACACCTCACTGGAGTTGATAATGATTCTTTGTTTAATATTTAGACAGATGCTCTTCTGAAGTTTTACATGCACTGTGTAAAATGCCACACACACTCACATGCCCTATCAAACACACACACACACACACACACAGTTCTGCCACAGTGAAAAGTCAGGCAAAGTCAGTCGGTTAGAAAAGTTTGTGTGACTCTTCATAGATTGAATGTTCTGCTGACTACCCACCCCTCTGACATATGATGGTTTCTCCCGGTGACAGCAGAGATAACAGGGTCCTGGGAAACGTGACATGGTGCTGCAGGGGTGGGGACAGGTCCCAGAGGTCACAGTGACACTGAGCAGGCTTTGAAATGTTCAGACCAGTCTCTCTGTCCCTTCGCACCCAGCCGTCATAACAACACCACAGTCATCAAAGTCACTGTCATTGCACACCCAGTGGCCTAGTGCAATGTTAATTAAAGCCACGCTCCCAGATTCACAGCTCTGTGGTTAACGGAGTGTGGATCACCCAGGGAGAATGGGAAAGCTGCTGTGGAATTGACCAGACAGCACACACACACGCATGCGCGCGCGCACACATACACACAGACACACACACATACGCACACAAAGACACACACACACACACATAGACACACATAGACACACACACACACAGCTGTGAGGTTTTATTTGCAGGTGGATGGGGTGGCCATCCCATCTGTCCTAACTGTGTGTGTAGGATTGTAGAGACACTGACTCGTTATTTCTGGAATAATGAAAGAGAAGATACTCTCGCTCTCTCTCTTACTCTCTCTCTCTCACTCCATTCCATTTTAATTCAATTCAAAGGGACTTTATTGGCATGGGAAACATATGTTTACATTGCCACTCTCTCTCTCTCTCTCTCTCTCTCTCTCTCTCTCTCTCTCTCTCTCTCTCTCTCTCTCTCTCTCTCTCTCTCTCTCTCTCTTTCTCTCTCTCTCTCTCTCTCTCTCTCTCTCCATCTCTCACACATACACTAAGTGGCAGCATTGAAGTCCTTCCAGAGAAGCGTAGCAGAGGTAACAGGCTGAGGCTGTCACTGCAGCCTCAAAAGAAACAAGAACCCACGCTGAGAGAAAGATGAGGGAGAGAGGGAGCGAGAGAGAGACAGATAGGCAGAGAAAGAGAGTAGAGACAGAGGAGAGGGATGGAGAGAGAGGCAGGAAGAGAAATGGATGAGACTAACAGGATTCTGTTCTTCAGTTCTGATATTTGGCTGCTGTTTACTGTTTACAGAGGAGATGTTTACCATGTTGTTTACCATGCTGTTTACCATGTTCTTCTGAGCTCCCTGCATCTTCTCACATCATAATTGAAATCTAGTCCAATATCAGTGCATGCTTTATCCCAACCGTTCTGTCTGCATATAAAGAGGTTATCTGTTGGGTCTGTTTGTGTGGGGTTTGTGCTTGCTTACGCACATGCGTGTGTGTGAACCTATGCATGAAAACATAGAGCTATTCATCTCGATCTGTGGTGATAGGGTGCATAAGCCCTCCTCCCTCGTCAGCTCAAAGACTAGGGTCTGAAAGCAGTGCAGTCTTTCAGCAGAGTTTGATTGTTGGAAGTGTGTGTGCTGTATCAGGGTTAAAGAAGAGTTTCTTTGATGAGAGTAGGTGTTGCTGTAACAGGGTTTGATATGAGTGTGGGTTGCTCTGTGGGGTACCGCAGTTTTGCGGGGGGCCCCCACAAGGTCTGAGCAAGGGGGAAAACAGCTAACTTCCTACAATTCTATACATTTTGCCATGGGGCAAAAACATTTTTTGCTGTTTTATAGGTAATCTCATGCTATTCTACACATTTGACATGAGGCTGAGAGAAAATGTTGGGGGGGGGGGGGGGGGCGACCTCCAAGGGGCTGCAGGGATGTGTGGTATACCAGTGGTGTTGCTGTAACAGGGTTTGATATGTTCATTAATCTGGAGGTTAGAGGATTAATTATTGTTCCTGAGGTTTTTCTTCTGTTGTTTGGGTGCAGACACGGCCATTAATCTCACAGCTGACAGGTGTGTGTGGTTGGGGGGGTGTCATGATCTGGGAACCCCTGGTTCTACATGCTCCTGTCATCTCCAACACATTCTAGTTGATCTCTGCTAACCTCAACAGTATGTATTGGATGTTATTGGTGTGTGTATGTGTGTTTGTGTGTGTGCGCGTGCGAGGGTGAATTTGTGAAGGACTCTATTGATCAGACCTTTGCGTTAACCTCAGTGTGCAAGTGGGAATAAATGAGACGCAACACACATTTATATTTTAGTCATTTAGCAGACACTCTTATCCAGAGCAACTTACAGTTAGTGAGTGCATACATTTTCATACTGGCCCCCCGTGGGAATCAAACCCACAACCCTGGCGTTGCAAGCACCATGCTCTACCAACTGAGCTACAGGAGACACACACACACACACACACACAAACAGACACACACACACCTATGGACTGAGCTAAACGGACCCTTGATGAAATGTTATTGAGTGGGGGAAATGAGGGAGTTGTTGGGGATGGAGAGTGATGTGAGGGGGGTGGGTATGGTTAGGGGGGTGTTTGCTAATGAGCTGTTAAAGCCTTGTTCTGAGGTCATAGATCAGAGCTGTAGTCTGTCAGGACAGGAGGAGAACTCATAATCCCATCAACCGCTGTAGCTGTAGGTCTAACCTTTTACCTCTGACCTCCCTGTCCAAGCCATAAGAGACAGGAAGCAGGGCGGGGTACGACTCAACAGGAGGTTAGAGAATGAACAGACCCCCTCAGACCCCTCTAGCTCTGTAGTGTACAGCACTCAAATTATTCATCCCCCACCAACAAAACCCACTAAATTGAAAGATTCATATTCAAAAACGGGGGTGTGTGAATTATAGATGTTTGGCCAACAATAGCTGTGCTCTGGGTGTGTAGTGTGTGGCTGGACTACTGCACTGTGGGTCAGGGGAACAGGAAGTCTAGCTCTCTGGGTCACGTCTGGCTCCAAAGTTAGATGTAACTCATCTAAAATAATTAGCCTGTTTTATTTTAAGTGCCTCATTTTCGTCTTCGGTTAGTGCACAGTGTACACACTACTTTACTTTGGAACAGTCAATTAATTTCATTAATTGCCACAAATGAGCGTGTTAAATTGAATTTACCACCCAGCATGCAGTCTCGTTCGGTGACTTAAAAGGATAGTTTCACATTTTGGCAAGAGTCAGATGAACTCATGGAGACCATGTTTATGTCTCTGCGTGCAATTTGAAGGAAGTTGAAGGAAGTTTCTGGAGCCATTGTACTAGTGTTAGCGCATGACTGGAAGTCTATGGGAGCAGCTGCTGACAGAAACTACACTACATGATCAAAAGTAACATTGCTGCGGGGACTTGCTTCGATTTAGCCACAAGAGCATTAGTGAGGTCGAGCACTGATGTTGGGCGATTAGGCCTGGCTCGCAGTCGCCATTCCAATTCATCCCAAAGGTGTTCAGTGGGGTTGAGGTCAGGGCTCTGTGCAGGCTAGTCAAGTTCTTCCACACCGATCTCGACAAACCATTTCTGCATGGACCTCACTTTATGCACGGGGGTATTGTCATGCTGAAACAGGAAAGGGCTTTCCCCAAACTGTTGCCACAAAGTTGGAAGCACAGAATCATCCAGAATGTAATTGTATGCTGTAGTGTTAAGATTTCCCTTCACTGGAACTAAGGGGCCTAGCCCGAACCATCAAAAACAGCCCTAGACCATTATTCCTCCTCCACCAAACTCTACAGTTGGCACTATGCATTCGGGCAGGTAGCGTTCTCCTGGCATCCACCAAACCCAGATACGTCCGTCGGACTGCCAGATGGTGAAGCGTGATTCATCACTCCAGAGAACGCGTTTCCACTGCTCCGGAATCCAATGGCGGCAAGCTTTACACCACTCCAGCCGACACTTGGCATTGCCCATGGTGATTTTAGTCTTGTGTGCAGCTGCTCGGCCATGGAAACCCATTTCATGAAGCTCCTAACGAACAGTTCTTGTGCTGACGTTGCTTCCAGAGGCAGTTTGGAACTCGATAGTGAGTGTTGCAACCAAGGACCGATGATTTTTATGCGCTTCAGCACTCGGCGGTCCCGTTCTGTGAGTTTGTGTGGCCTACCACTTTGCGGCTGAGCCGTTGTTGCTCCTAGACGTTTCCACTTCACAATAAAAGCACTTACAGTTGACCGCAGCAGCTCTAGCAGAACATACATTCGACAAACTGACTAGTTGGAAAGTCACTGAGCTATTCAGTAAGGCCAGTAAGACCAATGTTTGTCTATGGAGATTGCATGGCTGTGTGCTCGATTTCATACACCTGTCAGCAACGGGTGTGGCTGAAATAGCAGAATCCACTAATTTGAAGGGCTGTCCACATACTTTTGTATATATACCTGTATGTGTACCTTCAACTTCCTTCAAACTGCACGCAGAGACATAACAATGGTATCCATGAGTTCATCTGACTCTGGGTAAGTTTAAAAAAAAGTTTTTTTTAAATAAACCCCTGTGAGGCTTTTGTCCCTCCTTGGACAAGCCTCACTCATGTAGATTTAAAGATAATCTGTCAACATTGCTAAATAGCCACTCTGCCACTTAAGACTGATTGGTCTACTTGTCCCTAATGCTGCTTCTCTCACCACACACACACACACACATGTCAAATGGTCTTTCGTGGTGCGCTAGGCTAGGCGCTCTCTCTCTCTCTCTCTCGCTCTCTCTCTCCCTCCCATCTCTCTCTCCCTGCCCCCTCTCTCTCGCTCTCTCTCGCTCCCTCCCATCTATCTCTCCCTGCTAGGCGCTAAACGGTATGTGTTGAGCGTTAGGCTCATTTACACATCAGTAGTAATGGCCTCGGCTAGGCAAGGTTCTCTGCTCTCCCTTTGTCAGAACGCTGATCCACTCAGCCCTGTGGTACATTTACTCCTACTCTCCTCCACTCAGCCCTGTGGTACATTGTCTCCTACTCTTCTCCACGCAGCCCTGTGGTATGTTGTCTCCTACTCTCCTCCACTCATCCCTGTGGTACATTGTCTCCTACTCTCCTCCACGCAGCCCTGTGGTATGTTGTCTCCTACTCTCCTCCACGCAGCCCTGTGGTACATTCTCTCCTACTCTCCTCCACTCAGCCCTGTGGTACATTGTCTCCTACTCTCCTCCACTCAGCCCTGTGGTACATTGTCTCCTACTCTCCTCCACTCAGCCCTGTGGTACGTTGTCTCCTACTCTCCTCCACTCAGCCCTGTGGTACGTTTTCTCCTACTCTCCTCCACTCAGCCCTGTGGTACATTGTCTCCTACTCTCCTCCACTCAGCCCTGTGGTACATTGTCTCCTACTCTCCTCCACTCAGCCCTGTGGTACGTTGTCTCCTACTCTCCTCCACTCAGCCCTGTGGTACGTTGTCTCCTACTCTCCTCCACTCAGCCCTGTGGTACGTTTTCTCCTACTCTCCTCCACTCAGCCCTGTGGTACATTGTCTCCTACTCTCCTCCACTCAGCCCTGTGGTACATTGTCTCCTACTCTCCTCCACTCAGCCCTGTGGTACATTGTCTCCTACTCTCCTCCACTCAGCCCTGTGGTACGTTGTCTCCTACTCTCCTCCACTCAGCCCTGTGGTACGTTGTCTCCTACTCTCCTCCACTCAGCCCTGTGGTACGTTTTCTTCTACTCTCCTCCACTCAGCCCTGTGATTGTCTCATACTCTCCTCCTGTCTCAAACTGTGATATAACAACATCTCCTTGAGGAAGGCTGCTGTTGTCTGACTAACAACCCAAGTCTCACCCACTGTGTGTGTGTGTGTGTGTGTGTGTGTGTGTGTGTGTGTGTGTGTGTGTGTGTGTGTGTGTGTGTGCGTGCGTGCGTGCGTGCGTGCGTGCGTGCGTGCGTGCGTGCGTGCGTGTGTGTGTTCTAGTCACTCTGACAGAAGTGGGTTACTCACAGCTCAGAACAAAGTCTAAATGTTTTCTTCAGATGAAGGTGAAAGTTGAGTCCATAAAGATACAGCAGCCTATAAGACTGACATAAAGCTCTGACTGACACTGTAGAAGTTGTTATCGTCATGGACATTCTCTCTAAGGGTATATGTTAGTAATACAGCCAATTATGTGACACTGGAGATAAAACATTTAATAACACTTCAGATAAAACTTTAAATTAAAGATTGCTTGACAGAGTATAAACCAATTGGAACGTTACATTGAATTCCAGTATCTCCCAACTAGACTGTTGTCAGATATAGGACCCTATGATTCTAAGTTCCAAACTTGTGGCCAAACTTAGTTTCCTATTCCTGTGACTATGGCTGCATTGGGAGCATCTCAATAGTGTGACCTCTCTCCCTTTGTTCTGTTAACCCGGGTCTTTTTTCTCTGGTACAAAACGTGTTTCATTCCATCAGGTCCTTCCCTGGCCTGTTGTATAAAGAGAAACCCAGTATACTGTACTGTACCTTATATGTGTGGGAGTGAAAATGCACTTACCCTGCATCTCATTCTGTCACTGACCTTGCTTTTGCTCAATAAACGTCTCCTTTCTTACTTTCTCTTTCTTTCTTTCCGTACTCCTCCTCTACTTGATTTGCTGTGCTGTGCCACACTGTACCGTACTATCATAACAGCTGATTGTCTTTCTAGAATTATATCTCTTTCATTTAATTGTCTTTCATTCACTTAATTATCTTTATTTATGGGGGGGGGGGGGTTGAGAGAGAGGGAGGGGGGTAGAGAGAGAGGGGGGTAGAGACTGACAGAGAGAGGGATACCAGTATGTATTATAGTACAGGGCCAGTCTCAGCCTCAGCCGTAGACAAACAAGCTCCAGCGTCTTAACATGGGAAGTTAATGTGTAATGGAGGATTTAGTCTCGAGCTGACTATGTTTGTGCTATTTATTATCATGCCCGCCCATACTTAAAACACTATCCTTATTCTATCATTATGCAGCCTTCTGACTGGGATTCTAGCTAAAAGAAGTGTGGGAACTGCTTTTCTAGCACACACAATGGCTATCTGAGAGCTGTCACACAAACACACACAGAGACAGACAGACTGATTTTCTGTTAAATATCATTTTTCTAATAGCACTTCTCTTTAGTCAGGCTACAGAGAATCCTTCCCCCTGGCAGGCCTCTAACAGTGAAAGGAGATATCAGTGTTTGTGTGAATAACCACCTGGATGTCCACTCTCCCTCTCTCGCCCTCCTTCAAACACCCTCCGTTCACTGCTGATTCATATTAGCTCACTCTCCAAAGACACACTAATGTATTCTAAGATCTCTGGAGCTGCCGGTGTCTTTGAAATCATCTGAATTACAGCCGCAACACAAAGTGAAGTCAAGGGTACCTGTGCTGTGCTGTCTCACTGCTCTCACTGTTTCTTTCCATATTTCTGTCCAGAGATGAGATGTAGTGTTTAGAGTTACAGTCCAACCCAGTTTCTAGCCGTAAAGTCCCTATTTGTCCCCATGAAGAGCCCGTTAGGGCCTCGGAGCATTAGTCTGATCAGCCAGAAAGAATCAGGCAGTACATTCTGAACTCTACATTTACTCTTACATACAGTGGGGGAAAAAAAGTATTTAGTCAGCCACCAATTGTGCAGGTTCTCCCACTTAAAAAGATGAGAGAGGCCTGTAATTTTCATCATAGGTACACGTCAACTATGACAGACAAAATAAGAAACAAATATCCAGAAAATCACATTGTAGGATTTTTTATGAATTTATTTGCAAATGATGGTGGTAAGTATTTGGTCAATAACAAAAGTTTCTCAATACTTTGTTATATACCCTTTGTTGGCAATGACACAGGTCAAACGTTTTCTGTAAGTCTTCACAAGGTTTTCACACACTGTTGCAGGTATTTTGGCCCATTCCTCCATGCAGATCTCCTCTAGAGCAGTTATGTTTTGGGGCTGTCACTGGGCAACACGGACTTTCAACTCCCTCCAAAGATTTTCTATGGGGTTGAGATCTGGAGACTGGCTAGGACACTCCAGGACCTTGAAATGCTTCTTACGAAGCCACTCCTTCATTGCCCAGGCGGTGTGTTTGGGATCATTGTCATGCTGAAAGACCCAGCCACGTTTCATCTTCAATGCCCTTGCTGATGGAAGGAGGTTTTCAATTTTGTTTCTGGTGTCCTTTGACAGCTCTTTGGTCTTGGCCATAGTGGAGTTTGGAGTGTGACTGTTTGAGGTTGTGGACAGGTGTCTTTTATACTGATAACAAGTTCAAACAGGTGCCATTTATACAGGTAACGAGTGGAGGACAGAGGAGCCTCTTAAAGAAGAAGTTACAGGTCTGTGAGAGCCAGAAATCTTGCTTGTTTGTAGGTGACCAAATACTTATTTTCCACCATAATTTGCAAATAAATTCATAAAAAATCCTACAATGTGATTTTCTGGAGAAAAAAAATCTTAATTTGTCTGTCATAGTTGACGTGTACCTATGATGAAAATTACAGGCCTCTCTCATCTTTTTAAGTGGGAGAACTTGCACAATTGGTGGCTGACTAAATACTTTTTTTCCCCACTGTATGTACTGGAGGTTATTTGAAAGCACTCTGCATAAGACCATCTGCTTAACGACTTAACTTAGAACTTAAAATGTATTTATATAACGCTTTGTACGCAATGTTTGGAACCCGCTTTACAAATACACTTTTTATTAAATCTAAGCACTTGTTGTATCTTGTTGTGCCTTCCAAGAAATTATTTTCTCCACGAGGTAAGACAAATATATTATTGTGCTGTGGACTGACAACAACCCGCTTCTTTGTGCATTTACCCATCCTGCAATTCATTGTGGTCCCTTTTTCAGCTTAATTGTGATTAGTGGATGTGGTTATGTGCATGTGTCATGCCCCTTGCTTGCATCATGACTTGTTGATGATTGTGTAACATGTGTTGCATCCATATGGAGCGGTTGTAACACTGTGCCTTGTGGCACCCCATATGCTCATTCTATCACTAGAGACACCCTGTAAGCCATACTTAAACATGTTTTTGATTTTGCAACATTCTGCAATGTTGCATAAAAGATGCAATTAGAAATGGAATGTCAGGAGTGTTCTTTTGCTCCAGGTCATGAGATTTAATGTCTTCTATACATTCCATTTATATCTGTAACATTCCGTTGGTGCCTGTAATGTTCCATGTATCTGAAACCTTGCGTTTAACTAGAAATGCCATGACTGAATGTGCCCTCACAATACCCTCACTTCTATCTTACACGCTCCCTCTACCTCCCTCCCTCTCTCTCTCCAGTTGACCAGAGTATGTTTGAGAACTCCAACGCCTCCAGAGCTCCAGGCCAGGGGCTCCAGGCCTCCAGGTTGACCCAGGCCTCTGCCCGTCGCTCCCTGGTCACGGCTAACCCTGCCCTGGGTAGCGGCCCTGCCGAGGCCCCCACCTCCACCACTATCGCTGGAGGTCAGCATAGGCTGAAGAACGCCCTGAACCTGGGCAAGGTGGTGGGGGCAAAGGTCAACGACCTGTTGCGGAGGAAGGAGCCCAGTCTTCTAGGAGACATCGGGGTCACAGAGGTCAACAAGAACGTAGGAGCAGTCTGGAGCAATATGGAGGAGATGACCCTAGGGACTACTGCCAATAGGTAAGGAGGGATACACACAGTACACAGTACACAGTACACAGTACACACAGACGCTTTTAGACACTGTGCTCTGGTGATTCACTCCAATATTGGTTTGATTCAGAGTCGAACTGTAGCTAGTTATTTCAAAAAGCATTGTATTATTTTGTCTAAAGTGGAATTATTTAAGCTTGGAAAAATCCGTTGTCCTTTCACCCCATATTAAAATCATAACCATGGAGTCAAAAATGTTTAAATGATTCATCAGAATTTTTCCAAACTGTGGGGTCGTGAATAAGTGATGAAGAGTAAGAGGAGGGTTAGTTAGACTGAAGACTGAGATTAAACCACACACACACACACAAACACACACACACACACACAGCCTTGGGTCTCCCTCTGTCTAAAGAGACAGAATGATCTGTCTGTCTACGCTGTAGCTGATCATTGATCTGTCTCTCTTGACTGACACACAGTCACCACCCTGCCACATGGGGCCAGGACAGACATTTCTCAGCTGCGGAAATCATATCCTCATCATAGAATTGGTAAAACCGTGATGATAAGTCGTCACCATGGCAATATGCTCGTTAATGGGGGACAGGTAGAGAAATATTCCACTGATAAAATAAACACACTAAACTACAGAGCTAAAACGGATGTCTGTACGTCTTCTCTCTCCCCTGTCTATTAAACAGACACAGAAACACACAATGATTGACACAGTTCTCTTCTCTATCCCTCCAGTCATACCTCTCTGGACTCCTTCCCTCGTCTGGACCCCCCTCCCCCCAGTAAGAAGCGTCTTCCTCGCGCCCTGAAGACCACCCAGGACATGATGATCTCATCTGACCCCGTCGTCACCACTCCCCCTGAGACCCCCGATCACTCCCTCCTCTCCTCCCCTGACAAGACCCCCCTCATCAGCAAGGAGCAGACCTTACCCCAGGGAGAGAGGGATGGAGAGAACGATGGAGGGAGAGACGGATTCACCGGACTGACTGGCCCTCTGGACAGCGAGAGGAAAGAGGAGGATGAGGTGGTGGAGATAGAGAGAAATGGGAGTAGTAAGATGGATGGAGTGGAAGGGGATGAGACAGAAGAGAGGAGAGAGCCAGAGAAGACCCAGATTCAGCTCCAGCTCTCTGTCCCAGATCTCATCCATAAGGACCACCCGGACCCCCACAGGTCGAAGACGTCTGAGCACAGGCAGAAGGCCCCGGGAGTGGACATGAGGCTGGCCTCCACCCCCGTGAAGGCTCCATACAGGATCAGTCTGAGTGTAAGTGAGGATGGGCTGATTGAGAACGGCTCCCTCTGTATGAGAGGATCAGCAGTTACAGACACAGAGGAGCCTGAACAACATCCCGACCTGCTCTCCTTTGAGTAGAGACACACACAAACACACACACACACACACACATACATACATACATACACACATAAATACACACACATACATGGATACATACATACATACACACACAGACCCTGAACCTCTGAGGCCCCAAAACAGTAGAGAGGGTGAGATGGGGGGGAACAGCAATGTGGAGAGGACTTGGCAGAGGGAGAGAAGAAGACAGAGATTGTTTGTGTAAGAAAATAAGAAGGAGAGAGGATGTTTTTGACTAGACCCTAGACTAGGATTAGGGGATAGAGATATAGATTGAGATGTAGTGTGTTTGAATGTGAGTGGGAGTTGGATATAGTGGGAGAGGAGTGGATAAAGGAAGGGTATGTGTGAGAGAGGTAGAGAGAACAAGACAGAGAAAGAGGATCTATTTTAGCATCATGAAGGGACAGACCAAAACCTCTTGGTCTGCCAAACATTGTTTTATAACCTTGTTTTTTAAGTCATGTTTTATAGTGTTAATCTTAGAAGATAATGCTGAAAGAAGATTTATACCCAAGGATTCTAGATATCTAGATTTCAAATATATAATTTGAAATGTCATAGTACCCTTTCATGCTGAGACAGAATGTATTTTGTATGAGCTTTTATAACTGTTGCCCTTAAGAAAATATCAAGCATTCAGCGCTAAATATGAAAACATGACCAGTGGCGTAACGCAGTTTCACGGGGCCCCCTCGGAAGGTCTTGCGTGGATTGCGGGGGTGTCAGGTACACCAGTGAACACGACATAAACACTGACTAATATGATTCAACACCACAAGCACTTTCTCTGTTTTTATACGCCCACTGTTCCTCATTCTCACTCCACAAGTGGAGACATGTATTGTGGGAGACGTGAGATTGGGTTTGTTCAGCCTGTGTGTGTGCCTGGTTTATGTTTGTTGATCGACAGTCATTGTTTTAGTAGTGCCACTCACAGTCCTGTTGTTTTATTTCCTTTTTATGTGTCATCTTTATTTTGTCATTTGTTTTGAAGTAATGGATCATTCTGCAAAAAAAAAGTTTTGACAGAAAATATCACAAACACACACACACACACTCACAGGACACATAGTAGGACAGAATGAGGGGAATGTAAGGCAGGTCTCTCCCACAGCCTCCTCACCACTCCACTCATCCACTCCACCTCTTCCCCTCTCCTTCACTCCTCCTCTTCCCCTCTCCTCCACTCCTTCCTGAGATGAACAAACAGATATAATCCACTACCACAGCCTTTTTATGCTCCTAGCACAGATTAATGAGACTTCACACCAGTGTCTCACAAAACTGACCGTAGATCAGTGTGCAGGGGAACTACTACTCCAATAGAACAATGCTTAGTTATTCTGGGTGGGGTGCAATTAGGGTGTATGTGGATATGTGCTTCCATCAGTCAGCACACAGAGTATTAGTCTGGACCCAGTATCTCTGGAATGTAGTAGCCAAACACTGAGACTGGAGAGAGCGAGAGGGAGAGGGAGAGGGAGGGAGAGAGGGAGAGGGAGAGAGAGGGGGGGGGGGGGGGTGAACTGCAGGCGACAGCACGAAGATTGATAGCATTGGGAGTATTTACATCCAGATTGTTGTTAGCCTATTGTATTGTATCAACCCAGTGTTTTCCAAACTGTGGGTCATGGGACATGGCTGAAAACAGGGATGTGACTAAAAACATGGATTTGTGTGATTGGATGTTTGAAAGGCTTTATGTATGTCAATGGTAAACAAAATGTTTGGCAACCACTGTATTTTCAACTATTTGTTTTAGACTGTGTTTTTAGATAATCTGTTTGATAAGGCAACCTAATCATGATGTAAACTAAAGCAATAATTGATATATTTGAAATTAATCAATCATCGTTTGTAGAGTCTAGACGGGTGTTGGCGTTATATTGTTATTTCTAAATGAGAACACTAAAGAGGACAGTTGCTTATAAAGCTACATTTTACAGCATCAACACATAGCTTATCTGTATCAATACTATGCTGACCACTTAAGTTATATCAGATCTTGAAATGTGAAGGAATATACTGTACATTTGTGGAAATATTTTTACTACACCTTTATACCGTCTCTGTGTATATGAAAATCGTTTCACATCTTAAGAAATGAATGAAAGTGATTTATATTGAAACACATTTTAGTCATAAATCTAGTAGAAACTGTTTCTATTTAGCTAGTTGTAAAGACATTTGATTGAAACGGAATGATATAACATACTGTGCATTTGATTTGTTATGATTGATTTATTCATAATTGTAATTATTGTTTTAAGTATCGTATTCTACAAGATGGTCAATATAATTTCACTACTCCACTGTTGAATGAAGGAAAGCTATAATGAGCAAGGATGATGTGGGTGTGGGTGTGTGTGACAGCGAGAGAGAGCGGGAGAGAGAGAGAGAGAGAGAGAGAGAGAGAGAGAGACTTGTGGTGTATTTTGAGACATATGGACAGTTCTGATGAAGACCTTTCACTGGAACAGTTTTACTATGCATTATTTGTAATGCATTTGGGTCACCATTTCTTACAACAAATCTGTGATTTAAATATTTGTTTTTGATTTATTTAGATTTTATAGTTTTATGATTCTCTGTTTTTTAACGTTGGGGAAATAGTTAATCTTGCTACTGGAAAATATAAAGTTGAAAAATGAAATATGACTCCTTGTGCCTGTAACTTATGGACGAAACGGAGAGAACTTTGCTCTCTTCTGTCTTTTCAGAAGCTTTCCTGTCTATTTCGGGTCATACAGATGTAGGATCTTAATTTGATCACTATTTTGTTGCTGAGAATTTTCCTGCACAGCAGGAAATACAAACTTGTAGTGTATTCTAGGTTTAAAAATGCTTCTAACGTTTGTAATTTCCACTTTAAAATGTCAAACTTGATTTGCCCAAATGAAAAATGTATCAACCCTTACAGAAAATGTCCATTAAAGATGCACTATGCAGAAATCTCTCCACCATTTCCTGGTTGCAAAATTCTAATAGTTCCCCTAATTTCAGTTTATGTGACAAAACAAGCAAGTATAGTGTAGATAATTATTGTACCATCTAAACTGCTGAGAAATATATTTTCAATAACCAATAATATATTATTTTCAGCTGTTTGAAGCTGATGTACCAAACTGAAAGTAAAAGACAAAAAACTAAACTTAAGAATGGGAAGCATAGAAATAACGCACATAGAACAGATCTACCACTTCTTAGACTTGCTTTCAATGATAATGACAGATCTATAACTCACATTTCTATGTGAATTTGGTCAGGTCACCCCCAAAAAATATTGCAACTTTAATTATAATCCACATAATAATTCACATTTCCCGTTGCTGCAAGATTATTTTCCTGCTGTAGCAAACTGGCTCAAATTAAGATCCTACATCTGTTGTATCCTGTATCCTGAGGTCATGTACTAAACAACCAATGATTTCAAGAGTATAGGCTGGTTTATACTACGTCTATCGACAGTTATCGCAGTGACATCATAAACATTCTATTGTCGTCCGACATCAGACTTGTCGTTGTCGTTATGAAAAAGTATGAATAGAAAAACTACAGGCTGCATGACATCAGCAGTCTGGTGGTCCAAAATAGCATACAGTGAGGGGGAAAAAGTATTTGTGAGAGACAGAATAACAACAAAACAATCCAGAAAACGCATGTCAAAAATATTATAAATTGATTTGCATTTTAATGGGGGAAATAAGTATTTGACCCCTCTGCAAAACATGACTTAGTACTTGGTGGCAAAACCCTTGTTGGCAATCACAGAGGTCAGACGTTTCTTGTACTTGGTCACCAGGTGAGATCTTGCATGGAGCCCCAGGCCGAGGGAGATTGACAGTTCTTTTGTGTTTCTTCCATTTGCGAATAATCACACCAACTGTTGTCACCTTCTCACCAAGCTGCTTGGCGATGGTCTTGTAGCCCATTCCTGTCACGGTTTCGGCCGAGGCTGCTCCTCTTCCTTGTTCGGGCGGACTTCGGCGGTCGTCGTCTCCGGAGTACTAGCTGCCACCGTTCGATGTTTTTTGTTCTTTTGGTTTTGTCTGTGCATAACACCTGTCCCTTATTTGTGTCTTGATTATTCTCCTTATTTAGTTGGTTTGTTTGGGGCAGGTGTTATGCGTGATTGTTATTGTCAGTTTGCCTCCGAGTAGTTCTCTCTCTCGTTTATTTAGTATTTTCGAGAGTTCGCACTGCGTGCGCCTTTTCTTGTTTTTCCGCACTGTGTGTTGTGCGTAATTGTTCGTGCCGCCCGGTTGGGTTGGCGACTCATTTCCCGTGTTGGGATACATATATATACTAAAGTCCGTTGAAGAACCTCCTTGTCCCTGCGCCTGATTCCTGCACTACATCCACACTCAACACTCTGACAGAATCACGCATCATCATGGAATCAGCAGGAGCGACCGCGCCGACCGCCGATCTGGACGAACGGCTTCGTGGTCAGGAGGACCGTATGAACCAGGTGTGTCACGCCCTGGATAGGGTGATGACCACCCTACACCGATGGGAGACCAGCGGGGTGCCCACACCTCCAACCACCGACCCAGCTCCAGCGGTCAGCCCTCAGGGTACATCTCCGGAACCCAGTGGGATTCGGCTCTCGCTCCCGAGGGCGTACGACGGCTCCACCGCCGGGTGTCAAGGGTTCCTGCTGCAGGTGGAGCTCTACCTCGCCACCGTCCACCCGGCGCCCTCGGGACACGAGAGCGTCTCAGCCCTCATCTCCTGTCTCACCGGCAAGGCGTTGGAGTGGGCCAACGCCGAGTGGAGGAGAATGGACGCCGCAACCACGAACTATGCGGAGTTCTCCCGCCGCTTCCGTGCTGTATTCGACCATCCACCAGAGGGGAAGGCGGCGGGGGAGCGTCTGTTCTACCTCCGACAGGGGATGAGGAGCGCACAGGACTTTGCCTTGGAGTTCCGGACCCTAGCGGCTGACGCAGGGTGGAATGAGCGGGCCCATATCGACCATTTCCGCTGCAGCCTCCGGGAGGACGTCCAGCGAGAGTTGGCGTGCAGGGACACGTCGTTGACGTTCGACCAGCTGGTCGACATGGCCATCCGGCTGGATACCCTGCTCGCCACCCGTGGGCGTCCCGGAGGGGGGGGTCTGCCCATTCCACTCTCCAGCACCTCTGAGCCTAGCCCTATGGAGCTCGGAGGTGCTGGCGCTAGGGAACGCAGGAGGAGGAGCCCGAGGGGACCCGGCCCTTGCACCAACTGTGGTCGTGGAGGGCACACTGCGGCTAGGTGCTGGGGCGGGTCCTCCAGGGGAGGAGATGGCAGGTCTAGCATTGGGGGGTCCCCCCAGGTGAGTAGGCGCCCTGCTTACCCAGAGCTTTCTGTCGTGCACCTAACCTTGCCTGTTTGTTTCCCACAGGTTGCACCTCGTTCCCAGCATAAGGCGCTGGTAGATTCAGGCGCAGCTGGGAATTTTATAGATCGCCAGTTCTGTTTAGAGTTAGGGATTCCCCTCCTTCCTGTTGATAAGCCTTTCCCCGTCCATGCCCTAGATAGCCGTCCGTTAGGGTCTGGGTTGATTAGGGAGGTCACAGCACCACTTCAGATGATGGCGCAGGAGGGTCATGAGGAGAGAATTCAGCTTTATCTGATTGACTCTCCTGCGTATCCGGTGGTGCTGGGTCTTCCCTGGTTGATGACTCATGACCCTATTATTGGGTGGCGAGAGAAAGCTCTTAAAGGGTGGTCTGCTCAATGTGAGGGGCGGTGTCTGGGTGTTTCCATAGGGGCGACCTCGGTGGAGAGTCCGAATCTAATGCCAGCACTGCAGATTCCCCCCGAGTATGAGGATTTGGCACTGGCGTTCAGTAAGACTAGGGCTGCGCAGCTGCCGCCTCATAGACGGGGGGATTGTGCGATAGATCTCCAGTCAGGCGCAGGTCTCCCGCGGAGCCATGTGTATCCCTTGTCTCAAGAGGAGAAAAAATCGATGGAGACGTACATCTCTGAGTCTCTTAGACAGGGGTACATACGGCCCTCCGTTTCACCCGTTTCCTCAAGTTTCTTTTTTGTGAAGAAGAAGGATGGAGGTCTGCGGCCGTGTATTGATTACCGCGGTCTCAATCAGATCACAGTGAAGTACAGCTATCCACTTCCTCTGATTGCGACTATGACGGAGTCACTGCACGGCGCGCGGTTCTTTACAAAATTGGATCTTAGGAGCGCATATAACTTGGTGCGCATCCGTAAGGGCGATGAATGGAAGACAGCGTTTAGCACGACTTCCGGGCACTACGAGTATCTAGTCATGCCATATGGGTTGATGAATGCTCCCTCAGTCTTCCAATCCTTCGTTGATGAGATTTTCCGGGACATGCAGGGACAGGGAGTGGTTGTGTACATCGACGACATTCTGGTGTATAGTCCTACCCGTGCTGAGCATGTAGCCCTGGTGCGCCGAGTATTGCGGAGGCTGTTGGAGCATGACCTATATGTCAAGGCAGAGAAATGTCTGTTTTTTCAGAAGTCGGTCTCCTTTCTGGGTTACCAGTTATCTGCGTCAGGGGTGAAGATGGAGGTAGACCGGGTGTCAGCTGTGCGTAATTGGCAAACCCCAACCACTGTGAAGGAGGTGCAACGGTTCTTGGGTTTTGCGAATTACTACCGGAGGTTTATCCGGGGTTTTGGACAGGTGGCAGCTCCCATAACGTCTCTGTTAAAGGGGGGTCCGGTGCGCTTGCGGTGGTCAGCTGAGGCGGACAGGGCATTTGGGAGACTGAAGGACCTGTTTACCTCGGCGCCGGTGTTGGCGCATCCGGATCCCTCTTTACCGTTCCAAGTAGAGGTGGACGCGTCAGAGGCCGGAATAGGGGCCGTTCTTTCCCAGCGTTCTGGTACTCCACCTAAACTCCGTCCCTGTGCGTTCTACTCTAAGAAGCTCAGTCCGGCGGAGCGGAATTATGACGTAGGGGACAGGGAGCTGTTAGCCGTGGTACAGGCCCTAAAGGTGTGGCGGCATTGGCTCGAGGGGGCTCAACACCCTTTCCTCATTCAAACTGACCATCGTAACCTGGAGTACATCCGGGCAGCTAGGAGACTGAATCCTCGCCAGGCTCGGTGGACTATGTTCCTGGCCCGGTTTGTGTTTAAGATCACATACATCCCTGGGTCCCAGAACGGGAAGGCAGATGCTCTGTCCCGGCGGTATGACGCGGAGGAGAGGTCAGTTGAGTCCACGCCCATACTACCGGAGTCTTGTCTGGTTGCTCCGGTGGTGTGGGAGGTTGATGGTGAGATCGAGCGGGCGTTACGCACCGACCCGAGTCCTCCTCAGTGTCCTGTGGGTCGGACGTACGTTCCGCTCGAGATACGCGATCGCCTCATTTGTTGGGCTCACACGTCTCCCTCCTCTGGTCATCCGGGTATCGGCCGGACAGTGCACTGCCTTAGCACGAAGTACTGGTGGCCAACGTTAGCTAGGGATGTGAGGATTTATGTTTCCTCCTGTTCGGTGTGTGCCCAGTGTAAGGCGCCCAGACATTTGCCCAGGGGTAAGTTACAACCCCTGCCTATTCCACAACGACCCTGGTCCCACCTCTCGGTGGATTTTGTTACCGACCTTCCCCCCTCACAGGGAAACACTACCATCCTGGTCGTTGTGGATAGGTTCTCGAAGGCCTGTCGTCTCCTTCCCAT
This sequence comes from Coregonus lavaretus, assembly GCF_964263955.1. Taxonomy (NCBI): domain Eukaryota; kingdom Metazoa; phylum Chordata; class Actinopteri; order Salmoniformes; family Salmonidae; genus Coregonus; species Coregonus lavaretus. The sequence continues at coordinate 47,654,300 of NC_139993.1, read as the reverse complement.
GCCGGGTCTACCCACTGCCCTGCAGACCGCGGAGGCTCTGTTCACCCATGTCTTCCGGCATTACGGGGTACCCGAGGATATAGTGTCTGACCGAGGCCCCCAGTTCACCTCGAGAGTGTGGAGGGCATTTATGGAACGGTTGGGGGTGTCGGTAAGCCTTACCTCGGGTTACCACCCGGAAAGTAATGGGCAGGTTGAACGTGTCAACCAGGATGTGGGTAGGTTTCTGAGGTCATACTGTCAGGGCCGGCCGGAGGAGTGGGCGAGATATGTGCCCTGGGCGGAGATGGCACAGAACTCTCTTCGCCACTCCTCCACCCAACTAACCCCGTTTCAGTGTGTGTTGGGGTACCAGCCGGTGCTGGCACCATGGCATGAGAGCCAGATCGAGGCCCCCGCTGTGGATGAGTGGGTAAGGCGCTCGGAGGAGACGTGGGACGCTGCACACGTCCATCTGCAGCGTGCCATACGTCGACAGAAGACGAGCGCCGACCTACACCGCAGTGAGGGGCCAGTGTACGCACCTGGAGATCGAGTCTGGCTCTCAACCAGAAACCTGCCCCTCCGCCTGCCCTGCCGGAAGCTGGGTCGGCGGTTTGTGGGGCCGTTTAAAGTCCTGAGGAGATTGAACGAGGTGAGTTATAGGTTAGAACTACCTGTTGACTACAAAAATATTAACCCCTCGTTCCATGTGTCTCTCCTCAGGCCGGTGGTAGCTGGTCCACTCCAGGACTTTGAGATTGAGGAGACTCCTCCGCCCCCGTTGGACATCGAGGGGGCTCCGGCGTACACCGTGAGGTCCATTCTGGATTCTAGACGCCGGATGGGGGGTCTTCAATATCTCGTGGAGTGGGAGGGGTACGGTCCGGAGGAGCGGTGCTGGGTGCCAAGGAGGGACGTGCTAGACCAGTCCCTACTGACCGATTTCCATCGGGGTCATCCTGCGCGCCCTGCTCCGCGTCGTCCGGGTCGTCCTCGAGCTCCGGGTCGGCGCACGGCTGGAGCCGCGCGTCAAGGGGGGGGTACTGTCACGGTTTCGGCCGAGGCTGCTCCTCTTCCTTGTTCGGGCGGACTTCGGCGGTCGTCGTCTCCGGAGTACTAGCTGCCACCGTTCGATGTTTTTTGTTCTTTTGGTTTTGTCTGTGCATAACACCTGTCCCTTATTTGTGTCTTGATTATTCTCCTTATTTAGTTGGTTTGTTTGGGGCAGGTGTTATGCGTGATTGTTATTGTCAGTTTGCCTCCGAGTAGTTCTCTCTCTCGTTTATTTAGTATTTTCGAGAGTTCGCACTGCGTGCGCCTTTTCTTGTTTTTCCGCACTGTGTGTTGTGCGTAATTGTTCGTGCCGCCCGGTTGGGTTGGCGACTCATTTCCCGTGTTGGGATACATATATATACTAAAGTCCGTTGAAGAACCTCCTTGTCCCTGCGCCTGATTCCTGCACTACATCCACACTCAACACTCTGACAATTCCAGCCTTGTGTAGGTCTACAATCTTGTCCCTGACATCCTTGGAGAGCTCTTTGGTCTTGGCCATGGTGGAGAGTTTGGAATCTGATTGATTGATTGCTTCTGTGGACAGGTGTCTTTTATACAGGTAACTAACTGAGATTAGGAGCACTCCCTTTAAGAGTGTGCTCCTAATTTCAGCTCGTTACCTGTATAAAAGACCTGGGAGCCAGAAATCTTTCTGATTGAGAGGGGGTCAAATACTTATTTCCCTCATTAAAATGCAAATCAATTTATAACATTTTTGACATGCATTTGTTTGGATTTTGTTGTTGTTATTCTGTTCCACTGTTCAAATAAACCTACCATTAAAATTATAGACTGATCATGTCTTTGTCAGTGGGCTAACGTACAAAATCAGCAGGGGATCAAATACTTTTTTCCCTCACTGTAACTAGTGTATTTTAACACCAATAAACCCACCCGTTTAAGAATTAATTTAGTATATGTCAATCTAGCAAACCAGGCAACTAAAAGCAACTTTCTAAACAATGTTTTGGTTTGTTTCTATCTTGTCAGCTAGCTAGCTAATGTTAAGTTAGCTGGCTAGCCAGTTCAAATAATGATCATATCATATAGCTGACAACGTCTTCACTTTAGCTCATTTGTCTTCATTATTACATGAAAATAAACTCACAACAAGATCATTATTTACAAGTTAATGGCAAGCCAATTACAGAAAAAAGCGTGCGGTTGTGAGTGTGACAAAATAAAAGCAGGACACTCTACCAGAGAATTTTAGAACTTGGACACTGTCTCGTTGGCCTAACGTTATATTCTAATTTGACTTTGGTGCAGGTCATGTTCTTCACATTACCCTCTCTGGTAAACACATACTATATCAAATAAAATCAAAGTTTATTTGTCACATGCACAGGATACAGAAGGTGTAATGAAATGGTTACTTGCATAGTGGAGTCTTTTGTTTATACATGTAGCTAGCTAGCAAGCTAAACAAAGAACCATAATCCCAACTCATAACGTTACTACCCTGCATGAATCTGCAGGTAGCTAACCAACCAGGTTCAATGTTAGCTAGCTAACATTAGGCTAAAACTAGCAATGCAAATGGCTCTGAGATACTAATAATATTACTACTCAGATCATACACGTAACATTAGCTAGCGAGCCAGCCAGCTAACGTTAGCTAGCTAGCAAACAGTACGCTTTAACTTGAAATGAAAACGACTTTCTGACAAAATCTGAAAATGTAATTTACTAGACTATCTTACCCGTATACATGGATGCTTCTCCCTCTCTGTCACGGATGCCATGGTTGCCCTTAGTTTGAAGATGTAATCCGGAGACAAGTGTTTTATACAACAGCCTTCTGTGTGTTCTCTTTTCGACCCTCTGCATATTTGCAATCAAATGGCTGAATTTTCTCCATATCCTTAGCTATCATACTCTAATTCCACCGGGCATTCCACTGATTTCAAAACTCGGTCCTCCAGAAAATGGAGAGCAACACTTTTGCAGTCCTACTATGTGATATCTTTCAAAACAGCAGCGTTAGAAAGGATTACCTACACATACTGACCAGCTCATGTTATAGACAGAAGCATGCCACATGGCAGACCAATCCGAACTCATCTCTTGGCATGGCCAGCCCATCCATTATCTCAGCCAATCATGGCTAGCGGGAAGGTTCCTGTCTTTTTCCGTGGCTAAACCAATTAGGCTCGTAATTTAACAATTTTATTCGTATTTACAGATGGCATACAAATTTGTTATTAAGGCACATGAAAGTTCACATGTTCCAGAAGGCATTTCTGCCAAAAAACGCATTTAGTTTTTTTTTTTAAAAGGTTACGTTCAAATGCCTCTCCTGTGAAGTAGTGAAGCGCGACATACGCCTAGTTTCCTGAAACGAGTCACAAATACACACACCATGGTTCCAACATATTACAAACTGTGGCTTCTTTTCTTGCTGTACTGTTTGGCACATGTTTTCTGTATGCGGAGGAACTGGTGAAAGCTAGACTACCAGATCTAATCAGGACCCTGGCTTGAACCTAATACCTCCTGTCCCTGTTCTCTGAAAGCTCTTCTATGGAGAAGCAAAATAAAGAGGCTACAATAATTAAAGTATAATGTCAGACCTCATTTGATGTCCATGAATTTGCATACATCCTCTCTTGCACTAAGTGTCATAAATGGCATTTGTGTCATTTTTCTATTGTCTTCAAATGCTGCATACCTTTTCTGATAGGATCCGGAGTTGTATCTCAAAAATGGAAGGCAGCACCAGCGTGTGTGTGTGTGCATACGTGCATGCATGCATGTGTGAGGGTCTAACATCCTCTGGCAGCCCCGTGGGACCTGTGTAACAACGCTGATTAATATGTAAATTAGATTAAGTGATTTATTTATTGACTTTATGCAGATCTTGGCGCCAGATTCAATCAGATTGACATCTGCATAGCGTTGTTTTGGCGTTGTCGGAGGTGGAACTGCATTAGAGCCAGGGGTTGGAACCAAAATTATTTTCAAACCGTTTCGTTTTGATTAAAACCATTATTTTTTTCATTCCGTTCCACTCTTCAAACCAGCAAAATAACGTTCTGAACCGGTTCGAACCCCACAAAAGTATCCATTCTTCTCTAATTAAACGTCTCTCCCTAATTTCGGTATTACGCTTGTAACGTCGTCAGAAGGCTACAGTAAAAGGGGCAAAGTAGAGAGGCAGGTAGCCTACACACACCCACTGGCAAATATTTCCAGTTGGTAGGCAGGCGCTGGAATAAGTTTCTCAGTGATGGAGCGCTTTGTTGGGATTTTTGTGGGTCTGAAAAAAAATGCCTGGAATGTAAAATAACATTATTAACTGGTTCCCAATACTTTTAAAATAACGGTTCTGTTCCGGAACAGTATAGATCACTTTCATTTTCGGTTTGGGTTCTGTTCCTCAAATAATTTCATTATTTTCCGGTTTTCTGTTCTGTTCCCTGGGTCAGTTCCAACCCTTGGTTAGAGCTGTCAAATCCACAAGTGGCTCGTTGCATTACCTTATTGCGGACAGTGCACTGGATGCAACTAAACCACACCCGACTATAATCCAACAAATCCTATGTAGCTGCATAAGAAGTTCATACCAGTTCAAACACTCGAATTAGACTGATAGGCATAAATCCCCCATCCAGATTAACATGAAAAAATGCATTAGCCTAACATCAATGGTTTGATATTTGAGAGTCATTATTTCTAACATCGATAGAGCCTACACATTCTAGCTCCGTTTTGAACTTCTAACGCAGTAGGGATAGGCTAATAAGGAAGGGAGTGGTTTGTGACACACCAACAGCCACTCACCGATATGTCAGCTCATACCGCAGTTACACCGCCAAAACATCTGCCCTGCGTATGTCGGCCAAAGCTGTTTAATGCTTAATCTGATTGAATCCAGGCCCATGTGTGTAAACAGTTAATCAGATCAAGGCATACAGACTTCATTAAATCCTTCAAAGGGAATACTGTGAAGTGAACCAAATAATAAACAGGTTTACCTATCTATCCTATCTATCAACCAGACCAAGAGAAGAGGAAGAGAACAAATTCATTTTTAGATCACTTCCTCTGAGAAGGATGAAAGTGAATTAATTTACTAGCTGCTTTTTGATTGTAACACATCCTCTGTAATGAGAGGGAGGTCATTCCACTGACTGAAGATAATCATCTGTTTTAATGTATATTTAATCTATTCTTTAATTTGAGTGAGACATATCATAATATTTTTTGGGGAAAATCACGTTTTTCACTGCACTGCCCCTTTAACACATTCCTGACAAAGATACTGTATTGACTGAGGCCGGGATTCAATCAAATGCGTGTTGTAGACACGTGCATTGTACTTGACTTTTAAAAGTAATTTACACTTCAGACGACTTCTGCAGTGTTTACCTTGTATGTGATCTCTGCGAACGTCAGGGAAAGTGCAGTGCGCTGGACTATAATGTGCCTTTGATTGAATCCTGGCCTGATTGTGTGAGTATCATCCTCTATGTCCTGATGTGACCTGTCTGCTGTTGTGGTATTGTGATAGAGCTCTGTCCCATCAGTCCATTCATAATTCAACAGCTGTTTCTGGTACTGGAGTGTGTATGTGTAAGTGTGTTTGTGTGAGTAATTGGGTCTGGACCAGGACCACACAGCGTGGCTACACACACACAGTCATGAATATTCACATGACAGGCTGGCTGTTTACACTCTTTCCTCGCTCTCCTAAGACAGACTGACAGACTCTGTTTGTTGAGGAGGACAAAGCCCACAGGCCAAAACACAGAGTAAACACACACACACACACACACACTTTTAATAGAGCCAGTGGGAGAGTGGAGAGTCAGTCGGAAGAACTCATTAATCAGAGTGAGTGAATGCATTTCATTTGATTAGAAAGGCTGCTTCACTAGTCAATAGTCTAAAGGAGCTTCCACTCCTGGTCTCATACACAAACTAGACAGACACAGGCCCAGAAAGACAGGTGGACTACACAGGTTCAAAGGCACTACACATCGGTAGACATACAGGTGACAAGTTCACATGAGACACCAGTGTGTAGAATCCTCCTGTCTAGTGAGTCTCCTTTCTCTTCTTCTGTCTGTATCTCCCTCTTTCTCTCTCCCTCCCTTCCTCTCACTCTGATAGGATAGTCTGAACTCCAATACACACTACACTAGACTACTAAAAGGGGTTATGCCTACTGTTGGCCCCAACATTCTGTCTATTGTAAATAGTTCCCTGACCTCTGGCTCCGTTCCAGCGTACTTTAAAACTGCTCTGGTCCAACCTCTCCTTAAAAAGCCCTTTCTAGACCCCTCCTCACTGAATATTTATAGACTCAATTCCCTATTATTTGTTTTGCATAAATGCACTGTAATTTAAGCCTTAAAGGTCAAATGCAGCCATTTTCATCTCAATATCAAATAATTTCTAAGCTTCCTTTTTTATCCAAGATTTTAGAAACATTGTTTTCAAGCAATTGGTGGCTCATTTGAGTATGAACAACTTATTTGAAAAATTCCAGTCGAGCTTCCGCTCACTTCACAGCACGGAAACTGCTTTATTGAAAGACTGTAATGAACTTCTGTTGGCTGCCGATGCCGGTGAATGTCCTATTCTAGTTATTTTGGATCTCAGTGCCGCGTTTGACATTATTGATCATAACATCATTGTTGACCGGCTGGAGAGGTGGTTGGGAATCTCCGGCGTTGCCCAAGACTGGTTCAGGTCATATTTTTGTGGCAGACATTTCTCAGTGAGCATGGGTGGTTCAGTATCATCCCCAGGGCCTATTCACTATGGGGCAGGGGTTCTCCAAGTACCGTCCGCGGAAGTACTGGAGGGGGTCCGCGGCCAGATCTCAAAATATATATATATATTTTTAATTCCACAAATTATCAATTTTTCAACTCAATACTATTCCCTATTATTTGTTTTGCATAAATGCACTGTAATTTAAGCCTTAAAGGTCAAATGCAGCCATTTTTCATCTCAATATCAAATCATTTCTATGTAACAATTCAGTACCTTACTGTGATTGTTTTAAATTTAAATGGTCAAAAAGAAACAGAAATAGCTTATTAGCAAAGAGCAATTTCTCAAGCAAGAATTTTGCTAGGACTGTCTGGGAGTGGTATGAGTGGGGAGGGGAAAACTGAAAACTAGCTGTTATTGGCAGAGTTTGGAACTCTCTTTCTTATTGGTCTATTAACTAATTTACCGCCTGGTGATGTCACCAGTCAGGCCAAAACTCCTTCCCACCCAAACAGGCTGAAATTTCAAACAGCTCTTACACTAAAAGGGCATTATCATTTGAGTATTATGCCAACTTCGTAGTGTGGAAATATACACTGGGTGTACAAAACATTAGGAACACCTTCCTAATATTGAGTTCACCCCTTTTGCCCTCAGAACAGCCTCAATTCGTTGGGCATGGACTACAAAGCGTTCCACAGGGATGCTGGCCCATTCTTGATACACACAGGAATCTGTTGAGCATGAAAAACCCAGCAGCATTGCAGTTCTTGAAACACTCAAACCGGTGCACCTGGCATCTACTACCATACCCTGTTCAAAGGCACTTCAATCTTTTGTCTTGCCTAGTCACCCTCTGAATGGCACACATACACAATCCATGTCTCAATCCTTCTTTAACCTGTCTTCTCCACTTCATCTACACTGATTGAAGTGGATTTAACAGGTGACATCAATAAGGGATCATAGCTTTCACCTGGATTCACCTGGTCAGTCTACGTCATGGAAATGTTTTGTACACTCAGTGTATATAAAACACAGGAAAATCACGTTTTTGACTGTACTGGGCCTTTAAAATGGCAAAGTTCTCTCTCTCCCTCATGGCAAAATGTGTAGAATTCCAGGACATTAGCTTTAAAGATGTAAAAATTAACATTTTCTTTCCAATGCCAAGAGGCGGGCCTTTTAAATGTTCTTTCCCCGGACCCGAGACTTGGTTCGTCCAGCCATGCACTGCAGACATCATAGTAAAATTGCTTGTAGACTATTTTTATCTCACTCAAGTTGTGTTCTGATTATGAGGGGGTCCCTGATGAATTTGCTATCACAAAAAGGGTCCCCGGCCCCAAAACAGTTTCAGCTGATTCAAATTATCAAAGCTTGATGATTAGTTTATTATTTGAATCAGCTGTGCTAGGGCTAAAAACAAAACGTGCACTCCTTGGGGTCCCGAGGACTGAGTTTTGGAAACCCTGCTGTATATGCTTCCCCAATCATAACATTCAGTTTCACTATGCAAATGACACACAGCGCTATTTATCAATCAGACCCAGTGACCAAGCTAGTGTAGCTACCCTTCATAAGTGACTTGCTGACATCTAATGTTGGATGTCTGACAATTTTCTCCAGCTCAATTATAGAAAATCTGAGGTTGTATTTGGCCCCCACCTTGCTATAACTCAGATTGTAGATAACCTTGGTCATTTGTCCACCAAGGTAAAGCCTAAGGCCAGAAATCTTGGTGTCTTCTTTGAACCTGACCTAAATCTCGAGCTGCATGTAAAAAATGTTGTCCAGTCATGCTTTTCTCAGAAATACTGTATACTATAGCTAAAGTAAAGTATTTTATTTCCGTCACTGATCTGGAGAAAGGTACACATGCTTTTATTTCCTCACACCTAGATTGTAACTCTTTGTATACCTGTCTCAGTCAGAAATCACTCCATCATCTACAGTTAGTTCAAAATTCTGCAGCTCGCCTTTTAACAGGCACAGGAAAATGTAACCATATCAAACCTATTTTAGCTTCTCTACACTGGCTACCAGTCACTTTTAGAATATATTTTAAAATTGTATTAATCACGTTTAAGGCTTGGTTTAGCCCCATCCTATATCTCTGATCTTTTATCTCCTTACGAGCCAGGACGCAGCCTGAGATCCTCCGGCAGGGAACTGTTGACCATTCCAAATTCTAGATTGAAAACTAAAGGAGACCAGGCATTTGCCATTAGGGCCCCTAGACTTTGGAATGGTCTGTTAGAGGAGATCAGGCTTGCATATTCAGTGACTCTTTTTGTAAATCCCTGCTGAAGACACACTTCAAATGTTTCATTTATCCTTCCTCTGGTTTTTGTTTCTTTGTTAGTACAACACTTTTATTGTATTATTTGATGATGTGAAGCACTTACTATATATTATTACACTGCCAATAGATTAGTCAGCCTCAGCAAGGTGAATAGGCTTTTATCAGCCTTATCGATCAGATATTGTGTGTGTGTGTGTGTGTGTGTGTGTGTGTGTGTGTGTGTGTGTGTGTGTGTGTGTGTGTGTGTGTCTGTTTGTACTCCCCCTCTATCCTCCATCCTCTCAGATGTGATGAGGGCGCTGTGCTGATCCTCTCTGGACTAGGTCCCTGCGGGTCCCTCACTCCCCTGCTCTCAGCTTATTTCTCTATCTCCCTCGCTTCCCCTCTCTTCAGGGAACATGCCTGCGACAGACAGTAATTAATTATATCCCTGTCTGACAGGCCCTCTAAGACAGACTATTCCTTGTTCTAGTTCTACCCCTCTCTTCATCAGCAGACCAATGACCAACTCCAGGCTGAGAGTCATGAATCGCTGCAGACAGAGAGGATTTTGTTTGACCCAAAGTTTGACCCTTCAAACTTGTACGAGAGAAAGAGAATATGGGTAAGTCTCTTACTTCCATCATCCATGCGTTGGTCTGTTCTCCAGGGGCTCAGTGTGGCTGAGCCCAGCCCGGACAAGGCCCTCTTTATGGGGCAGGCTGTAAACAGAGAGCCCATAAATGGGCTGAAAGTCCCACTATTCACAGTAACAGGAAGCAGCAGGACAATGTGTTGGGGGCTGTGGAATGCAGAGTGCTACAGGGGGTCTGCTCTTATAGCCTGACTCCTCACACTGTATTCAGTGGGTTTGTTTTTACTTGTTTGAGAGGTCTATCTTAGTTCTAATGTAGGCCTACTATGTATTTTTAATACCTACAATTGGAAATAAACTTGGTCTTGATACAACACTACTACCTCTTTCATGGGTTCGTATGTATTCAAGGCATCGTAGTGTTTACCACTTGAGCCTGACTGGCTCTGTATTTAACTATGACAAGTTAGCCTGACCTCCAGGCTATCCAACTATTGGAGAGAGAGTTCTCTGACTTCTATTCCTTTTATAATATTCCGTCAGTATGGATCCTTCCACCCCAGAGAGTTGTGAAAAGCAATTATTTGTTGGCTTCTTGGTGAAAACATCATGGCATGGTAGGGTAATCGATCAGAGTATAACAGAGATCAATAGGCCTGGTTAGGTTATTAATTTATTGTGTGTGGATGTGAGGTCTGTTCTACACAGCGGCGAGACAACTGTGGGGATCAATAAAAAGAGGCAGCAAAAGTAGTAGTAAATAGATCTATTAGTGATAGCAGTAGGTTGTAAAGTATGGCTGTGCTGACCCCTATTGGCAGTACAATGCTATTACAACATGTGTAGTGTAGTTTTACTCCATATTGATATAGCTCATCCCCACCATAAAAACAGACATATAGGGCTATTGATATAGCTGATCCCCACCATAAAAACAGACATATAGGGCTAACATTGTGGACACAGATTGAAGATAGTCAAGTATAGCTTTCTTTATTTTGAGATATGCAAACAGCGACAATATGAACATTTATAATCACTCCCTTACAATCACAGGGTTCTATGTGGCAATGCATGGACTCTCACACACGCTTGTTCCATCATACATACACTTGTTTTATACTCAAAATATGTGCCTTTGATAATCCTGATCACACAGATCAGATAGTGTGAGTGGAGTGATCTCAGAGTGAGATATTCACATTCAAGTCAGTTTTAGTTCTGTTGGAGACAGAGTTGTTCTTTGTAACAGGGGGGCTGACAGCTGCTCAATGCAGCAGGCTTTCACAAAACCCAAAAGGAGACATGTTGCTCAAAACATAGAAAGGCAACAGTGAAAATCATCATGATTGTCTTTGAGTGGGGAAGGGACATGATTTATATATAACACATTGGTATCAGTGCTGTAGTCTTCGGAGACTCCTTCAATATTGCCTAGCAGACAAAGCATTGACAATAAAATGCCTAATTTCAATCCTGTCATCTTTGTTTTTTTGGATACTATGTGGCGACGGGGGATTGGTCTACATCATTGCGGACTTAGATTTGTCTTTCATTTGATCAGTGCTGTAAAGCAGGGTTGATTCAATTCAGTTTAGGAAATCGCCAATTTGTGCAAATCATCTCTGGCAACAGCAGTTCTGTAACAGCATAACTCCACTAACTAATAAACCTGAATGAAACAACATAACAATGCCTATCAACAACAAGCTGGGAGGATGCAGGAAGCATCCCCACATACAAACCACTATAAATGAATATACATGTAAACACACACTCTGTAATCTCTAACCTTTATACCCAGCTAAGCGTTACTGCAGCAACTTGAGTCAACACTGGCTTCTAATGAGAGAACGAGAGAGATGAAGTACAGTGTCAGCTTGGGAGGCATTGCTCATTTTCAGCCTTGACACACCTCCGGCCCACCCCTTCAGTATCCACAGACTAACACACACACACACACACTTCTCATTCAATATCCCCCCACTGATACACATTAACCCAGTGACCTGCCTCCCTCCTCATTTGCCTAATAACCCCAATCCCACTCCAGGCCTCACCTTGACCACTCATCTCCACACCATTAAAGCCCTGTATATTTAGCTATAAAGCTTCCTTCCTGTGTCGTGTGTATATGGACGGATGAGGACCAGGGCCGTTCTGTCCAGTTGGCAAAATCTGAGAGTCCTAAAGAGGGGCTTTATGCATATTAACAAGGCTCTGGTCCTCTGCTGGACTGGTCTGTAAGGTTAGGGGGTCAGATGTCAGGGCTGGAGTGGGATGGAGGTGCTTTATTGGAACAGGAATAGGGCTGACAGGCGCACACACACACCCAAACACAAACCCACACTCTCTGATTGCCCAGCGTGTCTGCAAACAGAGACACTCCTTCCATCCGTTTCTAAATAGATTGGGGTTGGCCCGGTCGGGAGGCTGCTCAGTGATATTTCTACAACTGCTCAGAGTACCACAACAAAACTTTACAGAGACAGTTATACAATCATTCTGCTTCCTCTCGACATGGAGTTGGGCAATAAACAGGATCAATTTTATTATAGAAATGCAGTAAATGAGCTTCAACTTCCTTCATTTCTTGGATGATCTCACTAAAACTCAGACCCTGGCTACTGCCCTGGTGACATGTACTCTTGACTTACTAACAGCAGAGCTCCCTCTCCCTCTGTTACTGTTGCTCTCTCATGTAGCGTCTGTACCGGTTTTCCCTCATCAGTATTGTGTTCATAGTCACCGTCCAGAGGAATCCTGCTCTGCCACCTGCATTCTAATCCTAATATTATATCCTCTGCTATTAGAACATATCATATAGGAGTTAGGCCTAGTATCAAAAAAATAAAAATAATAATAAATAAAAATACTATATAAAATAATACTAAATAAAAAGTCACTAATAATTAAAGAGCAGCAGTAAAAATAACAATAGCGAGGCTATATACAGGGGGTACCAGTATCTTGCTACCTATGTGCAAATGGACTAATACCTGACATCGCCTTGCCCACAAATCAATTCCAGCTTTATCAGATACTTAGAATTACTCATATGAGTACTTATATATAAGAAGACATAGAAGAAAAGAAACTGACACTGTATTCAGATAGCTGACCCAAAGTGTAACCAAAACACAAAGGAGCTCCCTGAAATGTTTTCCATAAAGAAATGTCATAATCATGTTCAATGGTTGTGGGGATTAGGAAGGAATCCATGGAGGCTTTCATTGGGATCTATTGTGTGCCTAAACATAAATATACTAAATGGGAGCATTATAGTGGTAGACTCTAGATTATAAACACAGAGAAGGTAGCTAAGGCAGTGGACTACATTTAGTATGGATCACCTCACATATTGATGGTACGTCACTCAGAGGTCCTAGAGTCAGTACTTCACATTTAGGCAGGACGTCGTCAACGATGTCTCAATCAGCATTCACACTTGTCGCATGATGCCAGTTGACTGAAAGTGTGAGTTACAAATGGAGTAAATCGCAGTGTATCAACAATGTGCTTTAAATAGTAGTTATTTTTGCTCATGTAAATATGGTCTCTTTCTCAAATAACTTAAAGAGCATCTGGAGAGGTTGGGCAGGCAGGATGGAGTTTTAGAAGATCAGCTACTGTAGGTATAATATAGGAAGACGAGTCCTTACCGCTAAGGGGTGCTGCAGTATTTATATAGATGGGCAGGATGCCACTAGCCCCCTGCTTGAAACTGTTCTAGTTTCAATGCCAGCCTACTGATTCAGAAGCCTCTGTGCCCAGCCTAAGATTCACAGGGTCATTGGCCTGAATATGAGCAGCAGACAGACAAGGGGGAGAGTCAAAACTGTCAGAATAAATACTGCCTCTAACAATTCAGTTCAGTGCATGCAACATTTTGTTGTTCATTTCAACATCTTCAACACACGACAGAGGCTACAAAAGTCTTGAATTATTCTATAATCTCACCATAGTCAACAAACAACTAAACTAGCTCTGCTCTCACACACTGATTTGACATGCAGACTATAAAACTCACAGACAGAACTGGAATAGTCAGCTACTGTGCTACAACACTGACACAGCTGTAATGCTATCCAACTGAAATATTCCACTGTGAAAACCCTATTCATGGGTCCTGAGCGTACAGTAGGCTTGTTGCTATGTACTGTACAGAGCTAGGGAATTACCCATCCCTTTCATAACGTATCGAAAACTGAACTTCCATTTACATCAGCCCAACCATTCAGGAGTAAACTTGGTATATGTGGCAATTTGGACAAAATTGAATAACACTATATAAGGTAGAATTTATTATATAAAAACATATGGTAGAAATTACTAAAGATTAGATGATTTTTTTATGTACCATAGAAAAGTGCCGCAGTTCAATGGTTGGACTTTAGTCTCAGAACGTGATTCTACTGATGTTCTGGAGTGGTACCTTTGGAATTCAAGTCTCAAAATCTCATAGAAAAATATGTCATAGGAAGGTAACTTTGGACAAGATGAAATTGTGGCTCAGCCTTTAACAAGAGAGACCCAAGATCAATCAGTAGGAACAGTTTCAATTACTTAAATAAACATAGGATATTCAAGCTAAAAAGCCTGCTGGGTTTACGAGAGAAACCCATAGGGCACTTGGTACTGTACTCTTTGTCTTGTTCAGGGTTTGACATCAGCTCAGTGTGCAGAGTGGGACAGTTGTGGCCAGTGAGGGTGTATCTATCTACTGAGAGTCAAGCCATCTACCCTCTGATAAACATATGACCAATATGGATCAATGTTAACAGCAGCCTCCAGCAGTATACATCCCCATAGGAGGACATGGAAAATTGTGAAAGGATATTTGTATAATCCATACTGTTGCTATATACAGTAATTAAAGCTACAGGGCACAGTAGGTTAACTCTTGCCCTAGAGGCTGCAGAAAGCAGAGTGGTGATCTGATATAAGTATCCACATCATGACAGAGACTGACTGACTGGGGCCTAGGCCTGTGCTCTTCAGCTGACGGTGTGTGAGCGTGTGTGTTCACTGCACGGTCTGGTACAAGTAGCCTCTCTTGTAAGCACTCAGGGGGTAGAATGTGGCAACGACAAACTTCCCATCAAAGGTCCGTCCCATCAGCAGTCTCTGGGCCTCTTTGGAGTCGCCTGCGTTAGCGTATTCTACAAACACCTGAGGGAAACACACACATACACACACAGAGATTAAGACAAGAAGAGACAGTAAAAATGCAGGTCTACAATATGTACAAATATATACTTTTGAAAGATTGTATGGAAGTATTTAAATGACAACAATAAACCACTGGTAATGGGGCTAGTGTGTCTTACCTGTCCTTTGCCTGGGTTCTCCTTGGGAATGAGAAGAGAGACCACAGAGCCGTACTTCTGACACTCCTCCTTCATGTCCTCCAAGATGTCTGCCAACACAACAGCATCATGCTAGTTAGTCACACTCACAATATCATTTTGATCAGTGTAAATAAAAAAATAGGGGGCAAACTTTGCACCTGTTTTGCATTTTTGCAAAAAGAAATGGTGCCATTTCCATGTATTTCTTTATTCACAACGTAGCATCTGACCATGTGTTTTAAAGGGATACTGCGACATTCTGACAATTAATAAATGTTTCTACTTACCCAGATGAACTTGTGGATGAAACATTTGTCTCTGCTCGCAGTATGAAGGAAGTTAGAGGTACAGTGCCTCCAGAAAGTATTCACAACCCTTGACTTTTTCCAAATGTTGTTGTGTTACAGCCTGAATGTAATTGTGTCACTGGCCTACAGTCGTGGTCAAAAGTTGAGAATGACACAAATATAAATGTTCAGTCTGCTGCCTCAGTTTTTATGATGGCAATTTGCATATACTCCAGAATGTTATGAAGATTGATCAGATGAATTGCAATTAATTGCAAAGTCCCTCTTTGCCATGAAAATGAACTTAATCCCCCCAAAACATTTCCACTGCATTTCAGCCCTGCAACAAAAGGACCAGCTGCCATCATGTCAGTGATTCTCTCGTTAACACAGGTGAGAGTGTTGACGAGGACAAGGCTGGAGATCACTCTGTCATGCTGATTGAGTTAGAATAACAGACTGGAAGCTTTAAAAGGAGGGTGGTGCTTGAAATCATTGTTCTTCCTCTGTTAACCATGGTTACCTGCAAGGAAACACGTGCCGTCATCATTGCTTTGCACAAAAAGGGCTTCACAGGCAAGGATATTGCTGCTAGTAAGATTGCACCTAAATCAACCATTTACCGGATCATCAAGAACTTCAAGGAGAGAGGTTCAATTGTTGTGAAGAAGGCTTCAGGGCGCCCAAGAAAGTCCAGCAAGCGCCAGGACCGTCTCCTAAAGTTGATTCAGCTGCGGGATCGGGGCACCACCAGTGCAGAGCTTGCTCAGGAATGGCTGCAGGCAGGTGTGAGTGCATCTGCACGCACAGTGAGGCAAAGTCTTTTGGAGGATGGCCTGGTGTCAAGAAGGGCAGCGAGGAAGCCACTTCTCTCCAGGAAAAACATCAGGGACAGACTGATATTCGGCAAAAGGTACAGGGATTGGACTGCTGAGGACTGGGGTAAAGTCATTTTCTCTGATGAATCCCCTTTCCGATTGTTTCAGGCATCCGGACAAAAGCTTGTCCGGCGAAGACAAGGTGAGCGCTACCATCAGTCCTGTGTCATGCCAACAGTAAAGCACCCTGAGACCATTCATGTGTGGGGTTGCTTCTCAGCCAAGGGAGTGGGCTCGCTCACAATTTTGCCTAAGAACATAGCCATGAATAAAGAATGGTCCCAACATATCCTCAAAAAGAAACTTCTCCCAACCATCCAAGAACAGTTTGGTGACGAACAATGCCTTTTCCAGGATGATGGAGCACCTTGCCATAAGGCAAAAGTGATAACTAAGTGGTTCGGGGAACAAAACATCGACATTTTGGGTCCATGGCCAGGAAACTCCCCAGACCTTAATCCCATTGAGAACTTGTGGTCAATCCTCAAGAGGCGTGTGGACAAAGAAAAACCCACAAATTCTGACAAACTTCAAGCATTGATTATGCAAAAATGGGCTGCCATCAGTCAGGATGAGGCCCAGAAGTTAATTGACAGCATGCCGGGGCGGATTGCAGATGTCTTGAAAAAGAAGGGTCAACACTGCAAATATTGACTCTTTGCATAAACTTAATGTAATTGTCAATAAAAGCCTTTGACACTTATGGAACGCTTGTAATTATACTTCAGTATACCATAGTAACATCTGACAAAAATATCTCAAAACACTGAAGCAGCAAACTTTGTGAAGACCAATACTTGTGTCATTCTCAAAACCTTTGACCACGACTGTACACATAATACCCCATGTGGAATTATATTGTTAGACATTTTTACAAAGTCATTAAAAATTAAAAGCTGAAATGTCGAGTCATAAAGTATTCAACCCCTTTGTTACGGCAAGCCTAAATAAGTTCAGAAGTAAAGATGTGCTTAACAAGTCACATAATAAGGTTAATGGACTCACTGTGTGCAATCGAAGTGTTTAACATCATTTTTGAATGACTACCCCGTCTCTGTACCCCACACATACAATTATCTTTAAGGTCCCTCAGTCGAGCAGTGAATTTCAAATAGATTCAACCACAAAGACCAGGGAGGTTTTCCAATGGTTCTCAAAGAAAGGCACCTATTGGTAGATTATATTATGTTTTTATGGTATAATGATGTCATGCCATAGTATTGTGAGGACAGGGAAAGAGTTAAGAGATGAGTGGTTTGGGGCCATGAAGTCTACATTCCATTATGTCAAGGTAGATTAGTGATGTTTAGGATAGCATGAGTGATGTTTAGGATAGTGACTTGGGGTAAAGAGTGATGAACATCAAAGGCAGGGAGTGCCCATGGAGACTTGCCAGATGTATGCCAGGAAGATGGTAATAAAGGCTATATAAGATAGAGTGTCTCCTTTGTTAAGTTAGTTCAACTGACGAAGGGCAAAGCCATGTCCGTTTGTTAGATGAACCCACGAGCTCGTGATTCAATAAATACTTTGTATGAAATCTCCACAGAATGTCTAAGTATATCCTTGCATCCTTGATACCTGAGAAACTCATCATAACAGTAGATGGGTCAAAATAAAAAAAAGCAGACATTGAATATCCCTTTGAGCATGGTGAAGTTATTTTTACATTTACATTTTTAGTCATTTAGCAGACGCTCTTATCCAGAGCGACTTACAGTTAGTGAGTGCATACATTATTATTTTATACTGGCCCCCCGTGGGAATCGAACCCACAACTTAGCTGCAGGACATTAAGCAAACCGCTCAGGGATTTCACCATGAGGCCAATGGACACTTTAAAACAGTTACAGAGTTTAATGGCTGTAATAGGAGAAAACTGAGGATGGATCAACAACATTGTAGTTACTCCACAACACTAACCTAAATGACAGAGTGAAAAGAAGGAAGCCTGTCCAGAATACAAATATTCCAAAACATGCATCCTGTTTGCAATAAGGCACTAAAGTGAAGCTGGAAAAAAAAAATGGCAAAGAAATTAACTTTATGTCCTGAATACAAAGCATTATGTTATGTTTGCGGCAAATCCAACATAACACATCACAGAGTACCATTCTTCATATTTTCAAGCATGGTGGTGCTGCATCATGTTATGGGTATGCTTGTCATTGGCAAGGGAGTTTTTTAGGATAAAAAGAAACTGAATAGAGTTAAGCACAGGCAGAATCCTAAAGGATTCAGTCTGCTTTCTAACAGACCCTAGGAGACAAATTCACCTTTCAGCAGGACAATAACCTAAAACACAAGGCCAAATATACACTGGAGTTGCTTACCAAGACGACCTTGAATATTCCTGAGTGGCCTAATTACAGTTTGGACGTAAATCAGCTTGAAGGTCTATGGCAAAACTTGAAAATGGCTGTCTAGCAATGATCAACAACCAACTTGACAGAGCTTGTAGAATTTTAAAAATAATAATGTGCAAATATTGTCCAATCCAGGTGTGCAAAGCTCTTAGAGACTTACAGCTGTAATCGCTACCAAAGGTTATTCTAACATGTATTGACTCAGGGGGTGTGAATACTTATGTAAATGAGATATTTCTGTATTTCATTTTCAATAAATTAGCTAACATTTCTAAAAACATGTTTTCACTTTGTCATTATGAGGAATTGTGTGTAGATGGGTGACAGAAAACAAAATCAATTTAATCCATTTTGAATTCAGGCTGTAACACAACAAAATGTGGAATAAGTCAAGGGGGTATGAATATGAATACTTTCTGTAGGCAGTGTAGTTTCGCGAGCCAATGCTAACTAGTATTAGCTGACTGGATGTCTACCGGTACACTCTCAGAACTACCTCTTAACTTCCTTCATACTGCATGCAGAGACAAACATTTTATCCACGAGTTAACCTGACTCTGGGTAATTAGAAACATTTCTTAATTACCAGAATATTGCAGTGCAGAGTCAACGAAGCATGAAGTGGACAGCAGAATTGTGCAGACTTCCGCAACAACTAAGAGCGCAAAGCGTGGATAAACTTCTCAGCTGTTTTGGTCCCACGGACACCACATGTACAGATATGTGCATAGTCTTGCATTGCGCTCATCTGTAATATCTACGGTTAATCCTGCTGCTCGTGGCAACGTCATATCACTGAGTCTATATATAGCTTCATCATATTGTTTAGTTCACCGATGACTTGTGGCACTGACTTGTGGTGCCACAAGCCCCAGTGTATTTCCAACGCTGATCTTCATAAAGACCAACTGTAGGAGCTATTTGTTCTTACATTTATCGTCAGTGGTTCCAAAAAGTTGGTTCGAAAAGGCTGTGCCTTACCTTCATACTCCTCCTCATTGTGTAGGTGGCTGTCATCAATCAGGTTGAGCAGGCGCAGAACAGGAGAGGGCAGCAGAACCAAGTCTTCTATGTGAGGAGCTGACACACACACACACCCTTTTCTTCAATCAATAGGTTTAAGAAGCCTTTTATATGGTTTATACAGCACCACCCAACCTCTCTATTATGATTATAATCTTTTTTGTTTTCAGTGAAAATTCAATATGCATATCATAGAGGTAGATTACAAATCGAGCGAAAGAGTGTGTTGGTGGGCAGGTGCAGTGATAGATGGTAAGATTATGCTGTAATGCAAGCTTTCATATGAGCTGGATGAGAATGAGGTACAGTGCCTATCATAAGTATCCACTCCCCTTCGATTTCTTCAGATTTTATTGTGTTACAAAGTGGGATTAAAATTGATTTGTAATTTTTTGTCAACGATCCACACAAAATACTAATACATGTCAAAGTGGAGGAAAAATGTTTTTATTTTTATGAAAAATAAAACACTAACATACCTTGATTAGATAAGTATTCACCGCCTTGAGTTAATAAATGTTAGAAACACCTTTGGTGGCAGAGATTACAGCTGTGAATCTTCTTGGGTAAAAATTCTTCAAGCTCTGTCAAGGTTTTGGGGATCATGGCTAGACAGCAATGTTCAAGTCTTGCCATAGATTTTCAAGCAGACTTAAGTCAAAACTAACTTGGCCACTTAGGAAACTTCAGTGTTGATTTGGCCTTATGTTGTACAGTACCAGTCAAAAGTTTGGACACACCTACTCACTCAAGGGTTTTTCTTTATTTTTACTATTTTCTACATCGTAGAATAATAGTGGAGACATCAAAACTATCAAATAAGACATATGAAATCATGTAGTAACCAAAAAAGTGTTAAACTTTTCTTCAAAGTAACCACCCTTTGCCTTGATGACAGCTTTGCACATTCTTGGCATTCTCTCAACCAGCTTCATGAGGTAGTCACCTGGAATGCATTTCAATTAACAGGTGTACCTTGTTAAAAGTTAATTTGTGGAATTTCTTTCCTTCTTAATGCGTTTGAGCCAATCAGTTGTGTTGTGACAAGGTAGGGGTGGTATACAGAAGATAGCCCTATTTGGTAAAAGACCAAGTCCTTCTTATGGCAAGAACAGCTCAAATAAGCAAAGAGAAACGACAGTCCATCATTACTTTAAGACATAAAGGTCAGTCAATCCGGACAATTTCAAGAACTTTGAAAGTTTCTTCAAGTGCAGTCGCAAAACCCATCAAGCGCTATGATGAAACTGGCTCTCATGAGGACCGCCACAGGAAAGAAAGACCCAGAGTTACCTCTGCTGCAGAGTTCATTAGAGTTAACTGCACCTCAGATTGCAGCCCAAATAAGTGCTTCACAGAGTTAAAATAACAGACACATCTCAACATCAACTATTCAGAGGAGACTGCGTGAATCAGGCCTTCATGGTCGAATTGCTGCAAAGAAACCACTACTAAAGGACACCAATAAGAAGAAGAGACTTGCTTGGGCCAAGAAACACGAGCAATGGACATTAGACCATGGAAATCTGTCCTTTGGTCTGATGAGTCCAAATTTAAGATTTTTGGTTCCAACTGCCATGTCTTTGTGAGATGCAGAGTAGGTGAACGGATGATCTCTGCATGTGTGGTTCCCACCATGAAGCATGGAGGAGGTGGTGTGAGGGTGTGGGGGTGCTTTGCTGGTGACACTGTCAGTGATTTATTTAGAACTCAAGGCACACTTAACCAGCATGGCTACCACAGCATTCTGCAGCGATACGCCATCCCATCTGGTTTGCGCTTAGTGGGACTATCATTTGTTTTTCAACAGGACAATGACCCAAAACACACCTCCAGGCTGTGTAAGGGCTATTTGACCAAGAAGGAGAGTGATGGACTGCTGCATCAGATGACCTGGTCTCCACAATCACACGACCTCAACCCTACTGAGATGGTTTGGGATGAGTTGAACCACAGAGTGAAGGAAAAGCAGCCAACAAGTGCTCAGCATATGTGGGAACTCCTTCAAGACTGTTGGAAAAGCATTCCTCATGAAGCTGGTTGAGAGAATGCCAAGAGTGTGCAAAGCTGTCAAAGGCAAAGGGTGGCTACTTTGAAGAATATAAAATATATTTTGATTTATTTAACACTTTTTTGGTTACTACATGATTCCATATGTGTTATTTCATAATTTTTATGTCTTCACTATTATTCTACAATGTAGAAAATAGTAAAAATAAAGAAACCCTTGAATGAGTAGGTGTGTCCAAACTTTTGACTGGTACTGTAGGTTATTGTCCTGCTGAAAGGTGAATTCCTCTCCCAGTGTCTGGTGAATGCAGACTGAAGCAGGTTTCCCTCTAGGATTTTGCCTGAGCTTAGCTCCATCCCATTTCTTTTTATCCTGAAAGTCTCCCCAGTCTTTGCCAATGTCAAGCATACCCATACCATGATGCAGCCACCACCATTCTTGAAGATAAGGAGGCAGTTACTCAGTGATGTGTTGTATTTGCCCCAATCATACAGCTTTGCATTTAAGCCAAAAAGTGTTTTCCTTTGTCGTGTTGTTTTTGTGTTTTTTTTTTTACAGTATTACTTTAGTGCCTGGTTGTATACAGGTGCACGTTTATTTTATTTTAATTCTGTATATTTGTATTCTTTTCGCTCTATCATTGAGGTCATTATTGTGGAGTCACTACAATGTTGTTGATCCAACCTCAGTTTTCTCCCATCACTGCCATTGAACTCAGTAACTGTTTTAAAATCAACTCATGGTGACATCCCTAAGCAGTTTCCGTAATGTCCTGCAGCTAAGTTCAGAAGGATGACTGTATCTTTGATGTGCCTGGGTGGTTTAATACATCCTCAACAGCATAATTATTAACTTGACCATGCTTAAAGAGATATTCAATGTCTGATCTATTATTGTTACACATCTACCAATCACTTCCCTTCTTTATGAGACTTTCGAAAGACTCCCTGGTCTTTGTTGTTGAATCTGTGCTTGAAATTCAATACTTGACTGAGGGACCTTACAGATGTTGTATGTATGGGGGACAGAGGAAGGGATAGTCATTCAAAAATGATGTCAACCCCTATTATTTCACTTATGTAAACTTATGTGATTTGTTAAGCCAAATTTTACTACTGAACTAATTTACGCTTGCCTAAAGAAAGGGGGTGAATACTTATGCAACGACTATATTTTTGTTATTAAATTTGTATTCATTTGTAGAATTTTCTTTTCACTTTGACATTATGGAGTATTTTGTGTAGAGCAATGACAAAAAAAAAAATCACAATTAAATCCATT
Organism: Coregonus lavaretus; assembly: GCF_964263955.1. Taxonomy (NCBI): domain Eukaryota; kingdom Metazoa; phylum Chordata; class Actinopteri; order Salmoniformes; family Salmonidae; genus Coregonus; species Coregonus lavaretus. Next base: position 47,631,462 of record NC_139993.1, on the reverse strand, counting down.
TCAATTCCAGTTTGTAACGCAACAAAACATGAAAAAATCCAAGAGGGGTGAATACTTATGACACCACCGGATGTGCCCATATCTGCTGTGGACTTTGCATTGGTGTTTCTGATTACCAAAGGGAATGCTGAAGAAAGGGCTAAGCAGGGCCGTCTCGGCTGTGCCTCTGTGCTTGGGGTCGTTGTGAAGCATGCTGCAGGTGCATACAAACATTACAAAAATGAATGTCAACGTTAGGAACCCCTCTCTCAAGTTTACAATGTAGAAAATGACGAGTTATGTTTAAGGGAGTGTAGAGTCAATTTGGTACAACGGATCAAATGTCTGCATTTATGTACAAACTAAAACAATAAAAACAAAATGCATATGGATGAATGAATGAATGAATGTTGTTACCTCTTGATCAGGTCTCTGAGGTGATAGACAGGGATAGCAGGACACACCACACTGTTACTGGCAAAGATATGGTCGACTATTGCTGCACTGTTGTCCTGCAAGAGCAAAAGAACAGTAGGCTACAGAACAGCAGGTTGGACAACACACCCATATCTGTCTAATAAAATGTCTATTACCTAAATGTCTTATTTATCTATTTATAGCATTCGGAAAGTATTCAGACCTTCACTTTTTCCACATTTTGTTATGTTACAGCCTTATTCTAAAATGGATTAAATAAATAAAAATTCCTTGTCAATCTACACACAATACCTCATAATGACAAAGCAAAAACAGGTTTTTATAAATTTTTGCAAATGTATTAAAAATAAAAAACAGAAATATGACATTTACATAAGTATTGAGACCCTTTGCTATGAGACTCGAAATTGAGCTCAGGTGTATCCTGTTCCATTTATCATCCTTGGATGTTTCTACAACTGAGTCCACCGGTGGTAAATTCAATTGAGTGGACATGATTTAGAAAGACTCACACCTGTCTATATAAAGACCCCACAAAACCGAGCCATGAGGTCGAAGGTATTGTCCATAGAGCTCCGAGACAGGATTATGTCGAGGTACAGATCTGGAGAAGGGTACCAAGAAATGTCTGCAGCATTGAATGTCCCCAAAAACACAGTGGCCTCCATCATTCTTAAGTGGAAGAAGTTTGGAACCACCAGCACTTTTCCTAGAGCTGGCCGCCTGGCCAAACTGAGCAATCGGGGGAGAAGGGCCTTGGTCAGGAAGGTGACCAAGAACCCGATGGTCACTGACAGAGCTCCAGAGTTCCTCTGTGGAAATGGGAGAACTTTGCAGAAGGACAACAATTAGGCTTTTGTGGTAGAGTGGTCAGACGGAAGCCACTCCTCAGTAAAAGGCACATGACAGCCCGCTTGGAGTTTGCCAAAAGGCACCTAAAGGACTCTCAGACCATGAGAAACAAGATTCTCTGGTCTGATGAAACCAAGATTGAACTCTTTGGTCTGAATGCCAAGCGTCACAGGAGGAAACCAGGCATCGCTCATCACCTGGCCAATACCATCCTTACGGTGAAGCATGGTGGTAGCAGCATCATGCTGTGGGGATGTTTTTCAGGGGCAGGGACTGGAAGACTAGTCAGGATCGAGAGAAAGATGAACGAAGCAAAGTACAGAGAGATCCCTGATGAAAACCTGCTCCAGAGCGCTCAGGCCTCAGACTGGGGCGGTTCACCTTCCAACAGGACAACGACTCTAAGCACAAAGCCAAGACAATGCAGGAGTGGCTTCGGGACAAGTCTCAATGTTCTTGAGTGGCCCAGCCAGAGCCCGGACTTGAACCCGATTGAACATCTCTGGAGAGACCTGAAAATAGCTGCGCAGCGACGCTCCCCATCCAACCTGACAGAGCTTGAGAGATCTGCAGAGAAAAATGGGCGAAACTCCCCAAATACAGGTGCGCCAAGCTTGTAGTGTCATACCCAAGAAGACTCGAGGCTGTAATCGCTGCCAAAGGTGCTTCAACAAAGTACTGAGTAAAGGGTCTGAATACTTATGTAAATGTAATATTTCCGTTTTATTTTTAATACATTTGCAAGAATTTCTAAAAACCAGTTTTTGCTTTGTCATTATGGGGTACTGTGTGTAGATTGATGAGGGGAAAAAACAATTTAATCCATTTTAGAATAAGGCTGTAATGTAACAATGTGGAAAAAGTGAAGGGGTCTGAGTACTTTATGAATGCACTGTATGTGAAGAACATATTGATCTATTAAGCTACAGGTGGATCAGAGTCCACTGCATTCCTAGGAAAACAAGTACCCATGTATCCATTAGCAACAGTCCTATGGAACACAGTACACTGTATGTCTGGCTATGTAATCACAGGGGATGGGTGTATATGACAATAATGTGGTAAAGAACAGTCTTTTAAAAAGGTGTGTTTGTGCTGGTTTGGAACAAAAGCCTGCACACTCAGTATAGTGGCAATACAGGCCCGGAGTCGGAGAGCAGTGCTGTGGACGTACCTTCCACTCGGGTGACCTGACAGTGTCTTTGAGTTTGATGCCTGAGTACATCTCCAGCAGGATGATACCCAGGCTCCAGAGGTCCACAGCGGCCGAGCAGCAAGAGTTGCCCTCCACCTCCAGCCCCGCCTGGGACAGCGAGTTCTGACGCTCAGCCTCCGGGGCACGGTACCCATCCGTCTGGATGTACTTCACGTCCTTGGAACACACACGGCGAGAACGGACACTATTATACAGGCCGAAAACCACACACACCAAAGTTTAACCTGGTCCATATAATTGTTTTCCTGTTGTATGTCACCTAATTTTATGCATAACTGATCAACGTACAAAGATGCTAAAACCAACTTGAAAACCCTCCCTCAGAGGTATGTAGCCCACACAAACCCCTGTTCTCGAGTCCACTTCACCTGGTTACCCTCCTTGAAGCTGAGTCCAAAGTCGATGAGTTTGAAGCACTCGTCGTCTGCACTCCAGAGCACATTGCGGGGCTTGAGGTCTGCATGGACGTAGCCCTCTCGGTGGAGGAAGGCCAGGGCCTCCAGGATGTCTCTGGCACAGTGCTGCACCAGCCACATGGAGTGGCCCTGCTGCTGGGCACCACCACTCTGGGGGCTGCCCGCCTGGCCCTGGGTACTGGCCCTAACCAGCAGCTCAGACACACTGACATCCAGCAGCTCCAGCAGCAGGCAGCGTGTGGCCACGCCCACATGGCTGTGGTTGGTGAACACCCCATACAGCGTTACTATGGAGACATACAGGAATGGAACAGTCAGCATAAGCACAGATTTGATTGGGTGGTGAAGTCAGGGGCTCTGTTTGAATACTCATAAAATGCATCCCTTCCTTGAGGTTACACTGATGTGATCTGTAAAGCAAGGTTATCACCCTGTTATAAAAGGTTATAAAACATTGCATGTGTTATAAAAACATGGAAGTCTTATCTGAGTATTCACGTATCATGAATGTAAAGTAAGTCTATATGGCGATATCGATTTCATAATCAAAACCATATTCTTTTAAAGCCCACTCCGTCAACAATTCCAAAGTCCACGACTTGTAAATGCAGTGATGATCAATAAATATGGAATTGTTTTATATAGGGGCAAAGTAAACTCTCCAACATCGTATCTTCCATTGAATTCTTGTAGAACAAATCAAGAGCTTGAACCTTACACAAAGGAGACCGAGGTTGGGTTATTAGTAGAGAACCACCGATAATCTGCTGAGCCGATATATCGGGTCAATATTGGCTTTTTCTAGTCTATTGGTCCTTCTCTAAGGCTTTGCTGATAGTCACTCTACATTGCAAAGCTGCTGCTATGCCAGCCGCCACTCACCGCCTGAGCCACGAGCACTGCACAATGCCAGGGAATGTCTAGCTGGGAAAATCAGCAGCGGGAGGAGGCTAGCTCATTCTCCAACACAAAGGTGCAGTATTGAGAAATTGATGAATTCACACAGTGACCAAAATCAAACTCCAGTTGCAAATATTATTTCAGTTAATTCACTAATAAGGCTTGTGTCAACGTGCCCGGACATGCAAGCAATAAACAAGCTAGCTAAGCAGATAGCTACAGTGGCTTGCGAAAGTATTCACCCCCCTTGGCATTTTTCTTATTTTGTTGCCTTACAACCTGGAATTAAAAATTGATTTTGGGTGGGTTTGTATCATTTAATTTACACAACATGCCTACCACTTTGAAGATGCAAAATATTTGTTAATGTGAAACAAACAAGAAATAATACAACAAAAAAACAGAACTTGAGCGTGCATAACTATTCATCCCCCCCCCCCCCCCTACCCCACTTTGTAGAGCCACCTTTTGCAGCAATTAGCTGCAAGTCTCTTGGGGTATGTCTCTATAAGCTTGGCACATCTAGCCACTGGGATTTTTGCCCATTCTTCAAGGCAAAACTGCTCCAGCTCCTTCAAGTTGGATGGGTTCCGCTGGTGTACAGCAATCTTTAAGTCATACCACAGATTTTCAATTGGATTGAGGTCTAGACTTTGACTAGGCCATTCCAAGAAATGTAAATGTTTCCCCTTAAACCACTCGAGTGTTGCTTTAGCAGTATGCTTAGGGTCATTGTCCTGCTGGAAGGTGAACCTCCATCCCAGCCTCAAATCTCTGGAAGACTGAAACAGGTTTCCCTCAAGAATTCCCCTGTATTTAGCGCCATCCATCATTCCTTCAATTCTGACCAGTTTCCCAGTCCCTGCCGATGAAAAACATCCCCACAGCATGATGCTGCCACCACCATGTTTCACTGTGGGGATGGTGTTCTCGGGGTGATGAGAGGTGTTGGGTTTGCGCCCGACATAGCGTTTTCCTTGAGTACCTTCTTCCATATGTTTGGTGAGTCTCCCACATGCCTTTTGGCAAACACCAAACGTGTTTGTTTATTTTTTTCTTTAAGCAATGGCTTTTTTCTGGCCACTCTTCCGTAAAGCCCAGCTCTGGAGTATACGGCTTAAAGTGGTCCTATGGACAGATACTCCAATCTCCGCTGTGGAGCTTTGCAGCTCCTTCAGAGTTATCTTTGGTGTCTTTGTTGCCTCTCTGATTAATTCCCTCCTTGCCTGGTCCGTGAGTTTTGGTGGGTGTCCATCTCTTTGCAGGTTTGTTGTGGTGCCATATTCTTTAAATTTTTTAAGAATGGATTTAATGGTGCTCCGTGGGATGCTCAAAGTTTCAGATATTTTTTTACAACCCAACCCTGATCTGTACTTCTCCACAACTTTGTCCTTGACCTGTTTGGAGAGCTCCTCGGTCTTCATGGTGCTGCTTGCTTGGTGGTGGCCCTTGCTTAGTGGTGTTGCAGACTCTGGGGCCTTTCAGAACAGGTGTATATATACTGAGATCATGTGACAGATCATGTGACACTTAGATTGCACACAGGTGGACTTTATTTAACTAATTATGTGACTTCTGAAGGTAATTGGTTGCACCAGATCTTAATTTAGGGGCTTCATAGCAAAGGGGGTGAATAAATATGCACGCATCACTTTTCTGTTATTTTTTTTTTTTAAACAATACCACTTGACCTATTTGGACTATTTTGTGTATGCCCATTACATGAAATCCAAATAAAAATCAATTTAAATTACAGGTTGTAATGCAACAAAATAGGAAAAACACCAAGGGGGATGAATACTTTTGCAAGGCACTGTATGTGACCTGTTAGCAAAGATTACGATAACTAACCCTTTCATCTGTGGTATTAGCTAGCTGGTTAGATAAATATGGTACTAAGATATCAGATAGGAGCTAATAGCCAACATAGCTAGCTAACGGTAGCTGGTTATCATTTTGAACATTAACCATTTTCGGCAAGGAGCCATCTGACTTGTGGTGTAAAGTTAGCTATTTAGTGGTGTGCTGACCTGACCAGCCACAATGATATCCGTAAATTGACAGTTGGTAGTCAGATTAGATGGATTGTCGTAATAGGGAAAGAAAGGAGTGTTTTAAAAATGCCTAAATAAAAGGTTGGCAATTGGTTTAGCTACCAAATAATCTTCCTGCATGTTTATGAACCAAGAAAGCTGTAGATCCGCGTGTGCGCATTCTAAATTCTAAATCTATAAGCAGATATGAGTCATTCAGGCAGAACGTGCATCGTCGTTTCATCTTTTTTTCCTACCCTCGCTCTCCTTGTTAGATATTATGCACATTTACGGCTTGGTAGCAAATGTCATCGCCATTGAGCTAGTTCTCATAGTAGCAGTAAACCGCACCAAGTGATGTGAGCGATGAGGAGATGTGAAAGGGAGCAGAGTTACAGCCTCGCTTTATTTTTTTTAGTGATCCAATAGACATTTTAGTAATTTAGCAGACGCTCTTATCCAGAGCGATTTACAATTAGTGAGTGCATACATTTTTCATACTGGCCCCCCCCGTATGAAAAATCATAGCAGTAGGATCAAGTTACTAGCCAATTGAGTTGTTTCGAATTTCGTCCTGGCAGCTGAGTTGTTTAGAGATGCGTCCTGACAGCTGAAAAAATACCTTTTCCCGATCACGGAAAATGAAGAATAAAAATAATACTTGTTTCATAAGCATCCATGCTCACAAATCTTGATGTTACGTTGGACCCATTTGCATTGAATTGTTATTATTTTATATTCTCAAACTAACAGCAGTGCCTATATGATGTCCTTCCATACATGCTGGAGTGATTTCTTCTTTGCAAATGTTGTGGATCAGTAGGCTATAAATCCCAAATCTGTAGCACCATAGACTCCACTGATCAGCCAAAACAAGCGCAGTAACTCAATGCATGCACATACTATTCTTCAGTAGCAATTTCTGCATGTAAATCTTTGTGGGGCAAACAAAAACATGGGATGCATGCCAGCAAAGACAACACTAAACAATGCATGAATTGCACTATAACGGTGACAAACGGTGCCCACAAACTGTTAGGGCCTAAATAAAGCTGTCCCAACAGCAGAATCCCAACATCTTACCACTGCTACACCTGGCTATCAGCGGAGCCTTGTCTGGCAGCAAAACAGTTCATTCAGCCTCATTTACTGCCTTTTAAAAAAACATAGCAGATATGGCTGACTTGCTTAAACAAATGTGGTTTCGAATGACAATTGAGATGTACAAACTATGGCATAAGGGGACGACAAGCGGATAAGAAGCAATCCGTAATTTCAATTAAGACATTAATGAGCGAGCTAGGACAGACGTAGTCAATATAACTATTTGTTTAGCACTTTTGAAATGTACAGCGACAGAATTCAGAATATGGGCCGTTCTTACAGCGCTCTCCCTGTACACCAAGTCAGAACCGTAGGATAAATAAAGGGGACATACAGTGGGGAGAACAAGTATTTGATACACTGCCGATTTTGCAGGTTTTCCTACTTATAAAGCATGTAGAGGTCTGTAATTTTAATCATAGGTACACTTCAACTGAAGAGACGGAATCTAAAACAAAAACAAAAAATCCAGAAAATCACATTGTATGATTTTTAAGTAATTCATTTGCATGTTATTGCATGACATAAGTATTTGATCACCTACCAACCAGTAAGAATTCCGGCTCTCACAGACCTGTTAGTTTTTCTTTAAGGAGCCCTCCTGTTCTCCACTCATTAAACTGCACCTGTTTGAACTCATTACCTGTATAAAAGACACCTGTCCACACACTCAATCAAACAGACTCCAACCTCTCCACAATGGCCAAGACCAGAGAGCTGTGTAAGGACATCAGGGATAAAATTGTAGACCTGCAGAAGGCTGGGATGGGCTACAGGACAATAGGCAAGCAGCTTGGTGAGAAGGCAACAACTGTTGGCGCAATTATTAGAAAATGGAAGAAGTTCAAGATGACGGTCAATCACCCTCGGTCTGGGGCTCCATGCAAGATCTCACCTCGTGGGGCATCAATGATCATGAGGAAGGTGAGTGATCAGCCCAGAACTACACGGCAGGACCTGGTCAATGACCTGAAGAGAGCTGGGACCACAGTCTCAAAGAAAACCATTAGTAACGCACTACGCCGTCATGGATTCAAATCCTGCAGCGCACGCAAGGTCCCCCTGCTCAAGCCAGCGCATGTCCAGGCCCGTCTGAAGTTTGCCAATGACCATCTGGATGATCCAGAGGAGGAATGGGAGAAGGTCATGTGGTCTGATGAGACAAAAATAGAGCTTTTTGGTCTAAACCACTCGCCGTGTTTGGAGGAAGAAGAAGGATGAGTACAACCCCAAGAATATCATCCCAACCATGATGCATGGAGGTGGAAACATCATTATTTGGGGATGCTTTTCTGCAAAGGGGACAGGACGACTGCACCGTATTGAGGGGAGGATGGATGGGGCCATGTATCGCGAGATCTTGGCCAACAACCTCCTTCCCTCAGTAAGAGCATTGAAGATGGGTCGTGGCTGAGTCTTCAAGCATGACAACAACCCGAAACACACAGCCAGGGCAACTAAGGAGTGGCTCCGTAAGAAGCATCTCAAGGTCCTGGAGTGGCCTAGCCAGTCTCCAGACCTGAACCCAATAGAAAATCTTTGGAGGGAGCTGAAAGTCTGTATTGCCCAACGACAGCCCCGAAACCTGAAGGATCTGGAGAAGGTCTGTATGGAGGAGTGGGCCAAAATCCCTGCTGCAGTGTGTGCAAACCTGGTCAAATCCTACAGGAAACATATGATCTCTGTAATTGCAAACAAAGGTTTCTGTACCAAATATTAAGTTCTGCTTTTCTGATGTATCAAATACTTATGTCATGCAATAAAATGCAAATGAATTACTTAAAAATCATACAATGTGATTTTCTGGATTTTTGTTTTAGATTCCGTCTCTCACAGTTGAAGTGTACCTATGATAAAATATTACAGACCTCTACATGCTTTGTAAGTAGGAAAACCTGCAAAATCGGCAGTGTATCAAATACTTGTTCTCCCCACTGTATAAGCAGACAATGAAAGCGCTTACAATATTTGATGATTACATATATCTAAAACAGGTTATAGGCTACATGTGCACCACCAAGTCAGAACAGTAGGCGAAATTAAGAGGAGAAAATAGACCAAATTATTAGGGTGAGGCACATGGGCTACTAACAGCTTACTACACAACATACAGTTGAAGTCGGAAGTTTACATACACCTTAGCCAATTACATTTAAACTCAGTTTTTCACAATTCCTGACATTTAATCCTAGTAAAAATTCCCTGTCTTGGGTCAGTTGGGATCACCTCTTTATTTTAAGAATGTGAAATGTCAGAATAATAGTAGAGAGAATTATTTCTTTCAGCTTTTATTTCTTTCATCACATTCCCAGTGGGTCAGAAGTTTACATACACTCAATTAGTATTTGGTAGCATTTCCTTTAAATTGTTTAACTTGGGTCAAACATTTCGGGTAGCCTTCCACAAGCTTCCCACAATAAATTGGGTGAATTTTGGCCCATTCCTCCTGACAGAGCTGGTGAAACTGAGTCAGGTTTGTAGGCCTCCTTGCTCGCACATGCTTTTTCAGTTCTGCCCACAAATGTTCTATAGGATTGAGGTCAGGGCTTTGTGATGGCCACTCCAATACCTTGACTTTGTTGTCCTTAAGCCATTTTGCCACAACTTTGGAAGTATGCTTGGGGTCATTGTCCATTTGGAAGACCCATTTGCGACCAAGCTTTAACTTCCTGACTGATGTCTTGAGATGTTGCTTCAATATATCCAAATAATTTTCCTTCCACATGATGCCATCTATGTTGTGAAGTGTACCAGTCCCTCCTGCAGCAAAGCACCCTCACAGCATGATGCTGCCACCCCTGTGCTTCACGGTTGGGATGGTGTTCGTCGGCTTGCAAGCCACCCCTTTTTCCTCCAAACATAACGACGGTCATTATGGCCAAACAGTTCTATTTTTGTTTCATCAGACCAGAGGACATTTCTCCAAAAAGTACGATCTTTGTCCCCATGTGCAGTTGCAAACCGTAGTATGGCTTTTTTATGGCAGTTTTGGAGCAGTGGCTACTTCCTTGCTGAGCGGCCTTTCAGGTTATGTCGATATAGGACTCGTTTTACTGTGGATATAGATACTTTTGTACCTGTTTCCTCCAGCATCTTCACAAGGTCCTTTGCTGTTGTTCTGGGATTGATTTGCACTTTTCGCACCAAAGTACGTTCATCTCTAGGATGCAGAACGCGTCCCCTTCCTGAGCGGTGTGACGGCTGCGTGGTCCCATGGTGTTTATACTTCCGTACTATTGTTTGTACAGATGAACTTGGTACCTTCAGGCGTTTGGAAATTGCTCCCAAGGATAAACCAGACTTGTGGAGGTCTACAATTCTTTTTCTGAGGTCTTGGCTGATTTATTTTGATTTTCCCATGATGTCAAGCAAAGAGGCACTGAGTTTGAAGGTAGGCCTTGAAATAAATCCACAGGTACACCTCCAATTGACTCAAATGATGTCAATTTGCCTATCAGAAGCTTCTAAAGCCATGACATAATTTTCTGGAATTTTCCAGGCTTTTTAAAGGCACAGTCAACTTAGTGTATGTAAACTTTTGACCCACTGGAATTGTGATACAGTGAATTATAAGTGAAATAATCTGTCTGTAAACAATTGTTGGAAAAATTACTTGTGTCATGCACAAAGTAGATGTCCGACTATAGTTTGTTAACAAGAAATGTGTGGAGTGGTTGAAAAACAAGTTTAATTACTCCAACCTAAGTGTATGTAAACTTCCGACTTCAACTGTACACTTAGTATTACTTTCTTAGCTACAGTATAGCCTACATATCTCCCTGGCATATTACATCATTTATGCAGCAGCATACAATACATTTTTGGACTCACCTTGTTGTGTTGTGCTCACTTGAACAGGAAGGTGGTGCGGCGGTCCTTCGTGGGCAAATTTTGTCATCAAAGTCTGGCATTCTCTGGATTTATGGTGCTTTCAAGACAACTGGGAACTCGGAAAAAACAAGGTTGAATCATGATGACGTAATTGATCTTCAGGTCGTAGCTCTAGAAAGAGGCTGAGTTCCGGATTTACAATTCTGAGTTGGATGACCGTTCAAAACGTATTTTCCCCAGTCGGAGCTCGTTTTTTCCCCAGAGTTCCCAGTTAACTTGACTTCAAGACTTCGCAGTTCCGAGTTAACAGTTGTTTTGAACAAATCATGCTTCATTGAAAGCATGGCCAATGTTTCATGTTTATCATTTTAAATTTGGAACAGAGACCCTTAATCCCAGATTTGGGACAAACAGCCACTCCACTGAATAGCAGGCTAATGATTGCTTTGCAATGCTTGCAGTTAGCCACTGATTCCTTCCAAACCACTCATTGTTGAATTTGCAATTTCCAACTTGTTGTGTAATGTTTATGTCCAATGAGCACTGATACGTTTTATCTATCATTTCTCTTCATTATTTATCTTCATATGACAAGGATTAAAAAGGATTTGCCAGTAGATTGTCGACTTGATTCATGATGATGACTGCTGGCTAAGATTTTGAAAGTATGATGTTGGCATGATCAGTCCAATCAAAGGTACTGTAGATATAACGTGATTTAACGTCATTTTATCTGTGGCCAATGACCTTGAGCCTTCTTGGATGGGCACTTCTAATGTAACTCTATGGCAGCACCCAAGGGGCTTGAATTTTCTAGCTCTACCCTTAGACTTCATGGTGACATACTGACACAACACTGAGCTAATCACGGCGCAACTAGAGAACATTACCAACACCTACGCTCCGTATTTTCCGCTGTCTGCCCCACCACCAAAGAAAGCACTGAGCTAGGCTGAAACACCTGCATTTTGGAGCTGCCTTACTCAAGAAAGCAAAAAAGAGACCATGTTTGTATGCGGCTTTATTAACTCAATGATTTTTTTTTACATTGTTTGCAAACTGATATGACACATATTAATGCCAAAATAACATGCAAAACAGGCAAGCCCCCCCAAATTTTTTTTAAATAAACTTGTATTTTTCCTTAAAATGTGGGGCTCAAAACAGGTGGCTCTGCCCCACCTGCCCTAAATGACAGGTCGCCACTGCTCCTATTGAATATGCATTCACCTGTATTGTGAGTAGGCCTCTGCCATCTTAATTTACCCAGTTTATCAAGAGATTTACCATTCAAATACAATTATTACCTTTATGTTGTTATGTAGGTAGATTGGTAAAAACAAAGTAAAATGTATTGTATTGTTTGATTTAAAAATGTATGCATTATGCATACATGGCTGTCTCTGGGAAATATTGAATATCGGCCTAAAATTGATATCAGCCCTAAAAAATCCATAGAGGTCGTTCTCTAGTTATTAGGATGTGTCAGTCAGGGTCATCATCATCATCAGGTGTTGGTTTGACGTGGCTGACAAGGGCTTTACGATATGCCAATGAATCCTTTAAAAACCAGCGTTACTGAAAACAGCTTACTATGACTGATCTGAGACAAGATTGAGATCTGTGACTTGGTTGTAATGACTGACTGGCAATCAGCTTGATAACAACACAGATTTCAAGTAGCCAAGGTTAAATGAAGCTAAACCCTTTGTAATAACACTCATAATGTGATTCTCAGATAACCTGGTCATTGATGAGGTACACTAGAAGACGAGCGCTGTAATTCCAGAGATTGTGCACAGTAACGTTACAACCATATTACAATACAATAAAAAGGTCCTTACCGATGTTTTTGTGTCCTTGGATGTCTTCCAGCACGGACCTCTCCTTGTGGTACCCGTAATCTCCGCCCTGAGTGTCCGCTAGGAACTCCTTAACCGCGGCCGTACTCGTCCTTCCTGAGCTCACCCGGTATACCGAGGCCGAGACGCCTTGCCCGAGCCGGGCCTGGACGTTCCAAATTTCTCCAAATATTTCAAACAACACCGGCCTCATTGCCTGATCAACGCTTCTGGGAGATCCTGCCATCAATACTGCGCTGCTATCTGGACGGGGTATCTTCCCACTTGGATCTGATGAACTGCAGTGTGCCATCATTGAGATTAGTGAATCAAGGCAAGCTAGCTAGCTAGTTAAATTTTAGACAGCTGTATGCAGCTGCTGGCACATAGCAATCGACCAGCGAGACACCCCGATAAAAAGATCGAACGTTTTGACACTAGCCAGCACTGTAAACGTGTATACTATCCATTTCTCGATCATGCAACTCAATAATAAATCAGTTGCGTGTTTCAACTTTAGATACCAATAGCTGACATGTTAGCTACTTCGCATGTGCTAGCTAAATTAGTTGAATCAAACAGTAATTTAAACAACATGCATGCACACGGTCACCAAATAAACTACCTAACTGCACGCATTTAATCCGAACACTTTGGTTAATCCAAGTAGTTTGCAAAAGCGAAATGTTTCTTCTTGATTTGTAGAATGATATATTTTTGTCATTGTTTAGCTAGCCATCCCCTCGGAAGCAGCAGCCGTCATTCAATGGTTAGTGCTAACACGTATCCTTGGGACGTCCCTAACCCTGGGCTCGTTTGAGTAGTAAGGCGAAAGATCCTTGGGACGTCCCTACCCCTAACCTTGGGCTCGTTTGAGTAGTAATGCGAATGAAACCGACTGTAGACAAAAGTCGAAGAGTGAAGTCGGCGAAGGTCCATCTGTGACAGCCGAAAGTCGGACACTGATGTGGTTTTCCAACAGCAGGGCTCAGTGCAACATGGCGGTGTTGACATTGTTTATACAAGTTTTTCTTTGTAATGTCGAAATAAACATGTCTCCAACCCCCATATCACACACTCACAAACGAAATATACACTGTGTACAAAACATTAGGAACACCTGCTCTTTCCATGACATACTGACCAGGTGAATCCAGGTGAAAGCTATGATCCTTATTGATATCACCTGTTAAATCCACTTCACCTCAGTGTAGATGACTGGGAGGATATAGGTTAAAGAAGGATTTTTAAGCTTTGAGATAATTTCCCATGGATCAACAATGGTTGCCCACCCAAAGGACATCCAGCCAACTTGACACAACTGTTGTAAGCATTGGAATCAACATGGGCCAGCATCCCTGTGGAATGCTTTCAACACCTTGTAGAGTCCATGCCCTGAGGCTGTTCAGAGGGCAAAAGGGGGTGCAACTCAATATTAGGAAGGTATTCCTACTGTTTTGTACACTCAGTGTATGTGTGTACATTGTACTATCAATTGGTGAGAGAGAGCCTCATATCACATATAACTGTTACATTAATTGCGGCAAAGTTGGTTCCTGTTTCAGTCAGGTCTTCGGTCACATTCGTGCGAGTCAAACAAAAACACCCTAATGATTGGCTGACAATAGAGCCTCCCATAATGTAGGTAATGGCTGCAGGATGAAGTTGGTGAAGAGTAACTGCAGAAATGTACAGTCAAAACTAAATTACCTTTGATCACATGGTTTTTGTAAAGTTCATGCAGTCCTCATGTAGGTGTAACATGAAGAATATGAACTACAGTCTCCCATAGAAGTAACCAACATCTTAGACAGGGTCGGTGTTCTGGTGGGCCCTAGGGAGCCTGGCCCACCCCACCCTACCGTACCTCCTTGCCCATCCAAATAAAATATTGATCATTTATTTGACCAAGACTCACCGACAGAAAGACGCATCAATCTCAGATAAAGCATCCGCGCGTGTGAAACAGCGCCACTCTGATGCTGTCTGGACAAAGGGAGTATGGCATGTCATACTTTTTCTGGCCAGACCGCATCAGATACATGGGCTACAACTTTAACTCAGTAAAATCTTTGAAATTGTTGCATGTTGCGTTTATATTTTTGCTCAGTGCAGCTTCAGCCAGCTGGTGTGCGACTGTGGCAAAATTGGTTTGACTTTGGATAGCCTATCTCCAGGGGGGCCTATCTCCGGGACTGTCAATAAATTACACAATATTTTCATGTTGTACACCTTTTAGTTTTCTAATTTAATGCTTTCAATATTTGTACATGAATTTATACAATTTTTAGTTGGTTTGAGGTTTTTAAGTCATTGAAATATGGAGCTATTGGAATTGTAACATATTGTCCCATGTACATTGTCTAATTTACCGATGGTTCAACTAGCCCGATAGAGTTCAGTGTGTCAAATCGGAGGGCCTGTTGTCTGGACCTATGGCAGTCTCTATGGGGGTGCCACAGGGTTCAATTCTTGGGCCGACACTTTTCTCTGTGTATATCAATGATGTCGCTCTTGCTGCTGGTGACTCTCAGATCCACCTCTACGCAGACGACACCATTTTGTATACATCTGGCCCTTCATTGGACACTGTGTTAACAAACCTCCAAACGAGCTTCAATGCCATACAACAATCCTTCAGTAGCCTTCAACTGCTCTTAAACACTAGTAAAACTAAATGCATGCTTTTCAATCGAACGCTGCTAGCACACGCCCACCCGACTAGAATCACCACTCTCGACGGGTCTGACCTAGAGTATGTGGACAACTACAAATATCTAGGTGTCTGGTTAGACTGTAAACTCAACTTCCAGACTCACATAAAGAATCTCCAATCCAAAGTTAAATCTAGAATCGGCTTCCTATTTCGCAACAAAGCCTCCTTCACTCATGCTGCCAAACATGCCCTCGTAAAACTGACTATCCTACCGATCCTTGACTTCGGCGATGTCATTTACAAAATAGCCTCCAACACTCTACTCAGCAAATTGGATGTAGTCTATCACAGTGCCATCCGTTTTGTCTCCAAAGCCCCATACACTACCCACCATTGTGACCTGTACGCTCTTGTTGGCTGGTCCTCACTACATGTTCGTCGTCAAACCCACTGGCTCCAGGCCATCTATAAATCACTGCTAGGCAAATCCCCGCCTTATCTTAGCTCATTGGTCACCATAGCAGCACCCACCCGTAGTCTGCGCTCCAGCAGGTATATCTCTCTGGTCATTCCCAAAGCCAACACCTCCTTTGGCCGCCATTCCTTCCAGTTCTCTGCTGCCAATGACTGGAACGAATTGCAAAAATCTCTGAAGCTGGAGACTCTTATCTCCCTCAATAACTTTAAGCATCAGTTGTCAGAGCACCTTACCGATCACTGCACCTGTACACAGCCCATCTGAAATTAGCCCACCCAACTACCTCATCCCTATATTGTTATTTATTTTGCTCTTTTGCACCCCAGTATCTCTATTTGCACATAATCTCTTGCACATCTAGCATTCCAGTGTTAATACTATTGTAATTATTCTGCACTATAGCCTATTTATTGCCTTACCTCCATAACTTGCTACATTTGCACACACTGTATATATATTTTCTGTTGTATTTCTGACTTTATGTTTTTTTTTTACCCCATATGTAACTCTGTGTTGTTTTTATTGCACTACTTTGCTTTATCTTGGCCAGGTCGCAGTTGTAAATGAGAACCTGTTCTCAACTGGCTTACCTGGTTAAATAAAGGTGAAATATATATATATTTTTTTTTTATAGGGATATTCAAAGTCAACCCAAATTGACTATGGAAATTATGATTGGGTCGCATGCAGCTGCACTCCGAACTGATTATGGTCACGTTCCCCTGCTCAGATGTTGGTTGCATTCCACATCATCGACTGTGTCACCGTCTGACAGATTGCTATAACAAATGTGCTTAGCTGATACATAAAATACCTATCCAGGCATTGTAAGATCTAGCAAGCGTCAGCCACACCTGGGCAGAGGAACACGCCCAGTTACTTGTGCGCTGCCAGCTGTGGGCAGGATTGAAACAAACCCAACCTTCATTTACGTTGGTCATGTTCCTCTGCTCAGACGTTGCATAGACGGGTTGGTTGTTTAGCAACAAAACCAACACATGCGCAACTATGGGGCAAAACAGACGGGGTTCACATCCAGAATCACAATAACACACAGACTTCTGCCCCATTGAAGTGCGTGCATCATCTTTGTGACATTGTCAGCCAACCCGTCTATTGGTGCTTTCAAGACAAATACAATAAAATGTTATTGGTCGCATACACATATTTAGCAGATGTTCTTGCGGGTGTAGCGAAATGCTTGTGTTCCTAGCTCCAACAGTGCAGTAATATCTAACAATACACAACAATACACACTAATCTAAAAAGTAAAATAATGGAATTAAGAAATATAGAAACAACTGATCTTCAGGTCGGAAAATCGGTGTTCTCGAAAGATGCCCAAGTTTCCGACTTGGAATTCCGAATTGGATGACTGTTCATTCCGATTTCCCAGTTGTTTTGAATGCACTGAAGTCAGAGATTTTAGAGTTTCCAATGAATGTACATATTTTTTAAATGTACATATTCACATCATCGACTGTGTCATCGACTGACAGATTGCTATAACATATAATGTGGTTAGCTGATACTTAAAATACCCTTCCAGGCGTTGTAAGATCTGACAGGCGTCAGCAACACCTGGGCAAAGGAATGCGCCCATTGTGATGCTGTCATAACCACAAGTCTCACAAAACTCCGTTTTGGACGAGACTGACTTTATGACCAAAATTATCCTATTTACACTTTGTAGTCAATTTTGACAGTAGAATAAATGTTCCTGACTCATATCGATGTCACATAGGGTGTTTTCGAAATAAGAAGTTGGTTTATAGGGGCAGTTGCTCTTTAACCTTTTGAACGTCAACTTCAATGGGGTAACGTCAGAGTTGTGACGTCCCAAGGATCCCATTTAGACTTCTCCGTAATTAAAGTCAAACGTCACGTTTCTACTTCCTCTCGTACCTGATTGGATGGGTGGTTGTTTTTTTGTTGTTGTTTTTGGTCATTTAGCAGACGCTCTTATCCAGAGCGACTTACAGGAGCAATTAGGGTTAAGTGCCTTGCTCAAGGGCACATCGACAGATTTTTCACCTAGTCGGCTCGGGGATTAGAACCAGCGACCTTTCGGTTACTGGCACAACGCTCTTAACCACTAAGCTACCTGCCGCCCCAGTTGTTGTCCCCTACAGATATGGGATCAGTCTACAGTTCAAAAATGACAAAGAATTATGAGGGCAATTTTTTTTTGCCGTGGATCAGTTCTCATTGGATGGTCTCATAACTATTTTACTACCATAGTTGTCTGTTTATGGTTCATCTTTATGGTTAAGCACTTTATGGTTAATATGATCTTACTGATCTGATCTTACTCAGTTTTTCTGACTTTTTCTTCAATACTGTAACGGCAAAATGTAAGTGAGCTGTAGGGCGTTCCCATTCGACTCGAGTGCCACGTCAAAGTGACGGATGTAGGAGGTGTACTCGAGGGGGTGGGGGCACCGTGGCCAATACAAGAATCTCCTGTTAGACGCTGTCCGGCCAAATTGATTCCTAGACACAGCGTTGAAGGTAAGCCTATATAAACTCCAATTGCTATTATCTTAGCTATATTTACATCGAATAGTCTAGTTAGCAAAAATAATAATATTCAACCACGTGTGTAGAATACGAGGTTTCAATTATCGTCGCGCGCCCATAGCGTGATGTTTAGGACCACAAATGGTATGATGATGATAGTCATCATGTAGTTAGTTAGATAGCTAGTTAATATCCGATTTGATTAGTTAACATAACCGCGGCATTATGGCTCTATATGATAGTGTTAAATGTGTAGTATTACATTAGCTAGCTAACTTAGAAATAACCTGTAAATAGATTTGGTGCATCAAAGAGGGACTTCTGTATTCATTGCATGTTAGAACACTTTCTATGTCTTGGATTGTCTGACAGGGGAAATGTTCTGTTTAGTGTCAACATAAGTAAACACCACTTATTGGTGTCCCGAGGATATGGTTCTGGCCTGCTTATTGCAGTAGAAAAGATCAAGCAAATTTACGCCAGTATTGGGGTGCCAAATTGACAGCTCAGTTTATCTGTTGATGTAAATCAAAGGGGAAATGGACAGATGGGCGTGTAGTCTAGTTTGTAACAAGTTCCCTACTAGAATGTCCTCATAGATGTGTCTAATAAAGTCACCTAACTAATGATTTGCTAGAAGAAACATGGCAGGCACACCCATGTCATTACGGTACCACAGATATCAATGATGTACGTGTTGACAAAAATTCAGATTGTACAATTTATTATATTTTTAGTCATAAATATGGCTAGTGTTGAACCAGAGCGGTACCAGCATCTATGTTTCTATTTAGAGCAAGTGTATTCAAATGACACTCACAATACGTTTCCATTGTATTGGGTGTGTTAGTTTTCAGATGAGTTTTGAGCCCAGTAATGTAGTCAATCATCATGACTGTGTAGGCTAGTTACATATCCCTGACACTCACAACACTTTCCTATTCTGTTCTGGGTGTGGTAGGTAGATTCCCTAGAGGAGATTATTTTAGCCCTAACCCAGCAGTGTGATCATTGTCATGGAGAGCACCAGAAGCAGACTGGCCCAGAGGCTGGCTGAAGCCGGCCAGTCTCACCTCGTGCAGTTCTGGGACGAGCTGACCCCCGAGCAGCAAGCCGAGATGACCTCTGACCTGGAAGCTATGGACTTCCAGGAGATCAACAAGTTCTTCGGCAGCGCCATGGAGGTGTCGGGCAGCAGCAAGCAGGAGAAGATGGACACCCGCATGGAGCCGGTGCCCAGGGAGGTGTTGGGCAGCGTGACCAGGGACAGAGACTGCCTCAAGGTCTGGGAAGAGGAGGGTGAGTCGGCTGGTACAGGGGTTCCCATTTGGTGGGTGGGTGGGTGGGGGGGGACAAGACCAGGATCAAGTACTGTATGTCAAATACATGAAAACTTCAATCTTGATTGAGCTTGGAGTTGACACTTTTGTGACTCAGTCATAATGATGCATTTCTTCCACAAAGCCTGAAGCAGTTTCTATTTAGCTTTTTAAACAGGAGCTTATTTCATTCAAGGGATTGAATTCCACCGATTTACAACAACCTCTATTTTATATGCTACCAGGAAGTGAAACAGACAGACAGGGAAATCATATCAGGTTTTATGGTGCGCGATATAATGTTATATAGTAGGTGTATATTCTGATTAGTATTACGTTCTGTTCGTGCAGTGTGTGTGTGTGTGTGTGTGTCGGTCTTCTCAGTTACGCAAGGGCATAAACTGAGGTCAAACCTTATTCAACACTCCCAGGTAGTGGGGTGATAATTTCCTTAGGGCAGGCAGGGCTACTGGAACTAACCCGCCCAACATGTCTCTGGTAACCCTCTTCAAATAGCACAGTGACGGGCAGCAGCATGTAGTATTTACTGGGATCATATAATGGTAACCCTGAGGTTAAACAAGACCTTGCAACCCTTACATGACCTGGCAACCCTTAGGGGAAAGTGGGTAAACCTTGATGGCTTGTGATGTTGAAATGGCTAAGGGGGATCCTGGCTTGTATTTCACAAAGCACCATCAGTGAGCCTTATAACTCTTAACACTCTGATTCATAAAGAAAGCTGAATATGGGTTTATTGAGAACATCAATTCAGTCACACCATTCCCTTGTCCAGTTTCTCTTTCATCATGATCTAGGAAATATGGAGTTGTTTGAGACATTTAACTGGCGTAGCCTTGTAAAATAGGCTACTCCCTTGGAGTAAAACCTCTGAATGTTTAGCAGGCCTGACCTGTAGCTGGGGAGGTCCAGCCTGGGGGATGAAGGAGGAGGAGGGAGGGAGCATCTGTTTCTGGTTTGGGCCTGACGTAAATGGGGTACTGCTCACTGCGCCCTCACTCATGAGGTCATCCAGCTCTGCGTCAGTTCTTAATCGTTTGTGTGTGTGTGTGTGTCAGGGCAGCCAACATCTACAGCAGCAAGCTAAGGATACATACACCCCAGGGTGTGTATGAGTCAGGATAGCCAAAGCCTACAATAGCACCTTCCAGTCCACTCTCAATGGCTCAGGACCTTGTGTGCATATTTGTGGGCTAATCACTGACTCGCATAACAACAGTTTATTGTAAGATAAAGTAGAGCTGTATAATAAGGGTGTAGTTGACCTGGTATGTTTAGATAGTGAGGTTGACTGTAATTGAACTATGGGTTATTTTGAGTTTATCTTGCTGTTTCACCTGCAATGATTGTATCAGGACTCCTTTCCAAGGTAGATTATACGTTAGCCATAAAATTCCATAGTGTTCTTGAGTTTTGGCAACCATCACAAATATGTTTAGTTTTAGTTATATTGCTTGAATAAGCTATAGGCCTATTGTTTGTACCATATTTCATAGTTCTACAGTTGCCATGGCGCCCATCAGCAGCCTAAGCAGAGGGCTCCTGTACATTTTGTAAATGTTTTTAATTTATGGCATTTTTTACCTATTAATTGTTCATTCTTAAAACAAAAACATATGTAAGGGATAAACGCCGACGTTCTGTACATTACCTTATGCCGGAGTTCATTTTTCCAAGGTAATGTACAGAATGGAGGCGTTTATCCCGCTTATACCACAGTCGCCAAAGAAAACAATTTGGAAGCACACATTTACCGGTAGAAATAAAAAAACGTAGTAAATATATACATTTTAATAAGCAAATTCCTACTTTCTCATATTTTGGTTGTTAGAGACGCGACCCAGTTGTTCGTTTGATATTTATGTACGCGACCCAGTCGCTCGTTCTTTATGTTCCGTTGCCATACTCGCTGGCAACGTTATTATCCCTTGCTTGCCAGCTAGCTACGGCTAACACAGTCACGACAGCCAGACTGCAGCCAGAATAACAGCAAAGTAGATGTTTTGTATTGATATTCATTTGGAGACATCCATAACAATGAGCTGATAATGCCCGATTTTGCCTGGCATAGCAAGAAAGGTTTGCCTTCTCGTCAGGACACTCGACACTGTTCATTACGAGGAGATCGCATTGCATATCAAACACTAGGCTAGAAGCTAACTAAATAGTTTGTTGCTAACAAACCTGCCAATATGACAACTGAATAAAAAAATAGAAGTTGCTGAAAACAGCTGGTCAAACTACAAATGTGGGAGGATTTGACAGCATAGCGCCACTTGCGTCATGAATAGTAAGGACCAGAGAAATTCATGTTCATCACTCACCACGTTAGCTAGGTCATCAGATGCTAAAAACAAATGGTCTCTGCAAAAACAAATGAATGCTAGCTAGCTAAAAAAATATATATATATATATATATATATATATATATATATATATATATATATATATATATATATATATATATATATATATATATATATATATATATATATATATATATATAATTGTTGAACCTGCGTTTACAATGTATCCAATTTCGGTTTGTGTGGTTGTTGGTTTAGCTTTCTGTAACTTTGTAGCAAATACGGTCTGCATGTGTAGGCGCTTATTGCGTCATGATTGCAAGGTGTCGGGATATATTTTCCAACTGTCCCACATTCCATGTTGTGTCGTGCATATGAACTTAGCCGTGGTATATTTAAACCAATATACCACGGGTTACCAACATATTCAAATAATGATTTACCTATTTTAATTAAAAACGTTATTTGGATTAATTTATTCGTGCTATTTCATCCTTCCACAAGATATAGTCCCGACACAAATCTAGGGTTGCTAGAGACGCGACCCAGTCGTTCAGTCTTTTTGTTCAGTATCTATAGACGCGACCCAGTCGTTCGTTCTAAATGTTCCATTGCCATACTGGCTGGCAACGTTCTTATCCCTTGTTTGCTAGCTAGCCAACTACGGCTAATTTACAGTTACGTCAAAAAGTTCAGCCAGCAAAGTAGCTGCATTTGCATTTGTTGAAGCTGTTTTCTTGGGACATTTATTTGGATACATCCATAACAATCCGCTTATGATGCGCGACTTTGCCTGGCAGAGAAAATGTGCTCTCTTGTCAGGACACTGTTCAGACAAAAGAAAGACAATCCATGACATTCATTTGAGCTGATGCCCACTCACTGACAATCTCCTTCGCTTCTAAACCAGCATTGGCCAGTTTCTGGACTGTCGTGGTCCTGATGCTGTGATTTGTATATGTAGTTGTTCCGGCTGCCCTGCAGATCTTTGGTAGAAGTGCTGCCAGATAGTTCACGCCCATCAGCTCTGAAGTGTACCAGATCGAGTCCCCGATACACTCTCCTCTCCTTGGGTGGAGATAAAATGCAAGGGCGTTATCCGGGCATTTCAATAGATATTTCTCCAGTGATGCCACTGGGCATAGTGGGTTCCCTGGCTGCTTGAACATGAATCCCCTCTTGGACTCCCTGCCCCTCTCCCTTGGGTCCGGATTATTCTTTGTGGCCTCGTTATATGCGAGAGTGGCGTATCTGAGAGAGAGAATGCATTGTTATAATATTGTTTTCCATTAGCCTAATTACGAGTGCAACTTAGAAATAACACAAACAGGCTATGAACAACATACCTTAGACCGTTCTCGTCTGTTTTTACAAGGAATGAGTTGGGCTTTAGTTGTCTGTTCCCCTCTTTTCCTCTTCGACCCAGATGTAACTGGAGGTCGAACCACACTTTCTGGACCAGACCCCTTGGTGTACCGGGATTCAGAGCCTGGGAGTTTTGGAGCTGGGCCATGTCCTTATTGGTGATGGGAGGGTGGCTGTTCGTGATATATTTTCCTTGCCGCCTTAGCTGTTTGATGTTGCCCAGAAATACATGATTTGAGGTGGTAAATTCAGTGTCCTTCATAAGGCACCAGCTGTGACCGATGTGTGGGTCATTTAGAAATCAGTTGAGCCCACTCTGGAGTGCCAGGTAGTTACTTATGCTGTACTGCTCCCCCTTCCCATTTCGTACATTTCCATAAAACTGTCGGAGAAGGATGTTAAACTCTTCCTTAGTGACAGTTTTGAAGTCAACAACTTTTCTCTTCTCTGCTAGCCAGCCCTCGAAGCACCGCACAGCCCAGTTTGTATTCTTAACTGTGTTTTTGTTGTTGTTGCGGCTTTTCTCTAGGTCATTCAATGCAGTATCCCCCAAATCTGCATGCCTGGGTATTATTGCCATCTCTTTTTCCCATTCATCCATAGTCATGCCGCCGAAAAGATCAAAATAAATGTTCCACTCATCCATTTTAGTTTTTGCAACAAGTATCGATTTAGCCAGTCAACTGAAAAAATAGTATGTTGCCATGACAACCAGCTCAATTTGCTGTCTGGCTCGTTCGGACACATATACTTTATATGGGACCGTGGAGATCGTAATTCAATATTGAAAAGGTCGGAGAGACGGACAGCAAGGTTTATACAAATCTCTGCTGTTGAAAACCAAATGCTAGTCTAAAAGAAATGGGAGATAATGTCTAGATGCTTTTTATAGTGGAGATCAAGTTTATACATTTCCTGGCAGGGTTGATGAGACAGTGGATTGCACAGTCAGATGGAACAGAGTAAATAGGCATTTCAACGTCATATATTTAGCCTGTGGTAACATGTGAAATAGACACCAGCTGGAATGCAGTTTTAATCAATCAGCATTCAGGATTAGACCCACCCGTTGTATAATGGCCATATACCACACCCCCTTGGGCCTTATTGCGTAATTATACCATGACATTTTTGAATGCTTGTTTCTGATTGGCTTGAAGGGCGTTCTAGAGCGTGCATTATTTCCCTATAACGCACAGTATATTTGCACGGTAGAATTCAATGGCTATAGTTCATTCTTACATGTTCTATGTTAGAAATGCTTTTTGAAAGCAAAAGTCGAATTGAAAACGTTATTAAATTGTTCTGTTAGATTTTCCTAATGGCAAGCTAGGACGGATGGTTTGGTTAGCTAAACTAGTAAGTATGTTTGTTTGGTTACCACGGCAACTACTGTAGCTAGCTATCTAGTAAACTTGCTAGCTACTTCAGTGGATGTTGAAAACATTTCTACCTGCAAATGAACACATTTCTAGTGGCATATCTGTTTTGGTTCGAATGCCTGCCAGTGTCTGGAGGTTGAGGATGGAGAGAAGCCGAAAGCAAGACAGTAGAGGTGTGCAGTGATGAGGATCGTGGGGAGGGCATAATTACAAGGCTGCTCTTGAAATATTATTGAAATGTGGTGTGCTTTCTGGCACCATGTAACTGTCGTAGCATCATCTAAGTGGGTCCTTAATTTTGGTAGTAGTGAAGGAGTAGCTAGCTAAATGAAAGTCTCATACATTAACTGATCTATTGTCTCTCTCCTCACCCAGGTCTGCGGTGTATCTCACAGAGCAGGGTGGCTGTTCTCCTGCTAGCGGGCGGCCAGGGGACCAGGCTGGGGGTGTCCTACCCTAAAGGCATGTACGACGTGGGCCTGCCATCCCACAAGACCCTGTTCCAGATCCAGGCAGAGAGGATACTGAGGCTGCAACAGCTGGCAGAACAGAGTTATGGAGCTAAGTGCTCCATCCCCTGGTGAGACTGGGACTGGCAGCTAAGGGCATAATGATACACTATGGGGGTTATACTTTACAGAACATACAGCACCACAGCAAGCTGACCACAGAGCACTGTTTCTCAATCCATTTCTGAGGGGCCCATTTTTGTTAAAGCCCGGTCTGTGAAATCACAAACAAACCATAGAAAGTTGTTATTGTATCAAAGATACGTTTTTATGATCCCCCTCTGTTCTCCAGTTTCATCTGTCTTATTATTATTATACAGTGCCTTCAGAAAGTATTCACACCCCTTGACTTTTTCCACATTTTGTTGTTACAAAGTGGGACTAAAATGGATTTAATTGTCATTTTTTGTCAACGATGTACACAAAATACTCAGTCAAAGTGGACGAAAAAGTATTATATTTGTAAAACACTAATTTATCTTGATTAGATAAGTATTCAACCCTCTGAAGTCAATACATGTTAGAATCACCTTTGGCAGTGATTACAGCTATGAGTCTTTCTGGGTAAGTCTTTCCACACCTGGATTGTGCAACATTTGCCCATTTTATTATTTCAAAATTGTTCAAGCTCTGTCAAATTGGTGGTTGATCATTGCTAGACAATCATTTTCATGTCTTGCCATAGATTTTCAAGCAGATTTAAGTCAAAGCTGTAAGTCTGCCAACTCAGAATATTCACTGTCTTCTTGGTAAGCAACTCCAGTGTAGATTTGGCCTTGCGTTTTAGGTTATTGTCCTGCTGAAAGGTGAATTAATCTCCCAATGTCTGGTGGAAAGCAGACTGAACCAGGTTTTCCTCTAGGATTCTGTCTGTGTTTAGTTCCATTTATTTTTTCATCCTGAAAAACTCCCCAGTCCTTAACGATTACAAGCATTCCCATAACATGATGCAGCCACCACTATGCTTGAAAATATGGAGTGGTACACCGTAATGTATTGGATTTGCTCCAAACATAACACTTTGTATTCAGGACAAAAAGTTAATTGCTTAGCCACCATAAAATTAACAACTGCCACCTGCCGTTGAGGGTATATTTAGGTATTGGCGGGTAAGAATGTCTATTTCTTCAGCAATGTTGGCGGGTGGTCAATTTGCAGGGCTCTACAGTGCAAGCATTTAATTAGCTAAGAAAAATAGTAAAAAGTAAAGTATGACCACGTACGAGTTAGGGTTAGACAAATGCTGCAGTAGCTGTTTTCAAAGTATTTCTGCTGTTTTGTTTCATAGCTGCTAATTGCACAAATAAATATGAATCCTATATCCCACCTCGCACAGCAACAGTGGAGCTGTGTGCAATGTGTGAAGTGCTGATATACAGTTGAAGTCGGAAGTTTACATACACTTAGGTTGGAGTCGTTAAAACTCATTTTTCAACCACTCCACACATTTCTTGTTAACAAACTATCGTTTTGGCAAGTCGGTTAGGACATCTACTTTGTGCATGACACAAGTCATTTTTCCAACAATTGTTTACAGACAGATTATTTCACTTATAATTCACTGTATCACAATTCCAGTGGGTCAGAAGTTTACATAAGCTAAGTTGACTGTGCCTTTAAACAGTTTGGAAAATTCCAGAAAATGATGTCATGGATTTAGAAGCTTCTGATAGGCTAATTGATATCATTTGAGTCAATTGGAGGTGTACCTGTGGATGTATTTCAAGGCCTACCTTCAAACTCAGTGCCTCTTTGCTTGACACCATGGGAAGATCAAAATAAATCAGCCAAGACCTCAGAATTTTTTTTGTAGACCTCCACAAGTCTGGTTCATCCTTGGGAGCAATTTCCAAACGCCTGAAGGTACCACATTCATCTGTACAAACAATAGTATGCAAGTATAAACACCATGGGACCACGCAGCCATCATGCCGCTCAGGAAGGAGACGCGTTCTGTCTCCTAGAGTACTTTGGTGCGAAAAGTGCAAATCAATCCCAGAACAACAGCAAAGGACCTTGTGAAGATGCTGGAGGAAACGGGTACAAAAGTATCTATATCCACAGTAAAACGAGTCCTATATCGACATAATCTGAAAGGCCGCTCAGCAAGGAAGAAGCCACTGCTCCAAAACTGCCATTAAAAAAGCCAGACTACGGTTTGCAACTGCACATGGGGAGAAATGTCCTCTGGTCTGATGAAACAAAAATATAACTGTTTGACCATAATGACCATCGTTATGTTTGGTGTAAAAAGGGGTGGCTTGCAAGCCGAAGAACACCATCCCAACCATGAAGCACAGGGGTGGCAGCATCATGCTGTGGGGGTGCTTTGCTGCAGGAGGGACTGGTGCACTTCACAAACTAGATGGCATCATGAGGAAGGAAAATGTATGTGGATATATTGAAGCAACATCTCAAGACATCAGTCAGGACGTTAAAGCTTGGTCGCAAATGGGTCTTCCAAATGGACAATGACCCCAAGCATACTTCCAAAGTTGTGGCAAAATGGCTTAAGGACAACAAAGTCAAGGTATTGGAGTGGCCATCACAAAACCCTGACCTCAATCCTATAGAAACTTTGTGGGCAGAACTGAAAAAGCGTGTGCGAGCAAGGAGGCCTACAAACCTGATTCAGTTACACCAGCTCTGTCAGGAGGAATGGGCCAAAATTCACCCAACTTATTGTGGGAAGCTTGTGGAAGGCTACCCGAAACGTTTGACCCAAGTTAAACTATTTAAAAGCAATGCTACCGAAATACTAATTGAGTGTGTGTAAACTTCTGACCCACTGGGAATGTGATGAAAGAAATAAAAGCTGAAATAAATAATTCTCTACTATTATTCTGACATTTCACATTCTTAAAATAAAGAGGTGATCCTAACTGACCTAAGACAGGGACTTTTTACAAGGATTAATTGTCAGTAATTGTGAAAAACAGAGTTTAAATGTATTTGGCTAAGGTGTATGTAAACTTCCGACTTCAACTGTAGATACCTTTTTTGGAGGCGCTGTGCACAGGCATAAAAGTTGCTTTAATGTACTCTGAAGTCTACAAAGTGAGACTTTGTCCTTGTGTTTCTTGGCTATTTACATTTGTTCAGTTGTTTTTCAACGATAGTTTGAGTCTGCTGGTTAAACTGATAGGGAATAGACGCCCTAGCCTTGTCAGATCCAAAATCTCACGCGCGCGCACACAATAGGACTTGAGTGTCCCCGTTACCATGGTAACCTCCCGCCCTTAAACTGGCAGCTGAACATTTGTATCTGATATTTTGATTAAAAGACTCGGGTCACAAAAAATGAAATGCATTACTTCTTACTAATAAATGTATTGTTTTAGAAACATTACAAAGCATGGTTATCTGTTATTTTTGTGAGGTTTTTATGTAATTATGTTCCCCAAAATATTTTGGCTGGTAAAAAAATCAGTGGCTGGTAGATTGCTTGATTTATTATTATCTACTTGCCACAGTGTCTGGATGGACCAAAAAGTTCATTTTAGGCCCTCTTTACCAAATCATATACAGTATTACTTTAGTGCCTTGTTGCAAACAGGATGCATGTTTTGGAATATTTTATTCTGTACAGGCTTACTTCTTTTCACTCAGTTTTCTCTTATAACAGCCATTAAACTCTGTAACTGTTTTAAAGTCACCATTGGCCTCATGGTGAAATCCCTGAGCGGTTTCCTTTCTCTCCAGCAACTGCGTTAGGGAGGACTCCCTTATCTTTGTAGTGACTGGGTGTATTGATACACCATCCCAAGTGTAATTAATAACTTCACCTTGCTCGAAATCTTTTTTTTACCCATCTACCAATAGGTGCCCTTCTTTGCGAGGCATTGGAAAACTTCCCTGGTCTTTGTGGTTGAATCTGCTCGACTGAGGGACCTTACAGATAATTGTTTGTGTGGGTACAGAGATGAGGCAGTCATTCAATAATCATGATAAACCCTTATTGCACACAGTGAGTCCATGCAACTTATTATTTGACTTGTTAAGCACATTTTTACTCCTGAACTTTAGGCTTGCCATAACAAAGGGGTTGAATACTTATTGACTCAAGACATTTTAGCTTTTCATTTTTAACATTTTGAAAACCATAATTCCACTTCGACATTATGAGGTATTGTGTGTGTGTGTGTGTATGTGTAGGCCAGTGACAAAAAAATCTACATTGAATCCATTGTAAATTCAGGCTGTAACAACAAAATGTGGAAAAAGTAAAGGGGTATGAATACTTTCTGAAGGCACTCTATTGTTGGCACTCACCTGTATCAATCAGGAAGTGGTTTGATCCCGGAAAAGAGCAGGATTATAATTCCCTGTGGAGTAGATGAAGGAAGTAATTAAGACGATTCAGGAGTTGGTTGATGGAAGGAGACATGTCTCGCTGGCATCCAGGGTTGGGCTGGGCTCCGTCTGTAATTAAGGTCAGGGGTCAGGACTAAGAGCTCACCATGAGATGCCAGGTGACATTCATTCCAGTCATAAGGAATTACTTCTGGTTTTGTCTAGTCATGGGTTTCTTTTTTCATGAGCATGGCATTATTTCTGTTACAGCATATTGGATGACTGTCATTCATATTCCATTCACCCAGTTCAATGTAACTGCGATAGGTTAAGGCTACTACATGATACTCAAATTTTCCCTATACCCATCATGAGGCTGCTACAACCTAGTCTATTAATTAAAGTTTACAACGTAGTTGCACACAGGTCGAGAAATGTTTTTGAGGTGACAGACCGTGACGCATTCAATAACACCTTGCACACTCTTGCCTGCATCTAGCTGATATAGGGTGTAGTCATTAGTCCAACAGTTGCAAATGAGAGTTTCTATTGGACAAATTCAGCTATGTTTATCCCCATTTTGTTCCGTTTGCTTCAGTTTAAGAAACGTTTTTCAACAGAATCGGCGGAATGAATACATACCTGATCACGTGTAAACACAGTTCACTTTTATAGCAGCCACATTATATTCCTTCTCGCATCTATGCGCTCTCCTCCTCTCACCTTTTCCCTTCACTTGTGGACTTCAATGCACAACACATCAGCTGTATGTGACCAGGCGAAAAATCCTTTCCAAGCCAAACCATATCATAGCTACACACAGCCTACATCATTGTCACCGTATTAGCTAAAGTAACGTCATAGTCAACATAGCTAATAGAACTAACGCGTTAGTAAAGCCGCTAAAATCATGCAGTAACTATATTTTTCGTAGCTGTCTATTTACCACCACAAACCGATGCTGGCACTAAGACCGCACTCAATGAACTGTATACAGCCATAAGCAAACAGGAAAACGCTCATCCAGAGGTGGCGCTCCTAGTGGCCGGGGACTTTAATGCAAAGGAACTTAAATACGTTTTACCTAATTTCTACTAGCATGTTAAATATGCAACCAGAGGAAAAAAAACTGTAGACCACATTTACTCCACACACAGAGACGCGTACAAAGCTCTCCCTCTCCCTCCATTTGGAAAATCTGACCATAATTCTATCCTCCTTACAAGCAAAAACTAAAGTAGGAAGCACCAGTGACTCGGTCAATAAAAGAGTGGTCAGATGAAGCAGATGCTAAGCTACAGGACTGTTTTGCTAGCACAGACTGGAATATGTTCTGGGATTCTTCCGATAGCATTGAGGAGTACACCACATCAGTCACTGGCTTCATCAATAAGTGCATCGATGACGTTGTCCCCACAGTGACTGTACGTACATACCCCAACCAGAAGCCATGGATTACAGGCAACATCCGCACTGAGCTAAAGGGTAGAGCTGCCGCTTTCAAGGAGCGGGCCTCTAACCCGGAAGCTTATAAGAAATCCCGCTATGCCTTCCGACGAACCATCAAACAGGCAAAGCGTCAATGCAGGACTAAGATCGAATCGTACTACACCGGCTCCGACGCTCGTCAGATGTGGCAGGGCTTGCAAACTATTACAGACTACAAAGGGATGCACAGCCACGAGCTGCCCAGTGACACGAGCCTACCAGGCGAGCTAAATTACTTCTATGCTCGCTTTGAGGCAAGTAACACTGAAACATGCATGAGAGCATCAGCTGTTCCAGATGACTGTGTGATCACGCTCTCCGTAGCCGATGTGAGTAAGACCTTTTAAACAGGTCAACATTCACAAGGCTGCAGGGCCAGACGTATTACCCGGACGTGTACTCCGAGCATGCGCTGACCAACTGGCAAGTGTCTTCACTGACATTTTTAACCTCTCCCTGTCTGAGTCTGTAATACCAAGATGTTTCAAGCAGACCACCATAGTCCCTGTGCCCAAGAACACTAAGGTAAACTGCCTAAATGACTACCGACCCGTTGCACTCATGTCTGTAGCCATGAAGTGCTTTGAAAGGCTGGTCATGACTCACATCAACACCATTATCCCAGAAACCCTAGACCCACTCCAATTTGCACATCGCCCCAACAGATCCACAGATGATGCAATCTCTATTGCACTCCACACTGCCCTTTCACACCTGGACAAAAGGAACACCTATGTGAGAATGCTATTCATTAACTACAGCTCAGGGTTCAACACCATAGTGCCCTCAAAGCTCATCACTAAGCTAAGGACCCTGGGACTGAACACCTCCCTCTCCAACTGGATCCTGGACTTCCTGACGCACCGCCCCAGGTGGTAAGGGTAGGTAACAACACATCCGCCACGCTGATCCTCAACACAGGGGCCCCTCAGGGGTGCGTGCTCAGTCCCCTCCTGTACTCCCTGTTCACTCATGACTGCATGGCCAGGCACAACTCCAACACCATCATTAAGTTTGCCGATGACACAACAGTGGTAGGCCTGATCACGACAATGACGAGACAGCCTATAGGGAGGAGGTCAGAGACCTGGCCGTGTGGTGCCAGGACAACAACCTCTCCCTCAACATGATCAAGACAAAGGAGATGATTGTGGACTACAGGAAAAATAAGAGGACCGAGCACGCCCCCATTCACATCGACAGGGCTGTAGTGGAGCAGGTTGAGAGCTTCAAGTTCCTTGGTGTCCACATCACCAACTAACTAACATGGTCCAAGCACACCAAGACAGTCGTGAAGAGGGCACGACAAAACCTATTCCCCTTAAGGAGACTGAAAAGATTTGGCATGGGTCCTCAGATCCTCAAAAGGTTCTACAGCTGCACCATCGAGAGCATCCTGACTGGTTGCATCACTGCCTGGTATGGCAACTGCTCGGCCTCCGACCGCAAGGCACTACAGAGGGTAGTGCGTACGGCCCAGTACATCATTGGGGCCAAGCTAAAATTCATCTGGATGAAAATATTTGCCAGATTAGGCTATGTGGATTATGAATAACTTTCTGGCAAAGTTATTTTATGAAACTTCTTATGAGTCACTGATACAGTGAATAACACTGAAAAGTTGAAAACATTTGATAAAAAACGAATGAACCACTGTCTTGAGAGTTGTATTAGTCTTGAATCAAACCCAATGTATCACCCCATTCTCCCTGTGCATAATGACCAGTGAATGAATGAATCATTAACTGAATTGTGCCTCCTGATTTCCCCCTAGGTACATCATGACGAGCGGCCGAACCATGGAGTCAACTAAAAAGTTATTTTCGCGCCACAGCTACTTTGGGTTGTGCAAAGACAACGTGATCTTCTTCCAGCAGGGCATGCTGCCTGCGATGGACTACAATGGCAAGATCATCCTGGAGAGCAAAAACAAGCTGGCCATGGCCCCAGGTACACAACCTAACGTGTGTGTGTGTGGGTGCGTGCATGTCTGTGTATTTTAGATGATAACAGGGGTCTCTGTGTGTGTGTTTCAGACGGTAACGGGGGTCTTTACAGAGCTCTGGGTACCCAGGGGATCGTGGAGGACATGGATCGGAAGGGGGTCAAGTTCATCCATGTCTACTGTGTGGACAACATCCTGGTTAAAGTAGCAGACCCTGCCTTTGTTGGCTTCTGTGTCCAGAAAGGAGCAGACTGTGGGGCTAAGGTTAGTAGCCCTCTGTCTCTTTCTCACTGGAAGTTTTTCTTTCTTTCTCTCTAGCTGTCTCTCTCTGCCCTCTTCTGTGTCTCGCTCTCGACTGGAGGCCAAAGGTGACTCACCAAATGTCACCAAATGTGATCCAATACTCTTAAATGACTTCCTTCCTTTTATCTCAGTATATCCTAAATTGGTTTCCTCTCCTGGTCCCCTCTCCCTCTAAGCCATTGTTCACAAAGGCTTTGAGCTGAAAGCAATATGGTTGGTCACTTTTGAATAAGAAGGAATATATTGAAATTAATTTAGACCAATCCTTGATCAGCTGGTTGTTCAGGTCCTGTTATACCAGGAAGTAGTCTTGGTTCTATGTATTCAATGAAGGAGGTGTGTTTGACTAATGTGTTTGGATAAGAGGGTATGATTGAGGGGATCCTATTCAACTGGCCCGGGTGGGCGGAGTTTACACCGGGTGAAAAGTTATTGCATTCGTTTTGGAACTGGGCTGCCTCCCGGGCGTCCCTCTGGCCGATGGTGAAGTAGACTCAAACAAAAGTGACTTAGGTTAAGCACGTGGAGTGATGAGTAGGATTCTGTGTTATCACATGCAAAGTGATTGCTTGTGGTTTAAAACTCTTTGCCTGCCTTCCCAATGAAAACTAGTTAGAAAATTTGAATTTATATTTTATGGAAAATAAATGTTAAATGTTTCTGTACGATGCATCATGCTGCCTTGTTGACAATATGACCGAGCAGCTCAGATTACTGTTCGATTTGAGCAGGGTGTTCCTCCCTCAGTCTTTTGCACGGTCACGTGACTGACCATAGCCCAGTGCAACCTGGGCCAGTTTAATCAAATCCCCTAATGGAAACAGTGAAAACTGCCCTGGCATGACTTCCTCTATAAAGAACTGCACTTCTAATTCACCACTAGGTGGGGGTGTAGACTGCTATCACTCAGGAGTTCAGTAGCAGAGCGCCAAGGTCTGAACAGTGGCGTTTTTGCCAGACGATGTCAGGAACTATATGATCGACTATTCCATTTAAAAACACATCCAGGGAAGCTCATTCATTGCTGCTTCAAGTATTTCTCTCTAGATTGATGGGTTTGATGGCTGAGATTTATATAGGACACATTAACTAAAATCTATACTGAACAGAAAGATAAACACAACAATTTCAAAATGTTTACTGAGTTACAGTTCATATAAGGATATCAGTCAATTTAAATAAATTCATTAGGCCCTAATCTATGGATTTCAAATGACTTTGCAGGGGTGCAGCCATGGGTGTGCCTGGGAGGGCATAGGCCCATCCACTGGGGAGCCAAGCCCAGCCAATCAGAATGAGTTTTTACAATTACATTTACATTTTAGTCATTTAGCAGACGCTCTTATCCAGAGCGACTTACAGTTACATAATTTAAATAAATAAAAAATTCAAACCCACAACCCTGGTGTTGCAAATGCCATGCTGTACCAACTGAGCTACATCCCTGCCGGACATTCCCTCCCCTACCCTGGACAACGCTGGGCCAATTGTGCGCCGCCCCATGGGTCTCCCGGTCGCAGCCGTCTACGACAGAGCCTGGATATTACAGACAGAAATACTCCTCAGCA
This sequence comes from Coregonus lavaretus, assembly GCF_964263955.1. Taxonomy (NCBI): domain Eukaryota; kingdom Metazoa; phylum Chordata; class Actinopteri; order Salmoniformes; family Salmonidae; genus Coregonus; species Coregonus lavaretus. The sequence goes on along the minus strand of NC_139993.1, from coordinate 47,596,699 downwards.
ACCCCCACCCCCCCTCAGACGATCCCGCAGGTGAAGAAGCCGGATGTGGAGGTACTGGGCTGGCGTGGTTACACGTGGTCTGCAGTTGTGGTGAGACCGGTTGGACGTACTGCCAAATTCTCTAAAATGACATTGGAGGCAGCTTATGGTAGAGAAATTAACATTAAATTATCTGGCAACAGCTCTGGTGGACATTCCTGCAGTCAGCATGCCAATTGCACGTTCCCTCTCAACTTTTTGAAGTCTGTGGCGTTGTGTGACACAACTGCACATTTTAAAGTGGCCTCTTATTGTCCCAGGCACAAGGTGCACCTGTGTAATGATCATACTGTTTAATCAGCTTCTTGATATGCCACACCTTTCAGATGGATGGCTTATCTTGGTAAAGCAGAAATGCTCACGAACAGGGATGTAAACAAATTTGTGCACCACATTTTAGATAAATAAGCATTTTGTGTGTGGAAAATTTCTGGGATTTTAATTTCAGCTCATGAAACATAGGACCAATACTTTACATGTTGCGTTTTATATATTTTTGTTCAGTGTAAATTACTGCTGCAACTATATGAAGTGATAGTGGCCTGGTTTTACTGCGTCATTATGGACAGTGAGGGAACCACACAGCCCTCCATCACACAGACTAGGCTTGGCCCACTCAGCCTATAGTATCACAAGCCTCTGAGGTGCATTCAACAAGGGAAATTACATTTACGTCATTTAGCAGACGCTCTTATCCAGAGCGACTTACAGTTTAGTGAATACATATATTTTTATTTAATTTTTTATACTGGCCCCCCGTGGGAATCGAACCCACAACCCTGGCGTTGCAAACGCCATGCTCTATCAACTGAGCTACATTCCTGCCGGCCATTCCCTCCCCTAGACGACGCTGGGCCAATTGTGCGCCGCCCATGAGACTCCCGGTCGCGGCCGGCTGCGACAGAGCCTGGAATCGAACCAGGATCTCTAGTGGCACAGTTAGCACTGCGATGCAGTGCCTTAGACCACTGCGCCACTCAGGAGTCCGAAATAGTTCATGAACGTTGGCTAACATATTCCATTTGTTTTGTGTTAGCCACGAACATTGGCAAACAGTCTGAGAAGCTAGTGTGCAGCAAACACAAGTGTCTGTTTCGGATCTAAACTGCCTCTAAAAATAATAGTGGCCATATAGACTTTCTACTATATTTAGGTAAAGTGAAAGGGGTATACCTAGTCAGTTGCCAGCACAACTGAATGCATTCAACTGAAGTATGTCTTTCCCATTTAACCCAACCCCTCTGAATCATTTAGTAGAATGAATTTAGTAGGAATAATTAAGTCATTCTCAGTTTGAATATTGTCGCTAAAAAGCTACAGTAATCCTTACAAAAAGAAGCTATTTGATGTTTCACCGTAACATTTTGGAATGTTCATTCAAATCGTTCAACTGAAATTGTTACTCTGGCAACATGATCGCCGCAAACAGAAGCCTTGTTGAACTCACCTCTGATGTATGGATCTGTTTTTTCTAGACAATGAGTTTGGGCACAGTGTACTATTTTTGAGAGGGAAGAAAACTTTACAGGGAACAGTGGTTAAATATGAAACTTAACTGGTTTCTTCTCAGGAAAGCAACAGTTTTTACGGCGTGTTTAACTAGCGTGGCAGTGCAACTATTAAACTATTTTTCTTTATAGTTTTTTTTATTTGACCTTCAAATGTTGGGGAGATCTTGCTCAAATTCAGCAGTACAGCATCCCCACCATGCAGACACACACACTGTGTGAGGCCAGTTCATGAGTAATGTGAAGAGGATAGAAGTAGTAAGTCTAGGACTTGGGTGAGTCGTGGGAAATCTTGTATCCGTGCAGCACTAGAGCAGAGATGGGCCCTAGTTGTTCTATCATCCATTTCCTCCTGACGGCAGCTTTGTGACGTCTGTAACATCCTCTCAGAGCTGGAACACACAGAAATGTTTTGGCTGGCTGGTCCCAGTTGGACACTCTTTAGGCTAGAAGCTGCTATTACCCTTCATTAGTGTGCTTTCTTCACATGAATGGACACTCCTCCCTCACCCTCTGTATTCCCCCTCACCTCCTCCCTATCTCCTTTAGTTAGTTATTACTGACAGGCCTGCTCCTGTTGGAACACACAGTTGGCAGTTAACACACACACCAATGCGCTGCAAGACCTTCATCAGGTTGTTCAGTTGACATTTTAGGGTTTAGTTCTGCATTATTGGCTTGGGTTCTTCTCAGTCACTTGACAGACCATGAGATTGTCCCTAAAATTAAATGAAACGCACTACATGGCCAAAAGTATATGGACACCTGCTTGTCAAACAGCTCACTCCAAAATCATGGGCATTCATATGGATTTGGTCCCCCCCTTTGCTGCTATAACAGCCTCCACTCTTCTGGGAATGCTCTCCACTAGATGTTGGAACATTGCTGCGGGGACTTGCTTCCATTCAGCCACGAGCATTAGTGAAGTCAGGTACTGATGTTGGGCGATTAGGCCTGGCTCGGAGTCGGCGTTCCAATTAATCCCAAAGGTGTTCAATGGGGTTGAGGTCAGTGCTCCGTGCAGTCCAGTTCTTCCACACCGATGTCGACAAACCATTTCTGTATGGACCTTGCTTTGTGCACGGGGGTATTGTCATACTGAAACAGGAAAGGACCTTCCCCAAACTGTTGCCACAAAGTTGGAAGCACAGAATCATCTACAATGTCATTGTATGCTGTAGTGTTAAGATTTCCCTTCACTGGAGCTAAGAACCATGAAAAACAGCCCCAGACCATTATTCCTCCTCCCAAAAAAACTTTACAGTTACATTTTTACATTTTAGTCATTTAGCAGACGCTCTTATCCAGAGCGACTTACAGTTAGTGAATACATACTTATTTATTTTTTTATACTGGCCCCCCGTGGGAATCGAACCCACAACCCTGGCGTTGCAAACGCCATGCTCTATCAACTGAGCTACATCCCTGCCGGCCATTCCCTCCCCTACCCTGGATGACGCTGGGCCAATTGTGCGCCGCCCATGAGTCTCCCGGTCGCGGCCGGCTGCGACAGAGCCTGGATTCGAACCAGGATCTCTAGTGGCACAGTTAGCACTGCGATGCAGTGCCTTAGACCACTGCGCCACTCAGGAGTACAGTTGGCACTATGCATTGGGGCAGGTAGCGTTCTCCTGGCATCCGCCAAACCCAGATTTGTCCGTCGGACTACCAGATGGTGACGTGTGATATATCACTCCAGAGAACGCGTTTCCACTGCTCCAGAGTCCAATGGCGGCGAGCTTTACACCACTCCAGCCGACGCTTGGCATTGCGCATGATGATCTTAGGCTTGTGTGCGGCTCCTCGGCCATGGAAACCCATTTCATGAAGCTCCCGACGAACAGTTATTGTGCTGACGTTGCTTCCAGAGGCAGTTTGGAACTCGTTAGTGAGTGTTGCAACCGAGGACAGACGATTTTTACACGCTACATGCTTCAGCACTCTGCGGTCCCATTCTGTGTGCTTGTGTGGTCCACTTCACAATAACAGCACTTACAGTTGACCGGGGCAGGTCTAGCAGGGCAGAAATTTGATGAACTGACTTGTTGGAAATGTGGCATTCTATGACGGTGCCATCTTTGAAAGACACTGAGCTCTTCAGTAAGGCCATTCTACTGCCAGTGTTTGTCTATGGAGATTGCATGGCTGTGTGCTCGATTTTATACACCGGTCAGCAACGGGTGTGGCTGAAATTGCCGAATCCACAAATTTGAAGGGCTGTCCACCAATGTCCCCTCTAATATTTGGGGACACTGAGCAAATTTCAAGTTCACTGAGCGCAAACTTCAGTGCATCTTCCAGCGCGCGTTTACTGTGAACAGTGAGGCCGCTTTAAGTTAGTTTTAACAGTGGCCAAGTAGGCTACTGTGGCTATTTGATCTAAATGTAGGCCTACCAGAGTGGCCTACCATCAAAAATAATGCATCCCATAACATTTTACCATGGAAATACGGTGGTGTTAAAAAGTGTTTGCCCCCTTCCTGATTTCTTATTTGTTTGCATGTTTGTCACACTTAAATGTTTCAGATCATCAAACAAATTTAAATATTAGTCAAAGATAACACAAGTAAACACAAAATGCAGTTTTGAAATGAAGGTTGTTATTATTAAGGGAAAACAAAATCCAAACCCACATGGCCCTGTGTGAAAAAGTGATTGCCCCCTACAACCTAATAACTGGTTGGGCCACCCTTAGCAGCAACAACTGCAATCAAGCGTTTAGGCGATAACTTGCAATGAGTCTTTTACAGCGCTGTGGAGGAATTTTGGCCCACTCATCTTTGCAGAATTGTTGCAATTCAGCCACTTTGGAGGGTTTTCGAGCATGAACTGCCCTTTTAAGGTCATGCCACAGCATCTCAATAGGATTCAGGTCAGGACTTTGACTAGGCCACTCCAAAGTCTTCATTTTGTTTTTCTTCAGCCATTCAGAGGTTGACTTGCTGGTATGTTTTGGATCATTGTCCTGCTGCAGAACCCAAGTTCGCTTCAGCTTGAGGTCACGAACCGATGGCCGGACATTCTCCTTCAGGATTTTTTGGTAGACAGCAGAATTCATGGTTCCATTTATCACAGCAAGTCTTCCAGGTCCTGAAGCAGCAAAGCAGGCCCAGACCATCACACTACCACCACCATATTTTACTGTTGGTATGATGTTCTTTTTCTGAAATGCGGTGTTACTTTTACGCCAGATGTAATGGGACACACACCTTCCATAAAGTTCAACTTTGTCTTGTCAGTCCACAGAGTATTTTCCCAAAGGTCTTGGGGATCCTCAAGATGTTTTCTGGCAAACACTTTTTCACACAGGGACATGTATGTTTGGATTTTGTTTTCCCTTAATAATAACAACCTTCATTTCAAAACTGCATTTTGTGTTTACTTGTGTTATCTTTGACCTAGATTTAAATTTGTTTGATCTGAAACATTTAAGTGTGACAAACATGCAAACAAATAACAAATCAGGAAGGGGGCAAACACGTCACACCACTGTAGCTGTTCTATCATTCAGCCTACAGTAGCAGCCAATGTGTGGTGTTCAATGTACACTACTGATCAAAAGTTTTAGAACACCTACTCATTCAAGGGTTTTTCTTTATTTTGACTATTTTCTACATTGTAGAATAATAGTGAAGACATCAAAACTATGAAATAACACATATGGAATCATGTAGTAACCAAAAAAGAGTTAATCAAATCAAAATATATTTTATATTTGAGATTCTTCAAATAGCCACCCTTTGCCTTGATGACAGCTTTGCACACTCTTGGCATTCTCTCAACCAGCTTCACCTGGAATGCTTTTCCAACAGTCTTGAAGGAGTTCCCACATATGCTGAGCACTTGTTGGCTGCTTTTCCTTCACTCTGCCGTCTGACTCATCCCAAACCATCTCAATTTGGATTGTGGAGGCCAGGTCATCTGATGCAGCACTCCATCACTCTGCTCCTTGGTCAAATAACCCTTACACAGCCTGGAGGTGTGTTGGGTCATTGTCCTGTTGAAAAACAAATGATATGCCCACAAAGCCCAAACCAGATGCAATGGCGTATCGCTGCAGAATGCTGTGGTAGCCATGCTGGTTAAGTGTGCCTTGAATTCTAAATAATTACAGACAGTGTCACCAGCAAAGCACCATAACACCTCCTCCATGCTTTACGGTGGGAAATACACATACGGAGATCATCCGTTCACCATCTGTCTCACAAAGACACGGTGGTTGGAGCCAAAAATCTCAAATTTGGACTCCAAACCAAAGGACACATTTCCACCGGTCTAATGTCCATTGGTCGGGTTTCTTGGCCAAAGCAAGTCTCTTCTTCTTATTGGTGTCCTTTTAGTAGTGGTTTCTTTGCAGCAATTCGACCATGAAGGCCTGATTCACACAGTCTCCTCTGAACAGTTGATGTTGAGATGTGTCTGTTACTTAAACTCTGTGAAGCATTTATTTGGGCTGCAATTTCTGAGGCTGGTAACTAATGAACTTATCCTCTGCAGCAGAGGTAACTCTGAGTCTTCCATTCCTGTGGCGGTCCTCATGAGAGCCAGTTACATCATAGTGCTTGATGGTTTTTGTGACTGCACTTGAAAAAACTCAAAGTTCTTGAAATGTTCTGTATTGACTGACCTTCATGTCTTAAAGTAAAGATGGACTGTTGTTTCTCTTTGCTTATTTGAGCTGTTCTTGCCATAATATGGACTTGGTCTTTTACCAAACCCCCCCCCCCCCCCCCTTGTCACAACACAACTGATTGGCTCAAACTCATTAAGTAAGAAAGAAATTGCACAAATTAACTTTTAAGAAGGCACACCTGTTCATTGAAATGCATTCCAGGTGACTACCTAATGAAGCTGGTTGAGAGAATGCCAATAGTGTACAAAGCTGTCATTGAAGAATCTCAAATATAAAATATATTTTGATTTGTTTAACAATTTTCCATATGTGTTATTTCATAGTTTTGATGTCTTCACTATTATTGTACAATGTAGAAAATAGTCAAAATAAAGAAAAACCCTTGAATGAGTAGGTGTTATAAAACTTTTGACCAGTAGTGTAGGCCTACATTCCATGAGACTTTTGGGAATAAAGACATGCAGGGCTTAACATTAACCTGTTTATCCACTTGTCCTTCAGTCAAGGAGGTGACTGAAAATGTTGGTGTTTGATGCAAGAAACCACTTTATAAAATAAAATGCATTATTATTCCCATACCATTATTACAGAGAATCAGACAAATTATGCTATGCACTGCCTATTGGCTACTTAGCTTATTCAAGCCTGTCTCAAAATACAACACTGCCCCTTTAAGACAAAAAAAAGCTCTTTACCTGACTTGCTTTTCAAAGATTTCTAGAAATGTACACATTTTGTGCTCTTGTAGGAAGCAATCACTCCCCTATTGCTGACTACAAATGATCTATAACTGGGCTAATAACTCACTAACTAGCAAAGGATATTAACAAAATGTGCACACGTGGTAGCTACATGCAGCTCTCGCTTTGATCTCAAAACAGGCGCATCTACTCAAGAACGCTCATGCTATAAACAGTCATGTTCAAAGTAAATGGCGCAGATCCATATATGGCAATGGTCTATTTGCATATAAACCTACTGCAGCTCTGATTGGTTATGCCGCACCATTCTGTTTAGAGTACGGGCTGAGGTGTGCGTGTCAAAGCAATAGAATCTTACTCTGATGTGTTCGTTTTGCATACTAAGTCTTGCATAGTTCGTTTTTTTTCCGGTATGTTGCTTTGAAAGTGGCTAATATTGCAGTGATTCGATCACAATTGCCACAGTAAAGGGAAAAGTTGATAGTGTTAACTAACAGGGAAAACTCTAGAAAGTTGAGTGAAGTTCAATCTCGTGCTTCTCCGTGGGCTGATACTGTATTTCTTCTGCACGGCGGTCTCGGCCCACACACGCGCACAGTTTAGAGGGAACATTGGTGTCCACCATACTTTTGTATATATAGTGTGTTTAACTCAGAGTTGAGAGCTGTAGTAAAGCCATTCCTGTTGTGTGTCAGTTTAAGAGCTGTGGTGTGAGGCTCTGCTAGGATCAGAAGAATGCAGGGACCCACCCTCCTGTCGTTAACTCACAAATACTGCAGTTGATGTGGCTTCTTGCTACCGAACTAAACCCCTCATCAGCCTACTGAGTCTCCCCCTCCTCACCCCACCACTAACCCCCTCATCAAGCCCATCTCTGTCATTTGGACTACCAACCAGATGGGCTGAGGGCTGGATTTCTGATTCAGACCATACTCCAGTCACTAAAATGTAGAGTCCAATACTATTTTTAAGAGTCCCATCCATATCTACATTTCTATCTGAAACGTTTTGACACAGGTAAAATTTCTTCCTGTGACATCACTTCCAGGTGGTGGAGAAGACCAATCCAACGGAGGCGGTGGGCGTGGTCTGTAAGGTCGACGGCCGTTACCAGGTGGTAGAATACAGCGAGATCACCTTGGCTACAGCTGAGAAGCGCAGCGCGGACGGACGGCTGATGTTCAATGCAGGAAACGTGGCCAATCACTTCTTCACCCTAGCCTTCCTCAGGGACGTCGTCCAGTGAGTCTCACACACACAAACATGTATGCAAACACACACAGCCACACACACCTCCATACAGTAAGTGAGTAATTACATGGTGAATGTGTAACCCCCATTAAGCAGGTATTTGAGGTCATTACCTGCCTAGTGGGAGCCTCATAACCTGAGAGCGAAGTAGTTGCCTTGGACCTAGCTGGTTTCTAATGAGCAGTGTCTGTCAGCTGATAAATGCCTGGAAACATCGCAGTGACTTTAATGAATACCCAGAATCTAAGGTGAAGGAAATTAAAGGAGAAAAAGCTGCAGTTTTTCTCTCTTCACTTTTAACAGTTAAAACCAAGTGCATGTTTCAAATTTCCTGATCTCTCTCTCTCTCGGTCACTGCATCCACCTCTCTCTCTCTGCATTCCCCCCCCTTTCAGTTAAATTCAAATGGGCTTGATTGGCATGGGAAAGATAATCAATAAACAAAAGTAGGGCTGTCCTCGACTAAAAAAAAATATTGGTCGACCAAGAGTCGTCTGTTCTTTTGACCAATCGATTGGTCTAAATTTTAAAACGTGTACTTTTCCATATATTGACACATCCTATGTGTTTTAATCAAATCAACCATGTTCACTGAACGTGTCTGATGCTTTAAGCACACTGTTTGATTAAATAATTAAGACACACAAATGATTAGACGGAGTCCGACAGCAATTGATTTGATTGTGCCATAATAATAGTAATAACAAGGAGATCAAGAAAAAGTTATTATTATTATTATTATTATTATTATTAATAATATAATTTTTCGGACAATGTGTAACAGTGTAAACAACACTAAATAAATAATACCAGAGAGGCTGTTCTAACGAAAAAAAACATATAAAGCCTTTATTACAGCAAAGCAAAGATTAAAAACTGCCAGATTTGTGAAATTGTTTACTTGACATGTCGTTGCGTGAGGCTCGGTGCTCACGGAATCAGTAGGCTATTAAACAAACACTCAAACAGGCAACAGAATCTGTTTTATTTCTGTAGATATATTGATGATTTATAAAAAGACAGGCACTTTTAAGTTAGGCTATTGATTATACAGCGCCTTGCAAACGTATTCATCCCGCTTGGCATTTTTCCTATTTTGTTGCATTACAACCTGTAATTTAAATTGATTTTTATTTGGATTTCATGTAATTTACATACACAAAATAGTCAAAATTGGTGAAGTGAAATGAAAAAAATAACTTGTTTCAAAAAATTCTACAAAATAAATAATGGAAAAGTGGTACGTGCATATGTATGAAGAGTGAAGAGGCGACTCCGGGATGCTGACCTTCTAGGCACAGTTGCAAAGAAAAGGTCCAATGTTCTTTTGCCCATCTTAATATTTTATTTTTATTGGCCAGTCTGAGATATGGCTTTTTCTTTGCAACTCTGCCTAGAAGGTCAGCATTCCGGAGTCACCTTTTCACTGTTGACGTTGAGACTGGTGTTTTGCGGGTACTATTTAATGAAGCTGCCAGTTGAGGACCTGTGAGGCGCCTGTTTCTCAAACTAGAGACACTAATGTATTTGTCCTCCTTGCTCAGTTGTGCACCAGGGCCTCCCACTCCTCTTTCTATTCTGGTTAGAGACAGTTTGTGCTGTTCTGTGAAGGGAGTAGTACACAGCGTTGTACGAGATCTTCAGTTTCTTGGCAATTTCTCGTATGGAATAGCCTTCATTTCTCCGAACAAGAATAGACTGACGAGTTTCAGAAGAAAGTTATTTGTTTCTGGCCATTTTGATCCTGTAATCGAACCCACAATTGCTGATGCTCCAGATACTCAACTAGTCTCAAGAAGGCCAGTTTTATTGCTTCTTTAATCAGCACAACAGTTTTCAGCTCTGCTAACATAATTGCAAAAGGGTTTTCTAATGATCAATTAGCCTTTTTAAAATGATAAACTTGGATTAGCAAACACAACGTGCTATTGGAACACAGGACTGATGGTTGCTGATAATGGGCCTCTGTACGCCTATGAAGATATTCCATTAAAATCAGCCATTTCCAGCTACAATAGCCACTTTCAACATTAACAATGTCTACACTGTATTTCTGATCAATTTGATGTTATTTTAATGGACAAAAAAAATGCTTTTCTTTCGAAAACAAGGACATTTCTAAGTGACCCCAAACGTTTGAACGGTAGTGTATATACACCTGTTCTGAAATGCCCCAGAGTCTGCAACACCACTAAGCAAGGGGCACCACCAAGCAAGCGGTACCATGAAGACCAAGGAGCTCTCCAAACAGGTCAAGGACAAAGTTGTGGAGAAGTACAGATCAGGGTTGGGTTATAAAAAAATATCAGAAACTTTGAACATCCCACGGAGCATTATCATTAAATATCCCTTTGATTATGGTGAAGTTATTAATTACACTTTGGATGGTGTATCAATACACCCAGTCACTACAAAGATACAGGCGTCCTTCCTAACTCAGTTGCAGGAGAGGAAGGAAACTGCTCAGGGATTTCACCATGAGGCGAATGGTGACTTTAAAACAGTTACAGAGTTTAATGGCTGGAATAGGAGAAAACTGAGAATGGATCAACAACATTGTAGTTACTCCACAATACTAGCCTAATTGACAGAGTGAAAATAAGTAAGCCTGTACAGAATACAAATATTCCAAAACATGCATCCTGTTTGCGTCAAGGCACTAAAGTAATACTGCAAAACATTGTGGCAAAGCAATTACATTTTTATCCTGAATACAAAGTGATATGTTTGGGGCAAATCCAATACAACATAGTACCACTCTCCATATTTTCAAGCATAGTGGTGGCTGCATCATGTTATAGGTATGCTTGTAATCGTTATGGACTGGGGAGTTTTTCAGGATTAAAAATAAATGGAATGGAGCTAAGCACAGACAAAATCCTAGAGGAAAACCTGGTTCATTCTACTTTCCTCCAGCCACTGGGAGACAAAGTCACCTTTTCAACAGGACAATAACCTAAAACACAAGGCCAAATCTACGATGGAGTTGCTTACTAAGAAGACAGTGAATGTTCCTGAGTGGCCAAGCTACAGTTCTAACTTAAATGTGCTTGAAAGTCTATGGCAAGACTTGAAAATGGTTGTCTAGCAATGATCAACAACCAATTTGACAGAGCTTGAAGAATTTTGAAAAGAATAATGAGCAAATATATTGTACAATCCAGGTGTGCAAAGCTCTTAGAGACTTACCCAGAAAGACTCACAGCTGTAATCGCTGCCAAAGGTGATTCTAACATATTTACTCAGGGGTGTGAATACTTATGTAAATTTGACATTTCTGTATTTCATTCTCAATAAATGTGCAAACAATTCTAAAAACCTGTTTTCACTTTGTCATTATGGGGTATTGTGTGTAGATGGATAAAAATGTAATCCATTTTGAATTCATGCTTTAACACAATAAAATGTAGAATAAGTCAAGGGGTATGAATACTTTCTGAAGGCACTATATCTACCTCTATCAATCCAGTATCCCTGCACATTGTAAATATGGTACTGGAACTGACCCTAATATATAATTTAGTATGCTTACTTTATCACGTTCTTCTTATTTTTATATATCGTGTGTTTTTGTTCTACGTTGTTATTTTTAGTATTACATTGTTATTGATTACTGCATTGTTGGGGTTAGAGCTTGCAAAAAAGCCATTACACTGTACTTGTGCATGTGACATTGAAACTTGAAACTCTCTGTCAGGACGTTCGAGCCTCAGCTGCAGCATCACGTGGCCCAGAAGAAAATCCCGTACGTGGACACGCAGGGACGGCTAATCAAACCCGACAAACCCAACGGGATTAAAATGGAAAAATTTGTCTTTGACATCTTCCAGTTTGCCAAGTAAGTGCAGTGCTTTTCCAGCTGGCTTTAGCATGTGTGGAGCTGGCTGCATTTTCCCTTAAAACCTGCGGAGAGGAGAGGAGAGGAAAGGGAGGCACACAGCCAGCATCCGTTAGTAAGATCCAGGTCCTGACACCCAGATCTCTGGAGCCCCAGCTTCCATTCCCCAGCTCCTTGACAGGTTCCAGGACCTCAGACCCCTAGCCCAAACCCCAGCTCCATAGCCACTGTCCCAGAGCCGGCCCAGCCCTGCTGCTGGGGCCTGTAAAATTGAAGTTTTACGAGCTGCTCCAGTCTCTCTATCTCTCTCTCTCTCTCTCTCTCTCTCTGTCTCTCTCTCTGTCTCTCTCTCTGTCTCTCTCTCTGTCTCTCTCTCTGTCTCTCTCTCTGTCTCTCTCTCTCTCTCTCTCTCTCTCTCTCTCTGTGTCTCTCTCTCCAGTTGAATCATGACATCACCTCTGAGTCATGTTGCTGCTTTTAGAACTTTACATGGAGTCAATGGATTCCTCTCATTGCAATGAGGATGCAATTCTATGTGGCTCTATTCTAGAACTCGTCATTACCATTCTCAGATTGTTTTAAACTGGAATGGGACGATGATTAATATGTGTTGTTGTTCTGGGGGTGGGTTACCTTGGAAACAGTAGCACTAAAGATGCATTTTCACACTGTGTGTGTGTGTCTCAGGACCTTTGTGGTGTACGAGGTTCTTCGTGAAGACGAGTTCTCTGCCCTGAAGAACGCAGACAGCCAGGACGGTAAAGACACGCCCACCACGGTGAAACACGCCCTCATGTCCCTGCATCACCGCTGGGTCCTCAATGCTGGAGGACACTTCATAGACGAAAACGGGACGCGTGTGCCTGCTATACCCAGGTGAGACACACACACACTAAACACACTCACAGTGAGTATACATTCTATTTATCTCTCCACCTGTTGTCACGTTCATCACCATATAGTCTCTCTGTCACAGCTTTTTCACAATCCCACTTTTTCTCACAGCATCCCTCACGGTTCCCCTTAACCCTGTGTGTCATGTGTAATGTTTTAATGTTTCCAGAGATGGACCTGCAGGAAGTGGCACAGCTGATGTCAACCAGAAGTAACTATTCTCTGTGGTACTGACTGAGTTACTGCATGGTGACGGGGCTTTTGCTTTCACACACACACTCAGTCGCTCACTGTAACCCACTGTCACACAAACATCTGGGCTGTGTCTCAATTCTATGTAGTGGCTTCCTCTCTTAGTCTCCTTGTCTTTTGTCCTACTTTCACCTGGTCAGTTTATTCCTATCAGTGTGGGTGAAGGGAAGGAGAGGAAAGGACTAGAGTGTTGAGATGCAGCCTGTGGTTTAGCTGTGCTAGGGCCGAGGTCACAGGGTCACCTGTCCTGTGCAGGTGGGGACGGAGTTACCTGACCTGCCTGCTGACTTGGTCCCTGTTCCAATAGTCTTCATATGCATCCTTCCTTCCTTCCTCTCTTTCTTTAGCCAATCACTGGTCTGCACGTGCTTAGGTAAGTGTAGGCCAGTTTACCATCCTGTTGCTTTCACCAATCAAACTATACTAGAGCAGTGATTATCTCAAGGAGGGAGGGAAGGAAAGAAGGATGCATAAGCTATTGGTGCAGGGCCTAGTGCTAACTGGGACAGTAGCTACTAACCCACGGAATGTGGAGCATGCTGGGTAATGGGCACTGGGCATGCTTTGCAATTGATGACGTCTCTGATGTCACTGTCTATCTGATGATGATGGGGAGACGATGAGTGGCCATTTCAGATCTGATGTTGGCCAGTTATCTGTGATTGTGACGGCAACACCAAATACATTTAAATCCTCCTGATTGTTCAAAGATGATGATTTAAATGAAAGTAGTGTATTCAACAGCATTTAAAATATTTATTACATTCATAAATGCTACTTAGTGGTGTCATTTAAATTGTAATAAGGTCTAATGGCGCTTTCTGTGTGATGTATGCTCTCTCCCAATCAATATAGACTTCATTCACTTCCACTTCAAACTTGTGCCTACTTAGTCTTCCTGGACCTAGATAAAGCATACTCCTAGACTAAATGGAATCTCTGAAAGTGCTTTTTAGTCCAGGAATAGGCTTAATCTGGGTCCAGGAAAAAGGTATAGGAGTCTCTCTGACGTTAACGCTTTAATGCTTTGCTCCAAACATCTAATAATCTAAGAACAGCTGGAGCAGAGAATCACACATCCAGCTGCTTCTTCTCTTTTCTTCATACACAAGAGAAAAGCACTCAACCTTTCCTCCTCTCCTTCCTTCCTCCTCTTTTCCCCACAGTCTGAAGGATGGAACAGACCTGCCAATTAAATGTGAGATCTCCCCACTGGTGTCCTATGGCGGAGAGGTAAGGGGGAGGGACTTAACAGTAGGGACCTGTTGAAATATAAATAAATATTAAAAAGTGATTCCCGTTATAGTTATTACATTCAGTTTTACGAGCATTGATGATATAATAGCCTGATGATGTCACTTCCTGTTGTGTTGCAGGGTTTGGAGGAGCTGGTGAGTGGGCGAGAGTTCCGCCCCACCCTGGTCATCGACGAGAGTGGAGCCCACGAACTGGTGAAGAATGGCGTTTGAGGGACGGAAGAATGGAGGGAGGGAGAGGGAGAATGAAAGAGAGCGAGTGAGCAAAAGAAGAGAGACGTGCCAAAGACCTATTCCACTTCTTCTCCCTCTCCTCCTCCCTACAACTGGGAGAAACTGTGATGTCGTTTGTTTCCGTGCAATAATGCTGCGTTCATGTGCTTTTCTAAATAATTGAAACACAATGCATTTCCGACATCCAAAAACGAGCTTCTGAGTTGGAATTATAAGTGGGGAAATCCGTGCTATAACTCAATACAATGAGATCCAACCCCCAGTTGGAATGTTTTCCAAATGTCTGATTTTTCTGAGGAGCACATGGCCGCAGCATAAGATGAAGGACAGAAGCCTTGAGGGGCTGCATGACTGGATGAAGCAGTCTGAAGATCAAGCTATTTATTTTGCTTAAGCCAATTTTTTATCTGTCTTGTAGATGGAAATTACCACCTATGCATTTTACCAAGTGATTTGTACGTACAGATACAAGTAGAGATAGGTACAACAATTGTAGTCAGATGATCCTAATATGATTGATTATTATTAACATGTAATGTTGGTACACGGAAATACTTTTTTTATGATAACTGGGTTTCATAGCACACTACTGCTAGTCTTCTGCCTGATTGGCTTCCAAATGACGCTGTTGACATAGGAATTGTTTTACATTTTCTTTATTATAGAAATATCACATTTGGAAGAGGTATGAGTCTTTGATTAAACCTAAGCTTAGCGTGGTGTGCCTGTGTGTGTGCGTAGAGTTGTCTGCATGTGTGTGTGTGGATTTGTCGGTCTCTGTGTGCGTGGCTGTGTGTGTGATGGGTGTGTTTATTGCATTAGAAGTCCTGGTGTGTTAAATCAGAGTTTCCAGCAGCAGCACATGGTTTGTGTTTAAGATGGGCCAGAGAGAGCATGCTACATTTACTGCTGCAGCCACTCAGAAAATCTACTCTGTGGCTGCTAACAGTCTCTCTACCTGTCTGTCTCTCACACACACACAATTCCTCTTACTTTCTATATCTCTCCCTTTCTCCTTTTTTCTTCCTCTCTCTCATCTCCTCTTTTCCCTTTCTTTCACTTGCTCTCACTCCCACTACAGTATCTCTGACAGAAGGTATTGTATTGACATAGGGCTATGCTTAGGTAACACTTATAAAGGATACCTCAATGTAAAGTGTAAATGTTGAATTGACTTAGATAAATAACCTTGATGTCTATTATAGAATGTTATATTCCTTCAGGCAGATATGAAACATGACCATGTGCATCGATAGTTTTAGCACACTGGACTGTCCTTAACTGGACTACTGTAGAGTGTGCTTTCCTCACTAAGCCACACCATGCTTTTCCACCATGAAGGAAGGGGTACATTTAAAGGGGAATTCCACCCACTTACCATTATTTGATGCGTTGCTCCTCTGTATCCCTTTTATTTCCCGAGTCTGGCATTTTAGTCCACATCAGCTACGAAACACTGGCGGTGATGATGTCATCAGGTGGTGACTGTCCTTACTTGTCACTAAGGTGAGCTCATTCTGTGGTCCGAGTGTTATCAATGTATAAAAGTGCTTCATGAATTGTATAACAATTGTAAGTATCTGTGTGTACTTACAGTGTAAAAACACTACTTAAGTCTATTGCCATTGGCATTACTATGGCAAATATAAAACATTTTTGTAGGTAAAATGGAACCCGATCAAATTTGTCAACAGAAATGTGTTGAATTAAAGTTATTTGTTTAATTTTGTTGACGTAACAGTGCCTTCAAAAAGTATTCATACCACTTGACTTTTTCCACATTGTCTTGTGTTACAGCCTGAATTTAAAATTGATTAAATTGAGATTTTTTTGTCACTGGCCTACACGCAGTACCCCACAATGTCAAAGTGGAATGTTTACAAATTAATTAAAAATGAAATGCTGAAATGTCTTGAGTCAATAAGTATTCAACCTCTTTGTTATTGCAAGCCTAAATACATTCATGAGTAAAGGTTTGCTTAACAGGTCTCATAATAAGTTGCATTGACTCACTCTGTGTGCAACAAGTGTTTAACATAATTTTTTTTATGACTACCTCATCTACAGTGCCTTGCAAAAGTATTCATCCCCCTTGGCGTTTTTCCTATTTTGTTGCATTACAACCTGTAATTTAAATTGATTTTTATTTGGATTTCATGTAATGGGCATACACAAAATAGTCCAAATTGGTGAAGTGAAATGAAAAAAATTACTTGTTTCAAAAAATTATAGAAAATAAACAACGGAAAAAGTGGTGCGTGCATATGTATTCACCCCCTTTGCTATGAAGCACCTAAATAAGATCTGGTGCAACCAATTACCTTCAGAAGTCACATAATTAGTTAAATAAAGTCCACCTGTGTGCAATCTAAGTGTCACATGATCTGTCACATGATCTTAGTATATATACACCTGTTATGAAAGGCCCCAGAGTCTGCAACACCACTAAGTAAGGGGCACCACCAAGCAAGCGGCACCACCAAGCAAGCGGCACCATGAAGACCAAAGAGCTCTCCAAACAGGTCAGGGACAAAGTTGTGGAGAAGTACGGATCAGGGTTGGGTTATAAAAAAATATCAGAAACTTAACATCCCACGGAGCACCATTAAATCCATTATTTAAAAATGGAAAGAATATGGCACCACAACAAACCTGCCAAGAGAGGGCCGCCCACCAAAACTCACAGACCAGGCAAGGAGGGCATTAATCAGAGAAGCAACAAAGAGACCAAAGATAACCTTGAAGGAGATGCAAAGCTTCACAGCGGAGATTGGAGTATCTGTCCATTGGACCACTTTAAGCCGTACACTCCACAGAGCTGGGCTTTACGGAAGAGTGGCCAGAAAAAAGCCATTGCTTAAAGAAAAAAAATAAGCAAACACGTTTGGTGTTCGCCAAAAGGCATGTGGGAGACTCTCCAAACATATGGAAGCAGGTACTCAAGGAAAACGCTATGTCTGGCGCAAACCCAACACCTCTCATCACCACGAGAACACCATCCCCACAGTGACGCATGGTGGTGGCACCATCATGCTGTGGGGATGTTTTTCATCGGCAGGGACTGGGAAACTGATCAGAATTGAAGGAATGATGGATGGGAAACTTGAGGGAAACCTGTTTCAGTCTTCCAGAGATTTGAGACTGGGACGGAGGTTCACCTTCCAGCAGGACAATGACCCTAAGCATACTGCTAAAGCAACACTCAAGTGGTTTAAGGGGAAACATTTAAATGTCTTGGAATGGCCTAGTCAAAGCCCAGACCTCAATCCAATTGAGAATATGTGGTATGACTTAAAGATTGCTGTACACCAGCGGAACCCATCTAACTTGAAGGAGCTGGAGCAGTTTTGCCTTGAAGAATGGGCAAAAATCCCAGTGGCTAGATGTGCCAAGCTTATAGAGACATACCCCAAGAGACTTGCAGCTGTAATTGCTGCAAAAGGTGGCTCTACAAAGTATTGACTTTGGGGGGGGTGAATAGTTATGCACGCTCAGGTCTTCTGTTTTTTTGTCTTATTTCTTGTTTGTTACACCCCAAAAAATATTTTGCATCTTCAA
The DNA here is from genome assembly GCF_964263955.1 of Coregonus lavaretus. NCBI lineage: Eukaryota > Metazoa > Chordata > Actinopteri > Salmoniformes > Salmonidae > Coregonus > Coregonus lavaretus. The sequence continues at coordinate 47,578,535 of NC_139993.1, read as the reverse complement.
AGTGTTGTGTAAATGATACAACCCCCCAAAAAAAATTCCAGGTTGTAAGGCAACAAAATAGGAAAAATGCTAAGGGGGGTGAATACTTTCGCAAGCCACTATGTACCCCACACATACAATTATCTGTAAGGTCTCTCAGTCGAGCAGTGAATTTCAAACACAGATTCAACCACAAAGACCAGGGAGGTTTTCCAATGCCTCGCAATGAAGGGCACCTATTGGTAGATTGGTATATAAAAAAAAAGCAGGCATTAAATATCCCTTTGATTATGGTGAAGTTATTAATTACACTTTGGGTGGTGTATCAATACACTCAGTCACTACAAAGATGCAGGCGTCCTTCCTAACTCAGTTGCAGGAGAGGAAGGAAACCACTCAGGGATTTCACAATGAGGCCAATGGTGACTTTAAAACAGATACAGAGTTTAATGGCTGTGATAAGAGAAGACTGAGGATGGATCAACAACATTGTAGTTACTCCACAATACTAATCTAGTTGACAGAGTGAAAAGAAGGAAGCCTGTACAGAATATAAATATTCCAAAACATGCATCCTGTTTGCAACAAGGCACTAAAGTAATACTGCAAAACAATTGGCAAAGCAATTCACTTTTTGTCCTGAATACAAAGTGTTATGTTTGGGACAAATCCAATAAAACACATTACTAAGTACCACTCTCCATATTTTCAAGCATAGTGGTGGCTGCATCGTGTTATCGGTATGCTTGTAATCATTCAGCACTAGAACGTTTTTCAGGATAAAAAAAAGAAACAGAATGTAGCTAAGCATAGGCAAAATCCTAGAAAACCAGGTTCAGTAAGATTTCCACCAGACACTGGGAGATGAATTCACCTTTCAGCAGGACAATAACCTAAAACACAAGGCCAAATCTACACTGGAGTTGCTTACCAAGAAGACAGTGAATGTTACTGAGTGGCCGAGTTACAGTTTTGACTGAAAATTTATGGCAAGACCTGAAAATGGTTGTCTAGCAATAATCAACAACCAATTTGACCGAGCTTGAAGGATTTTGAAAATAATAATGGGCAAATGTTGCACAATCCAGGGTTGAAAAGCTCTTAGAGATTTACCCAGAAAGACTCACAGCTCTAATTGCTGCCAAAGGTGCTTCGACAAAGTAATGACTCAGGGGTGTGAATACTTATGTATATGAGATATTTCTGTATTTCATTTTCAATAAATTAGCAAAGATTTCAAAAAACATGTTTTCACTTTGTCATTAGGAGGTATTGTGTGTAGATGTGTGAGAGAAAAAAATATTTAATTCATTTTGAATTCTGCCTGTAACAACAAAATGTGGAATAAGTCAAGGGGTATGAACACTTTCTGAAGGCACTTTATTTGTCAACAGAATCAAATGTAATTTCTTCCACACAACAAGAATATGCAACGTTGAATTTACATTTTTGTGCTTTCTGAATTATTGCTGCCGTGAATTATAGTGGTTTCATCGCTCACTCAGGCTGTCGAATGAAAACTTTCTCCTCAAGGAGAAAAAAGCATTTTGATTGTGTACTGGGTTCTGACTTAATTGAAACCTTATTTGTAGCATGAGGAATTCTGGGATTGTTGGCATGCCCCCAACAATCCTCAGAATGTGATGGGGTATTTTTTCTCTTTCTCTGCCTCCGCTCCAAGCTCCGTTTTTTTTCTTCCTTTTTTGCAGGGGTGTGTTGCATCAGTCAAGTGAGTATGAGAGGGACCTGAGCGGAGCGAGCAAGAACAGAGAGAAAAGGCTTGGATTCTAACAGACAGAACTGGGGACACGGACACTCGCTGGAATACTCCACCGCTTCCTCTGAGCAAATGGTTTGAAAGGACAAAACTCTTTAAAAGTACGTTTCAATTCTCCTTTTTCTGCAAAATAACTTTTCTATTTTACTTTTTTCTTAATGTGTTTCAAGGGTAAAGGGTTTGGGTTCCACTAGAAGCTATAGAGATGCTTTTGCTTTCTGTAGAATTGTGTCAGTACCTCACACAAGTCTAGGTGTCTCAGTGTGTTTTTAGTCTAGTTTTGAACCCAATGTCTAATTTTTCTTGGAGAGAGAGAAAGCTAGTGTTTGTATGGCAGGCTAGAATAGAGGTAGCAGAGAGACGAGATGCAGCCTATCTCAGATCCACACTTCACTGTGAAAAGCACTGCTGCAATCCAACTGCTATACACAGAGGCCATTTCACACATACTATATTATACTGTATCTAGTTTAGTTTAAAACGACATCTCTTATAAAATGTTGACTGCAAAAATATCTTGTGCTTCCCCATTGATAGAAGGATATTGAAAGTCTTGTTTTTTTGTCTGGAGAAGCAACGGTGGAACTAATGCAGAAATTGCTTGAGGCTTTTTCACTTTCATGCTGCCAGTTCAAACCTCAGAGATAATTTGTTGTGCTTTGTTTTGCTGGGCATTTGTTCACTGTGTTTTGGAAAAGTTTAGCAACTGTTGACCACTTGAGTTCCTGGCCCTGACACATTATTTTGGCTTGGTATTATCATACATACCATCTGTCTTTGTGTGTCTATACTTGTCCTCTTGTGTCATGCCGGCGGTATGTAGGTGTTATGTAGGTGGTATGTAGATGGAATGTATGAGGTATGCAGGTGCCCTGTGGTATGTGGGTGACAGATCCATACAGAGGCTAAATTCAGTCATTTTGATGTGGGGACATAACACCGTCACTTAGCAGACACTTTTATCCCAAATAGTTAGCTATATATACACTACCAGTCAAAAGTTTGGACACCTACTCATTCAAGGGTTTTTCTTTATTTGTACTATTTTTCACATTGTTGAATAATAGTGAAGACATCAAAACTATGAAATAACACATGGAATCATGTAGTAACCAAAAAAGTGTTAAACTAATCAAAATATATTTTATATTGGAGATTTTTCAAATAGCCACCCATTGCCTTGATGACAGCTTTGCACATTCTTGGCATTTTCACAACCAGCTTCATGAGATAGTCACCTGGAATGCATTTCAATTAACAGGTATGCTTTCTTAAAAGTTAATTTGTGGAATTTCTTTCCTTCTTAATGCGTTTGAGACAATCAGTTGTGTTGTGACAAGGTAGGGGGGGTATACAGAAGATAGCCCTATTTGGTAAAAGACCAAGTCCATATTATGGCAAGAACAGCTCAAATAAGCAAAGAGAAATGACATTCCATCATTACTTTAAGATATGAAGGTCAGTCAATACGGAACATTTCAAGAACTTTGAAAGTTTCTTCAAGTGCAGTCGCAAAAACCATCAAGAGCTTATTATGAAACTGGCTCTCATGAGGACTGCCACAGGAATGGAAGACCCAGAGCTACCTCTGCTGCAGAGGATACGTTCATTAGAGTTACCAGCCTCAGAAATTGCAGCCCAAACAAATGCTTCACAGAGTTCAAGTAACAGACACATCTCAACATTGACTGTTCAGAGGAGACTGTGTGAATCAGGCCTTCATGGTCGAATTGCTGCAAAGAAACCACTACTAAAGGACACCAAAAAGAAGAAGAGACTTGCTTGGGCCAAGAAACACAAGCAATGGACATTAGATCGGTGGAAATTTGTCCTTTGGTCTGGAGTCCAAATTTGAGATTTGTGGGTAAACGGATGATCTCCGCATGTGTATTTCCCACCGTAAAGCATGGAGGAGGAGGTGTTATGGTGTGGGGATGCTTTTCTGGTGACACTGTCTGTGATTTATTTAGAATTCAAGGCACACTTAACCAGCATGGCTACCACAGCATTCTGCAGTGATACGCCATCCCATCTGGTTTGGGCTTAGTGGGACTATCATTTGTTTTTCAACAGGACAATGACCCAACACACCTCCAGGCTGTGCAAGGGCTATTTTACCAAGAAGGAGAGTGATGGAGTGCTGCATCAGATGACCTGGCCTCCACAATCCCCCGACCTCAACCCAATTGAGATGGTTTGGGATGAGTCGGACGGCAGCGTGAAGGAAAAGCAGCCAACAAGTGCTCAGCATATGTGGGAACTCCTTCAAGACTGTTGGAAAAGCATTCCAGGTGAAGCTGGTTGAGAGAATGCCAAGAGTGTGCAAAGCTGTCATCAAGGCAATGGGTGGCTATTTGAAAAATATAAAATATATTTTGATTTGTTTAACACTTTTTTGGTTACTACATGATTCCATATGTGTTATTTCATAGTTTTGATGTCTTCACTATTATTCTACAATGTAGAACATTGTAAACATAAAGAAAAACCCTGGAATGAGTAGGTGTGTCCAAACTTTTGACTGGTACTGTACATAGTCATGACTCATACAGGATCTAATAGTCACTGGTCTGGTGTTGCCGACACCTTGTTCCAGCCGGGCTGAGACATCTGAGCCAGGTTAGTGGAAACGACCACAGAGTCATAAAGGACAGTTTTTCTGGGGAGGTCAAGGTGGTGAGGCATGTGGTGTGACCCCTTAGCCATTACTGGCAGGGTGTGTGTCGGTATGTGAGAGTGTGTGTTGAGCCAGGTTCATGACCTCACTGATGATAATAGCCAGCCCTGACATCTCTCTTCCAACTCTGAACATGTGCTTTAAGTTATCAGAGGAATAAACAGCAGGTACTTCAATGGCCCAATGAACACACACACACACACCAGGTACTTCTGTGGTCCCTTGAAGTTGACTCTCTCAGTAAGGTTCAATAACAATGTCTGTGTTGACATTTTGAAAATTAATGTGAAGACAGAAGGTTGAACGGTCAGGCGCACCGGTTTGTGTCAAAAATTGCTACGCTGCTGGGTTTTTCACGCTCAACAGTTTCCCGTGTGTATCAAGAATGGTCCACCACCCAAAGGACATCCAGCTAACTTGACACAACTGTGGGAAGCATTGGAGTCAACATGGGCCAGCATCCCTGTGGAACGCTTTCGACACCTTGTAGAGTCCATGGGCCGACGAATTGAGGCTGTTCTGAGGGGGGGGGGGGGGTCTTAATGTTTTGTACACTCAGTGTATAGTACATCTAGTAAATAGGCAATTCAGGGAATCTCAATCGGAAAAGTGACCATGCTATGGAAAAATATGAAAACCATGTGGTGAAATCTAGATACGTGCACACACACACACTGTGGCTGGAGCCAAGGGCAGAGAAAGATTAGCAGGCTGTTATCGTTGAGTCTCTCAGACATATAATTTCAATTAGCAACTCCTCCCTCGCTCTCTTCCCCGCTCCATCCCTCCATCCATCTCTCCCTCCTTCCCCCTGGGGCCTCAGAGTCTGTCTGACTGACATCTCCAGATACAGAGGTAGAGATATAATGACACACTACTGAACCAGCAGGGTCAGGGTGTAATTTCAACTCCACTTTCAAAACACAGCAGAGGCACCCAGTGCTTACATGGACTTGCCTGCCTGCCGTAGGTCCATGTCTGACTGAGCCCATACAGATCAGGCCACTCGCTGGCAGCACAGACCAGATGAGCACGTTGGGAGTGAGAGGCAGGCAGTGTGTAGTTTGGTATAAATAGCTAAATCCCAGAGAACATCATCGAAAATACCAGGTGTGCTTAGCGTTCCACACTTGTGCTTGAACTCTGACCCTTCCCTAACCAACAGCCCTTCCTTCAACACGCCACTGAGATCAGGTTCCCAGTAATACCAATGGACATAAATATGTTACTGTACAGAAAGTGTTTTGTTAGTGAACATACAGTAAATAGAGTATACTATTTCGATGTACTATTGTGGGTCACACTTTATTTGGATAGTCCGGATATTCCATGGTATACTATTTTTATGTACTATTATGGGGCACACTTTATTTGGATAGTCCAGATATTCCATAGTATACTATTTTGATGTACTATTGTGGGTCACACTTTATTTGGATAGTCCGGATATTCCATGGTATACTATTTTTATGTACTATTATGGGGCACACTTTATTTGGATAGTCCAGATATTCCATAGTATACTATTTCGATGTACTATTGTGGGTCACACTTTATTTGGATAGTTTGGATATTCCATAGTATACTATTTCGATGTACTATTGTGGGACACACTTTATTTGGATAGTCCGGAAAGTCCATCTGTAGGTGCGCTACAGATGGTCATACTATCAACAAACTATCTGTTGATAAGCAACTGCTTGCTAAAGTTAGGGCTAGGCTTAAAGGGTGTTTTCACATATACAGTTGAAGTCGGAAGTTTACATACACCTTAGCCAAATACATTTAAACTCAGTTTTTCACAATTCCTGACATTTTAATCCTAGTAAAGATTCCCTGTCTTAGGTCAGTTAGGATCACCACTTTATTTTAAGAATGTGAAATGTCAGAATAATAGTAGAGAGAATGATTTATTTCAGCTTTTATTTCTTTCATCACATTCCCAGTGGGTCAGAAGTTTACATACACTCAATTAGTATTTGGTAGCATTGCCTTTAAATTGTTTACTTGGGTCAAACGTTTCGGGTAGCCTTCCACAAGCTTCCCACAATAAGTTGGGTGAATTTTGGCCCATTCCTCCTGACAGAGCTGGTGTAACTGAGTCAGGTTTGTAGGCCTCCTTGCTCGCACACACTTTTTCAGTTCTGCCCACACATTTTCTATAGGATTGAGGTCAGGGCTTTGTGATGGCCACTCCAATACCTAGACATTGTTGTCCTTTAAGCCATTTTGCCACAACTTTGGAAGTATGCTTGGGGTCATTGTCCATTTGGAAGACCCATTTGCGACCAAGCTTTAACGTCCTGACTGATGTCTTGAGATATTGCTTCAATATATCCACATCATTTTCCTTCCTCATGATGCCATCTATTTTGTGAAGTGCACCAGTCCCACCTGCAGCAAAGCACCCCCACAGCATGATGCTGCCACCCCCGTGCTTCACGGTTGGGATGGAGTTCTTCGGCTTGCAATTAACCCCCTTTTTCCTCCAAACATAACGATGGTCATTATGGCCAAACAGTTCTATTTTTGTTTCATCAGACCAGAGGACATTTCTCAAAAAGTACGATCTCTGTCCCCATGTGCTGTTGCAAACCGTAGTCTGGCTTTTTTATGGCGGTTTTGGAGCAGTGGCTTCTTCCTTGCTGAGCGGCCTTTCAGGTTATGTAGATATAGAACTTGTTTTACTGTGGATATAGATACTTTTGTACCTGTTTCCTCCAGCATCTTCACAAGGTCATTTGCTGCTGTTCTGGGATTGATTTGCACTTTTCACCACCAAAGTACGTTAATCTCTAGGAGACAGAACGCGTCTCCTTCCTGAGCAGTATGACGGCTGCGTGGTCCCATGGTGTTTATACTTGCATACTATTGTTTGTACAGATGAACGTGGTACCTTAAGGCGTTTGGAAATTGCTCCCAAGGATGAACCAGACTTGTGGAGGTCTACAATTCTTTTTCTGAGGTCTTGGCTGATTTATTTTTGATTTTCCCATGATATCAAGCAAAGAGGCACTGAGTTTGAAGGTAGGCCTTGAAATACATCCACAGGTACACCTCCAATTGACTCAAATGATGTCAATTAGCCTATCAGAAGCTTCTAAAGCCATGACATCATTTTCTGGAATTTTCCAAGCTGTTTAAAGGCACAGTCAACTTAGTGTATGTAAACTTCTGACCCACTAGAATTGTGATACAGTGAATTATAAGTTAAATAATCTGTCTGTAAACAATTGTTGGAAAAATGACTTGTGTCATGCACAAGGTAGATGTCCTAACCGACTTGCCAAAACTATAGTTTGTTAACAAGAAATGTGTGGAGTGGTTGAAAAACGAGTTTTAATGACTCCAACCTAAGTGTATGTAAACCTCCGACTTCAACTGTAGTCCTCTTTAAAAGAACCGATCTCAGTCCTCTTTAAAGTGAACTCTGGGGTAAAAAAAAAAAGCTAAAGAACCCAGTTGTCTTTGTATTCACACTGCCCTTGCCTTTGAATGAGGACTCAACTCTTTTGCCAGTTCACTTCAACTATTTTGTGGACCAAGTCCTCTTTGCATTCACATTGCTATGTTTAGAAAGGAACCAAGATCTTTTTCCAACATGCACTCTGGGTTTTTACAAAGTGCAGGACAAGCCATTCAATCAGAATACGTTATTGGACAGCTAGATATACGTACCTACTTACATTTTGGAAGCTAATAGATTGCATTTAGTTAAAATATGAGACTTAATAATTGTAATCAGAAGATACTATTAACAAGTACATTTGATTGGTAGCAGAATAAATAGCAATAGAATAACTGCAGAATAAATAATGCTGTAATTCAAAATTGTACACCCAAGGTAGGCTACTGCCCCTTTAAGAGCTAGAATAAATGTTGTACCCTTTGTTTTGATTCTCACCAAATAGGTTGTCTTCTCACACTATTCAAACCCCACTATCAATGAACAGCTTATGAAACTCTCTTAGCCTATAGATCACATATTGCAAACAAATAACCTGAACTAAAAACTCCACACATTTTGGAATTTCTGTGCGTCCTTGACAATCGCTAATCAATATCCAAAAACTCCACCCATTTTTTTCAGTGAACCTGCACATCATCACCTTTTCTCTTTTGTGGCATCAATGTGAGGGTTTATGGCAGGGGAAACTGTATTGCGTTCACATTGTCCTAAAAAATGGAATCGGATCATGGAATTCAAGTGAACCGAACTCATTTCACTTCTCGAGATGGTCTCAGTTCGGTTCAGTTCGGGGCTCTTTTGAGGGGTCTGAGTTCCTTTTGGAGTATTCACACAGCACAAAAAATTAAGCGAAACACACTGAGTTCACAAGAATTGTCCGAAAAGGACCAAGTTTGAAACCCTTTTTTGTTCAATATAGATCCCCTATATACTGGTCTTGAAAATAAGAAAAAAAACTGTTGGGGAGGTTCTCTTCTGCACTGTTCAACCAATCCAGTAAATGTGGAGGAGGAGTTAAGAGGGGTATCACCTTGGGTGCATTCGAGCGGATCACTTTTGTCAAGTCGGTGGTCACCGCCTTTCAAAGTGTGTTGCATTATGGGGATAAAAATTGTCTGACATGCGCCTACATGTCGAATGTATGAACTTTACAAAAATCATGTGATAAAAGGCCATGAAGTTTTGACTGCAGTCGACTGTACGTTTCTGTGTTACTCTTCCCCAACTTCATCCTGCAGCCATGACCTGCATTATGGGAGGCTCTATTGTCAGCCAATCATTAGGGTGATTTTGTTTCACCCACACGACCAAAGAAGTGACTGAAAAAGGAACCAACTTTTCCACACTTTGTGTTTACGTGGATATGAGCAAATAAATGTGATGTTTCAGGCTCTTTCTCAAACCAATATATTGTACAATGTACACACCTATATTTTCAGTTCATGAGTGTGTGATAAGGGGGTTGGAGACATGTTTATTTCGATATTATAAAGAACAACTTGTATAAACAATGTCAACACCGCCATGTTGCACTGAGCCTTGCTGTTGGAAAACCACATCAGTGTCCGACTCTTGGCTGTCGCAGATGCACCTCCCCCGACTTCACTCCTTGACTTTCATCTACAGTCAGTTTGCTTTCACCTTACCACTCAAACGAGCCCCTTGTTGATGTCCAAAAGTGGAAGTAGTGTCACAGGCTCTCTTTCCATTTCCCCTGAAAACCAGAACATCCTGTTGTTGGGGACTCGGCAGAGGATAGGGTAAGGGTTAGGATAAGGGTTAGGGTTAGAGCTAGGGTTGGGGTTAGTAGATAGTTGGTTAAAATGTTACTGTTAGTCTGTAGACCATCTACAGATAGACTATACAAATAAAGTGTTATATTTAAAGACAGTGTGAACTACTGGTTAGTATGCACAGTCACACTCAGTCTTGTCCCACTCTAAGTACCAGTGTACATAAATATCACAACCACCCAAACGTCTCTGCTGGTTCGTGATCAACGCTTAGCAAACTAGGCTGAAGTTGTTTGTCTCTTGCTGGTTCAGTGTTTTGAGGTCCACATGATGAGAACAGAGTGAAGAAAGAAAATAATAAAAATAATTACTTTGCTCTGAGTGGGAAAATGCCTTGAGTAGATGGAGAGAAAGGAAAGAGAAAAACAGAGGGAAGACTGGTCTCTTAACGCCTCACACAGATGGATGGATTGGCAAGAACCTGAAAACAACAGGAAAATGTTAGAGAGAGAAAAATATCTCAGCTCTGTTACGAATAAGCAGTATGATTTTGTATGATATTCAAGAAAACAGAATGATCCAAACTGTCTCTGAGTGTACTGGAGTATGTTGGGAGAGATGTCTTGACAGCTTGAAACCACTCAGACATAGCGTAGTAATAGAACAGTACTTATGGTGATGTTTTTAGAATTAGAAGTGGAGCGGTAACACATTATTTGGATAGTCCCAAGTAGATGTTTGTAGATGTTCAGTAGACCGTTCAATAACTGTCAACAACATTTCAACTAACTCCACTACCCCTAGCCCTAACATTAACCTTATCCTATCCTTACACTTAACCCTTACACTAACTCTAACCTTAACCCTTACTTTAACCCTAATTCTAAACCTAATCCTAACCCTGTAACCTTGGCAAGCAGATGCTTATCAACAGATAGTTTGTTAGTATGACCATCTGTAGATCATCTATATGGGACTATCCAAATAAAGTGTGACCATGGAGATATTTGTAGTAGCAGTAGTAGCTAGGGCTGTTGCGGGGGGGGGGGGGTAGAAGGATTCCTTTATCCTATCCCAGGTATTCCTTAAAGAGGTGGGGTTTCAAATGTCTCCGGAAGGTGGTGAGTGACTCCGCTGTCCTAGCGTCGTGAGGGAGCTTGTTCCACCATTGGGGTGCCAGAGCAGCGAACAGTTTTGACTGGGCTGAGCGGGAACTATGTTTCCGCATAGGAAGGGGAGCCAGCAGGCCAGAGGTGGATGAACGCAATGCCCTCGTTTGGGTGTAGGGACTGATCAGAGCCTGGAGGTACAGAGGTGCCGTTCCCCTCACAGCTCCATAGGCAAGCACCATGGTCTTGTAACAGATGCGAGCTTCAACTGGAAGCCAGTGGAGTGTGCGGAGGAGCGGGGTGACGTGAGAGAACTTGGGAAGGTTGAACACCAGACGGGCTGCGGCATTCTGGATGAGTTGTAGGGGTTTAATGGCACAGGCAGGGAGCCCAGCCAACAGCGAGTTGCAGTAATCCAGACGGGAGATGACAAGTGCCTGGATTAGGACCTGTGCCGCTTCCTGTGTAAGGCAGGGTCGTACTCTCCGAATGTTGTAGAGCATGAACCTGCAGGATCGGGTCACCGCCTTGATGTTAGCGGAGAACGACAGGGTGTTGTCCAGGGTCACGCCAAGGCTCTTCGCACTCTGGGAGGAGGACACAACGGAGTTGTCAACCGTGATGGCGAGATCATGGAACGGGCAGTCCTTCCCCGGGAGGAAGAGCAGCTCCGTCTTGCCAAGGTTCAGCAATCTCATTAGAATCTCATCATACAGCCTTACAATGTATTAAACATCAAAACATATAGGCCAACGTTTGTAGAACAATTACATTTAAATTAATAACTCTAAATTAAGCATATAGGAGTACCTATTTATTTGTTAACCGCTCAACACAGAATAGCCGAATGTGCGCACTCCCTCAAATCGTTTGGAGAAAATATTTATATTTTATTCAGCTTTGTTCAATTGTATTCTTCATACTTTAAAATTATATAAAATAATGCCACGGAATTATAAGCAAATCATGTCTGCTAAATGAACTAGTGTAGCCCACAGCCATTTGGCATAGCCACATCAGGACCTAACATAACGACAACTCAGAGTATGCTATTATTTTATTCTGAAATAGACTACATTTTCTTCATCTCATGCTTCTTTAGACCTGTCTAAAATAAATAATGGATTTATTGTGAAGGTGTAGGCTATATTACATGGATTTATTATACTTTTTTATGTGTGGAAGCCAGGAGATGCTAAATGTGTTCATGTTAATTAACGGTCAATTACCGTGAGACCAACAGTTATTTGCTTGACAATCACCTGCTGACGAAATTTCGTGACCGCCACAGCCCTAGTAGTAGCAGTAGTAGTGTTACATTTGCAAGCAGTAGTTGGGTAATTTATTGAAGTAGTTGTATTTTAAGTGGTAATATTGACATTAACAGATTTAGTTGAGTGGTAGAGAATTGAGATGGATGGGGAAAGGCAGAGTGAGAGTGGAGCGGGTCTGGGGCTCTGAGAGGATTTAAACACCATGGTCCAGCAGACTGACTGCTGCTGTTATGGGGGGAAATGGAAAATAACTTATTGGACCTGACCATTGAGTTTCCACAGGGCTTCATTTAACTCTGAAAACTGCACTGCATAGTCCATCCAATACTGAGGGTTCAGTTAACTTCTCTCATTCTCCCTCTCTCTTTCTCTCTTTCTTGCTTTGTCGTTCTGTCTCTCTCTTTTTCCTTCTCTCTCTCTGACTCTCTTCCACTCAGTCTCTCTCGCTCTCTGTCTCTCAGGTCTCGTTAAGCCCAGCTGGGTATCATTAACAGTGAATACAGTCCAGATAGTCTTACCAGCCAGACAGTCAGGGAGAGGGTCACTAGTAACGGGGCTGGGAGTGACACCAACTGAGAGTGTGTATTTGAGTGTGTGTCACACAGGACCCTACAATTGTGTTGTTGATTTGGACTTCATCCTTACATTATCACCCTAGGTAGCACATGTGGTCCGGCCATCATTGTATATAATCTTCCCTTCTCCACCTCGCTGCCAGGTGTCACACATTAGCATTACACATAAATGCACATAATGGAGCCTTGTGTTCTCCAGTGTTTCCTCTCCCTCCCACCTCTCCTGTGTGTGTGCGTGTGGGTGTGCGTGCATGCGCGTGGGTGTGTGCGCTCTGGTTTTGGGTTAAAAAAAAAACATTTGATTAGGATTTCATGCATTCCCATCAAAATAAAATCTCTGCCATGGGATGCTATGTTATGGGTTTAAGGGGAAACCAGAGAGGCTGTAATCAGAAGCACATGTGGCTGGTCATGGTAGCTAGGCTAGCGTATGGCTACATACATACACAGTTACAGCTAATGAACGCATGGCCAACAAAATGCTCTCTGCATTGTTTTGCTTTCTGTTCATTTGCCCCGCCTGCCTGCCCAGGTTACATTGCTCTTGTTGTCCAGGAATGTAACCAGCCATAGCGTGTACTTTCATACCCTTGAATGAATCAAATGTTTAGATGTTATAATTTTTTATGTTTTCCAGAGAAGGTTAATAGTTTGTGGATATAATTGTATGTTTGCATGTGCTTGCATGTGCGTGTGTGCAGTGTACACACATGTTTGTTCCTGTGTGGCCTGCGTGTGTGTGTGTGTGTGTGTGTGTGTGTGTGTGCGTGGGTGTGTGTGTCACACTCTTAGCCCACTAATCACTACCAGATCTCAACTGACTGAAGTTGGGAGTAAATTATAGCTTTCAGAGAATCTCTCCTCTTTCTCTCTTCTCTAACAGTCTGTTTCAGAGGCAAATATATTTCAGTCAAGGTCTATGGTGTATTAATGTACAGGGAAAGATGTAAAGATGTCAGCTCCGATATGCACAATCATGGCACTTCCTGAAGCCACATCACAGGATAGGTTATGAAAGGTTACATTCTGTATAAAAAATGTGGTTCACACAACCTGAATACAAGAAGAAGAGTGGGTTGCAGAAGAGGAAATGATTAGGTGTTACAGTTTATATTATTCCGTATTTATTAGTTCAGCCTTCTCCTCGATCATGTGTAACTTGGAACACTCAGGACCTCACATCCTAGTGGTTGACTGTGTTTCAAAGCAGGTTGTGTATAGTGGCAGGTTGTGGGTTTCAGAGCAGGTTGTGTATAGACACAGGTTGTGGGTTTCAGAGCAGGTTGTGTATAGACGCAGGTTGTGGGTTTCAGAGCAGGTTGTGTATAGACGCAGGTTGTGGGTTTCAGAGCAGGCAATGGTTCTACGCTGACCTTTTTTACAAGGAGCACGTGTTCGCCTAAGTTGAAAAAATGTAAGCACACACAAAGAAATGTAGGAGCACAATGAAAAATATTTGAACTATTAAAGTAGAATTCTTAATTTTTCTTGGCGCGTTGGTGCTCCTAAATTAAAATATCAAGTCGCACAGCAAAATATTTAAGCGCATATGCAAGTAAAATGGTTGCACTGTAGAGCCCTGGCAGGTTGTGTGTTTCAGAGCAGGTTGTGTGTAGTGGCAGGTTGTGTGTGTGTTTTATAGCAGGTTGTGTATAGTGGCAGGTTGTGTGTTTCAGAGCAGGTAATGGGTAAGTTGTAGGGATGCCCCTTTAATCAAGGCTGACTAGTGATTTAAGGCTGATATCATTGGTCTGCACAGCATTACTTCTCTGTAATTGGCCACTATAAAAGATAACTACCCTGCCTGGTGCATTACATAGTCAGGGGCTGTGGGAAGGCAGACCCTACAATCATAGGCAAGTACACACACACACACACACACACACACACACACACACACACACACACACACACACAGAGAGACAGAATTACACACATTGCAGACTTTACTCAATGGTCTCAGGTTGTGCTATAGAGCCCAGTTGGTTCCACAGTAAATCAAACCTCTTCCTTTACTGTCATTAAGCTCTCCTCCATGCAGAGAATACAGTACATAGCCTTACTTTTACAAGTATATTCAACAGTTGTGATCTTAGTTGCATAAACATTTTTCACTTTGTTTCCAATTTGCTCTCGTCCTTTGTTGTTATTGAGCAGATCACCCCATGAAAAGTATGGACCAAATGTTATTCACATCACATCGCAGTTCACTTTTACTCTGAGCCTTGGCTTGTTCCACAGCCAAAGAGCTCTGCACTCTCCTCTCTCCCCTTCTCCTCTCTCCAGTCCTCCTCTCTCCACAACTCCTCTCACTCATGGGATAGCATGTGAGTGCTGTTGACAGTAGAGCCAGGTACGGCAGGGACAGGGGACCAGGGCAGGGGACTAGAGCAGGGCAGGGGCAGGACCGGGCAGGGGACCAGGGCAGGGCAGGGTAGGGGACCAGGGCAGAGGACAAGGGCAAGGGACTAGTTCAGGGGCAGGACAGGACAGGGGACCAGGGAAGGGCAGGGGACCAAGGCAGGGCACCAGGGCAGGGCACCAGGGCAGGGCACCAGGTCAGGGCACCAGAGCAGGGCACCAGGGCAGGGCACCTCTGTGTGTTGACTCTACCGGTTCTCCCATGGTGCAAGGACCATCACCCCTCTGCATGACCGTGAGAGGACGAGGGGAAGGAGAGGAAGTCTTTCCAAGAGAAGCTGATTGTTTCTGCACATCCAAAACCCCTGTGCAAACAGCATAAAACCCACACACCCTCTCTTCTCAGTCCCACCTTGTACTAACTACAGTGCACACTGTTTGATCAGTAGTAGCAGACAGTTCCAGTTCACAGACAGTTCCAGTTCACAGACAGTTCCAGGTCACAGACAGTTCCAGTTCACAGACAGTTCCAGTTCACAGACGTCTTGATATGTGTCTGTCTCCATACAGTCAGCATAAAGGTTTATGTCCAGTGCAGCCTGTTCATGATATCTGGCTGAATAAAGAGTTCCCAATTCCAGCCCCATAAAGCCCAGTCTGTGGTTTTCTGACGGGAGTATCTGTCCTTGGCCACTTCTGAGCCTGGGGGGAACCAATAGTTTTGTCTTCCAATACTTTTGGAGAACATACTTTTTCCCAGCACCAGAAGCAACGTTCTAGTCTTCTTATTCAGGAACAGCAGACTATAAGTTGCTGCTCTGTACAACTTCAACCCGCTAACTTCACTTTACATAAACACACATTTGAAGTTAAATAAAAGCAAGTAGGAGTGACAGAGCGTGATGATAGTGAGTGAGAACATTTCTGATTCTATCTTAAAAATAAAACATTCATGAAAGCTTTTAAGCACAGTAATATTTCTGTCCCATAGGTTTTACCACTGTGCACCTGTGAGATAAGTTAAGTCAATATTTCTGACTGGTCAGGTTCTGGTGACAGGGGAGCAGTGGGGTGGAAGGAGGGGGGTTAGGTCCGGGGGGAGGGGTGGGAGGAAGGGGAACCTGATGGTGGTGGGTGGTTTGGGTGGGTGGGGGAGGGTGTGTGGGTGGGTGGGTGGGTGGGTGGCTGGGGTGAAGCTGGGCACTTCCAGTACTGGGGAGTGGTTGGGACTGGTGGGACAGCTAAGAGGGGTCTCACTGTCTTCCTGGCAGGTGGGATGAGGTGAAGCTGGGGAGGGGTGGATGGGAGGGTAAACTGTATGGGGATGTGTGATTGAGGGAGGGTTCCTATGGTGTTTCACAGCCATTTTTATTTTACACACATTGTCATGTCCAAACTGTACCATTTGTAACCTTAAACTATTTACCAAATTGTACCATTGTGTATTCTATTGCTAATTCCCATGATTGGTCTTAATAAATAAATGTAAACAGGAATACTTATATTTCCATGCAGTGCTTTGGCCAGCTGTGTGTGTGAGGGAAGGACAGGCAGACTTCTCAGTCACATCAGCCTATTCATCAGTAGGAATTATCCACCAGCCTACACACACAGTCCACATCCACACATCCACACACACACACACGCACAATGCCACGTCTCACCTCCCTTTAATTATCCAGATGTGTCACTTCAACAAAGAGTCCATTGATGGGGAATATGTCCATATTTTATACAGAGAGAGTAGACTGTTCTGTGGTAGAAAAATATACAAGGAAAACTTTAGTTTATGAGTCTTTCCTTTTGACAGTTACAGAATGTATTGCTCTGGAAGCACAAGACAGGGCACTGTGTGCAGATAGAACTATACTGAACAAAAATATGAACGCAACATGTAAAGTGCTGCTCCCATGTTTCATGAGCTGAAATAAAAGATCCCAGAAATGTTCCATACGCACAAAAAGCTTATTTCCCTCATGTTTAGTACAAATGTGTTTATATCCCTCTTTGTGAGCATTTCTACTTTGCCAAGATAATCCATCCACCTGACAGGTGTGATTTATCAAGAAACAGATAAAACGACATGATCATTACACAGGTGCACCTTGTGCTGGGGACAATATAAGGCCACTCTAAAATGTGCAGTTTTGTCACACAACACAATGCTACAGTTGTCTCAAGTTTTGACAGAGCATGCAATTGGCATGGTGAGTGCAGGAATGTCCACCAGAGCTGTTGCCAGATAATAGAGAATTTGGCAGTGCGTCCGACCGCCCTCACAACCGTAGACCATGTGTAACCATGCCAGCCCAGGACCTCCACATTTGGTTTCTTCACCTGCGGGATTGTCTGAGACCAGCAACCTGGACAGCTGACGAAACGCAGTATTTCTGTCTGTAATTAAGCCTTTTTGTGGAGAAAAACTCATTCTGATTGGCTGGGCCTGGCTCCCCAGTGGGTGGGCCTATACCTTCCCAGGCCCACCCATGGCTGCGCCCCTGCCTAGTCATGTGAAATCCATAGATTAGGGCCTAATAAATGTACTTCAATTGACTGATTTCCTTATATGAACTGTAACATAGTAAAATCATTTAAATTGTTGCATGTTGCGTTGAAAAATGTTTTCAGCTTAAGAGTGCAATAAATATTGTGTTATTTGTTTTCTCTTCAACGGTTAAACTGTTTACCACTGAAATAATTATATCTGTACTTATTCTTTTGGATCCGGTTTGGATTTGATTTGGCAGTTGTTTTTCAGTTCATAAAAAAAAAACAGTGGTCTCTCACACTCACAGTCACACTCACACACACACTCACACACACAACCCCATCAGTGATTTGACCTCTACACCACAAACTCTCGAGGTATTAGACACGGCCCTTGTGAGTGCTTTGTTTGACTTCTCTCCCACAGGTTCAAGCCTGGTTGTTTTCCTTTGTAGCCGTCGTGAAAGCATTGAGAAGTGCTTCGCCGTCTGACATACATTTGTTATTCTAAAGATGTTTTGTGATGACTGTGTTTGACTTTATATTAGATAGACGTGCTCTGAGACTCCAAGCTTCATCTGTTATTAATGCATACAGTGAGGGGAAAAAAGTATTTGATCCCCTGCTGATTTTGTACGTTTGCCCACTGACAAAGAAATGATCAGTCTATAATTTTAATGATAGGTTTATTTGAACAGTGAGAGACAGAATAACAACAAATAAATCCAGAAAAACGCATAGCAAAATTTTTATAAATTGATTTGCATTTTAATGAGGGAAATAAATATTTGACCCCTCTGCAAAACATGACTTAGTACTTGGTGGCAAAACCCTTGTTGGCAATCACAGAGGTCAGACGTTTCTTGTAGTTGGCCACCAGGTTTGCACACATCTCAGGAGAGATTTTGTCACACTCCTCTTTGCAGATCTTCTCCAAGTAATTAAGGTTTCGAGGCTGACGTTTGGCAACTCGAACCTTCCGCTCCCTCCACAGATTTTCTATGGGATTAAGGTCTGGAGACTGGCTAGGCCACTCCAGGACCTTAATGTGCTACTTCTTGAGCCACTCCTTTGTTGCCTTGGCCGTGTGTTTTGGGTCATTGTCATGCTGTAATACCCATCCCCGACCCATTTTCAAAGCCCTGGCTGAGGGAAGGAGGTTCTCACCCAAGATTTGACGGTACATGGCCCCGTCCATCGTCCCTTTGTGGTGAAGTTGTCATGTCCCCTTAGCAGAAAAACACCCCCAAAGCATAATGTTTCCACCTCCATGTTTGACGGTAGGGATGGTGTTCTTGGGGTCATAGGCAGCATTCCTCCTCCTCCAAACACGGCGAGTTGAGTTGATGCCAAAGAGCTCCATTTTGGTCTCATCTGACCACAACACTTTCACCCAGTTCTCCTCTGAATCATTCAGATGTTCATTGGCAAACTTCAGACAGGCCTGTATATGTGCTTTATTGAGCAGGGGGACCTTGCGGGCGCTGCAGGATTTCAGTCCTTCACGGCGTAGTGTGTTATCAATTGTTTTCTTGGTGACTATGGTCCCAGCTGCCTTGAGATCATTGACAAGATCCTCCCGTGTAGTTCTGGGCTGATTCCTCACCGTTCTCATGATCATTGCAACTCCACAAGGTGAGATCTTGCATGGAGCCCCAGGCCGAGGGAGATTGACAGTGTTTTTGTGTTTCTTCCATTTGCGAATAATCGCACCAACTGTTGTCACCTTCTCACCAAGCTGCTTGCCGATGGTCTTGTAGCCCATTCCAGCCTTGTTTAGGTCTACAATCTTGTCCCTGACATCCTTGGAGAGCTCTTTGGTCTTGGCCATGGTGGAGAGTTTGGAATCTGATTGATTGATTGCTTCTGTGGACAGGTGTCTTTTATACAGGTATCAAGCTGAGATTAGGAGCACTCCCTTTAAGAGTGTGCTCCTAATCTCAGCTCGTTACCTGTATAAAAGACACCTGGGAGCCAGAAATCTTTCTGATTGAGAGGGGGTCAAATACTTATTTCCCTCAATAAAATGCAAATCAATTTATAACATTTTTGACATGCGTTTTTCTGGATTTTGTTGTTGTTATTCTGTCTCTCACTGTTCAAATAAACCTACCATTACAATTATAGACTGATCATTTCTTTGTCAGTGGGAAAACGTACAAAATCAGCAGGGGATCAAATACTTTTTTCCCTCACTGTATATGGTAGGGTGGACCAGAAGGTTGAATTCCCCTTTAGTACAGTAATAGGATCAAGCATTTATTTCGACCCTGTCTCATGATATCCGTTTTTTTTGACAGCAGTAATTACATTTACATTTTAGTCATTTAGCAGACGCTCTTATCCAGAGCGACTTACAGTTAGTGAATACATATTTTTTTTATATATATATATATTTTTTTTTATACAACCCTGGCGTTGCAAACGCCATGCTCTATCAACTGAGCTACATCCCTGCCGGCCATTCCCTCCCCTACCCTGGACGACGCTGGGCCAATTGTGTGCCGCCCATGAGTCTCCCGGTCGCGGCCGGCTGCGACATAGCCTGGATTCGAACCAGGATCTCTAGTGGCACAGTTAGCACTGCGATGCAGTGCCTTAGACCACTGCGCCACTCAGGAGCCTAAGTAATGAGGGACAGACAGCAGTGGACCAAAGCAGAACCGCTCAGTTACTTAGTTCAATATCAATCCCCATCCCCTACCCATGACCTCTATTCCCTGCATGCTTCAGTTTAGTGCACACTGTCAAGCCCATTGCATATATCAGAAGTCAACTGTATAATTTAGATTGCATATGTGCACACTAGGTACAGTATATGGGAGGCCCTACTTAGTGAGTCTAGGTTGATTCCTGCAGAAGCAATAGGAGTGTATGAAACCCATTCCTGGGTAAAATTAGCCCTATAGTAGGCCCCAGTAACCCCATAGAGCAGGCTGTGTACTAACACACACACACATACACGCATACACAAACTCACGACAGTAGACCCCTAGCAACAGGCCCCCTTGAGCAGGCTATGTGAGGGACAGTGTATGGCAAGACACAGGTCCTGTCTGTCCACTCTGCCCCACTACGGCCCCTCACCTTACGCCTAGGAGGGCCCCTAACTCCCCCTGTGCCTCCTCCTGTACCTCGCTCTGTCCTGCTACCTACGCCTCTCTTCCTGTCTCCCCCTATGTCCCTCCCCTGTCTCCCTCTACTCCCCTGAATTGACCTCAGACCAGAAGATTCAACAAATCTCTCTGCTGCCTATTGGGCCTCTGCTGGTATAGCTGCAGAATGATAGTTATTATTAGTTGGATCCTGAAGGGCTGGGGGGTGAATAGTGCTGTCTGATCTAGATCCTCTCCTCCACCTCATTTTAGTCAGGAATGTATTTTAGTCAGTGAGGTGAGGTGAGAGGTTGGGCTTATGTACCTGTCATCTCTGACCTGTGGACATACTGTACCTGTGCTGTGCTGTCTTCTCTTCTCTGTGCTGTGCTGTCCCTCTCTCCTTCCCTCTCTTTCCAGTCCTGACAGCCTGTCAGTGAGAGGTGTGTAACTGAACAGCAGCTGTAATGTTGGACTGCAGAAACACTACTCTCAACAGTTTGCTGCATCAGAATAAAACATTATCAAGAGGAGTTACTCACTGATCATTACTGAAAGCTTGATCTCAGCTCCTAACATGTCAGCAAACTTTTACAGACACTGCAAAAACATTTACAGAAAATGGCAATTTGGACTTGATAACTATGTCAAGAATTGGAGGTTAAAACGATACTGGTGAGTGGATAAGTGTTCCATGCTGCTATGAAATGAGAAGGAGCAGAAGTTTTCCATAATGGTGAATGTGAGACAGCCCATAACCCTGTATCCTGTGTGTCAGAGCCTGCTCTGATGTTACCATAGCAAAGCCTTGTTATGAGACAACAGCCCTGCGCTCCATGCAGATACCTACCTGGATGGAGAATACAGCTCTTACTAAGAGAGAGAGAGAGAGGAAAGGGCAGTGGTGAAAAGTAACTAAGTAAAAATACTTTGAAGTACTACTTAATTAGTTTTTCTGGGTATCTGTACTTTACTATTTATATTTGTGACAACTTTTACTCCACTACATTCCTAAAAAATATATGTACTTTTTACTCGCATTATTTTCCCTGACACCCAAAAGTACTTGTTTTAAATTTCGAATGCTCAGGCAGGACAGCAATATGGTCAAATTCACACACATATCAATATAACGTGTTGTCATTACTACTGCCTCTGATCTGACGGACTCACTAAACACAAATACTGCGTTTGTAAATTATGTCTGAGTGTTTGAGTGTGCCCTTGGCTGTCCGTAAATTTAAAAAACAAGACAATTGTGCCATCTGGTTTGCTTAATATAAGGAATTTGAAGTATGACAGTTGAGTACTTTTTCCACCATTGTACTTAAGTACATTTAAAACCAGATACTTTTAGACTTTTACTGAAGTAGTATTTTACAAGGTGACTTTCACTTTTACTTTAGTCATTTTCTATTAAGGTACACTACAGTGGGGGGAAAAAGTATTTAGTCAGCCACCAATTGTGCAAGTTCTCCCACTTAAAAAGATGAGAGGCCTGTAATTTTAATCATAGGTAAACATCAACTATGACAGACAAAATGAGAAACAAAAAAAAATCCAGAAAATCACATTGTAGGATTTTTTATGAATTTATTTGCAAATTATGGTGGAAAATAAGTATTTGGTCAATAACAAAAGTTTCTCAATACTTTGTTATATACCCTTTGTTGGCAATGACACAGGTCAAACGTTTTCTGTAAGTCTTCACAAGGTTTTCACACACTGTTGCTGGTATTTTGGCCCATTCCTCCATGCAGATCTCCTCTAGAACAGTGATGTTTTGGGGCTGTCGCTGGGCAACACAGACTTTCAACTCCCTCCAAAGATTTTCTATGGGGTTGAGATCTGGAGACTGGCTAGGCCACTCCAGGACCTTGAAATGCTTCTTACAAAGCCACTCCTTCGTTGCCCGGGCGGTGTGTTTGGGATCATTGTCATGCTGAAAGACCCAGCCACGTTTCATCTTCAATGCCCTTGCTGATGGAAGGAGGTTTTCACTCAAAATCTCACGATACATGGCCCCATTCATTCTTTCCTTTACACTGATCAGTCGTCCTGGTCCCTTTGCAGAAAAACAGTCCCAAAGCGTGATGTTTCCACCCCCATGCTTCACAGTAGTGTCAAGGGGTGCTGAAGGTGGGTGTGGTGCATGAATCAAGCGCAGGACGCAGAAGCTCAGTCCAAAAGACTTTAGTGCAATATTCACGTAGAAAATAAGCACAATAAGCCCGAAGGCGAAATAACGGCGCACACAGGCGTCAAACAAACGGCGCACTAACATGTGCGAAAAACCTCTCCAAAACACTGGAGGGAAGTATGTAGCTCCAACACGAAACAGAAGAGCAATCACACACAAAGACAAACACACACAACGAGAACTAAATACGACACTAACGAGGACTAACAAGACACAGGTGTACAACATCAAGACAAAACCAAACGAACATGAAACATAGATCGGTGGCAGCTAGTACTCCGGGGACGACGACCGCCGAAGCCTGCCCGAACCAGGAGGAGGAGCAGCCTCGGCCGAAACCGTGACAAGTAGGTATGGTGTTCTTTGGATGCAACTCAGCATTCTTTGTCCTCCAAACACGACGAGTTGAGTTTTTACCAAAAAGTTATATTTTGGTTTCATCTGACCATATGACATTCTCCCAATCCTCTTCTGGATCATCCAAATGCACTCTAGCAAACTTCAGACGGGCCTGGACATGTACTGGCTTAAGCAGGGGGACACGTCTTGCACTGCAGGATTTGAGTCCCTGGTGGCGTAGTGTGTTACTGATGGTAGGCTTTGTTACTTTGGTCCCAGCTCTCTGCAGGTCATTCACTAGGTCCCCCCGTGTAGTTCTGGGATTTTTGCTCACTGTTCTTGTGATCATTTTGACCCCACGGGGTGAGATCTTGCGTGGAGCCCCAGATCGAGGGAGATTATCAGTGGTCTTGTATGTCTTCCATTTCCTAATAATTGCTCCCACAGTTGATTTCTTCAAACCAAGCTGCTTACCTATTGTAGATTAAAGTCTTCCCAGCCTGGTGCAGGTCTACAATTTTGTTTCTGGTGTCCTTTGACAGCTCTTTGGTCTTGGCCATAGTGGAGTGTGGAGTGTGACGGTTTGAGGTTGTGGACAGGTGTCTTTTATACTGATAACAAGTTCAAACAGGTGCCATTAATACAGGTAACGAGTGGAGGACAGAGGAGCCTCTTAAAGAAGAAGTTACAGGTCTGTGAGAGCCAGAAATCTTGCTTGTTTGTAGGTGACCAAATACTTATTTTCCACCATAATTTGCAAATAAATTCATTAAAAATCCTACAATGTGATTGTCTGGATTTTTTTCTTCTCAATTTGTCTGTCATAGTTGATGTGTACCTATGATGAAAATTACAGGCCTCTCATCTTTTTAAGTGGGAGAACTTGCACAATTGGTGGCTGACTAAATACTTTTTTTCCCCACTGTACATGACAGAACGTATGTGGACACCTGCTCGTCAAACATCTCATTCCAAAATCATGGGCATTAATATGGAGTTGGTCCCCCCTTTTCTGCTATAACAGCCTCCACTCTTCTGGGAAGGCCTTCCACTACATGTTGGAACATTGCTGCGGGGACTTGCTTCCATTCAGCCATGAGCATTCTTGAAGTCGGGCACTGATGTTGGGCGATTAGGCCTGGCTCGCAGTCGGCATCCCAATTCATTCGATGGGATTGAAGTCAGGGCTCTGTGCAGGCCAGTCAAGTTCTTCCATACCGAGCTCGACAAACCATTTCTGTATGGACCTCAGTTTGTGCACGGGGCCATTGTCATGCTGAAACAGGAAAGGGCCTTCCCCAAACTGTTGCCACAAAGTTGGAAGCACAGAATTGT
The DNA here is from genome assembly GCF_964263955.1 of Coregonus lavaretus. Classification (NCBI taxonomy): domain Eukaryota; kingdom Metazoa; phylum Chordata; class Actinopteri; order Salmoniformes; family Salmonidae; genus Coregonus; species Coregonus lavaretus. The sequence continues at coordinate 47,554,125 of NC_139993.1, read as the reverse complement.
CTAGAATGTCATTGTATGCTGTAGCGTTAAGATGTATTTTCACTGGAACTAAGGGGGCTAGCCCGAACCATGAAAAACAGCCCCAGACCATTATTCCCCCTCCACCAAACTTTACAGTTGGCACTGTGCATTCGATCAGGTAGCGTTCTCCTGGTATCCGCCAAACCCAGATTCGTCGGACTGCCAGATGGTGAAGCATGATTCATCACGCCAGAGAACGCGTTTCCACTGCTCCAGAGTCCAATGGCAGCTAAGCTTTACACCACTCCTGCCGACGCTTGGCATTGTGCATGGTGATCTTAGACTTGTGTACGGCTGCTCGGCCATGGAAACCCATTTCATGAAGCTCCCGACGAATAGTTATTGTGCTGACGTTGCTTCCAGAGGCAGTTTGGAACTCATTAGTGAGTGTTGCAACCGAGGACAGACGATTTTTACGCGCTATGCGCTTCAGCACTTTTATTGTATTTTTATTTTTGTCTGTCCCGTTCTGTGAGCTTGTGTGGCCTACCACTTTGCGGCTGAGCCGTTATTGCTCCTAGATGTTTCCACTTCACAATAGCAGCACTTACAGTTGACCGGGGCAGCTTTAGCAGGGCAACATTTTGATCAACTGACTTGTTGGAAAGGTGACATCATATGACAGTGCCATGTTGAAAGTCACTGAGCTCTTCAGTAAGGCCATTCTTCTGCCAATGTTTGTCTATGGAGATTGCATGGCTGTGTGCTCGATTTTATACACCTGTCAGCAATGGGTGTGGCTGAAATAGCTGAATCCACTAATTTGAAGGGGTGTCCACAAACTTTTGTATATATAGTGTATCTTTTACTTTTACTCAAGTATGACAATTGAGTACTTTTACCACCACTGGGAAGGGGTGGAAAGGTGTGTGTGTGTGTGTGTGTGTGTGTGTGTGTGCGCGCGCACGTTAAACCTCTGTTACACAGTCACATACAAATCAGTGTTGACCTCAAGGAAGGGAAGATAGAAGGACAGATTTTAAGAGTATTTCCACAGAACAGGGCCTTGGAAAATGGAAAATCTGTTTTTTTCATTCTAACTCTACGGCCACTTTTACATGAGTGCTGCCCTATCTGGCCTCATGGTAAATACCTCTCTGACTCTCCCTCCCCAACACATGACACAAGCCGGCAGCTGTTTGTGTTTCATTAACTGTTCAAGCCCAGAGTTAGCACCTATATATTTACCCTTATAAGGAGGCCAGTGTCTCAGTGTGATATGGCTGTAATCTGATACTACAGGAACTTTAGCACTTCTGAAGGAGAAACTAACTAGATTATGTGTAATGATAATGAATGCACAATTAGGCCATTCAGAGGTTGATGGGTGTTGGTGAAGGAGAGCTGTTGAGAGAATTTGTACATTTTTACAGCTGTTTTGTTTTGTGATTAGCTGATTATAATAACATAATTACAGTGATGTTATTTTATTTGTGAGAGGATAGATGGTTTAGAAATCGTATGCCGAATGTCTGACGACCTGCCTGAAAGCAGAATTCCTTATATTCTGGAATTTAAGATAACATAAATGTCTGATATTGGTTTCTAGGAACTGTGTAGAGTTGTTCTGTAATATCGGGTGTCATCAGAGTTCCATCTTGGCAGAGAGACAGAGAGTTATTGGACAGCAGATCTAAATCAACACATCTGAATATGTATCCCACAGCCAGAATACAACTCAGTTATATTGAATGAAACTCCAGGGTTTTACACTGATATCTGGCAGTGGCCTGGTTATTGTGAGGTTCCTAGGTAGTTGTGAGTGTGTGGAGGATGGTGAGTGTGTGTAAATGTTTACTGCAGAGGGCACTGAGAGGTTTAGTGGAGGTGTGTGTGTGAGTGGTCGTGTTTAACTAAACTTTTTTTTTTTTTTTACCAACTGGGGACATTTTGTTGGTCCCCACAAGGTCAAATGCTATTTCTAGGGGGTTTAGGGTTAAGGTTAGAATTAGGGTTAGAATTAGCTTTAGGGGTAGGAGCTAGGTTTAGGGTTAAGGTTAGGTTTTGGGGTTAAGGTTAGGGTAAGGTTTAGGGTTAGGGGTTAGGAAAAATATGATTTTGAATGGGACGGAATTGAGTATCCCCACAAGGTTAGTTACATAAGACTGTGTGTGTGTTGCACATGTGTGTGTTGCGCGTGTGTGTGGCGCGTGTGTGTGCCTGCGTGTGTGTGTGGTTGTGAGGAGTGCTGTGCTGCTTGACCCTGACATGTTGATCTATCAGCCACTCCTACGCAGCCACGCACCGCCAAAATAAAGTTGTTTGGCCATGGATGAACAGCCAGAAATGTCCCACACACACACACGTGCCCCTTTGGCCTAGGATGAAGACCAGGAAACCTCCCCTTGGCTTTCTGATCTCTCCAGCTTAACTCTATACAGTCCATAGTACACTCTTCACCCCTCTGCCTTTCTCTTCAAAAATACACTGCCACTTTACCTAAGGTTCCAAAACCCTATGCATTTACATGGTAGTTGCATAGGTGCTGTCCAAAGATTACAATCTTGCTAGAGAAATGTTCACTCTTTTATGTAAACTAAGGTAGAACAACCACTAATGATTCTGTTCCAGTCGGTCCAGTAATAAATGCAGCATGGTGTTCGTTACATAAGAAGCTATTAACACAGTGAGAACTCCACATCCTAAGACTGTTTGTGATTATGTAACAATCAGTTAACATGACAGTAAAGCATTTACATGTGCAACCCCGTCTCTCTCCCCCCACACCTTTTACTGGATCATTATTAGTGGTAGGTCAGACAACCACATGAGACTAGAGTAAATCACTAAAAGATCACTGTGAGTGGACATCAACATTTCCTCTAAGGTAAGAGGAGATTAGACCATTGGCTGTTTGGGTCTGTTGAAGAGAGGAGGTGTGCTGTCTCTCTCGCTGTCTCTCCCTTTCTCTCTCTGTCTCTCTCGCTGTCTCTCTCTGTCTCTCTCGCTGTCTCTCTGTCTCTCCCTCTCTCTCTCTCACTGTCTCTCTCGCTGTCTCTCTGCCTCTCTCACTCTCTCTCTCGCTGTCTCTCCCTTTCTTTCTCTCTCTCTGTCTCTCTCTGTCTCTCGCTCTCTCTCTCTGTCTCTCTCTGTCTCGCTCTCTCTCTGTCTCTCTTTGTCTCTCGCTCTCTCTCTGTCTCTCTCTGTCTCTCGCTCTCTCTCCCTTTCTCTCTCTCTGTCTCTCTCGCTCTCTCTCTGTCTCTCTCTCTGTCTCTCTCTGTCTCTCGCTCTCTCTCCCTTTCTCTCTCTCTGTCTCTCGCTCTCTCTCTCTGTCTCTCTCTCTCTGTCTCTCTCTCTCTGAAATGCTGCCTTACTTCATTTATTCCTACCTCCTTCTGTCAAAAGTCCTCTCTAACACACACACACACACAGCCAGGGGACGGAGAACTACTAAAGAATGTTAAAGTATTTACTTTTAGATGTATGGGTACAGTTTTATGTACAGTTTTATTACTCAGAGCTGGCTACTGTAATGTTGAATTATCCCTGCCATTTTGATTTTAATATGCCTTCACTCTTCACTCGTGGTAAGATAATGAATGAATGGAAATTCCACTTTCAGACAGCAATTATTGTCTTTATTGAGCAAATGAAAACCATTCCTCCTGTAAAAGCTGCAGCTTTCCCTTGAACCTCTCAGATGATCTGGTTCCCTGGAGGAAAGACATGAAACAGCCTGAATATGCCCCATGGATCCAAACACGGACCCTTGAACTTCTGTTTCATTTCACCACAGTCCAAATACTTCAACTTGTATGACATATTCTGACTGTTGTTTTCTCATTGATTTCAGGTTTGAAGACCCTCTGTGTGTGAGTGTGTGTGTGTGTGTGTGTGTGTTTGGGATGAAGCGCCTGTGGGGGACACACTTTCCGCTGCTCATCCTGCTCTACCTGTTAGGAGACGTCACCTCGCAGGTTAACCCTGGTGAGTGTTGGCATGGGAACGGTGTGGGGAACGTTGTGTGTGTGTGTGTATGTACAGTTGAAGTCGGAAGTTTACACACACTTAGGTTGGAGTCATTAAAACTTGTTTTTCAACCACTCCACAAATTTCTTGTTAACAAACTATAGTTTTGGCAAGTTGGTTAAGACATCTACTTTGTGCATGACAAAAGTAATTTTTCCAACAATTGTTTACAGACAAATTATTTCACTTATAATTCACTGTATCACAATTACAGTCGTGGTCAAAGGTTTTGAGAATGACACAAATACTAATTTTCACAAAGTCTGCTGCCTCAGTTTTGATGATGGCAATTTGCATATACTCCAGAATGTCATGAAGTATGATCAGATGAATTAAAATTAATTGTAAAGTCCCTCTTTGCCATGAAAATGAACTTAATCCTGAAAAAACTTTTCCACTGCATTTCAGCCCTGCCACAAAAGGACAAGCTGCCATCATGTCAGTGATTCTCTCGTTAACACAGGTGAGAGTGTTGACGAGGACAAGGCTGGAGATCACTCTGTCATGCTGATTGAGTTAGAATAACAGACTGGAAGCTTTAAAAGGAGGGTGGTGCTTGAAATCATTGTGCTTCCTCTGTTAACCATGGTTACCTGCAAGGAAACACGTGCCGTCATCATTGCTTTGCACAAAAAGGGCTTCACAGGCAAGGATATTGCTGCTAGTAAGATTGCACCTAAATCAACCATTTATCGGATCATCAAGAACTTCAAGGAGAGAGGTTCAATTGTTGTGAAGAAGGCATCAGGGCGCCCAAGAAAGTCCAGCAAGTGCCAGGTCCATCTCCTAAAGATGATTCAGCTGCGGGATCGGGGCACCACCAGTGCAGAGCTTGCTCAGGAATGGCAGCAGGCAGGTGTGAGTGCATCTGCACGCACAGTGAGGCAAATACTTTTGGAGGATGGCTTGTTGTCAAGAAGGGCAGCAAAGAAGCCACTTCTCTCCAGGAAAAACATCAGGGACAGACTGATATTCTGCAAAAGTTACAGGGATTGGACTGCTGAGGACTGGGGTAAAGTCATTTCCTCTGATGAATCCCCTTTCCGATTGTTTGGGGCATCCGGAAAACACCTTGTCCGGAGAAGACATGGTGAGCGCTACCATCAGTCCTGTGTCATGCCAACAGTAAAGCATCCTGAGACCATTCATGTGTGTGGTTGCTTCTCAGCCAAGGGAGTGGGCTCACTCACAATTTTGCCTAAGAACACAGGAATAATGAATAAACAATGGTACCAACACGTCCTCCGAGAGCAACTTCTCCCAAACATCCAAGAACAGTTTGGGGACGACCAATGCCTTTTCCAGCATTATGGAGCACCTTGCCATAAGGCAAAAGTGATAACTAAGTGGCTCGGGGAACAAAACATCGACATTTTGGGTCCATGGCCAGGAAACTCCCCAGACCTTAATCCCATTGAGAACTTGTGGTCAATCCTCAAGAGGCGGGTGGACAAACAAAAACCCACAAATTCGGACAAACTCCAAGCATTGATTATGCAAGAATGGGCTGCCATCAGTCAGGATGTGGCCCAGAAGTTAATTGACAGCATGCCAGGGCGGATTGCAGCAGATGTCTTGAAAAAGAAGGGTCAATACTGCAAATATTGACTCTTTGCATAATCTTAATGTATTTGTCAATAAAAGCCTTTGACACTTATGGAATGCTTGTAATTATACTTCAGTATACCATAATAACATCTGACAAAAATATCTCATAACACTGAAGCAGCGAACTTTGTGAAGACCAATACTTGTGTCATTCTCAAAACCTTTGACCACGACTGTACAGTGCGTCAGAAGTTTACATACACTAAGTTGACTGTGCCTTTAAACAGCTTGGAAAATTCCAGAAAATGATGTCATGGCTTTAGAAGCTTCTGATAGGCAAATTGACATCATTTGAGTCAATTGGAGGTGTACCTGTGGATGTATTTCAAGGCCTACCTTCAAACTCAGTGCCTCTTTGCTTGACATCATGGGAAAATCAAAAGAAATCAGCCAAGACCTCAGAAAAAGAATTGTAGACCTCCACAAGTCTGGTTCATCCTTGCGAGCAATTTCCAAACGCTTGAAGGTACCACGTTCATCTGTACAAACAATAGTACAAACACCATGGGACCACGCAGCCGTCATACTGCTCAGGAAGGAGACGCATTCTGTCTCCTAGAGATGCGAAAAGTGCAAATCAATCCCAGAACAACAGCAAAGGACCGTGTGAAGATGCTGGAGGAAACAGGTACAAAAGTAGTACAAAAGTCCTCTGGTCTGATGAAACAAAAATAGAACTATTCGGCCATAATGACCATCGTTATGTTTGGAGGAAAAAGGGAGTAGCTTGCAAGCCGAAGAACACCATCCCAACCGTGAAGCACAGGGGTGGCAGCATCATGCTGTGGGGGTGCTTTGCTGCAGGAGGGACTGGTGCACTTCACAAAATAGATGGCATCATGAGGAAGGTATATTATGTGGATATATTGAAGCAACATCTCAAGACATCAGTCAGGAAGTTAAAGCTTGGTCACAAATGGATCTTCCAAATGGACAATGACCCCAAGCATACTTCCAAAGTTGTGGCAAAATGGCTTAAGGACAACAAAGCCCTGACCTCAATCCTATAGAAAATGTGTGGGCAGAACTGAAAAAGCGTGTGCGAGCAAGGAGGCCTACAAACCTGACTCAGTTACAACAGCTCTGTCAAGAGGAATGGGCCAAAATTCACCCAACTTATTGTGGGAAGCTTGTGGAAGGCTACCCAAAACGTTTGACCCAAGTTAAACAATTTAAAGGCAATGCTACCAAATACTAATTGAGTGTATGTAAACTGCTGACCCACTGGGAATGTGATGAAATAAATAAAAGCTGAAATAAATCATTCTCTCTACTATTATTCTGACATTTCACATTCTTAAAAAAAAGAGTTGATCCTAACTGACCTAAAACAGGGAATTTTTTACTGGGATTAAATGTCAGCAATTGTGAAAAACTGAGTTTAAATGTATTTGGCTAAGGTGTATGGAAACTTCCGACTTCAACAGTATGTATGTTTGTGTGCATGCATGCTTGTGTGTACGTTTCCATTTGGTGGCCTTAACTGCTACTGCTGTCTCTTTGATGTGAGTGGGACTGTTCTGTTGTCCATGGGTCTCTCCACTATTCTGTTGTCCATGAGTGTCTCCACTATTCTGTTGTCCATTGGTCTCTCCACTGTTCTGTTGTCCATGGGTCTCTTCACTGTTCTGTTGTCCATGGGTCTCTCCACTGTTCTGTTGTCTATGGGTCTCTCCACTATTCTGTTGTCCATGAGTGTCTCCACTATTCTGTTGTCCATGGGTCTCTCCACTGTTCTGTTGTCCATGGGTCTCTCCACTGTTCTGTTGTCCATGAGTGTCTCCACTATTCTGTTGTCCATGGGTCTCTCCACTGTTCTGTTGTCCATGGGTCTCTCCACTGTTCTGTTATCCATGGGTCTCTCCACTGTTCTGTTGTCCATGGGTCTCTCCACTGTTCTGTTCCCACTCTATGGGTGGTTCACTGAGGGAAAGTGTGATGTCAATGAGACTACCAATTATATTTTACTAGGAAACCCAGTGGCAACATTTGGTGAGCAGAGACAAAGCACTAACACCATACAAGAGCAGGGCACAGGGCCAAGCAATAGGCCTAGGAGAGTGTGCGTGTGTGTGCATGCGTGTGTGCTTGGAGTTCTTTTACAGCTGTGGCGTGGCAGTCTATACTCTGAGCGAGATGAAGATAATTGTACAGTCAGTCCTCCACATTAACATTGCTGTTTAATTACATCCTGCTCAAGGCAAACTACAAACACACCAGAAATGTTTTCCCTAACTCGTCTAGGGCGCCTCAAAGTAAACAAAGGCTATGTTTCATATGCTGTAAACTTGTCTTTTTCTGTGGGTTGGTGCAGAGAAATGACAATTAGTTTGAATGGACTTTCATGATCATAGATAAAAACTTTAACGTATTTAACAGTGGAGTGACACACACACACACACACACACACACACACTTGACACACCCTTCTCTCAATTCATGTGTGTATTTTACAGCCTACAGTGTGGCTGATCTTTAAGACTAGCATGTTGCTATATTGGCAGGCTGAGAGAGAGAGTAGGTTTTAAGAAAAGGGCGTTCTCTCCAAAGGGACAGAGCAGTGGTGGGTGCTGTGGTTGTTTTCAGGCATCTCTACATCTCGTCATCTCTGTTGATAGAAGTCTCTGACCTGGTTTACCAGATATACAGCAGAGTGGATCCTCTTGACAGTACAGTGATCCCTCGCCACTTCGCGGTTCACTTATCGCGGATTCGCTATTTCGCGGATTTTCATAATGCATTTTTTTTTTTTTTTTGGTGCATTGTGCTCTGCATTCTGATTCGCTAAAAACTCACTCCCGCTTCTTGTATCAAAACATGCTACGAATTGTGCTATCATTTTGTCGTCTCGTGCAGTTATGTGTACGTACATAAAACAGCTTGGCAAATTTACATTAAGTTGGCCAAATTATCTTGTAATTTCGAACATCTTCTAAACCCATAATGTCGACGAAACGGCCTACACGTGAGTCACTGTATTTGTATACATGTAATAGTTGCTAATTGTAAAAAAAAAAAAGTTTTCTATTTCGCGGATTTCACTTATCGCGGGTCATTTTCGGAACGTAACCCCCGCGATAAACGAGGGATTACTGTATACAGCTTTCACCTATCTCTATTACTCGATTTATAGTCCAGCCTTATTCAGTTTCTCTCTCTTGCTCCATCTCTACTCCAGCCTTATAGACCCTCTCAATTTCTCCTCCATCTATCTCTACTAAAGCCTTATTCCAGAGTCTCTATGGCTCCCAGTCTACAGCGAAAAGCTTGTCGCCCACCCAGAGTGGAAATAGGAAAGACAGAGATGGTATAACTGCACTGTTCTGTGATTTTAAAAAGGGGAAAGTTGGCATCACCATGCCTCTCAGTGCTACTAAATGCAGCCATGCATATTTCCTGCGTTCTGATATTTTTTATTATTCATCCATTCAGCAGAATGATAGTTAGACACAGTAAGACCTGTGATGGAGTCAACAAGACTCATAGCAAAACTGTTGAGTGACAAGGGACATAAAGATATAGCTTATTGGACAGACACACAACTCCCTCATCCATTCTCTTGCGTTTAAGAAGTATTTTTCTAGTCTACAGGATTTGAAATCTGGAAATAATTATGACTTCTCCCTCACTTGCCTTCAAAATGATTGTCCCACAATGGGGCATATTTTAGATTTAGAACATTTTGTTGCATGAATTTAAATTAACTTTGGCCATGTTCAGATCCATTAGTACTCTGCACTCCACCACTTCTTAGTGGTCAACAACAATCCCAGCAAATACACATGGCAAGCCCCTTTCAATGTACATTCCTGCTGTCAGAATGTCTGGAATGCATTAACCACAGACTCCAGTGGGATAGCTGGATCCTCTTCATGCACAACACTCACACACAATATATCATCAACTCCCACCAAGGTCAGGTCGTCCAGTGGTTTTAGGCTGACTTGAGCCACTGCGATATTGCTTTCATAGTAATACAATAGAAAGGCTATGAGAGTTTACTCTAGATGGTCACAAACAATATTAACTAAAATATCAGAATTGATGACCAAGGTGTGTGTGTGCGTGTGTGCGTGTGTGCGTGCGCGTGCGTGCGTGCGTGCGGAGCCTGTGGTTAGACAGCAAACACTATGGAACAAGCCTGCCTTTCACTGGCCAGGACACATAGAAAAAAATAAGTGGTGAGAGAGGGAAAGAAGCCACTTGGAGCTGGATCGGTGTGTGTGCATGTGACCTGTAAGAGTGTATTAGCCAATGGTGATGTTAGAGGGTTCGTCTAGCTCACTCTCTCTTTCTTCTCTCTGTTCCATGCTTTAGTTTAGGATGGGGTCTGACTGAGCCACTGGTAATTACTCTTGTTTTCACCAACTACATCCCAGGCAATTTCAAACACTTTCTCTGCCTTCTCCTCTATTGTCTGTGGGCTGAGCCATTTGGATCTGTCTGGCTGTAGTTGATGGAACATTACATTATTATGGATCACTTTTCTTTTTTTTACCAAGTGAATATCCAAATAATGTTGTTCTTCAGAGTTTCATTCTGTTCTATTTGTGTACTGCTTTGACAATAACATAATGAGCTTCATTCACGCAATATTAAGTAACAAGACACGTATATAATGTTGTGATTTTTCAGTTACTCTAGTCTGAAATCAATAAACTGTTGCTCTGTCAATGCATGCAAATTCAGGCCTCGTCTCCCCCTACTTCTCTCTCTTTCTGTGACGACTACTGAGGATACAAAGAGGCAGGACGCAGACGCAGGAATCAACAATGTAAAGGTTTACTTAACACTGAGCAAGAGAGCCACAAAGAGCGAGTACACAACATGATACTAACAGTTACACACAACACAACACTGAACCGTCCAGGGCTATATAGGGGTGGTGATGAGATGATGAGGTGCAGGTGCGCTGGAGGTGATTAGGGTGCGTTGGGTTTCCATTCCGGTGTTGCCGAGGTGGTGCGCTCAGACCGGTGGCTCAGTAGACCGGCGAATCAGAGCGCCGGAGGGGAGCAACGGGAGGAGACGTGACACTTTCTCTCTCTGGTTCTCTTTCTCCCTGCCTCTGTTTGCAGTGGACACCTGTATGTGAATGGACTCATGTTTCCCCTCGTTCACTCACAGACCAGTGGTGAAATATCATGGTCAACTAGCCCAACCTCCACCACTCATTAGGGAAACATTTTCATCACGCAAAAGAGCACAGATCTGTGAAAAATAGTCATTGATTTCATTTGAAACGTTATTATTTTACCAGAGTTGAGTAAACTGCAGGACCAAGTTTGGGAAACCTTGGCTTGTGGAGTATCTGAGCTGCCTGGAGAGCCAATTAAATGTTTCCAAATACAACACATTAATCAAAACGGACATTATTATTGGAGGAATTGCAGATGTTATAACATTTGATTGCAATTATATTACCAAGGTTACCACTAATAGACTGGAAATATGAGAAGTGTGTGATGATTATGGCTTCCGTCTGTTGGGGCATGAGGGAGGGGGGAGATGGGGAGGACAGGGGAAGATAAAGAAACGCGAAGGGGAGGATGGGAGGGAGGATGGGGGATGTGCAGAGGAGAAGGCAGTCTCACAACAGGAAGAGTTCTTTGTTTTGGGACCTATCTCTTTCTGGATTGAATCTCACTGTCACTGCCAGGACGAACTCAAGGTTTCCCCATCTTGACTTTTAAGCAAACATTTGGAAGTAAGAGGGAGGACAGAAAGAAAGGATAAAAAGTGAGGGAGGACAGAAAGGGCCTTGAGCGCTGTGTGTTCTGTGTGCTGTTTCTGGCAGTTTCACAAATACTTTCCTGTGTCTCAGACAGAGCTGAGCTGAGGAGCCATGCTGAAGGGAGAGTCCCCCTGGCCTGCACCTCATGTGACCAGCCATCATACTGTACACTACAGTATACACATAAACACTATCTCTATCACTCTATCTCTCTCTATCTCTCTCTGTCTCTCTCTCCAAGTGTCCCCTTGAACTTCCTCTGCCTCTCCTACTGACCAGTCTAACCCTGTGCACACACACTGTACACCCATAAAGTTTGCTTAAGTGTTCAGCATAATCAGCTAAGACATTGGTTGGGTTGTATTCAAGTTAATCGTTAACATTAGTTTTCTACTGAGTAGAGAAGACAGTTGAAGCAGTGATTATAAACCATAAACCTCAATAAATATCCCATATACACCCAGCCCTGCTGGGAAAATATTGATGGAAAATCACCTAATATTTTTACTCCTAGAAACAGCAACAAAAGTAAGAAAATGATATTTCAGGCTTGTAAAAATGAATAGATACGTCTACACTGAGTATACAAAACATTAAGAACACCTGCTCTTTCCGTGATATAGACTGACCAGGTGAATCCAGGTGAAAGCTATGATCCCTTATTGATGTCACTTGTTAAATCCACTTCAATCAGTGTATATGAAGGGGAGGAGACAGGTTAAATAACTATTTTTAAACCTTGAGACAATTGAGACATGGACTGTGTATGTGTGCCATTCAGAGGGTGAATGGGCAAGACAAAAAATGTAAGTGCCTTTGAACGGGGTATGGTAGTAGGTGCCAGGCACACCGGTTTGTGTCGATAACTGCAATTCTGCTGGGTTTTTCACGCTCAACAGTTTCCCGTGTGTATCAAGAATGGTCCACCACCCAAAGGACATCCAGCCAACTTGACCCAACTGTTGGAAGCATTGGAGTCAAAATGGGCCAGCATCCCAACAAGCATCAAAAAAATACTAATTTTCACAAAGTCTGCTGCCTTAGTTTTGATGATGACAATTTGCATATACTCCAGAATGTCATGAAGAGTGATCAGATGAATTGCAATTAATTGCAAAGTCCCTCTTTGCCAAGAAAATGAACTTAATCCCAAAAAACATTTCCACTGCATTTCAGCCCTGCAACAAAAGGACCAGCTGCCATCATGTCGGTGATTCTCTCGTTAACACAGGTGAGAGTGTTGACGAGGACAAGGCTGGAGATCACTCTGTCATGCTGATTGAGTTAGAATAACAGACTGGAAGCTTTAAAAGGAGGGTGGTGCTTGAAATCATTGTGCTTCCTCTGTTAACCATGGTTACCTGCAAGGAAACATGTGCCGTCATCATTGCTTTGCACATAAAGGGCTTCACAGGCAAGGATATTGCTACTAGTAAGATTGCACCTAAATCAACCATTTATCGGATCATCAAGAACATCAAGGAGAGAGGTTCAATTGTTGTGAAGAAGACGTCAGGGCGCCCAAGAAAGTCCAGCAAGCGCCAGGACTGTCTCCTAAAGTTGATTCAGCTGCAGGATCGGGGCACCACCAGTGCAGAGCTTGCGAATGCATCTGCACGCACAGTGAGGCGAAGACTTTTGGAGGATGGCCTGGTGTCAAGAAGGGCAGCAAAGAAGCCACTTCTCTCAAGGAAACTCCCCAGACCTTAATCCCATTGAGAACTTGTGGTCGATCCTCAAGAGGCGGGTGGACAAACAAAAACCCACAAATTCTGACAAAGTCCAAACATTGATTATGCAAGAATGGGCTGCCATCAGTCAGGATGTGGCCCAGAGGTTAATTGACAGCATGCCAGGGCGGATTGCAGAGGTCTTGAAAAAGAAGGGTCAACACTGCAAATATTGACTCTTTGCATAAACTTAATGTAATAGTCAATAAAAGCCTTTGACACTTATGGAATGCTTGTAATTATACTTCAGTATACCATAGTAACATCTGACAAAAATATATCATAACACTGAAGCAGCGAACTTTGTGAAGACCAATACTTGTGTCATTCTCAAAACGTTTGACCACGACTGTATACATACTCCCTCTGTCATTTGTCTTTGTTGGTCATTGTATATGTTGCTTGTTTTCCTGAGAGGAATCTCTCCTACTACTTCCTGAGTACTTTATATTTTGCACTGTGGGTTTCGTCCTGCTTTAAGCTATGGTGCTTTATTAAATTCAGTAGTTCTAAACCTGCAACTGCCTCCTGCCTACTCCTCTCTACACTTGTGACAAAGGTGGTCCTAATGTTTGGTATACTCAGTGTATGTCATGAGTAGTTAGCCCACCAGATTACACTGAAACGCAATTAAATGTTGAAACGCCCACTGTTAACGTTGATCACTCCTCACTGCTACAGGGGAAAGGCCTAGATCACACAGGAACAGGAAGATATTTTTTAGCACTCACACACAAAGACACGCACTACATGCTACCCCTTATATTTGCACTGGCAGAGAGGTTGAACAATCCCTGCTCTTTATTTCAATAAAGCAACCACTCTCTGAGTGCTGGGGAGAGGGTGTGTGTGTTTGTGCACACTCTGACCTGACCCTGACTAAACACCCACCAGCTAACCCCACTGTGATGGGCACCTCATCTCTCTGTCTCTCTCTCTCCCCTCATCTTCTCTCCTCTCTTCTCCCCTACCCTCTTCACTTCCCGTTCCACTTCTCTCTTCTCCCCTACCCTCTCCACTTCCCGTTCCACTTCTCTCTTCTCCCCTACCCTCTCCACTTCCCTTTCCACTTCTCTCTTCTCCCCTACCCTCTCCACTTCCCTTTCCACTTCTCTCTTCTCCCCTACCCTCTCCACTTCCCTTTCCACTTCTCTCTTCTCCCTCAATCCTCCCATCTCCTCTGCAACCTGCAGGATTTCAGATTGTGGTGGCTAGACAGAAGGGGGGATTAGTTTGATTGTAGAAGAAAGTAGTAGGCGAGTGTATGTCTGTGATTAGACAGATAATCCAGGTCAATACAGACTGTGTGTTTATGTCTGAGAGCTCAGAACTCCCACCAGTAAGAGTTACCACCACACACCTTGATGTAGCAGAGGTGGTCCAGTGAACCATGCTCGCGTGAAGAGTAACCTTGCCTGACACCTAAAGATTTCTTGAACTAATGCCTATATCGGGATTCCCCAACTGGCGGCCCGCGGGTTGAATTTGGCCCGTGGGGTGTTTTATTTGGCTCCCCAAGTTTTCTGAGCAAAATTAAAAATACAATCAAGTACAAATGTAAGCAATGTTTTAAATTATTATGTTTTAGTCAAATATTATATCTGTTTGGGGTTCTTGAGGTCAATTTGAAGTCTACAAATTATTTGTAAATATATTCCGGCCCCCCGACCATCCGCTCAAAAGAAAATAGTCCCGCGGCTGAATCTAATTTAGTTGATGATCCCTGGCCTATATGCTTTGCATATACGTGTGTGTGTGTGTGTGTGTGTGTGTGTGTGTGTGTGTGTGTGTGTGCGCGCTTGTACTAAAAGCTGTTGTGTTGTAGGTGTGTGTCGGTACCCTCTGGGGATGTCCGGAGGACAGATTCAGGATGAAGACATCTCAGCCTCCAGTCAGTGGTCTGAGTCTACAGCTGCTAGATACGGCAGGTACTGTATACACACACACACACACATTTACATTACATTTACGTCATTTAGCAGACGCTCTTATCCAGAGCGACTTACAAATAGGTACACACACACAGTGGAGGCTCCTCAGAGGAGGAAGGGGAGGACCATCCTCAGTGAATTTCATAAAAATAGTGAAACATTAAAAAAGTTATCCTTTCTGGATAAAACTATACAAAATATATTCACCTCACAAAATAATTTATTAAAACACACTGTTTTGCAATGAAGGTCTACAGTAACCTCAGCAGCACTCTGTAGGGTAGCACCATGGTGTAGCCAGAGGACAGCTAGCTTCTGTCCTCCTCTGGGTACATAGACCTCAATATAAAACCTAGGAGGCTCATGGTTCTCACCCCCTTCCATAGACTTACACAGTAATTATGACAATGTCCAGAGGACGTCCTCCAACCTATCAGAGCTCTTGTAGCATGAACTGACATGCTGTCCACCCAAAGGATCAGAGAATGAATCTATTACTAATAGCATAAGCTAAAACTAGCTAGCACTGCAGTGCATAAAATGTGGTGAGGAGTTGACTCAAAGAGAGAGAAAGACAATAGTTGAACAGTTTTGAACAAATTAAGGAGAAGCAAGAGAGAGAGAGTGCTAGCTATATTTGGTTGTATTTTTTTAACTTTCCCTTTAACTTAGCTAGCAAATGCAGCTAGCTAGTTTAGCCTACTCAAACACCCAGCTCAAAAAGAGGAATGCTATGTTAGCTAGCTGGCTATGGCTATCTAACACTGGAACTCTTCCAAGTCAAGGTAAGCTTTTGGTTTTATTAATTTTTTACCACGGCCCGCCGGTGTAACTGCTAAACTGCTTTCTGACAGTACACTGTACTGAATGATTGTAGCGGGTTTACTAATGCGTTAGTTCTAGTAGCTATGTTTACTATGATGTGGCAATGATGTAGGATTGTGTAGTGGTTATAGCGGTCATGATATGAAGGTTTGGCTTGGAAAGGCATTTTCACCTGGTTACAGAAAGCTGATGTGTTGTGTACTGAAGTCCACAAGCGAAGGGAAAAGGTGAGAGGAGGAGAGCGCGTAGATGGTTGTGAGCGGGAATTATATATACAACAAGCAAAGTGATCATGCTGTTTTTATGCGGCTGCTATGAAAGTGAACTGTGTTTGCATGTGATCAGGGGTGTATTCATTCCGCCGATTCTGTTGAAAAACATTTCTTAAACGGAAGCTAACGGAACAAAAAGGGAATAAAAAAATACCTGAATTTGTCCAATAGAAATTCACATTTGCAACTGTTGGACTAATGATTACTCCCTAGATCGGCTAGATGCAGGCAAGAGTGTGCAAGGCGGTATTGAATGTGTCACTGTCTGTCACCTTGATTACTCTCTACCTGTGCACCTAGCTACATTGTGAACTTTAATTCATAGGCTAGGTTGTAGCAACGTCATGATGGGTACAGGGAAAATTTGAGTATCATGTAGCCTAAACCTATCGATGTTACATTGAGCTGGGTGAATGGAATATGAATTACAGTCATCCAATATGCTGTAATAGAAATAAGGCCATGCTCATAATAACAATAATCATCCTCCCTCATCTTAAACGGCACCGACCGCCAATGACACACACACACACATATACATACATAAATACATCTCAATTCCGATTCAGTGGACTGGACACATGCAGGCGCCCCCACAACTACACACACAAACACTCATGCACATTCATATACACTCACAAACAAATGTTTTCAAGACTGTATGTGTGTTTTCACTTAACTGGGCATCAGTTCCCGCTCTCTGTGTGTAGAAAACATGTGGTTAAGCCTGGAAAGAGAGAGTGATTGTGCATGTGTGTGTGTGTGCATATGTGTGTTTGTTGGAGAGTGTGGGAGGGCTGCTCTCAGTTTGAGGATAATGATGTAATCTAGGTTCTGGTCTGGACAGCATAGTTTTATTCTGGCCTAGCCTCCCCTCTCCCCTGCCAACTCAACCCTACATGAACATTGTCACATTAATTTACGACAAAGGTGTTTGTTTAATAGGCTGTATGAACTGACATCCACCCACCACACTCACTATCCACTGACCTCTCTGTCTCCCTTTTCTCTTCCCTCTCTCACACTCCATCCCTTCCTCTCCATCTCTTCCTCTCCATCTCTCTCTCTGTTCCCACCATCCCTTCCTCTCCATCTCTCTCTCTGTTCCCTCCATCCCTTCCTCTCCATCTCTCTCTCTGTTCCCTCCATCCCTTTCTCTCTGTGTTCTCCTGCCTCCCTTTCTCTCTACTCTCCTTTTTTATTCCTGTTCTCTCCCACCCTCTCCACCCCCTCCTTTCTCTCCCACCCTCAGGTTGGACTTTGAGGAGGGTGATGGTGCGTGGTGTCCAGAGATAACGGTTGAACCAGACAGTCTTAAGGAGTTCCTCCAGATAGACCTGCGTTCCCTCCACTTCATCACCCTGGTTGGCACCCAGGGCCGCCACGCAGGGGGCATCGGCAACGAGTTCGCCCAGATGTACAAGATTAAATATAGCCGTGACGGCAGCCGCTGGATTTCCTGGAGGAACAGGCAAGGCAAACAGGTAATCAATCAGTTATTGATCATGATGATTGATTGACAAGGAGGACAGGAATATAAAAACGGTAATAATAATATATTGATAATGGTAATATTGGTGATTTGTGACGTCACTCTCGGTGGTTAAGGGGAACTGGAATGTGTGATTTATTGCTTATTAATTAGGATAATTGATTGATTAATATCTGTGTGTGGCATGGCTGTAGGTGATAGAGGGAAACAGGAATGCGTATGACATCATGCTGAAGGACCTGGAGCCTCCGATCATCGCCCGCTTCGTGAGGTTCATGCCCGTCTCAGACCACTCCATGAACGTCTGCATGAGGGTAGAGCTCTACGGCTGTGAGTGGCTCGGTAAGACAGACAGAGGGAGGAGAGGAGAGAGGGATAGGAGGAGGAGCTCCCTACTCTGAGCCATAGGTAGACAGAGTTGGGCCAACTCAGTGCCTAGGCTTTAGCTCAGTGGGCTAATGCAGTCTCTCTCTCTCTCTCTCTCTCTCTCTCTCTATGTCAGATGGTCTGGTGTCCTACAACGCCCCAGCAGGAGAACAGATGAGTCTGGAGGGCCAGCCTGTTCACCTCAACGACTCAGTGTACGATGGAGCTGTCATCTACAGGTGGGTGTGCATACCTCCTTTTCCCTCTCATCCTCCCTCGTCATCTTGCTCCTCCTCTTTTCTCTTTTCCTTCATCTCCTTGTCCTTATTTTTTCTCCTTCTCATTCTGCCTCTCAATGTATCCCTCTCGGTTTATCCGACCTCATTCTCTGTCCTTTCTCTCCTCCTTTCGTCTTTCCTTCACAAACCTCTGAGCCTTGGTTCCACACTGGCCCTGTTGTTGCCTGGTTGCCATAGTTCCGGCATGATGTAGACAGTTTCATGGGTCACTGTGGTTATGCCACACACACACACACACACACATCACACTTCTCTGTGCAGTTATGCAATGGAGTTTTAGGAACACACACACACACACAAACAATTACACCCACACATGGCTTCTGGTGCATGAATGCGTGGGAGAGTTTGAGTAAGTGTCTTTGGACTAAAACCTGACTACTTGGGAGCATAAATGACTATGTGGTTATCCTTCCTTTCTGTGTTAGTGTTTGAGTCACTGTGTGCTGAACAATATCCTCCATGACGCTGCCATCAGTTTGTCTCTGCTATAGTAGTCAGTAAGTCTCTCTCTCTCCCTCTCTCTCTCTTTCTCTCTCCTCTCACTCTCTGAGTTTGAGTCTGTTAAAGCAGTCCAAGAAGAGAAAATGGCTAAGGTTTTGATACCATACTCAAGATGAGATATTGAGGGTGGTGGATAATATGATGCTACCACCTAGTGGTGGGTGGAGGGAAGTTGAACAAACACATAGTGAAATAGTTTGTCTCTCAACCTTCCCCCTCACAAAATACATATTTTGCATTGTAAAATAAATATTTGTAATTAAACATGAATCTAGTTATTATTGTGTGCCAAGCAAGGTTGTCAAGTAGTCGTTTACATGTCGCCAGGTCTCCTTAAAGGGATAGTTCAGCCAGAGACTCTCTGGTTCACCCCAAAAACAACGTTTTCTAGACATTTTTACTTTGTATTTTGACTACCAACACTGAGCTCTGTATTCATCTCCTCTCCCCTCTTCCTTCTCCATCCCCAGTATGACGGAAGGGCTAGGCCAGCTGACTGATGGAATGTGTGGATTAGATGACTTCACTCATAGCCACGTCTACAATGTGTGGCCTGGTTACGACTACGTGGGATGGACCAATGAGAGCTTTCCCAACGGATACGTGGAGATCATGTTCGAGTTTGACCGCACACGCAACTTCACCACCATGAAGGTGTGTGTGAGAGGATTGGGGGGAGGCAGACAACCTCTTACTTGTTACTCCAGCTGGTATTTCGAGTGTTCACCACCTCCCAAATAACAGGCATTGCATTACTAAATCTTTCAGCTTCTTGACCCTATTTCCATCACCAGAACACATTTTTCTTGCAGGTTTACTGTAATAACCTGTTTCACTGTAACAACATACACCCTTCTTGCTCTCCCATCTCTCTTTCTGTCTCTCTCTCTCTATGTCTCTCTCTTTCTGTTTCTAGGTGCACTGTAACAACATGTTCATGAATCATATCAAGGCGTTCCGCCAGGTTGTGTGTTACTTCCGTTCTGAGGCTGACTGGGAGGCCACGCCCCTTTCCTTCAGTCCCGTGGTGGACGACGTCAATCCCAGCGCCCGATTTATCACCATCTCTCTGGCCAATCATATGGCCAGCGCAATCAAGTGCCAGTTCTACTTCGCTGATGCCTGGATGATGTTTAGCGAAATCACCTTCCAGTCAGGTAAACATGTGTACCTGTACACACACCTCAGATCACCTCTAATGTATAGAGAACACCCCTTTCAATATTAATCTGTAAAGTATTATCCGTTCTTTGTTGTTATTAACGTCTGTCTCTGCTCTTCCAGACACAGCCATGTACAACACTACCCTGGCTCCCCCCAAGACTGGCAGCGGCCCCCCCACCAGCACTCAACCAGGTCAGTGCCGCCTACACATGCATCGCACAAACACAAGCTGTAACAATTTTTACCTTTTTTAACACACACTCCCAACCGTGAGCAATGCCTTTTGTGCAAAGCATTTCCTGCTTTAATTATGTCATCCAATCAAATGATGTCTTCCTCTATCCCCTTCCCAGGGGATGACCCCACCCACAAAATAGACGACAGCAACACCAGAATTCTGATTGTATGCCTGGTGGCCATCATTCTTATCCTTGTCGCCATCATCGTCATCATCCTCTGGAGGCAGGTCTGGCAGAAGATGCTGGAGAAGGTGAGAGATCCCACCTGGTCACACATACACACAAATGAGTTTTGCCTGAGTCAAAAAGCACCATGTCTCTGAATGTGAATGTTAGTTTGTGACTGTTAGTTACTATCCAGAAACGTAAAATATGATTAAAAGTTGAGTGAATAAATCCTACCATGTGTTGATCCATCAGGGCTGGTCAGATGTCTCTTTACCCCAGCATCCTTTATTCTAGGCCTCGCGGCGGATGCTGGACGATGAACTAACTGCTAGTTTGTCACTACAGAGCGAGACGTTCGCCTTCAGCCACAACAACCCAACATCATCGTCAGCACCCAGCGAGCAGGAGTCTAGCTCCACCTACGAGCGTATCTTCCCCCTGGGCCCTGACTACCAGGAGCCCTCACGACTCATACGCATGCTGCCTGAGTTCTCCCACACCTCTGAGGAGGCCGGTGAGTAGACTGGACACACAAAGCAGAGTTTAAATGGCCAGAAAAGACATGAGAGAGTTGAGTTAAGGAGGTTGACAAATTATCATGTCTGCTCATTCTGTAAGCATGAAGTCACCCCATTGTGTATGATGATGTTATATTGCTGAATCTACCTTCACCCACTCTGGTATCAGCTTTGACCAGCACAGCAGTGACAGCCTCCAAGGCTCCCACTGCAACAGTTGCCCAGGACGGAGTCCCTCACTACGCCGAGGCAGACATCGTCAACCTGCAGGGCGTAACAGGGGGCAACACATACGCGGTCCCTGCTCTAACCATGGACCTGCTGTCAGGGAAAGACGTGGCAGTGGAAGAGTTCCCCAGGAAACTGCTCACCTTCAAAGAGAAGCTGGGCGAGGGACAGTTTGGAGAGGTTTGTGCTCTCTGGACATTACATATTAATCAATTCCTTGTTTGATTTACATTAATTAAACAAATTTCTTATGCACTTCTAAGATTAAGAAAATTGATCAGGGTCATTAATTAGATTAATCTGGTGATTTAGGCTGGAGAAATAGCTTGCACAACCTTTGTGGCTCTTTAGAACCATCGTTAGAACCATCGTTAGAACCATTGTTAGTGACCACTAGATATAGTGTGTTGATCAGAGTCTCCAGGCTCTTTAGAACCATTGTTAGTTATCACTAGATGTAGTGTGATGATCAGAGTCTCCAGGCTCTTTAGAACCATCGTTAGAACCATTGTTAGTTATCACTAGATGTAGTGTGTTGATCAGAGTCTCCAGGCTCTTTAGAACCATCGTTAGTTACCACTAGATGTAGTGTGTTGATCAGAGTCTCCAGGCTCTTTAGAACCATCATTAGTTATCACTAGATGTAGTGTGTTGATCAGAGTCTCCATGTTCCGTCTCCCTACAGGTCCACCTGTGTGAGGCAGAGGGCATGCAGGAGTTTATAGATGAGGATTTCTCCTTCAACATCAGTGACAACCAGCCAGTACTGGTTGCTGTTAAGATGCTCAGAGCAGATGCTAACAAAAATGCCAGGTGAGGGGAGACACACTCCTGATTAGAGAATACAGTGATTGTCAGCATATGCTTCTCCCAAATGTATTGTCCACATAGACATGTTTTGAGTGATTCTTCCAGCACATTTTGAATGTGCTTTTTTTTGGGATAAATATATAAATCAAAGCTCTCACACAGTCTCCTCTCTGACCTCTAACCGCTGACCACCTCTGTGTTTATAATCAGGAATGACTTCCTGAAGGAGATTAAGATCATGTCTCGTCTGAAGGACCCCAACATCATCCGTCTGCTGGCCGTGTGTATCTGCAGCGACCCCCTCTGCATGATCACAGAGTACATGGAGAACGGTGACCTCAACCAGTTCCTGTCCCGCCATGAACCTGAGGGACAGATAGCGCTCATCAGCAACGCAACCACTGTCAGGTAAGGATAAGGGGATGGAGGCTGGGGGAGGGGTTGTGTGTGTATTCCTATATATTTCTTCACCTCTCCCGGTGCTGATTCTCTCTCTCTCTCTCTCAAATCAGATCAATCAAATTGTATTTGTCACATTTACATTTTACATTTTAGTCATTTAGCAGACACTCTTATCCAGAGCGATTTACAGTTAGTGAGTGCATACATTTTCATACTGGCCCCCCGTGGGAAACGAACCCACAACCCTGGCGTTGCAAGTGCCATGCTCTACCAACTGAGCTACAGGGGAATGCTTACTTACAAGCCCTTAACCAAAAATGCAGTTTTAAGAAAGAATACAAAAAAATAAAAATAAAATAAAAGTAGCCATTTGATTAGATGTCTTATGGCTTGGGGGTAGAAGCTGTTTAGAAGCCTCTTGGACCTAGACTTGGTGCTCCGGTACCGCTTGCTGTGCGGTAGCAGAGAGAACAGTCTATAACTAGGGAGGCTGGAGTCTTTGACAATTTTTAGGGCCTTCCTCTGACACCGCCTGGTATAGAGGTCCTGGATGGCAGGAAGCTTGGCCCAAGTGATGTACTGGGCCGTACGCATTACCCTCTGCAGTGCCTTGCAGTCGGAGGCCAAGCAGTTGCCATACCAGGCAGTGATGCAACCAGTCAGGATGCTCTCGATGTTGCAGTTGTAGAACCTTTTTAGAATCTGAGGACCCATGCTCGAATCTTTTCAGTCTCCTTAGGGAGAATAGGTTTTGTCGTGCCCTCTTCACGACTGTCTTGTGCTTGGACCATGTTAGTTTGTTGGTGATGTGGACACCAAGGAACTTGAAGCTCTCAACCTGCTCCACTACAGACCAGTCGATGAGAATGGGGGCGTGCTCGGTCCTCTTCTTTTTCCTGTAGTCCACAATCATCTCCTTTCTCTCTTTATCTCTCTCTCTCTCTATCTCTCTCTGTCTCTCCTCTGCTCCAGCTACAGTAACCTGCGCTACATGGCCACTCAGATCGCCTCAGGGATGCGGTACCTCTCCTCGCTTAACTTTGTCCACAGAGACCTGGCCACGAGGAACTGTCTAGTGGGGAAGAATTACACCATCAAGATCGCTGACTTTGGCATGAGCCGGAACCTGTACAGTGGAGACTACTACCGCATCCAGGGTCGGGCCGTGCTGCCCATACGATGGATGTCCTGGGAGAGCATACTGCTGGTGAGAGGGGGGAGGGAGAGGGGGGGGGAGGAGAGAGAGAGAGAGAGAGGGGGAGAGAGAGAGAGAGAGAGAGAGAGGTTGACTTCACAGCCTGCTGCTATCAGACCATTCACATTATTAACCTCACTACAGTGCACTCTACTCAAAAGAATCACTGATAAAACAGTCAATCGCTTACACTGAGTGTACAAAACATTAGGAACACCTTCCTAATATTGAGTTGCACCCCCTTTTGCCCTTAGTGGATTTAACAAGTGACATCAATAAGGGATCATAGCTTTCACCTCGATTCACCAGGTCAGTCTGTCATGGAAAGAGCAGGTGTTCATAATGTTTTTCCACTTCAATTAGAGTAGATGAAGGGGAGGAGACAGGTTAAAGAAGGATTTTTAAGCCTTGAGACATGGATTGTGTATGTGTGCCATTCAGAAGGTGAATGGGCAAGACAAAAGATTTAAGTGCCAGGTGTTCCTAATATTTGGTATACTCAGTGTATGTTTACTGTAATGGGCCTGTGAATGAGGGCTATGGTTATCAGTTGAACTAGCCCCTTTTTAAGCCCTTACAAATCATTTAAACTCAATAACTTACGTAGCCTAATGTCTGTTGTTCTGCCTCTTCACTCCCAGGGTAAGTTCACCACAGCCAGTGACATGTGGGCGTTTGGGGTGACGCTGTGGGAGACCCTGACCTTCTGTAAGGAGCAGCCTTACTCCCAGCTGACTGACGAACAGGTCATAGAGAACACTGGGGAGTTCTTCAGGGACCAGAAACGACAGGTGAGAGACACACTCACACTGACTCACTCTTTTGCTACAGATATACCTGTCTATGTTCTACTGTATTGTACCTGATTGGCTTGTCTATGTGTTGTAGATCTACCTGCCCCAGCCAGTGCTGTGTCCTGACTCTTTGTATAAGATCATGCTGTGTTGTTGGAGGAGGAACACCAAGGAGAGGCCTTCCTTCCAGGAGATCCACCGAGTGCTGCTGGAGAGCCAAGCTTAGGGCCTGCACCCCTGGGCCAGCACACACAGACAGACAGACAGATGGCTGAAACGCATCAACAACGCATTAGGCCTCCGTCTATAAGTCAAAAGTTCAACTCAGTTCAACTTTTGATGCACAGAAAAATGACAGACAAATTATGAATGGCTGTCTGTTGTCTCAGCTAGAGAAGCCAAAGTGAAATGTAGCAATGAAAGTTCTGCACTTCTTTAAATGTAGCAATTATTCCAAATTGTGCTAGAAATTAGTATAAAGTTTCCACCTTGTTTAATGCAGTGTAATGTAATGTCACATCTATGAATTCAATTGTGTTTTCTTTAAGAAGACTGCTTGAATGTAAATCAGATGTCTTCATTAAGCAAACCATCAGTGTTCAGTTTGGATACTTTATTTTTATTTTGATACCTTAAAAGTTTGTATTCTTCTGCAAGTTTATTCATCTCAGTCACTCTGACAGTTTCTTTGTACACTTTGCTTAGAGCCAACAGGGATAATGATCATGTAGTCAATGCATTATATGACTCTTTACATGATCCTGACTTACTATCACCCATTTTGAATCTGTTGACAATGTGTCATATAGAAATAGATATCTAACATTATAACATTATATCTAATCTATTGGCTTTGAGTAAAGAGTTACAAGGGATGAACAAATTAATAACATGGGCAATAACCATCATTTGACCATATCTCAACTGTAGTACTCTCTGGCAGTACACTTTGTCACAGTGTCTGCCAGTGATATTTGACCAAGGGTGCTCAAAGACATCGTTGTGTATGTACTTCAATAGATCTTGTTCAATCTCAAATAATAATGTTTTGTATTGATATTTATATGTATTGTTTATATTTCTTTGTTTAGTTTGCTTTCTGTTTATATATTTGGGTACTGATCAGCTTTTCTTTTTGCATGGGAAAAGTTGTACAAAGTTGTACATTGTGCAATTTTCTAAATTCAATTTTGTAGTTTTGTATTTCGTTCAATGTCTCAGTCGAGAGTCGTTTCAGAAAATGGCAGTTGGCTTTGTGGAATGTGGGGTGGAGGATATGCCTTAAATAACATTACAAATGCTGGTTCTCATTCATATTTGTGACCAAATCACTGTCCAAATCAGATCATATATAAGCTGCATTACTGCTGGTCCATGTTCAGTCCATACTGATCAGATCATAAATAAGCTGCATTACTGCTGGTCCATGTTCAGTCCATACTGATCAGGTCATAAATAAGATGCATTAGTGCTGGTCCATGTTCGGTCCATACTGATCAGATTATGGTGCTAATCAGGATCCAGACTGGAGGGGAGAGGATGGGCCAACTGTACGTTCGGATGGATCTTTCGAAAGGGAATTGTAGGAAACTATGCTTCTAGAGAGAAGGATTTTTTAAATGGTTAGTATGTTTGCTACCTTTATACAACACATTTTGTTCTAAGCTATCATTGTGTTGTATTGAACGTGTTAAAATGGACAGTTGTTCTGAACAGGAAAACAACTGTTTATGATGTATCTCTGTTGAAAGAGAGTGAGAGCTGAATGGTGGTTAGAGGGTTTCTGAATAGAGTTAAGGTGAGGATGATAATCGGTCAGAAGGATTTCAGACAATCTCAACTGCACACAAGGACAGTTGTTGTACAACAAGACCGTTACTATAGTAGCTATTATGATTATGCAATTTTTACACCATTAGCTTGGAAGGTTTGAACCCTAAATGACTTCAATATGTTATCAATCTTCATGGTCTACAGGCCTAGTTTTGATGTCATACTTCCTACAATCACACACAGATTCAACTTTACTCAGGGGCCTTCTCCTTCTAATCAGCAACCTTTGCCCCTGGAACTTATTATTCACATTGTGGTGTCACTATATGTCATTATGGGCCATCTTTATAGGTTGTGTTCAGTTATAGGCTGAGACCCAAATCAAACACTATTCAAGTTTCAAGTTTTAATGTCTCATGCACAGTGAAATGCCTTTCTTGCAAACTCAAAACCGAAGAATGCAGTAATCAATAACAATGTATTAATAGAAACAAACACCAGAGAAATAGGAATGGGAATGATGAAATACACAATTAAGTAAGTAAGCATACTATATACAGGGAATATTTAAAAAGTAAGTTGATAATGTTTTATTTCTGTATTTCATTTATAATTTTCTAATTATCTCCTGACCATGAGCTAACTTTATATTGCCCTGTGGGAAGTATATTTGTACATATATTGTAGTCCAAAGGTAATGGTCTGGTAGTCAGCAGTATGGATGAGGCATGCATTGATATATATCATTAAGACCAAAAAGGGACCCGTTCACAGCATCTCAATGTTTCATCATGTATGAATGCTTTATTATGATATTACTACAGATATTCCATCTATAAAGAGAATGAGGGCATACTTATTGTATAGTAATTAAGTTGTATAGAGGTTATTAGTGTTAGTGCACAAGGACATTTAATAATGGTTGAGTTTTATAAGATCTTTGTACTCAAATGTTTGTTTGTTTTATCAGTAAAAACATCGAATTTGGTCTGATTTGTCATGGTAATAATTTGTTACAGACGAAATAAAACAGAAATCACCAAAATAATGAATTGTCTATTGTTTTGCTTTACAATAAAGACTACATTCATAATATGACCAATGGATATAGATTTATGTGAATCACAGTTCAGGATATGAATATGTGACAGACTTCCACAGTTTTTTCTACTCAACCATTTCGTCTATCTGGGCTGACAGTAGTCTAAACGCTATTGGCTGGGGCTGGGATGTCATGTCGCCCAATCATACCATAGGAGGCGGGGTTAGCAAGGGGCAGAAGTCAGATTTCAACGACGTACTCTACAGTTTGTGGACAACTTGTTGCTGTATTTATACATAATTATATTGATTTAAACAAGAAAGAATGACCAATATCGTGTTAGTTACCGGAGCGAACAGGAAAATATACACGTCTTGGTTTTATTACTGTCTCGATGTATCGGTGAAGGAAACAAGCGTATTGCAATGTTCTCTCCGCTAGACTAGTGGACAGCGCTGTTACTGTAAATAGATTAGGGTCGTCACTAGTTACCACCGCCACAAAGTTATAAACCCCGCCCATTTCTACAATTTATTTTCTATAAAATGTGATTTTAAACCTAACCCAATCCTTAACCACACTGCTAACCTTATGCCTAACGCTGACCTTAAATTAAGACCAAAAAGCTAATTTTATATACACACAACTTTGACTTTGTGGCTGTGGTAACTAGTGAAACCGACCCTTTTCCTGGAGAGCAACCTTCCTGTAGGTTTTTCCCCGAACCCTAATCTAGCACACCTGATTCTAATAATTAGCTGTTGATAAACTGATTCAGGTTAGTTACAACTGGAGCTGGAGAGAAAATCTACAGGAGGGTAGCTCTCCAGGAACAGGGTTGGAGAGCCTTGGATTAGAGCCTACACTGATGTAAAATGTATCAAGTTGACAAGGCCAAGGACATATAGATGTTTGCTGTGTTACTGTTGCAGTTTGTTAGGCCTATATCCATCAACATTGTAGAATCTTGTAAAAACATAATGAATTGAATGTGATTAATTTTATGATGATTTCTGTGTGTGTGTGTGTGTGTGTGTGTGTTCTATTCTCTGTTCCCTGCAGTGGTATAGGGCGGCGCACAATTGGCCCAGCGTCGTCCGGGTTTGGCCGGTGTAGGCCGTCATTGTAAATAAGAATTTGTTCTTAACTGACTTGCCTAGTTAAATAAAGGTACAATTAAAAATTAAAATTAGGCCTGGCAGTGTGAGCGTCTCCTCTCTGAGGATGGCAGTATCCAGCTGTGTCTGGCCTGTAGGAACCTGCGTAGGCCCAGGCTGCCCACTCCACCCTGCTGACCTCTCACCCTGGGCCTACTACAGCTGGAAACCAGCAGCATCTCCTCAGTCGTCAGCTGGAGTGGTGTAAAGCTCGCCACCATTGGACTGTGGAGCAGTGGAAACGCGTTCTCTAGAGTGATGAATCACGCTTCACCATCTGGCAGTCCAGCAGATGAATCTGGGTTTGGCAGATGCCAGTAGAACGCTACCTGCCCCAATGCATAATGCCAACTGTAAAGTTAGGTGGAGGAGGAATAATGGCCTGGGGCTGTTTTTCATGGTTCGGGCTAGGCCCCTTAGTTCCAGTGAAGGGAAATATTAACGCTACAGCATACAATGACATTCTAGATGATTCTGTGCTTCCAACTTTGTGGCAACAGTTTGGGGAAGGCCCTTTCCTGTTTCAGCATGACAATGCCCCCGTGCACAAAGCGAGGTCAATACAGAAATGGTTTGTAGAGATCGTGTGGAAGAACTTGACTGGCCTGCACAGAGCCCTGACCTCAACCCCATCGAACACCTTTGTGATTAATAGGAACGCCGACTGCGAGCCAGGCCTAATCGCCCAACATCAGTGCCCGACCTCACTAATGCTCTTGTGGCTAAGTTCCCGCAGCAATGTTCCAACATTTAGTGGAAAGCCTTCCCAAAAGAGTGGAGGCTATTATAGAAGCAAATGGGGACCAACTCCATATTAATGCCCATGATTTTGGAATGAGATGTTCAATGAGCAGGTGTCCACATACTTTTGGTGATGTAGTGTATAGATAGATCATCATGAAGAGATCTGTTCGGGTCATGTTATTTTATGAACTTTTTATACATCACCTGAGATCATGACTTTGTAAAGACATTGAGGACCACCTGCTTAAGTTAGCGTTCCCTCTACAGCAGAGGACACTAGATCCAACTGCCCTTCATCAACTACCTTTTACATAGCAACACTCTTCATAAAAAATTAACACCACAGTTTCTATGACAATAGTTCTGTCCTCTCCCTCCCTGGAGTTTATTTTTAGCTCACTGCTAATTCCAGAGTCACCTCTACTATTCTGCTTACCTCAGGGTTCTTCTGACCTCAGGGCTCTGTATTGGAGAGCCCAGTTGACTGTGGTGGTGTCTTATCACTGGTACCGCTAGCCTGGGTACCTGACTGCTTCTGTATTGATGACCAACCTGACCTACGGAATCCTGCGCTCTTTCCCCACCCTCCTCTGGAACCTGCTCATGCAGGTGTGTGTTGTGTTGTGGTGTGTGTGTGTGTGTACGTGCGTGATAATAGTATTTGTTAAAGGGGCACTTTACTCAAATCATTCGTTCCACAAAACTGTGCATGTCAACGTTCAAGTTTTCAAGATGCTTTCAGTTTCCAAGATATAGAGTGCATGCGGAAAGTATTCAGACCTTTACTTTTTCCACATTTTGTTACGTTACAGACTTATTCTAAAATTGATTAAATTGTATTTTTTTCGTCATCAAACTACACACAATAACCCATTATGACAAAGCAAAAACAGGTTTTTTGAATTTTGGGCAAATTTATAAAAAAGAAAATATCACATTTATTCAGACCCTTTACTCAGTACTTTGTTGAAGAACCTTTGGCAGCGATTACAGCCACACCTGTATTTGGGGAGTTTCTCCCATTTTTCTCTGCAGATCCTCTCAAGCTCTGGTTGGATGGGGAGC
Source organism: Coregonus lavaretus (assembly GCF_964263955.1). Classification (NCBI taxonomy): domain Eukaryota; kingdom Metazoa; phylum Chordata; class Actinopteri; order Salmoniformes; family Salmonidae; genus Coregonus; species Coregonus lavaretus. The sequence continues at coordinate 47,524,075 of NC_139993.1, read as the reverse complement.
GTCGCTGCACAGCTATTTTCAGGGCTCCAGAGATGTTAGATCGGGTTCAAGTCCTGGCTCTGGCTGGGCCACTCAAGGACATTCAGAGACTTGTCCCGAAGCCACTGCTGTGTTGTCTTGGCTGTGTGCTTAGCGTCGTTGTCCTGTTGGAAGGTGAACCTTCGCCCCGGTCTGAGGTCCTGAACGCTCTGGAGCAGGTTTTCATCAAGGATCTCTCTGTACTTTGCTACGTTCATCTTTCCCTCGAACCTGACTAGTCTCCCAGTCCCTGCTGCTTTAAAACATCTCCACAGCATGATGCTGCCACCACCATGCTTCACCGTAGGGATGGTGCCAGGTTTCCTCCAGACGTGACGCTTGGCATTCAGGCCGAAGAGTTCAATCTTGGTTTCATCAGACCAGAGAATCTTGTTTCTCATGGTCTGAGAGTCCTTTAAGCGGGCTGTCATGTGCCTTTTACTGAGGAGTGGCTTCCTGAGCTTAATTTCGAGTCTCATAACAAAGGGTCTGAATACTTATGTAAAAAGGTTTTTATTTTTTTATTTTTAATACATTTGCAAAAATGTCTAAAAACCTGTTTTCGCTTTAACATTATGGGTTATTGGGTGAGGGAAAAAAATTATTTCATCAATTTTAGAATAAGGCTGTAATGTAATGTCTCCCGAGTGGCGCAGTGGTCTAAGGCACTGTATTGCAATGCTAGCTGTGCCACTAGAGATCCTGGTTCGAATCCAGGCTCTGTCGTAGCCGACCGCGACCGGGAGACCCATGGGGCGGCGCACAATTGGCCCAGCGTCGTCCAGGATAGGGGAGGGAATGGCCGGCAGGGATGTAGCTCAGTTGGTTGAGCATGGCGTTTGCAACGCCAGGGTTGTGGGTTAAATTCCCACGTGGGGCCAGTAAAAAAAAAAATATATATATATATATATAAAAAAATGTATGCACTCACTAACTGTAAGTCGCTCTGGATAAGAGCGTCTGCTAAAATGAGTAACAAAATGTGGGAAGAGGTCTGAATACTTTCCAAATGCACTGTTTTGCTTTCATCATGATGATGGGTATGATCTCTCTTGCTTAGTTCAACAAATTCGAATCTTTACCAACACATTCACCTTGAAGCCCTAAAATGGAGCAGAGGCTCTGGTATGTACACACACAGACACACACACACCGACTCACACACACACAAAATGTAGCAGAGGCTCTGGAATTCACCACAGATAACATGCCCTCACTGGTATGTACAAGCACCAATAAATACTTATACCTCTCACAGTGAACCATGGAAACATATTACCTTTCTGTATTTATATTGCACACAGTATTAGCACTAATTTCTTGTTTGTATTTTAATGGTGTGACTTAAGGATGCCATTTTAAGGGTTTGATTAATCTATGCCTCTTTTAATTGTGCAGTTCTGGCTGTTTATGCAAAAACCTGAGTCTGGATCCTCAGGCCTGGGAAACAACTACACACAACCTCACAAGGTAGGCTATACAAACCACAGATATCCAGTCAATCCAAACTAACTGGCTAGGCTATAGCTATACAAACATTCACGTAATTTAGCAGACTCTCTTATCCAGAGTGTCTTCCAGTAAGTAATCAGTGCATACATTTTCATACTGGTCCCCCGTGGGAATCGAACCCACAACCCTGGCGTTGCAAGTGTCATGCTCTACCAACTGAACCACACGGGTCAAACAACAGATATCCAGTCAATCCAAACTAACTAGCTAGGCTATAGCTATACAAACCACAGAGTCAATTCAAACTAACTCAAAAATAGGAGTGATACTGTACACATAAAAAGTTGTAAACTGTTTCCACAAAAATGTCAAGTTATTTTAATCCGTGACATGTACATCACATATTTCTATCGTTCTGTTTTTTAAATACAGTACCAGCCTTTCTATTTTTTCGTACCAATCAGCATTTTTGAGTACCTATCTACCAACCAAGCAAGATATCAATTTCAATCATATCAGCGTGGCAAGTATTGATATTAATTTGCCTGATTATATTCCTTGATAGATCATTTTGAAGTGGTGGATTGTAACTATAGATTAACATTGCATCCCTCCAAATTATGAAATATTAAGTAATTATTATATCTGTTTGGTGTCATGACTTGCATTTCTATTCTTGTGAAATCTACTCCAGAAAGCCATTTGCCAGACCATACTGTCAGTCAGCGGCTGGTTTAGCATCAGTCCCCTGCTGTGTCTGCTCGCCTCTCTGTTCCCTTCTCAGATGGATATTTTATTTTTATTTATTTCACCTTTATTTAACCAGGTAAGCCAGTTGAGAACAAGTTCTCATTTACAACTCTATATTGACGGGGACATGTCAGAAGCTATTGGAACTGGAAGACAAAGTACGCAGGAAACTGGAGGAAAAGAAGGGTATTAGAGCTACTCCACAGTAGCCTGAATGAAGGAACACTGATCGGGAGATAACTCCTATCTAATGGACAGAGACTCCTTTCCTGTCCTGCAGACGACTGAGGAGAGAAAAAAACTCATCTGATTGACACTATGTCATTGATGGAAATGATGCATACTGTTTGCCTTATTTGTCTACTTTGGGAGGCCTCACAGACAATGATTGCTGGTATTAGGTTCTAATTTGATTGCCACCATGTCACTCATTGCTGCTGCTACAAAGTATTGTGTGTTTGTATTGCATGTATTGTCAGCCCTCACAAGGAATTCCACAAACACATTTTATAATATGTGTATTATTTAATGTATCAAATAATGTAATAACATTCCAATAAACCATATGGCATTTATTAATGTCTGCCCACTGATGCCCTGAATGACTTTGTGGATTAAAAGTGGTAGACCTACACTGGAATCTCGTCAACTAAGTGTAATGATTTTGTTCATTTTAACCAGCATATGGGGCCTACTGTAAATGCATGATCCACTTCACGTCATTGTTTCTCTGTCTTGCTTGTTTTTTTGTGCTGTGATAACAAGCAATAGAAAGGTTTCACCAGACATTGAAATAAAAGCAAAACTGCACATAGCCTACTCACAACATAGGCTACACAAAAACATAGAAATATTCACAAGACGTGTCATCACTGTCTAAATAAATGCATTGTGTCTATCAATACAAATTGCGCCACGATTGACTGTTGTCTCCACGTGCAAAGCCTGTGCGGTCCATCGCTAGGAGGCTGTCAGCAGTAGGTCTACTATCCCCCAAAAAGTTCACATATGTGGTCTGTGTGATCCAGTCCCCTGTCCTCTGTGGTGTCCCACCGGGGTGCGCACATGTGTGGTAGTGTATCTGCTCCGGGGGCGGGTGGGCGCACACCCAGCAGCTGTTGTCCTCTGCCGGAGCCTCTGTAAGCATCTCCTCCTCGACGCCGCTGAGTTTCGGGTTGCAGAATGCCCAAACCATGCCGCAGAAATACACGAAAAACGACCCCATGACGAAGACCATGAGTGCGTAAGATTCGATCATCGCCTTCGTAACTGCAGATGTCATCGTTCATGTGAATTATGTTGTGCGTAATTAATGTGCATACACCTTCCACCCACCAAACACTTCTCTCTCTCTCACCAACAACAACAGCAACAACAACAGCAGCAACAATAGGCTGAAGCAAGCAGATAAATCGCCGCTATAAAATTATATGGAGAGCTATAGAAATCCAGACAAACATTGATATCCCGCCAGAGATGATTTAGGAAGGTTGTAAATGTCTTTGATCCCGCCTCACAGGAGCATTCCCTCTGCGCAGTCTGATGTGATGTCCTGACAGCTCAATGACAATGACAGTCACAGCAGCCTACTGTCCTGCCTGTAGAGAGGTGGAGATGAGATGATATGCAATGGCTATCAGGGCTGAAAAGCATGATTCATCATATTCTTATTTCAGAGAGGACAGCAACCTGGGATGGGCTAAACCTTTAACAGAACCAGTCATGGCCAGGGTGGGCACTGGGCAGACAGGAACAATGTGATATAAAATGGAGCTTCCCTCTCATCTGTGGTGTCAAAGTTGTACCATTTCTCAGAGTCTGGTTGATTCCTCCGCTATGGACATGGCTACGACTATGTCTCTCAATGTACATAATAATGTTGACAGACATCCGGTAGGAGTTATCAGGTGCCTTATGCACTCCTAGCAGGAAAAATACACCTATTTAGGTCTGTGTCCATATTAACCAAGTGTCTCAGAGTAGGACTGCTGATTTAGGATCAGTTTGACCTTTTATAATGAAACAGATAACTTTGGACATGACCTGATCTTAGATCAGCACTCTGAGACACTCTCAGCGCTTCAGAGGCTACAAATAAAAATGTTTATACCCTCCATAGACTACAAACAGTAATTCAAACCCTGATTAAGCCTCTATGTAATAAGATAGAGACATAATAAGATACAAATCTGTTAGGCAGTGGGCCTGGCTCTTCTCCTCTGACTGACAAGTAGCCTATGGCTGCCATCTGCTGCCCTCAAATGACCTTTCCTGACTTTTCCTCTGTTTGATGATGACCCCTGGTTTTATTTTAGCTAGCAGCATCCATCTAAAGTGGTTCACACACTAGCTGGCCCCCACACTTTCTGTGTTACTCACTGTAAATTGCTGATCAGCATTCCTCCCCATATGCAATGAAATTATCAATAGCCCCTAGGGCCTACACACAGCAAACCAACATATACTGATACCTAAAAAGATCACAAACTATTGACTGCTCTGAATTATGCACAGATGTCTCAGGTGACTACCAGAACAGTGTTTTCGATTTGGAAGTCAGACTTGGTCAGGTCTAGGCCTAATTGACATGGCAAAGAACTGTGGATGCATTCTATGGAGCAACAATGTAGCAAAAGGTTTGAGAGCAAGTATGGCTATTAGGTGTGTGTGTGTGTATACAGTGGATTTAGAGTATAGAAAGGGTGGGAAAGATCTCCCATACAAGCCTCATACAAAGTAAATGCTTGAATGCAAATTGCAAACTACAACAGACAGCATGAGCGTTCATGTTTGTAAATTGGAGAAAAGCTAAACCATTAACTCGTCCCTCGTTGTGGGTACTGTAGTTTATTTGGGTGAGCCGCCCCTTATGTTTTTCCGACACTCTCCCTCATCAAAGAACTACACGCCCCACCCGGCGCCAAAGTTTAGGTCCCGGATGTCTATCACGCCGGAAGAGAAGAAGGTTCTTTCCCCAGCCATCTTGTGGCAACATCTAGCGAAGTGTTCGCACCAAGCCTCGTAGAATCGGAGGAAAATCCTGCTGAAGGGGCGCCATCATGCCCGGACATATGCAAGAAGGTTTCGGCTGCGCCATAGCCAACCGATTCGACCAACTATTTGACGACGAGTCGGACCCGTTCGAGCTGTTGAAGGAGGCGGAGAACAAGAAGAAGGAGGCTCCTGTCCCTGGTGCCGCCAAGACCGCGGCTCAAGCCGCCAAGCTCCAGAAAAAGGAGTCCCAGAAAGACAGAAAGGTCGTCCCTGCAGATAAGAAAGATGAGCCTCTGGCACCCGTGACTCTGAAGAAAGATGGTAAGACTGTTTCCCGCAATAATTGTCCGTTTGATCTGCAAAATCGCAGTTCGCCCTGGATAGTTAAGTATTAACGTTACGTTAGCTAGCTAACTTAGCTAGCAATGGTTTCAAAGCCTCCATGAGGTCGACATGATTCATTTTGTCAACTAAAGCTGAGACTTTTGTTATCGCAGTCGTTGCAAAAAAAAAATCACGACAGTGTAACTTGGTGTGGTACAATATTGTGCCCCCTGAAAACGAACTTGCAGGCGAACTTGTTTTGTTGCCAATATTAAAACGCCTCTTCCTTCGGGGCCTTGCTTAGCCAGGATTGTTAGCCGCAAGTTAATTGGCTAACGTTAGCTAACCAAAGTCATTTGCTAGCTTGCTAACAACTACCTGTTGATCCGTGTTTAATTAGTATATATTTATTAAATGCACGATTGGCGAATTGTCAGTTTTGTGCAACAAATTGTTTACCAAGGTAACCGTGTGTTCACACCGGGGTGTAAGCCAACTTTCACAAGTAAAGCGATCGTGCTAGGTTAACATTTTAGATTGTTTTCTAACTAGTTAACGTTAGACGAATTGGCTAGCTAGGTAGCTCGCTAGTCTTTCGCTACCTGCATTAACCCACGTCGTGATCAACCTCGTGGCTCTGGTTTGGGGTGTGAAACAGCCGCAGCCACCGAACTGTCACTTGCTAAATGGCGCACAACATGTTCTCGACTAAGCAGGGAATGATGTCATCCTGCGTAGCGCGGTTGTGAATGTGAATATGGGCGTTTTGTTTTTTCGTCAAATAACGAAGCTTCACGAGGATGTTCGCTGTTGCTACTAGGTGAACAAATAAGGTTACAGATGACAATATAAATGGACCAAACAATTACATTATAATTTACGACGTCTGAGTGAGTAGACTAGTGTTACTCGCCTATACATTGTCATGATTAGTAGTGTAGACTGATCTAGTTATAAAACATGTACAAGTAAAATAGGAGGCCCCTGTATTTTGTTAGCAGTTTCCAACCTAGTTGCACCAGTCAGAAGCAAAGTCAAAAAATGGAAACCCAAGAGAAGAAGAGACAGGTGCATGCACCAACGTGCTTTCAGCTGCTGGGGGTGCATGGTGTAGGGGTGGGAGTCTATTTTGGTCAACAGTGGGAGGGACTTGTCAGACCAGTCTCAGGGCATGTTTTCATCTGCTGTGTACTGGTATGGTGGATAATACAAAGCTCAACCTCAGGTTATCTGTTTATGAAGAAGTTTGCATGTTATTTCAATTCTCTCCATATTTTAATAATGTGTCCTTACACTCCAGTTCAGCACGTCAGACCTGCTCTCTTTTGGAGACTGGTCTTGAGGAAAGCTCTAACTGTAGTCTCTATTACACCCCCCTATTTTGGCTAGAAAATGTATGCAGAAAATTACTCGTTTTATTAGGGGATCACTTACTAACTCTCCTCCTCTGTTCTGTCCTACACCAGGACCTGGTCCCAGGAGGATGGGTCCCAGGCGTGAGGGTCAGGGCCCAGCTGGGGGTCCACCCCGTGAGGGCCAGGGCGAGGGCCGCCCCCCTACAGACAGACCCCCCCGGACAGACAGGCGGCCACCACGCCGTTTCGAGAGGCCCCCCGGCGGAGAAGATAAGCCAGCCGAGGGAGGAGAGTTCTCTGTGGAGAAGTAAGTACTGGGTAGAGCAGGGCTGCGTTCAGTTGGCACCAACAGGATATATTTTTTTTTTTAAGGAGTGAAAGGAAGCGGTACTAACCCCAACAATAACACTACTCAGATCTGTGTGAGTGCAGGCCCTTGTTCCAGCCAAGCAGTAACCCATCTGATTTCACAAATAAACTGATGTTAGTCCTCATTTAACAGTAGAACTGCTGGGCCTCGAGGGACCCCCCCCCCCCCTCAAGCTAATGAGCAGTAATTCTGACTGCAAAATTCTAACATTGTAATTAATACATTTCATATATGCTATCACAAAAATAATAATGTGGTTATGTTTATGAAGGTCTTGGGTAACATTAGAATACAATTTTTTTTATTTAAAATAACACAATAGCATTTTAATTAGTTTGTTATTATAGGGTATATGTAAAAACACTAAACACATTCAAGCGTTCAATCCATTTTATTTGTGGAGTGCCTTTGTTACAACTATGAAACAGAAGGCCTATGTGTTGGAACGAGGTAACAGCTTGTTTTTATAACGACAAAATACAAAAAATACCACGGCCACCTGTACCCGGGGTCATCAAGCTGCATGGTCTAATGAAAACATCAGTAGCCTAAACATAAGTGCCAAGTGGGCTTGATAAATAGTGAAAATTGCCACAAAGCAATAATGGCATTATAATAACTTTGTCAATATGACAGCAGTCATAAATGGTAAATTATTGTCAGCTTGCGCTTACATGGTGTGCGTCTTCACACAATGGCATCAGTTGGAGCATGTTCATGTCACATAAACAACGAAACGTTGCTGATATTGTTTTTTTCTTGTGATGTAGGGTCTACTCTCAGTGAAGAAAGTCGCTCTGGATAAGAGCGTCTGCTAAATGACTAAAATGTAAATGTAAGACATTTTGTGCTGGTTATCGGCAAGTAGCATTGTCACCGACTTGTTCTATCTAAACGGTGTTGTCCCTTCCTCTCCTGTCTCACCGTTTCATTTGGTGGTGGCATTGGCACCTTCTCAGTGCGCACGTTCTGTTTTTTTTGCGCTTAGACCTCGGAAGTGTAGGTTCAGGCTGAGGCTCAGAATCAGAAGAATAATCATCAGAGATGTCATGATTCATTTCTTCCCTACCATCTGAGTTGTTTTCGTTCAGATTCTGTAGCAACGCTAACACAGCATGTGCATCCATTCGTCTTGGTCCATTACGCACGCTTTCACTGTGTACTCCAAGTAGGCCAGAGTAGATTGATAAGACTGCTTGGATTTGATGGACTGATACAGTTGAAGTCGGAAGTTTACATACACCTTAGCCAAATACATTTAAACTCAGTTTTTTCACAATTCCTGACATTTAATCCTAGTTAGGAACACCACTTTATTTTAAGAGTGTGAAATGTCAGAATAATAGTAGAGTGATTTTATTTCAGCTTTTATTTATTTCATCACATTCCCAGTGGGTCAGAAGTTTACATACTCAATTTGTATTTGGTAGCATTGCCTTTAAATTGTTTAACTTAAATGTTTTGGGAAGCCTTCCACAAGCTTCCCACAATAAGTTGGGTGAATTTTGGCCCATTCCTCCTGACAGAGCTGGTGTAACTGAGTCAGGTTTGTAGGCCTCCTTGCTCGCACACGCTTTTTCAGTTCTGCCCACAACATTTCTATAGGATTGAGGTCAGGGCTTTGTGATGGCCACTCCAATACCTTGACTTTGTTGTCCTTAAGCCATTTTGCCACAACTTTGGAAGTATGCATTGTCCATTTGGGAGACCCATTTGCGACCAAGCTTTAACGTCCTGACTGATGTCTTGAGATGTTGCTTCAATATATCCACATAATTTTCCTTCCTCATGATGCCATCTATTTTGTGAAGCGCCCTCCTGCAGCAAAGCACCCTCACAGCATGATGCTGCCACCCCCGTGCTTCACGGTTGGGGTGGTGTTCTTCGGCTTGCAAGCTACTCCCTTTTCCTCCAAACGTAACAGTGGTCATTATGGTCGAACAGTTCTATTTTTGTTTCATCAGATCAGAGGACATTTATAAAAATAAAAGGTACGATCTTTGTCCGCATGTGCAGTTGCAAACTGTAGTCTGGCTTTTTTATGGTGGTTTTGGAGCAGTGGCCTTTCAGGTTATGTCGATATAGGACTTGTTTTACTGTGGATATGGGTACTTTTGAACCTGTTTCCTCCAGCATCTTCACAAGGTCCTTTGCGGTTGTTCTGGGATTGATTTGCACTTTTCGCACCAAAGTACGTTCATCTCTAGGAGACAGAACGCGTCTCCTTCCTGAGCGGTATGACGGCTGCGTGGTCCTATGGTGTTTATACTTGCGTACTATTGTTTGTACAGATGAACGTAGTACCTTCAGGCGTTTGGAAATTGCTCCCAAGGATGAACCAGACTTGCGGAGGTCTACAATTGTTTTTCAGAGGTCTTGGCTGATATCTTTTGATTTTCCCATGATGTCAAGCAAAGAGGCACTGTGTTTGAAGGTATGCCTTGAAATACAGTGGGGGAAGTATTTAGTCAGACTAAAAGTATTTAGTCAGCCACCAATTGTGCAAGTTCTCCCACTTAAAAAGATGAGAGACCTGTAATTTTCATCATAGGTACACGTCAACTATGACAGACAAAATGAGAATTTTTTCTCCAGAAAATCACATTGTAGGATTTTTAATGAATTTATTTGCAAATTATGGTGGAAAATAAGTATTTGGTCAATAACAAAAGTTTCTCAATACTTTGTTATATACCCTTTGTTGGCAATGACACAGGTCAAACGTTTTCTGTAAGTCTTCACAAGGTTTTCACACACTGTTGCTGGTATTTTGGCCCATTCCTCCATGCAGATCTCCTCTAGAGCAGTGATGTTTTGGGGCTGTCGCTGGGCAACACAGACTTTCAACTCCCTCCAAAGATTTTCTATGGGGTTGAGATCTGGAGACTGGCTAGGCCACTCCAGGACCTTGAAATGCTTCTTACGAAGCCAGTCCTTCGTTGTCCGGGTGGTGTGTTTGGAATCATTGTCATGCTGAAAGACCCAGCCACGTTTCATCTTCAATGCCCTTGCTGATGGAAGGAGGTTTTCACTCAAAATCTCACGATACATGGCCCCATTCATTCTTTCCTTTAAACGGATCAGTCGTCCTGGTCCCTTTGCAGAAAAACAGCCCCAAAGCGTGATGTTTCCACCCCCATGCTTCACAGTAGGTTCTGGAATTTTTGCTCACCGTTCTTGTGATCATTTTGACCCCACGGGGTGAGATCTTGCTCTACCCAGATCGAGGGAGATTATCAGTGGTCTTGTATGTCTTCCATTTCCTAATAATTGCTCCCACAGTTGATTTATTCAAACCAAGCTGCTTACCTATTGCAGATTCAGTCTTCCCAGCCTGGTGCAGGTCTACAATTTTGTTTCTGGTGTCCTTTGACAGCTCTTTGGTCTTGGCCATAGTGGAGTTTGGAGTGTGACTGTTTGAGGTTGTGGACAGGTGTCTTTTATACTGATAACAAGTTCAAACAGGTGCCATTCATACAGGTAACGAGTGGAGGACAGAGGAGCCTCTTAAAGAAGAAGTTACAGGTCTGTGAGAGCCAGAAATCTTGTTTGTAGGTGACCAAATACTTATTTTCCACCATAATTTGCAAATAAATTCATTAAAAATCCTACAATGTGATTTTCTGGGGGGAAAAATCTCAATTTGTCTGTCATAGTTGACGTGTACCTATGATGAAAATTACAGGCCTCTCATCTTTTTAAGTGGGAGAACTTGCACAATTGGTGGCTGACTAAAAACTTTTTTCCCCCACTGTACATCCACAGGTACACCTCCAATTGACTCAAATGATGTCAATTAGCCTATCAGAAGCTTCTAAAGCCATGATATCATTTTCTGGAATTTTCCAAGCTGTTTAAAGGCACAGTCAACTTAGTGTATGTAAACTTCTGACCCACTGGAGTAGTGATACAGTGAATTATAAGTGAAATAATCTGTCTGTAAACAATTGTTGGAAAAATTACTTGTCATGCACAAAGTAGATGTCCTAAACGATAGTTTATTAACAAGAAATTTGTGGAGTGGTTGAAAAACAAGTTTTAATGACTCCAACCTAAGTGTATGTAAACTTCCGACATCAACTGTATATGGTACGTACCATTTTGAGATTATAATTAGTAGATCAATACAGTAGAATGGGCCGCACTGTTCATTCACAATTGGTGATTACAGAATTATGCATCGATCGATTCCCCGTGCTCATCAACTCTTCTCCCCCAGCATACTTAAATGAATTTGTTATGTGTGAAATTAGCTTTGGTATAGTGTAGGCGCAGTTTTGATGCAATTATCAGGGTGATGAACAACTGGGCACAGCACCTTCAACTATTGGGAGAAGGAGCTGAGCAGGCCCTACTGTTGGGAGAAGTAGGGGCAACGGGAAAACCATAAAAAATGACATGCCCTCCTAAAACTGATTATAATTCCAGTTCGGTTTGTGATATTAAAATTCTAACGACATTGTATTATATACTTATTTAGGAAATGTCAAGGACGGAGGGGGGCATGACTTTAAAAATGGCAGAGTAATACATTTTTAAAAAATCATGAGCAGTCCAAATGACTGCTTTAGCGGTTCTAGTGTTAAGACTTTGATACAAAAGACTGAACCCACACTGGCCTTCTAATGTAGGACTTTCTCACTTTAAAATGTAAACTAACCAGTCATTGTGTAAACAAAAACAACCCCCTTCTCTATTTGACAGGAATATTTCCCCTCAGGCTGTCAGAGGTAACCCAACCGCACCTTAATTATGGGTTCCACTCCACCACTACTGTTAAGTCACGCTACCTTCACTGATGGTTTTCAACTTTACCGTGCCACTTAGCTTAAACTGTAACTGCACAGCAGGGTGTGTATGTAAAGTGTGGTGGTAAACATATAAAACCCGGTTTTGATGCATTTCAAATACGCCTTTCCTTTGTGGAAAGAGTTGCTGGTCGATCATGAATAGCCAGGTGAACGTTTTTTAAAACTCACAATTCAACAGTGATTACTCTAAAGGTAGAGTCCTGCATCGTGTCGGAGACCGATGGTTCCCCGCCGGTGAGCCGCAAAAATATCAGCCGGCGGGTGGAATGAATGTTCTTTCAACCCGTGGGTCGGGTCGGGGTTCAGAACAATTACATTGTGGGCTGGAAACATTTTAAAGCAAGATAATAAACTTTTTTTAAACCCAGGAGCTTATTGTGTTGCTAATTCCATTCTGTGACCGGCGAGGCAGCCATAAGGCTACCACCTACGCACGCGTTGTGTGTGTGTGTGGAGCCGGGAACTGTCCCTTATTTGTGTGGTGCCAAAACGTTCTACTGTCCACACGCAGAGCTCATGTTCCCTCTCCTCACGTGAGAATATGACACGTTGCCAAGTTTACTTTCCCTGGATAGCCTAGCTCACGCAAAAATGGCTAGCGTAGGCCTAACTGGAGACATAAAAGAAAGGTTATGATAAGGGAATAGGCTACAACACCATCGTGGTAACAGTTGCTGCACGAGTGAAATCCCCAATTTGGAAGGATAACAATGCGGTAGATACATAGCCTGCAAAGTGCAAGCAGGTAGGCCTATTTGTTTGTGATAATTCAGTTATTTATTACATTAATTCGTTCATTAGACCATATGCAGGCCTATAACGTAATCGATTCTGGGAATGGTTTAATTAGGCCTGAACTATTTGATTGTCTAAACAAAAAAATTTTTTAAGGAATTGTTTTGTAAGCTATAGGCTTTCATTATAGGTAAGAAGGCTAATTAGAAGGCTATTTTTTCTCAGTGGTTTGAGTGACTCATTGATTATGAAAATAAAAAGTATATAGTTCTTAATTCATGGTATGGTTTCCGTTTATCCAAATGTTGAATAGTCATGCAGGGAAGTGGAATAGTAATAATAGCCTAATAATAAAGCCTACTACTCTGGAGTCATAAAAACAATTAAATACATATTGATGTTATATGGCGGGTAACGGATCGGCTCTTGGAACAATTCTATCTATCCGGGTGGGTCGGGTTGCAGAGAAAAATCTTTTCCTGATATCGGGTGGGGCTCGGACTTCATGTGGCAGGGACGGGTGCTGCTCCAAAAAACGGAACCGTGCAGGACTCTACTCTAAGGAAAGACTAGTTCTGTATGGCTGTGGCATAACACTGTTTCAGTGTAGTTCACAGTATTGGTGATTTTTCACACGTGTTTTGGGTCCTCATTGTACCACTTAATGTTTATCTTCCATTAGTCGTGTACTGGGGTCTGTTCGTGAGGATGTCGGCTCTATTCGTTACATTTCTATGTGCAATGTTTCACCTCACTGAATGCACATCACCTGTTCCTTCCTGTGAAGCAGCCTGCTGATTGGTCGGTTTCCTTGTCTGTTTCCCCAGGCCCATTGGTGATAGGCCGATGAGAGGACGTGGTGGTGGCCGAGGTGGTGTCCGTGGCGGCAGGGGCCGGGGCATGGGCAGGAGCGACGGCTTCGACGCCCGAGGAAAGCGTGAATTCGACAGACACAGTGGCAGTGATCGGTCGTACGTCTTCTGTGTCATGTTGTGAATTATGTAGCTAGCTAGCAAACTCCAGGATGGATAAGTCATATCTTATTATTAGGCAGATTTCCTACTCCAGTTCTAAATGGCATGCTCAATGTAGAATCTCTATTCTAACTAGGTTTTTAGTCCAGATTATGACTAACCCTGGACTGAAAATAATTTTCTGCAGAGATTATCCATTGAGATTGCTTTGTAGTCCAAGACTAGGCTTAATCTGTGTCTGGGAAACTGGTGCTAGAAGTATAAGAACAAATTATAAAAAAAATCCTTCCCGGTAGGCTCATTGAGATAAACTAGGTTTTTTGCTGGAGAGACTATTGAAGTGAAGCTGTGAGCTAAAGCCCATGTCGTTTCAGCAGCCAGAAAGGTGAGGAGAAACGTGGAGGAAGTGGATCTCACAACTGGGGCACCGTCAAGGATGAGATGGGGTGAGTAGCACTGCCGACCTAGCACAACAACACATTTTCTCTGTAGACTTTCTCGAAAAGGCTGTCTGCAAACCACAAGGAAGGGTTTTGATTTACCTTGTGCAGTTGTGTGTAAACTAAGTCAACTTGTTGATTCAAGACCCCTGGTCACTATACTGTCCTGGTCACCTGTCAACATACTGAATGTATGAGAGCTAAACTAGTTTTTTTCCTCTCCACAGCGAGCACGACCAATCGAACGTGACCGAGGAGACCCCCGAGGGAGAGGAGCCTCGGCCCGCTGACTCTGAGAACAAGTGAGTTGAGGGCTGAGCCTTAAACCATTTCTCCCTCTCCTGCCCAAAGTGTGCACTCGTTCACTCCCTCTCAGGGATTTAAAAGCGTGGTTTGGATGGCTTCTCCACCATATTTCTCACACTCTCCAGCCAGTTGTGTGTTCTTACAGTTCTGTTTTCTGCTCTGTGTGTTGTAGGGAGAACGAGGTTGGTGAACCTAAGGAAGTGGAACCCAAGGAGATGACTCTGGATGAATGGAAGGCCCAGCAGGACAAGGAGAAAACCAAGGTGGAGTTCAACATCCGCAAGGCCAACGAGGGAGCCGACAGCCTGTGGAAGAAAGGATACGTGCTGCACAAGTCCAAGGACGTGAGTAGATTGTCAAAACCACAATACTGACTTAGCCTCCATTTTGTTTTCCATAACCTCCTATGTTTTCATCCCTCTCCAATAAAGGAGAAGAAAGCTGATGCTCTTATTGAAGCTGCGGTGGAGGCTGAGGCCGTTGCCCCTAAGGTGAGTATCCCATCCAACAGACGCGCTCACACACTCTCCACATAAACATTAAAGGATATTTTTCTGCCTACCAATGGAACTCAAGGATAGCAGTTGGAAGGAAGTTGAAGGTAGTTTTGCAAGCTATTGCTAACTAGCGTTAGCACAATGACTGGAATTTCACAGAAACAGCTAGCATGCTTGGATTATAACTCTTATCTAAATGATAGGAGCGCACATCTGTGTCGCTCCCTCTGAACTGACTGCCATCCGGTGACCGAATAACACAGTTTCTCTGCAACAATAAATCCATAGCACTTACAGTACAATAAAACATGTACAAATTCTTAGCTCTTTATGAACTCTTGAAACAATCCAAACATAAGAATTTAATTGACACAGTAACATTCATTTCGTCGATTTTTACGTTTTCATCCGTCTTCACACCTCCAACGGTGTCCGTGCTTCCAGGGTTCTGTGGGAACATCTCGCCTCGGAGAAAGCCACAGATAAGGTGTGTTTGACCCCTGTGATAGCCCACAGATAGTCAGGCATCCAAACAATATCATAAATGGTGATTGAGTCATCATGCTGGGCTTCAGTATCTTCATCACTGGCCTTGGTCGTTCACATTTGTTCACTCTCAATTTTTAGACTACACATGCAGTGACTTTAAAATTGTATTCATGAGTTCATCCGAGTCTGGTTAAGTATAAAAAGGGATTGATTGCCAAAATCTTGCGCTATCCCTTTAAAGCAGAACTTGCCAGAACGATTGTCAGTCTGCACAGTAAGGGGCCGTTCGCTTGCTGTCGGCTAGGTGGTTATAGGGACCACCTGCCGGTGGGCGACTGACAGCTGTCATTTTCGCCTATTTCTACGTGTAGAATTGGTTTGCAAATTACAGCCAGCACTCTGTTCAGAGGTGGCTCAGGCGTGTGTTCTGTCATTGATGACGTTCTCTCTCCCCCCCGGTCTCTCAGGCAGAGGACGATCACCACTTCCGGAAGCCGGCCAATGACATCACAGCCCAACTGGAGATAAACTTTGGGGACCTTGGTCGTCCAAGCCGTGGTCGTGGTGGGCCCCGTGGCGGCAGGGGGGGCCGTGGGCGCGGAGAGGGCAGAGGAGAGTTCCGTGGAGAGTTCCGTGAGCGTGAGCCCAGAGAGCCCCGCGAGCGTGATGGTGGAGCCCCCACCAGGCCGACTCGCGGAGGACGCACTGACAGGGTAAATAATACTAATTACTACTAGTCTTATGGCTGCTGTGGAAAGGATTTATGAGATTAAAAGGAATTTGGATTCTTTAAGTACAACAGACATGGTCATCATTTCACTGTATATGTCTGATCAATCTCGTTTCCTCTTGTTTTCCCAACCCTCTAACCCTCCTCTCAGCCAAGTGGGGTGATTGTGCCCAACGTGGATGATCCAGAGGCCTTCCCGGCCCTGGCCTAAGATGGAGCGGCTGCCCCATAGGCCCCCAGGCAGACCCCTAGGCCCCTCTACGAGGCTTGCATGTTTCTGGATCCTTGAGCAAAAATGATATGATGGAGATGACTGTCATCGCCCATGACACTTGCATCTGAGGACTGAATTTTACCCGTTTTGGAAAAACAGAAAAAAAACAGGAAAAATAAAAAAAACTAAGAAAAAAGAAAAGGACTTGTTGCTACTTCCGGAGGTTTTGTACTTAGAAACAAGGTAGCAGGGACGTTTTCATACGGTATTTTTTTCAGAGATTATGCGTTCTTCGTGAATACTTTTTTGTATTGCTGCTTGAAAATATGCATTTCCAAATATAAGGTATGAGAAGAGTTATTCTTTGAGCTTGTGGTGGCCCATAGCTTGCTAGGCTGTGCAGGGATGGAACCCAATCCCTGCACATTTCTGAAGAGGTTACTGCATCATCACTCAGTGAGATTTTGACTGCTTTAGTTCTGGGGTTTTGTGAATTATATAATTTTTTAAGTAAGGCCTAGACCTCTGATGTAGGCCTGTAAAAGTAAACTATTTTCATGGTAAGAGATCTTCGAGTGAGATTGTATTATTTCTGATGGTGCAGATAGGGACATTCGTTGATCTAGTGATTGTACCTACACTCAACAAATTGTTAAAATGGAGCCTAAATCACTTCTGTATTAAAAGGTATTTTGTATAGAAAAGAGCTTCCAAATGACTCAATAGATCACTTGCACGGGGAAGGAATACTTCAATTATTTAAAATGTATCACTGACATCTTTGGCTCGTGTGGCTCTAAAGGTGAACATTTCCCACTGTACTGTTTCATTTACACACTCTTGGGCTGTGTCTCAATGGTGTACAGTGGCTTCCTCTCCTTGTTTCCTCTATACTGCACTGAGCTGGAAACACAGTTGACATTTAGTTCAGGTCCGAGGAAAGGAGAGGAAGCCAATTTTAGACTATTGAGCTGCAGCCTTGGTCCTTTGGAAGCCCTCAGACCTTCTCGCACTGTTTAAACACTCCACTCCAGGGCAGTGTTCAGCAGGGCACCGCGTCACGCAAAGTTCAAATAGAAATATACTTAATATAGAACAGATGTGCTCCTCTGAAATGTAGAGGAAGTCATGTCTGCTCTGCTCATGGCATCGATCTTCAACGCTCTGTACATCTTACCCTGCTGAACAGGGCCCAGTATACTGATGCCATTGTGAACCTGCTCCTGCAGTATTTCCTGTGGTGGTTGAATATCCTCCATTTTGATTTTACCTTTGGTTCCCTACTGCGGCACTACTGCGTAATTGCTCTGAAATAAATACAGTTATGTGTGGATCAGCAAAGTGCTCTATAGATGTGTGAACTCTAACCCTGCTATTATAGACCTCTGTCGGTAAATAAAGGTTGATTCATTTTTGCATTGTTGTTGACTTAAATTCCGCCACATGTATCGATACAGAATCGCACACAAAATAAGCTGTGTTTTATGATTCAATTCACAGAAAATGGTGCCATTTTGTGGGTTGGTTGCTTGCCACCAACAACATGGTAAAGTCTGAAAATGTATGTTCCAATGCTGTGTTATGGTAGTTTGGCTGATACCAAACTAAGTCCTAAAACCAAATTGGAAGTCCTGACTCAGTGTACCATGTGGGTTGCGGTCAGCCAGGCTAGTTTAATGGTGCACTGGTTCCTGAGTATAGTGGAATTAAGAAATCAAACAGGGCTGATTCACTTAATTCTGATTACTGAAATTCTAGCTCCCTAACCATGTAATTTGGTTGTGTGGTTTTATAGCTCAGATCTTTCTCTGCACGATCTATGTTAACCTCTACAGGATCGTTGTCCCGTATACGGGGCGGTTAAGCTAACGTGCACTGTGATTAGCATGACTACGGTAAGTAACAGCAAACTTTCCAGGACATAGACGTCTTATATGGGCAGAAAGCTTAAATTCTTGTTAATCTAACTGCACTGTCCAATTTACAGTAGCTGTTACAGTGAAAGAATACCATGCTATTGTTTGAGGAGAGTGCACAACAACAAAAAAACGTATCACAGCAACTGGTTTGATACATTCACCTCTGAAGGTAAATAATGTACTTACATTCAGTAATCTTGCTCTGATTTGTCATCCTAAGGGTCCCAGAGATAAAATGTAGCATAGTTTTGTTTGATAAAATCAATTTTATATTCAAATGCATTTCAAAGATGACGGAACGAACAAGTTTTTTTGTATTATCTTTTACCAGATCTGTGTCATTCTGAACATGGATGTTGACAGTGACACTGCGTAGAAGTACCTTTTAATTTCAACAATTCTGCGCTGTTAGATCTCATTCTCTATCTCTAAATTTTTATCTCATAAAAGGGAACTGCTGCTTAGACTTGCTGGCATCACTAGGTGAGTTCCTAATAAAGATCTACAGAGCGGGGCATGAAGAAGTATTAATCGTCTCAGGAACCACATCAGGCCTGAGCAGAATTTACTGGCATACACTCCCCCAAAGTGTCTGGTTTCGGTGAGAGTGAGAATTTCTGTCTATCCATGAGAATGTAAGATGTTGCGGAGCCTGATCGAACTTGTCATATTCAGGAGGCTGAAAACAATCTTGTTTTCTTTTAGTTATAATAGGTCAGAGAAGTGGTCCTCATCTCTATAGACTGAAGATCCTGCTGCTATGGGCTGGGCTCATAGATTTAGCTATATGTACAGACAGGTCCATAAATATTTGGACATTGACCAAGTTATTATTATTTTAGCAGTCTACCACAGCATATTGGAGTTGAAATTAAATTATGAATATGAGCTGAAAGTGCAGACTTTCAGCTCTAATTTTAGGGTATTTACCATCATTGGGCTGAACAATCTAAACAAACCCATCAGAGCGATAGCAAAAACATTAGGTGTGGCCAAATCAACTTTTTGGTACATTCTTTAAAATAAAGAATGCACTAGTGAGCTCAAGAACACCAAAAGGCCCAGAAGACCACGGAAAACAACTGTGGTGGATGACAGAATAATTATTTCCCTGGTGAAGAAAAACCTCTTCACAACAGTTGGCCAGATCAAGAACACCCTCCAGGAGGTAGGCATATCTGTGTCAAAGTCAACAATCAACAGAACACTTCACCAGAGTAAATACAGAGGGTTTACCACAATATGTAAACCATTGGTATGCCTCAAAAACAGGAAGACCAGATTAGAGTTTGCTAAAAAAGCATGTACAGTTCTGGAACAACATCCTATGGACAGATGAGACAAAGATCAACTTGTACCAGAATGATGAGAAGAGTATGGAGAAGGGAAGGAACTGCTCATGATCCGAAACATACCACCTCACCTGTGAAGCATGGTGGAGTTAGTGTTATGGCGTGGGCATGTATGGCTGCCAATGGATGGAAATGGTTCCCTTGAGGATGAATTCTGAAGTGTTTAGGGCTATATTATCTGCTCAGATTCAGCCAAATGCTTCAAAACTCATTGGACGGCGCTTCACGGTGCAGATGGACAATGACCCGAAGCACACTGCGAAAGCAACCCAACACTTTTTTTTAAGGCAAAGAAGTGAAATGTTCTGCAATGGCCAAGTCAATCACCTGACCTGAATCCAATTGAGCATGCATCAAATCAAATTTATTTTCCACATGCGCCGAATACAATGAAATGCTTACTTACAAGCCCATAACCAACAATGCAGTTTACACACATACAATTGGTTAGAGGGCTGTAAAACGGCTGCCATCTTCTTGGGCGCCATTCTGACTGCATTTCACTTGCTGAAGGCAAAAACAAGCAGGAACTGAAGACAGCTGTAGTAAAGGCCTGGCAGAGCATAACCAGGAAAGAAACCCATCATCTGGTGATGTCTATGGGTTCCAGACTTCAGACAGTCATTAACTGCAAAAGATTTGCAACCAAGTATTAAAACTCACAATTTAATTTATGATTATGTTAGTTCGTCCAATTACTTTTGAGCCCCTAAAATTGGGGGGCGATGTATAAAAATGGTTGTAATTCCTACACGGTTCATAAATTAATTTTGACAAAACCCTTAGATGAAAGTCTACACTTAAAGCACATCTTGATTGTGTCCTTTCAAATCCATTGTGGTGGTGTACAGAGACAAAATGATGCAAATTGTGTCACTCTCCAAATACTTATGGACCTGACTGTAAGTACAGTATGATACCCACAGGATGGGATTGATGTTATGATTGTTATCCCTTTATATGGGGAGGGGGCTGTGGGCCTACAATCATCAATATATTTTACATGTACACTATGTATACAAGAGTATGTGGACACCCCTTCAAATTAGCGGATTCGGCTATTTCAGCCACACCCGTTGCTGACGGGTGTATAAGATTGAGCACACAGCCTCCACTTCTAGGAAGGCTTTCTACTAGATGTTGGAACATTGCTGCGGGTACTTGCTTCGATTCAGCCACAAGAGCATTAGAGGTCGGGCACTGATGTTGGGCGATTAGGCCTGGCTCGCAGTCGGTGTTCCAATTCATCCCAAAGGTGTTCGATGGGGTTGAGGTCAGGGCTCTGTGCAAGCCAGTCAAGTTCTTCCACACCGATCTCGACCTACCATTTCTGTATGGACCTCCTTTGTGCACGGGGGCATTGTCATGCTGAAACAGGAAAGGGCCTTCCCCAAACTGTTGCCACAAAGTTCAAAATTCAATTGGTCACATACACATATTTAGCAGATGTTATTGCGGGTGTAGCGAAATGCTTGTGTTCCTAGCTCCAACAGCGCAGTAGTATCTAACAATTCACAACAATACACAAATCTAAAAGTAAAATAATGGAATTAAGAAATATATAAATATTAGGACGAGCAATGTCGGAGTGGCATTGACTAACTACAGTAGAATAGAATACAGTATATACATACAGTGGGGAAAAAAAGTATTTAGTCAGCCACCAATTGTGCAAGTTCTCCCACTTAAAAAGATGAGAGAGGCCTGTAATTTTCATCATAGGTACACGTCAACTATGACAGACAAATTGAGGAAAAAAAAACCAGAAAATCACATTATAGGATTTTTAATGAATTTATTTGCAAATTATGGTGGAAAATAAGTATTTGGTCACCTACAAACAAGCAAGATTTCTGGCTCTCACAGACCTGTAACTTCTTCTTTAAGAGGCTCCTCTGTCCTCCACTCGTTACCTGTATTAATGGCACCTGTTTGAACTTGTTATCAGTATAAAAGACACCTGTCCACAACCTCAAACAGTCACTCTCCAAACTCCACTACGGCCAAGACCAAACAGCTGTCAAAGGACACCAGAAACACAATTGTAGACCTGCACCAGGCTGGGAAGACTGAATCTGCATTAGGTAAGCAGCTTGGTTTGAAGAAATCAACTGTGGGAGCAATTATTAGGAAATGGAAGACATACAAGACCACTGATAATCTCCCTCGATCTGGGGCTCCACGCAAGATCTCACCCCGTGGGGTCAAAATGATCACAAGAATGGTGAGCAAAAATCCCAGAACCACACGGGGGGACCTAGTGAATGACCTGCAGAGAGCTGGGACCAAAGTGACAAAGCCTACCATCAGTAACACACTACGCCACCAGGGACACAAATCCTGCAGTGCCAGACGTGTCCCCCTGCTTAAGCCAGTACATGTCCAGGCCCGTCTGAAGTTTGCTAGAGTGCATTTGGATGATCCAGAAGAGGATTGGGAGAATGTCAGATGAAACCAAAATATATTTTTGGTAAAAACTCAACTCGTCGTGTTTGGAGGACAAAGAATGCTGAGTTGCATCCAAAGAACACCATACCTACTGTGAAGCATGGGGGTGGAAACATCATGCTTTGGGGCTGTTTTTCTGCAAAGGGACCAGGACGACTAATCTGTGTAAAGGAAAGAATGAATGGGGCCATGTATCGTGAGATTTTGAGTGAAAACCTCCTTCCATCAGCAAGGGCATTGAAGATGAAACGTGGCTGGGTCTTTCAGCATGACAATGATCCCAAACACACCGCCCGGGCAACGAAGGAGAGGCTTCGTAAAAAGCATTTCAAGGTCCTGGAGTGGCCTAGCCAGTCTCCAGATCTCAACCCCATAGAAAATCTTTGGAGGGAGTTGAAAGTCTGTGTTGCCCAGCGACAGCCCCAAAACATCACTGCTCTAGAGGAGATCTGCATGGAGGAATGGGCCAAAATACCAGCAACAGTGTGTGAAAACCTTGTGAAGACTTACAGAAAACGTTTGACCTGTGTCATTGCCAACAAAGGGTATATAACAAAGTATTGAGAAACTTTTGTTATTGACCAAATACTTATTTTCCACCATAATTTGCAAATAAATTCATAAAAAATCCTACAATGTGATTTTCTGGATTTTTTTTTCTCATTTTGTCTGTCATAGTTGACGTGTACCTATGATGAAAATTACAGGCCTCTCTCATCTTTTTAAGTGGGAGAACTTGCACAATTGGTGGCTGACTAAATACTTTTTTTCTCCACTGTATGTAAACATTATTAACGTGACTAGTGTTCCATTATTTAAAGTGGCCAGTGATTCCATGGCTATATAGGGCAGCAGCCTCTAAGGTGCAGGTTTGAGTAGCCGTGTGGTACCTGGCTAGTGATGGAAATGTAACAGTCTGATGGCGTTGAGATACAGTGGCTTGCGAAAGTATTCACCTCCCTTGGTATTTTTCCTATTTTGTTGCCTTACAACCTGGAATTAAAATGGATTTTTGGGGGGTTTGTATAATTTGATTTACACAACATGCCTACGACTTTGAAGATGCAAAATATGTTTTCTTGTGAAACAAACAAGACATAAGACAAAAAAACAGAAAACTTGAGCATGCATAACTATTCAACCCCCCAAAGTCAATACTTTGTAGAGCCACCTTTTGCAGCAATTACAGCTGCAAGTCTCTTGGGGTATGTCTCTATACGCTTGGCACATCTAGCCACTGGGATTTTTGCCCATTCTTCAAGGCAAAACTGCTCCAGCTCCTTCAAGTTGGATGGGTTCCGCTGGTGTACAGAAATCTTTAAGTCATACCACAGATTCTCAATTGGATTGAGGTCTGGGCTTTGACTAGGCCATTCCAAGACATTTAAATGTTTCCCTTTAAACCACTCAAGTGTTGCTTTAGCAGTATGCTTAGGGGCATTGTCCTGCTGGAAGGTGAACCTCCGTCCCAGTCTCAAATCTCTGGAAGGCTGAAACAGGTTTCCCTCAAGAAATTCCCTGTATTTAGCGCCATCCATCATTCCTTCAATTCTGACCAGTTTCCCAGTCCCTGCCGATGAAAAACATCTCCACAGCATGATGCTGCCACCACCATGCTTCACTGTGGGGATGGTGTTCTCGGGGTGATGAGAGGTGTTGGGTTTGCGCCAGACATAGCATTTTCCTTGATGGTCAAAAAGACCAGAGTACCTTCTTCCATATGTTTGGGGAGACTCCCACATGCCTTTTGGCAAACACCAAACGTGTTTGTTTATTTTTTTCTTTAAGCAATGGCTTTTTTCTGTCCACGCTTCCGTAAAGCCCAGCTCTGTGGAGTGTACGGCTTAAAGTGGTCCTATGGACAGATACTCCAATCTCCGCTGTGGAGCTTTGCAGCTCCTTCAGGGTTATCTTTGGTGTCTGTTGCCTCTCTGATTAATGCCCTCCTTGCCTGGTCCGTGAGTTTTGGTGGGCGGCCTTCTCTTGGCAGGTTTGTTGTGGTGCCATATTCTTTCCATTTTTTAATAATAGATTTAATGTTGCTCTGTGGGATGTTCAAAGTTTCTGATATTTTTTTATAACCCAACCCTGATCTGTACTTCTCCACAACTTTGTCCCTGACCTGTTTGGAGAGCTCCTTGGTCTTCATGGTGCCGCTTGCTTGCTGGTGCCCCTTGCTTAGTGGTGTTGCAGACTCTGGGGCCTTTCAAAATAGATGGTCTTTCACTTCACCAATTTTGACTATTCTGTGTATGTCCATTACATGAAATCCAAATAAAAATCAATTTAAATTACAGGTTGTAATGCAACAAAATAGGAAAAACGCCAAGGGGGATGAATACTTTTGCAAGGCACTGTAGAAGCTGTTTTTCAGTCTCTCTGTCCCAGCTTTGATGCACCTTTACTGACCTCGATGATAGCGGGGTGAACAGGCCGTGGCTCGGGTGGTTGATGTCCTTGATGATCTTTTTGGCCTTCTTGTAACATCAGGTGCTGTAGGTGTCCTGGAGGGCAGGCAGTGTGCCCCCGGTGATGCGTTGGGAAGACCGTACCACCCTCTGGAGAGCCCTGCGGTTGCGGACGGTGCAGTTGCTGTACCAGGCGGTGATACAGCCCGACAGGATGCTCTCAATTGTGCATCTGTAAAAGTTAGTGAGGGTTTTAGGTGCCAAGCCAAATTTCTTCAGGCTCCTGAGGTTGAAGAGGCGCTGTTGCGCCTTCTTCACCACACTGTCTGTGTGGGTGGACCATTTCAGTTTGTCAGTGATGTGTACGCCGGGGAACTTGAAGCTTTCCACCTTCTCCACTGCGGTCATAGAGAACAGGCTAGCCTACTCTGGTGAATGCTGTTTGTTTAATAAAGTTAGATTAAAGCTGAGAAATTGGTGTCCGTGCTGGAAAAGTTTGTTAAAGCCTGGTGTAGTTGATGGCATTGCATCTTGCAAATAAATATGAAAGGGACATTGCATACTTGTATCTGGGAAACTGCATGGGAATCTTCCTTAGTCTTCTCTGCTGGACCATCTTTCAGGAAGGACTGGGACTACAATCAGATAATTAACAAAAACATGTATTACCGCTAGGTCTGAAGAAAACTTTATGCAGACATGAAATAAATGTTTGAATCAGAAATACCTCTCAAAGCACTTTACATACACCTTATCCACCACCAATGTGTAACACCCACTTGGTGATGCATAGCAACCATATTGTGCCAGAACGTTCACCACACATCAGCTATTAGGGTGGAGAGGTGAGGAGTGTTATGCACATTGGTGTTGTGTGCTCTGTTTGACTGTACTCCTCAATCTGAGTTTGTCTTAGCATAACCTTCCGCTATCTATGCCTGGCCATACTGTGATACCCTGCCATTAGATTTGGTCCTATAGCTCCTTTTTACACCCACCACTGTTCACTCTATGAGGAATTTAGTCTACACTTTCTGACAACAGACACCAAATAAACTGTATACACAAGACCATCTGCACTATAATAACAACAGATGTTGACAATGCCTTTAACAAAGTTGACCATACAGTGGTAACAATGTATGAAAAAAAAAAAAAAACATGTATGCACTCACTAACTGTAAGCCGCTCTGGATAAGAGTGCTCTGCTAAAATGACTAAAATGTAAAAAATGTAACAAAGTGCCTGATTCAGCTAGGAGTCAGAAAGTCCCTTATCCCCTGGGTCTGTAGCTTAGTCTCCAACAGGAAGCAGAGGGTGAGGTATTAAGGCACCCTCTCATCGTGGCAAGTTGCAACAGCTGACCTGTGGTGTGGCTTCTTAAGCCATTTATCTCCAACAGGAAGCAGAGGGTGAGGTATTAAGGCACCCTGTCATCGTGGCAAGTTGCAACAGCTGACCTGTGCAGTTTCCACATTGGCAGTTTGAAGTGACTCAAATCCATTTTTTTGCATATCCAATTCGAATCTGTTGTTTTTCCTGTGGTCTGAACAGCCAAAAATCGCATGGAATCTGATATTTCAAGCCACCTTCATAGGTGGTTTTAAGAGATACAAATCTGATTTCTGGGCATGTGACTTGTCTGAATGGTCAAATCTGATTTATTTGCCCTCAAGTGGTTTTTAGACTTATTTGGCATATCTTGTTGCTTGCTAGCTCCTCTGTTGACAGTTTGACAAGAACATGTGGTAGCTAACTAGCTTATTAATTGTTTACAAACAAATTAGTGAATGTGCTAGAAAGCTAAACAGCTACCTAGCTAGCTAGTTGACTGCCGTGGCTAGACAAAAAGGACTTGATTTGAAAGTTGATCATATTATCCTTTAAAGCTTTAAAAGTGTTTTTACACTATGAATTTGAACATTCAAAGCAACTGGGAAACGTCCATGGCAGGCACTGTAACCTTAGCGAGCTACATAACTTCTGAGCGATAGAAAGCACGAGCACCACCAATCAGCCTACACCACTGCGCACACACCCGTCATTAATATGACGTATATAGCGTTGCCATGTCAGCAAAATACTGCTGTCTGAGCACACACAAATCCGACTTGGTCACTTGTAACTTGCTGTCAGTATTCAAAATCGGATTTGAAAAAAAAAAAATGATTTGAGCATTATTGCCTACAGTGTGAACATGGCTTTAGACCCTCTTGGTCCTTCTTCCTGGCCCTCATCGACAACACACTTAAGTAGTTTGATCACAGGTGGATATACATTGATGACATTGCAGAATGCATAAGGGTGGGGCAGCTCCTCAGCCTTCAATATGTTGTAGAACAGATGTGCTCCATAGGTCAATGAGTATTACATGCAATTCAACCCAAACAAGTGCTTTACAAACAACCCACCCCCTTTGGAACCCCTGTACCTAAATGGACACACACTACAACTTCTGGACTTGTCTCCGTGCTGTTTGTTGCAACTTGGCTATCTGCCAAACTTTTCGGTTTTTACTTTTAATACATTTACCAACGTCTTAGTTTTTTCGTCGCTCTATTTTTTTCATTCAACCGTTTCACCTCGGACGCTTTAGCTATCTGGACATGGTTCTACAGGACCTCCACCAGCCGAAAAAGCTAAGTAGTAACATTAACACTGCCATCTAATTGCAGTCGCTGTACTCATAATATACAGGAGAACTATCACCTTATGGTGAGTATAGCCGCATTGCAAGCACAGCTTCAGATGCAATCGTTAGGCAAGGACAATTTAAGTGTAGGAATGGATGAAACAGCGTCTGTGCCACCAGTAAGTACAGATAGTAGAATAAATCCCCCCGCACAGTCCCCGCAGCCGGACAATTTTCTCAAGGCTTCTGGAAAGAAATGTTGTCGGCATGCTCAACCGGTGTCGTTCATTCAGCCGGTTCTCCCCATTAAGCAACGAGTCGGAGTCAGAGGCCGTGCCTTCTCAGGTTACTCCTCCACCCGTTACGGGGTCTGAGCCACCGAAGCCTCCCACCATTAGATCGGACAAATTGAAAACCCTAGTCATTGTCGACTCTATTACCCGCAATATTAGATTTAAAAGAATCATCCAGCGATCATACACGGTTTACCAGGGGGCAGGGCTACCGACGTGAAGGCTAATCTAAAGATGGTGCTGGCTAAGGCTAAAACTGGCGAGTGTAGAGAGGGATATTGTTATCCACGTCGGTACCAACGATTAGGATGAAACAGTCAGAGGTCACTGTCGTAGTAAATATAAAATGTTATAGATTGGTCTGACTAAAATGTTGTGCAAAGACCCATTTGTGTTAGGCTTGTTTTCAATAAATGCTGTTCCAGGTCAGAGAACAAAGGACAGAGGAGAACATCATATCTTCTCACCAGATGGCCTAGTCTTGCAGGAATGCGATAATAGGACAACACCCCCTCTCCGGCCATAAACCACCAGATACTCCCCACCACTTTCCCTTGACACACACCAATATTTCACTTTCACGCACACTCATTCTCTACTCCTCACGAGTTCCCTGGACACACACAGACATTTCACTGCACGCACACTCAAACTCACTCCCCTGTCTACTGGTCGGGTGCCAAGGGCAGAGGACTCTGCCGTGCACCAATGGGGCATCTGCTCTGGACAGAGCAGACCCGCCTCCTACGCCTCGGGAACCAATCAAGGGACTAGAAGAAGGACCCCTTCCTTTATGTTACATTCTATAAAGTAATGCTGTAAACTCTTTTTAATCGCCCTTCTCAACTGTCTCCTTAAGAGGCAATTGGTTGGGTCCATGCATGTAGCTTGAGCAGTACCAGCTATCTCTGTTTTAATAAACTGCCTTTTGCTTAAGCAAATTCCTCTCTGTCTAGCGTCGATGGTTTGTACTTCCTCTCCTAATTATGTGTTCACCAACAAAATGGTAGCAGAGGATGGTTTCTAATTCGATCTAAAGAGTTGGTGCGAGAGGAAAAGGCAAATCATCGATCTAAAAACAGACGGAAGAGTGACCTGTAATCCAGGAGACATCAACTATTCATCTTACCTCAGGAACCTGATCAGAGAGCTCTCCAAAAAAAAAGGTATGCAGAGCCTGTTAAAACGAAATCTTGCATATTGTATTATAGACCAATACCAAATTTTGATCAGAAGTACTGAGTGTGAGTATGAATACTTATTAAAATAATTTTCCATCCTAAATGATTTAAGGCATAAGTGAGATATCTGGTACTGTGATTTAGTTATAAGTTTTCACAATTTAAAAGGTCCTATTTTTTGGATAGGTTGTGTGGAAGTGTGTAGTCACACGTATACGTTTTCACAATTTAAAAGGTCCTATTTTTTGGATAGTTTGTGTGGAAGTGTGTAGTCACACGTATAAGTTTTCACAATTTAAAAGGTCCTATTTTTTTAGATAGGTTGTGTGGAAGTGTGTAGTCACACGTATAAGTTTTCACATTTAAAAGGTCCTATTTTAGATAGGTTGTGTGGTAGGTGTGTTTTGACGTATGAGTGGATAAGATTTGACCCATCATTAGGTGGGGGAGAATCACCGAAATTGACCAGAGGTACTAAATTCCCGGAGATGCCAGCTATCTCTGTAATTTCACATTTAAAACGTTCCATTTAAATGGTTGTGTGAAAGGTGCAGTTAACCTGAGACAAAAGTCTCTAAGGGATCCAGTTGCTTCTGTGACTTCACATAATGAAGGTGCCTAAATAAGGTTGTGTGAAGGGTGGCAGTCGAACTGAGACTATGTTTTAGGACGCTCTGGTAATCCAAATTCATTAGTTGCTTCTGTGACTTCACATGTAAAATTGGTCCTTACATAAGGACGTGTGAAGGGTGGCAGTCGAACTGAGAATGTGTTTTAGGACGCTTTGATAGCCTGAATACATTAAGCATTGTAATTCCAATTGGCTTTTTGGGTTGTGTGTTTTTATGTATTATAACGTGTAATGGATGATGGGAAGTTATAGTGAGACTTATGAAACTGAATACCAATCTGTGGAATTTAGTGAATTTGACCTAGGGTTTCAGGAACCAGGGACTGGGGAGACTGATATTGAAGTTGTGCATGATTCTAGAACAAGCGTGAGATAACTAAAGCGTGGTGTGTGCTGTGTGTAGAAATTACTGCATTGGTGTATGTGATTGGAATTCTGATTTTTATGATAATGATTGCATTACACATAATATAAAAACAATCAGCCTCTTTATATACGAGGGTGTCATACATGAGATAAGTCTGTATTGATACCGATAATACATCCTTGGAAATAAAACACCAGGGACGGGATAAGTGTATAAAGATAGAGAAAGCAAGATGGCAGGGCCAAACATAACTAAACCCAAATTTAATGAATATCTAGAACAACGAATGACAGACAGAGCAAGGGGAAAAGTACAGTATAGGAAAGTTAAAAAAGTGGCGTTGGAGAACAGGAGGGTGCAACCAAAGAAATCAGATACGATGTGTGTGTGGCAACTGAAGCGCCAGCAGAGATAAAAACTCCATTTAAGGGTTCTCCTACAGCTTCCCCAGAGGCCAGTACCAGCGCCGCTCCTGGCCCCACCTCACTATACAGCCTAAAAGGCACCATGACTTTTGGCCCACAACCACGGCCATGGCCTCAGCGGGGCACTCCACCGGGTCCTCCTAGAAGAAGGAACTACCTGTGCTACAACTGTGGAAAAACTGGACATTTTAAAAGAGACTGTAGAGGAAAGGGAGGACCCCCACAACAACCATAAACCCACCTGTCTGAACTCCAGGTGCCCGAAGGCGTGATCCTCATCCAATACTACTACCACCGACATCACAGACTGAACTCAACCAAGGCGATATAGCACAGTTACAGAGCTCAGCAGGACCCTATGAACACTCAGTCTGGGCCCAGGAGGGGGCGGCAGAGGACAGGACGAACTCTGGACGTGCCATGATGGAAGACTAGTTGAACCAGCTAGACTCTGCCCAGAACTGTTGAGTGAGGCCCACGGGCCCACGCACGAGGGAAAGTTTAAGACCCTCCAAAAGTTCCCACACATCTGGTGGCACCCTCACATGACAGAAACTGTAGACAGGTTTTCAAAATGGGTAGAGGCAATTCCTACAGAAAACTACAGAATAAGAGGATGCTAGGTCAGTCATTAAGTGGCTACAAACTGAATTAATACCCAGGTACGGTATACCAAGGCAGATAAGATCTGACAACCACACGTTTTAGCAACAAAACATCTGAGAGAGGTGGAGGAAATATTCGGAATCATGCACAGATTCGGTTCAGTAACATCCACAGTCCCAGGGACTCGTGGAACGTGCCAACCAAACATTTAAAGCTAAAATAACAAAGGTTTGTGCAGGAACAAAATTAACATAGGTCCACCAAGGGAGGGAGGTCATATGCCCTCCCTTGATGTACAACAGATAGAAATGACTGATTATGTGAAGAAATTGACGGAACTTTCTGCAGCACTCTCTTCTCAGGTGCGGAAGGCCCAAGAGGGGGAGCTGTCGGGAAGTACGCTGCCACTGAAGGTAAAAGTGGGAGACTGGGTGAGGGTAAAAGTCCACAAGAGAAAGTGGCTGGAACCCAGGTGGACTGGACCGTACGAAGTGAAGGAGGTTACTTCACACTCAGTCCAGGTCAGAGGTAAATCAGGCGCACCCTGGCACCATCTAACTCATTGCACACCAGCCCCCACTCCTTCTAGATCACTGACAGAAGTCAGGGCTGATTTGAGCAGCCAAAACCAAAATTTGACACCAAAATGAAGATGAAATAGAATTTGAACAACAGCTTTGATGTATTTAATCGTGCACTAGAGGGGGACTAACATTGTTTGATTAACTGGCCATATAATTAGTATGCTAGAGGGGGATGGTTGAAATTTTTAAAAAATTGCATTATGCGTTATCATGTGTTGTTTTCTTTTCTGCATTATTGTTTTTCTTTTGAGACTGATTCAACTATGCTTCATGCCACCATAATTAATGGATCACGTCTAGTAGACGTGAAGAGGGGGATTTGTCGTAGTAAATATAAAATGTTATAGATTGGTCTGACTAAAATGTTGTGCAAAGACCCATTTGTGTTAGGCTTGTTTTCAATAAATGCTGTTCCAGGTCAGAGAACAAAGGACAGAGGAGAACATCATATCTTCTCACCAGATGGCCTAGTCTTGCAGGAATGCGATAATAGGACAACACCCCCTCTCCGGCCATAAACCACCAGATACTCCCCACCACTTTCCCTTGACACACACCAATATTTCACTTTCACGCACACTCATTCTCTACTCCTCACGAGTTCCCTGGACACACACAGACATTTCACTGCACGCACACTCAAACTCACTCCCCTGTCTACTGGTCGGGTGCCAAGGGCAGAGGACTCTGCCGTGCACCAATGGGGCATCTGCTCTGGACAGAGCAGACCCGCCTCCTACGCCTCGGGAACCAATCAAGGGACTAGAAGAAGGACCCCTTCCTTTATGTTACATTCTATAAAGTAATGCTGTAAACTCTTTTTAATCGCCCTTCTCAACTGTCTCCTTAAGAGGCAATTGGTTGGGTCCATGCATGTAGCTTGAGCAGTACCAGCTATCTCTGTTTTAATAAACTGCCTTTTGCTTAAGCAAATTCCTCTCTGTCTAGCGTCGATGGTTTGTACTTCCTCTCCTAATTATGTGTTCACCAACAAAATGGTAGCAGAGGATGGTTTCTAATTCGATCTAAAGAGTTGGTGCGAGAGGAAAAGGCAAATCATCGATCTAAAAACAGACGGAAGAGTGACCTGTAATCCAGGAGACATCAACTATTCATCTTACCTCAGAAACCTGATCAGAGAGCTCTCCAAAAAAAAAAGGTATGCAGAGCCTGTTAAAACGAAATCTTGCATATTGTATTATAGACCAATACCAAATTTTGATCAGAAGTACTGAGTGTGAGTATGAATACTTATTAAAATAATTTTCTATCCTAAATGATTTAAGGCATAAGTGAGATATCTGGTACTGTGATTTAGTTATAAGTTTTCACAATTTAAAAGGTCCTATTTTTTGGATAGGTTGTGTGGAAGTGTGTAGTCACACGTATACGTTTTCACAATTTAAAAGGTCCTATTTTTTGGATAGTTTGTGTGGAAGTGTGTAGTCACACGTATAAGTTTTCACAATTTAAAAGGTCCTATTTTTTAGATAGGTTGTGTGGAAGTGTGTAGTCACACGTATAAGTTTTCACAATTTAAAAGGTCCTATTTTTTAGATAGGTTGTGTGGAAGTGTGTAGTCACACGTATAAGTTTTCACATTTAAAAGGTCCTATTTTAGATAGGTTGTGTGGTAGGTGTGTTTTGACGTATGAGTGGATAAGATTTGACCCATCATTAGGTGGGGGAGAATCACCGAAATTGACCAGAGGTACTAAATTCCCGGAGATGCCAGCTATCTCTGTAATTTCACATTTAAAACGTTCCATTTAAATGGTTGTGTGAAAGGTGCAGTTAACCTGAGACAAAAGTCTCTAAGGGATCCAGTTGCTTCTGTGACTTCACATAATGAAGGTGCCTAAATAAGGTTGTGTGAAGGGTGGCAGTCGAACTGAGACTATGTTTTAGGACGCTCTGGTAATCCAAATTCATTAGTTGCTTCTGTGACTTCACATGTAAAATTGGTCCTTACATAAGGACGTGTGAAGGGTGGCAGTCGAACTGAGAATGTGTTTTAGGACGCTTTGATAGCCTGAATACATTAAGCATTGTAATTCCAGTGTGTGAAAACCTTGTGAAGACTTACAGAAAACATTTCACCTGTGTCATTGCCAACAAAGGGTATATAACAAAGTATTGAGAAACTTTTGTTATTGACCAAATACTTATTTTCCACCATAATTTGCAAATAAATTCATTAAAAATCCTACAATGTGATTTTCTGGATTTTTTTTTCTCATTTTGTCTGTCATAGTTGACGTGTACCTATGATGAAAATTACAGGCCTCTCTCATCTTTTTAAGTGGGAGAACTTGCACAATTGGTGGCTGACTAAATACTTTTTTTCCCCACTGTATGTATATATTCTTAAATTCCATTCCTTACTAGATTTGTGTGTATAGGGTATATGTTGTGAAATTGTTAGATGTTACTTGTTAGATATTACTGCACTGTCGGAGCTAGAAGCACAAGCATTTCGCTACACCCCTATAACATCTGCTCAACACGTGTATGTGACAAATACAATTTGATTTGTCTGGTTTTGCACCCCCTCGGGCTTGTGCGGTGGAGGAGATCTTCGTGGGCTATACTCAGCCTTGTCTCAGGGTAGTAAGTTGGTGGTCTGTTGATATCACTCTGGTGGTGTGGGGGCTGTGCTTTGGCAAAGTGGGTGGGGTTATATCCTGCCCGGTTGGCCCTGTCCGGGGGTATTGTCGGACGGGGCCACAGTGTCCCCTGACCCACCCCTGTCTCAGTCTCTAGTATGTATGCTGCAATAGTCTATGTGCCGGGGGGCTAGGGTCAGTCTGCTATATCTGGTGTAATTCTCCTGTCTTATCTGGTGTCCTGTGTGAATTTAAGTATGCTCCCTCCATCTCCCTCTCTCCCTCCCCTCCCAGAGGACCTGAGCCCTAGGATCATGCCTCAGGACTACCTGGCATGATGACTCCTGGCTGTCCCCAGTCCACCTGGTCATGTTGCTGCTCCAGTTTCAACTGTTCTGCCTGCGGCTAGGGAACCCTGACCTGTTCACCGGACGTGCTACCTTGTCCCGGACCTGCTGTTTTCGACTCTCTCTCTTTCTCTACTGCACCTGCTGTCTCGACCTCTGAATGCTCAGCTATGAAAAGCCAACTGACATTTACTCCTGAGGTACTGACCTGTTGCACCCTCTACAACCACTGTGATGATTATTTGTCCCTGCTGGTCATCTATGAACGTTTGAACATCTTGAAGAACAATCTGGCCTTAAATGGCCATGTACTCTTATAATCTCCACCCAGCACAGCCAGAAGAGGACTGGCCACCCCTCAGAACCTGGTTCCTCTCTAGGTTTCTTCCTAGGTTCCTGCCTTTCTAGGGAGTTTTTCCTAGCCACCATGCTTCTACATCTGCATTGCTTGCTGTTTGGGGTTTTAGGCTGGGTTTCTGTATAGCACTTTGTGACATCTGCTGATGTAAAAAGGGCTTAATAAATACATTTGATTGATTGATTTGATTGATATTTAACTGCTGGGATCCTGGATGTCCAGGTGGACCGGCAGGTGGAGTCCTTGGTGAAAAAGGGAAACCAAAAGCTCTTTGTGGTTCTCTGTAGCTCAGTCGGTAGAGCATGGCGCATTCAATGCCAAGATCGTGGGTTCGATTCCCACTGGGGCCACCCATACAGAAAATTAATGCACAGATGCTTCGGATAAAAGAGTCAGCTAAATGGCATACACTACCGGTCAAAAGTTTTAAAACACCTACTCATTCAAGGGTTTTTCTTTATTTTTACTATTTTCTACATTGTAGAATAATAGTGAAGACATCAAAACTGTGAAATAACACCTATGGAATCATATAGTAACCAAAGAAGTGTTAAACAAATTAAAATCTATTTAATATTTGAGATTCTTCAAATAGCCAGCCTTTGCCTTGATGACAGCTTTGCACACTCTTGGCATTCTCTCAACCAGCTTCATGAGGTAGTCACCTGGAATGCATTTCAATTAACAGGTGTGCCTTCTTAAAAGTTAATTTGTGGAATTTCTTTCCTTCTTAATGTGTTTGAGCCAATCAGTTGTGTTGTGACAAGGTAGGTGGGGTATACAGAAGATAGCCCTATTTGGTAAAAGACCAAGTCCATATTGTGGCAAGAATACTGTAGCTCAGTTGGTAGAGCATGGCGCTTGCAACGCCAGGGTTGTGGGTTCGTTTCCCACGGGGGGCCAGTATGAAAATGTATGCACTCACTAACTGTAAGTCGCTCTGGATAAGAGCGTCTGCTAAATGACTCAAATGTAAAAATGTAAGAACAGCTCAAATAAGCAAAGAGAAACAACAGTCCATCATTTCTTTAAGACATGAAGGTCAGTCAATACGGAACATTTCAAGAACTTTAAAAGTTTCTTCAAGGGCAGTCGCAAAAACCATGAAGCGCTATGATGAAACTGGCTCTCATGAGGACCGCCACAGGAATGGAAGACCCAGAGTTACCTCTGCTGCAGAGGATAAGTTCATTAGAGTTACCAGCCTCAGAAATTGCAGCCCAAATAAATGCTTCACAGAGTTCAAGTAACAGACACATCTCAACATTGACTGTACAGAGGAGACTGTGAATCAGGCCTTCATGGTCGAATTGTTGCAAGGAAAACACTACTAAAGGACACCAGTAAGAAGAAGAGACTTGCTTGGGCCAAGAAACACGAGCAATGGACATTAGACCGGTGGAAATGTGTCCTTTGGTCTGGAGTCCAAATTTGAGATTTTTGGTTCCAACCGCCGTGTCTTTGTGAGACGCGGTGTGGGTATTTCCCACCGGTAAGCATGAAGGAGAAGTGTTATAGTGTGGGGGTGCTTTGCTGTTGACACTGTCTGTGATTTATTTAGAATTCAAGGCACACTTGAACAGCATGGCTACCACAGCATTCTGCAGCGATACGCCATCCCATCTGGTTTGGGCTTAGTGGGACTATCATTTGTTTTTCAACAGGATAATGATCCAACACACCTCCAGGCTTTGACACTTTTTTGGTTACTACATGATTCCATGTGTTATTTCATAGTTTTGATGTCTTCACTATTATTCTACAATGTAGAAAATAGTAAAAATAAAGAAAAACCCTTGAATGAGTAGGTGTTCTAAAACTTTTGACTGGTAGTGTATATATTTCTTATATTTATATATATATATATGTATTTATTTGTGCTGCACTGTCTCAAGTGTTTCAGTGTCAACAGACCTGGCCTGGTTAACATTTACACCACCAACTTTAGGCCTTTACTACAACACAGCTCCCCAGCATGGCACTCCTATCTCACCTCAACCATGACTGCACAATTAGAGTGAATACAGAAGCGAACATGCTGGAATATCCTTGGACCATTATACAGCAGCTAAACATTAGCACACTCAACCATCAACCTCTGCCCATCATCTCCTCCAGTCTGACAACCGGAACCTCTTACCACAACCAATCATCACAACCTCTGGATGAAAAATGCACCTGTCAAAGCAAGAACTGAACGAATTCAAAGACCATCCATCCCCTACATCAGGGATAGGCAACCCTGTTCCTGGAGTGCCGCCGGAACTGCAGAATTTTGTTCCAACTACACACCACACTGACCAACTGAGCTAATTGATCAGTTCAGTGATTGCCTAAATTCCACACACCTGGTCTTCCAGGTCGGTTAAATCAAAAACAGGATCAGGGTTGCCTACCCCTGCCCTACATGAACGCCAACTCCAAACAACATCCACAACAATAGTTCCCTAAATGTATGCTGCATGTATGTTTGTTTTCATCATGCAATTCAGAGTTACATTTTATTCTTCCATGTGAATTAATTAAATTCATTTGAATGTGTAATATCGAAAGAATTAGGACAAAGAACTAGTCATGTCTAATAGATATATCACGTGAATTTGCCACAAGCCACAGCATACCGGTAGTTTTTCTAGATTGCTTGTCATCAGGACGCCATATGCGGCGGTCAAGGAGGAGAGGGTCAACAACATTATGATTATGGCCTTTAACTTCTCCCAATGTCTTTAGCTATTGTACACACAGAATTTAGGTAGAGAAGGAAGGCAGGGGCTCGAGTATAAACAATCGGCTTGTGAAATCGCCCAGTGTGAAGGCTAATATGAGGCCATGTTGTGCAGTGTGTTTTGAATTTGAAGTGTGAGATGCTGCCACCATTTCAGATTGGTGAAATTGTACTTAACATACTTAGCTTAACATACTGTACATCTTTACTCTTCCGAGCCTCTTCTTTACGTGTCTCCTCTTGACAAGCCTCATCTCTACTTGGCTCCTGAATTGCTTTATAAAGAGGGAAATATGATTAGATACAAATGTAATTGATCAGATACATCATGCAACATATGTACAATTTAACATTTCAGGTTTTAATAGTTATTAATGCTATCACACACACTGAGGAATCAGTCTTACCTTATGATGACATTGCAAATGCCGATATTGCCCTTCCCTTAATGCCAAGGTAACTTATGACCCGTGGTCACCATCCAACCCTGCCTATAATAAGTAGCCTTACACCTGTAGCTATGTTGTATATTAATTATATAGCATGCCTGCCTGCAACAGCTCTCAGCATATATGTAGGACGGTACACACTATTCAACCATGGTCCTGTAGAGCCGTGGGGAAAGCAGGCTTGAGGTCAAGCCCTCCAGAGTGTTAGTCCTCATAGTGTTAGCTGGGACAAAAGCCTGCAAACCCTGTGGCTCTCCAGGAACAGGATTGCTGACCAATGCGCTACATGCCATGACAGGAATGCCTGATCCCTATTAACCATAGTATAAGCAGGCCTACTATACTTTATAGCAGAGATAGTCTCTTGTTATTGTGATGTTGGCCTTAAGACTACTCAAAAGCCCATAAATGCAGTATCTATCTGGACCTGGGCTCAATGCCCAGGGTCTTGGTCCATTGGCACTAATCCCTGAAACCCGGATCTGGATGCAGGCAGCTAGCTAGCTAAGTATACGTGCAGGTAAATATAATGTAAAACCACTACTATCTCTTTCCCCTGTTAAACACCTTACATCTGAATTAACGTTACCCATCTAGCTAGCTATTTTTACTGCTGCTCTTTAATTATTTGTTACTTTTATTTCTTATTATTATTTGTTTTAATTATATATATTGTTTTCTTTCTTAAAACTGCATTGTTGGTTAAGGGCTTGTAAGTAAGCATTTCACTGTTAGGTCTACACCTGTTGTATTCGGCGCATGTGACAAATAACATTTGATTTCATTTGATAGTTAACGTTGTTTGTTAGCCAACCAAGCAAACGTTAGCTGACCGTTTTGTGAACGGATAAATCGTAAGCATCGCATTCAGCTTTGATTTCTTTACTTCGCAAAACTAGAAATATGATTTGTTGCAAACTGACAAACTAGCTGGCTATCTATACTCATTTATTGATGGTCCATTCTCATCCATGACGTGTTCTTGCGATCTGTGTCTCGTGAGTCTAGCAAAAACGTAAACAAATCGTTAGGACCAATGAGAGTAGAGTTTCGGACGTCAACGTGACCTGGTATTCTTCTTCGTCTTTGCAAGGTTGCCAGATGGATTACAAATTGACATGGCTAGAAGAAAGGGATCTACTTTTGGCAAACTAACCATAATTTAACTAATCTTAACCCAATTCTCATAACCTGCTACGAAACGTCACATCGGACATTAATTTGACTAAAGCTTGATGCCTTCGAGCCATGACCGTTAAAAATGGACATAGAGAGCAACAGTAATGGCGTCTTTTTGTATGCGCTGGTTCGTTGGACAAAGCTAATATGGGAAAATTAATAGAGTTTTTGTAGCGTTTTTAGATAAACGCCGATATTAAGGTCTGTGCCAAACACAGGCTTAGGAGATCTTATACTTTTTTTTCTATGAGATGATCTTCATCAGCTAGCATCACTTTGTGAATTTTTAAGCATTTAACTGACTTGCCTAGTTAAATAAAGGTTAAATATAAAAGGCAAGTTGTCCAGGTCCTGAGGCATCACACCACCATGCTTGACCTTTTGTATGATGTTCTTACTGTAGAATGCAGTGTTTGGTTTTCGCCAGGAATAATGTAGTAGTAACCAAAAAAGTGTTAATCAAATCAAAATATATTTTATATTTGAGATTCTTCAAATAGCCACCCTTTGCCTTGATGACAGCTTTGCACACTCTTGGCATTCTCTCAACCAGCTTCACCTGGAATGCTTTTCCAACAGTTTTGAAGGAGTTCCCACACATGCTTAGCCCTTGTTGACTGCTTTTCCTTCACTCTGCCGTCCGACTCATCGCAAACCATCTCAATTGGGTTGAGGTCAGGGGATTGTGGAGGCCAGGTCATCTGATGCAGCACTCCATCACTCTACTTATTGGTAAAATAGCCCTTACACAGCCTGGAGGTGTGTTGGGTCATTGTCCTGTTGAAAAACAAATGATAGTCCTACTAAGCCCAAACCAGATGGGATGGCATGGCATATCGCTGCAGAATGCTGTGGTAGCCATGCTGGTTAAGTGTACCCTGAATTCTAAATAAATCACAGACAGTGTTACCAGCAAAGCACCCCCACACCATAACACCTCCTCCTCCATGCTTTACGGTGAGAAATACACATGCAGAGATCATCCGTTCACCCACACCGCGTCTCACAAAGACACGGCGGTTGGAACCAAAAATCTCAAATTTGGACTCCAGACCAAAGGACACATTTCCACCGGTCTAATGTCCATTGCTCGTGTTTCTTGGCCCAAGCAGGTCTCTTCTTCTTATTGGTGTTCTTTAGTAGTGGTTTCTTTGCAGCAATTCGACCATGAAGGCCTGATTCACACAGTCCCCTCTGAACAGTTGATGTTGAGATATGTCTGTGACTTGAACTCTGTGAAGCATTTATTTGGGCTGCAATTTCTGAGGCTGGTAACTCTAATGAACTTATCCTCTGTAGCAGAGGTAACTCTGGGTCTTCCATTCCTGTGGTGGTCCTCATGAGAGCCAGTTTCAGCACTCAAACCAGGATTCAAACCAGGATCTCTAGTGGCACAACTAGCACTGCGATGCAGTGCCTTAGACCACTGCGCCACTACATGATTCCATATGTGTTATTTCATAGTTTTGATGTCTTCACTATTATTCTACAATGTAAAAAATTGTAAAATTAAAGAAAAACCCTTGAATGAGTAGGTGTGTCCAAACTTTTGACTGGTTGTGTATATATATATAATTGATAGATATCAAACACAAGCAGTTGTACAAGTTCAAGGGGTAAATCCATCATGGTTATAATTTTTTTTTTACATATACATTTGAGTCATTTAGCAGACGCTCTTATCCTTAGTGAGTGCATACATTTTTCATACTGGCCCCCCGTGGGAATCGAACCCACACCCCTGGTGTTGCAAGCGCCGTGCTCTACCAACTGAGCTATAGGAGGGACATCAACAAAGAAAGAAACAATGATGATAATCAGAAAACATAGGCCTCTAGTAACCTACAATAATAATAACTACAAAAACATTACAAAGGAATAATTAATATTGCAAATAAACAGTTTCCACATCATTGCCCAACTTTCTGCTCAGATACACAACTCACATTTCTCCATGCAATAAGCTTACATATAGGCAAAAACAGTACTGTTTCCCCTTACTCGCCTTACCTTTATGGCTGCCACACTTT
The DNA here is from genome assembly GCF_964263955.1 of Coregonus lavaretus. NCBI lineage: Eukaryota > Metazoa > Chordata > Actinopteri > Salmoniformes > Salmonidae > Coregonus > Coregonus lavaretus. The sequence continues at coordinate 47,483,076 of NC_139993.1, read as the reverse complement.
AGTATACATTTTTTCATTTCCTTTCATCCTATAGCGCTAAGTCTTTTCATAGGCAAAATCTTAAAAATCTCCTGATACCTCTGTGACACTGTGATCCTGATACTACCAATGTTTGTCTATGGTGATTGCATGGTGGTGTGCTCGATTTTATACACTTGTCAGCAACGGGTGTGGCTGAAATAGCCGAATCCACTAATTTGAAGGGGTGTCCACATACTTTTGTATATATATATATAGTGTATTTGGTACAAAATCAATGCTAGCTCTTAAAGGGGCTGTAGCCTAAATTGGGTTTACAATTTTCAATGACAGTATTATTTAATCTGAAGTTATTCTTCTGCTATTTATTCTGTTACCAATAATATTTACATGTTAATATTATCTTCTGATTACAACTTCTATTAGCTGTCCGATAACAGGTTCTGATGGAATGGCTTGGCAAAAGATCTTGGTTCCTTTCTAAACATTGCAATGTGAATGCAAAGATGTGAACGCAAATCTCAAGTTAGAGAATGATCACAATGATAAACTTTTGAATTAATACAAACTTTATGTGAACCCACTGTTGGGGGGCATGTGTAATCTGGAGGCGACTGTGTTGACCACTAGACCAACCTCCAGTACAGCATTCATTTCTGACATCATGCCCCTTTACCATGTGGTCCTTGTAACATCATTCTCCTCTCTTTTCAGACAATGACAAAGCTCGTATTGGGTTTCTGGACGTTCTCATCAGCTTCACATCTCTGGTTTTACTCTTTGCTCTATATAAATGTACTCATAAAAAAAGTGTTTCTACGTCAACGCTTACTAAAGTCACTTTCACATCATGTAAAGAGCCAAATACTATTTGGATTTAGGTCTTCAAAAGCTCTTGAACTAAACATAGGCCTACAATAATAACATTGTTAGTAATTTGTCAATTAGTTGGTGATTATGCTAATGCTAGTGCCTCTTGCTAATGAAGATAGCAATTTTGAACCACTGTATATGTTATGTTGCCAGCCACCCCTTTGTATAACAAACCACTGTTAAACTGTATAGTAAATCATGTTTGAAAGCTAAATAGGAGACAACTACAGTATCTGAAACCGTTTACCCATCTAATCTGGATCCCAATATCTCTTATTTATCTCAGAATACATGCCTGTTTGCTCACCACAGGTTGTTTGTGTGTTTTGCTTATTGTTGCGCTCTGATTAACTGTAGATTTGAAATGCAGGCTGATTTTAGTTGATAACCAAATGTAACTGTGATTTGAAGACCCCCAAATAATACATAAAAGTCTAACCTCTCTTAAAGTTTAAATGTCCAGTAAAAAAAATTATCTTCACAACAATTCCCCTGTGTATAACTTTCACTATAGAGCACCTATACTCTCTCCAAGGATCCAGGACTTTAAACTAAGTCTGACCCTGCATATCCCAGTACTATTGTAGAGCAGTGGAGGCTGCTGAGGGGAGGACGGTTCATAATAATGGCTGGAGTGAAGTTTAATGGCTGGAATGGAGTGAATGGACACACATGTGTTTGATACCATTCCATTAACTCCATTCCAGCCATTATTTATCTCTTTGTGAAAATTTGTCAATTACAAGATATGAACTCATAGTGCATTTTACATAACTCCCATGGTTTATTTAAGAGCAGCTCCTTACTTAAAGTCACTGTAAACTGGGGGAAATGTAACAGGTGAGTTATATTGGACTTAAATATGCCATTTAGCAGACGCTTTTATCCAAAGCGACTTACAGTCATGCGTGCATACATTTTTGTGTATGGGTGGTCCCGGGGATCGAACCCACTACCTTGGCGTTACAAGCGCTGTGCTCTACCAGCTGAGCTACAGAGGACCACACAACTTAATCCTGGCTCTCCAATTTAGAGATTGTACTAGTAATGCAATACAATAGAACTGTTTGTTAATAATGATAGTTGGTTAATGAAAATCAAAGTCATGAAACCATGAGCTGAAAACATTCAGCGCTGATTTCAAAGACTCAGATAATACCCTTTGCTGGACTGAAGTGCACTTTCAATCAGGACTTTAAAGTTACATTCACCAGTAATATTCTAAGTAGTGCAGAAGTACGTTAATGTGTTAGTGGAAGCATATCTAGGTCACATAATTTCTACTGTCTTTGTTTAGGTCCTAAAATTGTTTGTAAAGATTACTTTTCCCATCATACACCACGCTGTGAGCGAACAAGTCATCACTGCGCCTGCTCAGAACAGAGGAAGTGAGGGTGAAAAATGGCGGCAGTGTTACTGCAAGCGCTGGAGCGCGCTGAGCTAGCGAAGCTCCCAAAAGCTGTTCAAAATAAACTAGAAAAGTTATTCTCTGATCTGCAATATGAAATAGATTCCCTCAAGTCACACCAGGAGCAATTTAGAGTCGATAGCGGTAAGTTATAGCCGAATAAGTCATTGTAATGTTGTGTACAGTCCCAGCTAGCTAGCTAACGTTAGTTATGCTACGTAGCTAGCTAAAGACAGTATCGCAGATAGAAGAATGAGACAGATATTTCACCGGATGTATAAATGTGATGCATCCGCTTGGCGTTTCCACTCACTGCCAAATATGGTAGTGAGAGGAAGCACAGTTGCCTGCAGTGAGAGAAGATGGAACGAGTTGGATTTTGGCCGATATTATGTTTAATTTAACTAATTAATTTAACTAATTTTCTAATCGATGAAACATTTGATTCCAATACAAGTTTCTGTTCCCAAAACTAGAATATGTTACGAACAGAGTGGACTACGTTTTGTATACTTTACTCTTTGCCAAAATAAAATTGACAAATTGCCTTGTTTAGAAGGAGTGCAAAGGCAAATTGAGTTATTGTACACGCGCACTTCAGAGTAGGCGTTCCCTAACGGAAATATGCGCATGCATGCTAGAACGCGCCAATAGGATCTCGCTAGCTCGTGCTTGGCTCTGCCCACCTCCATGCTGGTTCTGCCCACAATGACTTTGTTCCCATTTGAAACGTCGGGCTGTGGTCTATCTTGGCTTAGTAAAAAAAATATTTGGTATCGCAGAAAAATGAGGTTTACTTATGCAAATATTTGACAGTATACGTTAGTTAGCTCAGATAACGTGGATGGCCATTGCCGGCAGCATCGACAACTGTTTGTTAGCTAGTTAGCTACAAGGCATAGTGATGTGATGGATACAAAAAATAGTTAGCTAGCTAGGGTAGCTAGCCAACATTGTTCATCAGCCATGCCTAAATTGTTAAGCTAATTAGCTAGTTCACTGGCTGACGTTAGTTCGTTTGTTGAGAACTTCTCTATAACGTTACTCCCAGCTAACTTTATTAAACTACTTTGATTTATCATTTCGCCTTCAAGACAAGATCAGCCAAGTTAACATGTTGTTGTCACTCTTGTAGAACAACAGTTCTTTGAGAAAGTGCAACGTCTTGAACACAGTCAGGAACAGTTTGTGACCCAGACTGAACAGCACCACAAACTCCGAGAGGAGTTCACCAAGATCGGTAAGTGGAACTAGCTACTTCATTCGCTATTTACTGACATTACCTTTTTCTTCTTCTTCTGTGGGTTTTATATGGCGGTTGGCGACTAACTTTAAGGTGCATTACCGTCACCAAGTGGTCGAAATCCTACCCAATAATCTTGAATCCCTAAGGAAACGGAATACATAATTAAATACTACATCCCCTGAAGATTTCCCCAGCAGTTCACTTAATCCTGGCTCTCCAACCCCATTACTCCTCAAATCTTGTAACAATCACTCCCTTTCTCGCTCATATTTCTGGCACTGAAATAGAACATGTTCCACTGTCTCCATCTCCTCCTGACAATAATCACACCTCCCAGTCAGATGTTTCCCCAACAAGTTGAATGTACTATTTAGCCTTCTGACCATGACCTAAGATTGACCTTGGGTCAAGTACATCCCATCATTGGGGGGGGATGACGATCCACCATTAATGAAATTGCAAATTTTTTCTACAGATGAAGAACTCAAGAGTGTACGGGAAAAGAATAAAGAGTATGAAATCAACCAAGAGAAGTTGACATCTGAACAGGTGAGAGCCTCATGGTCTTGTCACCTCTTTAACGGTTTGTGTAGGGCTGGGCGATATATCAAATTAATTAGATTTATTGAAATTTGTTTTTGCGCCATATTCCAAATACCTGTATTGCAAGAATCAAGTTTTTATAAGCGTTTATCTCCACTTGTTCTCATGTTATCTTTTTGGTCAAGTCTCCTTCGCACATTCTGTGCTGTGTGCACCTTCCCGTTTGCACCAGAGATCTGGCTATAATGACGAGATGCTCATGTCTCCGCCCGAACAAGGGGAGTCGTTGTCCCAAAGGCGGCAAGCTTATGTCCATAGAATCGCATTGGGCTTATTTTGGACAGATTTTGGTGGGAGTGAAACCTCTCTGTTCGTCCCTTCCTCTCTGTTTACACACACACACACACACTGACCAAGCCCCTCCCCCTGCCACTCACAAAAACAAAGATGAGAGATCACTTCTTCCTCTCTGACAAGCATTTTCAAATCGCTGTTTGTGGTTTGGTTCAACAGAATTGGTCATATGGATACCCAAACACGTTGAGACATTATTTTACTGTAATAGAGGATAAGTTAACATTTCTAACAATACCCTTTGGAAATTAATTTTATTTTTTTGTCAAGCACGGCATTGCGGCATTTTAGCCAAAGATGACTAGCTGTCTAGTCTGTTTTTATAAATGTGCAATAAGCATAAAACATAATTATATAAGGAATTGGTAATATAAGGTAGGCCGCTTGATTTTAACATCTGAACAAAGTGGACAGGCTAACATGCTGTTCAAACAGTTGGAGACGGACAGAAGGGTGTATTCATAACAATTCAACTTTTCTGCCTTGTTAGCTAGCAAATAGATCCAAGGTGGCTAAACTTGAACTATAAAGATTAGCTGGCTACTCACTAGCACGTGGGCTTGTGCTAGAGAGATTGTTTATGAAACCTGTGTTCATTTTCTATAATGCCTGCTACAAGAAGTTAGTCATTATTAGTGAATGTGCATTATCCATGGTTCTGGTGGAATTTGTAACAAAAAAGGCATTTTCATAGACTTGTAAGCCAGATCAGTGATTATAAAAAATAAAAGAAAAAATCAGGTTAAAATATTTTGATAAAATACTTAAATGATTAGTGGGTCTTATGGAGGTGGAAGGCTTATATTTAGGCTATGTATCATTTCACAAGCCCTGAATTCATTAGATTATTGCTGACTGTTTGAAATGCAGTGTATTTGACCTTTCATTGTACAACAAAGCTTATTTAGAGAACATTAAAATGATTGATATATAGACATACAGTGGGGAAAAAAAGTATTTAGTCAGCCACCAATTGTGCAAGTTCTCCCACTTAAAAAGATGAGAGAGGCCTGTAATTTTCATCATAGGTACACGTCAACTATGACAGACAAATTGAGGAAAAAAAATCCAGAAAATCACATTGTAGGATTTTTTATGAATTTATTTGCAAATGATGGTGGAAAATAAGTATTTGGTCACCTACAAACAAGCAAGATTTCTGGCTCTCACAGACCTGTAACTTCTTCTTTAAGAGGCTCCTCTGTCCTCCACTCATTACCTGTATTAATGGCACCTGTTTGAACTTGTTATCAGTATAAAATACACCTGTCCACAACATCAAACAGTCACACTCCAAACTCCACTATGGCCAAGACCAAAGAGCTGTCAAAGGACACCAGAAACAAAATTGTAGACCTGCACCAGGCTGGGAAGACTGAATCTGCAATAGGTAAGCAGCTTGGTTTGAAGAAATCAACTGTGGGAGCAATTATTAGGAAATGGAAGACATACAAGACCACTGATAATCTCCCTCGATCTGGGGCTCCACGCAAGTTCTCACCCCATGGGGTCAAAATGATCACAAGAACGGTGAGCAAAAATCCCAGAACCACACGGGGGAACCTAGTGAATGACCTGCAGAGAGCTGGGACCAAAGTAACAAAGCCTACCATCAGTAACACACTACGCCGCCAGGGACTCAAATCCTGCAGTGCAGACGTGTCCCCCTGCTTAAGCCAGTACATGTCCAGGCCCGTCTGAAGTTTGCTAGAGTGCATTTGGATGATCCAGAAGAGGATTGGGAGAATGTCATATGGTCAGATGAAACCAAAATAGAACTTTTTGGTAAAAACTCAGCTTGTCGTGTTTGGAGGACAAAGAATGCTGAGTTGCACCATACCTACTGTGAAGCCTGGGGGTGGAAACATCATGCTTTGGGGCTGTTTTTCTGCAAAGGGACCAGGACGACTGATCCGTGTAAAGGAAAGAATGAATGGGGCCATGTATCGTGAGATTTTGAGTGAAAACCTCCTTCCATCAGCAAGGGCATTGAAGATGAAACGTGGCTGGGTCTTTCAGCATGACAATGTTCCCAAACACACCGCCCGGACAACGAAGGAGTGGCTTCGTAAGAAGCATTTCAAGGTCCTGGAGTGGCCTAGCCAGTCTCCAGATCTCAACCCCATAGAAAATCTTTGGAGGGAGTTGAAAGTCCGTGTTGCCAAGGAACAGCCCCAAAACATCACTGCTCTAGAGGAGATCTGCATGGAGGAATGGGCCAAAATACCAGCAACAGTGTGTGAAAACCTTGTGAAGACTTACAGAAAACGTTTGACCTGTGTCATTGTCAACAAAGGGTATATAACAAAGTATTGAGAAACTTTTGTTATTGACCAAATACTTATTTTCCACCATAATTTGCAAATAAATTCATTAAAAATCCTACTATGTGATTTTCTGGAATTTTATTTCTCATTTTGTCTGTCATAGTTGACGTGTACCTATGATGGAAATTACAGGCCTCTCTCATCTTTTTAAGTGGGAGAACTTGCACAATTGGTGGCTGACTAAATACTTTTTTCCCCCACTGTATATATATATATATTGAATCGTCCATAAGTTTGAAAAAAATCCAGATATCATTTTTAGGCCATATCACCCAGCCTTAGGTTCGTGTTGACACCTTATTTGACATTGACTCAAACATCTTTATTATAGGCCCAGCTCTGTAAAGCCAAAAATGAACTGGAGGCAGAGAAGCGGGAGCTTGTGCGTACACTGGAGAGGAGATCCCAGGAAGTGGACTATCTGAGTGGTATGGATGAATCTATGTGGAGAGATACAAACAAGCAAACACACACATACACTTGATCTAATGTCTATTGGATTAATTTTCTCATCAGAGGACCTGCAGCGCCTCAATGACAAAGTGGCGGAAGTCAATGCCTCAAAGATGGTGCTGCAGCTCAAGTTGGACGAGCTTGAATCCACAGAGGTCAACATCAAGGTGAGCCTATTTGAACGCTCTGTAACTTGTGGCCACTTGAATAGGACCCGGCTCTCAAGGAAGGTGTTGAAATGATCTGATACATGTATACATCATGTGTAATCTACGCTGTTGTGCCGGTTCCCTCCAGTACCGTGAGAAGCGTATGGAGCAGGAGAAGGAGCTATTGCAAGGCCAGACGGCCTGGCTGAACGCAGAGCTCAAGGCTAAGAGTGAGGAGCTACTGGCCCTGTCACGCCAGAAGGGCAACAAGATCCTGGAGCTGAAGTGCAGCCTGGAGAACAAAGAGGATGAGGTAAGGCCATGACAGTTAAAAAACAACAACATATTTTATAGCTGTACATTCTGGTTTTCATATTCATCTATTGAGTATGTTTTTGATACACTACCGGTCAAAAGTTTTAGAACACCTACTCATTCAAGGGGTTTTCTTTATTTTTACTATTTTCTACATTGTAGAATAATAGTGAAGACATCAAAACTATGAAATAACACATATGGAATCATGTAGTAACCCAAAAAGTGTTAAACAAATCAAAATAGCCACCCTTTGCCTTGATTACAGCTTTGCACACTCTTGGCATTTTCTCAACCAGGTAGTCACCTGGAATGCATTTCAATTAACAGGTGTGCCATCTTAAAAGTTAATTTGTGGAATTTCTTTCCTTCTTAATGCGTTTGAGCCAATCAGTTGTGTTGTGACAAGGTAGGGGGTATACAGAAGATGGAGTGAGGGAAAAAACTATTTGATCCCCTGCTGATTTTGTACGTTTGCCCACTGACAAAGACATGATCAGTCTATAATTTTAATGGTAGGTTTATTTGAACAGTAAGAGACAGAATAACAACAAAAAAATCCAGAAAAATGCATGTCAAAAATTTTATAGATTGATTTGCATTTTTAATGAGGGAAATAAGTATTTGACCCCTCTGCAAAACATGACTTAGTACTTGGTGGCAAAACCCTTGTTGGCAATCACAGAGGTCAGACGTTTCTTGTAGTTGGCCACCAGGTTTGCACACATCTCAGGAGGGATTTTGTTCCACTCCTCTTTGCAGATCTTCTCCAAGTCATTAAGGTTTCAAGGCTGACATTTGGCAACTCGAACCTTCAGCTCCCTCCACAGATTTTCTATGGGATTAAGGTCTGGAGACTGGCTAGGCCACTCCAGGACCTTAATGTGCTTCTTCTTGAGCCACTCCTTTGTTGCCTTGGCCATGTGTTTTGGGTCATTGTCATGCTGGAATACCCATCCACAACCCATTTTCAATGCCCTGGCTGAGAGAAGGAGGTTCTCACCCAAGATTTGACAGTATATGGCCCCGTCCATCGTCCCTTTGATGTGGTGAAGTTGTCCTGTCCCCTTAGCAGAAAAACACCCCCAAAGCATAATGTTTCCACCTCCATGTTTTACATTGGGGATGGTGTTCTTGGGGTCATAGGCAGCATTCCTCCTCCTCCAAACACGGCGAGTTGAGTTGATGCCAAATAGCTCCATTTTGGTCTGATCTGACCACAACACTTTCACCCAGTTCTCCTCTGAATCATTCAGATGTTCATTGGCAAACTTCAGACAGGCATGTATATGTGCTTTCTTGAGCAGCAGGACCTTGCGGGCGCTGCAGGATTTCAGTCCTTCACGGCGTAGTGTGTTACCAGTTGTTTTATTGGTGACTATGGTCCCAGCTGCCTTGAGATCATTGACAAGATCCTCCTGTGTAGTTCTGGGCTGATTCCTCACCGTTCTCATGATCATTGCAACTCCACGAGGTGAGATCTTGCATGGAGCCCCAGGCCGAGGGAGATTGACAGTTCTTTTGTGTTTCTTCCATTTGCGAATAATCGCACCAACTGTTGTCACCTTCTCACCAAGCTGCTTGGCGATGGTCTTATAGCCCATTCCAGCCTTGTGTAGGTCTACAATCTTGTCCCTGACATCCTTGGAGAGCTCTTTGGTCTTGGCCATGGTGGAGAGTTTGGAATCTGATTGATTGATTGCTTCTGTGGACGGGTGTCTTTTATACAGGTAACAAACTGAGATTAGGAGCACTCCCTTTAAGAGTGTGCTCCTATTCTCAGCTCGTTACCTGTATAAAAGACACCTGGGAGCCAGAAATCTTTCTAATTGAGAGGGGTTCAAATAATTATTTCCCTCATTAAAATGCAAATCAATTTATAACATTGTTGACATGCGTTTTTCTGGATTTTGTTGTTGTTATTCTGTCTCTCACTGTTCAAATAAACCTACCATTAACATTATAGACTGATTATTTCTTTGTCAGTGGGCAAACGTACAAAATCAGCAGGGGATCAAATACTTTTTTCCCTCACTGTAGCCCTATTTGGTAAAAGACCAAGTCGATATTATGGCAAGAACAGCTCAAATAAGCAAAGAGAAACGACAGTCCATCATTACTTACAGAACATTTCCATTAGTTTCTTCAAGTGCAGTCGCAAAAACCATCAAGTGCTATGATGAAACTGGCTCTCATGAGGACCGCCACAGGAATGGGAGACCCAGAGTTACCTTTGCTGCAGAGGATAAGTTCATTAGAGTTACTAGCCTCAGAAATTGCAGCCCAAGTAAATGCTTCAGAGTTAAGTTGAAGACATCTCAACATCAACTGTTCAGAGGAGACTGTGTGAATCAGGCCTTCATGGTCGAATTTCTGCAAAGAAACCACTACTAAAGGACACCAATAAGAAGGAGAGACTTGCTTGGGCCAAGGAACATGAGCAATGGACATTAGACCGGTGGTCGAACGGATGATCTCCGCATGTGTATTTCCCACCGTGAAGCATGGAGGAGGAGGTGTTATGGTGTGGGGGTGCTTTGCTGGTGACACTGTCTGATTTATTTAGAATTCAAGGCACACTTAACCAGCATGGCTACAACAGCATTCTGCAGTGATACGCCATCCCATCTGGTTTGGGCTTTGTGGGACTATCATTTGTTTTTCATCAGGACAATGACCCAACACACCTCCAGGCGGTGTAAGGGCTATTTTACCAAGAAGGAGAGTGATGGAGTGCTGTATCAGATGACCTGGCCTCCAGAATCCCCCGACCTCAACCAAATTGAGATGATTTGGGATGAGTTGGATGGCAGAGTGAAGGAAAAGCAGCCAACAAGTGCTCAGCATATGTGGGGACTCCTTCAAGACTGTTGGAAAAGCATTCCATGTGAAGCTGGTTGAAAAAGAGTCCAAAGCTGTCATCAAGGCAAAGGGTGGCTATTTGAAGATTCTCAAATATAAAATATACTTTGATTTTTTACTACAAGATTCCATGTGTTATTTCATAGATTTGATGTCTTCACTATTATTCTACAATGTAGAAAATAGTAAAAAACATTAAGGAAAACCCTTGAATGAGTAGGTGTTCTAAAACCTTTGACTAGTAGTGTATGTGAATGTCTCCAAACTATTACCTGACTGGCTCCTCTCCCAGTACTGTGTCAACATGATCGTTTTTTTTTTTTTTATGTAGTTGAACAGAGTCCAGGACCAAGTGACCAGTTTGAAGACTTCAAATGAAAGCCTTCAGAAGCAGGCTGAAGACATAATCAACAAACTGAAAGAGGATAAGGAGCAGCAGGCTAGCATGGAGGAGAAGTTTAGAAACGAGCTGAATGCCAACATAAAGCTCTCCAACTTGTACAAGGTATGTAGAACAAGTCTTTGATTTGTTTTGAATTCCAATGGATAGTCCATAGCTCTCCTAATAAAGGCGGTCGTCATTGCTATCTTGATGGTTTTTTTTTGTTGCCTTTTTTGTAGGTAAGCTTTTGGTGAACATTTTAGTTAACTGGTTCATGCTACATTTTTGTGGTAAGTGCATTGTTCCTTTCCCAACACTGGCCAACAACCCGTTACCTTGTCTTCCCAGGGAGCTGCTGCAGACTCTGAGTCCAAGAGTGAGGAATTGAGTGGGGCTGTAGAGGAGCTGCACAAACTGCTGAAGGATGCTGGAGAGGGTGAGAGAGACCAGACAGACACCATCTCAATGCAAAACCTTCAAACACGGGCACTTGGTTTGCTTGTGACAAGTAGGCTACCTTTATCCTCTCCTTTCCGCTCTACAGCGAACAAGGCCCTGGAGGTGAGGTTGCAGGAGATGGATGGCTGTCGGGACAAGGAGGCTGCTGAGCTGAAGGAGAGGATCTCCAGTCTGGAGAAAGAACTGGAGAATGCCAACGAACTGCTGTCCGACACCAAGCTCAGAGGTCAGGCCTTAGACACAATTTCTTGCCTGGTTCTACTGAACAATTGACTGGACTGTAAAATGGCTTTATTTCGGACAATGTCTCTCAGAATTAACATAATTACCAGCAGGTTTGATTGTATTTGAATGTGCATTAGATGGCTAATATAAACTGTCCACTGACTGATTTGTATTAGGTTGATGTTGCTTCTTTGATCACGCTCTGGAGACTTCAGTTCGAAATGGAGGATGAACTTTGACCCTGTGCATGGTTGTGTGTGTCCAGGCCCTGCCGGTGCAGCCTCAGTGCTGTCAGAGGAAACGATTACAACCATGTCCCCGACTGCAGCCGCCGTGGCCAAGATAGTCAAACCTGGCATGAAGCTGACTGAGGTAACCACCGCAGTTGCACTGCTTTGGTGACAGAGGACTCTTCTATGTCACATATTTAAACATTGTCATGTCACATATTTACTTAACATTTACAGAAGTAATCTGCAGAGATTGACTTTGCTAAGAAAACTGTTATATTAAAATACAATGCTTATAGTACCAATGGTGAGGGTGGGACTGTATAACTGTTTGAGCGACCTCTATCTTCTCTCCAGTTGTACACAGCGTATGTGGAGACCCAGGAGGCACTACAGCTGGAGCGTGTGGAGAACAAGCGGGTGAATAAGTACCTGGATGACATAGTGCAGGAGGTGGAGGCTAAGGGTCCCATTCTCAAACGCCAGAGGGATGAGCATGAGCGCATGCTGAAATCTGTGGCCAGCCTGTCAGCAAAGCTGGAACAGGCAGTTAAGGTGTGTGGGTTTGAGTTTGTGCATTTTATTATTGGCATACAGAGTACCAAGAGACCTGTGTTAGTTAAACATCTGAGGATATGTGAGGATAATTAGAAACCAATCCAGTCAACTCCTGATAAATGCAATGGCTTGGGATGGTTCTGAACTGCACTAAACTGTAGCATGGATGATATGATGAGTTTCTCTGGTATTAAGGAAGTCAGAATGCAAGAATAAAATAAACTCTAAGATGGAGATTTGATACAATGCATTTAATTATACGGCACCGGATTCAACATAACAAGCTGCAAGTGAGTTGCCTCTTGCTATCAGAATGAGAGACAAAGAGACCTCTCAATTTATATACTTCAAGATAAACAAGTTTTAACCAACATCTGGCAACCATCACTGGAATACCCTCCCAACCGAGATGGTACCAGCCGGCACCCCAGATGGGACAGTCCCTCTAGAACTCATTCTAAGATAACGAACAGTGGTTCCTTCAGACTTTCTGGCTCCCAGAGTGACATGATAAAATGGATTGAACACAATCCCAAATCCTGTGTGAACACTTAATATCAATGGAGCATGTCCAGAGTAAGTGAAAATAAATGTGTTGGTGTTGGTGAACTACACTGCATTGTATTTTAGTTAGTTTCTGTCACGTGAAATGCCTTTCTTGCTTGCTCTTTCCCTACAATGCAGTAATAATATAACAAATTAATTTTAAAAAGTCTAGTACGAAAAATAAAAATAAGAACACGTGTAAGTGATATATGCATGAATACATACAGTACTAGTCAAGTTTGGACACACCTATTTTCTACCTTGTAGACATTAAAACTATGAAATAACACATGGAATCATGTTTTAACCAAAAAAAGCTGCTTTTCCTTCACTCTGCCATCCAACTCATCCCAAACCATCTCAATTGGTGAGAGGTCAGGTGATTGTGGAGGCCAGGTCATCTGATGCAGCACTCAATCACTCTCCTTCTTGGTCAAATAGCCCTTACACAGCTTGGAGGTGTGTTGGGTCATTGTCCTGTTGAAAAACAAATGATAGTCCCACTAAGCACAAACCAGATGGGATGGCGTATCGCTGCAGAATGCTTTGGTAGCCATGCTGGTTAAGTGTGCCTTGAATTCTAAATAAATCACAGACAGTGTCACCAGCAAAGCACCCCCACACCACCACCTCCATGCTTCACGGTGGGAAATACACATGTGGAGATCATCTGTTCACCTACACTGCGTCTCACAAAGACACGGCGGTTGGAACCAAAAATCTCACATTTGGACTCCAGACCAAAGGACACATTTCCACCGGTCTAATGTCCATGCTCATGTTTTTTGGCCCAAGCAAGTCTCCTCTTCTTATTGGTGTCCTTTAGTAGTGGTTTCTTTGCAGCAATTCGACCATGAAGGCCTGATTCACACAGTCCCCTCTGAACAGTTGATGTTGAGATGTGTCTGTTACTTGAACTCTGAAGTGTTTATTTGGGCTGGAATTTCTGAGGCTGGTAACGCTAATGAACTTATCCTCTGCAGCAGAGGTTACTCTGGGTCTTCCTTTCCTGTGGCGGTCTTCATGAGAGCCAGTTTCATCATAGCGCTTGATGGTTTTTGCGACTGCACTTGAAGAAACTAATTTAAATGTTCTGGATTGACTGACCTTCGACCTTCATGTCTTAAAGTAATGATGGACTGTCGTTCGCTTTGCTTATTTGAGCTGTTCTTGCCATAATATGGACTTGGTCTTTTACCAAACAGGGCTGTCTTCTGTATACCCCCATACCTTTTCACAACATAACTGATTGGCTCAAACGCATTAAGAAGGAAAGAAATTCCACAAATTAACTTTTAAGAAGGAACACCTCTTAATTGAAATGCATTCCAGGTGACTCTCATGATGCTCGTTGAGAGCATGCCAAGAGTGTGCAAAGCTGTCATCAAGGGTGGCTATTTGAAGAATCTCAAATATATATATATATATACACACACACACACACGGTCAGTTCCAGGGTCAGTGCCAATACCATATTTACAATGTGCAGGGAAACTGGAGTGATAGAGGTAGATGTGTATAGGGGTAAGGTGACTAGGCATCAGGATATATGATAAACAGTGTAGCAGCAGCGTGTATGATGATTGTGTGTGTGTAGAGTCAGTATGAATGTGTGTGCGACGTGCGTGTTGTGTGTCTGTGTGTGTGTGTGTGTGTGTGTGTGTGTGTGTGTGTGTGTGTGAGCAAATGAAGTGTGTGTAGAATGTGCATAGACAGTGCAAAAATAAAATGGATTGGTCAATGCAGATAGTGTGTAGACATTTTGTTAGCTATTTAGCAGTCTTATGGCTTGGGGATAGAAGCTGTTCAGGAGCCTGTTGGTGTCGGACTTGATGCTCCAGTACCGCTTGCTTTGGTTGCTATTCGTGAACTGCACTGCACTTGCCTATGATGTGCACTTATAGTGTGGCAGAAACCATTTAGTGGACTTATAAGTAGTTACTGTGTGTTTCAGGAGGTGCACCGTCTGCAGAAGGTGACTGATGAGGCCAACAAGCGCTCTTCTGTCCTGGAGAGAGACAACCAGAGGTCTGAGGTGCAGCTTGCAGACATGGGGCAGCAGGTGGGGCCCAAACAGAACATCCTGTCTTATAACCTCACTATTGTCATAGAATTAGGTGTGAAAAATCAATAACAATGTAGATCATAAAATGAGGGTTTTAGGTATAAGGTTTAATTGGGACATAATCATTAACTTTTTCACCCCTCACCCCTACCCTAACCCACCAGATCCGTGTCCTACTCATTGAACTGGAGGAGGCGCGTGGTAACCACGTAGCCCACGATGAGGAGGTGAGCTCTGCTGACATCAGCAGCACATCGGAGGTCATCACGCAGCACTTGGTGACATTCCGTGGCGTGGAGGAGCTTCAGCAGCAGAACCAGCGCCTCCTGGTGGCCCTCAGAGAGCTCAGCGACGCACAGGAGAGAGAGGAGGCAGAGACCACTGGCACCAAGTGTGATATCCTTAATTGTCCATATTTTTTGCCGATCATTTGTTTTGCTTTCAACCCCCCAAGATAAGTGTCCAATTACACTAGATACTTTTGTGGATCTGACATTGTTGGATGGGCATAAGCAATATGGTGGTAGCTCCTGCTCCACCTTCCCCTTTGGTTTCCCTGTCTCAGTAAAATGTTTCTGTCTGTGGATAAATAAAGGTAATTCTATTCTCCCCTCCCCCCAGGCGCAGTGAGCTGGAGTGCAGTCTGGAGAAGGCCCAGGCAGAGCTAGTGGCTCTGCGGGAGCAACGGAGCCACCAGATGCAGCTGGCTGAGTCCATCGTCAGGCAGAGAGACATGTACCGAGTGCTGCTGGCCCAGGCCACCGGAGTCACCTTCCCTCAGCAAGGTCGGGTTCAGGTTAATTCACATTTCCTTCTTCAGGTCCTGATGAGGCTAGTGTAGCAGAAACGTTCTATATGTGGGTGCATGAATAAAGCACAGGAGCAGCATATACCGTGTGCAGGCTTTAGGTTCATAAGTAATTTTAGGTCCAGCCCCGGTGGAGAACTTTGGGATGTGTATATGTCACCTACATACTGATCTTTTGACCCCTTGTCTCAGGTGCAGCAGCCGCCGAGGAGTTCTCCTTGACCTCCACCCCTCGCCGCTCCCCGGCCGCCACCCCCACCACGCCCACTGGAATCATTACTATGGCAACAGAGTCAACCGAGGCGGTGGAGGCCAAGGCAGCCCTCCGACAGGTGAGCCCCCACAATCATCTGCGCTTGTGTGTTTGACACGTTTTCTTAGTCACTAGAGGGCAGTATATACCTACTAACTACTGGAATTCTGTGACGTCTACTGTTTTAATATTGAAAACGGTACTCTGCAAATCAGTGTACATGTATACAGCATTGCTTGATACATCAAACATTCTGTCCTTTTTGTTGCACCAAACCACCATGATAGATCACAAACAATATCCTTCAATCAGGTTTACACAAAATGGTTGCAGTACTCTTATCTAAAGGAACGTCTTGTTTTGTGTGTTTTAGTTGCAGGAGGTGTTCTCGTCCTATAAGAGGGAGAGGGCTGAGAGTGTCAAGGCCCTGGCGGAGCAGAGTGAGAAGCTACAGGAGCAGGTGTCTGAGCAGAGATCCCAGAACGCCAAGATATCCACCCAACTGGAGTTTACCTCCAAGAGGTAAGAGCATTGCACAGCACTCTCAGGTCACTATTCAACACAATGGCACACGATTAGGGTTGCAAAATTCTGGGAACTTTCCCTAAATTCCCTGGGTTTTTTTTCAGAAGGTGTTTTGGACATTTATCTTTCTCTGTGAACTTGGGAACATGAAGTTATTTCAGAATATTTTGCAAAGTTCGCTTGATAACTTACTGAACCTGCCTGGTGACGTGCCCCCCCAGGTATGAGATGCTTCAGGATAATGTGGAGAGCTACAGGAAGGAGATTGCCTCTCTGATGGAGAAGGGACAGAAGATGGCTGCTGCAGCCCAGAAGAGTGAGCAGACTGTTCACACCATGACCCAGGACCTGAGGGTTGCACAGGAGAAACTAAACATGGCAGAGGTGTGTACCTCTATGTTTGTGTGTTCCAAGTATTTTGTTAATTGTTAGAAAAAATACAATACTTACTCTCACTCTCGTAATGTGTGTTTGTTAGTGGTTTGCTCCGAATTTCTATACATGCATTACGTCTAGTTGAGCTGAGTGTTTTCCTCCTCCAGGGTCGTGCTGAGAGCCTCAGGAAGGAGAGAGATATGCTGAAGCTAGTGGAGTCCAGACTGACCCAGGAGAAGGAGACCATCCAGACCCAACAACGAGGACAGAACATGCTGCTCACCAACCTCAAGACCATACAGGTACACACATACAGACACACACCAATCTCAAGACAATAGATACATCTCACACTAACCACTCATAAAATGGTGGCTGCACTGTTCTCTCTGCGTTCGTGTCATGTTTTAACTGTTCCCCTCCCGGTGTGCTCATCCAGGCCACATTGGAGCGCTCCGAGACAGATACCAGGCAGCGTCTGAACGCCCAGATAGAGAAGCAGGAGAGAGAGATCGGCCAGCTGCAGAAGAGACTGGAGCACGAGGTGGAGCAACGCCACCTGCTGAGCAGAAACCAAGATGTAAGTCCATCCAAGAATCATCCCAGGTCCAACCCCCCCCCCCCCCCCCACTCTACCTGGATTCTATCTATCTTTCTCCTCTAATATAACACTTATACATTTTTCCCCAAGAGACTTGTTTCAAAAAAGCAAAACTCAAGCATTTGTTACATCCTATACATAAAATCAACCCTTCCTCCCCTCTCCCCATCCAGTTGCAACTGATGGATGCCAAGAGGCAGCTGGAGACCCAGATTGCCCTGCTCCAGAAGACCAGGGATCAGCTGAGTGCTGCCCAGCTGGAGGTGAGCTCTCTCAGGCTGCAGCAGGGCAGTGGAGAGGGTGGTCGTCTGTCCCTGAGCACCCCGTCGACTCCCATGGGCCTCAGAGGTAAGAGTACATACAATGTTACAGAATCACATCAGGTTCACTGCCTTCTGAGACATCATAGTGTTCTGGAACCACTCATAGAAGTTCTTATAGCCTGAATGTTGGAATGGCTCGAATGTGGATAGTACTCAGTTGGAGTTTTCTTCAATACACAGGCACTTACACAATTACTATTTTAAATCCCAGTTTGTTGTCCTGTCTTTAAATAGCCTCTGATCTTTTTCAAATGTCACAGCTAAATGTCAGACTTAAAGATGCAGTAATGTCAGAAGCTAGCAGATTCGTTACTTACCAACAACAGCTGCAAATTCCAATAAAAATACGTCACGTTTTGAAGTTCACTTTCCTTGCTTTGTCTAACACGGTCATGAATCAACAAATAGGTTTTGTGGGTCAGAGTGCAGTATTTATTTAGTTTCATAGCTCAAACGTTTGTTAGCACGTTTCCTTATTAAAGCTGTGGGATGTGTCCTAGTTTTCCATGTAGCTATAGGTCAGGTCAGTGTCTACAGCTATGCTTTCATTAGTTTGTCTTATGACATTTTATAGGAAATGTAGTAAAACAGGCTAAATAAAACCCTGAAACAGTCCTGGAGGGTGTGTTGTTCTGGGGCATGCACCATTAGCAGTGTTATGGAGGTTTCATTAGGGTTCTCCTGGATTTTCGTTCTATGCTGCCCATGCCAGCTGTGATCTCAGTCTTTGGCACTTACCTCTTTCTCTCCTTACCTCTCCTCACCAGTCTTCTCCTCTCAACTCCCCACCCCTCCAGGTCTCCAGGTTTCAGAAGGGGACTCTGAGGATCTGCATGGCCGCCTGAGGCAGGCCGAGACACGGGCAGAGGAGCTGACGGAGCAACTGAGGACAGCCACCTCCAGCATGGAGCTGTACAGAGCCATGGCCCAGAGCCTAGAGGAGTCCCTGGACAAGGAGAAGCAGGTCAGGACTCCACCCTGGCCCCTTCGTAGTGTACCTCCCTGGCCCCTAACCCCTTAGTAGGATACTAGCCTGGCACCTAAACCCTTAGTAGGATACTAGCCTGGCCCCTAAACCCTTAGTAGTATACCACCCGAGCCCCTTACTTCTTAGCAGTGCGCTAAGCTCTTAAAGTGATAGTGCAAGATTCTGGCAATTAAGCTGTTTTTCTACTTACCCAGAGTCAGATGAACTCGTGGATACCATTGTATGGTATGCTAGCGTACCTGTAGACTTCCAGTTATTGCGCTAATGCTTGTTAGCATTGGCTCACAAAACGACCTTTAACTTCGTCATACTGTACGCAGAGACATACAAATGGTATCCACAAGTTCTTCTCGCACTGTCCCTTTAAAATGAGGACAACCATGCATGACCTTCCAACTTTAGTCCTCAAACCCTATCCCTCATGCCCTTATTCAGACCCGTATCATAAACGGTACAGCCCTAACTCTCTCTCGCACTCTCTCCCTCTCGTCTCTCTAGGTGACAGAGCAGGCTCGGTCTGCCATCGAGGAGCGTGTGAAGGAGGCCCAGGAGCAGCACCGTCAGCTGGAGAAAAAGCTCCTGGAGGCAGAGAAGGAGAAGCAGGGCCTTCAGGAGGAGAAGATTAAAGACCTGGCTTCTGTTGAGCAGCAGGTACGAAGCAGAGAGGACCATTGCTAAACATCTATGCCCTTGCAGTACTTTATTATGACTGTTAAGGGAACATTTCCACACTGTATAGCTCAAATGGTAGCTGAAGCGTTCAGTATTATTTAACCACATCCAGTGCACACCATAGGTGCTGGGTTCACACAATGCAGGGGTCCCCATTGTTCCATGTTGAATAAATTAACACATTTAATTTCTAAATTCCTGTTTTCCTTATCCCTGTGTGTGTCAGGTGGCTGAGCTGAGAAGGAGTCTAAGCAGTGTCCAGGCGGACCACCAGGAGGCGCTACAGAGGGCGGCAGTGGCAGCAGCCCAGGAACAGCAGGCCATACTGGACAGCCAGGAGCAGGTGAGAGGGAGAAGTGGGCCGTGGCTAATTGGCCCTTATCTTGTTGTAGTGGTGTCCCAACTTTTCACATGGCATATCTGACTAAGCTATTTGCTACCTTGTTTTCCACATGCCTGCTATAGAGCGTTACCTAGCCTGATTGTCTCTAACCCAAGTACATGTAAACCATGATACTGGTTCATACATCCATATCAACTACATTATGTATTGCATTCCAGCTAGAAGGTCAGCTAAAGCTTGTCTGTAATGCTGGTCTTCTCCTCCCTCCCAGGCCAAGCTGGCGTCGGAGGGACAGGATAAGTATGAGCGTGAGATGATGCTCCACGCTGCAGATGTGGAAGCCCTCCAGGCAGCTAAGGCCCAGGCCCTGCAGGCAGCCACGCTCAGACAGCAGCTGGAGGAGAGGGCCCAGAGAGCCTCTGCTCAGCTGCTGGAGGCCAGAGTCTCCTGGGAAGAACAGGAGAGGATCCTCAAGGTATGTAGTTGCAGTCGATTGATTGCAGTAAAAGGAGATGCTTATATTATTTATAATAGATATGGTGTTTGTGGCAAATGGTTAGAGGTGTAGATGGTGATAGTGTAAAATAGATTTTTACACTTGTGTTGTAGTTGGACGCTTGCTAGTGATTGTAAACTGCCACTCACGTTTGCAAGGGTTGTACAGTTTACATAGTTGGTGTACACCACAAGGCTGTAATGTGCATGAACTCTCTCTGTCAGGAGGAGATGTCTAAGGTGACGTCTCGTTCTGAGGAGCTGCAGAGGCAGAACAGTCTCCTCCATGAACAGATTCAGACCATGAGCAGCAAGATGGCCGCCACCATGCAGCGCCAGGCCAACGAGAGCCCTCTGAACATCTCCCTCACGGAGGAAGGCAAGTCTCAGGACCAGGTCCTTGAGATACTCAGGTAATGGTCTTTCTCTCCCCCCCTCTCTGTCTATTAGCAGAGCTAGAGCAAGTCTGCCATTTAAATCCAAATTCACGCAATCACTTCACTCCTACAACACCCTTTTCTCTCATCATATCCTCTGTCCCCTCCCTGTCGTGCTGCAGGTTTGTGCGCCGGGAGAAGGAGATAGCGGAGTCTCGATTCGAGGTGGCCCAAGGAGAGAGTCTTCGCCATAGGCTGAGAGTGGAGCACCTGGAGAGAGAGCTGAGAGAACTACAGGAGCGCCTTAGTGCTGAGAGAGAGCGGATGCAGGTGAGCTGGACACTATGGACAGCCAATGAGTTATGGCTTCATGGGTTAGTTTCCTGGACACAGGTTAAGCCTATTCCTAGACTAAAACGCCCTTTCAATGGAGAGTGGAAAAACAGATTTTGTTCATAAATGAAGAGCGTGTGGGTGATTAGAGAAATGGCAGTTCAAGATGATCATATAATATCAGTGCTGCTTATGACCTTTAACCCTGACCCCAGGTGACAGCTAAGACCCTGGCTCAGCACGATGAGCTGATGAAGAAGACTGAGACCATGAGTGTCCTGATGGAGACCAACAAGATGCTGAGGGAGGAGAAGGAGAGGATGGAACAGGAGCTCCAGCAGACACAGGCTAAAGTAAAACAGCAGGATTACTTTCTCGGGGTCAAATCACCAAACTTTGGTTAAGATCACAGTTTTTGTTTATTTTATTATTAATATTTTTTTTTTACCCCTTTTTCTCCCCAATTTCATGGTATCCAATTGGTAGTTAGTCTTGTCCCATCTGCGAAGTTTGAGAGCCGTGAGTCCTCCAAAACACAACCCAACCGAGCCGCACTGCTTCTTGACACAATGTCCGCTTAACCCGGAAGCCAGCCGCACCAATGTGTCGGAAGAAACACTGTACACCTGGCGACCGTGTCAGCGTGCACTGCGCCCGGCCCGCCAAGGGAGTCGCTAGTATGCGATGGGACAAGAACATCCCTGCCAGCCAAACCCTCCCCTAACCTGGATGACGCTGGGCCAATTGTGCGCCTCCCCATGGGTCTCCTGTTCGCGGCCGGCTGCGACAGAGCCTGGACTCGAACCAGGATCTCTAGTGCCTTAGACAACTGCGCCACTCGGGAGGCCTACAAAATTCAATCTTAAGGCATTTTTCTCTGGAAACCTTCTGTGAATTTGGTCCCAATTTCTTTGGGGGGGCCTGTTTTAGACAAGAGGCCCAACCTTTTTTTCTCTGTTTTGATTGACATTTTCTTCTATTTCTCTCTCTCTCTCCCTGTCTGTCAGGTGCGTAAGCTGGAGTCAGACATAATGCCCATGCAGGAGTCCAACGCTGAACTGAGTGAGAAGAGCGGCATGCTCCAAGCAGAGAAGAGGATTCTGGAAGAGGACATCAAACGCTGGAAGGCCAGAACACAGGTTAGTGTTCTTCCTGACACAATCTGTCCCAATCATATGATAACATACCCATGAGATATTACTCTATGACAGAAAATAAAACCATAAAAACATTCTCAAAGTACTGATACCACGCTTGAACGATACCTTGTTCCTTGTGACTCCATTTGTCAAAGGTCCGAAAGCCTGTCTATTGACTGGATTTGAAACGTAATGTGTTCTGTTCTGTTTGACTACTGTGTGTCCCCTTAGCACCTGGTGAGCCAGCAGAAGGACACAGACCCAGAGGAGTACAAGCGTCTCCACTCTGAGAAGGAGGCTCACATCAAACGCATCCAGCAGCTCACTGAGGAGACGGGCAGGCTCAAGGCTGAGGTGGCCAGGTGAGAGTTAGCCTAGTCCGTAATACAAACAGAATATATAGCCTGGAATCCAAAACGGAATATTGCTCAGTTTGACTATTCTGTTATTACATGGTACCAACAACAGCAAGGAGCTGAATTACTTGATACAATTAACAAAATAGGCTCCTCATTAAAAAGCATCATGCTACACAATGAATTGGCAAGCAACACAATACATAGACATTTTGAAAATCTGATGATTGTACTATAAATAGTCTGTTTGGATGTTATGTATTAATGCATGATCTCCCTGTAGGAGTGGCGGCTCGGTGACAACCCTGCAGAACCAGGTGCAGATGCTGCGTGAGGGCCTGGGGAAGGTGAGCTCTGAGAGGGATGCTCTGAGGAGGAGCGTGGAGGCAAAGAACCTGGACATCCAGGAGAAGTTCCGCACCATCACTCAGGTCAAGAAGATCGGCCGCCGCTACAAGACCCAGTATGAGGAGCTCAAGGTGGAGCACGACAAGGTCAGTTGGTGAAACACCTGGTGCCTGTTCTGGTTTCGTACAGGGCAAAGTTATTTTAAAAAAACCAATTTGTAACTAAGCTGTTTCCAGAAACCTAGCCTTGAATTCACTCAGACTCTTAATCTCAATCGTTTTCTCATTAAACTAATAATAACCCTACTCATGTTGTCACTGAATAACAAGTGTGCTGGTTTAGGTGGGACCAAGTCGAACACTCAATGTCTAATCTGATATCCTTGATTAAATAGACACTGTGTGAATTCTGCCATATTGTGTTGGACTGATGGACTGAGTGTTGGACTGATCTCCTCTGCAGATGGTGTCGGAGGCAGCGTCCACCCCAGCCCAGGAGCAGGAGGCCCAGCAGGCCTCGGCCCAGGAGCTCCAGGGTCTGAGAGACTCCCTGGGACAGGCTGAGACCCGGACCAAAGACCTGGAGGGACAGCTGGACAACCTCAACAAGGTCCGGCAGTGTTTCCCCTGTACTTTTTTCCCAGGCAACATCCAGGATAACTTTCACCATAATTGTAAATGCCTATTGGGCAGAGGGTTAAGAGAAACACTGGGTCAGAATGGGTGGTAAAGGTGCCTGGTTGTTTAAAACTATATTCCCAACCCAAACCATGGTGTGTTCCTCTCAGGTGGTGGGTGAGCGTGACGCAGAGGTGCGCGGGGCCCAGGAGCAGGCCACCAGGCTGCAGACAGAGCTGACCAGGCTGAGACAGGAGCTGCAGGAGAAGGCCTCCCAGGAGGACACCCTCAGACAGCAGATGGCTGAGAAGGAAGAGAAGACCAGGAAGGCCTTAGTAGGGGCCAAGCAGAAGATCAACCAGCTCATGGGTAAGAGGCCATGCCAGACAACCTGACTGTGGAGCAAGCTTGTGTGTTGGTTTGAGTCTGGCTGAGGTTTGCATAGAGGTATACATTTACGGCCAAATATATTGGCACCCTTGCACTTCTTAAATAATTCCCTATTTCTTCTAAAATAAGTTGAAATTGAAAAACGCTTTTGGTCTCCACACCTTGTTACAGTTTTTATTTAGAAAATTAAGACAAATGACATGGACAAAGTTATTGGCACCTTGGAGCTAGTACTTGGTTGCACAGCCTTTGGGCAAGATTACTGCAGATAAATGCTTCAATGAGCTCGCTGCACCTTTCTACTAGCAATTTGGCCCACTGTTCAGCAGCAAACTGCTCTAATTCTTACATTTTTGAGAGGTGCCCACCAACTGCTGTTTTCAGATCTCGCCATAGGTTTTGGATGGGTTTTGGACTCTTCACTGGTCACTCCAGAACACTCCAATGTTTCTTCTTGAACCATTCCTGGGTGCTTTTTGATGTGTGTTTGGGGTCGTTGTCCTGCTGGAAGACCCACAACCTTCAATGGAGACTCAGTTTTTGGACACTGGGTTGAACATTGGACTCAAACACCTGATAATCTGCTGATTTCATGATGCATTGCGTACGTTCAAGGCCCCCAGTACCAGAGGCAGCAAAGCAACCCCACAGCATTATCAAACCTCCATGTTTGATTGTAGGGAGGGTGATCTTTTCATTGAATGCTTCATTTGGTTGTCGGTAAACACAGCGGTGATCTGTAATTTTGATAGATTGGTCCACAGAACATTTCCCCCAGGATTCAGGCTTGTTTAGGTGGGTTTTTGAGAAGTTCAATCAGGCTTTCTTGTCTCCTTCAGCAGTGGGGCCTTCCTATGTTTACCAATTACCAAATTAAGCATTCAAAGAAATAACCCCCTCCCTACAACCAAACATTGGGGAGTTTCGATAATGCTGTGGGGTTGCCTTTGGTACTGGGGACCTTGAACGTGTGCAAGACATAATGAAATAAGCAGAATATCAAGATGTTTTGGAGTGCAATGTTAAACCCAGTGTCCAAAAACTGGGTCTTTGTTGAAGTTTGTGGGTCAAATCACATTTTATTGGTCGCATACACATATTTAGCAGATGTTATTGTGGGTGTAGCGAAATGCTTGTTCCGCTCTCTAACAGTGCAGTAGTATCTAACAATACACACATCTAAAATAATGGAATTAAGAAATAAACGTCCTCTCACTGTCAACTGCGTTTATTTTCAGCAAACTTAACATGGGTAAATATTAGTATGAACATAACAAGATTCAACAACTGAGACACAAACTGAACAAGTTCCACAGACATGTGACTAACAGAAATTGAGTAATGTGCCCCTGAACAAAGGGGGGTCAAAATCAAAATTAACAGTCAGTATCTGGTGTGGTCACCAGCTGCATTAAGTACTGCAGTGAATCTCCTCCTCATGGACTGCACCAGATCTGCCAGTTCTTGCTGTGAGATGTTACCCCACACTTCCAACAAGGCACCTTCAAGTTCCCGGACATTTCTGGGGGGGAATGGCCCTAGCCCTCACCCTCCGATCTAACAGGTCCCAGACGTGCTCAATAGGATCCGGGCTCTTCGCTGGCCATGGCAGAACACTGACATTCCTGTCTTGCAGGAAATCACGCACAGAACGAGCAGTATGGCTGGTGGCATTGTCATACTGGAGGGTCATGTCAGGATGAGCCTGCAGGAAGGGTACCACATGAGGGAGGAGGATGTCTTCCCTGTAACGCACAGCGTTGAGATTGCCTGCAATGACAACAAGCTCAGTCTGATGATGCTGTGACACACCGCCCCAGACCATGACGGACCCTCCACCTCCAACTTGATCCCGCTCCAGAGTACAGGCCTCGGCCATCACCCCTGGTGAGACAAAACCGCGACTTTGTCAGTGAAGAGCACTTTTTGCCAGTCCTATCTGGTCCAGCGACAGTGGGTTTGTGCCCATAGACGACGTTGTTGCCGGTGATGTCTGGTGAGGATCTGCCTTACAACAGGCCTACAAGCCCTCAGTCCAGCCTCTCTCAGCCTATTGCGGACAGTCTGAGCACTGATGGAGTGATTGTGCGTTCCTGGTGTAACTCGGGCAGTTGTTGTTGCCATCCTGTACCTGTCCCGCAGGTGTGATGTTCGGATGTACCGATCCTGTGCAGGTGTTGTTACACGTGGTCTGCCACTGCGAGGACAATCAGCTGTCCGTCCTGTCTCCCTGTAGCGCTGTCTTAGTCGTCTCACAGTACGGACATTGCAATTTATTGCCCTGGCCACATCTGCAGTCCTCATGCCTCCTTGCAACATGCACATTCACGCAGATGAGCAGGGACCCTGAGCATCTTTCTTTTGGTGTTTTTCAGAATCAGTAGAAAGGACTCTTTGGTGTCCTAAGCTTTCATAACTGTGACCTTAATTGCCTACCATCTGTAAGCTGTTAGTGTCTTAACGACCGTTCCACAGGTGCATGTTCATTTAATTGTTAATGGTTCATTGAACAAGCATGGGAAACCGTGTTTAAACCCTTTACAATTAAGATCTGTGAAGTTATTTGGATTTTTACAAATTATCTTTGAAAGACAGGGTCCTGAAAAAGAGACGTTTTCTTTTTTTGCTGAGTTTATATTAGTATTAGGACAAGCAATGTCGGAGTGGCATTGACTAGAATACAGTATATACATATGAAATTAGTAAAACGGTATGTAAACATTATTTAAGTGACCAGTGTTCCATGTCTATGTACATGGGGCAGCAGCCTCTTAAGGTGCAGGGTTGAGTAACTGGGTGGTAGCCGGCTAGTGACAGTGACTAAGGGCAGGGTACTAGGTGGAGGCCGGCTAGTTAAGTCTGATGGCCTTGAGATAGAAACTGTTTTTCAGTCTCGGTCCCAGCTTTGATGCACCTGTACTGACCTCGCCTTCTGGATGATAGCGGGGTGAACAGGCTGTGGCTCGGGTGGTTGATGTCCTTGAGGATCTTTTAGCCTTCCTGTGACATCGGGTTCTGTAGGTGTCCTGGAGGGCCGGTACAGTTGCCTCTGGAGAGCCCTGCGGTTGCGGGCAGTACAGTTGCCGTACTAGGCGGTGATACAGCCCGACAGGATGCTCTCAATGGTGCATCTGTAAAAGTTTGTGGGGGTCTTAGGGGCCAAGCTGAAATTCTTCAGCCTCCTGAGGTTGAAGAGGCGCAGTTGCACCTTCTTCACCACACTGTCTGTGTGGGTGGACCATTTCAGATTGTCAGAGATGTGTACGCCAAGGAACTTGACGTATTTCACCTTCTCCAGTGTGCTCCCTCTGCTGTCTGTTGAAGTCCACGATCAGCGCCTTCGTTTTTTTGAGGCAGAGGTTATTTTTTCCTGGCACCACTCCGCCAGGGCCCTCACCTCCTCCCTGCAGGCTGTCTCGTCATTGTTGGTAATCAGGCCTACTACTGTTGTTGTCTGCAAACTTGATGATTTGAGTTGGAAGCGAGCGTGGCCAAGCAGTTATGGGTGAACAGGAAGGGGCTGAGCATGCATATTCAACCATATTCCCACTCACCTTGCCGTGGTTAAATGCGGTGGTTCGTGCTTTCAGTTTTGCATGAAAGCTGCCATCTATGCACAGTTTTTGGTTTGGGTAGGTTTTAATAGTCACAGTGGGAACAACATCCCCTATACACTTTCTGATGAACTCAGTCACTGTGTCAGTGTATATGTCAATGCTATTCTCAGAGGCAACCCGCAACATATCCCAGTCCGCGTGATCAAAACAATCTTGAAGCATGGATTCCGATTGGTCAGACCAGCATTGAATAGACCTTAGCACGGGTTCTTCCTGTTTTGAGTTTCTGCCTATAGGAAGGGAGGAGCAGAATGGAGTCGTGATCTGATTTGCCCAAGGGAGGGCGGGGGAGGCCCTTGTAGTCATCCCGGAAGGGAGACTAACAATGGTCGAGAGTTTTTGAAGTGCGAGTACTAGAGGCACTGTGTTGATAGAACTTCAGTAGCTTTTTCCTCATTTGCTTTGTTAAAGTCCCCAGTTACAAGAAATACGCCCTCAGGATATGTGGTTTCCAGTTTTCACAAAGTCCAGTGTAGTTCCTTGAGGGCCATCGTGGTATCGGCTTGAGGGGGAATATTCACGGCTGTGACTATAACCGAAGAGAATTCTCTTGAGGTAATACGGTCGGCATTTGATTGTGATGGTCATCCAGCAGGACAACAACCCCAACCACATATCCAAAAGCACCCAGGAATGGTTCAACAAGAAACACTGAACTGTTCTGGAGTGGTCAGGGAAGAGTCCAGATCTTAGGCACCCCTCAAACATTCAAGAATTAGAGCAGTTTGCTGCTGAAGAGTGGGCCAAATTGTCGGTAGAATAATTTTTTTTACATTTTAGTCATTTAGCAGAAGCTCTTATCCAGAGCAACTTACAGTTAGTGAGCGCATTCATTTTCATACTGCCCCCCCCGTGGGAAACGAACCCACAACCCTGGCGTTGCAAGCGCCATGCTCTACCAACTGAGCTACACTGGGCCATCAAGTTTATTGGTGCAGCAAGTTTATTGCTGGCTACAAGAAGCATTTGTAAACCGTTATCTTGGCCAAAGGCCGTGCAAGCAAGTACTAACTCCATGGTGGCAATAATTTTGTCCGTGCCATTTGTCTTTATTTAAAAAATAAATAATTTAAAATTAAGTTTGACAAAAATGTATTTGGTTCTGCAATGTTAAAAATCCAATAAGGTGTGGAGACCAATTTTATTTTCAATTTCACCATATGAGAAGAAATAGGGAATTATTTTAAAGGTGCAATATGCAGAAATCGCCGTTTTCAAATAAAATGTTATTTGTTACATGCACTGAATACAAAAGGTGTAGAACTTATGAGCCCTTAACCAACAATGCAGAGTTTTTAAAAAAGTAAAAAAATGTGCTAACTAAAGAAAAATAGTAACACAATAAAAATAACAATAATGAGGATATATACAAGGGATACCGGTATCGAATAGTTTGCCTCATTTCAGTTTGTGACAAAACAAGAATCATTATCGCGTCTAAACTGCTGTGAAATATCACTCAAGAACATATATATATATATTTTTTTTTAAAGCTATTTGAATCTGGTGTACAAAACTGAAAGGGGAAAAAAAGGAAAAACAAAACTTAAGCATAGAAATAGTGCCCACTCACATTTCTGTGAATTTGGTCGGTTCACCCAAAAAGTTACAAATTGCAGCTTTAAGAAAAGTGCAAGGGTGCCAATATATTTGTCCGCAACTGTATGTGAATGCTGATCTCTGATATTTTTTGTCTTGTCATCCAAACGTTTGCTGGGTGGTAAAAAAGAAAAGAAAAGGGGGGACCTTTTTGACCCTATCCCATCCTCCTCCCCAGGCTCCAAGGACCAGCTGCAGAAGGAAAATGAGGAGCTGAAGCAGCAGCGGGAGGAGCTGGAGGTCAGGGTCAGTGCTCTGAAGTCCCAGTACGAGGGCCGTCTGAGCCGCCAGGAGAGGGAGCTGCGGGACCTGAGGGAACAGCAGGAGAGACACGGAGAGCAGAGGGATGAGCCTCCTGAACAGGGTCCCAGCAAGGTGAGAGATGGAGGGGTTAATGGAGGCATAGATTTCAATAGAGCACTTGTGCTTTCTACCCGACTAGCCTGGATTGCTATTAATTTTTCCTCCTCTCCTACCTATAGGCCCAGGAACAGCAGAGGACCACAGAGCAGCGAGGACCACTGAAGACCACCCCAGCTGCAGACAGGGGCAGGTGAAGTATTCACACACACTCTCTCTCCCGCACACACACTCACTACACTTGGATAACTTGTGCAATAACGTTTTCACCTGTTGTATTTCCCCTTCCCCATAGCGCCAGTACCTCTGAGCCCCCTACTGCCAACATCAAGCCCACCCCTCTAGGGGCCCAAGGCCCCAGCAAGCCCCCTGCCAACCCCGGGAACAAGTCCACCCCCCGGGCCAGCATTCGGCCCATGATCACCCCCGCCACCGTGCCCACCCCCACCCCTACTGCCACCGTCATGCCCACCACACAGGTGGAGAACCAGGAAGGTGAGGAGTTCTGTGGAACCAATATCACTGTTGGCATGATGTGAATGTTATAGCATAAATATTTGAGTATTGGTCATTTTTAAAGCACAGGATGACTGTCTGTGAAGTGTTTTGGTAGTTGAAGTGCACTTTATTACTTGAATCGGATGAGATCCATGAGGGGGAGAATGAGCACATTTCAGACGGATGGAGAATCAGACCGCAGCCATGGTATTTCCCTCTCTGAACTGTATTGACCCTGTCACCTCTGACCCCTACAGCCATGCAGTCATCCGAGGGCCCGCTGGAGCATGTGACAGTGTACGGCAGTGCCAGTGGTTCAGTACGGTCAACCAGCCCCAATGTTCAGACCACCAACCCAATGCTGGTGGTCCAGCAGACCCAGACCCAGACTACAGCCTTCGTCCAACCAACACAGCAACAGAGCCTGCCCCACACTGAACCAGCCAATCAGGAGCAGCCCCCTGCCCCAGTCGTCATGGAAGCGGCACCCAGTTCGCAAATAGAGAGGCCGTCGACGTCCACAGCTGTGTTTGGGACAGGTGAGAGATGGGATTAAATCTAACCAGGAGTTTCTATAGATTTGGGGTGTAGTAGCGTTGTCTAACTAAGCTTAAGGGTTGGCAATGAGTGAAGTTCTCGCTGCATTACCACTGGTCCTCTAATATTGAATTAACTGCATATCTACCAAGTTAGAAATGTGTATTTTCCAATTCTACAGTTTCAGCCACCCCAGGTACATCCTCCATGTCCAAGAGATCTCGTGAGGAGGAGCAGGACAGCTCTATGGTGACCGACACAGACACCACCCAGGAGGACCCCTCTGAACCCCCCATGCCCAAGAAGCTACGCATCATTCAGAGAGTCGACCCAGAGGAGCCAGAGGCCCAGGAGGAGGTGCTGGCTGAGGGCAGTGCAGAGGAACTGGTGCCTGGAGAGAGCCAGGAAGCCCCAGACACCAGCCAGGTATGTGTGTGATACCCACCCTATCTCGAGAGGCTGCTGATATAGTCTTTCAGTCTGGTTTGTGTGTCTGTAATCATGTGTTTGTATCAGCAGGTGGTGGAGGAGTACCCAGTATTAGAGGAGGCTGAAGAGGAGGGGACAGCGTCTCAGTCAGTCCCTGTAGAGCTGCTCCTGTCCCAGCAAATAGCTATCACGTTCTCATACGACGCCAACGAAGAACCCCCCCAGCACGATGTCATCGTCATAGTGACTGACTCGGAGAGCGAGGACGAGCAGCAGCAGCAGGAGGAGGTGGAGGATGATGAGGAAGAGGAACCGGTATGGACTAAGGGAATCGACTGTTGTCAATGGAAATATTTTAGTTGCTAGACACTTTAATTGAGCCTTCTCTAAGCCCCCCCCCCCTTGGTTACTGTTACAACATTTTCCCGGGAAGCCCAATTCTCCCTTCTAACCGCTGGCGAAGTCCCCTCACAATGATCTCATACTGTGTTTTTAGTACACAATTAAATTAAACGGACTACCCCTTGCTAATCAGGAGACTCTCAGGTAGGTCGTGGTGGACTGTCATTACAATTGCTTCACAGGAACCTGGTAAAATGAAGGTTGTAGTGTGGCTAGCCACTGGATGGCTCTGAATGCACTGTCAGCATGCAGTCAGTTACTAACACCTTTTGGCGCTAACTAGCACTCAAATCGTATCCGGATGTCGACAGCAGATGAGTTCTATTCATAACATGGCTAACTTAGCTAGCTAACATACATTTAGAAAAAAACCTAGTTATATTAACTGGCTAGTTAGTTAGCTAGCCTTAGCAACGTTGGGTGGTCAATAGTGAGAGCTATTTAACCAGCTGAGCTAGCAAACAATGTATCAAAAGTATAATTTCGTATTCTAAAAATACTCCAACAGGCTCTGCTTTTCAGGAATCACAGTAGCAAGTACCCCTGGTGCACAGTTTTTGGAAGAAAACTCAGTTTTTGTAATGCCCTCAATGGCTTTCATGCATTTAAAATGTGAGCTTGCCTGAGGTGTTTGCTATCCATTGAAGTGCTGTGATTGGTTGCCAAACATTCTGGGGCGGGGTTTAGCAAATGGTCAATGGAACTCCCTCAAGTCTTAGAAAAAATCTTGCCTAAAATGATTTGAGAGTATATGGCACTTAGAAATATGTGGAACTCTATTAGAAGGGATGAAAATGTTGATATGCAGCCCATACTCATTACATTTTACATTTTAGTCATTTAGCAGACGCTCTTATCCAGAGCGACTTACAGGAGCAATTAGGGTTAAGTGCCTTGCTCAAGGGAACATCGACAGATTTTTCACCTAGTCGGCTTGGGGATTAGAACCAGCGACCTTTCGCTCTTAACCACTAAGCTACCTGCCGCCCACTCATAATGTTAAATTCAACAATGACTGTGTTGATTGAGACCTTCTACATTTTCCTCTCTGTAGGACTATGATGACGAGGAGGATGAGGACGAGGAGGAAGAGGAGGAGGAGGATGAAGATGATGGAGGGATGGGAGATGAAGGAGAGGAGAGCAATGAAGGGAGCGGAGACGGCAATGAGGCATACGAAGGCGACGACACAGAGGTAAGCTCCCCACACACACCGTTACAAACTTAACCATGTCATTTCCAGCATGTGTTTTGTAATCCCGCTCTCTCTCACTTCCTGTCTTGCACCCACTCCCTAATTCTTTCCAACTCACGTCTCTCGGATGTTACAGCCAGACATGCACGTTTTTCTGTGACGCATTGGTGTCTCAGCAGTGCTCTTGCTTCACTCTGCTACCTCATGTCTGTGTTGTGATCTAGAGTGACAGTGTGTGTGGGAGGGAAGGAGGTGTTGGGGGAACTGAAGGTCCTGGAGATTTGGCAGGGGAGAAGGGTGGGTGGGGGCTTTGTGGTCAGGGTGGGGGTGCAGAAGAAAGCGGGCCACACCCTCCCCGTCTAGCTAGCTGTAAAGTTACTAGACCTCTAAGGGAACGCCTGTACAAGGGAAATGAATCATGATCAGCATGTGCTGCTTACCACAAGAACATAGTGCGTGGGAACCATCCTGTAACGTCTCCTTCTTTCCTGTCTCTCCCACTGTGTGTGTGTGTGTGTGTGTGTGCCTCCCTCCCTCCCAGGGTGCTGATGGGACGGACCCAGGCACGGAGACGGAGGAGAGTCTAGGAGCATCTGACTCCACCCAGCGCCCGGCCGACTCCCAGACACACAGCTGTAAGACGATGGAAACTGTCACACACTGTTGTCTCTACAGACCTCTGACACTTTTGAGTAACTGAGAGATGTAATATGTTGGTGTCTGTCAGGATTGAGAGATACATTTTAGTCACTGTGTTGGTAGACTAACCAAGACAATAGATTCAACATATCGGAAACTGATACGGACATGAGCCTATTTCATAATATTATTGGGGTGTCTGTTAGTTCAACAGACAATGATGTAACAAGGAAAGGTGATGCAAACTCCGTCTGTCTGATGGAGAGATTACGTTTGTGTTGAGATTTTAACTGTGTTAAACTAAACCACATTGTCGTCTCCTGTTCTGTCAGTCGAGGGCAGCAGCAGTATGGAAGCCTTCTCAAGTGAACCAACCACCTCTGCTCCCAGAATGCCCCAGTCTCCACGGAGAACACCCCACCCACTGCCCCCCCACCTCAACATCACCCAGGAACGGGGACCCCCCGCTCAGGTACAGGTTTGTGCTTATGAGTCAATATAGCCAGTGTGTCTGTGCGTAAGACAATTGTATTGCAGTGTTTGTGGTGTGGTTACATCTGTGTAGTACCGAGTTGTGTGTGTCTTACAGCGCCCCATGCGTCACCAGTCTGTAGGCAGAGTCCCTCAGCTCACCCCTGGGATGGCCAGCAGCGGAGTAAGTCACCCCCTTACATCTTAAAGGGATATAGTGCAAGAATTTGGCAATCAGTCCCTATTCTACTTACCCAGAGTCAGATGAACTCATGGATATGATTTTTATGTCTCTGCATGCAGTTTAAAGGAAGTTGAAGGTCGTTTTCACAAGCCATTGTTAACTGGCGTTAGCGCAATGCCTGGAAGTATATGGGAACAGGTAGCATGCTAGCTGTTATCATTGACTTCCAGGCATTGTGCTAACGCTAGTTAGCAATGGCTTGTGAAAACGACCTTCAACTTCCTTTAAACTGCATGCAGAGACATAGAAATGGTATACATGAGTTTATCTGGTTAAGTAGAAAAAGGGCTTAGTTGCGAAAACCTCGCACTATCCCTTTAAACTGCAACTCATGTGTTGTGTTGTCAGTGTTTGTATAATATAGATCCCGGATTATATTTCAGTTCACCAATTATTATCAGCTGATATTGGCCTTTTTAGCGCTGTATCGGACGATAATTCTACCGATAACCGATATTTAATAAATAGGATGAAAAAAGGAATGTCATGCTTATCTGAATTGCGGCCATTCTCATGTGTCATTGTCACAATGTAAAAAATCAACATTTGAAGCATATTTCTTGGACTATTCCTCTTTTGGATGGCAATATATGAGAATTCAATGTGGAAAAATGACACTTTTTCATTTCCCCGCTGTAAAACAGTATATTGGCAGATGTATTGGTAAGTTTGGTCCCCCCAAAAAACGGAGTCGGTATCGGACCCAAAAATAGATTTCGGTCAGGCTCTAGTATAATATTATTTCCTCCCTCTGCCTTCCTACAGCAGCATTTCTTTGACGATGATGACAGGATGGTTCCCAGTACTCCTACTCTGGTGGCGCCACACCGCTCTGACAGCTTTGCAGAAGCTATCCAGTGAGTAACACACACTAAAATCAGCAGCTAAACACCGCTAGTAAAGACTCCATAGTACTTCTAACCTCTTCTCGCTCTCTGTGGTCCAGTTCTCCCCAGGTGGCTGGTGTACCCCGGTTCAGGTTCGGCACCCCAGAGGACCTGATGCCCCAGACCACCACCTCCCACTCTGACCTGGGACAGCTGGCCTCACAAGGAGGTACTGGACTGTACACAGGCACACCTCATCCCTTTTCTATTTCTCCATACCCTACCATTGAGACACCCCCACTCTCTCTGTCCTCATACATACCACTGAGATCAAC
Source organism: Coregonus lavaretus (assembly GCF_964263955.1). Taxonomy (NCBI): domain Eukaryota; kingdom Metazoa; phylum Chordata; class Actinopteri; order Salmoniformes; family Salmonidae; genus Coregonus; species Coregonus lavaretus. Next base: position 47,448,006 of record NC_139993.1, on the reverse strand, counting down.
ATATTAGTTATATGCTCCTCACTGTCTGTCTTTCTCAGATAGCTATTAGAGACATTTGATGAGATCTTACTTTTGCCATGTCCATATCTCCATCTTTCTTTGGTGAAGTAAGAAGTGTGTGTGTTGTAGGTCTTGGGATGTATGATAGTCCTCTGTTCCTGCCTGGTCATGAGGATGAGTCTGGGGGCCTCAGCGTTCCCACCACACCCCTGCAGGTGGCTGCCCCAGGTACGGTACACACACACACACTAGGGTGACCACATGTCCATGGATTGTGAAGGACAGTCTTGCATTTTGTCCCGCAACCCAACAATCATGTCCTGCATTTTTCTTTTTTTTCCACAAAACATAATTAACGAAAAGCAAAACATACAATAATCCCCACCCTCACCCCTGATTGGAGGACCTCAGACATTTACACTGTATATTTGTCTATATACTTATTCCAACACTCATTAATTCCACCCTTCAGACAGCCATAGATCAACCCATTTTCCCCAATAAATCATAATTCTACCATTTCCTCTCACAATACATCCCTCCATTCTCCCATGGTGTCTCACTAGGGACTTGAATCTCCCCATCTGGAACATTTCTGCTGAAATTGCCCCCAAAATAAACATTTTACCCAAGATCACAATTCTATTTCCTATTGACTGACTGTGGTCCTTCAAATCTCCCAGCAATAAAGTTTGCAGGTCCAACCTGATAATATGTCATAGTAACCATTCCTGGACCTGACTCCAAAAACAAGCTACCGATGGACAGTACCAAAAGAGATGCTCTATTGATTCTGTTTCCGCATGGCAGTCTGCACTGGTCTGACTGTTGAATACCCCATATACTGAGCATTCTTTTTGTAGCGATAATTTTATATAATAGTTTAAATTGAAAATAACTAATTGATGAATAAATTGTTTTGTTTATCGGTTGATAAACCCGATGCCATTGGGACATCGAAAATCTGTTCCCAACTATCTTTACTTTTATGTGGCATAGTTGTCAACCCTCTTGACTGTAAGTGAAACTGATACATTTTACGATTTATATTAGTAGTTTTAAGCCATTTAGAATTTTCTTATTGGTGGCAGACATTCATTCCTTTCTCTTAAGTAATTGCCTTTTCCATTTTTGTGGCAGAGCTGCGATGTTGGTTATTATTTTGTGTTGAGCATACAGTACATCTCCATACACCTGGATTAATTGGTTGTATGACAAAATTCTACCGTTATTGTTTACAATGTCCTGCATTTTATCAACAAATTCAATCCACTAATTTAGAAAAAAATAGGTTGATTTGTCCTGTATTTCAGTCAGACATTCCAACCTGTCTCCTCTTGTAGTCGCGTTGCACTTATGAAAATATATATCATAAGGATGTGGTACTGGTGATGTTGAACACTTCTCTAATCTTTGAGATCTGATATTCTATGCAGCGCAAGTCGAAGTAGGCCAATGTTATATTGTAAACCAATCCCATTTGTCTAATCCTTTCGGGCTAAATTCCAGCTGAACTTGGAGAGGACAGTTAACCTCCTAGAGTCGATTGTGCCGATCGAAGCTGCATAACAAAAAATATCCCCATCAAAATCTGTCAGTTTAAGCTAGAGATCTGTTTTTTGCATTGGATGCGTCTCAATCCACCGCATCCGCCAGTGTCGCACTTCTGCGGTGAAAGGTGGCTAGAGCGATGTTTGTCAGACCATGAGACATCCCGAAAATCGGTATTTTCACGTAAACGTCTGTAGCGTCCGAACCATTTGGGATACAAACTAATGGGACCCCAATCTACGACCCCCACAAGTGTCACAGGACTCGTCTGAAGGTAACTGGTATCGGTAAAAAAAAAACTGAATGGAAGTAGTTTTGTGCCTACCCCAAAAAAGGGGTTACATACAATACCAGTCAAAAGTTTTAGAACACCTACTCATTCAAGGGTTTTTCTTTATCTTTTCTAGTTTCTACATTGTATAATAAGATTTTCTATGGGGTTGAGATCTGGAGACTGGCTAGGCCACTCCAGGACCTTGAAATGCTTCTTACGAAGCCACTCATTCGTTGCCCGGGCGGTGTGTTTGGGATCATTGTCATGCTGAAAGACCCAGCCACGTTTCATCTTCAATGCCCTTGCTGATGGAAGGAGGTTTTCACTCAAAATCTCACGATACATGGCCCCATTCATTCTTTCCTTTACACGGATCAGTCGTCCTGGTCCCTTTGCAGAAAAACAGCCCCAAAGCATGATGTTTCCACCCCCATGCTTCACAGTAGGTATGGTGTTCTTTGGATGCAACTCAGCATTCTTTGTCCTCCAAACACGACGAGTTGAGTTTTTACCAAAAAGTTCTATTTTGGTTTCATCTGACCATATGACATTCTCCCAATCCTCTTCTGGATCATCCAAATGCACTCTAGCAAACTTCAGACGGGCCTGGACATGTACTGGCTTAAGCAGGGGGACACGTCTGGCACTGCAGGATTTGAGTCCCTGGCGGCGTAGTGTGTTACTGATGGTAGGCTTTGTTACTTTGGTCCCAGCTCTCTGCAGGTCATTCACTAGGTCCCCCCGTGTGGTTCTGGGATTTTTGCTCACCGTTCTTGTGATCATTTTGACCCCACGGGGTGAGATCTTGCGTGGAGCCCTAGATCGAGGGAGATTATCAGTGGTCTTGTATGTCTTCCATTTCCTAATAATTGCTCCCACAGTTGATTTCTTCAAACCAAGCTGCTTACCTATTGCAGATTCAGTCTTCCCAGGGTGTGCAGGTCTACAATTTTGTTTCTGGTGTCCTTTGACAGCTCTTTGGTCTTGGCCATAGTGGAGTTTGGAGTGTGACTGTTTGAGGTTGTGGACAGGTGTCTTTTATACTGATAACAAGTTCAAACAGGTGCCATTAATACAGGTAATGAGTGGAGGACAGAGGAGCCTCCTAAAGAAGAAGTTACAGGTCTGTGAGAGCCAGAAATCTTGCTTGTTTGTAGGTGACCAAATACTTATTTTCCACCATAATTTGCAAATAAATTCATTAAAAATCCTACAATGTGATTTTCTGGATTTTCTTTCCTCAATTTGTCTGTCATAGTTGACGTGTACCTATGATGAAAATTACAGGCCTCTCTCGTCTTTTTAAGTGGGAGAACTTGCACAATTGGTGGCTGACTAAATACTTTTTTTCCCCACTGTACATATGAATACAGTTGAAGTCGGAAGTTTACATACACTTAGGTTGGAGTCCATTAAAACCCGTTTTTCAACCACTCCACAAATGTCTTGTTAACAAACTATAGTTTTGGCAAGTCGGTTAGGACATCTACTTTGTGCATGACACAAGTAATTTTTCCAACAATTGTTTACAGACAGATTATATCACAATTCCAGTGGGTCAGAAGTTTACATACATTAAGATACTTTTGTACCTGTTTCAACCAGCATCTTCATAAGGTCCTTTGCTGTTGTTCTGGGATTGATTTGCACTTTTCGCACCAAAGTACGTTCATCTCTAGGAGACAGAACGCGCCTCCTTCCTGAGCGGTATGACAGCTGCGTGGTCCCATGGTGTTTATACTTGCGTACTATTGTTTGTACAGATGAACGTGGTACCTTCAGGCGTTTGGAAATTGCTCCCAAGGATGAACCAGACTTGTAGAGGTCTACAATTAGAGGTCTTATTTCTTTTGATTTTCCCATGTCGTCAAGCAAAGAGGTACGGAGTTTGAAGGTAGGCCTTGAAATACATCCACAGGTACACCTCCAATTGACTCAAATGACGTCAATTAGCCTATCAGAAGCTTCTAAAGCCATGACATCAACTTAGTGTATGTAAACTTCTGACCAACTGGAGTTGTGATACATTGAATTATAAGTGAAATAATCAGTCTGTAAACAATTGTTGGAAAAATTAGATTAGTAGATGTCCTAGCCGACTTGCCAAATCTATAGTTTGTTAACAAGAAATTTGTGGAGTAGTTAAAAAACAAGTTTTAATGACTCCAACCTAAGTGTATGTAAACATCCGACTTCAACTGTGTGTGTGTGTGTGTGTGTGTGTGTGTGTGTGTATGTGTGCATATATATATATATATATTTTATAATTTTTTTCCCCCCTGGATTTAGGACAGACCCTTAAATCTTGTTTCTTATGATACATTTTTTGACTGTCCTTTTTGCCCTTTATGAATGTGTTATTCAATGCGTTTTTCTTTACCTAAAGGGGTCCTAAAATTCTAAATCAAATAGCTAAATGATTCATAGTATGAACATGTCCTGCAAAATCATCCCTTTGTCCTGCATTTGGGTATTTTAAATATGCTCAACCTAACACACACACACACACATTATTTCTCTCTACTCCCTCACTCACTCGAGAAAATGTGAGAATTGTGAAATGTGTACCAGTTTAACAGTTTGATTATTGACAGAGCCGGCAGGTAGCGTTGGGCCGAAAGGTTGCTGGTTCGAATCCCCGAGCCGACTAGCTGAAAAATCAGTCGACGTGCCTTTGAGCAAGGCACTTAACCTTAGTTCCTCTGGATAAGAGCGTCTTCTAATTCACTCTCCCCCTCCCTCCAGTGTCCATATTCGCAGAGGTCCCGCCCTCTGATGGCACGGAACACACCTCTCAGTCTGTTCCCATAGTAATCACCTCAACCCCAGGCTTGGCGGTGGCCGGAGGACCCAGTCCTGGGGACGAGAGGGATGATGTCTTCATGGAGCCTGAGGGAGACCGGTGAGACCACCTTGCTTACTCTATGAAATTGATCAAAAGTAAAGCTTCAAATCGTATAGCTAACTGATATAGCTAACTGTACTTGAACCACAGCATTAATAAATAGTGTGATCCTCCATAGTGAATGACCTGTGTGTGTTGTGTACGTGTCCAGTGTGGAGGTATCTCTGGAAACTGTGATGTCTCGGGCAGGGGAGATGGAGGAACCTGCCCAGCTCTCAGACGATTCCAGCCTGCCTTCTACCAGCCAGGAACTCTCCTCCAGCACCGCAGGTTCTGACCCCAACGCTCTACAGTACTCTAACCTCTACCCTATGGACCCCTTATCCACTAGCTAACCCTCAATACCTTAGCGTGCCCTACCCAAGCCAAGAAGAGACCTACTCCTCTGCACACTTACCAATACCCCTCCATTCATACTGGTTGTTGGAATTGTAGTTTGTCAACATTCTAGTAGTGAGATTCCTCTCAAATTTGAGTATTAATACTGGTTTTATAGGAGCTTGGCTCTGACCGCCTTGGAATGTTTAATTACAGGGTCCATTGTCTCTGACTAGTAGGCCAGATTGCTTTCTCAGTTTTGGCTGTAGTAGCACCCAGTGTTAGAATGAGCCGTGTGTAACTGTGCCCTTTGTCTCTCTGCCTCTACCTTAGACACTAGTAGCACTCAGCCCAAACCCTCTAGACCAGGACACAGCCGACAGCTCCAACGCTGGACAGAGAACCGCATGAGGAGAGGTGAGATAAAACATACAGACATGTATACTGTACACAACTATTAATACAACATATAAAACCAAGTCCAGATCCATTGTTGATGTTAAATCGATTTTAATAGTCCGAAAATACAGAAGCTATACATTTAATCTAAAATGATTAGTTACATTAGCATCGTCTTTGCATTATACATTATACAGGTGCTGTACAGAATCAGAATGTGATTTGTTTTTACATTGGTAAAGCAGACCTTTGTCTCATATCAGTATGTGTCGTTTGATGGGAACCAGGGACGTTGCCATCACGGGGTGTAACTGGGACTGGGAGGAGATTCGCCCGATAAACAACCGATCAGAGCTCCTGCCCCAACATCATTCCCGTCTCCACAAGACATCATTCCCGCTACAAGACTGATCACCATGGTTCCAAAGAGAAGACCCGCAGATACCATAAATCTAAATGACGTATCGTGCTTTAGAATCAGCTGTAGATATGATCACTGATAATTTCATTGTTATGACGAATAATATTTGTTTGTTTTTAAAAGGTTTAAGCGGAGTCCTTGCTAAAACGTTGTGGTGTTGGTTTTATGAATAATTATGCTAATAAAGTTTGAGATCTGTGAGGAAAACAGTGTGTCAGTGAATCTGAATCTGTTTTTGAATGTCCGAGCTGTTTCTCCTCAAACTTCCTTTGGACAGTTGAAAAAGTCTTTGGCCGAGTTCTTCTGGGGAATGGAGCTCACCGGGGGAGTAGCTATGAAAGGTCGCTCATCTCCCATATTGACGTTGTAGTATTTGGCTGAAAGACACAAGGGAAGAGGGTGGGTTAATGTGAGGAAAATATGGGCGCACTTGATGTCTCTGGACTGGTAATCATTTGCAGAGTTTCCTTGTTTTGACTTGAACCGTGTAAAATATGATATAACTGGCAAAGGAAAATGTTAGTCACTTCATACATGTCCAAGCATTTCTTTTTTTTTGGTGTATCAATAAGATACTGACAGAAAACCACCAACAATGAACCATCTTTTATCAGAAAAACATGACCTGTGGCAGGTCTCTTAATTGGCCACCGCAGACCCTGAGCCTCAATTTAGTGTTTCTTAATGACATAATGACTAGACAGACAAACACCTCCCTCCTTATGGAGTAAGGAAGGGCTGCTGTTGACACAACCTCCTAGGACAGTACCAAACCACATGCCATGCCAGCAGACCCATCAACTACTCCACCCTCCCCTCTCTGTGACCCACCCCGCTCAGACATGTGTCCGACATGACGTTGTGTAAGGTCTAGGACTGGATTTTTACGGCAGACCGATAGGGGCATGGTTTTCCACCAAACCAGTCTTTAAAAAAACAAACAAGCTGAAGTAGCATTTAATTAAAATCATCAAAGGCAGACTACAGGCTCTGATTTGGTTCATAAAAATATTGTCTCTTGGCTAAGTACTTACAGCGTGAGAAGAGGTAGTAGTTGTATCCCTCTTGTTTCCTGCGGGTGGGGATGGACACGGCGGAGGTCACGGTGGAGGGGAAGCCTCTCCAGGTCAGACGGATGTTGATCTCCTGTCCCAGCAGAGGCACTGAGAGGATAGACAGTTCAGTTTAGAGACTGACAAATGTCATTATTGATGATAGTGTGATATTTGAAATGGAAGGTTTATGGTCTAGGAGTCTGATTGTTGGAGTACAATTTCTAGTTTGAGGAAATGTTACATTTAAGTCATTTAGCAGACGCTCTTATCCAGAGCGACTTACAAATTGGTGCATTCAACTTAGAAATTATGTAGTTCTTAGATTTGTGTGACATTGCAATCTGTCAGTTTACTTTTAGTAACTCATTGAAAACATTGTGTTGCGACGTTCCACTACAATCGGATTCTGCACCCACACAATCTGACTTGTGATTGTTTTCTCTGAATAACCTGTTTACATACGGTGAACCTTGTTCCCTCTCCTCTTTCTCTTTCCCTCCTTCCTTGCCGCATCTCCCTCTGAGTCTTTATAGAGAACAAAATGCATCTCAACTCAAATAAAACCTGTCTGTGACCGGTGTCCCAGGTTCTCACCACTGCCTCAGTCTGATAAAATGTTCAGTGAAAGGACTGAAAGGTCAAAACGTGGGCGGCTCATTACCTGCTTGCCTGGCAACACGGTTGCGTACGGTATAAACAGAGTAGTGGACCTTCCTGCCGCATGTAGGGCTGGTTCCAGACTGGTAGGAATACTTCTGCACCAAGCCTCCTGGAACAGACAATCATACAGATATCAGACATGATAACTCAGGATACTACAGATGACATGTGCATGCTTGTTTATGTTATGATGTGCATGCTTGTTTGATGCCATTTCATTCGCTCCGTTCCAGCCATTATTATGAGCCATCCTCCCCTCAGCAGCCTCCACTGGGTAAGTAGTGTACAGCGGTCAGTCACCTCTCTTGAAGAAGTAGACAGACTCTCTCCTCTTGCGGTACTCAGGCACAGACAGGGCAGCCGTGATCTGTCCTTGCAGCCCATTGAAGCCCACCCTGATCAGCTTGGGGTAGCCGGGCTCCATCATGCCATTCTCGAACCTCCAGTACTTAGAACCCTATGGAGGGGAGAAGACGCATAGATAAACAATCTTATTCTCTCTATCAACATACTTAGTGTAGTATAAAAGTAGGTCTTATAACACACTATGCTTAGGATAGTCACATTGTAGGCCTATTGAACAGATAGCACTGACTTGAAGTGAAGGGTATGACAAAATGGAAATGCTGCCATTTGCCTTGGGTATCTTATGTTTAATGTTACATAGGAGGTGTACCTTGAAGAAGTATGTCTTGCCCTGGCAGTTGCAGCGGGTGAAGACTGTGTCGATGGGAGAAGGGACACCCCACACGTCTGTGATCCCACGGGCAGGTCCAGGCACCCTGTTGCTGTCCAACACCCAGAAATAGTGTCCTAAAGAGGGAGGACAGTGGAAGCAACACTGGTATTATGGTACGTCCATCTGCATCTTGTCCTCAATTACTTTTCATCCTCTATGTATCCTCTAGTCTATAATACAGGGGTTGTCTTACTGTAGCTAACTCTCGTGTAAATGAACAGGAAACGTTTAGAAAATGTTTGGGATTATCTTGAGTTTGAAAAACAATCAGTGTCATATCTATAAAATATGAATAAGAGCTGAAGGATAGTCCAGTCACAAGATCACAAAGGCAGACAGACTGGGTGCAGTCTGAGGGCAAACCCAACATCTGGTGGGTCTGGTACATAGACGTATATAATCACAGTATCTAGACCAAGTCGTTATGATCTGGCACTGACCTCTGAAAACCACCACGGTCCCATTCCTCAGCGTAGTGACTGCGCTGACGGGACGACCGCTGCAGATGTTGGTGTCGTGTTCATCTGGAGAAAAAGGACACGTTTAAAAGGAGCCACATGAGGACTAATAAGAAAAACAACATGGTGAATGTATTAAGCGAACCAGGACCATTTCAAGAGTCTGTCCAAGGGGCAATCAGCAGTTGCTACAGCAATTTGTTTTAACTTATAAATGAATGTACCCATTGATTCTTGAAGAATATAACTTAGTTCATGAGCTTAGTTCAACTGTCGTACCCTATCAAAACCCAAAATATAAGCTTTGTTTCACTCCAATATTTGTTAACAAAGTAAATGTAAACAAACACTATATAGCCTCAAAACATGGTTAAAACATGGTCAGTCCTTGTATCCATAGTCTATGAATTTGAGAGTGGTTATATTTCTCCAGGCCCATCTCTCAGCTTTTTAATGAAACAGTGGCGTGAGAACGCTTTGTTATTGTTTCAACGGCTGATTGCCGCTTTAATGTCACCTCTTTTTCTGTTTTGCTCTCTCTGTGAAGGAGCTGAGTACTTTTTTTCCAACCCACAGAAAGTGCTGGACTGACTTGTTAGGCTCTGGGAAAACTGTCACCTTTGACAGTTAATATAGTGCAGCTACACTTGGCAGGAGGAAACTCTTTTCATCCAAGAGAAGTAATAAAACCCAATGCTACACATGAAGAAAAGGATAGGCTGGCAACTCTACCCAGTAATAAGGCTGGTGACTCTACCATTGCCCAGTAATAAGTGCTCTACCACTTTGACTGTGTTTCTTTGCAATAGTATTAAAGTAAGGCAAAGCAAGGTCCAACATGGTTAAGCTTACCTGCTTGGTAGTCCCTGGGGTTGTCTGTGCCCAGAGCTTGGTTGATATCAGTGAGGGTGCTGGGCTGGGTGGGTTTGGGTTTGGGATTCCCTGTGGGTTTGCTGGGCTTGGGTTTCTCCGTGGTTTTGTTGGGGGTGGGTTTGGTGGTAGGTACGGGAGTGAGCTTCATGGGGTCGGTGGTGGTCTCCTCTGGTGCGGCCTCGTCTCCTTCCTCTTCATGTCCCGCTGGGTCTGTGGATGTGGCCAGAGGATCTGGGGTGGGAAGCATCGCCAGATCTCCAGTCTGGGGGACACTGTCATCAGAACTATCTGGGGTGTCCCCTCTGCCAGGTTTATCCTCGGGACCACTCTCAGATGCTGGTGCCTCAGAGGCCGCATTGGGATCCTGTGGGTCTGAAGGGGTGGTTGTTGGGGCATTCTCCTTGGGGCTGTCCTGCTCTGAGCTTGGCGTAGCTCCTTCAGGGGCACTGGGTGTCTGGTCAGGCTTGGTGCAGGGGGTGGTGCTGTCTGGAGAGGCAGGGGTAGCCTCAGGATCCTCTGAGGCTGAGGGTGTACCCTGTGTGGGGCTGGTAGAGGCTGGGTCGGCGGCTGGGGTGGTTGCAGCATTCTCTAGGTTTGAGGGTGTGGGTTCTGAGTCCTCTGGCAGTGTGTTCTCAGATTCTGCCTCCTGACCCTCAGGGTCCAATTCACTCTGTCCTTCAGGTAGGAGTTCAAGGGTGTCCTCTGCAGGAGTAGGCCCAGGCTGGGGCTCTGAGCTCGGGAAGACCTGGTTGGAGGGCTGGGGGGCGGCAGGGGTGGGCTCAGAGGAGGATCCAAGGGGAGTTTGGTCTAATGCAGACAGGCTGCTGCTGGAATCAGGCTGTCCCTCAGGAACACTGGAGTCTGGGAGATAGAAAAACATGAGATTTGATGTCCGTGTCAGATTTGATTTGACTCCAAATGACTCAAAGTAGATTGTGAAACATCTTGTCAAATGCAATTTCCAGGAGCAGTGAAATAGTGAAGACTATCTCATAGACGTTGTATGTGTGAGATGGCTCAGCTATCATCTCCCACACTGTGCCCAGATGCTGTGGTGTATGCATGTATTTTGTAAACTCCTGTCCTGACTGCACAATGAATTGCCCTACTGTGACAATAAAGATTGAATTGAATTGAATCCCTTACCTTCCTTCTCAGTGGGAACCTCCTTGGCTGGTTCGACAAGGGAGGGGTTGAGGTTGACCTCTGCTGGTGGGGTCCCCTCTGGGCCTGGTGTTGCCTCTGGATCCAATTCCTCAGGGAAGGCTGTGTAGTCCCCCTCTAAAATGGCCTCCTGCTCAGGGTCAGTCTCAGTGTCTGTGGGTGAAGGGGTCATGTCCACGGAGGGGTCGGTGGGATTAGAGGTTTCCGAGGGGGCTGGCTCAGTCGGAGATGGCTCTGACCAACTGGTTCTCTCTTGGTTAGGCGTTGCCTCAGGGTCCTCTGGGTTAGAGGTTACTTCTGGATCCACCAGACCAGCTTCAGGGTCCTCTGGGTTAGGGGTTGGCTTTGGATCCACCAGACCAGCTTCAGGGTCCTCTGGGTTAGGGGTTACTTCAGGGTCCTCTGGGTTAGGGGTTACTTCAGGGTCCTCTGGGTTAGGGGTTGCCTTTGGATCCACCAGACCAGTTTCAGGGTCCTCTGGGTTAGGGGTTGCTTCAGGGTCTTCCAGACCAGCCTCAGGAGAGGGAACAGGGAGGTCTGGCCAGGTCTCGCCCTTCACATCTGGAAGGGAATAAGGGCAAATGAATGTAAAGTTTATATTCACACATCTTCTAACTAGCAACTCAGCATAGGCTAAATAAAAAGTGAATTTGTAGCTATGTTGAGAAATGTTGAAAGGGAAAAAAGTTTCTCTCACCATCGCCCTGTTCATCCTGGAGTTCTGGTTCTGGGGTGACCAATGGCATGAGCTGGTCATCTGACAAATCTGAAAATGAATTTAATTGTTTATTAACATAGCTGAGTTATAGGTGGCATGTGTAATTACACAACTCTGTCTCTCTCTGATATTTTCCTGTTTTTCTAGTTAATCCTGGCATGTCTTGAATCAAACCACAGACACTGATGACATTCCAGGCAGGAATACACTTCTACAGTGCCAACAGGTCTGTAGTGGGCTGGCCAGAGTGGATCAATCCAAAAACACCCTGTTTTGTCCCGAATCAACCTTTTGAGTTGCAACCCACATATTACATACTCCCATCTCCTCATCCATCCTGGCCTCATCTCTCCATTCCTCACTTCTCTCTTTGATTGAGGCTGTGCCTGTTGCCCTCCTCCACACGGCCCACTCATAATGACATTATTTCCCCATGTTTCTCTTGGCCATAGGGGCTGGCACGGACACAGAGCACCTGGCTACCTCTAGGGAGACTAGGCCTCTGGGCTCCGGCTCAAGTCACAGCTAGAGAGAGTCACAGTAGCATGACAGGCAGCCAAACCAAAACATATTGGAATCACACTCTCTACCATGTGCTTGATTGGTCAGGAAAAGTTAAAAAGATCTGTGTTTTTCATTAGACAATATTACTCTCTTATTACAGGGAATGTTTTGAATTTGTCGTTGGAAGATGGGCTGAGTGAATACTGGTGGAAATTCAATTTTCATTCTTATTTAGGGCTGAAGTGTTGGTTGTCCATCTCCTCAGTAAGGTTGTTCTGAAGATACTGACCTTCATTTAGTTCCTCCTGTGGATTGGGAGTCATCTCTGGCTCCTCAGTTGGTTGGATCTGGGGAGGCTCTGGCTCTGGTGTGTCAACCAAGTACTAAATGAGTCAAAGTATCCAAAAGCAACCAACTTTCCTATAATATCTCTCTAAAATCTATTATTTATCATAATTATATACCTTTTGGTTTGTGATCAATTATGTTATCGCATGAGCTAGTCTTCGGTGTTGTTGTACTGGCTGGTCTTGTGCTTGTAGTGGTAACTACTAAAACAGAAAATAGTCAAGATGAACTGACAAGCTTTTGCATTTTAACATGCATACCAATATTTATATGAATATACTATCTTATTTAAATCAAAGCTATACCTTTTGGTTTGTCATCATTTACATTATTACATGAGCTAGTCTTCGTTGTTGTTGTGCTGGCTGGTTTTTTGGTGTCTGTAGTAATTATTAAAAGAGAAAATAGTCAAAATGAACTGACGCAGGCTACTGCATGAGTTTAACATTTACATGCATATTTACATGCATAGTGCCAGCATGCCTATCTTGAAATCAACTAACTCTAACCACTTCTTCATTGTAAGTCATACTATCATTTATACTACATTATTTCATGTCATGCATTTTATTTAATACATTAAATAATATGCTATCTTTACCTGTGGATGCAATACAGAAAAGTTGCAGTGCATACAAAAGTATTCACACCCCTTGACTTTTTCCACATTTTGTTGTGTTACAGCCTGAATTGAAAATTGATTAAATTGAGATTTTTTTGTGACTGGCCTTCACAAATAAACCCATAATGCAAAGCATTAGTTTTACAAATAAAAAAAAATAATAAAAAAAATGAAATGTCTTGCGTCAATAAGTATTCAACCCCTTTGTTATGGCAAGCCTAAATAAGTTCAGGAGTAAAAATGTGCTTAACAAGTCACATAACAGCTGTAATCACTGCTTCTACAAAGTATTGACTCAGGAGTGTGAATACTTATGTAAATGAGATATTTCTGTATTTCAATTCAAATAAATTAGCAAATATTTCTAAAAACATGTTTCACTTTGTCATTATGGGTATTTGTTTGTAGATAGGTGAGAAAATACATCTATTGAATCCATTTTGAATTCAGGCTGTAACGCAACAAAATGTGGAATAAGTCAAGGGGTATGAATACTTTCTGAAGGCACTGTACATGCAGGAAAAAACGTGCATGTAGGATTTTACTTCAGAAGACCATGCTAGGTGTGTTTGACATTTTACTACCTTCAATACCACACTGGCTCTTGTAATCTGGGCAGCACTTGCTATAGCGAGCGCAGTCGGGATCACAGTCACACTGCCTGCCCCTCTTAAAGGATTCGCCACACCGCCCTTTACACGAGTCACCTGGTACACAGACACAATCAAACATACAGTACATCCATTATCACACCAGTCCTCTCCTGGTTATGTTATAACACATGCATAATACCTGTACATCAATGTGCGTCTATATCATCTAGAAAACATGTCAAGCACTCTCATGGGTCATTATGATGTTTGTTTATCGTAATGTAACTCAGATACCACTAATAAATAGATAAGAAAAGTCCTTACTGGTGGTGCACTGGGATTCGTAGTCCTTACAGCACTCCTCGTGAGTGAGACAGTCATAATCACACTGGCACATGGAACCCCTGTAATACTCTTCTCCACATCTCCCACTACAGCTTGCTATACAGAAAGGTCAACAACATAAATAATATTTTGTGTCATTCAGTAGTTTAGCACACAGTCATGGAGATATATCCACAAAGAGACAGTCACAAGTCACCAGCTATGACAACAGTATCAATATCATTCCAACAATAAGGCCTTGTCACATGGACTTATCACTTATCACACTGACAAGATAATGGCTGAATCATACATTACAGAGACAGAATAAACTATTTTCCCCTCCTAGTTAATCATTTGTGAATGAATAAATAGAAATCAGTGTATATACAGTATATACAGTCTGTTATACTTTTACAGAAAGCAATTCAGCACGCTCATGGTAATTTACATATAGAGAGTGACAACATGTATCCTTATCATCTCTAACGGAGGTTAGAACAATTTAGAATAACACCCAGAAACACCACACATCAGAAACTGAATCAAAGCAATTTACATATGCAGTGATTAGAAATACTCACACTGAGCAGAATTGAATGGGAGAGCACAAGCGAGCAGAAGAAGAGCAGAAAGAACTGATGGAGTCATCTTCACAGGTGTTCTCTGTTTCAACCTGAGCAAAAGCATTCAGACAGACAGAAAGGAGAGAAGAAAGAACATCACAACTCAATTAATTTCTATTCCATTATAAATCATATAGCCTATACACAATGACTTGAGAGTGAAAGGTCTCACTGTACCTTGAAAGAGTGACCCTCCGTCCAGATCCTGCTGAGTCCTGCACTGTATCTGCTTTTATAAGGACTGAGAGAGAGGCGGGCTGCCGGTTTCTTCTCTGACAAGGATTCCCGTTAATTGCCATATCCAGTCCAATTAAAACCCACAAGTGATTCGCAGACTAGACTCCTACGCGCTGAAGGGAGGGAACCCTAGACTGCACATTTCCCCCCGCATATTTTGAATAAGAGTTGGACCTGCTTCAACACACGTGTTTACTGTGCCAGTCAGATGACATCACACAGACTGGTGTACCCTTTTCTTTCAAAACAAGATTACAAAAAAAAGTTCAGCAAAAGGATATTCAATTAACTCAAGATAGGCTTATGCTATTTATTTTGTCTTTTGAGATAATTCCTATGAATATTGGCTAAAGTGGCAATCTGCAATAGGTAGGGTAGGTTATTCTATATTTTTCTGAACTCAATAAAATTCTGTTCTCGGAAATAACATCTCAAATTTCAACCAAGGAGGCTTGAATAAATATTTTGTGTTCAGATCCAAAATATCTTTTGCCAGTATTTTTCAGGAAGAAGTAGCCTATTTCATTTTATTAGGATATTGCATGATTATGTGATTATGCAATGATTATAGTAATATTTTACTGGAAGCGAATAGACTGGCAGGATCATGCCAGTCTGTTACTCAGAGGACCGTTTGTTTTTCTAAGAATGATTGGTGCGGTTTAGCCTGTGTGGTCAGGCTGGTGTCTGGTTGTTACTCATGCCACATACAAATAAAAGTGTGATTTAGTGAACTTGACTGTGAGACTGCCTTTGAAAGGCAGGGCAAGTCTATCAGCCCATATCCATGCCCCATTGCCAAGGAAACAACGTGTCATAATGACAAATTGGATCAATGTTATTCTTTAATGATAAAAACCTAGGCCTATGATTCAATGCAGATGTTGATTCAATGCTGACAGGTCACTGAAATGTCTTCAAGCAGCATAGCCAAGTTATTTATCACATCAATCCCAGCTAACAACAAACATTCCCATACCTTTAGAAAACATTCCCTTAAGTCGCATTAGGTCATTACCTAATGTTTTCATAAGAATGTTCCAGTGATGTGCAAGGACTGTTTCCAAGAGACCATTCCCTTAATGTGAACCACTGATCCATTGTGCTTTTAACATACAAGGTTTTCAACTTATATAATTGGCACACATGTCAGTTATCAGTTAATATGACTATTCTCTCATCATTGATTTAATATAATTATTTCAGCAATTTTAGGGTAGCACTACAGGTGAAATGAGACCTTGACACAGATATGGTAGCGTAGCAGGAAGATCAGAATGCCATGAACCAAAATATTGTCCGTTCAAATCCCAGGTGAGGGATTGACAACTGAGTTAGGAAGGACACCTGTATCTTTGTAGTGACTGGGTGTATTGATACACATTCCAAAATGTAATGAATAACTTCACCAGGCTCAAAGGGATATTAAATGTCAGTTTTATTTATTTTTTACCCATCTACCAATAGGTACCCTTCTTTGCGAGGCATTGATAAAAATTACAGTATAAATGACCATGCCCATGTTATAATGTACAGGTAACTGCCAAAATAAAGGACACAAACATAAAGTGTCGTAATAGAGTGTTGGGCCACCACGAGCCAGAACAGCCTCAATGCGCCTTGGCATAGTGTCTGGAACTCTATTGGAGGGATGCGAAACCATTCTTCAATGAGAAATTCCATCATTTGGTGTTTTGTTGATGGTGGTGGAAAACGCTGTGTCAGGCGCTGCTCCAGAATCTCTCATAAGTTTTCAATTGGATTGAGATCTTGTGACTGAGACGGCCATTGCATATGGTTTACATTGTTTTCATGCTCATCAAACCATTCAGTGACCACTTGTGCCCTGTGGATGGGGGCATTGTCTCACTATTGGGGCATAGCCATGGTAGCCAAAATAATGGCCTGCCCAACATTTTTATACATGACCCTAAGCATGATGGAATGTTAATTGCTTTATTAACTCAGGAACCACACCTGTGTGGAAGCACCTACTTTCAATAAACGTTGTATCCCTCATTTACGCAAGTGTTTCCATCATTTTGGCAGTTACAGTACCTTCATGTACACAGAGAGCTAATATTAATAATATGCATGTCAATCTCTCCTGGCTCAAAGTGGAGGAGATATTGACTTGATCACTACTTGTATTTATGAGAGGTATTGACATGTTGAATGCACCGAGCTGTCTGTTTGATCTACTGGCGCACAGCTCGGACACCCATGCATACCCCACAAGACATGCCACCAGAGGTCTCTTCACAGTCCCCAAGTTCAGAACAGACTATGGGAGGTGGACAGTACTACATAGAGCCATGACTACATGGAACTTTATTCCACATCAAGTAACTGATGCAAGCAGTAAAATTAGATTTTAAAAACAGATTTTAAAAAACCTTATGGAACAGCGGGGACTGTGAAGCAACACAAACAGGCACAGACACATGCATACACACACACGATAACATACACACTATACACACACGTACACATGGATTTTGTACTGTAGATATGTGGTAGTGGTGGAGTAGGGGCCTGAGGGCACACAGTGTGTTGTGAAATCTGTGCATGTATTGTAATGTTTTTTAAATTGTATGAACTGCCTTAATTTTGCCTTGGCAGCAGCTAATGGGGATCCATAATAAATACTTGTTCTACATTTTGTTGTGTTACAAAGTGGGATTAAAATTGATTTAATTGTCACTTTTTGTCAACGATCTATACAAAATACTATAGAATGTCAGAGTGGAAAACATCAAACATTTATAAAACATGTATGACAAATAAAACCCTAATATATCTTGATTATATAAGTATGCAACCCCCTGAGTCAATACATGTTAGAATCACCTTTGGCAGCGATTACAGCTGTGAGTCTTTCTGGGTAAGTGCACACATGGATTGTACAATATTTCCACATTATTCTTTTTTTAATTCTTCAAGCTCTGTCAAGTTGTTTGCTGATCATTGCTAAACAGCCATTTTCAAGACTTGCCATAGATTTTCAAGCCGATTTAAGTCAAAACTGTAACTAGGTCACTCAGGAACATTCAATGTCATCAACTCCAATGTATATTTGGCCTTCTGTTTTAGGTTATTGTCCTGCTGAAAGGTGAATTTGTCTCCCAGTGTCTGTTTGGAAAGCAGACGGAACTAGGTTTTCCTCTAGGATTTTGCCTGTGCTTAGCTCTATTCCGTTGCAGGACGCTGTAACGTCGATGCAGGGAGTCAGGAAGCAGGTGCAGTTAGTGAGTTTAATATTAACTAACATAGAACGATGCAAAACAAGCGAAATATCTGACAAGGAAACAACCAATACGCCCCGATAACTGATAACAAAAGAGTACTATATAAAAGGGTAAGTAATCAGGGAGTAATGAAGTCCAGGTGTGACTTATTATGAGACGCAGGTGTGCGTAAAGATGGGTTGCCAGGACCGGTGGTTAGTAGACTGGCGATGTCGAGCGCCGGAGAGGGGGAGCGGGAGTAGACTTGACAGATGCATGTTTCTGAATATTTTTATTCTGTACAGGCTTCCTTCTTTTCACTCTGTCAATTAGATTAGTAATGTGGAGTAACTACAATGTTGTTGATCCATCCTCAGTTTTCTCCTATCACAGACATTAAACTCTGTTACTGTTTTAAAGTCACCATTGACCTCATGGTGAAAATAAAATGTGGAAAAGTGAAGGGGTGTGAATACTTTCGGAAGGCACTGTACCTGTATATCAAATACGTAAGTTGATAACACTATGTTAAAAGCACTTTTTTTGTGGGTGAGTGTCCCTAACCTTGCCAACATACAAAGAGCTGTGAATGGATCGGTTGTTCAACAATCAGAGCTTTGATTGGCTCTTGAACAGTAACAAGATGTGATGTGTAATGAATACTTTTTTTGACACAAATGTTCGCATGAAACGTGTCTAGAGCATTAATATATTATGTTCTGAGAACATGGCAACAATTTTCTGTGTATGTTTGGTGGGACGTTGATGGAATATTCTCCTAACCCACAGAAAACTGGACACATTACTGTTTTTGCCACCTTCCCATGTAACGTGTCTAGAACATTAATATCTTATGTTCTGAGAACATGGCAACCATGTTCTGTAAATGTTTGGTGAGACGTTGATAGAATATTCTCGTAACCCACAGAAAACTGGACTCATTAAGTTCTTGCAACGTTCCCATGAAGCGTGTCTAGAACATTAATATCTTACGATCTGAGAACCACGTTCTGGGTAAGTTCTATTTCACATTAAGGAAATAATCTCTTGGAAAATTCCTTGCACATCACGGGAACATTCCAAGAAAACATTAATGACCTAATGAGACTCTTAAGGGAACATTCTCTAAAGTTGTGGGAACGTTTGTTGTTAGCTGGGACTGTCATATCCTGCTTGGTCTGGGGCTCCTCTCCTGGGGGTGGACCTTCTTTGTATGAGAAACAACTGCTGGTGCAACACATATGCGACCTTGAACACAATAACAGGCAGGTTAGTGACATTAACCACACATTTTCTCCCAGCTCCCTGCATGCTGTTTTCTATGGCTGTTGAGTGTAATTAACGAACTGAGACAGAAATGCTATCTTAACTTGACCCTGCTTCTCACAGCAGGAAAATAATCCTGCAGCTAGAGAACATTTGAATTATGTGGATTATAATAAATATACATTGTTGTAGGGGTTGATAAATGTTTCATTAGGACAAGTGTGCTGACCCCGACAAGAAAGTGGGGAGCCAAGAGAGCTGTCTGGCTGTGAAAAGTAAGACCTAATGGTTGTGCGCGACTGCGGCCCAAATATTTTACTGCCTCCTTACTGCTGGATATACAGGTTAATTTACAAAATACAAGATGCAAGATGCATATAAATACATTTTTGTAGGGGTTGATAAATTTTTTGTTAGGGCAAATCAAGTCTGATATTTCGAAGTGAAAATCGTGGTCCTCTGTAGCTCAGCTGGTAGAGCACGGCGCTTGTAACGCAAAGGTAGTGGGTTCAATCCCCGGGACCACCCATACACAAAATTGTATGCACGCATGACTGTAAATCGCTTTGGATTAAAGCGTCTGCTAAATGGCATATTATTATTATTATTAAAATTACAAACTTTAGAAGCCTTTTTAAACCTTGAATACACTACAATTTGCATTTCCTGTGCCCCCAGACTTGGAATGAATTCCAGGGCACACTTAAACTTAAACTGGATAGATTTGTCCCTGCTTCAAGGTGTTTATAGAATACATGCTCATACAGGATTGCACTTGTTTTGTTTAATTGCTTTATTAGATTGTTGCATGTACTTTTTCTTTATTTATATGCACCCCCCCCCCCCCCCCCCCCAATACAGGTCCTGGCACACAGCTCACTGTGATGTTGACTAGTCACTGCGCCACTTGCCACTCTCACACCAGTACAGCCCACTGTAGAGAGGAGAGGCTGCATGCTCCAGGAACCTCCTTCCTGACAGTGCCATCTAGTGTCTGACACCCAGACCTAACTCCAAAGTCAGTGAGCTGCCACAGTGTCCAGTCTGTGGAGTTGCTCTCAGACACAGCAGGGCACTGGAGAGAGAAGCGCTCCCCTTGGAAGTGCTGTCGGCTGCTGCGGATCACTGCCAGGAAAGGTGGGGGGTGGGGTTACTGAGTAAGAGCATGGTTGAGCCAGTCCGCTCAGCTTGGCACCAGTACCCACCGCCGTCGTCCCTGGCAACTACAGTGATGGAGTATCTGTCACCCCTGACCAGGGGTTTGGGGTGATAGCTTTGTGAGGTGTGTGTCTGAACCAGCGATGTCCAGGACCAGTTAGCACCTGCTTCCACACTGCATCTCAGGGACATAGACTCCCTTAAGTAGATGGTTGATCCTGGGGGCCAAACATACACAACCACCTTGATACTGGGAGACCCTAGAGAAAGAGGGAAACGTAATATTTCTGAACGTCCCTGTGTGCGTATGTGCATATGAGTATGTGTGTGTGTATGCGTACGTGCGTACGTGCATGTGTGAATGTGTGTTATACCTTCAGACCCTGCAGTCTGGACCACCAATGCTGTTAGACCTGAAACATGTTTCTCTACTTGTTTACTATTCAGGAGGAGGAATTAGAGCAGTAACAACATTACTGTATATACACTCAGTGGGCAGAAGAATGGGAAACGGTCTCTATTTAGATTTTGGCCTCTAGATGGAAGCAGTGTGTCTGCAAAGTTTCAGATTGAGCCAGTGAAGCATTGCAATTCTGGACTATTTTGCAAAATGTGCCTAATTGGTCAATTGATACATTTTCAAGTACATAACTATAGAGAACATACAAAAATGACAAGGTAATACACAATGTAAGTTTACACACTCCCAGGAATGTCATACATGATGTAAGTTTACACTAACTTTCACACATCTAGATGGCCGGGCGGGGTGGGTGTGGAGCCAGAGACAGCAAGGGTTCAAACTGTAGAACCCAGTTCCTACATTTGAATATAAAAATTGATTTTATCAAATAAAACTATGCTACATTTTATCTCTGGGACCCTCAGGATAACAAATCAGAGCAAGATTACTGAATGTAAGTACATTATTTACCTTCAGAGGTGAATGTATCAAACCAGTTGCCATGATACGTTTTTTGTTGTTGTACACTCTCCTCAAACAATAGCATGGTATGTTTTCACTGTAATAGCTACTGTAAATTGGACAGTGCAGTTAGATTAACAATAATTAAAGCTTTCTGCCCATATAAGACATGTCTATGTCCTGGAAAGTTTGCTGTTACTTACAACAGTCATGCTAATCACATTAGCGCACGTTAGCTCAACCGTCCCATATACGGGACACCGATCCCGTAGTGGTTAAAATTACATAGTGCAAGTGATCAATGCTGTTCGAGATTCTGCACAGATTACTACAGAAATTGTGAAGATCTCCACAGACCTGCTACACTTTGCATGCTATCTTAAACAAGCATGCTTTCTATGATTACATAAGAAGACATTTACAGTGCCTTCAGAAAGTATACAGCCCCCTTGACTTTTTCCATATTTTGTTGTGTACAGCTAATTTAAAATTGGATTAAATTTAGATTTTTTTTGTCACACACAAAACCCCATAATGTCAATGTGGAATTATGTTATTTTTGTATATATTTTTTTTTTTGGAAAAGCTGAAATGTCTTGAGTCAGTAAGTACTCAACCCCTTTGTTATGGCAATCCTAAATAACTTCAGGAGTAAAAACTAGCTTAACAAGTCACATTAAGTTGCATGGACTCACTCTGTGTGGCAGACATTGAATACAGTGAGGGAAAAAAGTATTTGATCCCCTGCTGATTTTGTACGTTTGCCCACTGACAAAGAAATGATCATTATATAATTTTAATGGTAGGTTTATTTGAACAGTGAGAGACAGAATAACAACAAAAAAATCCAGAAAAACGCATGTCAAAAATGTTATAAATTGATTTGCATTTAATGAGTGAAATAAGTATTTGAGCCCTCTGCAAAACATGACTTAGTACTTGGTGGCAAAACCCTTGTTGGCAATCACAGAGGTCAGACGTTTCTTGTAGTTGGCCACCAGGTTTGCACACATCTCAGGAGGGATTTTGTCCCGCTCCTCTTTGCAGATCTTCTTCAAGTCATTTAGGTTTTGAGGCTGACGTTTGGCAACTCGAACCTTCAGCTCCCTCCACAGATTTTCTATGGGATTAAGGTCTGGAGACTGGCTAGGCCACTCCAGGACCTTAATGTGCTTCTTCTTGAGCCACTCCTTTGTTGCCTTGGCCGTGTGTTTTGAGTCATTGTCATGCTGGAATACCCATCCACGACCCATTTTCAATGCCCTGGCTGAGGGAAGGAGGTTCTCACCCAAGATTTGATGGTACATGGCCCCATCTATCGTCCCTTTGATGCGGGGAAGTTGTCCTGTCCCCTTAGCAGAAAAACACCCACAAAGCATAATGTTTCCACCTCCATGTTTGATGGTGGGGATGGTGTTCTTGGGGTCATAGGCAGCATTCCTCCTCCTCCAAACACGGCGAGTTGAGTTGATGCTAAAGAGCTCCATTTTGGTCTCATCTGACCACAACACTTTCACCCAGTTCTCCTCTGAATCATTCAGATGTTCATTGGCAAACTTCAGACGGGCATGTATATGTGCTTTCTTGAGCAGGGGGACCTTGCGGGCGCTGCATTGTTTCAGTCCTTCACGGCGTAGTGTGTTACCAATTGTTTTCTTGGTGACTATGGTCCCAGCTGCCTTGAGATCATTGACAAGATCCTCCCGTGTAGTTCTGGGCTGATTCCTCACCATTCTCATGATCATTGCAACTCCACGAGGTGAGATCTTGCATGGAGCCCCAGGCCGAGGGAGATTGACACCAACTGTTGTCACCTTCTCACCAAGCTGCTTGGCGATGGTCTTGTAGCCCATTCCAGCCTTGTGTAGGTCTACAATCTTGTCCCTGACATCCTTGGAGAGCTCTTTGGTCTTGGCCATGGTGGAGAGTTTGGAATCTATTGATTGATTGCTTCTGTGGACAGGTGTCTTTTATACAGGTAACAAGCTGAGATTAGGAGCACTCCCTTTAAGAGTGTGCTCCTAATCTCAGCTCGTTACCTGTATAAAAGACACCTGGGAGCCAGAAATCTTTCTGATTGAGAGGGGGTCAAATACTTATTTCCCTCATTAAAATGCAAATCAATTTCTAACATTTTTGACATGCATTTTTCTGGATTTTGCTGTTGTTATTCTGTCTTTCACCGTTCAAATAAACCTACCATTAAAATTATAGACTGATTATTTCTTTGTCAGTGGGCAAACGTACAAAATCAGCAGGGGATCAAATACTTTTTTCCCTCACTGTATCCCTTTGAGCATGGTGAAGTTATTAATTACATTTTGGATGGTGTATCAATACACCCAGTCACTATAAAGATACAGGTGTCCTTCCTAACTCAGTTGCCGGAGAGGAAGGAAACCGCTCAGGGATTTCAGCATGACGCCAATGGTGACTTTAAAACAATTAGTGGCGCAGTGGTCTAAGGCACTGCATCGCAGTGCTAACTGTGCCACTAGAGATCCTGCTTCGAATCCAGGCTCTGTCGCAGCCGGCCGCGACCGGGAGACTCATGGGCGGCGCACAATTGGCCCAGCGTCGTCCAGGGTAGGGGAGGGAATGGCCGGCAGGGATGTAGCTCAGTTGATAGAGCATGGCGTTTGCAACGCCAGGGTTGTGGGTTCGATTCCCATGGGGGGCCAGTATAAAAAAAAAAGATGTATTCACTAACTGTAAGTCGCTCTGGATAAGAGTGTCTGCTAAATGACTAAAATGTAAATGTTTAATGGCTGTGATAGGAGAAAACTAAGGAGGAATCAACAACATTGTAGTTACTTCACAATACTAACCTAATTGACAGAGTGAAAAGAAGGAAGCTGGTACAGAATACAAATATTCCAAAACATGCATCTTGTTTGCAACAACGCACTAAAGTAATACTGTAAAAAAAAAAATTGACAATGCAATTACCTTTTTTGTCCTGAATACAAAGTGTTATGTTTGGGACAAATCCAATACAACACATTACTGAGTACCACTCTCCATATTTTCAAGCATAGTGGTGGCTGCATCATGTTATGGGTATGCTTGTAATCATTAAGAACTGGGGAGTTTTTCAGCATAAAAAATAAACAAGTAGCAGTGATAAACACAAGGCCAAATCTACGCTGGAGTTACTTACCAAGAAGACTGTGAATGTTCCGGAGTGGCCCCCCCGGCCAAACCAAACCCTGTAGTGACGCCTCAATCACTGCGATGCAGTGCCTTAGACCGCTGTGCCACTCGGGAGGCCATGTGTTGCTCATTTTAATGTTGAATAAATACTCTTATTTCTAAGGTAACCTTAGGCTATTCACTGTATTATAAAACGATTATTGAATTGTGTTTGGTTGACAATGCAACCAAATATCAACATTTAAAGGATATGATTGGATAGATTCCTCTGAGCCACCGGCTTAATCCTATTCTTTAACTTTAATTTTTTTGTTTAGTTGGAGACCTGAATCCAACATATCATCTGTTAACTTGTTGACAAGTTAATAGGCTATTATTTACTGTATTGCAACAGTGATATTAAATTGTGTTTGGTTGCCAACAAATTCCAGTTTGTCTACAAATGTATATGTTGGATTCACCTCTCCATCTCAGCCAAGAATCAAAGTTAAAGAATAGGACTAAATCAAATCAAACTTTATTTAAAGTGCATTTAAAGTTTGATTTGATTTGTTTTAGTCCTATTCTACAAAGAAAATAGTTAACCTAACAATCAGCATTTCATAAGACACAGTAATTGGTACTATGATACAAGTCATTGCTGACCCTAAGAAATAATAATACTAAATTTACATTTTTGGTTGAGATTGAGACTTGAGTCCAACATATCAATGATTAATTTGTAGACAAGCTGGAATTAAAGCAAGACTAAGTGAGTGGCACGGATCGAACTATCCAAGCAGAAAATACATCTGCATCTGCTTCAAATGTTGATATTTGGTTGTGTTGAATTAATTAATAGTTGATATGTTGGATTCACATGTCCATCTCAACCAAAAATCTAAGTTAAAGAATAGGACTAAATCTAATCTAATCAAACTTTAAATGTACTTTAAATAACATTTGATTGGATTTAGTCCTATTCTTTAACTTAGATTTTTGGTTGAATTGGAGACCTGAATCCAACATATTAATGATTAACTTGAAGATTACATTTGAAATCAACTCAAGCTTGAAACCTTAGGCTTATATGTATTGTCTATTTTTTGTTGAATCCTGGGTTAAATTGAAACTAGCTGTTGATGACTTGCTTTGCAAATGCTATATAGGGCTAAAAGCATAATTGATGATATATGACTTGTAAAAAGTATGGTTACATTTAATTTGCTCTCTTAAACCTACCCTCTGTAATGACTTCCATAGCAACAGTGCATATATTTAGTTATTAAGACGTCTCTCAATAATCATTATCACGATAGATAACGTTAGCACATTGGTAGTAGTCAGTGACAAATATAAAAGCTAACCAGGGCTTGGTTAAAACCCTGGATGGGAGACCAAATGAATAGCTGTAGATCAACTGCCCAGTCTATTGTTTATTTTTTAATTTTTATAGTGGATATAACGTTGAAGATCTGACGTTATTGTGGGGGGTTAAGTGCCTTGCTCAAGGGCACAACGGCAGGCAATGACATCTAGGATTTGAGTCCAGCAACCCCCTGGTTGCCAGCTCACTTCCCGACAGATCTTTCCTGTCAGGCCCAGATTTCGAAGTGGCAACCCTCTCTAACCGCTAGGCTACCTGCCCACCCTGTAATTGCCAACAGGATTAATATCATACTGTGTACCAATAGCTGCCCACAGACTGTAGGCCAGTCCAATTGACTCACACCGAGTCTGGCGGAACACAGAAAAGCAGCCTAGTGAGATGTTTTGCACACAATATCATCTATTGATCAATTAAATTGACGACTTGTATTAGTTTCACGGTTGCTTCTATTAATTTCTGAGACGACCAAATAGGCTAGCCCACTGTCTCCTATTATTTCAATGATCTCGCTTCACCTTCCCTTCTTCCACCGCCGCGCGCACTCTCACATTATACTATTTCTCACAGAGCGTGTTGGTAGCAGCGGTGGTATGTTCTGGTGGAGCAGTCGGATGCTCTGGTGGAACGCTTGCGAGACAAGCAATCCATTCCGTCCACTATTGAGAAAGAGAAAGGGGCGGTGATAGAGGAAGAGACATGGCTTCTAAAGAGATAACTGCCTCTTGTTTCGTCAGTGTGAGCAGGGATATTACAGGTAGGAAAAAATATCAACATTATTCCTATCGCCATTATGTCGATCATTATTATCTGTATGATGCACCGATTCTGGCTTTTCCCCATTTCGTTGTATCTGGTGGTCAGTGGCGGCTCCTGAAAAAATTCTCAGGAGGGGCAATTTTTCTGATGATTTAGGTGACCTACACACATTTTTTAAAAGATATGTCCAGCAACAACATGAAGACAGGGGCAGCATATAAGTCAATACCAGAAGCATTTATTGACTGATCTCAAAAGTGTTGGCTTACAAAAGCAAAATAAGTTATCACAGTAAAAATAATCAAGGGTGTTCTTTCACATTCCTCAACACTGCATAAACAATATGTATGGCTTTGTAAAAATGAACAACCATATTCTGGCCAATTGTATAGATTTGTAAATATGAACAACCATATTCTGGCCAATTGTATAGATTTGTAAAAATGAACATGAACAGATTTTTTATTTTTTTGAATGGCAGTACCTTTCAAACATGTCTGCTTGCAGTAAGGTAGCACTCACAAGGTGGCCAGAGAAAGAGAACCTTTCTTTGGTGTGATCCAGGATGGTGTTGCAGACCTCTTCAGACAGCCTCTGCTTCTCCTCTTCTCTCAAAGCTGTTCTGGGTCTTTTGGCTCCTGTTGCTTCTTGCAGCTGCTGTTGAGAGGAGTCCCTGAAGGCAAACAGACCAATGTGTTTGTTGGCTTTGTACAGTATTGTTGTCTATGTGATGCACAGGTATATGCAATGTATCCATGTATAGTACAAATACTTCAGTTCCACTTAAAATGGGCAGGGATGCATAAAGTCTTTAGTGTTTAAGTTAGCCTTTGTGTCTCACATAGCCTGGATGTTCAGCACAGTATACAGTGGTGCTCATAAGCTTATGATCCCATGCTAAAGTTGACTAAAAAGAGGAATAAAAAAGAAAAGAAAATTGGTGTCCTTAAAGGTTGGATTTTCCAACTTTTTTAATTAAGTCATTAAGATCAATTTCCAAAAGATGATTTTTTTATTTTTTTATTCCTCTTTTTAGTCAGCTTTAGAATGTGTTCATACACTTATGAGCACCACTGTACAGTACACATAGTATATAAAATAAGATAGATTACACCACTGGCCATATATAATGACAATAATGTAATTTCAAACACAAATGCAGTCTCCTTTCATGCATACATTTTCAAATAAAGCTCTGCTTTGAGAAAGATCGAATGATATTGTTTAATCTTTATCTTACCTTATGGCCTGCACACTGCTTGCGAAGCTGTCGAGGGCACGTTTGATAAAGACAGCATCGATGTCCTTATTCTGTAGCTTCTGGTACGGTGGGCTGGTCAAATGAACCCAATGAACCCGTCCGGATGGCTTCAAAACATTCTATGAGGTCGTCTCGATTCTCGTAGACAGTGTTCACGACTCTGCTGTTGCTAACCTCATCGTTGTGGCGGCGGACAGCTAGCCTGTATCCCTCATCCAGTTGAGTAGCAATATTCACTCTCACCAAAGCAGACAATCTCAAACAGCTATCAATGTGGGTCTTTGACAGCTCATTTTTCTTAATCTTTTCTGAAAGATGGTGCATGTCGGTTACACCAGTCGCTGTCCAAGCGTTGCTGTCTGCCGTTCATGGTTACGTTACGTTACGTATGACGAAAGCGCGTAAGTGCAAGCCCTCAGACACCCATAGAGAATGTATTGAAAGCTCAGAAATTTGAAAAAAAAATATTTTACATTAGAGGCTATGAGAGACTTCTGGGCGATTTTCAACCTGACTGAAATCGCCCCAAAACGGGCGGGGACATTTGAAGCACGACTTTAGCCTGATTGGACATTTAGTGGCTGGCAGATCAGACGTGAACACTGAACTACTGTTGCCATGATATAATTGATTAGAAAAAAAATCCCTTCCTTTTCCCGTTTGGCAGTGCGTCGCCCATATCGCCCTATTGAACACACCGCCCATGCTGGTGGTCTGCGACTGAACAGAGGCTTTTGAGGTTTATGAGCAAGACCTCTTTCATATCTGCCACCAAGCTTTGTGTCATTTTTAATTTGTCTTTTAAGCAACACGTGCATTGCATTATTTGATCATGAAGCTAGAAAGTTGTGTAAAGCAAAGACGTTCTGCTTGCACAGGATTTAAGATAAAATCCCCAGCCCTAGGCCATAGGAAAAGGGGCGTTGTGAAAATCATCGCATGTGCATCACGCATGGGTTTACTCACTCATAATGTGATCTGCATTCAGAAATTTATGCCAGGTTGTAAGAATAGGAATTGTTACCCTCTCAGCATGTTGGCAGTAAGCTTGCTCTTTTTTGTCTGCAGTGTGTGTGTGTGTTTGAGAGAGAGAGAGCATGCGTACTTGTGTGTGTGTGAAAGATAGAGGGGGAGCAGCATCCTTTTTCTTGCCAACAATGTATGTATTCTTTGCTTTCCTTTATTGAACGAGACAGACATGGACATTATCCTACACTGGTCTTTCAGAGTATTATTTTATACCAGTGTATCCCAACCCTGGTCCTCGAGGGTTTTTATTTTAACCATGGACAAGCACACCTGATTCAATTTGTCAACTAATCAAGCCCTCAATGAGTTGAATGAGGTGTGTTTATCAAGGGCTACAAGGAACTGTGTACTGTTGGGGGTACTGGAGGACCAGGGTTGGGAAACACAGTTCTATACAGACGACAAGGCTGCCATTGAGCTGACACCAGCTTACGTCTCACAAATTTACACCATCAGGACTCAATCACACTCTCACTCACATGCTCACATTTGTAGGGAGTCTCTGCTGAGTTAATTACTCCTAATGGCTCTGTTAACCACTGTGATAATTATTCCAGTGGAATCCCTGCCTCTCAATCCACTCACCTGCCAGCCAGCCACCCCCATCTGCCTCAGAGAGATAGACAGCTATAGAGCATCAGACCCCAGTTGGCCATCTGCCCTGGCCAGCACAAGCTCATCATCTGTATGGAGCCAAAAGACCACCTCTGTTTAAACAGTCATCATGATGTTCAGATCATTGTCTTAATCATGAGAACATGACTCTTACTATCTTGTCAGAACAATCAGAATCAGCAGCATTCTTTCATTTGACAATGCATTAGTCACAGGTGAAGTACAGTACATTCAGGGCCTTGGTTTGTTATCCATAATCTAATACCTTTAACCATGTCACTCTCTCCTCCTGTCCTCCTCTCTGGCCTCGCCCCGGTCTCTCTGATGGTGCCTGTCGGTCGGTGAAGGGATGTCCTCAGGCCCAGCCAAATTATCTGCAGGAGTCTGGGGGGTGGGGGGGTCACACCTCTGACTGGGATTATACAGTGGGGAGAACAAGTATTTGATACACTGCCAATTTTGCAGGTTTTCCTACTTACAAAGCATGTAGAGGTCTGTAATTTTTATCATATGTACACTTCAACTGTGAGAGACGGAATCTAAAACAAAAAAAATCCAGAAAATCACATTGTATGATTTTTAAGTAATTAAGTTGCATTTTATTGCATGACATAAGTATTTGATCACCTACCAACCAGTAAGAATTCCGGCTCTCACAGACCTGTTAGTTTTTCTTTAAGAAGCCCTCCTGTTCTCCACTCATTACCTGTATTAACTGCACCTGTTTGAACTCGTTACCTGTATAAAAGACACCTGTCCACACACTCAATCAAACAGACTCCAACCTCTCCACAATGGCCAAGACCAGAGAGCTGTGTAAGGACATCAGGGATACAATTGTAGACCTGCACAAGGCTGGGATGGGCTACAGCTTGGTGAGAAGGCAACAACTGTTGGCGCAATTATTAGAAAATGGAAGAAGTTCAAGATGACGGTCAATCACCCTTGGTCTGGGGCTCCATGCAAGATCTCACCTCGTGGGGCATCAATGATCATGAGGAAGGTGAGGGATCAGCCCAGAACTACACGGCAGGACCTGGTCAATGACATGAAGAGAGCTGGAACCACAGTCTCAAAGAAAACCATTAGTAACACACTATGCCGTCATGGATTAAAATCCTGCAGTGCACGCAAGGTCCTCCTGCTCAAGCCAGCGCATGTCCAGGCCCGTCTGAAGTTTGCCAATGACCATCTGGATGATCCAGAGGAGGAATGGGAGAAGGTCATGTGGTCTGATGAGACAAAAATAGAGCTTTTTGGTCTAAACTCCACTCGCCGTGTTTGGAGGAAGAAGAAGGATGAGTACAACCCCAAGAACACCATCCCAACCGTGAAGCATGGAGGTGGAAACATCATTCTTTGGGGATGCTTTTCTGCAAAGGGGACAGGACGACTGCACCGTATTGAGGGGAGGATGGATGGGGCCATGTATTGCGAGATCTTGGTCAACAACCTCATTCCCTCAGTAAGAGCATTGAAGATGGGTCGTGGCTGGGTCTTCCAGCATGACAACG
This sequence comes from Coregonus lavaretus, assembly GCF_964263955.1. Lineage (NCBI taxonomy): Eukaryota > Metazoa > Chordata > Actinopteri > Salmoniformes > Salmonidae > Coregonus > Coregonus lavaretus. Next base: position 47,416,944 of record NC_139993.1, on the reverse strand, counting down.
ACCCGAAACACACAGCCAGGGCAACTAAGGAGTGGCTCCGTAAGAAGCATCTCAAGGTCCTGGAGTGGCCTAGCCAGTCTCCAGACCTGAACCCAATAGAAAATCTTTGGAGGGAGCTGAAAGTCCGTATTGCCCAGCGACAGCCCCGAAACCTGAAGGATCTGGAGATGGTCTGTATGGAGGAGTGGGCCAAAATCCCTGCTGCAGTGTGTGCAAACCTGGTCAAGACCTACAGGAAACGTATGATCTCTGTAATTGCAAACAAAGGTTTCTGTACCAAATATTAAGTTCTGCTTTTCTGATGTATCAAATACTTATGTCATGCAATAAAATGCAAATTATTTACTTAAAAATCATACAATGTGATTTTCTGGATTTTTGTTTTAGATTCCGTCTCTCTCAGTTGAAGTGTACATATGATAACAATTACAGACCTCTACATGCATTGTAAGTAGGAAAACCTGCAAAATCGGCAGTGTATCAAATACTTGTTCTCCACACTGTATGTGACACACTGAAGCAGATAGGAGCCATGTGGTTGTTGGTAGTATCATATTGTTCACATAAGGTTGGCGTTTGTGTGGGAATAAATTGTCTGGCATTGTATTTTAAATCTCATTAATAACAGAATGAATGAGATTGCAGGTTTTCGCCGATGAAACACACAATGAATAATAACAAGATGTGTTTGTTGGTTTATTCGCGTGATTAGATTAACAATAATGAAATTACAAAGCGCTTTTAGTATGCATAATACAAGGCAATTAACAGGTGATAATGGAAAAAATGCAACAAGAAACAGAAAAAACAGGAAGCGTTTTGTCTTCATCCACTCTCACCAAGTACTGTATTTCAGCTCTGGTTTCCATATTCTATTAAAATGCTCTCTATTTTATGGCTTCATTCTGTCCTCCTCACTTATCCTCATTTTACGGGGCAATTTCTATGCGCCTGCCATGGAAAATAATGCTGTCTTTCACTTTTTAATGAAAAATACAATCGTTTTGGAGACTCAAGGGTTTTCTCAATCAGTACCATAGTTTTAGATTCCAGAAGCAGGGTCATATTCTACAAAATAGACAGTGAGTGTGTTTCTGTGCAGCCTCAGATTATTTCCCTGTTTATGAAATGCCAGTATGTCAGTTTTAAATGACACGGTTGGTCCGCCTTCAGTTGGTTGGCGAAAGCGCTGTCCACTCAAAGGTCAAGCTTGTCTCTCTCAGTGTTTTGATGTACTGTATACTTTGTTGATTTGTGTGATTGTGTGTGTGAAATGTTTGCTGTGTGTATCTGACCTTGGATGTTTTTCTATTTACAGAGAGTATCAGGAAGATTATAGACAAGTCCTCAATCAAGTTTATACGTGGCATTAAGCTTGAAACCAAAAATGGCAAATCAGAGGATAGGATACTGGTGAGTAGTGTCTCTAAATAACTTACACTGGTGAAAACAGTAATTGCTATATTGATGTGCTGACTGAGTGGGTGGTATTCCCAAAGATCATTGTTGAGCTATTGATATAGAGGAGCTCTCCAGGCCATCCATACACAGTACTATTCCACCCCTCACTACGCCAAAAAACAAGTCTGATGCAGTGGATGGATACTCCATAACACATTGGATGGAAACCTGATGGGTGGTCTATGAGAGACATGATGCAACATAGGCAGTATTGATGTGCAATTAATCACTATGGTCAATTATACACTGAGCGCAAGCTATGGCCAGACTGGCCACTTGCCATGAATATATTAAGTTGATAGGCTGCTGCTTCCCCATCCCTGGCTGTGCCTGGGCTCTATATTGGGACAATGTAGGACAGAGAGGTCTGTAATAGCAGCAGCTTGGGGAGGGATCTGTTTGAGGCTCTGTCTCTCTGAGACCATGGCGGTGGAGGCAATGCCGGGCGCGGGCGGACCACTGCCTTTGATACTGGGTGCTTTCATCAGAGAATATGGGGCAAAGATGTGAAATCTCCATTTGAGGAGCTGCAGCCCTGCCAGCTCACAGGACTAAATCTGGGCCAGTGAGCTCTTTTAGTATAGATCACAACCTACAGCAAATAGGGAAAAGTATAAGAAACAGACCGACCAAATAACTGAAGCTGCTCAACACTCTTAGAAAGAAAGGTGCTATCTAGAACCTAAAAGGGTTCTGCGGCTGTCCCCATTGGAGAATCCTTTGAAAAAAAAAGTTTGGTTCCAGGTAGAACACTTTTGGGTTCCATGTAGAATCCTTTCCACAGAGGGTTTTACGTGGAACCCAAAATGGTTCTACCTGGAACCAAAAGGGGTTCTCCTATGGAACACTTTTTTATAAGAGTGTAACAACTCTACATAAAACTGCATTGAAATGTTTTCATGTTTTTGTGCTGCCCAAAAACTACCACCACCCCTCCCCTCAACTCCCTGATGAGGCAATGGGCTCACACCCCCAGCTGGGCAGGCTTTGGCAGGGAGTCGTTCCTTTGATGAGTGATTAATGATTCATTATGGGGCAAGTTTGAAGAGTTTTGCA